>NC_090924.1:821151352-822401352 GCF_040938575.1 Ambystoma mexicanum | reverse complement strand
TGAAGTTATAGGCCCTCACGCCCCCTGGGGAACAAAGCGCCCTACAAGGTAATGCGAAGGGAGCAGAACGCCTCTTGGCAGTAAAATCCCACAGGATAGCAATTTCCCCTGCCCCTAACAATCCCCACATAAGAAATACAGCTTCTCAATACTTTCATCCTAAGACCCCAGCATGCCACAGCACCAACCAGACCCAGACCACTGACCATAAAACATTTACACCACTCGATCGATCACTAAAAGGCTATCCTGTCATCAGAAATGGGTCACGTGATGTGTGCAGCAAGGTGCAGCGTGACATCCAATTATAGCCTAAAACGAAAGTGGAGGACCTTGGGAATTGCTGATTTGCCTGAGAACGAGTGACTCATGTGAGTTAGTGTGAACTCGGCTCATCCCTGTATCTGCCAGGTGCACTATTACAACGATAAAATAACATTGTTTTTGAAAGTAGCTAATTATTTGTTAGGCCAGTTTCACCGTGGAGGACGATCCCAGTAACCCCAAGTGGACGAAGATGGACAGATGAAGACAAATCAATGGCCTGGCATCCCATATGGAGCAGGTCCAACATGTATAGGACTCCTCCAATTAGTATTGTAGAATTGTACTGTATATGATTACGTCAACAGTGACGTCTGGGCTTTTAATATGTTGCACATGCCTATGGAGCTCAGAACGTTCGGCAGCAGCAGAGTTCTTTGTTGATGCACTTCTGTTTTGTAGAAATAAATATTTGTTATCCTTGCAAGCGGTGGCTTTTTTCCTTGGTGGGTTGTATTTTTTCCTGGTGTGAGCATGCAGAGGCGTGCCATCAACGTCATTGATAGAACCCGGCCCCTCACCTCTGACATACTGGATGAAGAGCAAGACACTCTGCATGACACCAGGTATAATTCCAATACCGCATCAAGTGTATAAGAGACGTTATACACTCAGACAACCATACCAAATGTACCCTCGAACTGAAGTGGTAGCAGGAGATTTACAGGTACCGCAGAATATCGAGGCGCTGTAAAGAACACCTGACATGTTATTTCATAAGGAGAAGAGACGACACACCGAAACGATATGAGGATACTTAAAGAATGAAGATATTACTGAAGAGATCAAACTAAACATGTATACGAGTGAGAAGAAACCACACATACAAAAGACCAGTAACCAGATGTGTAGTAAACGTATATATGCAGAAACTCAAGGTAGATGAGTCACATAGAAGCTTGCTGCAGTGGAAAACATAACATGGGTGAAGCAACCATGTTGGAAAGATGGACGTCGACTCAATAGTAAGAAAAAGGCTCGAAGGAGAGAGACCAGTGCTGCAGAGCTGACAGAGGCTGGAAATACAAATATCTGCATGAACAAATCGCTGTTGGCCAAGGATCAAGAATGCCACAGCCAGAAACAATCGCAGAGTACAAAGGGAGTCACAAGGATAAGCAACGTACGCAGGACATATTTCTCTTAGATTAGGTCAATGAGCGAACATTTGTGAATGACGAGCACTGATTAAAGATGCAGACAGTATATGTGAGACGGAGTAAACAAGTCTCCAGAGGCCGAAGAGAGTCATGACACCCAGGATACTTGAATCAAATAGCACCTAATAGAAAACGAGCTGGACAAACTCATGGTCTCTTCACACGTGGTCTAAAACCAGGAAACAAGGCCTATTCATGAGAGCTGCAGACAAAGATAATGATGTACCCCAACTACCTTAAAGTTCCGGAGAAGAGAACATCCAACAAGGTCAAGTACAAAGAAGGCTTGGCTGATGAGATGGTAGACTAATTAGGGAAGTGAGCAGTTGTCCGACTTTCTCTGCACCTGGTTTTCATTTTGCTTACGTGATGCTAACGAGCCGAGTTTCCAAGGTTGGGAGAAAATGCGAATGTGAGGGCCTATGCAATGGTGAGCCAGACATTGTTGCAGGGGTAGTTAGAAGGAAGGCCAAGGCATGCCTACTAGATGTAGGGGCAGCCAATGATGTTACTAACACAGAGACTATAAGAAGATATGTTCTCCTAACCAATCCTTCCATCCGATAGATTTTATTATTTGCCATGTAGGATGTCATAGCTGACGTATATCGAGGTATAAATTATGAGTTACTCACCGAAGCTTAGTCCCCTTTCCTCCATACTGCATGGGCAATTACAACTGCATGTAGCCCCAGGGTGGAGAGGAGACCCTCCTTAAGCAAATAAATTCCTTAGAACCGTCTGTCGGAAATCCGCGTTTGATTTAGAGCCGGCGTCCAACAGTACTGCTTACAGAAAGCCGAAAGGGTGGCCCAGGTAGCCGCCCTGCTTATGGTTTGCCACGGAACCTGCCGTTGGAAGGCGATGGCTGTGGCCTTGGCTCTGACCGCGTGAGCATGCATGTTGGCTGGAAGAGGTTAGAAGCCTTGGATGACAATGCATTACTTACCGTAAAAGCATTTCTGATGGTTGTATCTGCTTAGATTCACATGCTGTGCATAGGTCCGACATCCAGTGGTCACTGCGGAGTATTGCATTTTGTTTTTCGTAGTCGAAAAGGGGACGTCGACAAGGCGTGTCTGTAACACTATCCCTATAGTGACGTGCGTTGTACCCACAATCCCTCACGCGTCGAGGTCCCTCTGTTTGTATTTTTCTGCCCTGAGGGAGCCTTCTAGACGTGAGTGAGTACAGAAAAGAGAGATATAAGAGGAAGTCTATGTTCCTTCCATCCGAGCGGGGAGGAAGGGTGGGCGCATGTGAATCTAAGCAGATACAACCATCAGAAATGCTTTTACGGTAAGTAATGCATTGTCTTCTGATGTTTGTTAATCTGCTTAGAATCACATGCTGTGCATAGACTAGCGAGCAGTACCCGGAGTTGGCGGTGGGTTATGAGAAGGAACAGTAGAGAAAAGATGTCTTAATACTGCCCATCCCACCTGGGAGTCAGATCTTGAGTGTGCATCTAGACAGTAGTGTTTTGTAAAGGTGTGCACAGAACTCCAGGTAGCCGCTTTGCAGATGGACTCAAGGGGAACATTTGCAATGAATGCTATGGATGCCTCAGTGCCTCGAGTGGAATGTGCTCTTGGCTTGAAGGGTAGTTCTCTCTTAGCAAGAGTGTAACAGAGAGTGATGCATTGTACAATCCATCTAGATATAGTGGACTTAGAGACTGCATCTCCTTCTCTTCCTGCTGCCACTGAGACAAAGAACTGATTAGTCTTTCTCAGTGATCTGGTTCTTTCCATGTAGAACATGACAGCTCTGCGTACATCTAGTGTATGCAGACTCTTTTCTCCCAAGTTGGAAGGGTTTTGAAAGAACGTTGGTAGTTCTATAGATTGGTTTACATGAAATTTAGATATGAATTTTGGTGCAAACCTTGGGTGTGTGCGAAGAACCACCTTATTCTTGTGAACTGATACGAAGGGGTCTAATACAGAAAGAGCCTGTAGTTCACTTACTCTCCTAATGGAGGTGATAGCTATTAGGAAAGCAGTCTTAAGAGTGAGGTATTTAAGAGTTTCCTTGTGCATGGGTTCGAAAGGAGTGCCCATGAGTCTAGAAAGTACCATGTTTAAGTCCCATCCGGGAGCTGGGCTAGCTATTGGGGGGTGTATTCTCTTTACCCCTTCCATGAAGGCCTTTATAACTGGTATCTTCCACCACGACACTTTAAGTTGGGAAGTGGTGTATGCAGAAAGTGCCGCTAGGTGGACTTTAATGGAATTAAACACTAGACCTGAATCCAGTAAATGGGTCAAGTACAGAATAATGTTAGTGGCAGAGCAGTCAACCGGGTTGATGTTCTTACTCCTACACCAGATGACAAATCTTTTCCACTTGCTAGAATAGCAGTGGCGAGTATTAGGTTTTCTGGCTTCCCTGAGGATGTCCATACATCTCTGAGGGAGATGTAAATGTCCAAATTCTATGATCTCAGGAGCCAGGCTGCTAAGTTCATGGTCTGAGGGCATGGCTGCAGTGTCCTGCCCTTGTCTTGTGACAGCATGTTGTACGGGCAAGGAAGTTTCATTGGGGGAGATAGGGACATCTCCATCAAGTGAGCGAACCATGGCTGCCGGGCCCACATTGGGGCCACTAGTATCATGGTCACCTGCTCTTGGTGCATCTTGTGCACCACCTTGTTGAGGAGGGGAGTCGGGGGAAAGGCGTAAACAAATTTCCCTGACCATTGAATCAACAGACCGTTCCCCTTGGACTGGTTCTGGGGGTACCTGAAGGCGTAACTTTGGCATTGTGAGTTCTCCAGGGTTGCGAACAGGTCTATTTCCGGGAAACCCCATTGCGTGAAGACGTTTAAGACAATGTCTTCTTGCAATTGCCATTCGTACTCTTTCGGTAGGGGGAAGTCTCTGCTGAGTTTGTCTGCTAGCAGATTGAGTTCCCCTGGTACATGTTGTGATAGTAGGAACATGTTGTGTTTGAGAGCCCACTTCCATATATTCTGGGACAGCTTGGACAGTCCTGGAGAGTGAGTGCCCCCTTGCTTGTTGAGATAGTACATGGCTGTGGTGCTGTCTGTGAGGACCATCACCGTCTTTCCTTGTAAGTGTTCCTGAAAGGCTTTCAGTGCTTTGAACACTGCTAATAGTTCCAGCAGGTTTATATGTTTGGATGCTAAGCTCGGAGTCCACACTCCGTGAGCAGTCTGATGGGATAGGTGAGCCCCCCATCCTGTAAGGGATGCGTCTGTGGTTAGAGTGGCTTCCACTGCCGGTGTGGCAAAAGTTTTCCCTAATAACAGGTTTTCCTTTGTCCACCACCGTAGCGAGAGAACCAAGGCCTGCGAGACCACCACTAGATCGTCCCATTGTCCGCTGGCCTGACACCACTGGCTGTAGAGCCACTCTTGCATTGGGCGCATGCGCAGGCGCGCGTGAGGTACCAAATAAATACATGACGCCATCATCCCTAGCAAACGCATTGCTTTGCGTACCGTAACCTCTCGACCTGCCACATAATGGGGGATCTGAAACAGCATGTTTTGGACCCTCTCGTTGGAGGGGAAGACGAGGCCGTCCTTTGTTCGAATTAGAGCCCCTAGGAATTGTTTGATTTGGCTGGGGTCTAAGCTGGACTTCTTTTCGTTGATGGAGAAGCCCAGTTGGGACAAAAGGTCTACGGTCCTTTGGGTATTGGAGAAGCATGTTTCGTAAGAATCACCTGTTATGAGCCAGTCGTCGAGGTACGGGTAAACCGGGATGGACAATCTGCGCAGGTGGGCCGCTGCCACTGCCAGTACTTTCGTAAATACCCTTGGTGCAGATGCTATCCCGAAGGGTAGTACTCTGAACTGGTAGTGTTTGTTCTCTATCTTGAACCTGAGGTATTTTCTGTGCGCTGGCAACATTAAAATATGAAAGTATGCATCTTTCATGTCTAGTGTTGTCATGTAATCCCCCTGTGATAACAGAGGGATTACATCCTGCAAGGTTACCATACGAAACATTTGGGGTTTGACAAAATTGTTCGCTGGACGCAGATCTAATACAGGGCGCATGGTTAAATCCTTTTTGGGTACAAGGAAGTACACTGAATAAATACCTTCTGTTACCTGCGATAGGGGGACAGCCTCTATAGCTTCTTTTTTCAGTAGCTCTTCTACTTCTTGAAGAAGAATAGTGAGGTGTTCCGGTGTCATGCGCCGGTTCCGTGGGGGTCTGTATTTTGGGGAACCGTTGAATTCGATGCAGTATCCGTGGGCTATGGTGGATAATACCCAGCGGTCTGACGTTATTCCCTCCCATGCTGAAAGGAACGATGTTAGCCGGCCCCCGACCGGTGATGCATGGGAGGGGACCCGAATCTTTGGGTCATTTGTTGGTATTGGGTGTGGGGCCTTTTGGACTGGAGCCGCGCCCTCTTCCTTTGCCACGACGTTGGCCTCTTTGACTGAACTGGGTGCTTTGGTTAGAGGGCCAGTTGGTAGCAGAGTAAAATTGTTGTTGGCTTTGCTGCTGGCGTTGGCCACGAAAGGAGCGTCTATTGCCATAGCTGCGTCTGTTAGGTGGCCTAGAAATTTGGTCAAGAGTCTTGATGGTATCAAACTCCTTCTTCGCATGTTCTAGGGCCTCATCAACTGCTTTCCCAAACAGATGTGTTTGCTCTATGGGCTTATTTATTAGGGAAGCCTGGGTTTCTGGCTTAAATCCCGAATTGCGCAGCCAGACATGGCGTTTGAGAAGTATTCCCTGAACCAGGGAACGTCCAGCTGTCTCTGCGGCATCCAAGGAGTTCTTTACGATGCCCTGGTTTACAAGAGTTCCCTCTGATATAGTAGCCAACAGGCGTGAACGCAGGGGTTCTGGTGCGTCCTCTGCTTCGCTGCGCAGCTTGCTCCACTGTGCATCTGCGTAGCTAGCTAATAGGGAATTGTTATTCGCAATCCTAGTTGAGAAGGCGGCGGAGGTCGTGATTCTCTTCCCAAGTGCATAGAGCTTCTTGCCCTCTTTGTCAGGTGGTGCCTCACTAGTAGATAGTGGTACCCCCGCTCTCTTTCTTGCGTGAGTAACTACCAGAGAGTCCGGAATAGAATGTCCCCTGATGTACAAAGGGTCAGAAGACGAAGGGCTGAAGAGCTTTTCTATACGAGGGTTGACCCCTCTGACTAAGGCCGGATTGGAAAGGGAAGGAGTTATTCTTCTCCTTATAGAAGCCAGGAGCGGAATGGACTGACTGACTGACTGGGGCTTTTTCTTTAATAACTTTTTCTACAAAGTCTATGTCCGGAAGAGTCTCCCCTGTGTCTATTTCAAAATGCGCTGCTGCCTTGCGCAATAGTGCATTAAGTGAAGGCTGGTCATCTATGGGGGAGGTGTTCCCAATAGGTGAGTCCTTGGGAGGAGAAGGGTGAAAGACATCAGGGTCTGAGTGCACTGATGGGGATTGCCAAGGCTGCAATGATGGGGAGTGCTAGGGCTGTGAGGTAGCTGTATCTTCCTCAAAAGCTCCTGCGCTAGTGTAATGGTCTTCCTCAAACCTCTCCTCCTCATGTTCTTCCTCTCCACCTAAACACTCCTCATCTTCCTGGAGGTATTGCTCCTCTTCAGTGAGGTCATATGCATCTGTAGAAGGGGGAAACAGCCTAGGAAACTTGACCCTAGGGTCGTCCTGGGTCCATTCTCTTGGTCTTTTGGGTGTGGGTGGGTTTTGGCTACCCAAAAACCTCTCCATCTTTTCCATACAAGAATGGAGTCTTTCCATGGTCTCATGGGGAACCCCTGAATAGTCTAGAGGGGGGAAATCAGTGTTATCACCTTCAAAACGCTTCGAACGCTCCCACAACGTCGACGAAAGGTTTCCGTCGCCCTCAGAAAAGCCCTCCGGTAGTTCAGAAGTGCCTTTAGATGAATGGGGCAGTTCCTGGCTACTCTTGTGCTTTTTCGGCGTTTCTATTTCCTTGGGTGCGGTATTCGACGTCTGTTTCGTCGTCCGCTTACGTTTATCCTCGGAAACAATTCTCGCCAGACTCTCGACGACGAGTTCGTCAGTCGAGGGTTCTGGAGTCGGCGTTGCCTGCGCTGCGCGTTGTTTTTCGACAGCCGCTCTATGGAGCGTTACGTCGGATGTTTTTGAGGTAGCGCCCGTGTTCGATGAAAGCCCAATCGCTGGTCGCGGCTGCGTTTGCGGGTGGGGCTTGAGACCCTTGCGGTCTGAGGTCGACGCCGGAGTGCCCTGCGTCCCCTTCGGCGCTGGTGGATCCTTCGTCCTCGACGAAGAAGAGCCGTGGGTCTGTGTGCGTCCTTGTCGCCGGGGTGTTCATCCCCATAAGCAGGGCGTGAGCCGAACCCGTCGGGGCCGGGGACGGACGTCGAGGAGCGCGAGCGCTCCTTCTGGGGGTTAATGACTTCCGTAACGGACGTCGAGTTATCACCCTCCTCGTCACTTTCTGTAACAGCGGCAGCGGGTGAGGCAGCGGGTGAGGAAACTGACTTCGACATAGCCTAGTCCGCCCACCTTTTAACTTTCCGTTCTTTAAGTGTTCTTGGTTTCAAGAGCTTACAGGCCGCGCAGCTGTCCTCTTTATGATCGAGGGGCAAGCAACGATTACAGAGCTTGTGTTTGTCCTTCCAAGTGTATTTGCCCCTACAGCGTGGGCAAAACTTAAAAGGTGTCCTCTCCATAGCTGAGGCAATAAAAACTGGTGATAACAACCCCAAGGGAAATATAGGGGAGAAAGAAAGACATTCTCGACGAGAAGATAAAAGTTCAAACCCCCACTCCCCCTACTGTATGTTGGCCGGCGAGGCCTGGCCACGTGTTCGGCAGCGCCGAGGGATCTCCTCCGTCTCTTCCCCTCCGTCGAAAACTTGCACGTTGGAGAAACAGCTTCACAGCTAACGTCGAGGGGAGGGATCTTTACAATAAGTATATATATAAGGACCGAGGTCCGTAGTAATTGTTTTGCAATGTCTCTCTAGGAGCTCCGCGTAAGGCGACCATAAGCTGGGCGGAAAAAAACAATCTGAGGGACCTCGACGCGTGAGGGATTGTGGGTACAACGCACGTCACTATAGGGATAGTGTTACAGACACGCCTTGTCGACGTCCCCTTTTCGACTACGAAAAACAAAATGCAATACTCCGCAGTGACCACTGGATGTCGGACCTATGCACAGCATGTGATTCTAAGCAGATTAACAAACATCAGAAGCCTGATTACCAGGTCTGGAGCCCCCAAAGGTGAACAAAAGCGCATTAGAATCCCTTGGTCCTGTCCAGATAGTATTTCAAAGCACGTCTGACATCGAGACAGAGCAAGACTCTGAGCCTCGTCCTTGGGGTCGGCGAAGAAGGTAGGTAAGACTATTTCCTCATTTAGATGAAAGGCGGAGGGTACCTTAGGTAGGACTGCCGGGTGAGTCCGCAGGACCACATTGTCCTTGTGGAAAGTGGTGTAATGTTCCGAGGTCACCAGTGCCTCGATTTCGCCGACTCTGCGAGTGGAGGTAAGTCCCACCAGCAGAATAGTCTAGACAGTGACCAGCCTGATTTCCGTGGACGCCATTGGCTCAAATGGTTTGTGCGCCAAGGGGCCCAACACCACATTAAGGTCCCACACGGGGTGTGGCCTCTTGATGGGTGGGTAAAGCCTGGACAATCCCGCCAGGTGTTTCCTGACAATCGGGTTGGAGGAGGAGGGGAACACCTCTTCCGAATTTCTGTAGGCCCCTATGGCCGCCAGGTAGGTGAGACATGTGTCCACCTGAACGCCTAAGTGCGCTTGGTGAGCCAAGAAGGAGAGCACGTTGTCCAGTGTGCACGTAAGGGGGGCGGGGGGTGATCTCCTTAGAGTCCGCCCAGTGACAGAACCTGCTCCAGTTGCTTTTATATTGGCTCCCGGTAGCCTGGCTCCTGGCACCCTGAATGATCTCCAGGTTGGCTCGTGAGAGGCTCAGGTGCTTGGGGAGATCTAGTCAGGAACCACACTGTGATGCTGGAAATTCATCGGCGGGACAGGACCTCCGTATCCTTGTCCTTTACTGTTTTTTATCAAGTGTTCTGTCGTGTTTTCCGCACAGGAGTTCATGTGGGACTCAACGCAGTGCAGCTCTTTTTTGGTTTGGTGAACAGACCGATGGGATACCGTTATGGCACCCATGGGTGGAGGTACAACCCGGTGCCCCTAGTGTATGTTTTCGGGCACCTGTGTGTGGCCCACAGAGCAGGGTATGGGCAGGTGGAAGCTCTGTGGTGAATTGACAGATGCTCCGAGTATCCTCCATTTTGGGATGCCCAGGCCCTGTCATTGGAATCAGTTGATTCCTCTGATGGAAACAAGATGGCCCCCATGGCCTCTTGCCTTCCATCGCCTGTTACCTTGGTTTTCCCGAAGTCCTGGGAAGCCCTGACTCTGTCCCTTCCCCCTGACTGACTGGCTGTCCCTTCCCCCTGACTGACTGGCTGTTGGGTGGAAGTTCCATATAGGGTAGTGTGGGGAAGTGCCGACCAGACTGGCTGGAGCCTTCCCAACGACCGTATGTTGTGGGTATGCCTGTGGGTGGGACCTGGGTGAATGGAGTGTGTGAAAAATATGCATTCTGTGTTGGGGATGTCTAGTATCTGGTGTTTGACACAATGACTGAGACAGCCCTGCCCGAAACTGGTATGAATGCAGTGTGTAGTGTTGAATGGCGTGGTACTTGTCCGAATCCACATTCTGTGTTGCGAGTGTCTGGATGGACAAGAATGGCCTGAAACCACTGTGCGCCTGATTGGCTGACTGACTGCCTGAATGCCCTTCTGAGTGATTGGTTGCCTGAGTGTGACCCAGCAGAATGAATGGGAAATCAACAGTATGTCTCGGGGCCTCTCACTGCTTATGACCCAACATGACTGTAATAGAGCACAAAAGTGACTGAAAGTTTTCAGTTTAAATGTAAACTGCTCTATGTTACCAAGGATTCCCAGCCTGACGACGGAATATTCATAGCATGTCAGTCTATGAAAGATCCAATACTGGAGAATATCAGCTTGCTGTTCTTGGTAGTTCAACACAGTCAATCTAGGCTTCTTGGCGCTGTAAGAGCAGTTAAATAAAATCAAGAGTGCCAAAAGTAGCACTTATGGGTTCTGGTGGTTCAAATGTGTCAAACGATCTAGAAACATGGCTCAAAGCAGTTTGACAGTGAAAATACAGGGATCCTGGCTGATCTGGCTCTTGGGCTGCTGTCCAATCCAGGGGCTCAGGGAGAAGCTTGGTTCTTGTTCTGCCACATGAAGAGGAGGGGGGCTGGCAAACACCTGCAGAGCGATTTAGCTCCTCCAGTGCCTGGTCCAATAGGACCTGGTCATCTGCATAAGAGACCCATTCCATGGGTGGAGTACCAATTCTAGGTGGGCCATTTGGACTTTTCTCAATCCTTACACGTACAGGTTGAAGAGCCTGGGCGTCAGCACGTACCCCAGTTTTAAACCTATCCTTATAGGTATGTCGGTGGCCCATGCTGTCCAACCTGAAACTGGACAGTTATCAGCGTGAAAGTGTCAATACTCACGGCAGTCCTGCAGGTGAGACTCTCCAGATTGTGGACATTTTCTTTCTCTACTGTCCTGTGCTGATCATTCTGGAACCCGTTCTTCTCTCCATTTGCAAGGTCTGTTGGACAGCAGTTTGTTTGCCTGCTCTGAGAGCCACAAATCCACATGGAAATCTCTCAATTTTAAAATTCAATTTCTAGCACGGCAGCACTCGCGGCGGAGAGTGGCAGTCCTGAGTCCATTTATTAACTTTTCCATTTGATAAACTGGAGCTCACAACTAAAACGAACATGTATTTCGGAAGAAAAAAACACATCCGTTGTGGCCTACAGCACCTAAAATTGTTCCATCAGAATTGTCCAATGAAATAAGCCTAGCTGCTTGGGGCGGGAAAGGAAAGATAATCGCGTTCTACCCTATCGAGCCCCTAGTAGTTGAGGTGCATGCTGGAACACGGATTACAACTATTGAGTCAAACCTCCCGTCAGTTGCTCTAAAAATGGCTCTAGAAACAACATATCCGAGGAGACCACTGAAGTAAATAAGGTGTCAAGCAGTTTTTCGTTTATAATAACTCCCTTCTGGAGGTGTGTTACAGTCTCAAATGCAACACAGACGGAGTTGCAGAAGTACAAAATCAAGAAGGGGAGGGAACGCAATTCACAAAGCAAGTTAGCGAGATGGAGGGTTTGAGCATCCCTCTGCCTTAAGTAACTATACCCTCACAGAGACTTTCTGCTTCCTCCGTAGTGCTCATTGAACAAGACGATACTGGAATATTTGCGGATGGCAGTGATGTACTGGAAGAAATAACCACTTCCTTAAACACATTGCACTATCTTATGAAAATGTTACTGTGTGTGGGAAGATTTTTGAGAAAATAAAAACCATAAGCCCTGAAAACATTAAATATAACAGCTCCAACGACAGAAACCTCAGTACTGTGCTAGGGAAAATAAATGCTAACAGTGACTTTATACAGGAAATTGGTGTTGAACAACTTCATCAAGCAGTTATTAACGAATCTCCATTGAATAAGAGCTTCAAATGGGGGCATTGAAGGAGGGTCTCTAATGCTTTTCAGTACAGATGACAAATGAGGATGGATTTGTGTTGTTTGGTTATGTGTTCACCCATTTAATGGCCATCTCCATGTCAAATCCATTTGATTTTCCACCGATTTACACCCAAAACCACATCCCTTTTGCACTCTTTCCCTGCATTTGTATTGTGTGCTGAATTTGTAAGCCATTTTAACATCCAGAATGCGGCTTCTAAAAAGTTATTTGACTTGTTTGATGCTTTCAAAAATATTTACTAAAGCTTTTAAGCTATGTAAATATATTTTAATGTATTTTGCACTAAAAATAAACAACTGTTCTAGATGTGTTTTGTTGAAAAATTTCTCTGAAAATGTCCATGTACGGATTTGTGCGTGTTGCTCAAGTGTTTGGTGATGTAGTGGATGTTGATGTGCAGTTAGTGATGTCATTGGGTCTGCAGTATGTGCTTTTTTCGGCAAGGTAGCCATTTTGTTTCCAAAATACTTACCCTGGCACCCATCATTATGTGCTCCAAAATGCTCTCTCACGTGCAATTCATTATATGAAAATCAAAACAATATTCCACAGCGACTCGTCTGCGAGATGTTATGAAAGCTCCAATTACTGCAAAGCATACATTTGCCTTTGATCAGGAATGCTACCCTAGTGCTGGATTGCATTGGATCTGCGCAACGCAGGGAATAGCCGTTTACTTTTCTGATCAGCGACAAACAGAATAGGCTGAAACACAATTTATTTTGTTTTCTACTAGAAATAAATAGAAGAAGAATTCCTGCACTCTGAGAATCTATGCTGCGTGCCTTGGAAATGTGCCAAATGCTCACAGCAAATCAAGCCAGGCTGTTTCACAGTCTTAAAAATAGCATTAGGTTTGCTCTGGTTATTAATGTGCTGGGCAGGGAACTGTTACAAGCTCCTGCAAAATTTGACCACCAACACCTTTCTTGATGCCAATGACCTGCATTTCCCTTCTTTCCTCCATTATCAGTGTACAAATTCCTAAGCTGCCGCTTGAGAAAGAAATGTTTTCCGTTTTTTAAGTGCCTTGTCCCAACCCATGAAGTCCCTTATACCTCCTTCAAACTTGCCCATTATCTCTTTGCAAAGCGATAAGCCAGTTGCTCGAGTCTTGGGCACCAATGCTCCAGAGATTTTGTGGGATGCAGCTGTTAGGCAGAAACCTGTGCAGTTCCCTTAGGGACCACTGCAAAAAGTTTAAGACTGCAGGTGTTAGCAGTAAACCCAATTGGTAGCAGTCAGTACCACCCAGATTTACCTGGTAGCTGTGGCTGAGCAGTCAGACTTCTCTCAAGAAGAGTTAGGCAGTATATAGAGTATACACATTAGGTACAAAAATACAGTAGCACAAGCAAACACGGACCAGAGCTTGGGTATAAAAGTATATAATTATTTATTTAAAAACACACTTGTAAAAATACACTGGCACTAATATGTCAAGCAAGTTCAAACACAGTCACTAGAAATATATACAACTCTCTAATTAATTATTCGACAAGTCTCGGTTAGTACACCACTTATTTAGCAAAGCAGAGGTGAGCGCGTAACCATAGATGGCACTCCAATAATGATTTAAAAAGGGAGGGAAAAGGCAGACATAGGAAAACACACAATACCAACACTTTTAAAGAACCACAGCAAGTCAAGAAAGGCAGGGTCTACTGTAGAGCAAAAAGTTCATAGGCCAGGCCCACTCTTGGAGAGAGCAAGGCGGAATGTGCCCAAGATCATACAGTTGAAGTACACTTTAAAAGTCTTTGCAGATAGTTTCAAAAGGAGTTCGATCAGTTCAGAAAAGTTAGTTAACAGGTCCGAGGTCACCCCAGGATAGAGAGTCAAGGATTTACGGGACACCTTGAACAGTCTGTTGCAAGGGAGACCAGGCGGGACACAGTACCTGAAATGGTGAGAAAGCTCCAGGGGGGGCAGTTGTTCCTGGCAGCGGGTGCAAGTCGGTGCTTCGTCCAGGGGAAGAGAAGATCTCGACGTGGAGGAAAGCTGGAGGTCGTTGCACTGCCAGGGAAGAAACCAGCCGCGGAGTTTCCCGGTTAAAAGGTACTACCCTTTTATTTGCGGTAGTGGTGAAGCGTGGCTATCCGGCCGCCGGGATGCTTGGCATGGGCGATTCGACCACGAGACGATCCAGGAAGGCGAAAAAGGGTGAACCGGTTAACGCCACCAGCTCAAAGGAAGAAGACTCTCCTGGAAGAAGATCTTCTCTGTCGTTGGGAAGTAGCGAGTTCGGTTCAGCAGGGCTCCACCGGTGGTGTCGTCGTTGCAGGTCGGCTCAGCTTCTCCCTCTTCGGATTCTTTAGGTCCTGTGGCGACTTCTGAAGTTCCAGTCCCCAAAGCCCTGCTTTTATGCAGAAATCCCCCATTCATCAGTCCTAGCTGTCACTCAAACATGCTAAGTGGTGAGCCGGGCGGCTCACCACTGGCCAATCACACAAGAGTGCGACTTGAGTTGCCGAGGCAACTCAGTCCAGGGTGCCTATTCCCCCCTCCCACACATCCTGTAGACCCAGACAGAGTTGCACCACTTTTGGAGACTTCTGTGCAGAAGCCCGCCAAAAGTGGAACAAAGGGCTCGACTTGGGTTGGAGTTACAGAGGCGAATACAAACGCCATTTTAAAACCGAGTCCTGGCAAAAAGACCCAACTGGGGAATAAATATTAAATAAATAACCCGGCGGTATCTTTAACATTGCACCAAAGAAGTGGTGCGTTTAAAATGAATGGGAAAATCCCATAGGAAATATTCCGGGGGAATATTTTGCGTGGTATCCACTGCCACCAGCCAGAAACTCGACAAGGGGGGACTGGACAGTGCCCCCTTGGAAAACAGACCCAGGGGCAATCTAATTACCCCTACCAGTACTTCCACAATATGATGGTTTGTACTGGTTCTGTTCACAATTCGAGACTAGTAAAGCCGATGGTGACATTACATGCCCTGGGAGACAGTAGTCAGTCTCTGTGAAAGATAGTGAGCTAAAGACTCTGGGTAAGTCTCTCGTAACCAGGACTAATGTCTGGCAGAGGGACTCCCAGGACCCCCCTTGTTAATTTGCATATTTAAGTAACTTTGGGTCTCACCCTAAGTTACTAGGGGAATCCAGACGTGGACCCCTTGCTCACTATTCTTAGAGAGGCACAGCTCCTCCCTACTGATGAGTTCCAACCAGACCGAAACACGTGTCTGGGGTTTCTGTTGGTACTCTTGTTCAGAGGAGAATTGCCTAGCATTTCGGTGCTGGACTGCCCCAGGGCAGGACAAAGACTGATATGTTTGGGATATTTCTTCTCTGTGAAAGATAGTGAGCTAAGGACTCTGGGTAAGTCTCTCGTAACCAGGACTAATGTCTGGCAGAGGGACTCCCAGGACCCCCCTTGTTAATCAGCCTTGTTGGGCGTCATCTGTGAGAAGAAGCTTGATTTGCATCTGGTCTTTCCCCTTCTGTAATGGCTTGGCAGGCAAAGAACAATGGTCTGGAGGGTTGCCCAGAGCAATGCCAGAGGTTAAGATTCATTCTAAACCTTCCAGCCATCAATTTTGTTACGGGAATGTATAGCATCAGACAACCCAGCTATACTCCTGCATTCATGCTCTACAAAAGATCTGAAACGCTCAAAACACTGCACATTAAATGGCACACCCCCATGGGGAGACACATGCCATAGAAGTTGCTTTCTTCCACTACACAAAGAAGCAGTGGTTAGATGCCAGGGTAAACTGGCATGAGTCTGAATGCAGATTTCTATCTGCTTTTGCCAAAGCGGCTCTCCGACCCTCACCATGTGAAGAGTCTAGGCAAAAGAGGTGTAAATCACTGAACGTTCCTGCCTGCTTCTGTAATCATTGACAGTTATCTTCTGGAAAAGATACATGAATGGAGGATACTGAACTCCCCGGTCTCTTTTTAGGCACTAGCATGAGATGTGACACTTTGAAACCTTAGAATGGGGGATCCAGAAAGGGGCAAGCAACCCAGCGCATCCCTTATTCTTGGTTCACATTTTCCGTTACAATCACTGTCCAGCCGATTTAAGATTTTCTGCCAACTGGCCTTCTCTACGGCCAGAGTTTGGGATGAGCTTCCTCCCTGTTTTGAAAAGTGTCAAAGGCCATCTTCAACTGAGTGAGGTTAACCTGTGAGGGAATTATGTTACTGGGCTCAGTCAGCTCATTAGGATTGTTGCCCACTGGCCGGTTTAAGGGGGTGGCATCACCCCAGTTCCAGTACTTGGCTCACTCTTCGATCTTTCCACTGTACGTCCCTGTCAGAAACCTGAAGGTGTCTCACTTACTAGTCCTGGGGGATCCCTCATGCAGGTGGCCAGGAAACGGCCATCACTATTGGATCCAGTTCCTGGGGGTGGACCAATGCAGGAGGATCACCTGGATTGGGGGGGGGGGTCTTCGGGGAGGGGAAGTGGGACGCGAAGGGTGAGACGCAGTATCCCCATCCTTGTGATACCTTTTCCCCATCCTGTCCAGTAGGATACTCAGAAACTCTACCCCCCCTCCCCTTTCCAACATGAACACTTTCTCATACTGTGAGCAACAACTGACTAATACCAGAGCTGTTTACGTGACATTTACCAACTCAAGGGTCAGGCAGAGTCAGGCAATTGTCAACAAATGCACACACCCGACTGCCCTTTTCTTACCCCACTGGGATAAAAGGCAGAGCACAGGAGCACACTCTGAGCAAGGCTGAATGCACAAGGAAGTCACTATTCCAGGACGGCAGTTCAAACAGAGGAGAAAGATGGTGAGACCTGAAAGGACGTCAGGGAGGGAGTTGCCCTTGTCCTTTTCAACCCAGACCCGCAAAGCCACCAACAAAAGCAACATAAGACCGGGAATTGCAACTGGCAAATGGTGCGACGGATGTCAACGGTACATGGAACCATCCCACACTGATAGCCAGGGTGGGGGTCGCGCTTGCCATTGTGGTACCGTCCTTGACTCCAGCGGCAAAAGAAACAACAAAGAATTCAACACAGCCGGTTAATTGGAAGAACAGGATAGTGGGCCGGACTGTATGAGACTTAATACCAGAGATAGAGTGGGTCGGCGCCACGTGAGCGTGTGTTCTGAGGTCTCTGACTGGTACCCCCTCTCCTGAACAAAAACGGTATTGAGCTAAAAGGGGAAGGAAAATAACCAGTACCAAGAGGCCATACGGAAGGCCAATGTGAGGTGCCATGGTGGTCATACACGGGTCACACAAAACCCCTTGTACATTCGAAATTCCTTGACACGTTGCAAAGGAGTGCAGAATTGTGAAGACGACTGAAGGAATTGCGAATCAGGTGTTTAAACCCAGTGGAAGGGAATGCCGTGCGAACTGGTTATTGTGATTAAACGTGCCCATGCAATAGGCTAGCAAAGTGACCCAGCGAGATGTGATCGCCCTTCGGAAGTCTATGTGTAAAGTTGGCAAGTGCTGTGGAATGTCTGAGCCCGGGTGGGGGGGAACCTAACTAAAAGGTGGTTGATTAAAAAAACATTGAGACTCTTCAGTATTACAAATGAGGAACTTGTGAGTAAAAGGTGATGGTGAACCCGACTGGGGGACATCAAGAGAAAAGTGTGAAGAAGCTAAGCAAACATTGTGACAAGTATGAACCCGACTGAGGGATGCCTGCAGTGAATGGTTGGTCCGAGCCTGATTAAGGGAGGCTAATTACTGAGGGAGGCTAATCACAGAGGAGGATCGGAGCCCAATTTAGTGGGATCCAAGGGTGAAGAGTAATCACCATATGTGAAGGCTACCAGAAGGAACTTTTGTTTTGTTGTTTTGACAGATCAGGCCCGCTGAAGCAAGAGACTTTGTACGAGAAGAGACTTGGATACAGAAGGCCCTGACATACAGAAAAGGAACTGTGAGCTTGTGCCGGAGAAGCCCAGGAGTGTGCTGTGCTCAGGAGTCCCGCCTTGTCCCATGCAAAAAAAGTGGGGAAGGGAGACTCCGGCCATAACATCCCGACTTATTTTGTGAACAGTTCTTTCTTTTCTTGTGAACATTAGCTCACACTATTTTTTAGCAGAGCGGTAAGGATTGGCAATAGGTTTTCTTAGTATAGGCCCTTTTTATTTCACTAGACTCCATTAGGACTGTATTCTTATTATTTGGTGGTCGTAGCTCGCTCCCATATTAGATTTGAGTTTAGATTAGGTGTTTATCTCACCCACTTTACAGTTTAGTAAGCACCCTTGAACTGTGATCACGTGTGCCTGCTTGCTTTGATGCCATGCCTTTCTTACAGTCCCCTCCTCCTCCCCTCAAACCCCATCCTGTCTTTTGGCAATCTCCTACAACTGGTTCTTGAGAGTCCACACTGCATCCACTATACTAATATGTGAATCCACAAGTAGCATCTTCAAAGCAATTCCTTGTGTCAAAATGTCAGCAAATGTGCCCCTTTTGTGTTCCAAACTCTTTTTCCCACCCTCCAACCCGAGTTTTTGATTTCAGAGGGCAAGTACTTTGGTCTGTCTATTGCTGGCTGCAGCAAGCCATTATGTATTTTTGCACAGTGGCATGTTCTGGGCAACTCCTTATTGGTCCTGAAACGTCTGTTAAAATTCCATCCATCATTCCTGTGAGCATGGGGCGTCTTACCACAAAATCGTTGCCTTTACCCCTAGACCCATGAAACAGTTCTCAATAGCCCAGACAGGAAGCGCAGTGGCAGCTTCTTGTTTGGATCTATTCAGAATCATCCTCATCCGATCTAAAAGGTTTTGTACTCTGCACCTTCTACTCGTTTGCAAAAGGAACAAGAATGTATTTTCAGGCCCAGCGCTTTGTCTCGAAACTCAAGAGATAGAAGAGTGGAGTTATGCACTCCCGATATCACCCGGCTCGGGACTGATAACACCTTGTTGAATAAGGATCTGGGACGTCAACTAGTGCCCTTGCCACCAATAGTCCACACTATTAAGTGACCTGTGTCGATCCAAGCGTCAAAGACAGTTTAGTAATCAACGCCCATGGAGGCTATAGCTATCAATGGCCAACGATAGTGGACCACGGTTGGCGATTAACAACCATGATTGTCAATCTATGGGAATGGTCGACTGTGATTGAACCGACCAGAGTGAATAACCAATCGTGTATTTTAAAAAAAGCAATACGAAAAGTGCAATATACCCGACAGAAAAACACCACCCAGACTATACATCTGCTTCCAGTAAGCAAACTCTCCCCTCAACACAATACAGGCAAAACAAAAAATGTTTCTTAAACTTCTTGAAAACTGTTCAAACCAGCATTGCCAATACCAACAGTTTGGGATGTTGTGTAGGCATAGGAAAGGCACTTGCCAGGAACTGGCATAGTGGCAACAACTGGCCATTGATGGTAGCAGATGCACATGGTGCAAGTATCTGGGCATTTAATAGCTGTGCCTGTCATATGCCCAATACTTGTACACAAGCCAAAACTGGTGGATTTGCCAATGCTTGTTATATTTCTGGTGTAAGAGCTGTTTTTTCTCCACTTGCTCACTATGAGAAAGGTTTTGGCATTTTCTTAACCTTACGGATTTCTCTTTTCTTGGACTGAACTACTTTGTCATGCACATGTGGCCGCGAATTTGGTTTTGCCACATTCAGATGCAGTGGGTTGATTTTATTCTGGATGAAAGCAGCAACATTTTCTGTTATAATTTCATCTGTTTTTTTACCCATGTGGTACTGCTGAAATACTGCATTATCTGGAAATTACAGGTTTTACCCTCAATACAATACGGTTGTTGTTAAGAGTTTGTCAGGCCTACAAGAGCAATGGGCTGAAGTGGTGCAACACATAAATTCGTTCTGGCAATTAGCATATAAAGGTCACTAAGGTCCGTTTCTTTGACATGTCCCGACAATTGCTGAATAGTGACTCAGTGGCCAATACATAATGATTTGTGAATGAGTTGAGCCTCAGTGCCACGTCGTTTTACTCTATGTCCCCCACAAAATTACCATTGAGCACAAATAGTTCCCAATCATCAGAAAATGAATTCCACATTTGACCATGGGATTTTCTTTTTATTACCATGACTTTTATCCACAGAATGACAAGCGTCTTTAGTTTTTCACAGTATAATACAAGAGGAATTATTTAACAATTTGGAGAAACCTCTCACATTCCAAGATATAATTGACAATTGTTCTTTTCTATCAAAGACAATTGCTTCTGCATATTCACAATCAATTTCCATTTGATAATGCAGTCCCGGTCAACCTATCAGATAGGGTTTTTCGGCTCTAAGAATTCAACCATGCAATTTAAATAGGGCCGGTCAGCACAAGATATTTTATGGCCTTCTCTATAGTTGAATGACCAAGTTCCATACTTCTTTGTCACATCTGAGGGCCATTGTTTTTTCCTTGACTAATAAAAAGGCCCAGATCATATCCCATTTGTTTAAAGGCTTCAGAATTCCCAACAACAGTGCATAGACTCCCTTGGAAGGGGTATCCAGTGATAACAGAGAATACAATTACATAGAATGTAACAGAGAAACAAAAACAGAGAAAAAACATCGAACATCTTTAAAAATAGATATGTGGGTGGGGTAAGGGGGAAAAACGGGTGGGAATGGGGTTGAGGTTGGTTTAAGCATATAAATATGGATTTGGAGGGCCCTTGGAAAAGAAAGTTAAGAAATTTCGATATTTTTTCACGGTTGTTGTTTTCGCTGAAACATCATTCTCTGTTATGTATTCTCTGTAATCACATAGAACTCTTGGAGGGAACTTTAATAGAAACTGTCAGTTCTACTCGAGTCAAAAAGGTCCACTAATTCTAGGCCTTTTTAGGGTATCTATCGCAAGCAAGGTATTTCATTTAGTAATGCTAAAATATTTGAACAATTCAATATTATAGGGTCTTCTTTTCGCAAGATAAATTACAACATTACGCGTGGTGTGGTGTGTTAGACAGAATCCTGTGCAGTTCCCCTAGGGAGCACTACAGAAGATTAAGACTACAGGTATATGCAATAAATCCCCTTTGGTATCAGTCCTCACCACAAAGATTTAGTTGGTAGCTGTGGCTAAGCAGTCAGACTTATCTCAAGAGGGAGATGAGCAGTATTCAGGGTTTACACAATAGGACTACAATACTATGGCACAAGGAAACACTGACCAAAGCTTTGTATTAAAAAGAATATATATATTGATATTACACACTTCTAGTTCAACACATCAATCACAGTTATTAAAGCAAGTTAAAATCAGTCAAGAAAAGTATACACTACTCCCTGATTAAATTGTAGACCAGTTGAGCAAGAGTGAAAACTGAGCAAAACAGCACAGTGAAAACCAAACACAAATGGCACTCTACCAATTACTCACAAGGGAGGGAAAGAGCAAGTTATACAGGAATATACTCTTAAACACCTTAGCAACACTTCCCAATAAGATTGTGAACAGGTTTAGGCAAGGTAGTACTTTAGCATGTATAATACTGAGGTGAAAACCGAGCAAAATGGCACGAAGGAAGAGGTGGGAAGGAAGAGGTGGTTATAAGAGTTAGCTGCACTAACACATTTCTAGGTGAGAAGTAATCTAGAGAAGGCAGTTCTATCAGATTTAGCCAGAGTCAATAGGCCTGTGCCAGAGTCAGTGTTATAGGGCAAAGAGCCCCGGAGCAAAATGTTGTTGTAGCTGCAGTCAAGTCTTTGTTAAACGATTCGAAAAGGCGGTTGCAGAAGGTGAACGACAATGTTAGATGATAGGGGCGTCCAACCCAGTAGGTAGGTAAAGGATTTAAAACACCTTTAGCGGTACCAAATGAAAAGGGAGGCCTGGCGGAACAATGTACCTTAATATGTAGAAGAGGCTACTGCGGTGGCGGTTGTTCCTGGCAGTTCCTGCAGTTTGGGAGATCCAGCAGAGAAAGAGAGGCTCTCGTCGTGGAGGAAGGTTCAAGTTACTGCACTGCCCAGGGATGAAACCAGCCGCGGTGCTGCCAAACGAAATAAAAGGTATGCGCTCCTTTAAATCACGGTTGTGGTGGACGGGTGCCTGGCTATCCCGTCTCAGGCACTGGCGATTCGACCAAGGCAGGTCCTGGAAGGCGATTGGCAAACTGGTTGGCCCACCAGCTCAAGGGAAGAAGGCTCTTGCAGATGAAGATCTTCTCTCGTTGTGTGGAGAAAAGTGGTGAGACGTTGCAGCAGGGCTTCACCGGTGGTTCAGTCATTGCAGATGTCTGTCTTCTCTCCTCTTTGGCTTCTTAGTTCCAGTGGTGATGTCTTGCTCTTCCAGTCCTCAGGACCCTGCTTTTATGCAAAAAGATCCCCATTCGTACAGCCTAGCTGTCACTCACACAGTGGAGTGGTCATCCTGGCGGGAGACCCTCCAGCCTATCAGGGTAGAGTGCGACTTGGGTTGCTGAGGCAACCCTGTCCAGGGGGTTTACTCCCCCTCCCACCCAATGGGTCCACCCCAGACTCAGTGGCGCCGAAAGGAGGGCTTCTTGGCAGAAGACCGCCAAAAGGACGAACAAAGGATCCCGACCTAGATTAAGATCTTAGAGAAAGACACGAGAAAGAAGTTATATAAAAGTTCTGGCAAACCTACCGGAGTAAAGTTAATATAAAAATAAACCGGCGGTACGTTAGAGGCTGTCAGTAAATGTGGTAGCCTCGAACAATGGGAAAATCCCATAGGGAAATATTCGCGGTTGAATATTTTTGGTAGTAACCACTGCCACCAGCCCGAAACTTTTGAGAGAGGGACTGTACGGTAACTCTCGAAAATGAACATAAGGGAAAAACTATTAACCCTTTCCAGTACCTCCATAGTTAGATGGGTTGTACTGGTTCTGTTCATAAAGATTGACAAATAAAGTCAATGGGGATTTTACATGCCCTGGGAGACAGTAGTCAGTCCCAGGGTATGGAGTCTATGTTTGGGGGTCATTACGACACCCCTGTGTTACTGCACGGAGGGTGCTGTGTAACATGTGTATAAAGATGGTTCCTATGAGGGCGAGATAACCCCCATAGACATTAAACACAATAAATAGCCTAGAACACACATAGCAAATATGCTTAAGAGTGGGAAAGAGTCTCACTCTTAGCAGGAGAAAAAAACAAACCCTTCAAATCCAGCAAAGCTGCTGGGGGACTCTGTAGGTAAGGGAAATTAGCCATAGAATGAGAATTCTCCCTAACATGGTGTTGTCAGCATCGTTAGGTTTGATGTGAACAGAACTGTTCAGCTTTTGTTGAAGCTCCACATCAACCAGGTCTTTACTGTGTGCCTTCAAAAGAAAGTTAGACCAGATGAGTCGATAAGAATAGGATGCAGAAAATGTAGCCTTCATGTGAACTTTGCAACTCGTTTTTTGTTCTATCTCCAATACTGGGGGGAGGGAGGATGCCTATCTTGTGTTGTACAGCTACTAAAGCCACTTCCTGCACATCCACTAAATTCTCTTCATGATTCTGATCCGTTAAGTGGTCTACTAAGCAATTCTCCCTGGGTGGGACCATATAATTGTTGGGTATCCAATGAGTCGATTAGCACCTTTTTCTCAAGACTGTGTCTGCATACATTGGGCAGTATGTGTGCATTTGGGCACAGCATTTTGGGGATTTGGATCACTGGAGTTATCAACTGCAAAAGTAGCTATTTCTTCAGATAGATGTAATGACCTCAAGAATATCCTTTTTTTTGCTGATTCTTCATTTGTTACATTTATTTTAAGCAAGTCACAGTCTTCTTGGGTCAGCAGATTTGCTGCATTTTTTCCTGTTTTTTTTCCAAAGATGGGTGTTCTCGATCTCTACCTCGTCCACTCCCTCAATCCTATTCACTGTTATAGGTGGGCTGTTCACCTCAGGCACTGGTATCAGGCTAATAACAGGGTCTGTTGTAGCTTCAAGTGTAGCTGGCCCTCTTTCGCCAGCTGTTATCTTGTTTTTCGATCCTTTGGTGTGCTAGACATTCGTTTTAAAAGTTAGGGTTTCCCGGTTTCAAGCATTAGCTATGTCGCACTTAGCACTAGCGTGTGAAATTTCACTTCATCTTTGATGTTATATAAATTTACAAACAAACTGAGCACTACGTTCAATGTAGACCTGGTGGAGCCAGGGAATTTATGGGTAGGGCAGAGTCATGGCCGCCCCTGGGGTCTGGCCTGGCTCTTAGGGCCCAACACGAGCTGTGCCCGAGAAATTGCTGTGCAAAACAAGGGGATGGGCTGTGTCAGGATCAACAAAGTGGCTGTGGCAAGAAAAGTGATTCGGGCAATTAAAGGGACTGGGGTGAGAAAAGAGGCTAAAGATGGCACGAAAAGAGGATAAACAGTACTGGGGGCAACACAATTGGCTAAAGGAGGCAAGAACAGGGATTACAGGTGATAGGAACCATGGCTAGGGGCAACAATACAGGCTAAATGGGACAGGGGTCAAGAAAGGGGGCTAAATGGGGCTGGGAGGGGCAAGAAAAGGGGCAAAATAGGTCTGGGGCAGCTAAACCTGAGGGTTCGTAGCGCTATATAAATGCCAAATTATTATTATTATTATTATTATTAAAGGGGTTGGGGCAAAAAAATTGAGAAAAGGGTACTGGGAGGAGAAACAAAGGGTCTCACTTTTTTCCTGGGGGGGAAAGCCATAACATGGCAGAAAAGCCTCCAAAGATGAAGGAAGCAAAGTTGAATTCCAAGTAGTACTCTGTATAAGTTTCTTGGCAGGAAAACAAAAGGTGATGTCCGAAATGCTCCAGAAAGAAGACAGCGGAATCCGGTGAGATGCGCCAAAGTACAGGGGACCGAAAAAGAAAACAGGAAGGAGCCACAAAAAAGGGGGCGGCAACAGAGTGGAATGAAGACGACAGGCAAAGGCAGAATGCAAGGGGGGTCAGGCCAGAGACTAGGGTGGGGCCGGCCCAAGCCCCGCTGGGCTCACCGAGCTCTATTTCAATGTGGAGATAGGAGAGGTCAACTTGATTTTTCATCTGCAACCAGCAGACCATGATGTGAAAGGGGGATGTCAGAAGTAGAGTCGCTGGGCATCAGTTCCGTCAAAAGTGATGATGTAGCTGATCGCAATCTCCTCTGGGGCGCTAACGTCACCTCTGACAATTGAAGCTATAGCTTCAGCTTCAGCTAAAATAGAGTCTTGTTGACTCAGAGAAACATCCATTGCATCCATTTCCAGGATGCTTAGGTCATTAATATAGTCTGAGCAAATACGTTCGGCATTCCTGATTTTAATGGGCCTAATCGCTGTGCTTGTACCTGTAAATAATCCCTAATTTCTTGCCCCAGTGTCACGCTTCAACTAGGAGTGGGCTGTAGCTCTTTTGGGGGAAGACTACAGAACCATCTCCCGGACTCGTCTTATTTGTTTCTTTGCCCAGTGGGACCTAGTCGGCAGATTTGTCTACTGTAACCATGCTCGGGACCTTCTACATATCAAGAGAGCAGTTAGGGACCATTTCAATACTATAGGTAGATTTACTCTGCAGACTTTATTTGCTGGATAAGAGATGCTTACCTTACCTGCCGTTAACTGCGAGTAACGGTACTCGCCTCGTAGCATGCTCTGCGACGTGAAGGACTTTTCAAGAATTGCAGGGAGTCACCCTGTTTTGCTTCACTGTAGAAACTAGAGCCAACAGTCACTAGTGCCAGTAACTGCACTCTCCTCACAGCATTCTCTGTGTTGTAATTTTGCATGTGCAATTGAAAGGTATGATGTTAATTAGTAAATGGAGTGGAGAGTTGCAAAGGGAACCAACTACCTTTGAGAAAATATTGAATACCTGGGTGGGTTTAGCAGCCCTGATATCACTGATGTAAAGATCCATTGTCCTCACTAAAACGAAAGACAGGGATGGAGCTCGACGTAGATTGGAGCAAGACTAGGGCTTGGAGCTTGAAGTCTTCCAATGGAGTACAAAGTGCATACAAGCGTATAAGACCTCAATAGCATGCTAATATAAAATGCAAAGAATGAAAATATTTCACAGCTGGCAATATGACCCACGGAGACTAGCTAAGATGTTCCCAAATATAAGCTATAAATGTTGGAAGGAGTGCGTTTTCTCGGCCTAATTCTGCCACATGTGGTGGGCAAGTGGGAAAGCCCAATAGTTTTGGAAAGAGATCTTGTAATGGATCAGGGAAGTAGAGCTAGTACACAGAGATTTATGTTCCATGTTGATACTATTTGGACTGCAGCATGAAGAAGAGAGCAGGAAAGGTGTGCTACCCATAGAAAACTTGACATTCAGCAGCAAGAGTGTGCTTGATGAAATTCTGGATTAGACGTAAAATGCGCTCTGTATAGGAATGAGCCAGTAAAGCAAGAGGCATTTATAATAGGGATCAATTAACAGATTTGCATCAGGATACAAACAATATAGAATCAGAATGGATGCCTTTCACGCAGAAACATTATAACAGCAGAGATAGTGATTCACCAGAAGGTAAAGGATTTAACAGTGGTAGTAGGGACAGAGACATTAAAGGTGGCTCTGTTATGCTGGAATGGCCCTTGGATGGGGGAAATATCTGAGCCCTGAATAATGAAGGCTCATTATATGTAAATGCTTGTGCAGCAAGATGAAAAACAAGAGGTAACACTTCAGGGTAGGGGAGGAGCTATACTGATGGGGTTTGAGAGTAGGATGTTAGAATGCAAAAGGTTTGTTGAATTTGATTTTGTATTGTGTTCTTGTTACTTTCAACTCCAAGGTAAAATTAAAACGAATAAACATGCATTTTGGAAATAAATAGGGCCGTGTAGCTTCAGATAACATATAATAAACAAATCACTTACCTCTCATTAATGTGATCTCTGATGAATTGGTCCTTCTTCCCACATTTTCCTGATCTTAGATATACATCTTCCAGTGACACCTTCCTTCAGGAATGTTTTCAGCCCTGATACTGTGCTATCCGGCTTCTCATCTGTTCTGCCCGACTGCAATGCATGCCCATGAGACCAGACGGATAGCAGTTGCATTACACACAGTTCTACTGGCACTCAGTGACCTTCGTTCCTTTTTTCTACATACTCTATATGATGCTCAGCAACACCACAAGCATTTTCGCTAACTGGCTCATGTTCATGAACTGCAAGGTAAAGTTCAAGCCAAGTATGAAATGCTTGAGGCAGATGTCGGTCACTAACACCTACTTGGTTTCTATCTAGTGGCTCGGAGGGGCGCACAATACAATGTGTTGGGTTTTGTTTCCAGGTTTATTGTATCAAGGGCACTTGAGGTACAAGTTCCCAGACAGGAGTTGTGTGTGACTGTAGTGCAATGGTGAGCTGGTGGTCAGGGCTGTGATGTATACGTTTGTTTGAAGATTTGAGGTGTGTTTGCAGCACCATTAAACTGCAATGTGTGTGCGACTTAGTTGGTATGTGCAGTGTGTATTGGAACTCCCAATTTGACCGTGTGAGTGCGGGTGCAGGTGTATCCAGTGGAGACCGAGATGGGCATTTGGATCATCCATCCAGTGTGCTGTACAAAAGTAGTGTGCATCTCTGGAAGTGGTAATTGTGAAGCACCTTGCAACAGGCTGGTGCCCTAGCAGCAGACAGTGGTTCATGGAAGTCGAGTACAGCACTAGGCTGTACACACTTCTCCACATGGGTGTGTGCTGCATTCAAGAATTTTAGAGAAATTCCCCATAAATGTCTTTTATTAGGTCTCCAAGTTAGGTTGTAATTTAATCAGTGTAATTTTCAATGAAGTTACTAGAACAAAAAACTAACACTGAACCCTGAAGATCATGGTTTCGGATGCACTGGTCTCGCCTGCCCCCTTCCCTTCCAGAGGATGCATGGCTGACCTCATCCAGGCTGCACCGATCATGTCTTCATCTGCAGGGCTCTCCTCTTGCCTGCCTTACCCGAGGGTGTCTGGACTGCTGCTGCCCCTGGATTTGAGCTGGGTGGCCGCCGAGGCCCTGAAGATCGTGGTTTAGGTTGCATGGGTTTCACCTGCCCCCCGTCCCCCGGAGGCTGCACTTGACGTCTTCCGGGATCACCTGTCCATGCCCACTGTTACTTCTTACATCTGGCTTCGGTGTCCTCACCCAGGTCGGTCATCTAAGGGCGACGGACTATCGTTTTTTCCGAGTTGCTGCGCCATAACCGCCTGTATTTCTCTCATATCCTCCTGCAATAACGGGAGTGTTGGTCTTCCACTACGGGCTATTTTACCTTTGTTCCTCTCCGTTTTGTCGTATACTCTTCTGCCTCCTGTCTTCCTATCTCATGGCTCCATCTCCTATTCCACGCCCTCACTCTAGCCCTTTGTCTTATTCCTGTCTGCGCTGCGGTACTTCTAATTTTAGCTATCCTCCAATTGTTTCCTTACCCCATCCTGTTGTCTCCAGCAGTCTACTCAATGTTTGCTCTATTTGTAATAAAGCCCACTCCATTCTGGATCTTTTTCGTCGACTGAACCTTCAGTTACTGTCTCTCACGGAAACCTGGCTCTTGCCTTCCAACTCCGCCTTTCCGCCTCCCCAGCCGCTCTCTTCTTTTTCCTCTACTGCATTCTACCCCCCCCCCCCCCTTGCCACGCAAGTGGGAACTGGTATTCTTTACAGCTCCTACTGGTCTCCTCCTCCTCCTCCTCCACCCCTACTTGCAGGTTTTCCTTCCACTGCACACTCGTTTTAAATGTGCACCTTCACACTGCTCATGTATGATCAAAATGAAAAAACATGCGCACACACCTACAATACTGCACATGCACCTAAACAATGTAGGTACAATGTGCAAAAACAATCTCTCGAACTTCACAAATGCCCACACCGTACATATGCCCACACTGTACATACATCTACAAACACACGACCCACTATACATACGTGCCCTCACACTGTACGTACACCCATTAAGCGCGCACACGCCAAGACATTGCATACCTGCTTGTGCACTGTACATGAGGCCACAAACTGCTCCACCAACATAAGAGATTATTGAAATGAGAGAATAATGGTTGATAGATATTGGCAGTCACCTGCTACTTGTTGAAATGCATTAAATTAAAAAAGAGGCAGTGAAGAAAACACAAATACATTTTATGATTATTTCATTAAATGCCAACGCACCCATATAGAGAGCTATTTGACCGAAGGCAGTTGTTATTTTCAAACTGTTGAATGTAACACAACACACAAGGTTTGACATTAAGCACATTCTAGCAAACAGTTCCTGCTCACTGAAAACATACAAAATGGTGTCAGGGAAGAGTGGAGCAGGACTGTCCTTAAATTGGAATAATGCTTAAAACAAAATGAAAGGAAAGGGTCACACAGTTGTTTAATTCTTTAAATCGCAATGACTGCCACACTGCACCATATATCGATATTAACTTAAGGTCAAGTGCCCCAGAGGCAACAAATCATAGCACACACCGCAGCTTTTGACGACACCTTTCGCAGACACACAAATCACACCCCAGTCAAGATGTGAACGGATGACGCAGCTAAACGCGATGTCTGCGCAAACGCAAGGCACTCACAGGTCACCATGGAAATGCAAAACACACTTTAGGTTCTATACATATCAAAAAAAGAACCTTTTTCGGTGCCAATAGTCATTGTATTTATTTCTCACCAACCAGAGGCGTAATTTGCGGTAAACTCCTATTAACTCCAGCTCCGGCTGCACTGAAACAAGTATGTTTGTTTATGTGTTTCTGCTACCGCAAACTGATAAGCTTCTTTGGGCATATAATGAAGCAACTATTACTTGGGAAACAGTTATTTATCCCAACGTTTATACTGATGTCTTTATGGCACCATGAACCCAGTGACAAGTATTAAATGTATTGTTGTCAACATAAATAGATCATCAACTTTTCCACCGCTATCCCTTTATAACTAAAGCTTTTGCACATCCTGTCGCCGGCCCTCCAATAACTCAAAATACACATGCAGACTAACCTGTGAATAGGCAGCTCTCCTAACTCTGTTACCCTGTGACTTTAAATCTGCAGCCACTTTGGGTTAATGTGTTTAGCGTGCCTTGGTTCAAAATCGAATTTTGGCGTTTCTTACATCCGCAGCCACTTGGGTACATGTGCTCAGTATGCCTGGCTTAATTTAGGCGCTTCTTACATCCGCAGCCACTTTGGGTTCATGTTCATGTGTTTAGTGTGCCATATACTGCCACTTAGTTTGGTTTTTGCATAATGTGCTTCCTCCAACCCCGTTTTTAACCCCTTTCCTCTCCTTCTATGGGTCCCTTGCACTTATTTGCTCGGTTCGTCTTACCCTATATATATCCCCCCCTCTCCTTTCTTCATGCATAGCTCTTACCTTATTTTAACGACCGTCAGGCATGTGCAATATATTTTGTCATATGTTATAAGGAACAAGTTACTTACCTGTAACTGTTGTTCTCCAGCATGGGTCTGGCATGGATTCACATGCTCATGAATATTCCCCGTCGTCAGGCTGGGAATCCTCGGTAAAGAAAAATCAGTATCAGTTTTGTTTCTGATCTGTCTTTCGTAGTAGTAACCAATCACTGATCTCTGCGTCATACTGACCACCGCCAATGACTGCCCTCTACCTAAGCCCCGCCTCTGGCAGCCATCTTCAGATTTGGTAGCATGTGAAGTGGCAGTATGACCAAGTGAAGAGCCGCAGAGGGGTAGGCGGGAGGGTTCGCATGTGAATCCATGCCAGACCCATGCTGGAGAACAACAGTTACAGGTAAGTAACTTGTTCCTTCTCCAGCATGGGGTCTGGCATCGATTCACATGCTCATGAATATAAGAATAAATAGCAGTACACACATGCACAACCACAGGGGGTGGCAAAAGGCTCAACATTAAGCAATACAAAAAAACTCAACATTAAGCATCTCTTACCTCCTCACCAGGCTCACCTTAAGCGAACAGGTTGCGCAGCACTGCTTGGCCGACCCTGGACTCCTCCCTGGAATCCCGATCGACGCAGTAGAATCTCGTGAAGGTGTGCGTCGACCTCCACATAGCAGCCCTGCAGATGTCCAGCAGGGGCACACCAGATAAGAACGCCGTAGTAGCAGCGATCGCTCTGGTCGAATGGGCTCTCGGACGGCCTGGCAGCGGTCGGTTAGCCAACCGGTGGCAGTGCATGATGCAGCCGGAGAGCCATCTGGAAATAGAAGACTTTGAGAGAGCCTTCCCTTGATTTACAGGTCCAAAGTTCACGAATAGCTGCGATGTCCTCCGAAAACTCTTCGTGCGGTCCACGTAGAACTTCAGCGCTCTAGCCACATCCAGCGAGTGCAAAGTCCTCTCGACCGGTGACGAAGGAGACGGGAAGAAAACAGGTAACACCAGGGGCTCGTTAAGATGGAAGTCCGACGGCACCTTGGGCATAAAGGAGGGGTGCGTCCTAAGCACCACCCTCGAGGCATGGAAAGTCAAGTACGGTGCTTCGGCTCGAATGGGGGCCCCATGAGCCTGGTCAGCACCACGTTAAGTTCCCACGCCGGGGCCTTCACTGGCAGGAACGACCGGAACAGTCCTTTCATAAACTCTTTTACCAGTCGATGGGACCACAGGGACGTCCGTCCTGTGGTTCTGGTATATCTGGAGATCGCTGCCAGATGAATCTTAATGGAGGCATGGGCTAGCCCAGCCTTTGCCAGCGATAGCAGGTACGGCAGCATTTGAGGGGCCGTAATCCGTAGGGGGTTGATCTTCTGTGCTCGGCACCAGATAGAGAACCTCTTCCATTTATGACCGGAGCATTTGAGAGTCGAGGACGCCCTGGCCTTTGCAAGAACCTCTCTGCAATCGGCCGGTATATCGTAGCCTCCAAACTCTAGCGCTGCAGGAGCCAAGCCTGCAGGTTCAGCGACGCCGGGTCGTGGTGGAAGATGGCGCCTCCTTCTCTGGAGAGAAGGTCCGCCGACAGCTTGATGGGAGGGGACGTTGACAAGTCCAGAAGGTCCGGGAACCAGATCTGCCTCTGCCACGCCAGTGCGACGAGGATCATCCTGCACCGGGACCTCTTGAGCTGGTTGATGAGTCGAAGCAGCAACGGCAACGGAGGGAACGCATACAGGTATAGGCCGTCCCAGGGGAACGAGAACGCATCGCCCATGCTTCTCGGTTGGGAAAACCTGCTGGCGAACCTCTTGCACTTCGAGTTCGTCGCTGTTGCGAACAGGTCGATTTGGGGTTTGCCCCATCATCGGAAGAGTTGATCCACCTGATCCTGGCGCAGTTCCCACTCGTGACACGCGCGCAGCTCCCTGCTGAGCGAGTTGGCGATGGTGTTTCTTTCTCCTGCCAGGTGGAAGGGAACCAGGAACATCCCCTGGGCGACCGCCAGTGCCACAGATCCTGTGCCTCCTTGGATAGGGCTGGGGATCTGGTGCCTCCCTGCTTCCGTATGTAAAACATTGTCGTCGTGTTGTCCGTGAAGATCCGCACCACCTTGCCCTTGAGCGACGGGAGGAACGATTTGAGAGCCCAGAACACGGCTCGGAGTTCCAGGATGTTGATGTGCAGGAGCCTCTCCTCCGGGAGCCAGAGGCCTCTTGCGTGGAGATCTCCGTTGTGGGTGCCCCAACCTTCCAGGGAGGCGTCCGTCGTCACCGTCTCCTGGTACGCTGGCGTCTGAAAGTCCTTGCCCCCCGTGAGGTGCGCTCGAACTCCCCACCACTGAATCGCTCGCCAGAACACCTCGTTGAGGGGGACCCTGTCTTCGAAGGTGCCCGTCGCCTGCAACCAACGGGCGTCGAGAAATTCTTGAAGAGGGCGCATCCGTAGTCTGCAGAGGCGCAACAGGTAGATGCAAGAGGACAGAGGGACTTGATGGACCTCACACCCTGGCCACGTCCGTGGCTAACAGGCGCTGCACTTTGCCTAGAATGGTCTTCGTCCGTTCTTCCGACGGTGCTGCCAGGCGCCTCACTGTATCGAGCTTCGCTCCCAGAAACAGGGCCACCTGCGACGGCACCAGGTGGGACTTTGGGTAATTTATGGCGAATCCCAGGTCTGTGAGTAGCTGGACGGTCCTCGCAGTGTGTTCGACGGCGAGTTCCCTCGTCCTTGAGCGGATGAGCCAGTCGTCCAGGTAGGGGTAGACGTGAATCCCCTGCAGGCGCAGCCGCACCGCCACAGGTGCTAGGCACTTGGTAAAGACCCTGGGGGCCGACTTCAATCCGAACGGCAGTGCTCTGAATTGGTAGTGGCGTCCCTGGACGACGAACCTGAGGAACTTTCGGTGACTTTTGAGGATGGGAACGTGGAAGTATGCATCCTCCAGGTCCAACGACGATAGAAAGTCGCCTTCCTCCAGCTGTCCCAGTACGTGCTGGAGGGTGACCACCTGAACTTTTGTGACCTGATGTATTTGTTCAAACGACGAAGGTCCAGGATGGGGCGCCAGCCGCCCGTCTTCTTCCTGACGAGGAAGTACCTTGAGTACACCCCGGAGCCTCTTCGGGACAAGCTCGATGGCGCCTTTCCTGAGCATCGCCCGTACTTCCAACAGCAGTTGCGGGACGTGACTTTCCTTCCTGGCCACAGGTGGAACGTGAGGGCACTTCTTCAGGAATTTGATAGAGTGTCCTTTTGCCAGGGTATCCAGCACCCAACGGTCAGTGGAGATGGACTTCCCCATGCCGACGAACTTCGTCAGCCGGTCTCCCACCGGGGTGCTTTGGTGGGGGCCTGAGACCACGGCCGGTTCAGTCCTGCTTGGAGGTGGTGGCCTTGCCGCTCTGGCCACCTTGCCGACGGCGCCGAGGCGCTCCCTGCTTGCCGCGACCCCTTTAGGCCTCCTGAGACGAGGAGCGTGCCGCCTGGCGGTAGGACGAGCCACCGCTGGATCCCTTGGAGGCACCCTGTCTGCCTCCGGAGCTCCAAAAGGGCCGTCGTTACTGACGAGCTCCTAGGGCGCGGGCCGTCTCCGTGTCCGTCTTTATGGCTTGGAGGGATTCGTCCACCGCCTTCCCGAACAAGTTGCTGCCGTCGAACGGCATGTCCAACACCCTGGTCTGGACGTCCTGACGGAAGTCGGTCGCCCGGAGCCAACCCCGTCGTCGTAGGCAAACACCGTTACCCAGCTGGCGGAACCCGGTATCGGCAATATCGGTTGCCACCGTTATGGCGTGGTCCGACGCCACCTCGCCTTCTTGAAGTATTTCCAGGGCCTCGGACCTCTTGTCGTCCTGTAGGAAGTCCAATATGGGGGCCAGTTTAAACCAGAGCTCCCTGTCGTAACGGGCCACGATCGCCAGGGCGTTGGCCGCTTTGATCGTCGTCGCCGCCGACGAAATGACCCGCCGCCCCATGGCGTCCAACTTCTTTCCCTCGCCGTCCGGCGGGGAATTCGACGTCGAGGCTCCTGACCCCGCCGCTTTCTTCTTCGCCGCCGCCGAGACGACCGAGTCTGGCGTTGGCTGGGCCCTGAGGCACAGGGGAGCGGTTTCGGGGACCCGGTACTTCTTCTCATACCGGTCCCGTTTGGCTGGTGCCGTGGAGGGGTTCTTGAGAACCGACAGGCCCTCCTCCCAGATGTCATCGATTAGAGGCACCGCGATGACAGTCTTCCTCTTGGCCTCCCGGGGCTGATAGAGGAAACCTTCATTTTTCTGCTCCTCCGGGCAGAGCTGGAACAATTCGGACACCCTGGCGATCATGGCGTGGAATGAGCCAATCTCGTTGGGCAGCGAGGCCCATGCGACGGGAGACGGGAGACCCGTTCCGTCGTCGTCGTCGCCCTCAGAACCCGTCGTCGAGCCCATCGCACCGTCATCTCCCGACTCGTGGGAGGATGAGGAGGGAACTGTAGGCCTTACGGGGGCGAGTGGAGGAGAGGGTTGGGTCCTTCGTCATCTGTTCTGAGGACTTCCCGACGGGCCAGGTTGCGGGTCCTCCGGCCTGGGCCGAGGTAATCTCATCCTTATCTCAGAGCATAAGGACTGGATCGCAGACAAAATGGCCGCCGAGCTATCCTGAGGCCTAGGTTCCGGCTGCGCCGGAAGGGAAGGCTGCTCTTCCTCGCCATCGTCGTCTTCCTCGGTTATCTCCCGAGGATCTTCCTTACGGGATCGAACCTTCTCGAATTGGACTTCGAGATTCCTCACGGTCTCCGTCAGTTCCTCCTCCAAGGCTGACTCCGAGCTCGAGGAGGCTACCGTGCCCCCCTTTGCTTCTTCCATCATGGTGGCCATGACGATGGGCTGAAAAGAGGATTCCCTCCTTGGCGGCAGGGAAACTCTAGTCCCCGAGGCAGTCTACGCTGGCGGGGTCTCTGCCGGCTTGGCCAGAGTCGCCGCAATCGCCTCTATAGAGGCCTTTGCCTGCTGGGTAGGGGCCTTGACCACCTTAGGTGCGTCCCGGGCCTTCTCCTTAGGGGGAGGGGCGACGCCTCGCTCCCCCTCTTCCGAGATCGGACGGGGCTTCTCCCGAAGCTTACCCGGGGTGTCGGACTTCCTCTTCCCCGAACCGGAGCGCTGGCTCGTGGTAGACTGTGCCGGGGAAGGCGCGCCCTGCCTGGCGACCGAAGAGCCCGACCTTTCGGCGCTCCCGGAGCCAGCGGACTCGCGGCACTTGGCCTGGTGTTGGGCCCCCGTCGCCGGGGCGCCCGCACAGGACTTAAAAGCCCGCTCGGACCCTTTCTTCTTCTTCTCACCCGTTGAGCCCTTCTCCAACCAGCTGGCGAGACAGGATCGACGGTCCCTCATGGTCCGCTCCGACAAGTTCTTGCAGAACTGGCAGTCCTTCTCTACATGAGTCTTGTCCCCATGAAGACAGTAGAGGCATCGCGAATGTTCGTCTTCCTTAAACACATTCTGCAGCCCGCATCCAGGGCAGCTGCGAAACAGCTTGGGTCCGGGTGACGAACTCGCGTCCTGGGCCATCTCGAAGTAGGCTGCGAATCTTCTGGAATCCTCCAAGAAGTTGATTCGACTAAATCTTCACCCTTGAGGGGCGTAGGAAAATCCCGTAACGGGTAGCCGTTAACGGGAGTAGAAACGGTGGAGCTTGAGGCTCGATTAACCGAAAAAATCTGAAAATTCACCTGAAAAAGCACGAAACACGCAGTAAAAGCTCGAGAGCTAAGCACGAGGACTCCCAACACTTGAACGTACGGTAAAAATCTGAAGATGGCTGCCAGAGGCGGGTTTAGGTAAAGGGCAGTCATTGGCTGTGGTCAGTATGACGCAAAGATCAGTGATTGGTTACTACTACGAAAGACAGATCAGAAACGAAACTGATACTGATTTTTCTTTACCGAGGATTCCCAGCCTGACGGGGAATATTCATGAGCATGTGAATCCATGCCAGACCCCATGCTGGAGAACAGTTTGTATCCCCGTCCTATGTTGCACCACTAAACGCATAGCACTTGCCCATTCTGAATATACCAATGCCTATTAAGAATGTTAATCATTGTTATCACCGTCCCTGCGTTGCGAGTGCTTTGAAACGTTTTTGATAAATTTATAAGCGCTATATAAATGACAAATAAATACATTTATGAACTGGAATACACTGTTGAAGAAATTGAATCAAGACAAAGCCTGGAGGAATTGGAGGCGATCACTGATACAGACCACAATTCTCCCTATCCAGAATTTAGTAAAATGGAAGACGTTTTTACTTGATTTAGCTGCCATTGTTGTGAACTCATGCCAACTTTGGAGGCGTGGTGGCAAGTAATGAAGAAATTGATTGACCAAGTGGTGGCATAGTGGTTGTTATAGATTTATTAAATGATTAATCAAACTGGTCTATCCCGAACTCTAAAGGGGTTTCCCTACCTAAAGAAACTTGGGTGGTAGTCAGGAAGCCAGTGTGAATCAAAACAAAAAGGCACCGTCCCAGTCACACAGGCTCCTACTCTATCCCCATCGCTACAACAAAATACCATAAAGTCCAGCTAATGTTCATAGTTCAGGAGAATAGCTCCCTTCTCCCGGTAGCCGCATCCCTTTCACCCTCTGACCCCCCACCCTCTTTCACAGACCAACTGCAACAAAAACTCTGAAAAGAAAACGTACCTGGTGTCCCTCAATCTCTCAGTACTCCCCCCGCCACTCCTGTCTCGACCCATCACCTCAATCTCCCAATCTCGATCATCACCACCCTCCCCCCCGCCTCACCCTGCCTGAAACCCCTGTCCCTTGAATTCTCACCACCCGCAACTGGAACTCCTAACCCCCTACACCCCACCTTCAAGTCCCTCGACCCAAATCCAACCAACCACACACACCCAACCACCATTGCGACCCACTCGCCGCCCCCTCCCATCCTCCACCTCTGCAACCTCCACATCATCCTCCTGTACCGAAGTAAGATGCATCCTTTTTAATGCCCGATCGGCAGCAAGAAACAGACACAGCATCTTTGACCTCCTCGCCTCAGACAAACCAGACCTAGTCTTTATCACAGAAACCTGGTTCTCCGACGACTTGGCCCCTATCGCCAATGAAGCCTTCCCCCCAGACTACTCTCTCATCCCAATGAAGCCTTCCCCCCCAGACTACTCCCTCATCCCAATGAAGCCTTCCCCCCCCCCAAGACTACTCCCTCATCCCATTCAACCGACCCTCTAGAAGAGGAGTAGCAATCGCCTTCAAGTCACACTTCTCCGCCTCAATCATCGACAGCCAGCCAACCATCCCTTCCTGCAAATCGCTTCTCGTCAAACTATCCCTCCCCCCATCGTTCTCCCACAGCTTCCTAATCATCTACAGACCTCCTGGCTATGACAGACAATTCTCAAGCAACCTCTACAATTCGATAGCCATCATCCAATTAAACCATCCCACCCTCACTCTTTTAGAAGATTTCAATATCTGGCTTGACATCCCCACCAACCCTTTGACCCACTCTCTGGTCGACTGCCTGGACGCGATTGACTCCATACCCACATAAACGGGCCAACTCACTATAAAGGACACACCCTTGATGCAATCTTCAGCTCCCACGACCAGAAACATCTAACCCCCCCATTCCTATCATCTGGTCCGATCACTTCATTGTCCCTTTCAACATTCGCTCACCCGCCCCCCTCCCCGTACCAGAACCGCCAAATCTACGCAAATGCTGGAAGAAACTAAAAAACCTTCCCGACCTAGCTGACACGGTCCTTCAGTCTCCTCCCCACGCAATGAACACTTAACCTCTGACGCCTTTGACTAATGGCTCAATACCTCATTAATCCCGCTCACCCCCACTTGCCAATCATCCGCTCGCCATGGCCCTTTTCCAAGATGGTTTACACCAGAACTGAAGACCGCAAAACTATATAAATCCCTCGAACGCAAATGGCGGAAAGATTAAACCAGCCTGAGCAGATCCACCTTGGCCCGGCACCATCGCCACTACAAAGCCGAAATATGGAAAGCAAAAAAAGCCCATTACAACTCCTGAATCCTGAACTGTGAAAACCCCAGCAAAGAACTCCACAAAATCATCTCTGAATTCACCAAAGCATCATGTACCGCCACCCAATCGACCCTCTCTCAATCACTCTGCGACTCACTCTCTCTCCACTTCTAGACCACTGCTCTTGAAAGAACAAATTCTCTAATCAACAAACTTGCCCTCTTACACCCACCACACAATCCACCCACCCCAACTGCCAACCCACCGCCTGCAACAGCAACCCACCCAACTTTCGACTCTTTCACACCAATATCAACTAACCAATTTCTCAAACTACTCTCTGCCCGGAAACCATCCGGCTCCCCGCTAGACCGCTGCCCAGCCTCAAACCTCAAAGAAATGTTCGCATCTGCCTGCGCAGGAGAATACGCGAGAACCATCATACACGACTCCCTCTCCTCAGAAATCTTTCCCCGACACATTCAAAACTGCTCATGTCAAGGTCCTTCTAAAAAAAAAAAAAACTTCCCTCGACCCCAATAACTACCGCCCCATCTCAAACACCAGGTTCCTTGCTAAACTCATCTACCAAACCGCGTACTCCCAACTAAATGCCTTTGTCGAAGCCAACAATCTCCTAAACCCCGCTCAATCAGGTTTCAGACACGGAACCAAAACCACCCAACCTCAATCTGGGATGACCTTAAAAACACAGCAGCCTCTGCGGGATGCGCTGCAATAATTCTTTTTGACCTATCCGACGCCTTTGACACAATCAACCACTCAATCCTCCTCGACCGCCTCCACTCCCTAGGAATCTGTGAAAACGCTCTCAAGTGGATAGCATCCTTCCTCAACAATAGGAACCAAATAACCCTACTCTCCTCCTTTGCTTCCGCCGCCCGACCAGTCCAATACCGGAGTTCCACAAGGAGCGTGCCTATCAGCCCTCCTGTTCAACCTCTATAGGTCCACCCTCCCACCAATAATCTGCTCGCACATTATCCTTTGCAACAACTACGCCGACGACACCCGACTAATCCTAAAACTCCTAAACTCAAAACCCAGCTACCAACCCGACCTCGCTGCCTGCCTCCTTGACATTTATCACTGGATGACCACAAACCACCTCCTTTTAAATCAATCTCCTAAACCCCGCTCAATCAGGTTTCAGACACGGAACCAAAACCACCCAACCTCAATCTGGGATGACCTTAAAAACACAGCAGCCTCTGCGGGATGCGCTGCAATAATTCTTTTTGACCTATCCGACGCCTTTGACACAATCAACCACTCAATCCTCCTCGACCGCCTCCACTCCCTAGGAATCTGTGAAAACGCTCTCAAGTGGATAGCATCCTTCCTCAACAATAGGAACCAAATAACCCTACTCTCCTCCTTTGCTTCCGCCGCCCGACCAGTCCAATACCGGAGTTCCACAAGGAGCGTGCCTATCAGCCCTCCTGTTCAACCTCTATAGGTCCACCCTCCCACAAATAATCTGCTCGCACAATATCCTGTGCAACAACTACGCCGACGACACCCGACTAATCCTAAAACTCCTCAACTCAAAACCCAGCTACCAACCCGACCTCGCTGCCTGCCTCCTTGACATTTATCACTGGATGACCACAAACCACCTCCTTTTAAACGCCTCCAAAACTAAAATCATGGTGTGTGGCAATAACTTCTTCCTCACCCTCTACCCTGGCCATCTTCCATGGGCAATTCCCCCGACAACCTCCACCTCAGTAAAAAACCTTGGATGCACTCTTGACTCTGACCTAACCCTCTCGCACCAAGCCAACAACGTCTCTAAGTCATGCCACTACCACCTCAAAATTCGTAGGCACATTTTTCCATACCTCTACTTTCCCAATAGACTCACAGCGGTCCAATCAATTGTAATGTCAAGACTGGACTATGCTAACTCCCTCTACCTCGGAATCCATGTGTACCACCTGACTAAACCACAAAGAGCACAAAATGCTGCAGCCAAACTGCTACTAGCACTTGGCCCAAGAGATCACACACAACCCCAGCTCTCAAAACTCTGCCCTGGGCTCCCGGTTGGCCGAAGGGTGACCTTCAAAACCTCATGCATCTCTCACGAGCAATGCATAAAACCTGACCTCAATACCTTCAGGACAAACTAAAACCCTACCATCCACCGCGCACTCCAAGATCAAGCTCTGCCCGCCTCCTAGTGATATCAAAAACCAACTCGGTCAGGTTAGGTGTATCATTCTCAGCCTTGGCACCCACTCTGTGGAACTCACTTCCACCCCATATCCGACTCACAGAAGACCTCATGTCTTTCTGCAAATCAGTGAAAACGTGGCTCTTCCCTTAAAAATCGACTCATCACAAACAGTATAGGAAAGGAAGGAGTAGATGGAACCGATGTAGTAGATGGAGTGGATGGAACTGATGGAGTTGAACGAAAAGTTGGAATGGATAGAACGGATAGGTGGATGGAACGGATCGAGCGGATAGAACGGATCGAGCGGATGGAACGGATCGAGCGGATGGAACGGATCGAGCGGATGGAACGGATCGAGCGGATGGAACGGATCGAGCGGATGGAACGGATCGAGCGGATGGAACGGATCGAGCGGATGGAACGGATCGAGCGGATGGAACGGATCGAGCGGATGGAACGGATAGAGCAGATGGAACGGATAGAGCAGATGGAACGGATAGAGCAGATGGAACGGATAGAGCAGATGGAACGGATAGAGCGGATGGAGCAGATGGAACGGATAGAGCGGATGGAGCAGATGGAGCAGATGGAGCAGATGGAACGGATGGAACGGATGGAGCAGATGGAACGGATGAAGTGAGTAGAACACACGAGACGGATCGAATGAATAGGAAGGAACAGATGGAACACATTGAACAGATGGAAAGGATGAAATGGATCAACGGTTTGGATGGAGTAGTTTATGTGGATGAAGGAATGAATGATAGAATGGATAGAAAGACTAGTAAATGAAATGATGAACCAGATGAAATATATGAACAGACGAAGTGGAATGAACGGACAGAGTGAATAAAACGGATAGAATAGATGGTACAAATGAGCGCTCGATCTCAAGCTCCTTACGGAAAACCACCATATCGCACTACCACACTTATTCTCTCCTATACACCATCACTCAACTAGAACACAGCGATACTATGACACATTCAGTATAGCTGTTCTCATACTAACACCCGGCACATACTCATCCTAATTAAACACAGCTAGCAGAACACACACCGCTAGCCTAAGAGTCTCCTCAGGCCTAACGCAGCCAGAAATCAGTCTGGGTATCAACCCTCCAGAATGAACACATATTCCTGACCTCCAAACCACCACACCTACCGCTAAGCAGCAGCTATCATGCAAGTGCCATACCGGCTGCACGCATACCCGGTGCACCCACGCACCTTATGACTCTCTCCCAACTAACTTCAACCACTGTTCCCGAGGGTGTTCAACCTACCAGCTTCTGTGGGGCTAGGAGAATTACTTCCTTCTCCTACCTATTCCCCCACTAACTTTCACAGTTCTTAATAAGGTCTGCAGTTCTTTTTAGGAGGTCTTCACAACCTCTATGTTTTGTCGAATTCTTGATCCGCCCCCACTGGGACGATGAAGCTGTTCCTTAGTTCCTCTCAATTCCCCAGTACCACAGTTATGCGAAACTGGCCTGGGAACTGTATCACCCAATGATTTACATATTTCTCTCATTCTTTCTGTTTCACAGTCTCGTAACTTCCTGGCCTCCTCCCGGACTTGTGTGAGTTCCCATTAGCTCTTCCCGGGTAACTCTTCACCGGTTTTGTAAGGAGTCGCAGATCCACACTTCTTAGCTCTGTTTTCCTTTAGCAGTCCTTCGTGTTTCGTCTCTCTCCAACTTGGATTGTTGTGGACAGCCACAGAGTAGCCGTTGGACCCCTCGATCCCAGTGTGACCGGTTATGCCTCCACCACGCTTTCTCACTCTCTCCTGGTAGTCTCCTACAGGATTTTGCTGTACGCTATGGTAGGCGGTCTCTGCACCAATGTCAAACCTAACGGTCCACCCACTGCAGTTCGTGCCACCACCTCAAAGTCTCTGCAAGTCTATCATGCCAGTTCACAAAAGACTCGCAAGATGCTTCTCGAGCGTCCCACTGTTTCTCTTCTCAGCCTTGGAGACGAGCCTCGCTGCCATCTCCCGAAGCCCTGCACCAGCTCTCCAGGCTCCTATACGGCCTCCTCGGTCACCTGGTTCTCCCTATGGTTGTATTACAGCTTCCAGCTAGCGAGAACTGCATGGGCCATTGCCTGAGAGGTGGGAGGATGACGAAGAACACAGTCTATCTTTGCTGTGCAGCTTAAATAGCATGGACAGCCCCAGCATACCGTCCTTCTAATTGACAGCAGCTGCTCTAGGTTTAGACCTGGTCAAATGTAGCATTTTTAAGCGCTTCTTCATCTCAGTACATTTGTCATCAGATAGGTTTGAGATTTAACAACAACACAGTTTCGCAGGTGATCTTATGTGGATAAGATTTGGGCATCATCGTCAGCCCACGTCATGACAAAATTGTGATTTCTTCAAAGAAATGAGAAGATACTGTAATCCAAAACATACACTTTATAACATTAGGGACATGAAACAAGGTGCATGTAAATAAATGGCCCTGCTCCGCCTGTCCGAGCCAAAGTGCTTCCCAGAAAATCTAGTCCTTAGGTTCTGCGGGCACCATTGAGTCCGACAGTCCCCTTGTAAATATTCCAAGACCACATTCCAAATCCTCTTGAACCCCCTGTATTTTGTACGTGACCCATTCCAGCGCTGCAAACTTCCATATTTTGATTTAGATGGGGTAGTTTTCTGCTTCCACAACTGGGCCACTGTGAGCCACGCTGCAATAACCAATGTCATAAATGCCTTCCCTTGAGTCTTAAACTCCAGGCCTATTCTCTCCATACCAGCGTCATCCTTGGACCGAAGATCTCCCCCATTTACCTTCCTACTTCCTGCCAAAATGATTGTACACCCGGACAAGCCCACGTACACCCCCTCCAACAATTGCTTGCAACTCTGGGAACATTTTGTGTAGTGCCTCAGGGGTATAGTGCCATTACAGCACAACCCTCTACCACGCTTCCCGCAATTGAATTGAGCGTGTCAATTTGGGAATATTTCGCCATACACCCACCCAATGTTCCTCTGATATTTCTTCTCCCAGGGTCTTTTCCCACTTGGCCAAATACATCCATTTCGGGGAAGCAGGTTTGCTTGTTAATAACTTGTATATCAATGATATCAAGTTTTTGGCCCCGCTATGAATTGTTATACATTTTTCAAATGGGGTCAAAGGCCTAGTAGCCTTCTCCCGAATCTCTGGTTGTACCACCTAGTGTCTCACCGGATTGTATGGATTCCGATATCTTTCTGTCAAACCTATGCGTTGTTTGCATTGTTCGAATGTTAAAACCCTTCCCCCTCAAACATGTCCGTCACTTTCAGGCAACCTACCGCTTCCCACTGTTTAAATTCTCCCACCTATAGACCCAGCAAGTACCAGGGGTTTTCAAAGAGTAGTGTGCAGGGAAGGTAGAAATAACCCCTCAATGTACTAATGGATCCCAATGCCCTCATAATCCTGCTAATGCGCATATTGGGAGGTCTATCTACCTTATTTAGCCATGGTACTCCCTGTAATGACATACGCGCCACCGCCCTGTCCATCGGGACCCATCTTTTCATTTAGTCTTCTGTCAACCACTCCTAGTTACTCCCGGATGACCCTCAACTGGGCTGCCTAATAATATTTCCTAAGGTTTGGGGCTCCAAGACCCCTCCCTACCTCTATCTGCCTTCAATATCTTATACACAACCTTTGGAGGACTATTTCTCCAAATAAAAGTCTTAACTACCCTGTCAAGGGCTCCAAAGAAAGACCTATGCAGGGAGATGGGAAGAGCCTGAAAATAATACAGGACCCTTGGCAGTACCACCATCTTTACTGTTTCTACCCTACCCAACCACGAAATATGCATCAGTTTCTATCTGGTTACATCTTTCCGCACCCTTTGCAGGAGAGGCAAATAGTTCTCCCCATACAATTGTTCTATCGAGTTTGTGAGTCTAACCCCCAGATACCCGATTCCCCTCTTGGCCCACCAGAATGGGCGTTTGCTCTGGATCTTTGCCTTATAATTTTGTGCCAACTCCTAGCTTAAAATCTCAGATTTGTTTTTATTCTCCCTTAGTTTCGAGACCAGCCCAAATCTCCCAAGCTCCAACCCTACTTTCTCTAGCGAGGCCTACGGGTCCGTTAGCATTACTAACATGTCGTCCGCATATGCCATTATCTTATGCTGGACCCTCCCTCTGCCAAATACAATCCCATTCACCCACAGTGCCGCCATCATTTTTGCATGCAACGGTTCCAAAATAAATAGTGTAGAGGGGATAGAGGGCAGCTTTGTCGTGTACACCTAGTGAGTTGGATCTGACTAGATATGTGCCCGTTGATATGGTATCTAGTCTATCCATTGAATATTCTTTCATTAAATTGAAATCCAATGTAATGTATTCATTGAAAGCCATTTCCATCTAAATGCACTTTCATTGAATGCATTTTGTTGGATTTCGGTTAGGGTTAGGGGGTGCCCTTGGGGTTTGAGGGGAACCCCCCAATAAACAAACACTAAAACGTTACATGAAGCTAGCCAGTGCCGAAATACTTTAAAGATTTCAGCACTGGACAGCTCCATGTAACGTTTTAACGTGAAGTATGTTTAATTGAATTCCAATATTCGATGGACATGTTTCAATGGATACGTACTTTGTAATGGAATAGATAGCACTTCGATTACTTTATTTTCGGTGTTTTTAATTTGATGCATTTCTTTTTCGATGGATGTTTTTCAACGGAAAGACTATAAACCCGTTGATATCAAGCCGGACAGATGGAGACTGATAGTTGGCCTCAACTGCCTGAAAGAAATTCATACCAAATCCCATGTTGACCATAGTTCAAAAGAACGTCTATTCCAATCGAACAAGCGCCTTTTCGGCATACAATGCTACTACCACCATTGGGACCTGTCTGTGCCCTGGCTTTTCTATGAGATGGCAGATCTGCCTGATGTTGTCTAGGGTCTGTCTCCCCGGTACAAAACCCCCCTGATTGGGGTCTATTAGCCTCGGGAGCAATGGCGCTAACCTATTTGCCAGTACTTTGGTACATCATTTCTCATCTATATTAAGCAATGCTATGGGCCTATATGACCCAAAGCTGATGGGGTCTTTGTCTGGTTTGTGGAAGACCACCATTCTGGCCTCCTCCATTGACTTTGTGACCAACCCTGTTACCTTAAAAGTATTAAATTAACAAGTTAGATGCGGCATCAGATGTTCCCAAACTTTTTGTAAAACTGCACTGTATAACAGTCCGGGTCTGGAGCCTTGCCCAGGGGAGCGACTTAATAGCTTGTTCAATCTCCTCTATTTGTATCTCTCACTCTAAGGATTCTCTTTCCTCCACATTAAGCCGAGGTAGAGACATCTCGTTCAAATATAAATCCCGTACCCGCCCCTCCGGACGGTCAGTGGAGTATAGGCGCCCACAATAAGCTGCCAAGGACTCCCCTATCACCCTGCTTTCAGTTACGGTTTCCCCTGATTCAGCTGTTACTTTCATGACTGTCCGGGTTGCAGCCTTCACCCTCAACTGCTGAGCCAACAGGCGATCAGCTTTGTTCACCCATACATAGTAGTGTTGTCGTGCTGCCAACAAGGACTTCTCTGCTTTTCGGCTCCGGATCAAATCCAGTTGACTCGGAGTATGTTGCAATTTTCCCAACGGTTTGTCCACCAAGGACTTTCGCATACCCTTTAACTGATCTTCCAGCGCTTTGCCCCTCTTCTCCCAAATCTTGTCTTGCGTGGCGTGGCTTCATCACTATAATTTCTCCTCTTAAAACTACCTTGAAAGCACAGACTCGCCCACTTCTAGAGTATCGCTGTCCCCCAAGTATTGATCTATTTTCTCCCCCAGTCGCGCTGGAAGGATTGGGTCCCGCAGAATACCGTTTGGGAAACCCCCATCTCCAAATTTGCCTACTCAATTTTGGGGTCCGTAGATTGAGTTTTATCGGGCTCATGATCGGATAAAGAGATTGACCCTATTTCCATCACTATTACCCACCCTATCAGTTTTGGAGTCAGCCAAGAAGAGTCGATTCGTGACAGAGCAATGCACTTGGGAAAAATGTGTATATCCTATTCAGTCCCCTTCAGCACCCTCCACGTGTCCCACAGGGCTAGCCTTTCCATCCTTTCCCTTACGGGCCCATCTGCCCCACCTACCCCATTTATCCCCCCCTACCACCAGAGCTCCCGTCTACACTTGGATCCCAGGCTAAATTGAAGTCCCCTGCCATTATGATCTCTCCCTCCGCATCACCATAAGAACTTCTTTCAGGAAGCCAAGTTGGCTACTGTTGGGGGTGTGAATGGATGCAAATGTAATGACTTGTTGGTCCCTATGCATCTTCTGTACTTGTACCGTCAGTGTATCTCGAAATACCACCCTTACTCCTCCCGTCTTCCTCTGTGCATTTGCCTGGTATATTATTTGATACTGAGACAACCTCCATTGGCGTCTGCGCTTTTCCTGATGTGCTTTTCTTGTAATAGGACGCCAACATTCTCCTGCCTTAAAAGCTGCCCCAGCTTTCTCTGCTTAACTGGCGAGTTAGCCCTGCGGACATTATAGGAGATAAGATTGAACATGATTGTCTTCTACTTTCCTCCCCAGACTTGCCAGAGCTGCTCCTTGATTTCCACCTCCTCCCCTTCCCCTTGGATGTGCGACCCCTACTCTCAACATGCCCACCACCCCCCCTTCTGCTCCCCCACCCAGGTCGAATCACTTATCCAACAGGATCCCAGGAAGACCTCCCCCCAGCCGTGACCCATTTTAACAGCCCTGGCCTCTAAATCCACTACGCAATGGTTGAGTGCTACTTGTGCTGATTTCCCCCCACCCAATTCAAATTTTTGAACATTACTCCACACTGCCCCCACTACCCCCTCCACAGTACCTCCACTTCAATTCTGCTGTGTAATTGTGTGTTCGGACACCATCTTAAGGCCCTTCCATGCCTTTCATTCGCTTCACTTCTGCTTTCCCTTTTCCTTGTCTTTTTGTCGCCGGACAGATTCCTACTCGCATTCACGCCTGCTCCTCCCATTCGGTTGCCTCTCCTGCTCCTGTGTCGGTCTTTCCTCCTCTAATTATAGAATACTCTCTCCCTCTTCCACCATGGTAATCCGATGCTGTCGATCTGCCCAGAACAGGAGCCCAAACGGGAAGGTCCATCTGTACCTCACTCCTTTCTGCATTAGGAACCTGATAATCGGCCCCATCGCCCTGTAAAGTTGTTTTTGCCAAGTCTTGGTAGAGTGCTATGTCTTTTCCATTCACCGTAAGTTCCTACTTGCTTTCCGAATGTCTTCTTTCTGACCATATATTGTCATTGCTGCCAACACATCCCGGGGGAGAGCCCCCGGGTCAGCTCTTTTGGGGCCGACTATGTATCCTGTCTATAACTATCTGCTCTGGTGACACATCGGCCAACAGATCCCCGAAGCATTGTTGCATCGTAGCTTTGGAATCTCCACCCCCTACATACTGCGGCAGTCCCTTCACCCTTATGTTCGATCTTTGCAATCTATTTTCAAGATCTTCACACTGCGTCTTCAGGGTTTGTGATAGTGTAGCTAGTCAGTCAAGGGCAACATCAGTTTTACTCGCTTCCTCCGTTAGATCTTGCACTGCCCTTTCCGTAGTGTCCATCCTCTACTCCAATTTCCCTATCTCCGTCTTCAATCCCTTCATCGCCAACTTAATGTCCTCTTTCAAAGCGGTAAACTGGTCCTGAAAGGAGGCAGTGATTTGTTCCAGACATTGGACCAGCTCTTCCTTACTAGCCGTCATGGATTCTACTGCGACCGCTTGATCGGTGAGCTTCATCAAACCTGGTGGGTCCTTATTTCCTGATCGTGCCGTTTGTCGCCAGCCCATTTGAAGGTCCCCCTCCTGCATCTCTGTGTCCTTTAAGTGCTTGGAAGTTTTTGACTGCTTCCTCAGGGTCTCTTTCAACTTGGATTGCGACATCAACCGAATCCCCCACCCTCCGTACCACCACTATCTTATGATTTTTTGAGGGTGGTCTCCTCCCCGTGGAATCCAATGCCAGTCGTGTAGTGCACTATCCTTCTACCCGTCCACTCTCACTCTGTCTCTCCTGAAGTTGTCCCAGCTCCTCTTCACTTAGAAAAATACCACACTCCGCTGGGCAGGGCTTACTCTGGGGAAGGGGCATTGCCTCTGTCTCCCTCTTATGAAGTTCTGCTTTGCTCGCCCAGGTCTCAGCTTTCCTATGCAGCCTTTTTCTCCTTTGGGGCCCCACCTACCACGAGGTGGGATCCACCAGAGAGAGCTGGTGCTCCCTCTCCCTCTCCCTCCTTCACAACTAATTGTTATTGTCGGGAGGCCCAGCCTGCCCCAGTCACCGGGACGTGTCCACCCTGACCGTGCCTGGGTTCTTGCCAATTCCTCCTCTCCTCCGTGCACACTGAATCCTCAGCAGGCTTGTGTGTAAGCGATATTTGGCGGGGGTTCCCGCACCATCTTGATGCCGGCTCGGTTGTCCCCACGTTATTGTTTTCCTCTCCCCCCCCCGACCAGGGTGCTTGACAACCGCAAGGCCTGCTCCTTCAGACCGACACCGGCACAGTCAGAGAGGGAGTGGCCCGACCTCCATTTGCATTTCTGCTGGCTCTGTCCCTGTGACTGACTCCTCCTCCTCCTCCTTTCTTTTGAGGCGCACCAGTGAAAAGAAAGTGATGTGCATTCATGAACACAGTGAAAACAATACCAATTGATGGACAATGCCAAAGTATGAACAAACTAAAAGCCAGTAATGAGCACCTATGAACTAAGGGAAAAGCAAGTGATAAGTATTAATGGACAATATGAAAGCAAGGTTGTGAAAAGGAAGAAAAACCACGAAGCTGTGACATTGTCAAGAGACTGCCAAGGAGAAACCGAAATTAATGTGGTCTAATGACACAGGTTCATAGAGGAAACCTGTGTTGACAAGGAAATCCAAAGGAAAGCTAAGAGCATAAAGTGCCAAGGGGTATCAGTTGCGTGACCTGTAATGGGTGAACCGTGCGGTCTGACAACTGCACCTAAACCGAGTAACCCCTAATTAATTGGGAAGAATCAAGAAAAGATACAGAAACTGTTTTGTTTAAAAGGTGTTGAAGTGATTAAAGAAATGAGAAATCTAAGTGAGCTATTGGAAAACCTGAGAGATTACAAAGTTGTGCTGGAATCATTATTGAAAGCTGAGAGATTTGAATTGACTGGTTTTGAAGCTGGACAAACCCTCCTTCTTGGGGAAGGGAACCACAAGACTGTGCAAACTGTGTTGGCCTTGGGGAAGGGAACACCGAGGCCTTTTTGGAACTATTTGAACTCGGGGAAGGTGAACAGTAAACCAGGAGCTGGAAGAAGCTCAGAACTTTATGTTGAACACTTTCTTTTTGATGCCGACATCCCTTCACATTGTATATCTTTAGTTGTGAGGGCAAGTATATAGGTTTTGCACACAGACTGACATTTGAGTGGAATTTAATGACACAGAATATCCTTAGTTTCTTTAGGTAGGGAAATCCCACCTTTGCATAGGGCAAGTTAGCCCTTACTCCATCTTGACATAAGAGAAATAAATAATGTTTGTAGAAAAGTGAATCTGTTGTGTGCGTCTTACTTCATGATGTCTTCACACATGCCTCCTCACATCATTTTCAATGTAGGCTCAGTTTAGCAAGGATCTTATGAGGTGGTTGTGCCACTAATCTAATGTCCTCCTTTCTCAGTCCATTAGCAACATAAAGGAATAAAGGTTTATAAGCCGTTTGCCTAATGGCAACCGCAGACACTGCGTCTAGAGCATCCAACTTTGTTGAAGGTCACACCAAAGAAACATAGATCACTGGTCCTGCTAGCCAATAGAAACAGGTCTCCTCACAGCATTTGGACACCATCGCCAAATTCCAAGTGTAGGCTCAATTTCCCAAAGATCTGACATGGTGGGTGCACTACTAATCCTACAGCAAGGAACAAAATCCCATGGTCAATTGACAACACACACGAGTAAAGGTTCATACACCATTAGCCTAATTGCCACTGCAGACAGTGTCCAGAGCTAGTACATCGTAGGTGCCCGAACCAAAGAAACATGTTATTGGTCCCGATGGCCACTGGAGACATGTCTCCTCATCATTTTGACACCATCTCCAAATTCACATTGTAGACTGTGATGAATAATTTAGCAAGGATTAGACTAGGATGTGTGTTCTACTAGCCCTGGAGGAAACCCTAGATTCCCTCATTTGAGAATTCAATGGAGGAAACAGCAATATGGGCTTCTGACAGGATTTCTGTCACAAAAGTGTTTAATACGACTTTATTCAAGTAGACAATGTCAACAATATTGTCCACAAGAAAATTGTCGACGGCCATCATTTAGATGCTTCCAAGTGTAGACATGGCATACTGTCACTCCACATCATTGTATTTCATGCCCCCAACACGTACTATACAACCTATTCAAATGATAACCCACCTTGTATCTGCCTCTATTTCACTTTCACAACCAGGATTCTTGGGTATAAAGTCGACATTGAACCCAAAAACAGACTATTGCTCGACTTTTTGCTTACAAAAAGATCAAAAAGATCAGCATCCAGTACTTGTCTCCATTTCTGAATCACTCCTACAATCTTATGTACAATCTTATGTAATATATTGGTATTTTAAGTCGTTGCTCATGTTGTGTTGATAATTCTACAGATAATCTTTTTAATTTTTTTCCCGTTCCTACCCATAAATGTCCCCAAATGTGTGGTTTACCTGTGCAACAATTTAATTATTTTCACTTTTCTGCATCGAGTTTGTAATTGATTTGTTTTAAGTTAATTGGTTTAATGCCAGGGCGTAGTGTGATTTAAATGCCCCCTTTTCAAAACTTCATTTCTCAAATTAGATGCCTTCCTGTATGGTCAGGGATTGACTAAACTTTACTCATGAATGGACACCCAGTACAGCGTTCCACATTTTCCCAAAAGATGTGCCGATACGACAATGGTTGCTCAACTGTGGATTTCCATATTCTTAAATTGATGTTGAATGCCAGTGATGTTGTATTATGCTTCCCCATTTCTCGAATATGCTAAAACATGTTTCAACTTCTACTATCCACTTATATATCTTGAATAACGCATGTGACTCCATCCAGTAATTAGGTTATCATTTTCATTTTAACTAAAAGAAATTGCCATGCACAGTGCCACTTGTTATGTTCTAGGCATTGTGACGAATCAGAGGATGTCATCCCTTCTCCCCTAAGAGGAGACCTCTCCCATGGGGCCAGGGTGCTGCGTCCACAGTACAATATTCCCCCTGGGGGTGGTGCACCGAGGGAGGATCACATGGGGGAGGGAATGCCCCTATGGAGTTGGGGACTATCATCACCAGAGAACGCAGTATTTCCCTGCTTCACCATGTCCAACTCCCCTTCCAAATCCTCCTGCCCCTTCCCTGGATAGGGCTAATATGTGTGACTGTGAAGTTAGTCAAACTAACTTATTTGGTAACACAGAGACAAAACAATACCAAGCCTTATGCATGCAATCCAACTACCGTGCATGAGAACATTAAAAGATCAGACTTTCCAAAGTACTATGCATGTAGCCTTAAAGTTGATACTGTGATGAAAAGGATGGCCAGGAGAACAAGAATTACTTGCGTGAAGCCAAGCGAGCAGTCTAGTTTTCTGAGACTAGCGATTGGCTCCAACAAATACATCAGCCCTGCGTAAGCGTTCCGAAAGAAGCCCGAGTCAAGCTCCACCGAACGCGCCGCAGAGGAAAGACTTACCTGAATGTCCGGCACAGTGTGGGGAAGACAGGACGCGCAACCAGAGTCCGGCCGGATTCGGTGATGCGTAACGGGAATCGCTGAATCCGGATGGATACACCAAACAGGGCACCCTGATACTAAAACAAATCAGATACTAAAGATTCGTATTGTTTATTGAAAGACAACACTTCCTGATTTAAACTTTAACTATATTCCGCAAATGTATAATTTATTGTGAAACCTATCGTGCTGTAAAGAACGTCCAAACCAAGAAAAATAAGGACAGCTCAGAGATTATCCACTCATTAATAGACTATAAATTTGCCTTGAAAAAGACTGCATTTTCGAAACACTTGTGATATGATTGGTTTCTAAGGGCAGACCCAGTGATCAAACCCGTGTTGCTCCGTGTCATCTTGCTTCCAAGGCGAGAACGTTGTCCCTGAGCTATCCTCCCGAGACCTGTTGACTTAGTTATGACACTATAATTTTGGGAGCACTGGAAAACTGTAGTAATACTTAAATATAAGATTATTTTATCTATACCAGTGCGTCTGACTATATAGGCAGGGGCAATAGTTTTATGTTTTTAATATACTTACTATGATAGCAACTGAACAAATCCTCTCCCGACTGTGTGTTCTACTTCAAAAATATCACAACTTAAAATTAACTTCAAAGCACAAATGTTGATTTTATTACAATGTCTATGACATAGTATGCAACTAGGTTTCACATCACCATTAGGAACTACTCAGGATGCACAGATATGATTTTTGTATGGCTCTTTAGGCAGATATTAGTGGAAGATACAATGTCATCAATGTTTTTCTTTATTTTTTGGGGACAACTTTGGTTTTTGTGGACATGCCATTTGATTGACCTATGTTGAATTCTTTCATAATTACAATTCGGTTCCTCATCTTGCATAAAAAGACTAGTTCTGTAATACAATTTTCATGTGTCTGCGAAACCTATATAGATGTATGTATCATGAATGTTGATATGACGATTTGTTCAATTGTTTTCCTTTTTGTATCAAAGTGAATCACTGGGATAAAAGTTATGTCGTGTTAGTGTGTTGCACAATGAAAATGTATTTGCCAAACTAGTTTGCTAGGGTTATACATATATAATCTAATCTTGTCCATCTTCATCTCATTTCCTAAGGGTAAAACCATTATGTCAGCTCTGTTACCTCTTTCATCAGGTACAGCCCAGGATCAGCAGGTATGCGTTACTCTTTATGTGGGTTTTACTTTTGGGGTATGGACTGGCATCATCATGCAATTCACCAATATACGCGTTTGTGGTGTCTTGACAGATCAATGTATATAATAACAAGCACTTTCCATTTGTAAATATTGATTTGCATCAACGATAGGTTTATTTTTGTCATGCAGGTGGAAGCTGTCTTGCTTACTTTCATGAGAGGACCATTTGAAACTGCTAAAGGGGAACAGGTATTTCATGTAATTTATATTATTGCTTTGATGCTGAAAGGTATCAAATTCGAGAAGTGTAAGCAACACTGCCAATACACAACAGCAGTTTCCTATCCAAACGTTTGTTTTGAATGCACATCAAGAAATTATACATACTTATTTTTCATTTTGTGCACTTTTCTATTCACTTCTTGCAGTGAAGGAGAAAACTAATTGCCAGTCTTCTTTACGGAATGTAAAACTGCACCCAGGAGGAGCAGGTATTTTGCTACTTTTCACTTTGTGCTTATCCATGGCTAAGGTTTGTAGGCTTGTGGATAGCAAGCACATAAGTGAAAGTTCTTGCTCTCTCTATAGGCCTATTATGTCGATCAACTTGACTATTACCTTCTCTTATTTTACCTTTTGTCTTTCCAAAGGAGTCTACCTTTATGTCAATTAAAATAATATATATTCCTTCTAACGAGATTACAAAGCTTAAAAATATGTGCAATTCTGGCTCTTTACCAGAGACCCACCCCCTCCTCGTTCCTTCTCTGGCTCATATCTGGACAGTGTTACATCGGACACTGCCAAGTTTTAGAGGCATCTTTTTCTATAGTGCTGTATTGCTGTGCGTGTGCTAAGATCACACCTATAATCTTGTGGGTGCCACATGGTGAAGATATTTTTATCCACCACGAAAACCTGTGCTTCTTTATATCCGAGCACAGAACGGTGACTCACTATTCCTGAGACATGCTGCAGTGTGCTTGTGTGTAATGTGTTGAAGCTACATAACTAAGGGCCACTATGTTTCCTCATGCCTGTATGGTTTAGAAACTTGCATTTGCATGCATCATTTGCGCCTGTGCATAATGGGTTCATACAACTTAACGCATGTAGTTTTTAGCACTCGGCAGCACACCTGCATACATGCAGGAAATACCATTACAAAGCAAGTACACCTGCCCCTGTAACAGCTGGTCTTTAGACACTTAGTTTTCCACCCAGTTGCCCTCCCTTTGCTGCTAAGTCCATTGAATAAGCAGGAAGTTTGAGGCTTCAGCCTAATTTACACCTCTCTTGGGGAGCTGCTTCTTCACGAGTCTGGCCATTTGAGGGCAGTTAGGCAGAATAACCTCCTACAGGTCATTTGGGAACTCCTCCGTCTTTGACATGGGCTCTGCTCTAAGCCTTTTGGCAATTACCTTATCTCCTGAAGCATGATTCCCACTGGTACTCCTGTGTACCACTAGCTCTCTTGTGTATGCCTTTATACATTTAGTTATGCTGGGATTCCTCTTTTTCTGGATGATTAAGTCGCAGCCCGAAATCATACAGGAGTCACATACCAGCCTCTTCAGCTACTGAGAGGGTCTTTGGTACATCCACACCCTGGCGATTGAGACATCTTTCTCCAGCCTCCAATAGGTTCTCATTTGATTTCGTGCCATTCTCCAGCAAATAACTCTCAGTTCTAGTTATAGGTTTAGAATTGACAAGACTATATACAGTCTTACTTTTTAACAGTTCGGGTACAGCTTCCTTATTCACAATTGTAAGGGACAACAGACTATATTGAGTCCCTACGCCTTATCTGCATCTTGTGAATTTGCAATAAGGAACAAGTTACTTACCTGTAGCTCCTGTTCTCCAGCATTGATATCGTTCATGGATTCACATGCTGATGAATATTCCCTGTCGTCAGGCTGGAAATCCTCAGTAATATTAAAACAGTTTTGCTTTAAAGTTTATAACTGCTTGTCAATTATAAAACCTATTGATGTCACTTTGGGTCATACTGCTCCAGCCAATGACATTAGTACTCCTTAACTCCACCCTTGGTGGCCATCTTCAGATTTGGAAGCAAACGTAAAGTGACAGTAGGAACCAAGAAGAGCCATAGAGAGGTAGGCAGGAATGTCTCATTGTTAAGGATTTCAATCAGGCGACAAACACCTTGGTTTTGGCCTAGTATGCAGCGCACAACTAAAATGCTTATCTTTTTATATTGATTCAATATTGAGATGGTACACCACTCATATCACACGCCCTTTTCAAATACCCCGGGTCGCAATGGACCATGAACCAGGCTAGTTAGTAAAATGCAATATTTATTTATTTTAAAATTCAAAAGAAAACATACAATTTTTAATATGGGGCACCAATGGGGTGATAATTACAATGAGAAGGTGAGCAATGCACAGGGTTTACCCTTCTAGTGGAACATATACACAGCACAGCGTAATAGAAGCACTTTTTGATTTAGGAAAGATAGCACCCAAGTTAGAATTTCCCCCTGCAATGTTCCCTCAAACCACAAATAATAAATTCTGAGTGGATAACCAGAAGCAGCAGGTAATCAGGAATAAGGAACAGGAAACAGAATCTAAATCTGACCTTCCCTCCCCAAATAAGAGAGAAACGTATTTTAAACCCCTTGCAATGTTATCAAATGACACTCGGAAATGGACAAATAAATAATGGATGTGTGTTAAAACCTCAAAGCAAATATATTTCCTAACTAAAGCAACAATGCAAAGACACTAACAATCACAAAGAATGGGTTACCAAAAGCATACAGTTTGAAAATGAGTGGAAGGTTTAAAACAGCTTGCAGCAAAATGACATGTGTGAAAGTTGCATTTTTCCATCCCCACCTAAAATTAACCAAACTGTTTTTAATAAATACACTGTTTTGGAGTGCGGCTGTTCGGTTGAGGGATAGCTATAGATCACAGGTACAATATGGAAGTGAAAGTAAGGCTCTAGCAGGTAAATTGAATGAGTTATGCAAGATCTAGAAAGGTTCAATGAGTAAAATGAAGGCGCGAAAATAGCAAAGGAAATCAGTTGTGGCAAGAGCAGTTTTACTTTACACTAGAGCATTCAGGCTAAGCTCCAGGGTCGATTCGCAAGTTCAACCCTCTCACCCCAGCGCCCAACCTTGGCGGAACCAGTCTGATCACTCCAAATAGGACTAAAGGCTTAGGATTACACAAGACAAAATTGAAAAGAGATGGCGCTAGCACTAGAAATCAAGAGCAGGGTTGCAAGAATGATTCTGACCGTTTGAACAAGTTATCAGGATAAGGATGGGATGACGTAGAGAGTGGGATAAGGACAAATGCAAGACAAATATACTATGGATTGCTATAGGGTAGGCATGATACTTGCAGTCCACTTTAGTTTGGGATTTTGTACCGTCAGGGGTTCTGGTCACTACACGGCACCTGGCAAACAGCTGGGCAATTCTGGTCACCGGATGGCACTGGACTGGAATGGCAATTCTGGTCACTGGATACTAAAGTCAAGTGGATGGCAGGATAGCATGCAGTTAGTTGTATCAGGATGCTTCCCAAACACACCACAGCTTTCCCTTTTGGTTATTTGGGAATTTTAGTGGGATTTCAGAGTTGAGGCCTTGCTGGAGCAGGATCAGCAATGCTTGGGTTTTGCACGCCCTGGAGTAGGGTCAAGAATGTTTTGGCCTTGCAGTTGGGATCTGGAATATGGATGGATGGAACAGGAACAGGACGCGGCGCAGGAAAATCAGGAAGAGTGTGCCTCTAGAGTCTTGTCAGGGACTCTTATTTATAATGCCTATGACATCATCAAAGTATATGACTGGGGTAGACTTAACTAAACACGCCTCTAACAATGGGATTGGACAAGGGTGATGGTCTCCGCCTCGCTCTCAGCTGGTTGGATTTCAGGAAAATGTCAGATTTAGGAGGCGAGTTTTACAATGTCCAAAAACCTCCCACAGTTACTTTAACTAAAATCCGATTTTGCCACAGACATACATTTATACAATTGCAATCTCTTAGCAAGTTATATACACAGGTTACATATGTTGTGCAGCACATTGCAGTCCAATCCTCCAGTCCGTGAGACTTTGCTTCGTCCTTCTACCTGTTTTTTGCACTTTTCAATGGGATTTATATCACTCCAAATACTAGAGCTTTATACATGGGTGTGGATTTTAGCCCACTGTAGCACACTATGCCTATTTGAATTTAGCCTATTCTAGTGCAGCCCACTGTGCCTATTTCATACCAGACTAGCTGAGTGTACTCTTATGCCACCACCCAGAGGGTACTTAAACTTAGAACGGGCTACATAATACAGTATTCCACATAACTTACACATGCCTACTGATCATTACCCACCTGACAACTGCCAGTAGCCTCCCCATAGAGCCATAAAGAGTCCCACAGAATTCCACCAATATATCCCATCCCAGCCAACCCCACCATCATGGAATGCCTGTATCCGAGCCTTCCAAGTGGGTTCCTAGTGGGTTTCAAAGCAATCCATGTAGTCCACCCCTCAGAAACTCCAGACTTAGAGCAAGACTTTCGAGAATGCACAAGATCCTGACCAGAACCCTACCTCCTACCAACAAAAGATCGTCTACCCAGAAGACAAATATCACCTCCCTCAATACCTCGAGGCCTCCAACTACTCTACCTATCATAGAACCCACTCATTCGCCCACAGTGCCCCCCACAAGGGAGGACTAATAAATGCCAGATCTATGACTACACATGCCACAAATATCTGCGACCTGATTTCGGTCGAGAAACACAGACTTTCTCCTATCACAGAGTCCTTGGTTGCATGACGCTGCAGGACCCTTATTTTCACTAGCAATCGCAGATGGTCACACCATACTGAGACAAGACAGAACCAATAAGCGTGGTGACAGCATCGCTAAGACTAGCCTAGGCATGAGCACCACACCCACTATAGCTTCCGAATCATGTGAAACGCTCACCATTAAACTCCCTCTAGCCAAATCCCAGACACTGACTATCCACCTTATCCCATAGGGACATTCGAGGAGGATATCCACAATATACTCTCTAATAACCTCAACATTTCTTCAAAACTACTTGTCCTGGGGGACTTTAACCTGGGGTACAATGACCTCCTAGACAAAAATGCCACCACCATTGCCAATGCTCTCTCGGATCTGGGCCTAACTCAAAAAACCCTTGAACCTACTCATATCAAAGGGAGAACCCTCGACTGGCTAGCAGATAACAATTGCACTGCCAACATCAAATCCATCGTCCCACAACCCAGGACAGACCATTTCTTTGTGTCCTTCGACCTATCCACTTCCAGACCACTTTCGCCAGTACCCACCATGGCCCCGCCATGTCCAACAAGAAATAAAAAGAATATCACAAAGGATAAAGTGATTCCTGCAATCCTACCCACTCTTAACCAATTAGAGGATCAATTAAACCCTGAAACACATGTCGACGAGTATAACAAAATCATGTTAACCACCCTCGACAACATTGCCCCTCTAAAAGCTAGATCGAGTAAACCCAAAGCCCATTTAAATAAATGGTTCACCCCTGAACTAAAGGATCTACGACTACTTAAGAGGGGCTGCGAAACAGCATGGAGGCTAATCCCTTTCAAAGACCACAAAAATAAACTAACGGAAATTTCCGCCCAATACAAAAAGGAAATCTACCTGGCCAAGCAAAATTCATACAATAATCGATTTCTAATGCTAACTCAAACATGAAGGAACTGTTCACCATCCTCAAGGAACTAGAGTCTCCATCCCCATCCCGGACACATGCTCCAAAGATAATATTTGGTGCTCTGATATTCAACAAGCACTCTCAAATAAAGTAACTATGCTTCAAAAGAAATTATCTAAGAAAAAAGCCACTCTCATCCAACCATCCCAAACCAACAATCTGAACATAGACCCTCCCTCCCCCTCAATGGAACAGGTCCCAGCTGCAGGATTCATGTTCTCAAAAACCTCTATTCTTGAGGTGGAGAAAGTCATACTCTCTCAAGCCATTCAACTGCCAGGGCGACCCCTGCCCCGCCTTATAAAAATGTATCTCGAAACTTGTCAACGGCTCATTCGTGTCCAGCACTGTACCAACCAATTTGAAACAATCCTGGGTGCTGCCCGTGCTTAAAAAACATTCCTTAGACCCACTCATACCCACCCACTACCGTCCCATCACGACAGTACCTTTTCTGCTCAAAATCCTGGACAAGATTGCTTATAACCAAATCCAAAAATTCTTGGAACATCATAAGCTCTTAGGAGTATGCCAATCAGGCTTCCGTCCTCAACACAGCACTGAGAGTGCCCTCATTGATTTGAAGGCACAAATAGATAACTTACGAGACAAAAGGTAAAATGGCTCTCCTCTGGCTGTTGGATCTCTCGGGTGCATTTGACCTTGTGGACCATAGGGTCCTTTGCAGTCACTTAGACTCAGCTACACACTTTTCTAAAGGGGCCATAACCTGGATTGAGTCTTTCCTCAGCGACAGGACTAGGAGGGTGTTCTCCCCCTCGGCAGCTGCTGACCCGAGCCCCATCCTGTGCAGAGTTCCTCAGGGCTCTTGCTTCTCCCCTACCCTATACAACATATTTACTAAGCCCCTTTTTGATGATCTGGACCTTCTTGGTATCACCTACACTAACTATGCAGATGATACCCAGATTCTCCTCCCTCTTTCTGGGGATTACAACAAGGGTTTGGCCTTGGTAAATAGGGTATATATCATCATCCAGGCATGGATGGCAACCCACAGTCTATGCCTGAATGATAAAACAGAGCTCATCATCCTGGGCACTCATTCCAACCTCAAAAAGTTAGGCCAAGAATACTCCTCATTTGCGATTGATGGTAATACTATCAAGGTGTCCAAGGAAGTGAAGACACTTGGCTTCTATCTCAACTCCACCCTTTCATTTGACAAACAGGTGAGGTCCATGGCATCTGCAAAAGCCTACACTTGTAAGCTTATCAGAGCAGGCAAACATTTTCTTTCAGACAACAATTGCATCATTTTAGCCAGAGCCCGGATTCTATCCAGGCTCGACTATTGTAATGCCCTATACATTGGTGCCAACAAATCTATCATCCACAGAATCCAAATTCTACAGAATAATGCCCTGCGAGCAGCTCTTGGTGTGACCAAAAGATTGCACATATCCAACATCAGGCTCCAAAACAATTGGCTATCCACCCAAAACAAAATCCATTTAAAAACTGCATCCCTTGTCCACAAAGCTCTGAACAATGCCGACCCTACCTATCTTACGGACAAATTTATAAGAGAAGTTCCACCCAACCAATAAGAACCTCCAATGCCAATAGCCTCATTATACCAAGATTCAGGTTGACTAATGCTGGGGAAGGCAGCTTCCAGATCCAAGCAGCACAATTATGGAACTCACTACCCCACCTACGTGAGGAGCAGCCCTTTTTGAAATTTAGAGCCAATTACATCAACCTCCTGAAAGCTGCCGAGAACTAGCTCACTAGCTCTTACTCACTCCTGAGACCTCCTAGTGTTGATATGTTAGATACCCGCTTACTTGCTACCTATGTGCACATACTCCCCTTTCGGCTAGTGTTTGCTCTCCTGCTAGCGCTTGTACATATGCTTTCTTCCTGTTATACGTAACTGACCTTCTATGGTCTCTATACATGCTGCCTGTTTGTAACTTGTAATCAACTGTATATATGTGTATATTATCCGCAACCGTGTAACTTAAGCCTCGCATTATCTGAACTGCTGCGCCCGGGTACCTTCGGGTCTGGTGCGCGTTATAAGTGAATAAAACAAACAAACAAAGCCGAGACACAATGACATATCCTGGGCATGGCAGGACCTTTTTAATCACAGTGGTTTAAGAGAGAACCGATGGAATTAGCGTCAAAGCAGCATTTTTAAAGGGTGAAAAACTTTCATTTAGAAGGGGAATTTTGGGTTTTCGGCAAAGCAGTGCAGCCTTTTTACTTTATTCCATTTATATGTTTCAGAACACACTGGCACGCTCCTTCAGTGTGTCCCTTGTTCCATCCTGCCAGAAGTGTGCTTGTCAGGACGGTGCAGCCATCTTTTTGTTGCTGCAAAAACACAGTTTTGAGGTCCTGGTGCGCAGAGGAGCCAGTAGAGCCATTTGCTGTTTTCTGCAGACAGGCAGCTTTGTGATGTGGTGAAATACTGTGGAGTGGGTCAATATATCCCACAGCAAGTGAATCCATGAAAGACAACAATGCTGGAGAACAGGAGTTACTGGTAAGTAACTTGTTCCTTCTACAGCATTGGATCTTTCATGGATGCACAAGCTCATGAATATGATTATACAGCAGTACATACACACAACCAATGGGAGGCGGTATAGCTCTACAGAAGCAATAGAACTCACATCTGGAACACTCACCTTTTGCAAATAGGTTGCAGAGTACTCCTCACTGGAATCGCTGTCAATGTAGTGGAATCACATGAAGGTATGGAGAGACCTCTACGTAGCAGCCCTGCAGATGTCGATCAGGGGAACACCAGATGGGAACGCTGTGGTAGAAGCTACAGCGTTGGTGGAAGGTGCCTCTTGGTCTTCCTGGCAGGGTTCTCCTTGCAAGTTGGGAGCAATGCGAGATTCGTGAAGAAAGGATTAGTGCGGAGCACTACCTTGAATTGGTGAAAAACCTGTTACAGCAGTTTACTGGAGAGTGTTTGTAGCTCTCCTAGGCGCCTGGCAGACATAATGGCCACCAAGAAGGTGGCCTTCCATGATAGAAATTTCAACAGAGCCCAGTGAAGAGGTTCAAACGGAAAGAACAACATTGAGTTTCCACACTGGCGATGGAGCTTTAACAGGGGGAGAATCCTGTAAGAGTCCCTAAAGGAATTCCTTTAGAAGTCTATTGGACCATAGAGAAGGCCGGCCGGTAGTGAGAGTGTAGCGAGAAATGGCTGCTAAATGTACCTTAATGGATCCATGTACCATTCCTGCTTTTGCCAGGGACTGGAGATATGGCAAGATTTGTGCAGTGTTGATTCGAAAAGGTTTGAGCTTTTGCAATTGACACAATATGATAAAACGTTTCCATTTGTGCTTGTAGCACGACAATGTGGAGGGCACCCTAACTTTTGCAAGAATGTTTCTGCATTCTAGAGGCAAGGCGAAGAGTTAGAATTATTGGGCTGCAGGAGTCAAACCCTCAACGCTAGGGATGCTGGATCGTGATGCAGTACTGATCCTCCGTCTCTGTAGAGGAGGTCCGACAGATTAAGTAGCTTGGGGTACCAAATTTGGTGTGGCCATGCTGGGACAATTAAGATCATCTTGGAGCTGCTTTGTTTGAGTGCGTTTAGCACTCGAAGTAGAAGTGGAAGTGGAGGGAATGCATAGAGGAACCGACCTTCCGATGGAATGGAGAAGGCATCCCCCAGATGCCCTTCTTGAGGACAGCAGCTGGCAAACTGTGGCCACTTGGAGTTCTGTGTTGTGGAAAACAAGTTGATTTCAGGGTGACCCCACCGGGAAAGAACTTGGATCTGGTGAATCTGCCATTTGTGGCAGGATCATAGCTCCCTGCTGAGGCAATCCACACTGGTGTTGTGGATTCCTAGTAGATGAAAAGGAAGGAACTCATGTTCTGGTTTAACGGCCAGTACCAGATTGCCTGAGCTTCCTTGAACAGTATCTGTGAGCGGGTGCCACCTTGTTTCCGGATATAAAGCATGGTCATGTTGTCAGTGAAGATGCTAAACAACTTCTTTTGGAGTTGTGTGCGGTGGGAATTACTTCAAGGCCGAAAACACTGCTTTTAGCACCAATACATTTATGTGTAGGGTTATGTCTTTGTGACGTCATAGGCCTCTGGCGTGGTGTTGGCTCGTGTGGGCTCCCCATCCCTCCAGGGCAGCATCAGTGGTGACCGTGGCTTGATTAACTGGGAGACTAAAGGGAATCGCCTTGTGTGAGTTGGTCACGATGATTCCACCAATGAATAGTAAGGCGGAAGGAAGGCGTGAGGGCAATTTTGTTGTTTTCAAAATCCTGATACTTTCTATCAACGAGCATCGAGGAACTCCTGGAGAGGCCTCATGTGAAGCCTGCAATGGGAAGCAAGAGGACAATACTCAACAAAGACTTAATGAAGCGGACTATTGTCACCCGCAATATGGACAGTTGTCGAATCTTGTGGAATATGGCTTTGACCCTCTCCTCTGAGGTAGTAGCAAGACATTCTAGGGTGTTGAGCCGCGTACCCAGGAACAGAGTGTTCTGATGACTTCGGAAAGCTGATGGAGAACCCCAGAGGGGTCAGGCACCAGATGGTCTCCTGTATGTGTTGCAAGGCTAGCGTCCAAGATGGGGAGCATATTAGACAGTCATCTACGTATTGGTAGCCATAAACGCCTGCTCAGCGGTGGTGAGCAGCCACCAGTGTGAGGGATTTCATGAAAACTCTGACCTGATTTGAGGCCAAAAGGTAGAGCCTTGAATTGATAATGTTTACCTTGTACTATGAATCAAAGGAAGCGCATGTGTTTGCTATCTATGGTAATGTGGAAATAAACATCCTCCGAAGTGCAGAGAGGAAAGGAAGGCTCCCAGTTCCACTCGGCTGAAAATGTGTTGAAGCGTAACCATGCAGAACTTTTGTGATTTCAGGAACTTGTTGAGCTGCCTGAGGTCTAGGATGGCTCTCCACTCACCTGACTTTTCTCACCAGGAAGTATCTGGAGTACGAAGGGACGGCTTCTATAGCTCCTTCTGTAGAAGGGACTTCACCTCTTGCAGGAGAAGTGGTAGATGTAGTTCTCATTTCTTTACAGGAGGTATGGAGGGGTATTTGCCCAGAAACTCGAGGGTGGGACACTGTTGAATGATGTTGAGCACCCATTTGTCTGTGGAGATGTCCTCCCACTGCTTGACAAATTGCAACAACCGGCCTCCCACTGTGGTGCTGTAGTGGGAGTGTGGGTCCTGGTCAGGCCTGCTGGGGGGTTTGCTGTCTGGATGAAGATCTGCACCTTCGCTGGGCACCTCTGTGCGCCTGCAACCTTCCCATGTATGTCTCCTGCAAGCTGGTGTGAGCCGGCTGACGGTAGGAGGGACAGTAGTCTCTGAAGTTCTGAAGAAGCGTCCCTTACCGGAACCAAAGGACTGCTTCCGCTGATGCAGGGTGCCTAGGGATTGTGCGGTATCTGTATCCACCTTGATGGCCTGTAGGGTCTCAATCACCTTCTTCCCAAACAGGTCCACCCCATCAAACGGTATATATCCACATTCTTGGATTGCACCTCAGGCCTTCAACCATCCCTGGTGCCTGAGCACCGCTCTGTTACACATTAGGCAAAAGCCAGTATCCGCGATGTCTAGCGACAGTAATGGGTTGGTCAAAAACTGCATCCCCTTTGCGTATTGCGCTATAGCCTCATCTTTCTTATCTGGCTGAAAATCCACAACTCGCGGACATACCTTGAGAGGATTGCAAATGAGTTGGCTGCTTCGATGATTGTAGAGGCTGTGGAAATTACCTGTTTGTCAAAGGTGTCTAGCTGCTTACGCACCTTATCAGGGGGTACCAAGCATGGCGAAGAAGGATTGGGTGATTTCTTCCGAGCAGCCGCTGATCCCATTGAGTCTGGGCAAGGCTGGGTGCGAAGGCACTTAGGAGCTGCATCTGTCACGTTATATTTCTTCTCCAGGCAATCCTGTTTTTGGAGAAGCCAAGAAGAGATTTTTCATCACTAAAAGGCCCTCTTCCCAGATGTCGTCTAGCATATGCATTGCAATGATTGACATCCTGGAGGCTTCACGTCTTTGAAACAGGAAACTCTCTTTCTGCTGTTCCTCTGTAACTAGGTCAAAGGACATAACAGCGTGTGTTAAGAATCCATGGAAAGAGCCTATTTCATCTGGAGGCGAGTCACGCGTAGACAGGTCCAGTGTCTCACAATCGGCCTGTACTATGTTGCAAGTCATCAGTCTGAGTGTCTGTGGTGGCGTCCTCAGGACCAGTGTCGGTATCAATGAGAGTAGCGACTGGCACTGAGGAACCGGCTGAGGTGGCCAAGGTGAACTAAATCCGCTCTTGATGCTAATGCTGGAGGGCTCCTACTAGGGGCTCCTTGAAGGGCTGTAGGAGGAAGATGAAGTTGCAGTTCTGTGACAAAGGTATGCAAGGTTGACAAAATGTAGAGAGGAAGGTACCTGGGTGCAGCTAGAGAGGGTGCAACTGAAGTGCCCAATGGAACAGGAACTGCAGTGTGTGGCACTGCACGAACTGGGGGCTGAACTGGTGGATGGGGGATAGGCAGGATAGGGTCAGGCTGATCACTAATTTCTATGTGGTCAGAGAACAGGGCCTCCTGAGGCACTTCATCTGAAACTTGAACTCCTTGTAGTAATGTGTCAGATGGTGCAGTAGCAGTGGACACAAAGCACCAGGGTAAAAAGTGGTTTAGCCTGTGTAGGCTATGGTAAAAAAAATACTCGAGGCATCTCCCTGTTCACACTAGCACTTCTGGGAAACGTGGAAATCACTGGAGCTTGCAGCTGTGTTACCAACGGTGCAGACGATGGTAGAGACGCTAGTCATGGTACTATGGACAGCTGTCAATGAGAAGGTGGACAATTTTGCTGGTTTGTGGCCCATCGACAGGCTTGTCGTCAGCGAAGCTCTAGATGATGATGTCGCTCTTGGACGGAGCAGATGAAGACATTGACGGATGTCACCTCTCCGATGAGTGCATCCAAGACGAGGGTGCAGTCGGAACCGTAGACTTGATAGCCCCACAGTCGAAGATGAAGCAGTTGTAGACTGGGTCGACAATAAGGTGAATGGTGTTATCAGAGTCGACAGAGTCATCGACCAACAGTCGAAAAGTGTGACTTGCGTCCCTTTTTGAGTTTTTTGCCCAGGAAAGGTTGTTCATGCAATCTCAACCTCTTAGACAAGGAGGTACGTTCTATGGTTCTGCCGGTTCTGGCAGAGGCATGACTGTGGACCGAGGTTGAGTCAGAAGCTCGGGCTCCCTCGTCCAGCCAAGTCACCAATCTGCGGTGGCAGTCCTGATGAGTTTTTCAATGAGGACTGGCTGATGGCGAAATGGTCCATTTCATGGTCCGGGTGCAGACAATATATGCACTTGGCGTGGGGTCCTCCACACAGATATTCTTGAGGCAACACTTCGTACAGGTCTTTGCCTCCGTCATCGTGGTGAATGAACAAGGTCTCAAACTTCACACAGTCGTGAAGATCTGTCAATGGTCTGGGATCTTCACCAGCAATGGGTCCCTGTAGCCAGTAGTCAAAGAAGGGACTAATGTTGAACAAACGATTTAAACATTTCTCAAAAATAGGACAAAAACATGGATATTTCGAGTAGCGAAACAACAAAGTCAGTAAACATGCTGTAAAAATCTGAAGATGGCCACCCAGGATAGTGCCAAGGAGGACTAATGTCATTGGGTGGGGCAGTATGACCCAAAGTGACAGCAATAGGCTACATAAGTGACCAGCAGTTTTAAGCTTTAAACAGAAACTGCTTTAATATTACTGAGGACTCCCAGCCTGACTGGGAATATTCATGAGCTTGTGAATCCATGAAAGATCCAATGCTGGAGAATTTATTTTAAAAATGTGGATCCTAAGAATTTGATACACCTCCCAAAATGTTTGTGTTGTTGGCCAATGATTCTTTAATCAAAAAGTTAATCTGGAGCCTTGTAATGGGAAGTGTGTGGTATCAAATAAGCCCTGGCTGATGTGTCCTATAATATGGCCACACTCTTTCTGCACCCTGATGTTGCATCTCAAACATTAGTCTTTCTATCTCTGAGCTTGCAAAATGTCGCCCTTCAAAATAAATGTTTCTATATTTTTTTTGCCAGGTACACAAGATGTCACGGGGTTTAACTTAGGTGTTCCCTTCTGTTCTCTTCAGGCACATCCACTTGTGTCCAAAAGAGCAAAGGACTTCCTCTCTGCCACTTAACACCGTTCACAGCCTTCCTCAGTCGTGAGGAACCCATGTGCTATTCAGCAATGTGTGGTTGCTTCAGTTTGGCACTACACACTTTCAGGGTTCATTCCTTGGGTGGGTCGCTGTGACTCCCCCACCCTACTGATATCTCTGACGGAGGAAAAGGGGGCCAACCATATGCCTCTCTTCCTCATCATCTTTCAGCCACCATCTTGAGCACTTTGCTCCAGATGTCACTTCCCCAGCAAAACCAGGCGACCAGTTTCCCACCTTGGCATGTCAAGCTCCATGACTAATTCTTTACTCAAGAAAAATCAGATCCCAACATTTACCAAGCTGCAAAACCCACCTATACCTCTTCCCCCTTTCTTGGTGGATAGAACACACATGGGAAAGTTAGAAGATTTGGTGGCCACGCCCTTGTTAGAGACCAGTTTACCCTCCAACCAAAATTGGAATGGGATAGAATCAGGAAAACTTGCATCTAAAGCTAAGGTCTACAAGTCGGTAAAGAGAAGATTATTAATGAGGAAAGAACCCACAATCTTTGCCTATGCTCAACCGGCAAAAGTACAACCTTGCACACACTGACTTTAGCCCTTGTTTAGACCACCTATCACAGGAGAATGCAGTTGGTCCCAGAATAAATAGCCCTGTATTATAGTTAGACACATGTACTGGGCCAAAAATATTCATTACTGCTATTGATCCTACTGTTCCTCCATCAACATGGAAATTCAATACTGCCGTTTGTCAGGTCTGTTAGGAAGTAGTGCCTGTTCTCCTTCAAAACTAATTCTTGATGGTATCCATTCTCACCACAAATTATTGCCATTTCATCAACTTGTCACGTTGCTGCCCATTGTGCAGGACAATTCTTGACAATGTGCACCTTATCAATTTGATTAATTGGACTATACAGTCTTCCCTTAAATAAAGATTAGCAAGTTCAGAGAAAATCCATTCTGGAGTACAGTTCAGTGCATATTCACATTTCCTGGACATTTCTGCATAGTTCTTGAAGGGACTACAATAGGTGATCCCGGTGTCAAGCTTTTGGTTGGGGTGGGAGAGTACCATCATCCAGACACAATTACCCTTTTCATTGCACTCACATTAACGCTAGACCCCCCCCCACCCCGACCCCATCCCCAAGGTCATCGTAGCTGGAAACTAAATACAGAAGCAGGCGAAATCTGTTCATATGTTTTACAGTCATTTACATTAACCTATTTAACTGTCACAATTATATAAACAAACAATTTATAGTAGAAAACTGTGATGACGAATGTTGTACAATTGTTATTCACAAAGAAAACCTAAAAAGGACTATTGACAGAGTAAAGGGTGTTTAAGAAGTCAACGCTATACAAAAAAAGTATCAGACTACTGCAAACAAGTTCTGCAATCTATCTTAATTTAAAAATGAAGTCACAAGGGGCAATATGTGTATATACTTTATTCCTATTGTAGAGAAGGCATCCATGAACAAGACATATATATACTCAGGTTGATAAATTAAAGGGCTGATTCACAAACATCTTTTGATTTAAGTTACTACAGGCAATGAGGTGTTAATGTGGCAGTCAGCACAAACATTCAAAGCTTTGTAGTGTCTGCACAGTCCTACTGCTCCTTGAAACCATAATGGAAAAAACTGGGGGCTGAATCCAGCTCCCATAGGAATCATGCTGGATGCTTTGGTGTGGTGGAGAGAAAGACATTGACCCTCACTGGTGCCATAGTTGGGAAGATCATGCATCTATTTTCGACTTAACAAGCCGTTTATATGCAAGTACATTGCTCGTCATCATTGTCACTCACAGCTGATCCCACTCAGGTGAAAAGGGATCAGCAAAACACCCTACAGGAAAATGCAGGCCAAGACAGCAAGGGTCAGTGACCAGAAGGAGATCTTAGGAAGAAAAGCATGCATGACTCCTGTATCAGCAGAAATATTGAAAAGGACCACTAAAAGGAGTAGCAATAAGACCAACCCCCCCCCCCCCACCACCTTCCCTTCGGTGCCGATAGCAGGAGCACCCCTGTTGGACAGTGCTAGGAATATGGTGATGGCGATTTGGTGGTGTGGCTGGACTATTTCAAGATTGTTGCATGGCTGAGGGATTTTTAATTAAGTGTTAGATTTAGAAATTAATCAGTCTTATATAAGAAGGCTAAACGTCCCACAACGCAAAGGATTGGAGACATGCTGATTAAGAAGATGATATTTTGGTCTGACAAATGCATTTAGCCCAAGACAGCTCAAAATTGTCCACTGTGATTTTCATGATTTCCAGCACACACTTAGGCCGAAGTACTGGTTGCCACAAAAATGGAACCAGCCAAATCGGATAAATTCACTTTCAAAGGTTAAAAAAAATAAATAATAAAGTCAATCTTTCCAGATATGCACAGTATGCGCGGAGGAACGAACAGAATTACAAATACATACCAAAATCATCCACAAGCCCCCAACACAAACATCGCTATTCAGTCAGATGCCCAAGGTTGACACAGAACACAAAATGAATAATAGTACACACAAATGAACATTGACCTAAATGCACAAAAACATTCCACAAAATGAATTATTTTTTTAATCACAAAACACCCCAAAACATCTACAGGTCCCAACAGGCAGTGTGACAGTCAGTAATCTGACCTTGTCAAGAGGGAATGGGAACGTCTCTCAGAGCCTTGGATGGGAGGAATCAAAAGCCATTCGTACCCCAGAGGACGACAGCGGCAGTTGAGAGGGACCCAATTCCTGCCTTCCCTTCTCTCGCCCAAGCGACTGTTTATTTCTGAGCAGGACCCACTTTCACCACCCAATGCCTCTTGTACAAAGTGCTTGCCAGGTTTTCCATCTCTTTTTAAGCAACATTGTTAACCACCCACAAAGCTGGCAAATCCGACAGACAGCAACCCACCAGTGCCATAAGCTAACCACGCTGCAATGCCAGAGTCCTCAAAGCAACGTCTGGAGAGAGATACAGCAGAGGGAGAGCTGCAACGTATGTAGCACATTGCTTTCCATCAACATCCGTGCGTTGGAGCAAGATCGCTGCATGACCCCAAGACCACCAGGGACATTAGCAAGAGACTCAAACTTCAAACAGGACTTCACTTAGCATGGGGGAAGTCACCTACAGGGCATTGTGGAACATGGGCCACAATTAAAATTTAGCGGCAGACCCACGCAAGGATAATGGATGGGCTTAGCCCACTTTTTGGTAGCTTTACTATTTTCCCAGGTGGGGAAGACAATGCCTGATTGGCCAGGGCAAGTGAGCCAATGAAAGTGGGAGGAGGAGCATAAAAAGAGGAACAGGAAGCAGAAACGTATGAGTTGTTCAGGTGAAGTTGCACATTAAGAGACTAGCTGGAGTCGGGACGGGTACTGGAGACGATTTATGGAAAAGGTGAGGTATTGGATGGTAAGAGCAGGTGGTACTGTTTGGTGACTGTGCATGTGTGAGTAGTGAGTGTGTTTGTTAGAAGGAGTGTAGGGAGTGAGTGGGAAGTGACGGCGAGAGTGAAAGGAGGGTTTCTGAAAAGTAGTGTGGACGAGGGAGTAGTAGTGTGGAGGAGGGAGTATGAAAATCAGGGTGGAGGCAAGGGATTGATGGAGTGAAAGACATCTGAGGGACAGAAGACTTAGGATAGAAGAGGGTGGAGTTGACAGCAGAGTAGTAGAGAAGAAGAGTATGCGGACAGAACAGGAACAAGACTGAGTCATGCAGATTGTCTACAAGGCATAATCCCATCTCCCTATAGACAACTAACCACTGGATAGTGTAGGGTCCCCTCTAGGAAGTCCCTGAAGTAGGTTAGCTAGATAAGGCAATTTTGCATTTTGCCATTTGCCCCAAGTACAAATCAGATCATAGATAGTAGGGGAGCATATTCAGAATCTACTAACTTGGGGTTAGGGATACCTGGGATAGGGAGGAGGTGCTTTTATAGACAAGAGAGCGGGCGAGCATCATGGTTCTGGAAAAGCTTAATAAAACACATCAGTATTGATTGACACACACACACCTATTCAAGTCTTGCACACTTAGAGCAGCTTAACACAACTAAATGATAAACATTCTACGAAATGAAAAATAGGATGGGCACAAAAACATCTGTTGCCCTCAACATTCCGCAGGGCTTCTGCATATGTGCAGTAAGGGCAAAACAAAATGAAAAACATTCAGCAATATTAAGCAGATATCAAATCAAGTTAAACGCAGCACCCAACAAAAACCTGTCGACATAATTGAAATACAAATTAGACAAGTAAAAAAAACAGGAAAATCAATGGGAACTTTTTTTAAGTATGGAGACTACTATGGATACAATGTGAAACTCAAACATTAGAATGTCAACGTTAGCGTTTAACATATCATCAAACACTAAACATAACAAAAAATAAAACCAGCAACCTTAACTCAACCCCACAAATTAAGAGTACACCTTCATAACACATAATAAACCACAAACCAACATACATACATATGATTAACAGCATAGATAACACAATTACCATATAATAAATTACTATTAATATACATTTAAAATAAATCACTTCAAAACATAAACACATGCTTAATAAAATCACAAAATAAAATATAGCTACCATCTTCATACCAAATTACAGTTAACATTCAAGTAAACACAAGCACACATACAACAGCAATATACATAAAAAACCCTAGCTACACATTAGCAATCCAAAACGCGAGAGTGACTTAAGGTGAGTGAGTTAAGGTTCCAGAATGATGGTTTTATTTTATGTTATCTGGATTTGCTGCACGCACCACTGCCATTTCATGGTCTCCGGGTACGTAAAAGAGTGGGTGCGTTTGGTTAAGAGGGGAGAAAAGCAACATTGCAGGGCTTTTTTTTGATGGTGCAGATAGGAAGTACTCTTGAGCTCTGTGTGTGTGACCGCTTTCTAGGCGAAGCGTTAGGACCATCAAGCGCTTTGTATGCAGACTGGACACCTCATGCTTCACGTGGTCATGAATTAGCTAGGGCTAGGTGAGTATTTGTTTAAGAAGTGTAGAGTTGTGTTGTTTGGAGTCTGGAAAGAAGGTCTTTAAACACTGTGTGGGAGTGGCCAGTTTGGGTTTGCAGGTGGGTGGTAAGGTGAGAAATTGTGGATTACTTGCTAGGGACGGGTCTTGATCCTACAGGCCTCTGTATTGGGTTCAAGCTCATTAATGTTGGTTTTGTTGTGGTGAAAGCGGTTAGGATTTTTTATGGTTGTAGTGGGCTAATATCCCTGGTTGCATTTCTGGTATTAAAGAAAAAGTGGAGGCATTCTCTTGGAGTTTTAGTGGAGGCCAGGCTTTATCATTATATTCTAGTTCTTAGTATTGTTATCCGAGTGCCATGAATTGATGTCGAACCGGACAGTCAGGAGTTGGTTTGGCCTTCCCTTTGGCTGTGTCTGGGTAAGGGAGTTAGTCAATTCAGAGACACTATTTCCGTTGCTTTACTTTACCTTTTTTGTAAGGCGCGACCAAAGTGTCCCGGGTGCCGACCGAGAGATGGAGACAGAAGAAACAAAAGGATGCCCAATTAAGGACGTTATCTGAAAAGATGTGTCTTAATCTGTTTCCTAAAACACTCCAAGGAAGGACAGTTTTTAGCTCAAAAGGCAAAGCATTCTATTTAGTGGGTGCACTAACTCAGAAGGCCCCCCTTTTTTATCAACTCATGCAAAACATTCTGTATTTGCAGCATTGTTAGAATGGAGAGACCGAACTTCAGGTTTATTTTTTAATCTGCAAGCTATGTTTAGAGGGTAGAGCCCCAGAGCCCCGCCAAGGATTTGTAGGTAATAGTAAGTAACCTGAAGTCAATCCTGACTGCAATTGGGAGCCAGTGAAGACTTCTGCGCACCTTGGATACATGTGCACATTTCTGCATGCACATAATTGCTGATTGTAAACTTCAAGTGGTACAGAATAGTACTAAGTTCTCTTTCCTACTCCTGCCAAAAGGGAGCTACTGTAAACAATTTTCGATGAAATTATGACTCGAGCTATCGTTTCACAGCCCTTTTGGGAAAAAAGAGGCGAATATGTGAAAGCAGCCGTATGTAATAGGCTGATACCGACACCATGCTATCAACCTGGGCTGTCATGTTAAGTGCCTGATCAAAATCACTCCCAATATTTTTATTTTCATTTTGGTGGGGATAATGTGATTCCCAATAATAACCCGAATTTAGTTTCAGGAGTCTGGGCCTGCAACCGACGATCATGAGCTCAGTTTTCTCATGGTTCAAAGCAAACCCACTCATGTCCATCCATTCATGTATTAAATCATAGGTTTCCAGCACCGTATTTGCGTCTTTCTCGTAATTACCCGAGAGCGGAATGAGGCATTGCGGTTCATCCGCATAATTAGAGAAGCATATCTTTTTCTCCTCCAGTATTTCAAAGAGGGGAGCCGTGAAAATATTATAGAGAACCGAAGAGAGGGAGGCACCTTCCGAGTGGAACTGAGGCTGCTTCCGCGAGCTTACTGCATACCTGCATGGTCCAGTTACCAAGAAAGGACTGCATCCAGTCCCTTGCTGGGTCGCTAAAGACAGCCGCCTCCTGCAATCTGGTTAGGAGTGGGAGACGGTCCACTAAATCAAAAGCGGATGATAAATCCAAAGGACAGTAGCAGCATAGCTGTTCCATTGTTAATATTATCCATCATGTTAGACTTTAGTTCCAATAAGGCCGATTCGGTGCTAAAGCCTGGTCTAAAAGCTGAATGGCCTTTATTTAGGACAGGATAATCTTTTATGTGGCACAGTAATTGTTCGTCGGCCACCCGGTCCATGATCTTCAATATAAAAGGAGAGTTGGAAATGGGGTGGTAATTAAAAGCCACTTTATGGTGCTGACCTCTTTTCTTTTTTTTTTAGTAAAGGGGTAATCCAGGATTACCCTGCTTCTAGACTGTTTGCTCATTTCCACTGATTATGGATTGAAAAGCCAGGTTTTTAGATTTTTCCTCAATTTCAGGTGGTCCTGCAATGTGTGTATTTCACTTCATAGCATGTTCCAAAATGTGGGCACTATAGTGAAAAAGAAGTAGCTCGATGTCTTTCTCTTGCAGAATTGCCTGCTTTATATAAGCACATCAGTTCTGGATCTTAGACCTCTGGTAGGTTAACAATGCAATATTTTGCTTTGGATAAATTCTATTCCTTTGCCTTGAATGGCTATGTGTGCAGTGCAGAGGGTGTTGAAGGGGAACCTTTTTTCTTTTAACTGGTAGCCAGCACCAGGGGCGTTGCTAGGGGGGGCTAAGGGGGCTATAGCCCCTGATCTTTTGGTTGTAGCCCTGGATAGAATCTCAGGAGCTACAGCCAAAAGACTAGCTAGCCCCCAGTCCCAACAGTTCCGACATCAGCTTAGCCCCGGGTCTTTTCCAGACCTAGCAACTCCCATGGCCAGCGCAATGCTCCAAGACCTGGTGCTCTGCATTCAATCCTTTTGAAACTAAGTAATAGTCTAGCTACTGTATATTTTGTGTGAGCTAGTGGACCAAACCTAGATAATTGTTGGCATTGTTGATTCTTTAGAAAACCGGAGCTCTGATAGTCAACATTGTGTGTGGGAAAGTTAGATATCGCATAATCTGTCTGCAGGAGCATAAATGGTAGAAGCACTTTTTGACTATTGCGTTGACTTGGGGTTCCAATGTCAGACCATTTATTATTTCTATTTTGTCTGGTTTGAGTTTTAGGTTATTAGCCATCATCCATTCTCTTACGTGTATGAGGCAGTTGATCAGGGTGGTGCTGGAGCTTTCCTCCCAAGTAATTGTCTATGTGGATAGGAGTGTCATCTGCACATAAGTGAGCACATGTTTTTACAATCCTCTTCTATTTGGCTATACTAGTGTTTTAGAGGCGTGTTGTTTGGCTCCATCCTTGAGGAATTTCACCTGTTCTGGCATGTGTGTTCGAGCAGAAGAGCGGATGCCAGGTGATTTCTGGAATCCCTTCTATTGTAAAGAGGGGTTGTGGATTTCACTTCCTCTGAGGTTTCTGATTAAAAGCTGATGTGTCAAGGAGTAAGGGTGCCAAAGTATTTTTTTCATCCACTGACATTTTGAGGTTGTCCCAGATGGATACTAGTGCTGATTTAGTACCTCTCATCAGTCTAAAACTGACTTGCGAGTGATCTAATAGGTTATTGGACTCTGCATTCTACAAGATGGATGTGGCCGATTACATATCTTTCTACAATTGTGCTTGGGTACGGAATGTCTGATAGGTCGGTAATTGGAATAGTCTTCTGGATCGCTAGCTGTGTTTTTAGAAACAGTTTGACATCAGCAGTCCTTTTTTTAGAGACTTATTTTAAGTTTTTGGGGTCAAACAATGATTTTGATAACACAATATATGGTGTTCGCACATTATATTATCCTAAATACAGATTGTATCAGTAATCATGAGTAACAAATATTAAAAAATGTTGACCTCATCAGCAGGTGGATACCAAAGTTGTTGTTTCTATAGAATAATAATAGAACACATCATTTATGAAAATAACCAAAGTGAGCACATAGGGATTGTTTAAAAACTTTATGATGGGAACCGGCCGTTGTTTCCAGTTTCTGACAATGACCAGTTTGGCTGCAGTTAGGAGGTGAGGAATTAATTCAGATATCGCCCCCCACATTGGGTAGCTCCTCTGAGCAACATCACCCACCACCAAAGGGTCAATAGGTAGTGATATTTCAACTATATCTTTTATTTTTGATCGTATTTACTTCCCGAATATCTTCGATCGAGTGCAGAACCACCAGACATGGGCATTGTGCCCACTTCACCACACTCTCCAAAGCATTTGGGGATTAATCTGGCCAGATTTGATATATCTGCTCTAGAGGGAGATACCAGCGGAAGCAAACCTTATACGATCATTCTTTGTTAGGAATACACCTGGAAGATTGCTCACTGTGGTCCAAATATGGGACCAGGATTAAGGACCATTTTGAACATCAAATCATCCAATCTACTGGAGAAATACAAACATCTCTGAATCAAGACCAACAAATGACATTTCCTCCACATTACCACCATGTTTCTCCATAAAATGTCCTGTCAAAGGGTTGGTTGTATCTCCATTCTTAATGGCTCTGTAATGTGGAGGAAATGTCATTTGTTGGTCTTGCCCATGTACCACAACACAAGAGATTGGGAAATCGAGAACTGAAACTCAGACAATTAGAGGCATCTCTAATTTGCAAATTTGATACGTTAAGACCTAATGGACTCAATATTGATTCAGAGATGTTTGTATTTCTCCAGTAGATTGGATGATTATCGTTGAAAGTGCATGCTATTATAGAACCCCGGGTTGTCACCTTGGCATACTCCCTGCTGGTAATAGGGATTTATGTATTTTAATGTGTAGCATTAAGCTACAGGTGAGGAGCATTAAGTCACGATTTAGGGTTCACTACATTAGCAATCTATTGCCCAACATGATGTTGAAAATTGAAGACTTTAAGCATTTGCACTTTGAATAGTTTCTGCATGTATACTGTGGCTTGCTGCATAAGATCATTAATTGAATATTGTTCCTTTTAGCATTTACGAGTCACGTCTAGTAATTATACTGCAGTGGTAAATACATGTTTTTATGTAAATAAGATTGAGCATCCAAATGGATATGTATTTTATAGACATATGCAATCACAGTGGAAATTATTCCAAAGCATGTGAAAGCTTGATATATAAGATAAAATCAGCATAAATACAGCTTTCACCTGCTAGAGGGCACTAAGTCCTACATCCACAAAAGGAGTGCTTTGATGTTTAATGAATTTGGTGTTGTGCCGTATTTGGCTTTTAGAATAACACACTACAAACCCAGGGACGTAGTGGGTGAACTCTTGTCAATGTAGATAAGGTTTACCCATGTTATAGAAAGGCGCACTAGCGCAACTAAACACAAATATATGTATGAGAAATTTATGTTTTTAAATAAGGAGATGCAACATGGAGCGAGGAGCTCTTTGCCAATTTACTCGCATATCAAAATGGCATTTAGTTTATGGCCAGTGCGCTGTGTTCATAGTGAACACAATGACTATGTAGTCATTCCATCATGGCGGCCCGCTCTATACACTTTTCGATGCGGCATTAAGCGATCACATGATCGGAGATAATGAGAGGGGGGAGGAGCTGCCCGCTCGAGTTGCTTTCCTTAAGTTTTAAATGGGATGTGTTTACACGGATGTGGAGTTTGATCAGCCTGAGGAAGCTTGGTAGATCCAGGCGGAACGCGTGGCGATTTTTCCACCCTGGGGGGTGAGTGTTGTTTAACCTGCTTGCCATGGGGAGGTTTCCGACTTATACCTACCCTTTTTTGCACATTTGCACAGTTGGTTGTTTGTTTTTATAAAGAATAAAAACGAAGCATTTTGTAAGAAGGTGTTTTGGTCTTGAGTGCTGGGAATACTTTTGGCATGTTTTGTAGGGGTTTTTTTGTAGTGTTACAACCCTCAATTTACATGTGTTTTTTTATATATATATATATATATATATATATATATATATATATATATATAAAATACATTATTCACCGTAATCGTATTTCTGATGCTTGTATCTGCTTAGATTCACATGCTGTGCATAGGCCGACATCTAGTGGAAGCTGCGGAGTATTACAGTTTGTTTTTCGAAACTCGAAAATTGGGCGTCGACAAAGGGCGTGCCAGTAATACTATCCCTAGTGTGACGTCCACTGTACCCATGATCCCTCACGCGTCTAGGACCCTCAGATTGTATTTTTCCTGACATGAGGTAGCATGAGGAGTAGCGCGAGTACAGATATCCAAGCAGATAGAAGATAGATAAGATAAGACTACAAGCATCCATGCGCCTTCTCTCAGAGGGGAGGAAGGGTGGGTCGCATGTGAATCTAAGCAGATACAAGCATCAGAAATACGATTACGTTGAGTAATGTATCCCTTCAGAGGCTTGTGGAATCTGCTTAGATCACATGCTGTGCATAGATTAGCGAGCAGTGTTAGAAGGAGGTGGGATTTGAGAAGGGTCATGAGCAAATAAATGTCTTAGAACCGCTTGTCCCACTTGAGTATCTGTCTTGAAATGGGTGTCAATGCAGTAGTGCTGAGTAAAAGTATGAATAGACCTCAAGTAGCTGCTTTGCAAATGGTGTCAAGGGGAACATTTGCAATGAAAGCCAGAGTGGCCCCAATGCCTCTTGTCTAGTGGGCTCTGGGCGTAAAAGGCAAAGTTTTGTCAGAAAGAGAGTAACACAACTGGATACAGTTGACAATCCACTTGGAGATGGCACCCTTAGAGACGCGATCTCCCTCTTTGCCTGTGGCTACGGAGACAAACAGTTGATCTGTCTTTCTAAGCGGTCTGGTATTGTTTATGTAGTAAAGGACCGCCCTACGCACATCTAGGGTGTGTAGTTTAACCTCAGCCGAGCTTTGTGGGATTTGGAAGAAAGCCGGAAGCTCGATGGACAGGTTTACATGGAATTTGGAAATAAACTTAGGTGAGAACCTAGGGTGTGTCCCTAAAACCAGCTTATCTTTATGAATAGTAAAGAAAGGATCCTGCACTGACAGAGCCTGAATTTCACTGACCCTTCTTATGGATGTAATGGCTACTAAGAAGGCAGTCTTATAGGTCAGGTGATTGAGACTTGTCTTATGCATGGGCTCGAATGGGGGGCCCATGAGTTTAGATAGCACCACGTTCAGGTCCCATCCTGGTGGTGGGTTAGATATAGGAGGATGAAGTCTCTTTACTCCTTCCATGAAGGCTTTAACCACGGGTACCTTCCACCATGACACCTTGTTATGGGATGGGATGGGGTGTATGCTGACAGCGCTGCCAGGTGTACCTTCAGTGAGTTAAATACCAGTCCTGCATCCAGCAGGTGGAGCATGTATGTGACAATTGTGGAAGGAGTGCAATCAACTGGGTTGACTTGCTTATTCTGGCACCAGATAAATTGTTTCCATTTGTCAAAGTAGCAGTGCCTCGTGTTTGGCTTCCTAGATTCTTTTAGGATGTCCATACATCTTTGTGGTAATTTGAGATGTCTGAACTCTATGACCTCAGGAGCCATGCTGCTAGGTTCATTGAGTTGGTTTGAGGATGCACTGTTTGACCTTGGTGCTGGGACAGTATGTTGTACCACCCCGGGAGTTTGATGGGTTCGCACACCGCTAGTCTGCGTAGGTGTGGGAACCACGGTTGTCTCGCCCACATGGGAGCAACTAGGACGAGCGTCATTGATTCTCTGTTCATCTTGTTGACCACCTTCCTGATGAGAGGTGTTCTTGGAAAAGTGTACGCAAATATCCCTGACCAGTTCATCCACAGGGCGTTCCCCTGGGAGTCTGGTTGGGGGAACCGTCATGCAAATCCTGGGCACTGTGTTTTCGCCAGTGGCGAATAGGTCTATAGTGGGGAAACCCCACTGAGAGAAGATATCTTCTACGATTTCTCTGTGCAGACACCATTCATGTTCCTCTGGGAGGGGATCTCTGCTCAAAGCATCTGCCAGAGAATTGATATCCCCTGGAACATGTTGAGATGACAGGAAGATCTTCCGTCTGAGTGCCCATATCCAAATTTTCTGGGCAAGCTTGGACATATTTGGCGAACAAGTCCCTCCTTGCTTGTTTAGGTAAAACATGGCTGTAGTGCTGTCCGTCCAGATCTGCACTGACAGATTCAGCAGGTAGGGCTCGAACGCTTGAAGCGCTCTGAATACTGCCAGAAGCTCTAGCAGGTTGATGTGATTCTTGGCCACTGAGTGAGACCAGAGACCCTGAGCTGTGTGGTGGAGGTGGTGAGCTCCCCACCCTGTCAGGCATGCATCGGTTGTGACTACCGCCTGTATCTCGGGATCGTAAAAGGGTTTCCCCTTGGACAGATTTTCTCTTGTCCACCAGTGAAGGCTTTGTACCAGTGTTGGCGAAACGACCACTAGACCGTACCACTGACCACTTGCCTGAGACCACTGTTTCGCCAACCATTCCTGCATGGGACGCAGGTGCGCATGGGGGACCAGCTAAATACACGACGCCATCATGCCCAGCAAATACATTGCTTTGCCTACCGTTATTTGCCTACCTGCCTGATATTGCGGAATTTGCAGCAGTATATTCCGAATTCTTTCCTCTGATGGAAAGGTCAACCCCTCTCTTGCGTGTCTAGGATAGCTCCTAGGAACTGTTTGGAGGTGCTCGGCACCAGACTTGACTTCTTCTCGTTTATTGAGAAACCTAATTCGAAGAGGTCGTTCGTCCTTTGAATGTTTGTTCTGCAAATTACTGGGGTCTCCCCGTGATGAGCCAGTCATCCAGGTAAGGGTACACCGGGATTGCCTCCCTGCGTAGGTGTGCTGCCGCCACCGCCAGTACCTTGGTGAATACCCTTGCTGCCGAGGCTATCCTGAGGGGCAGTACCTTGAACTGGTAGTGCCGACTGTCCACCTTGAAGCGCAAGTACTTTCTGTGCGCTGGGAACATGGAAATATGAAAATAGGCATCATTTCCAATGTTGCCATGTAATCCCCCTTTTTTAGGAGGGGGATTACCTCTTGGAGAGTAGTCATGCAAAATTTTTGGAGCTTGAAATACTTGTTTGCAGGCCGTAAGTCCAATACTGGTCGCATTGTCAAATCTTTTTTTGGCACAAGGAAGTAGGTTGAATAAATACCCTTGTTTACCTGTTGTCCCGGGACTGTTCGATCGCGTCCTTTGCTAGAAGATTGATGATCTCCTCCAGGAGGATCTTCTGGTGGTCCAAAGAATGTTTTCTTTGTCGTGGAAGGTGGTTTTGGGGACGCTCTAACAGTTCTATGCAGTATCCTGCGGACACTGTGGACAGCACCCATCTGTCTGATGTGATCCCTTCCCAAGCTTGGGTGAAGTTGGAAATGCATCCCCCTACTGGGGATGCGTGAGAAGGGACCCTGAACGGAGCGTCACTTTTTTGGTGGAGGCATGCCGCCGCCTCTACTGGGGCTGCCTCTACCTTTACCACGTCCTCTCTTATTACCACTGCGGTAAACCCTGTGTAGACTGCTGGCTGTTGTTGTTCCATTGTGTACCCTGCCCCTGGGACTAGTTAGATCCTCTCTGGGAATTTTGTCCGCATGGGCGACGAAAATTGCCATTCCCTCTCTGGTTTGGGGGTTTTTAATGGTTAGTTGGCCTAGGGATTCGAGTTTCTCGTACTCGTCCTTGGCATTTTTCAGCGCGTCCTCGACCGCCTTTCCAAATAATAGATCCGGCTCCACCGGTTTATCTATCAATGATGCTTAGGTTTCGGCTTTGAACCCAGACTGTCGCAACCAAACATTCCTTTTGATAACAGCACCTTCTGTTATCAATCTGCCAGCGTTATCCGCGGCATCAAAGGTTGCTTTTAATATGCAACCGGACACAGCTCTTCCTTCCGCCGAAACTCTTGCCAAATGGTTTTTTAAGGGTTCTGGGGCGGAATCGGAGTGCCGCGACTTCTTCCCACTGGTGGCAGTTGTAACTCGCCAGCAGGGTGGTGGAGTTGGCAATCCTTGCCTAGTAGGCGGAAGTGGAGGCTACTTTCCTGCCCAAGCCATAAATCTTCTTGCTCTCCTTGTCGGGAGGAGCTTCCGACGATAAGGGTGTTCCCGCCCTCTTATGGGTGTTTGTAACTACCAGGGAGTCCGGTTTCAGATGCCCTCTTATGTACAGTGGGTCTGTTTGGGCTGCCCTGAAAACTTCTCAACTCTGGGGTTTACGGCCCTAGTGAGATTGGGATTAACAAGGGCAGGGTCTATCCTTCTTTGTATTGACTTAAGGATAGGGATGGCCTGGGCAATAGGTCTCCTTTCTGCCACTAACTCCTCGGCAAAGTCCCTCTCTTCCTAAGCACCCTGGGTATCAATCTGGAAGTGTTCTGCCGCTCTGGACAGCACTTCATTCAAGAGAGGCTGGTTGTCGACAGGGGAGTCGGGAACCGGGGGTTCTTTATCTACCGGGGAATCTAGCCTGTAGGTTTCTGGGTTGTCCTCCTCCTCCTCCTCTTGGTCCTCGTCATCCCCATAGTAGCCCATCCCAATTTGTTCTTCCAACATGCCCAAATCTGGATCCTCACAAAAGGATGGATCTCCCTGATATTGAGAATAGGGCCGTATACCGAAGGGGTCTGAAGTAGGAGCTTCAACCCGGGACTTCTTAATTGGGGGTATAGGATCCTTAGAGCCTGAGGGTGTTGACCCGTCAGGGGTATAAGTGAGAGAAAGTGTTCAGGGTTTTTGGCGTAGAAATCTGCCAATGATGACATCCTTGACATGACTGTATGTCATCACTAGACCATTCTCTTGAACTGGGAATGATTCTTTCTTGGAGGCCTTTCCCTGTTTTATCTTGACTAGACCTACTGGTTTGAACAGGGGTCTTTGGGATAACAGAAGACCGAGACTTGTCCATCTGTTTATGTGGAGTAGAATGTTTTTGAGGTGTGGAAGGAGGCTGAGACTGCTTCCTCTGTTTTTCCCCTTCCCCGTGGGTGGAAGTGTGTTTACCCTGTTTTTTCACCCCTTCGGAGCCTTTCAACGCCTGGCGCCGAGGTTCGGGGGTAGTGTCCCTATCTCTGGAGTGTGGAGGTTGGGACTCGGGAACAGCCGTTGCGCGGCCTGTTGACGCCGACTCCTGGAGTGCGGTCTGGGGATAGAGGTCGGCTTTGTCTTCCGACGATAGAACCTCAGTTACCTCGGGGAGCGAGGCACTCTTGGCAACAGTGGATGGTTGCCTGGAGTCATGCGGCGATCTAGATCGAGAACGCCCAGAGGACACCGATTTGGACCGTTCTCTATATGTGCCTCTTTCCGAGGACTCGACGTGCGGAAGTGCTGTGGGTAGCGCTTGTGTCGCCGGGGGTCTTCCCCATAGCCGCCCTGCCGGACGTCCTTCCGAGGTCGGGGACTTGCGCTTGGCTGTTAATTGACGTCACGTTGCCCTCGCCGTCCGAAAGCACAGCGTCGCTGCCATCGCTGAAGGCGCCCTCCGCTGCCATGGCCTCTTGACGCCTGGCGTGGTGGGCCCAACGCTTGATCGAACCGTCCTTGAGCGTTTTCGGTTTGAACCTACTACACGCCCTGCAGTTAGCCTCGGGGTGGTCCCTCGGTAAGCAGAGATTGCATGTGGCGTGTCTGTCAACCCAAGGGTACTTGCGGTTGCAATTGGGGCAAAATTGGAAAGGGGTACCCTCCATACGCAGCTTGTGGCAGTGGGATGATAAGTGTAGGAATATATAAGAATGTACCTATATACCAAAAGAGTGTAGAGTATGTCCACCCCCCACTCTCCCTACTTGCAGGGCTGAGACCAGAGGCCTTCCGAGGCCCAAATCCGTCGTGCAGCTCTCGACGGTCGATTCTTTCTCCGGGCCGGCGTCGAGTGTGGATGTTCGGTGACTCGACGTTGGGGTGGAGAAATGGGGAAATATAACAATATTTTAGCAAAAGTATGGCTAAGGCCAGGGAACTCCGTGGAATGCTTCCGACCAGTATGGTGGGAAAAAACAATCTAAGGGTCCTAGACGTGTGAGGGATCATGGGTACAGTGTACGTCAAACTAGGGATAGTATTACTGGCACGCCCTGTGTCGACGCCCTACTCTGCAGCTTCCACTAGATGTCGGCCTATGCACAGCATGTGATCTAAGCAGATTCCACAAGCCTCAAATATATATATTTGACGTATAGGGGTCGGGTAAGGACCTATAAAGGGTGGGGGAGCTTGGTGGGTGGTAAAAAAGGTGGGAAAACACGGGTAAATGGGGGACCCCCACAAATAAAATAAAAATAATAATTTGTAATTTCTTTTGTTATTCAAGTGTCACTGAAAAGGTTTGTCACTATTTGGGTTAACAATTTAAAGACATTTAGCCCCACTCAACAATAAGGAACAAGTTACTTACTTGTAACTGTTGTTCTCCAGCAAGGGTCTGGCATGGATTCACATGCTCATGAATATTCCCCGTCGTCAGGCTGGGAATCCTCGGTAAAGAAAAAATCGGTTTCGTTTCTTACTGTCTTTCTACTAATAATCAATCACTGGTCTCTGGGTCATACTGCCCCCAAGCCAATAACTGCCCTCTACCTAAGCCCCTCCTCTGGCAGCCATCTTCAGATTTGGTAGCACGTAAAGTGGCAGTAGGACCAAGAGAAGAGCCGCAGAGGGGTTGGAGGGAGGGTTTGCATGTGAATCCATGCCAGACTCATGCTGGAAAACAACAGTTACAGGTAAGTCACTTCTTCCTTCTCCAACATGGGGTCTGGCAGGGATTCACATGCTCAAGAATACATAGCAGTACACACATGCACAACCACGGGAGGTGGAAAGGCTCAACATTAAGCATATCACCAACTCAACATTAAGCATCTCTTACCTCCTCACCAGGCTCACCTTCAAGGGAACAGGTTGTGCAGCACTGCCTGGCTGACTCTAGAGTCCTCCCTGGAATCCCGGTCGACGCAGCAGAATCTTGTGAATGTGTATGTCGACCTCCACGTAGCAGCCCTACAGATGTCCAGCAGAGGCATACGAGGGGCATACCAGACAGGAACACCTTGGTAGCAGCGATCGCTCTGGTTGAATGGGCTCTCGGACGGCCGGGCAACGGTCGGTTTGCCAACCGGTGACAGTGCATGATGCAGCCAGAGAGCCATTTGGTTCACAGGTCCAAAGTTCACAAACAGCGGAGATGTCTTCCGAAGGCTCTTCATGCGGTCCACGTAGAACTTCAGCGCTCTAGCCACATCCAGCGAGTGCAAAGTCCTCTTTCGCCGGCGACTAAGGCGACGGGAAGAAAACAGGTAACACCAAGGGCTTGTTGAGATGAAAGTACGACGGCACCTTGGGCATGAAGGAGGGGTGCGTCCTCAGCACTACCCTTGTCTCGTGGAATGTCAGATATGGAGGTTTACAGGAGAGGGCCTTGATCTCTCATACTCGTCGTGCGAGGTGATGGCCACAAGAAACGCTGTCTTCCATGATAGGAACTTCAACGGTGCCGAATGCGGACCCATCAGCCTTGTCAGCAACACGTTGAGCTCCCACGCCGGGGCCAGAGCCTTCACCGGCAGGAACGAGCGGAACAGACCTTTCATGAACTCCTTCACCAGGCGAAGAGACCATAGAGATGACCGCCCCGGAGTTCTGGTGAAGCAGGAGATCGCCGCCAGCTGGATTTTGATGGAGGCGTGAGCCAGCCCCGCCTTGGCCAGCGACAGCAAATATGGCAGCACTTGAGGGGCCGTAATCTGCAGAGGGTTGATCTTCTGTGCACAGCACCAGACAGAGAACCTCTTCCATTTTTGTCCATAGCACCTAAGCGTCGAGGACGCCCTGGCCTTTGCAAGGGCCTCCTTGCAGTCCTCCGGGATATCGTACCCTCCTAACTCTAGTGCTGCAGGAGCCAGTCCTGCAGGTTCAATGATCCCCAGTCGTGATGGAGGATGGTGCCTCCTTCCCTGGTGAGAAGATCTGCATCAGTAGGCAGTTTGACTGGGGGGGGGGGGACGCTGACATATCCAGAAGGTCCGGGAACCAGATCTGCCTCAGTCATGCCGGTGCAACAATGATCATCCTGCACCAGGACCGACTGATGAGTCGCAGTAGCAACGGCGGGAACGCATACAGGAACAGGCCGTCCAAGGGGAATGAGAATGCATCGCCCATGCTCCCCGGCTGGGGAAACTTGCTGGCGAACCTCTGGTACTTGGTGTTCGTCGCAAATAGATCAATTTGGGGATTGCCTAATCATCGGAACAGGAGATCCACTTGATCATGCCGAAGCTCCCACTTGTGGCAAGAGCGCAGTTCCCTGCTGAGTGAGTGGGCAATGGTGTTCTTTATTCCTGCCAGATGGAAGGGTACCAGGAACAGCCCATGGGCAACGGCCCAGTGCCACAGATCCTGTGCTTCCTTGGATAGGGCTGGGGGATCTGGTGCCCACCTGCTTCCGGATGTAAAACATCAGAGTGGTGTGGTCAGTGAAGACCCTCACCACCTTGCCCTTGAGGGACGGGAGGAACGACCTGAGGGCCCAGAACACGGCTCGGAGCTCCAGGACTACTCCTCCGGGAGCCAAAGGCCTCTCTCCATGGAGATCTCCGGTGTGCGCTCCCCATCCTTCCAGGAAGGTATCCGTCGTTACTGTTTCCTGATGTGCCGGGGTCTGGAAGTCCATACCCGCCGTTCGATGGGCACGGTTGCCCCACCACCGGATCACTTGGCGGAAAGTCTCGTTGAGGGAGATCTTGTCTTCAAAGCTGCCCACTGCTTGCATCCAACGGGCGTCGAGGAACTCTTGCAGTGGTCGCATCCATGGGCAACAGCCATTGTACCTTGCCCAGGATGGCTTTAGTCCTCTCCTCAGACGATGAAGCCAGCCGTGCCACTGTGTTGAGTCTGGCCCTCAGGAACAGGGCGTCCTGTGACGGTACCAAGTGGGACTTTGCAAAGTTGATCGAGAATCCCAGTTCAGTGGACGGTCTTCGCTGTGTGATCGACAGCGAGATCTCTTGACTTTGCTTGGATGAGCCAATCGTCCAGATAGGGGTATACGCGGATCCCCTGCAGGCGCAGCCGCGCCGCCACCGCTGCCAGGCACTTGGTGAAGACCCTTGGCGCTGACTTCAATCCGAAGGGCAGGGCCTTGAACTGGTAGTGCCGTCCTTGGACCACGAACCGTAGGAACATTCGATGTCCTTTTCGTATGGGGATGTGGAAGTACGCATCCTCCAAGTCCAGCAACGATAGGAAGTCGCCTTCCTCCAATTGTCCGAGCACGTGCTGAAGGGTGACCATCCGGAACTTTATCTATTTGTTAAGCGGTGAAGGTCTAGGATGGGCCGCCAGCCGCCGGTCTTCTTTCGGACAAGGAAGTACCGCGAGTATACTCCGGAGCCCTATTCGTTCTATTGCGCCCAGAAGCAGCTGTGGCACGTTGTTTTCTTTCCTGGCCACAAGTGGAAATGGAGACACTTTCTTTGGAACTCCAGGGAGTGCCTGTTGGCCAGGGCATCCAGCACCCAGCGATCGGTGGAGATGGACTCCCACAGGCTGACTAATTTCGCCAGCCGGCCTCCCACCGGGGTGCTTGGGTGGGGGCCCGATGTCATGGCCAGTTCAGTCCTGTTTCGCCGAGGCCTGGCCACCTTGGCCTCGCCGACGATGTCCTCCTGTCTTGTTGCGACCTCCGTAGGCTTCCTGCGACGAGGAGCGGGCTGCCTGGCGGTACGACGCAGAACTGCTGCCGAATCCTTTGGAGGCACCTTGTGACTTGCCTCTGGAGGTCCGAATGGACGGCTGTCGTTGGAGAACCCAAGGCACGGGCCGTCTCGGTGTCCGCCTTGATGGCCTGCAGTGACTCGTCCACTGCCTTGCCGAATAGGTTGTTACCGTCAAAGGGCATGTCCAATACCCTGGTCTGCACGTCCACATGGAAATCGTTGGCCTTGAGCCAACTGCGCCGGCGAAGTCAAACGCTTTTGCCCATCTGGGGAAAGCCAGTGTCGGCGATGTCCGTGGCCACCGTCATGGCGTGGTCTGACGCCACCTCACCTTCCTGCAGGATTTCCAGGGCTTCCGCCCTCGTCATCTGGGAGGAAGTCCAGGGTGGGAGCGATCTTGAACCACAGCTCCCTGTCATAGCGCGCCACGATCGCAAGGGCGTTGGCCACCTTGATGGTCGTCGCTGCTGACAAGATGACCTGTCGCCCCATGGCATCCAGCTTCTTCCCCTCGCCATCAAGATTGCTTCTGTATTGTCTTGTGGCATCGGTTGCGACGGGAGCGAAGGTTGGGGCGCAGGGTCCTCTGCTTCCTCCACGGTCTGCGGTTCCTTGTCAGCCCCACGGTTGCTCTCTATGTCCGCCTCGTCGGGATCCCTCCCGTAGGCCCTGGCCTCCTCAAACTTCTTGTCTAGGATCTTCTTGATGCCAGTCAGCTCATCTTCGGAGGTGTCATCAGTGTCCGTTAGGGCTACCATGCCCCCCCCCCTCTCTTTCTCATCCCGGGGTTTTATGGGGGTCTTCTCTAGGCTGGAAAGAAGTTTCCCCTCCTGTGTGGCAGGTGAACTCTAGGCCCGGAGGTCATACCCACTGGGGTAGCCTCCGCAGGCTTTGCCAGGGCCGGCACGACTCCTTCAATCGAGGCCTTCGCCGGGTGAATTAGGGCCTTCACGACCTTGGGCGCGTCTGAGGCCTTCCCCTTAGGTGGAGGGTGACCGCCTCGCCCCCCCCTCGGCTTTCTCTGTCAGGATCGACCTGGGCTTCTCCCGAAGCTTACCCGGGTTCTCAGACTTCCTTTTCACTGAGCCACAGCGTTGGCTCGTGGATGATGGTGTTGGTGACATCGCGCCCTGCCTGGCAGCCAAGGAGCCCGAACCAACGGCGCTCCCGGTGCCCGCGGACTGTCTTTTGTTGGGCCCTTGCCGCCAGAGCACCCTCAAAGGTCTTAGAAGACCGCTCAGATTTCTTCTTCTCACCTGCTGCTGGGCTCTAGTACGACGATCCTTCATTGTCCGGACCGAAATGTTCTTACAGAATGCACAATCCTTTTCCACGTGCGATTTGTTGTTGTGAAGGCAGTAGAGGCACTGGGAGTTCTCATCTTCCTTCAAGACGTTCTGCAATCCACATCCTGGGCAATCCTGAACAGTTTGGATCCAGTAAGCATCGAATCTCCCTTGTCCTCGGCCATGTCCGAAACGGAGTAGGCCTCAAAGGTCTTCCGGAATCCTCCAAGAAGTGTAATTCGTCAAAAATCCACCCTTGAGGGGCGTAGAAAAATTCCAAAATGGGTCCCCGTTGATCGGCAGAAGAATCGGTGGAGCTTGAGGCTCGATTGACCGAAAAAACAAGAGTAAACTCTCTGAAAAAATGCAATGCGCAGTAAAAGCTCGAGAGCTAAGCAAAAGGAATTCCAACACTTGAACGTGCAGTAAAAATCTCAAGATGGCTGCCAGACGAGGGGCTTAGGCAGAGGGCAGTCATTGGCTGGGGGCAGTATGACCCAGAGACCAGTGATTGGTTATTAGAAAGACAGTTCAGAAACTAAACAAACTGATTTTTTTCTTTACTGAGGATTCCCAGCCTGACGACGGGGAATATTCATGAGCATGTGAATCCATGCCAGACCCCATGCTGGAGAAATTAAAGTTACTCACTGTAGTGACTAGAGTACTCATAGTGCTTAGTCCCCTTTCCTCCATCCTTATGGGCGTCCCCCAACATAGGGACGGTACCAGAACCTTCGGCAGCGACAAATTGAGCTTCCCCTTTCAATGTACTCCTGCTCGCAGGAGCACAGTCAGAGTAGGCTCCGGCCGGGTGAAGGGGGCTCCCGCTGCCACACTGTCATCTATCAGCCACCAGAAAAGATCCGAGAGGAGGAGCCGGGGGATTGGGATCCTGTCCAACTGAGACCCCGTCTCCTGGTCCCAATTGGCCACCAGGTGAAGCTGGAGGCTCCTCATCCTGAGGCGAGCATGCTGAACTGTGAGCATGCACAACGCTATCAGTCCCAGAAGGTGCTGGATCCACCATGTCCAGGTACGAACAGGCCAGAAAGTGCCCTATCGCTTTGCGGAGGGAGATGAGCCTCTTGGCCGTGGGGAAGACTCGCTGCAATGCTGTGTCCCAGCACACTCCAAGGAACACCAGATCCTGGGTGTGAGTCAGCTGCGACTTCCGCCGTTTGAGCGCAAAGCTCAAAAGGTGAATAACATCTGCCAGCCGTTGGCACCAGTGCATCGCCCCCTGGAGAGTTAGCCCTGACCAGCCAGTCATCCAGATAAGGGTACAATTGATGGCCCCCCAGGCGGAGGAGACCAGCCACTAAATTAATCAGCTTTGCGAACACACGAGGAGGCGAACTGAGGACAAAAGGCAGCACCTTGTACTGGAAGTGGTGAGACAATCGTGAACCACAGAAATTTCCGATGCGACTGGTAGATGGAGACATGAAGGTAGGCATCCTTGTGGTATAGGGAACACATCCAGTCCCCTGCTGTCATGACGCGCGATCCATGGAAGCTATGGAGCCAATGGAAGGGCTGATTCCGTGCCTCCACCAGCAGTCTAGTCTCCCACGCACGACACGTTACCGTCATGACGCATATAAATAGGCGTCACTCGCCTCTCTTCCCTTGTGTATTCCGCTTGCTCCCTCTGGTCAGTCCTCAGTGATTGCCCGCTCAGCTCCTAGCCCTTGTTCTCTCAGGGGACTTCCTCCTCTCCTCTCTTCCTCCCGCTTTTGTAGCCCTTGGACCTTCTTCCGCTCAATTGCCTTTCTCTTCCGTGTTGTGCATACCTCTAAGTGGTATGCTCTTTCCCACCTCCGTCTTCTGCAGTCCTCTTCCTCATTCCTCGGGTATCCATTCAAACAGCGCTCAGACACGCACGCTAACCAGACTCCCGCAGTGTCTTCTGGGAATTGAAGTCCTCTCATCTACTTCGACGGAAAGCCTTCAGCCTCGACTTCCGTAGTGCTATCTACATCCAAGCACACCAGGGTTTTTCAGCCACGCTTTTCCCTGGTATTGGGGGGCGGACTCCCGGTGGGCCCCCTCTGCCTTGCTGTCTGCCAGCAGGCAGGGTGGCTTCCAGTGGAGCTCCTCCCAAAATCAACAGGAAAGGACTGGACCTCTGGAGAGAAAGGAGAACCATAAACACAGACAGTTCCTCAGAAGAACTCAGTACAGGTGAGGAGGAGGGAACCAAGGAGGGTATTTGTCAAGCAACCAATACTTCATCGCATGACACCTGCACATAGAGAGACTGCTATGTGCGGGGGAGTAATCATCTTGAAGCGTTCGAGCCATAAAGACAGGTTGAGAAATGACAAGTCCAAGACTACCCTCAGGCCAGTCTGGCTGTGCTTGGGTACCACAAAAAACCTGGAGTACAAGCTGGAGTCCCTGTCTGACTGAGGAACTGCCCCCATTGCATGCATCTCCAAAAGATAAAGGATCTCCTGTAAAAGGGACGGGGACCCTAGCTGAAGTAGATGAGGAGACTAAGGTAGAGGAAGACTGAAGCCCGTGGAGACTATAGAAATGATACAAGGACTCTTGAAACAATGCTTCCAGCTGTCCTAGAATAGAGCCTGCTGGCCCACTACAGGTAAGGTGTGCTCCCTGACTGATACCTCACTGCTTTTTGGTATCTGAGGCGGGAGAGGAGAAGGGGGAACGGAAATCAAATGCGTTAAGTCTTCTGCTGCTTCCTCCTGCGGTCACTAGGCGAACGGCAGGCCTCCATGACCCCAAAATCCCAAAACCCCTTGAAGCTGGTGCAAGCACAGGGTTTGAAGTTGTCCCTGCCCTGAGCCTGAGGGAAGGCCTTCTGCCCTGGCTTAGTCAGGATTGCCAAAGACTTGGCGGTCTGAGTAGAGGTCTTCTTTTTAGTTAACTCGTCATCGGTGGACGAATGAAAAAGATCTGAGCCCTCAAAAGGTAGGTCCAGTATCCTCTCTTGCACATCAGAGACACGAATTTAGTAGCATGCATCCACGCAGTCTGTCTCATTTGGACCCCCAGGCACAGCATTATGCTTGCTGTGTCGATGTGGAAAACCAAAGACTTCATGTGGTCCTGTGCAGACGATTCTTCAATGCCCTGTGACCAAGACCACTGCACGTCACACATGTGTCCTGTGCAACTGCCCAGGTGTCCGCCCAACCGGCCTTACAGGAGGCCTGCCTTTCCAAGGGGAGGTCAGCCAGGAACTCCCCAAGCTCTTGCCACAGCTTCCGTTTTGCCTCGGCTAGGAAGGTGTCTGTTAGCCTGCCGCAAATGCAGTCATGAGATGACATAGCAGCGTTTGCCGAAAGACTCTAGGGCTTTGTCCTCTTGACAGACAACTGGAGGCGGCGCCTGCAGAGAAAGATGACGATGGTTTAGAATACAAAGAGGCCGCTGCCACCAGTGATGAGTGTGGCTGAGGGGGGAAGCCAGGAGTACTGGCTCCCTATCCAGGATCCTGAACCGGTTGTCCAATTTCATGTACATCTTTATGTTGGCCCTGGGCTTCTCCCAAACCTTTCTCACTACCTGCAGGACATCCTTCTGCAGCGGAATGCCTGAGCGTCTCGTGGTGCGGCTGGTCAAAACCTCGGCCCACGCTGCCACCTCCTGGGGGGTTTCCTCAGGCTGAGGGACCCCCAAGAACTCTGCAAGGCCCTGAAGACGGTCATGAAAGGACTTCACAGATGCTGAGGGTTCATCGTCCTGGGCGTCGTCATAGTCAGTGCCATCAACATGCCCCCCCCCTCCCAGTAAAGCTGCGTGGGGTAGACGTAGCCCTGGGGCGACCAACTGGCTGTACCAGAGTCCCCCGCCACTTCCCGAGGGAAGGGGACTGGCACCTTTGTGAATGGCCCACTCTGTGGGCAAAGGACCGGGACAGCCCGAATCCAAATCCATGATGGCCATCGGCCTAGCAGGTTCAGCCAGGTGCGTATCTGCCATCTTGGGGCCTTGTGCCACGCCCTGGGCAGGAGGACACAAAGGCCCCATGCCTTTGACATTGAAGAACACTCCTTGGCCCTCAAACCTGAAGCAGAAGCGTCTACCTCAGAGATGGCTCCGGTAGAATCCGAGCCTTCGGCCTACTGGCCGGTAGTCGAATCGCCCTGTACCACAATCTAGAGGAGAATCCAGTAGAGTGGGCAACCTCCGCTATAAAGCTGGTAGTCATGTTGGATCATGCTTCGGACAGACTCTTGGAGGTAGAACACAACAATCCCTTGCCCACTGAGGCCGAAGAGGACAACAAACTTGATCACTCCTCCATGGAATGCCTGGTAGAGCTGAGCCCCTCGGCTTGGGTCTGCCAATACCAGAATCCATGGTACCCTTTCCTGTGGAAACCCCTGGGAAGGAGTCACTGCGCCGAGGAGCCGCACTAAAAAAGGGCCCACCTTGCCTTGATGTGGGGTACTGGAGACAAACTCTTTCAGAAGATCTGGGGGAGAGGCGTGGAAGATCTTCCTCCAGCGTGAAAGACAATTCTTCAATGCCCTGCGACCGAGACCGCTGCAGGCCACTCACGTGTCCCAGCGGTGGTCTGGCCCCATGCACTCAAGACAGACCGCATGGGGGTCTGAGCCTGGGAACAAGCGACCGCAGAATGTGCATCTCTTGAAGTATCCTGCAGCTGACATATGCCGGGGGAGGCGAGGCACTGAAGGGACGTGAAGATTTAAAAAAAACAAGATCGGGGAGCAAGCCGAAAGTTAAAAACTTCTCCACCCATAGCTGGAAGCTCAGACACTATCTGTGCGGAAAATGGCACTAAACATAATGGGGAAGCTCAATTGTTTGCTGCCAAAGGTTCCGCTACTGTCCCCATGATGGGGGACGCCCACAAGGATGGAGGAAAGGGGACAGGATGTACGAGTACTCATCCTGGAGAGAAATCGGCGTTATCCTGAATAGCAGACATTAGTCCTGGATTATTTTATTTGTTTCATAGTTTGTTAATCCAATCCCAGTTTGGCTGGATCCAAGCAATGGAGTGTGACCCGATTCGACATTCGAGGTGAGCAACATAATGATCTAGCTTGTCTGCGAAAATGTGCTTATACGTGTTTTACGGGTATCTTGTTCGAGGTCCACCTAAAGCGGGCGAGGGCTGTGTGAGACAGGCATGGTATGGTATCAAGGGAGACACAGACTCAAAAGTAACCGTTTGAAAACCTTTATTATCAAACTTTGTGGGGTTGGTGTAATGCCTATCTGGCCCGAACTCTAAGGGGGTTGTTCCCTCAACTGATGTTTCTAAAGGCCGTCAAGGTCCATAAATCCAAAACCAAAGTTCATCTGTGTCTAAACCTACACTTGCTCTCACTCTGAAACCAAATGTGATAGGGGTCTTCTTAAAGCAAAATATGTGATTCAAAATAATGTAAACAATAGTTGTTTTCAGGTAGTCTTACCAATAGGTAGTTCTGCCAGTTCAAAATAGCTCAACTCAAAGGGGTTGCCCTTGGAACCTTCCACATAGGGCTCTTGCAGCAAATCAATAAAGTTCACAAGGTCTCTGGGTCTCTTGGGGTACCCGTCCCAAAGCTTCAATCCTTCCAGTTCCAAACAAAAAGACAGTTCCTGTTAGGCCTCTCATGGTTCCCTTCCCCAAGTCTAGGCCTCTCTCTTCACATTCAACAATGTCTTTAGTGGGTCTCTTCGGGTTCCCTTCCCCAAGCTGAGGCCCTTCTGGTTTCACACAAACAAAAAAGATTCCTCTTGTCAGGATGTACCTTTCACTGTACAGTTCTTTCATGGGGGTAGTATCAGAGACTTCGAGAACGCCGGGTTCTTTGTTCCTCCCAGGCGTGACCACTCTGACCTCTAACCCCTCTCCTTATTCTCTGGCACCTCTTTTGTGCCTCTTTCACCATGTCCTTTCTTTACTTTATTGTGAGCCCTGCACACCTTTTCCTGTTGTGCACACTTACACCTTCTTTCCACGTTCTAGTGCCTCTTGAACACTTCTCTTTACTTTTCACTGTGCTCTCTGGCACACTCCGTTTCCTTTGGGTCACTTGCACCCTTTTCTCATGTTCGGGTTACTTTAACCATCGCTTCATTGTCCATTTTCCTTCTCACTGTCTCTTTGCTGTCACTCTCTGTTTCAGGTTGCGTGTGCCCCTCGCCTTATTTTTGAGTCACTCACTCCCTCTTAGCTGCTTTTGCGCCACGAGCACACATTTTTCTGACATTCCGCTTTCTTTCTCTTGCTGCTTTCCAGCTTTCGCTGGCTGTGCTTTGTCTTTACCTTTTTTTGCTTTGATTTATTTCCACTTTTGCTCACCGGGCTCTTCCTTTCACAGTGCTCCTGTCGTGCTCCGGCAATCCACACACTACTTAGTTTCTCTCTCTTCAGGAAACTCATCAACAGTAGCGCAGCACCAGCGAGCAGGTCACATCAGTTCAAATGGGTTTTGGTCGAAGTCAGGGTCTCACCACCTGCCCCTCAGAATCCCCTGGACCTGCACATCCCAGGGGAACATGCACTGGCCTAAAGAAGGCCAATAGACTGCCTTACGTCCCACTTTGGTTCCCTCGCCACGCTGCAGGCCTTCACACAAAGGAGTCTCAGCGGCCTGCACTCCACCAGTCCCATCTGGGCTCCTCTCCTGGCAGACTTCTGCTCCTTGGCCTCCTGGTTCCATCCTGCAAACCCGGCTCGCTCAATAATCTTGGCAGAATCGCCATTTGATTCTCTGTCCTGTCCAAGACAAGAGCTCACATCCAAGTCCGCATTTCTGCAGCCTCTACCAAAAAGGCCAAATTCTGCAAAATCTGCAACGAGCTGGCCAATCCTGCTGCAGTCTCCACCTCTCTTGTTCCCTCCCAGGCCCTATGCACGGCACTGGCATCTCACTTCTCCACTAAAACTCAGGACATCCTCTCCTCTCCCTCTTTCCTCTTCCGGTCCCTCTACCTCCCCTGTCCCCCTTCTGACTGCCTCTTCCTCTCCTCCTCCCTTCTCCTCTTTTTCTCTGATCAATCCTGATGATGTTTCTAGACAAGTCCGATCTATGAAAATGCAATCCAAGCAGGTGCTCCCCTGCTCCTCCAGAACCATAAAGTATCACATTGACACCCTTGCTCCAGCCCTGACTGATTTCTGTAATCACTCTTTTGTGGTCCCCCTCCTGAAGAACCCTTCTGGCAATCCTTCCTGACCGGCAAACTATTGCCCAATCTCGATCACTCCTTTCTTGGGCAAACTCTTGGAAAAGCTGGTCATCTACCAGCTCATTCTCCACACTGAATCTTTTGGTAGTCTCCATGACCATCAGTCTGGCTTCGGAGCAGCCAGAGGCACGGAAACTGATCTCCTGAACACCTGTGAAGACCTGCTCACTAATCTTGACACTAGCCTTCTTTCTGTCCTCATCCTCCATGATCTTTCCTCTGCTTTCAACACGGTCAACCATGCCATCCTGATCAATTGTCTCATTGAGAACCTGGGTATCACGGTTCAGGCCCTCGCCTGGTTGACCTTCCTCCTGGACTGCCCCTCTCAGGTCCAACTGGGGACCTTTCTCTCCATCAACTCACTCCACATGCAGGGCTCCCCAGGGCTCCAACCTCTAACCCCGGCTTTTTAACACCTACGTGGCCCCTTTGGCCCAACGCATCTCTACCTTCTCCTCTAACGTTCAGTGTTATGCAGATGACACTCAGCTCTCCTTCAGGCTTCCCTGTGCCTCCTCTCTCGATCATTCCTGACTGTCTATCCGCTATTCAGGAATGCTTCGCCTGTAACGATCTCTGCCTCAATGCCACCAAGACCAAAATCCTCCTCGTTGGGTCCCCTGCTCCAGCTTTCCCCCTTTCACTCTGGCTGCCCTGCTTGGGCCCTCTCCCTGCACCTTTGTGAGGCAAAAAACCTTCGGGTCATCTTGGACTCCACTCGCTCCTCTTCTCACATCACAGACCTCTCAAAGAAGTCCCACTATCGGCTGCACCTCCTCAGAGGTATTCTTCCTTTTCCCACTTTCCCCCAGAAGCTCAATGTCTCCAGAGCTCTGGTTCTCTCTAGGCTGGACTATTGCAACAGCCTCTTTCTCAACCTTCCTGCCTCTACTCTCCGCCCTCTGCAACTAATTCAGAACAGGACTGCAAGACTTGTCAGGCCCAGGGATAGTATCTCTCCAGCCCGGAGATCTTTCCACTGGCTCCCGGTGGCTGCAAGGATCAACTTGAAGACCCTCTGCATTGTCCACAAGGCTGTCTGGGGCCAGGGCCTGCACTTCCAACTCTCTCGTCCTAAAGATCTTCCTTCTCGAGCGCTTCGCTCAGCTACCTCCAACTCTGATGGTCAGACGCTTCGTCAAGCAGGGAGTGGGAGGTAGATCTCTCTCCACTGTAGAGGCCTCCCTCTGGAATGGCCTCCGAGCCCCTCTAAACTCGAGCAGGGCCACATTAGGTTCCGGGAGCCACTCAAGACCTTCCCTTTGTGCTTCAGAATTCTCTTTCTCTCCCTTGCTGACCGACCTGCCTGCTGCGCTGACTGCCACCTGGCTACCTTCTGAACCCAACGGGCAGCAGGCTCCTCCACGACCTGCAAGCACTTAAACTGCCTCCGGGCCTCTGCACCCTTATGGGCTGCATCTGTTACCCTACAGCCCCCCCTCCTTTTGCATTAACCAGAGCTGGCCACCCCGGCTGAACTTACTCAGAGCAATCGCTGCCCTGACCACAATTCTACCTTCCCTCCCCTTAGCACTTCTCCTCGCCCTTCGATCCTCCCCGCATTTGCACGATCCGAATGACACAAGGCCTAGTAAGATCGTTGTTTCGTCCCCCTATGTCTCCCTTCCTTGTCTTGTCGTGCCTAGAAACACTTGTGTACAGGCGTGTTATAAATTACTCCTATCATACCCTTTATATACTGCAGGTGAGAGTCAATTGGAGTCAGGTGTGCACAGCTGGGGGAAGTGCCTGACCTTGCTGTATTAGTGGGACAATTCAAAGGTGTTAGATGGTAGGCCTCCCTTTGTACCCCTATGTTGTTTCTGTGGGTAATCATCATTATTCTCGGTCACCTCTTTCTCGTCCCAGAACTTGTTAGAAATGGGCAGGGGGAGATGGGGTGTGATGGAAAATACCTCACTAGTGCTGAGGGAGAGAGGGTTGGTGTATAATTGGGAAAGGTGGAATACCATGCCTCGCCCTTGGGTATTCTCCTTCCAATCCCCCCCCCCCCCGAGACCCTCAACTCAGGTAATCTTCCCTCGCTTGTCCACCCCCAGGGTCGGGATCCAAAAGTGATGGCCCTTCCCTGGCCACCTGAATGGAAGGTCACGGGGGAGTAGGTGGGAGCATACCATTAGGTTACACACAGCTGTTATTGGGAGGTCGGAAGTCTTAAATTCTTTTGTACTATTCCTGTTTGAGTGATCAGTTCATCCATTTGCAAGAATTCATTGGGGTGTTCCCTTGGAGAGCATCTCTTTGTAGACATCAGAAGGCAAAGGAGACTTTTCTGCTTAGTTTCCCAATGTTTTCAGATTTGGTTCAGATAGTGGCTTAAAGCTTTACATCGCAGTGGTTGTGGTATAGCGGTCGTTGCCAATGATTTTATTGTTGTTTCTGTTCCCTTACTGCTGCACTCATTTCCTGCTGTTTATTTGATACTTCATTTCGGAAGCGGTTGGTATGATCAGTAATTCTCAGCACTTTGCTGCAAGAAGCTGGGTTACTCATCTCATGAATGATTTGGTAAAGTTCTGTGACTGAGTGAGCGTTAAGGACATATTTAGAGAAGTAAAGCATTTTCCTTAATTGTTTTTTTTTTAATGGGATTTCTGATTTTTAATGACGGATCTACCTTTGGTAGGCTGCCTTATCTTGCTTATTATGTTTCCTCCATGTTTTTTTCAGCCTTTGATGTATTTATTTCAGGGATCTCGGATGGTTGGGTTGTGTGAACCATCTTTCAGTCTTTTTTTCAAAGAGCGTGATGCGTTTTGGTGATGTAAAGAGGTGGAGTGCCTCAATTATCCAGTTCTACAGTGTCCAAGTTTTCTTATGACAGTAAGAGATCTGACTGCTGGGGCAGATCTCCAAGTGAGTGGGAAGTATCTGGAATGCATTTTAACTATTTTTTACTGTTAGAAGTGTAACTCATATTTACAACCCTTTTCATTTCACCGCAAATATACTTATCTCTTGGTAATGTCCTTTCAGATATATGTTCCTCCCACGGATTCCTCATCTATGCATCCATCTCCCAGCGCAGCTGCTCTCTGGAAACTTATCCTCCACCAAGGATCGCAGTGCGGCTCTGCCAGACACCTCTAGGTGCCGGACCAGTACATAGAGATGCCATGCCTCGTGACCCTAGTTCCACCGTTGGTCCTAGAACACCGACACTGAGGCACCGCAGAACCAAGATGTACTAGCCATGCGCCAAGAGGGGCAAGTTGGGAGGGCGATTTGGAATCCATGGGAAGAACATCCATCAGAAAGAACATTACAGAGCGGTAAATAATTTGCTCTTCTAATGGATTCTTTCCTCCCAGGATTTCCTCATCTATGACAGAGTTTGATCTGGGGGAGGGAGGAGAGCAAGAACACCAACTAAATCAGAAAACACTGAAAGGCATCGCTACCAAAACAAACATCTTATCCCGGCAGAGAATCCAAGCAGTAATGCTTTGCAAACGTGTGCAGAGAAGCCCAAATAACCACCTAACAAATATCCAGAACAGGAAACTCCAGGTTGCAGAGACGAGTTGGCAGATAGCCCTCTGGTGGAATAAGCCCCAAGACCTTCAGTCACATCCTTACCAGCCAGATCCTAGCATTCAGAGATGCATAGAATAAGCCACCGAGACAGGGTCTGACAGAACTGCCAAGCACCAGCATAACCAACAAACAGCTGGTCATCTTTCGTGGTCTCCCTTGTTCAATGAACGCAGTAGCTCATGGCCTGCACCAGATCCTGCCGATGTAATCGTTCCTCTGCCTTGGAAGGATGAGACGGTGGAAAAAAGACAGGAAAATTGATCTGTTGACAGAGGTGTATCGGAGAGCACCTCCGGAAGGATGGCGTCACTTCTCAATCTTACCTTCTCTTTGGAGAAAACCAAATAGGGAGGTTTAACTAACAACAAATGGAGCTCACTCACCTGTCTAGCAGAAGTCATGGCGACCAGGAAAATCACCTGAAGGGGAAGTAATCTTCATGGACAAGAATAGAGGTGCTCAAACGAAATGTCCATAAAAAACAATAACGGCAAATCCAAATCCCAAACCGGAACAACAACTGGCGTGGAAAAAAACAGATTGCAAAATCCCAGCAGAAATTGCATGACTCTAGGAATTGTGAAAAAAGAGACACACCAATAACCGATTGCACTCACTTTTCTCAATCTTGTTCAGAATATATGCATATAATTATCCAGCAAGAGATTCTTTGTTTGATGAGTTTATCCCAATTTGTGTGCTGAATATTTTCAGTTAATCTACAATTCATACCATTTATGTGAAAAACGAGCCCTGCTCCGGGGCTCTATTGAAAATCAAAATAGCAGCAAGATACCTCTTCATAGTGCCAATCTTCAGACCCGTCCCGGCCAAAGAAAGCAGAAAATCTAAAACAGGATGTGGAGCAAATAAAAGGGCCCTGGTGCCTCTCCCCGCACCAAGCCAAATATGTACTCCACTATCAGGTATAAATGGATTTGGTGGTGTACCTTTGTGCAGAGAGGGGCATGTCCAAGACGTCTTCCAAGCTCTGGTTCATGCTGCAGAGGTCCATGGGGAGGACTCCTCTCATGGGAGAGCAGAGCCACTTTCTGTGGAAGGTGCCAGGGAGGACAGATGGACATATCCAGAAGCTCTGATTACCATGTTCTTCAGGGCCAATCCGAGCAATCGCTTCTGTGACTAGTGTCAGTTGGGGCCAGGGGTGTTGAAATAGGGAACACATGAACGGGTTACCCCGTAGGGACCACCATTACAGGACTCAGATTCTTTTTTAGACCTAAAGAAGGTCTGACGCATGTCCCCGAAACGGAGACCACTGACAAATGATAAGCCACTGAAGCGACCTCCTTGGCAGCCGAGCCTCTGGTACCGCAAAAATGCAGGCGATGATAAAACCCAAACAGGCGCAGGAAGGTTGAGTACCCTCCTGTGATTGAAGAACATGGGCCATCCTGGAGACATTCGCCATTCGATCCTTGGGTGGGAAGGCCCTGCCCAGGCGAGTGGTGAAGACCGCCCTGAAAAAATAGAGGGGCTGGGACAGTGTAATCTGAGACTTCTTGAGGTTGAGGGAGAAGCCCAAGCTGTGCAACAGGCTGCAATTTCGTAACAAGTGTGATGACGCCTGGTCTGGGGAGCGATCTCAGATGAGCCAGTTTTCCAAACTGGGAAATACATGAATTGAATGTCTTCTGGTCCAAGGCGAGCCGCTACCACTGCTAGCAGCTTGGTGAAGAACCCTGGGTTGCCAAGGATAGACCGAATGGCAGGACATGAAATAATAGTGTCAATGTCCCACTGCAAATCTCGTGTACATCCTCTGCTTTCAGTGGATGGGCACATGGAAGTAGGCATCCTGGAGAACAAGCAAGACTAGCCAGTCCTGCAGGTCGAGGGCTTTTGGGTTCTTAGATAGAAAACCCATCTTGAACTTGTCCTTGCATAGCTACAGGTTCAAGAGCTGCAGAACTAGAATGGGAAGTAAGCCCCCATCCTTCATCGGCACCAGTAAATAGGTTGTGTACCAGCCCTTGCCTCGTTCTGAGCAGGGCACTGGATCAAAGGCACCCTTTGCCAGATGCTGATGAACCTCCGCCAACAGGAGGGAGTCCAGTTGTCATGGGATGGTTTGAAGGGCATTCAGCAAAGGGGAGACAGTATCCCTGGTGAATGACCTGTAAGGCCTAGGCACCAAACTTGGTAGGTTTCCACTCATTGCTCAACTAGGAAATTCTGCCTCTCACAGGGGATGAGTGGTGGAAGTCTGTTTCACAGGGGCCTTGCACTCAGGCCTGAGCAGGACACGGTCAAGGCTGACAAGCCTCCTCTTGGAGCACTTATGCCCCTCCCAGGTGGACGACGCTGAATCCGTTTACCAGGTGGAGGCTGCCATCTGCCCCTTTGGGCGTAGGAGATGAAGGGGCAAAAACCCATTCCTACGGGGGCCGCTGGCTGTTGCTTTTTAGCCGCAAGTCCGAGAACCTTAGGAGTCACCTTAAGAGGACTGACATTTCTGGATGATTAGTCAGATTTTGCCCTGAATAAATTGTTGACATCAGACGGCATGTCCAGCAGTTTAGCCTAGAACTCTGGGTTAAACTTGAGGCTCTCAATCACAAGTATCTCGTCAACACCGTCCCTACGGCCATCATACAAACCACACAGTAAATCAATCAATGAAATGTTTATTTGTGATTTCTTCATTAACATTAAAAAAACACACACAATAACAACCCTATATTAGACAGTAAAACCAATTCAAAATCTTTGCACTCCTCTCCGCCTGATTGTAATTACAACAAATATTGTTGGTCAGATGAAATGCCTGTTAGTTACTTATGACCTCTTGAGTCCTAAACTGTGCATGATGTACAATCTCACATTTGCAGCTCTGCTTATGAACTCTGCCAGGTTATATAAAAATTGGGCGTCCTCAGAGTTCACTGCAGCAGACATAGCTCCCTTAAAGGAGCTAATATGATGACCTCAGAAGTATGGTTTTAGCCATTTTTCATCTCACTGTGGTATTGTGTATAAATCAGGAGGAAGTGAGCCAGGTCCTCATCTACCTCCATGTCGAATTGGCATTTTTATGCAACCTTCAACCGGCTCATCCTTTTGATTAGGTGAAGTAAATGAACAGTCTCCTACCTGCTGGTGAGTTTATCTTCACAATGGGACCTGGACTCGCTTTGAAGTTCTTCAGATCTCCATACATTTCCAGAGAAGGTAGAGATTTTGTTTTTTCATACATCAGGCCTTTTTCTAATCCAAGTTTGGATGTTTAATTTGGCTTGGTTTAAAGTGCCCTTGACTGAGTTGCCCCCATTTGCTCGTATGAACGTGTGCCAAAGTCTACACCCATTCCTGTACCACTCATATTTGACCATGCTCTCAGATGCCCGAGAACCCTGCAACCGGGATTATTTATGTGACGCCATTTGGATTTTGCAAAATAATATGAGAATCTGGACTGTGCTAGGAGTTCCACACTCTGGAGTCCCAGCTCAATCCTCAGTTCACTGCATGAAATGCCGGGTGGGAGGCCCAGTAGTTACCTCAGAAACCTGTTCTGTGCTACCTCGAAGGGTTTACAGTTTTAGAGTCCCCATAATTCACTTCCATACAGAATTAATGACTATACCTTCAGCTTATAGAAATCCATACACTTGTCCAGCCTCAGCGCCCCATACATATGGTAGAATCTCAGAAGTCCTTTTAGCCATGGGCTGCCCTTTCTGCCTGGCATTGTATATGTGTGGCCCATTGACCATTCCTAGAAAACAAGCCTAAATACAAATCGGAGTCTACGACCTCTGCCACAGTGTCAGCCTTTTCCAGACTTGACGGAAGAATTTGACAGGAAGCGTCCTTGCTATCTTTGACCAAGGTTTCAAAGTCCTCCCTCATATTTCCTGCAGGGTGGTTGGTGCTCCTGATGGCAAAGGTAGTTGAAAACTTTGGGTCACCGGCCGATAACCGGAAGGCAGTTGAAACATTTGGGTTATTGGCTGATAACCCTAGGATTTCAACTACTTTTCCCAACAGACGTTGAAATGAGTTGTTGCAGGGAAAATGTCAAACTCTGGCAAAGTGTCTATGCCCTTTGCAAGTCAGCTCCAAAATTCAGTTAGTCCCCTTCCTCCCCATCAAATTCCTGAGGTAAGTCCCTGACCTCTTGGGGGCTTAAGGGTGCAAAGCCCAAAGGGGCTGGGATCACTCTTGTCCTATAGGTCTTCCATACCAGACAAACGTGCTCCTATGGAGCGAAACAGACTCTCAAGGAATCTCAGACTGACACAGGGAGCTCAAGGAGAGAGGAGCTGGAGACGTGGGAAGACTGTGCGTTGTAAAGAATGGTCCTTGTCCATTTGAGCCATGGCCGAGCGCAATGGCATATGGTTGTGGGCTTTTTCACAGTTGACGAATCGCTAGGTGAGCAAGATCTCTTGGCGTGCTTCTTCTAGTCCTTGCAGACGGGTGACCATGCTTCAGGAGTTCCGTGCCTTACAACCTCAAACAAGTCCATCAAACATCTTTCTCCTTGTGAAAAAAGGTAAAGCATTTTGCTGCCCACTCTTAAGCGTCTTAGGGTGCATCAACTGACACAAACTGCAATCCTTTAATGTCATGTTCTGCTGCGAGGCAGTACAGACAAATTCTGTGGGAGTCGAAGGGGGACATCTGACCTCTGCAGTCAACACACCTTTTGATACCAGACGCCTTTGTCAGATTTGGCATGCCACGAAACGGGAAGAGTAATAACTTCTATCAAGCAGTGTTCTGGAAGCGAGCAGTGTAGACAACAAAAAGGAACTAAGGTCACAGGGAGCGGCACCTCAATGTATACCGGCACCGAAGTTATGATCAGTGTGGGGGGCTTAAGAGATATCAGGTGGAGTAATGATGCATCCCCCGGCAGCAGAAATTATTTTGAATAGCAGCTGCAGTGAGAGATAGAGGTCATAGATGAGGAATCCTTGGGAGGAAGGAAGCCATTAGAAACATTTATGTTATGCTTAGTGTTTAAAAACAAGTTAAACCATAACATCTGCATTCCCAATGTTTCATTACATGAACCTTTTATTAGGTAGTAACCTTAACCTTTTAATACAAAAATAATTGCCACATATAGAAATACTGGTTGAGAATTAACTAGGTGCTGGTCCAATATGTGCGGTGTGCCAATGTGTCCTACACATACACAAGATGAAGCTAGTGGAAGGGGATGGGCCTATTACCTGGACTCGGCTGGCCAAGCGTAGATTTCAACAAAAATTCTGCTGCAGGCAGGTGCATTATTTGCTCAGCCAGATGCCTTCTTAGCACATCCAGGGATATTCTTTTCAGTCAGGTGTCCAATGGTTCAGTGGAAAAGAATGACAGACAAACATGGGAGGGAGGCAGAGTGGAGAATCATCAGAAAAGTGACACCTCCAAACACTAAAATAAAAGGATCAAGTAAAAAGGTAATATCTATTGTATCAATCATTGATATGTGAATAAATAAAAAGGAGTGTTGTTCGAAATACACAGAACACAACTGAGGCTACAATCAGGAAACATTCTTGAGACAATCAGATGAGGGCAAGGAGGCAATGATTCAGTCAATGGAAAGTGCCACAAAAATATTTCCATTGGCTTAAGTTTTTGTAGGTTTTTGTTTACAATAAATGAAAGATAGGAATGTTGACATGCGTAATAAACAGTCAAGAGAAGAACAGCACTGTGAAGTGGGAAGTTTAGTTGGAATAGGGTTGAAATGTATGCACTAGGCATACTTAATGCACGTGGCTATGTGGGAGGAGAAGGGGGAAAATCTACACTTAACTGACAGACTGAATTTTAACATACATATTGGCCCAGTGATTTTCAAGAAGATTTCACAGATTGTGGGATGGAGAATTTGACATCCATACAGACAGGAACATTCTCTGCAAAGCCAAGCATGCAGGGATGCTGCTTAGGTTTTGAGGGTAGTAGGATAAATTACCCTCATCAAGGACCTCACTCAGTGAGGGGCAATGTGTATTGTACCCACGTGACTGAAACTACACACACTAGAAGCTGTTGGAAGCTGTGGGACAATCTCCTTTTTTAGTGCAAGGTATTGGGACCTGGAAACATGTGTTGCTCCTATAGGACAAATGAATATACAAGTGACACAGCCACAGCTAGATGCATTCCTAGGTAGCCATATGTTAGGGGCACTGCTTGGTTGGAAGTTGTGCTACAGACCTAAAACCATCTAAGCAACAGTCACACAGACAGCTTGCAATCTGCTGAGCACAGCGTCTGGTAAAATATTTTTACAGAGACATGACGAAGGAAAATGTACGTAGTAGGGTGATATTGTCCAATTGGAATCAGAAAATGTTAGACCATTTCTACAGACTCATGGTATCTAGGACTACCTTCTCTTTCAAGACAGCAATTTAAGCCAGAAACAAAAGCAATCTGATTGAATTCAACAGTTTCTCTTGCCGCCAACCCTCAATTCCGGTTGAGTCAACAATTTCTAAAAGATGTTGGATTGATAAAAAATCTAATCTGATTTTTATTTAGCAAATTGTGCAAACTAACTACACACACCCTATGTTCTGTCCATTAATAGGGCAACAAGCAATGGAAGGTGGTAAATGGTAGATACAGGATATATAGACAGGTCCAGGCAGTGGGCACAAGGGCACCCTTAGAGGAAACAAGAAAAAAAGAGTAGATTCTGAGGGAAAACAGAAAGTGTAAATAATTGGAAAGAACTTAACATTTTAAAAACATTCACGCCTAAAAAAAAGCTAACATGGGTTTTAGACAAGCTTTTGATAGAGCAAACTTGCATGTCCTGAACACACACTGAACAAGTTTGGATTTGAAGAGCAATTTATTTGTAGGTTCAAATGTTTGTCTAGAGGGGCGAAGGCAAGGATGTGACTGAATGCATTTATTGTGTGTACTCAGTGTGTCAACTGTTTATCATTTTACATTGACTTGGGACCACACGAAGCATACACTAGAAGAAACAAAAGGATCTCAGGCATTTTTTACGGTGATGTATGCAGATAGTATTTGACAGGGGACCAGTCCGGTGGTGATAGTGCGCAGTACAAATATCCTTTGACATTAACATGCTGTGGCAGGATCCACAGAAAAATTCAAACACTTGAAGTCAGGTTTTAGCTCATTTTAGCCTTGCTTTTTTTTGGATTCTTAATTCAGTATGATACATTAAATGTGTAATTATAGATGAGGGACAGTTTCCTCTTTGCTATCCCCATTAGATAGGTGGCGCACCACTGGCCACCTAGGGAGAGGCTTGCCCCGACAGGGTCAGGGTGTGCTTCCTGTAAGGGACAGTCTGTGTGTTTTCTATTATAAGTACGAATGAGAATTCTAATCTATGTGAAAATACTTACTCCTTAATCCGCTCTTTTGTGTTAAAACTGTAATTGATAATGGCTGAAATGCAAAGTAAGTTCCTATAGCTTGAAGCAATTTCCCCTGGTGTTTTTGCCCATATATTGGGAAAAGTCTGCATGAAAATAAATGCTCTGCACAGAACATACATTGAGTGGAGACAGCCCCATTCTGGTTGCACTGACATTTGCACAAAATATTTAAGTATTGATAGGCTGAATGTTGAAGTTGTGGAGACATGGAAAGGAGACATATGACAATAAAATAGCATATATATTTATACTATATATTTGGCTCAGAACCAGCAATTAAATAATGACATACTTGCATCAGGTTTGGACAGAGCAGAGAGTTATGGGGGAGGAGCAGGAAGTGAGTATGGAAGACTAACTTCAGCCTGGTCTTGAATACCTCCATTGATTGATTAATTTTTATAATTCAGTAGTCAGGGAGGTAAAGGAGTGGGAAGGGGTTGTGGAACAGAGAGATTGTTAAGGGCTAGAGAACGAATAGCCCAACCAGGAGAGTAGAGAAACATGGTTTCACCCAGGAAGTAAAAGGCAAGGCCATGGACCGATTTAAAACAAGAAGCAAAACATTGCAAAAGAAGGGATTTGGCATGAAGTAGCATCCATCGTAATGACAGTATGCCGAAGCTGGACAAGATCTAAGTAGGTTGTAGAGGGTGCTCTACAATACATGGTTTGGCACTTGGAGCAAAATGGCACTGGTTTAACAAAAATGTTGGAAAAAAGTTGTGAAATATGGATGGCCTGGCATTTAGTGGACTTTTCCACCAATTTCCATAGTGAACGAGCTGTAAATTGTATGACTTTGTTTACTCAATTATCCTGAAATACGGGCTGGAACAAATGACATTGCAACCCAATTTGTTTTAAACCCCAAACTCCAGAATGGTCACCTCATGCTGTGGAAATGTATAATTTCATTTACTTAACAATTTGGGCACAATTATGCAGATCTGTTGTCAGCTCGTCAGAAAAACTCTTGGCCATTAGTGCTTCAAGGTGAATAAAACAACAAGATTTCAATATAGAATTAGTTTTTTTTTCATTTTTGAGTTGAAACCTTTGCTACTTCCAGTCATCCCAGTAGCACCATTAGTGCACGCATTGCTGTTTATGTCTTTCTTTTGCATGAATTCATCTGCAGCTCAAAACATTTCTTCACCAGTTGTTTGCTCAGGTAATGCTTTACAAAAAAGAAAGTGCTTTTATGGTGCCTTTGTCAACAACAAAAACAAGGGCTATTAGTTGGGCTTGGTTCATGAGGTCTGTTGATTCATCAATTTGTAAATAAAAACTTGAGCAAGCATTGCTAATAAATGGTGAACCACATCAAATACACCTCTGCATGGTTTCGGCAGAAAGCTGGTCAGCTTAACTCATTTGCTGCTTCTAATCCTATCACAGTTAGTACTATTTATGTGTATGTAGTGTACTTCCCTAAACAAGAAGCTCATTGGAAACTGTTTTGCACATTGGTGGTACAACTGCAGCTTGCTTGTAAGGTTGCTCTAACCTGAGCTCAGTCTACGCCATGCTGAGTTGGTGCGATGGGGCTGTTCCAGTTTCATGATGGGAGGGCCCCACCTCTGCTTGGGCCATAGACAAGGGTGTGGTCTCCTTGGTCATAGGCGAGGAGAGGCTTACAGTGCTGATTTGAGTTTGCTTCATTCCTCCTCTCCGTTTATACACCTACAGGGCCAATGCTGCACTCAGGCACACACCACTGTGCTGTGCAACCAGCAAACAGGCCGCAGGCAGTGCAGTGTACATAGTGCCACCAGTTTCAGGCACACTGTGCTAGATTACTGATCTAGCCTCTCTATGGGACTCCCCCTTGACAGGGTACTGAACCTTTCCATTTGTGCATGCTAAAAGTCATTAGTCAAAATCAGCGATCAAAATCACTCACTAATCATATTCCTCCTTGTACTGAGCGACCATCGACAGGCTAGGATGACGATGATGCTTTCAAATCTGATAACACACTAGCTAATTTGATAGGCTATACATTTCTGAGCAACATGGCACCTGCATCTTACAATTACAATAGTTTGAACCAGCCACATTTCTTATTTCTGTCTGGCTTTAGAAGAAGAACAACTATGACCTCTTGTTAATTTGGTATTGAAGCAATGTTATGTTATGCTGTATCTGTATAGCTCTGCCATTGTCCCGCTTCGGAGTTCGGCAGTCCGTAGTTGGAACATTCACGATAAAGAGTATGTTGTATTGCAGGAGAAAGACAAATGCATAATAAAAATACATTGACTGCATGCAAATGACAATTATGGCAGAAATCACTAGCACTGTAATGATATATTTAGCAGTTGAGTATGGAGTACAGTGTGATTTGCAATATCAGTGAATGTGTGTTTGCTGGCATGAGGACTGAATTTGACATGAGAGTTGGCTCTGAAAACTGTGGAAGTGAGCGATGTGAATACACACAACTTACACAACTATCGATGCCTAGGTCGACTGATTACTTTTAAGGGTTCTGCAATTACATGTTAGGCATTAGACTACATTACAGGAATATTTAGAAAAGATTATATGTTAAACAATACATTACTGTATGAGTAGCACTGTAACATTATTCTTAGCAATTGTTATGCATTGGATGTAGCGTGTTGTGTGATTTGCTATGTCAGAGAATGCATTTGATTACTGAATATAGTACACGATTCAGACATTAAATATGCACCATTTGATAGCAAGCAGCTTGCATATACACGACTATCTATAGCCAGGTCAGCTGATTACAGTTGAGGGCTCTACCATTACAGGTTTTGAAAGACTTCAAATTACATTTAACTGCTCACGTAAGTAGCCTATATAGGAATACATTACAATAAAGCATAACTAAGTAGACTGAAGTATGGTCTATGATGACGTCCCCATCCTGGTTTTGAGAACCACCAAGGCAACAATGCTGGTGGCTGAGTGACCCGCAGCCACTGGATGATGGGCAGGGGCTGTAGGCAGGATTCCCTGGTTGCCGTACATTAGTCCAATTTATGTGGCCGGGGACATTCACAGCACTGCACCACAGGCCAGTCTTGGGGGTCTGGACTTACCCTACTTCCCCAGTCTGGGCAGCAAGACCAACTTTAATCCTGCCATACCCTCTTGCGAACTCTTGCGAAGATATACCAGTGCACCCTCTTCCCAACTGAGAGATCCTGAAGCTCTCCCTGAGCAGACAAAACCCCAGCACAGGAAAAGTGCCCTCCCCACCGTCTTTAGGGAAAGGAATTGCCTTTATTCTGTGTAGGTATAATTGGATTTGATGCATTTAAGGATTCACACAATACAAAGAAGTCCTTTTCGAGGGTTTGCAAGACCCGTAAGTAAGCTCGGAGGGATACTATTGCAGGTCTGTGACTTACTGAAAGTGGAGAGCTTCTTAGGGGTTGCAATGTTTCCATTTCCCCATGCCCTCAAGGAAGAAATAACAATGAGGTCTTATGACAACCTATCCAGAGAGTTTACCAGTCCCCAATCCATCAGCTACCAGCACCAAGGAGGGTTAGGGAAGGAAGATTGGTGCCCATGTCATTTAGAGGTTTTGTCCAATCCATTAAGCCCAACGCAATGCACATGGGACAAAAGCTGATCCCATCCTTCACCCAGTTACCAACCACAGGTGCAGACCAACACAAACTTCAACCTGGGGGGAGGAGGGAACAGTATGAAAGGACTTAGTGGCAGCTACTCAGTATGGGTTGTTGGAGAAGATTGTGAAGAGTAGTTGGACAGTGAAGGAGTATGTTCTAAGCAGACCTATGGAAGCTGCATGCGAGAGGGCAGAAGACAGAGGAGGTGGTGGTAATGTTCAATGAGGTGGTAAAACCAGTTGCCGGGACTGAGGTGGTTACACAGCCTGCCAGAAAGGACAGTAAGGAATGAGGAGGTTAGGTTTCCCCAAGGCAGGCTGAGGTGACGGTACACGGAACAAGACAATGATGCCGATGACTAGCAGTAGTTCGCCAGTTGGTGGTAAGTGGACCCTGAGATTTGAGAGAGGGGGGATGAAGTTTTAAGGGAGGACAAATTATCAGCAGGTGGCTATGGCAACCCTGGGCCCTGTATAGACCTATAGATATACCGTGGCTATGCTAATAACTGGGATAATAAAATGCACAAGTCACTGAGAGACTTTTGTACCTTTGAGGAACACGGTCAGGAGAAAGGGTTTGGTAAATCCTGGGAACCCGTATCGCCACTGGGAGGTGAGATGTTGTACACCCAGTGTTTCACCCATTTTTGTTTGCCCTTTACATCAATGCAGACAGTTGCAGGAAATGACCTGTTAACTAAATACTAAGACCAAACAATAAAATGCCAATAATGGAGTACCATTTGTGCAGGAGTCAATTTGCCTTGAGGTGTACCTTCGGGCCACATTTTTCACTATTGGCAGCATAGATCTGAAGTGATTCAGACTATGGGTATTATCTTTAAATTGAGCCAATCAATTGACCACTACATTGAAATAACTGCAAATTTAGTTAAGCATCAGGCAATTAAATCAATTGTCCAAATAACTTCCAGCAGGGATCCCTAAGCGACACAAACTGAAGGTGACACTACGAAGCACAGTGTGTGAGGATTCACTTGCTGTTTATTTCACACAAGGTAACTGCGACTACTTTCTCAAGAAATGCGAGGAGTTTACAGAACATTTCCATGGTTCAGCAGTGACGAGACAATTTGTAAGTTGTACTTTACATGTTACATTATGGTTACATGCATTTGAAGATTTCAGACCATGGGCTCCTCAACAAGGGCAGATTTCACATTCCTGCCATATTATCTCAGTAATCACTTTATTAGGATGCATTGTGAATGTATACTATACCTTGTCCAGCGCACTCATAAAGTGTTGGTCACCATTCAGAACAGTGTTGACAAGTTGTACGAATTTGCTGTGTACTTCCAAAATGGACTCCACAAACAGAGTTGGCATCTACAAATAGATTGCAGAGGTAACATTTAATAATGTAAAACCTTTCTGGTTAACTATTTCAAACAGCCTACCAAAAGAACGGTTTAAGTTACTTACCTGTAACAACTCTTCTCCAGCATGGGTCAGGCATGGATTCACATGCTCATGAGTGTTCCCCGTCCTGAGGCTAGGAGTCCTTTCTAAAAAGAAAACAGATTCACTTTGGCTTGGAAACTGAATTTCTCCTCTAAACCAATCACTATACTCTGGGTCATACTGCCCCCCATCCAATGACAGTCCTCTCCCTAAGCACCCCCCGGTGGCAATCTTCAGATTTGGTAAGCACGTAAATAGGCAGTATGAAAAAAGAAGAGCCACAGAGGGGAAGGAGGGAGGGTTTGTATGTGAATCCATGCCAGACCCATGCTGGAGAACAGGAGTTACAGGTAAGTAACTTAAACCTTCTCCAGTATGAGGTCTGGGATGGATTCAAATGCTCTTGAAAAAAGATTAAATTCCAGTAAATATACACAACCACCATACTAAGACCAAACAACAAAATGCCAATAATGGAGTACATTTGTGCAGGAGTCCATTTGCCTTGAGGTGTACCTTCGCTCCATATTTTTCACTATTGCCAGCATTCAATCAGAAGTGATTCAGACTATGGGTATTATCTTTAAATTGATTTAATGTGTTTTAGAGAATCGTCAATTGACCGCTACATTGAAATAACTGCCAATTTAGTTACGCATGAGGCAGTGAAATCAATCTTCCAGAACATTTCTAGCAAGCATACCTAAGCGACACAAACTGAAGGTGACACTACCAAGCACAGTGTGTGAAGATTCAGTCGCTGTTTATTTCACACAAGTTAATTGCAACTACTTTCTCAAGGTTGCGTAGCACCACTTCGCTGACCCTGGACCCCTCCCTGGAATCCCCGTCGATACAGTAGAACCTCGTGAAGGTGTGCACGGACCTCCATGAAGCAGCCCTGCAGATGTTCAGCAGAGAGAAACACTGTTTTTGATGCGATGGCTCTGGTGGAATGGGCTCTCGGGCGGCATGGAAGAGGTCTCTTAGCCATCCGGTGACAGTGCACGATGCAGCCGGAAAGCCACTTGGAGATGGAAGCCTTCGACAAGGCCTGTACGCGATTCACAGGCCAAAAATTGACAAACAATTGGGAAGTCTTCCGAAAATTCTTCATGCATGCCATGTAAAACTTAAAGGCACGAGCAACATCCCGTGAATGCAAAGCCCTCTCCGCCGGCAACAACAGATTCAGGAAGACAAACAATACCAAAGGCTTGTTGAGATTCAACTCCGACGGCACCTTTGGCATAAAAGTGCGATGTGTATGCAGTACCACACTCGTAGCGTGGAAGGACAAGTACGGCTGCTTGTAAAGACAGGACCTGGATCTCCCTGACCCGCTGGGCCGAGGTGATTGCCACGAGAAAAGCAGTCTTCCACGAGAAGAACCTAAGCAGGGCCCGATGCATTGGTTCAAAGGGTGCCCCCATGAGCTTAGTCAAGACCACATTGAGTTTCCAAGCCTGAGCCAGAGCCGTCACTGTCAGAAAAGTCATGAAGAGGCCCTTGTGGCACTCCATGACGAGTCTGATGCCACCAAAGGGAAGGCCTACGCGTCGTCCTAGTGTAACGGGATATGGCGGCCATGTGAACTGAGACGCGAAGGAAAGCAAGGTATGGCAGGAGCTGCAGGGCTGTGAGACACAGAGGAGTAATCTTCTGAGTCTGCCACCACATGGAGAAGCGCTTCCACTTATGGCCATAGCACGTCAATTTCGAAGAAGCTCTGGCCTTGGCCAGGATGTCTTACATTCCAATGGCAGAGAATAAGGTCCATACTCAGGTTCAGCAATGCCAGGTCATGGTGTATAATCTCTCCGTCTTCTCTGGCGAGAAGATCGGGAAGTAGAGGCAGCCTGATGGATGCGGCCACCGACAGATGTATGCGATTTCTTGGAAAATATTTCACCCAATGGAGATTTCACCAACACCATTGCAATGAATTAACTTTTTTTTATAATATGGGGGAGACCCCCCACATGCCCCTCACACCTCCATACCCTAACTTATACCCTTAACCCCCACCTCACCTATTATGCATTACACATATACCATTTCACCTATCATTTTCGGGGACATACATTTGGTGAAATCTCATTAGGTGAAATGGTATTCGATTAAGTCTACGGTAATGGGCACAGACAGCCGTAGCAGGTCTGGATACCAGATCTGTCACGGCCAGGCCGGAGTGAGGAGTATCATCCTGCAGTGACCCGGAGTGTGTTGATCACTTGTAGCTAGAGTGGGAAAGGAGGAATGGTGCTGATGAGTCCTTCCCACGGGAACAAGAAAGCACACCCCCCCTCCATGCTCCTCGGCTGCAGAAACCTGCTGGTGAACCTCTGACACTTGGGAGTTTGTCGCCGTCGAGAAGAGGTCGATCTGGGGCTGACCCCATTTGCAGAACAGAAGATCTGCATGATCCTGGCGAAGCTCCCACTCGTGAGAAAGCAGCTCACTGCTGAGCGAGTGTGCAATAGTGTTCTTGGTGCCTGCCAGGTGAAAAGGGAAGAGAAACATGTCCTGAACAATGGCCCAGTGCCACAGGGCCTGGGCCTCCCGGGAGAGAGCCGGAGAGCAGCTTCCGTATATAGAACATGGTGGTGGTGTTGTCTGTGAAGATCCTCACCAGCTTGCCCCTCAGTGACAGCAGGAATCATGTGAGAGCCCAGAAGATCGCCCGAAACTCCAGGACATTGATGTGAAGGGTCTTCTCTTCTGGCAACCAGAGGCCTCTGTCATGCAACTGTCCGGAGGCATCTGTGGTGACCATCTCCTGGTACGGCGGGACTTGGAATGGAGCCCCTTGCGTGAGGTGAGGGCGCACACCCCACCACTGAATTGCCTTCCGTAACTCCTTGTTGAGGGCGAGCATGTCCATCCAGGATCCTGAGACTTGCAGCCACCTGGCATCCAGAAACTCCTGGAGAGGCCTCATCTGTAGTCTACAAAGGCAGAGGAGATTGATGCAGGAGCGCATCATGCCTAGCAGAGACTGGACGATGACAGGCACCGTCACCCTCTCTTCCAATGAAGACACCAGTCAAGCCACTGTGTTGAGTCGGGCACCAAGAAACAGAGCGTTCTGCGATGGCTACAAGCAGGACTTCGGTCAGCAGACACACGATCCTCAGCATGTGTTGGCTCGCCAGCGTGTGGCAGCAGGATCAGACAGGCCAATCTTCCACATAAGGGTAGACGTGGTTGCCCTCGAGATGACGATGCACCGCCACCAGAGCCGAGCACTTTGTAAATACTCGTGGGGTCGATATTAGGTCAAAGGGGAGCGGCTTGAACCGATAAATGTCTCCCCACGACCATTAACCGCAGGAACTTGCAATGCTTCCGGTAGATGGGGTCGTGAAACTAGGCATCCTCCATATCCAGTAATGCCAGGAGGTCACCTTCCTCCAGTTGGCCGAGCAACATGACCATCCTGAACTTCTTGGACTTCAAGTATGTGTTGATGCGCCTTAGTCGAGGATCGGACTTCACCCTCCTAACTTCTTTTAGACCAGAAAGTATGTGGAGTACACTCCTTAGCCCCCGAGGTGCTGGGGTACAGGCTCTTCACCCCCCTTCTTTAACATGGCGTGGACCTCCTGTAGAAGCTCCGTCACGTGCTGTTCTTGTCGAGCCACAGGAGTCATACGAGGACACCAACGTTGGAACTCCAAGGTGTGCCCCTGTTTGAAAATGTCCAGCACCCCTCGGTCTCTGGTTATGGTCTTCCACATGCTGACTAAGCTAGTCAGCCGACCTCCCACTGAGGTGCCCAAGTGGGGGCCCGATTTCACAGCCGTTCAGGCCTGCTTCGGTGCCTGAGCCCTGGCCGGCGGGTGGCGTTGACGCGGTCGTACGCCTCTATGCATGTGAGCGGCCTTTGTACACCTCGAGTCGTGGATCGGAAAGTTTGTCTATAAGGGGTGGAATTACCTTTGGAGGGCCTGCCAGACTTCCCCCTTGAGGAACGAAAGGATGACGACCGACGTTGTTGTAGGGTCCCCAACAAATGTGCCGTCTCTGTGTCAGTCTTGATGGTTTGTAGAGACTCGTCGACGGTCTTGCCAAAAAGGTTCTCTCCATCAAACGGCATGTTTACCACCTCGGATTGAACATCCGATCGGAAGTTGGTGGCCTTGACATCCTTGCCAACTAAGACACTCTGCTGCCCATTTGGTGGAACCCTGTGTCTGCGATGTCCAATGCCACTGTAATGGCGTGGTCCGAGGCCACCTCCCCCGCCTAAAACCCTGAAACGGGGCCAGGGCCTCCACTTTGAAGACCAGGATAGGGCCCGTTTTATACCACAGTTCCCCTGTCATAGCAGGACAGAATGGCCAGAGCATTAGCAGCCTTAATGGTGGAGGCAGCAGTATAAATGATCCTCTTGCCCATCAAGTCCAGCTTCTTCCACTCCTGGTCAGGAGGCTCCATGGAGGAAGACTGGTTAGCTGAGTGATTCCTGGTTGCGGCACGACCACTGAGTCGGGAGAAGGCTAAGACCTCAAGCACTTGTGGGCTGAGTCCAGGACCCTGTACTACTTCTCAAGTCTATCCCGCTTGGGCAGCATGGTGCTCAGAGTCTTCATTAGAGCCAACCCCTCCTCCCAGACATCATCTTGCAAGGGAACTGACATGATGGTCTTTCGCCTGGACTTGCGTTGTTGACAAATCATCCCACCTTCTTAGTTTCTTCAGGCACCAAATGAAAGATGTCTGAGGCCCTGGACATCATGCCGTGGAAGGAACCCAGCTCAAACGGTGGAGAGGCCCCGTGGGGCTCATCCACACCCACCTGTTCCCCATCAGCCAGTACGAAGTCATCAGCCTCATCAGTGTCTGTCGCCACAGTAGCCGTATCTGTGCATGTGTCAGTGTGCACTGCCAGCTCCCCAATTGGAGTCAAGTCGTGCAAGTCACGATGTGGAGGTGGTGTCGGTGGGTGCCTTGGGCCTGCTGGGTACTTCACCTTACGCTTACGCCGGGGTGGGAGCCCTGCCAGAGTCCTTGGGGGGGCTCCGAGATGGGGCAGGTCCCAGAGTAGGAGGCAGACTCTGCTGGATTTCCAACAGTAGTGTATGCAGCATCGTCAGAATGTCCAATGACATGTCCCTTGGCTGAGGAGTGAAAGTAACGAGCGTCGTAGGCCTCCTCTGGTGTTGGGAAGAACAGGGCTGACCCCGTGGAGACCCTCCCTACAGACACGGTTCCATAACCCTCTTTGTGATCCGAATCATAGTCCTCGTGCAGATTATCTCTGCCTTCGTTGGAGCTCGTGTCGATCTGCACCGGTTTCTCTGGAGCGGCTCATGGCCCTGTACCCTTCTTAGGGTCAGCAGGAGGGATCCTACCATTATCCTTCTCCGAAGACTTCTGTAGCATAGCAGTGAGGGGAGTTATTCCCCATTCCTGGGGCAGCAGTTGCTTTATTTGGTGCTGCCACAGCCACTTTACACCGTGATGGTACAGACACTAGAGGAGTAGCCGCCGCCGTGACAGTGGACACCACCTTCATGGCCAGGACCCCCCTTCGACTAAGACGTGATGGCCATCAACGAGGTTGTCGACGGGTTAGTATTAGGAGTCTTTGTCGACGGGGTCGTGATGGTCGACGGTGAAGTCGTTCTGGGAGGCTGAGCCGCCGATAGATTCGTAGACTTGGACCATGGTGTCGCCGAAAGGGGGCAGAGAAGGGCCACCTTTAGATCTCTCCATCGGTTTTTCTGCCGATGTTCAGTGAAGCTTTGAAGGAGTTAGGGACTTTCTCTTCGAGGGGGCACTGCTCGCATGTAGGCTCGCCATTAAAGTAGTTGGTGACGGCGTCCTCCCTGAGCTGGGACCCGCAGCTGCAGCAAACCCACTGGGATTAGTGTCGTGGAGCCTGGCCTTCTTTTGGACCCCCGAGGGAAGGGCGCCCTCAAAGGACCACAACCTCTTTTCTGAGGGAGTTTGCTTGTGGGACCAGTCGGCCCTGGGAGAGGCAAGACCGTGCTTGGAAGCAGAGTCAAAGGCCTTGCTTGACTAGAGCCACGATGCCAGCCTGCTGTAGCGACCCTTCTTCGTTTTCTTTGAAAACCTAAGGCAGACCTCGTATCCCTTCTCATCATGGTCCGGATGCAGGCAATACAAGCATTTATGGGGTCGATCCTCGACATGCACATTTCTTAATCCACACTTCGCGCAGAGTTTGAAGAGGCACCTCTTCTCCTCGGACATTGTGAAAAGGCACAAAGTAGGCCCAAACCCGGGCCTTCTCGAAACTTCGATGGAAGATCAGCGATGTAGAATGATCTTTGCTGACAGCGGGTTCCTGCTGCCGATAATCGACCTTTCGGCCGAACAATGAAGCCAAAAATCTGTCAAAATGTTTGACATTTGCCGAAAAACTCGAAATATGAAAATCATTTCTCAGAGAGCATGAACAGGACTCCCACACTGAAGCGTACTGTAAAAATCTGTAGATGGCCACCAGGGGTGGAGCTTAAGGAGAGGACTGTCATTGGATGGCGGCAATATGACCCATAGTACAGTGATTGGTTCAGAGGAGAAATGCAATTTTCAAGCTAAAGTGAAACTGTTTTCTTTTTTTACAGAGGATTCCCAGCCTGACGACGGGGAATAGTCATGAGAGCATGTGAATCCATGGCAGACCCCATGATGGACAATAGAACACAACAATACTATAAAAACTACCAAAAACAAATACATTCTCAGTGAAACAATTTTAGCGGAGAAAACATTTTTGGTAACCAATTTAATAGAAGGTACGTCTCCTAAAATATTTTCGTAGGCCAGATTTTAACAGCAAAATTGAGTGAAATTAGCTCACATACATGCTACAGACTGCTAAACAATGAGCAATTGCATTTTTCAGACGAGGCTGTATCACCTCTTTATTTTATCGTTTGTTCAGATAGCATGAAATTGTATATACTTTGACGCGATGATCAGAGCTCTGGGGTAAAGCCACATTGGGTTAAAAATCAAGATATGCAATGATAGTAAGATTTAATCATAGTGTAAAGGAAGTATATTTATTATACACAATAAGGTAAATTATGGAGCCAGCAAGTTAATGATCATTTTGCGTATATTAATTGTCTGAATACATGCAGTATAAAAGGGGGGTGTAAGAATATACTCGTGAAAGTTAGACGACACGCGAGGCGGCCATAGACGTGGGGGGGGGGGGTTAACCAGAAGTGACACGGAAGGAAGACTTCAGGAAATGGCAAGTTGCTCTTGTCATACGTACAATTGTATTTGATTCAAGAACTCTCAGCATAGTTGAGAAGCAAAACTTATGGAACTATATGGTCACTTGGCAGCAAATTGTTATGGCAATGCAATTGGGCACTTAATCACAGAGCTCTGTCACATCTGGTATACTTCGATGTGAAAGGTGGTAGGAGGAATGAGTGCTTTTCATTGTCATTTTTCTAGCTTCAAATATATTTTACTGAGAAATAAAGTAATTAGAAGCAACGTGCAGATTCTTACATAATTGTACATATAGGAAAAAAAAACATTATTTGCAGTTCATAAAGTCTTGCAGTGATGCAAACGTTCCTATGTTTAGTTATACTGCTTGCTGAAAGATATATCGACTCTTTAATGTAATAGTAACTGAACAATTCCTGGAACCACTTATCGTGTATTGGGTGGAGAGGCGTGGGGGGGTGTTTTGGTGAGACTCGAGTGTATCTATTGTCAACTGTATCTGTTGAAACCAAACTTATCAGACAGGCTTTACAACAAGTGCTTACACTTAAAATAATGGGAGTGCCTTATCAGCCACCAGATGTGACTGGTGCATACTGTGAATATAGAATTTGCAAAGATTTCTGTCCAATATTCTAATAGCTGGACGTGTGGTCATTACCCGTTTCCTCTTCATTGAATCATGCGTGATCGGTCGCACAGGGGTGTGGATAGAGGAAAAAGAGTGGGTTTGCTGGGATTAATTTTTTAGTAATATTTAAAGTGGGAAGGGTAATGACGTCTAGCTGCAATTCCCATTTGAGCATGTGAGAGTGGATTGTAGCTTCAACAAATAGATGGTTCTAAAAAGTACTAAATAATTGTTGAGCAATCGGCATAGATGTTGATTAGGGGCTGATCTTGTATGCAATACCTTGTTTTTAGGTCCTTTTGTCTTTAGATGTTACAGCAAAGCGGACTTACCATAATTGGGGGTCTTTGAAGATAGATTTGACTGAGATGCAATACCACTTTGATACTGTGTGATTCCCACACTTAAAAAATGGTCTGTAATATTAGGGTGAAAACTTTTAATTAAAATAGGTGCAAAGTACTTAAAATCATTTTGAGGTTGACCTTCAGTCATAGCAAGTCCGCTTTGCAGTGACATCTAAAGACTGAATCGACCTAACACAGTCCTGCATACTAGATCAGCTCTCAATATGTACAGAAAGTGTGGCCTAACTTTCATTTACATTTTTAGATCAATATTACCAAACACTGATAGTGGAAAATGTTGGTGTTTTTTCAAGTCTTCTGTAGTTTTTACCAGAAGAAGTTTGAAATGTATGAGGAAGAATTAACTCAGGATTGTGGGGAGCCGATCCCCGGAGAGGATTGTGGTATTATGGCATTAGGAAGATTTGCAGAGAGGGAGACTGATACTTAGTACCTGTGTTTCGCCCAAGTTGAGTTAATAAACTACCACAATGTCAAAAAGATTAGTTATTTTATTAACAGCTTTGATAGTGGTTCCTGGAGAAGTCTTTCAGTATTGCAATGTGATCTGCAAAAAATTTTATGTGGGAAGGGGAAAAGCAAAGCTTAATAGTTGACATTCGCAAACAGCAAGGATATTCAGGGCGTAATGGAAATAGAAAAAGAGCTAGAGAACAACCCTGATGGTTTCCCCACTTGATACTGTATTGTTCCAGAGCTACTTTGACTGACACAAACCGCTGGTGTGTTGGTGCAAAAGAGTGCATACATGATATGATAAATTGAGGCGTTAACATCCAAAAATAGTTACCACCTAACTCTGTTGAATGTTTTGCCTGACTTTTGGCGACAACAGCCAGGGGAGACTGACGCTAGAGGATTGCTATGTAAAGCTGTGTTGCAACGAAGAATAGATTCATGTTGTTGTGCAGAAACTAATTTAGACGAAATGGTTTATCATGTGCAGCCAGAATTTAGTCTTCGATATATGTATTTAGTAGCGATATAGGAAAATGAGAGAAGCATGGTAAAGGGTTTAAATTTTTGGAGGAAATACGATATTTGCATTATCCCATGTAAACAGACTGTGCCGGAGAGACCAGCAGGGGTGCGGTGAAGATCGCCGCCTGAACACAAGAGCTCAATGTGCTCCGGGAATAATATTCGTTTGCTGCAGCCACCAAGTGTGAGTCACCAACACAGTGGGGGCGTGGGAATGATTGAGGAGTCACAGGTCCTGCCAGGGAAGCAACGAAGTCCCTTACAAGGGCTGAGAGGCAGGTGAAAAAATGGACATTGGGAATAAAGGAGCGACGACGCGAGAGGCAGGGCCACTCAGCCTGAAGCCGTGAGAGAGAGCCGGCATAAGAGTGCCCAGGCAGCAGGCACTTGGATGGTGCTATGCTGGCTGGAGCAGGTAAGTGGAGAAGGCCCTCGTTTGTCTTGGCGCGGACCTGATTGCCTAGTGGCCCCTTCCATTTGGCGAGCAGGCAAACCGCGGCCTGGGATGATCCTCAGAGAAACTAGTAGCGGACAGAGAGGAGGCAGAGTAATGCTGTTGAGCTGTGGCCCCTGAGGCAAGTGGGCCCACCCGGAAGGTGGGAAGAGAAAGGAAGGATAAGATCTGGCCTGCATGAAGCACTCCCTGGTGGCCCGGTCCCTAGGAGTGCAGGGGGGGGTGTTAGGGGGGACCACCGAGGAGGACCACCGAGGTGTGGGTTTTGAGGCATGGCTGGCCAGCCCCTTGCTACCGAGTTGGTACGGCTGCGCTTTGAGACATGCCACAGTGGGAGTCCCGATGGGACAGTTCAACCCCGCCGGCACGTGCCTTGTAAATAAGAGTAGCCACCATAACTCCAGATGACCTGAGGGGCTGGTAGCAGGCCTGGCAACGGAGCAAATTAAGACAGCCCGCTCAAATGTGTGAGGGAAGGGAGATTAAAAACGTTGCACAGAAGAGGGCTTCAGATTGGGTTCATCAGTGCTGGGTGCCCCAATATATGTGGGATAAAGTGGTTTAACCCTCCAGTTCATTTGACAAGTGGTTTGCGCACCCCCCTGGAAACAAAGATTGGTCGGTTTTATGCAAGAACAGGGGGGGGGGGGGGGTTTGTAGAACAATGTTGGTGCCAGAAATTTTACCCGACCGCAGCAACAAAGCAGGACATCAAAGACATCATGTGGGGAGATAAGGGCTATGAGGTTCGGCATGCAAAACGTGATTTCCGTACTCAGACGCGAGTGTTAAAAAATTAAAGTTACTCACATTAGTGACTAGGGTACTCAGTCCATAGTACCCTTTCCTCTATTGTTGTGGGCGTTGTTAGGCAGAATCCTGTGCAGTTCCCTTGGGGAACACTGCAAAAAGATTAAGACTACAGGAGTAAGCAGTAAACCCAATTGGTAGCAGTCTGCACCACCCAATTTTACCTGGTAGCTGTGGCTGAGCAGTCAGACCTCTCTCAAGAAGAGTAGGGCAGTATATAGAGTATAGAGAATAGGGCCAAAAACACAGTAGAGCAAACAAACACTGACCAGAGCTTTGTATCAAAAGTATATAATTATTTATTTAAAACACACGTTAGGCAATACACTAGCACTCTAAATCAAAAGTAAGTTAAAACACAGTCAGGTAAAGTATAAACACCCCCCTTGATAACTATTAAGCAAGTCAGAGTTAAAACACCACTATTTGTTAAAACAAATGTGAGCGCGTAACCTAGATGGCACTCCAATAGTTAAGTTAAAGGGAGAGAAAAAGGCAGGGCATAGAAATGAAACAGTTCCCAACACTTTTAGAAGTTCACAGCAAGGGAGTAAAGTATACACTGTAGAGTCAAAGTTCATAGGCCAGGCCCACTTTAAATGGAGCAAAGCGATATGTGCCCAAGATCACACAGTTTAAAATGCACTGAAAGTCTTTGCAGAATGTTCAAAAGAGGTTGGGGTGATTTAAGAAGTAAAGTTAGAAGGTCTGGGGCCAACCCAGTTGGAAAGCCAAGGATTTAAGGGTCACCTTTAGCAATCTGTGGAAAGGGAGGGCAGGCAGAACACAGTACCTTAAAGAGAGAGGACGCTCCAGCGGTGGCAGTTGTTCCTGGCAGTGGTTGCAGTTCATTGTTTTGACCAGGGGAAGAGAGGATCTCGTCGAGGAGGAAACTTGGAGTCGAGGCACTGCACAGGGATGAAACCAGCCACGGAGCTCGTCGGTTAAAAGGTGTGTTCCTTTTATTCGCGGTCAAAGTGGTGAAGCTTGGCTATCCGGTCGCCGGGGTGCGTGGCACGGGCGATTCGACCAAGAGACATCTTTGGAAGGCGAAAGGGGCGAACTGGTTGATCCCACCAGCTCAAAGGAAGAAGACTCGTCCAGCAGAAGATCTTCTCTTGTTGTTGGGAAAGTGGTGAGTTCATTGCAGCAGGGCTCCACCGATGGTGCCGTCGTTGCAGATGGCTCAGCTTGTTCCCTCTTCGGATTCTTAGGTCCTGTGGCGACTTCCAGTCCCAAAAGCCCTGCTTTTATGCAGAAAACCCCCCATTCAACAGCCTAGTTGTCACTCAAACATGCTAAGTGGTGAGCCAGGCGGCTTACCACTGGGCCAATCAGAATAGAGTGCGACTTGGGTTGCTAAGGCAACGCAGTCCAGGGTGCCAATTCCCCTCCCCACACATCCTGTGGAACCCAGACAGAGTGGCACCATTTCGAGGGCTTCTGTGGAGTAGCCTGCCAAAAAGTGGATTTTAGAAAAGAGTTCTGGCAAAAAGACCCAACTGTTGATTTAATATTAAATAAATAAATCAGCGGTATCTAACATTGCACCAAAAAGTGGTGCGTTTAAAATGAATGGGAAAATCCCATAGGAAATAGTCTGGTGGGATATTTTGCGTGGTAACCACTGCCACCAGCCAGAAACTTGACAAGGGGGGACTGGAGAGTGCCCCCTTGAAAACAGACCCAGGGGCAATTAACCTCTTCCAGTACTTCCACAATATGATGGTTTGTACTGGTTCCGTTCACAATTTTGGACTAGTAAAGTCAATGGTGACTTTACATGCCCTGGGAGACAATAGTCAGTCCCAGGGTATGGAGTCTATGTTTGGGGGTCACTATGACACCCCTGTGTTACTGCACTGAGGGTGCTGTGTAACACATACATAAAAACAGATGATACCCTATGGAGTAAAAGACCCCATAGCCCATAAGCACACAAAAAGTCAAAGACATACCTCAAATCATGCCTAAGAGTGGGAGGAAAAGAGTCTCACTCTTGGCAGGAGAAACAAACAAACCCCAAAAATCCAGCCAAGCTGCTGTGGAACTCACTAGGTTTGGGGAATTAGCCTTTTAAGAGAATTCTCCCTAACAGGCGCCCCCCAAAATGGGGACGGAACTGGAACCTTTGGCAGCGAAAAATTGAGCTTTCCTTTTAAATTTAGTATAGTGCGCAGCCTTGGGAGGTATGGAGGAAAGGGGACTATGGAATAGGAGTACTCTAGTCACTACAGTGAGTAACTTTAATTACGCATGTGTCCCGACCCCCCCCTTCTTCCATCCTTGTGGGTGATTCCACTAAAAAAGAATATAGGGGGGAGCTGTTATAACCTACCTCATGATTAGGACGAAGCAAAAAGGTTATTCAGAACCGCCTGACCAAACTCTGCATCGTGCCTGGAGCTGGAGTCCAGTGAATATTGCTTACAGAAGGCTGACGGAGTGGCCCAAGTAACCGCCTTGCTGATGACATCCCAAGAAGCATGTCTCAGTCAATGTGGCGGCCGTGGCCTTGCCTCTGACCGCATGGGCACAAACTCCCTCAAGAACTGATTTGCCCATGGCCGTGTACGCCACCGAGATGGCTTGAACCATCCACCGGGTGATGGAAGCCTGGCAGCCGGGGGAGGAGTCCACAAAAGTCACAAAAAATGCCCGACTTCCTGAAAGAGTTCGTCCAAGAGAGATAGAACTTGAGGACTCTATTGAGGTCTAAGGAATGCAGGGCCCTCTCTGCCTCCGACTGTGGGTTCGGGAAGAACACAGTCAGGAAGATCTCTTGGAGAGACCACCTTGGGCAAGAAGTTTGGGTGAGTGCGCACGATGACCTTGTCGTCGTGAAATGTGGTGAAAGGCTTGCACGAGGACAACGCCTGTAGCTAACTAACCCTGCACGCAGAAGTCAGAGCCACCAGTAAAACTGTCTTTAGTGTCACCAAGCAGATGTCCACAGAGGCCATCGGCTCGATAGGCATGTGTTGAAAAGCTGCAAGAACTACTTTGAGATCCCAGACCGGGTGCAGCCTATGTACTGATGGAAAAAGCAGAGAGCACCTCTTAAGGCAGGCCTTAACCACAGGAAAAACATGCTCAGGCGAATTCTTGTAAGTCCCAATGGCTGCCAAATAAGTGTGCCACATATCCAACTGACTGCCAGACCGAGCCAGGTGTGCTGAAAAACCTAGTACGTCATCCAGAGGATAGGTGACAGAGCAGACCCTTGTCCTGTGCCGAATGGCAGAAACTAGCCAATTTACTCTTATACTGTGACCGAGTCGAGGGTCTCCTGGCCCGCTGAATGATGTCCCAGTTGTCATCCAAAAATGTAGCATGCTGAAGCCTCAGCTGGTCAGTAACCAGGCCATCAGCTCCAGCTTGGCCTGGTCCGGATGTTCCACCGCCCGGCGTGCTGCGTCAGGAATCCCCAGCTGGAGATCGGAAGGTGGACAGGACCCTGAGAGCTTAACTGCAGCAGGTCCGAAAACCAGGGTCTCGAAGGCCAGTAGGGGCAATCAGAATGAGGCTGCAAACCACCGAAGCACGAAACATGCAGAGGGTCCGTTAGAGCAGGGGTGGGCAGGAACGCTTAACACCTGCGGCCGTGCCAACACATCTGGAAGGCATCACCCAGAAACCACTGACCCCGTTCTGCCCATGAAGCAAACTGAAGGCATTCGAATCCAAAGGGGATGGAAACAAATCCAGCTCTACGAACTCCCAATGCAGGAACAGAGGCAACAAGGAGTCTGTGTGCAACTCCCACTCGTAGGTGTTGAACCCCAGACGGCTCAGCTGAACGGCTTCTGCATTGCTGTCCCCCGGGATGAGGACTGCTGAAATCCAAATACTCTCAGCCAGGGGCCATTTCCAGATCGATACCGCCTCCATGCAGAAGGAGCGGGGGGATGGGGTGGGGTGATCAGCAAAACCGACTTGTCCCTGATGAGGAGCAAAAACACCTTGAGGGCCAGGCCCACTGCTTTGAGCTTGAGCAGAATGATATGCAGAAGGGCTTCTGTCCTGGACCATGCTCCATGAATCGTGTAGGCTTCCAGAGAAGCCCCCCTGCCCGAAAGAGACGTCTGTCGTTACCACCAGGGTAAGCTCCGGTCGGGTGAAGGGGGGTTCTCACTGAAACATTTCCTTCCATCAGCCACCAGCGAAGATAGGGCAGCAGGAGCGGGGGAATCGGAATACTGTCCGACTGAGACCCATCTCCTGATCCCAATCGGCCGCCAGGTGGAGCTGGAGGCACATCATTTTGAGACAAGCGTGCTGTACAGTGAGCACGCAGGAGGCCATCAGGCCCAGAATGTGTTGGAACCACCCTACCGAAGTAGCTGTGTTGGCCAGAAAGTGCTGCACCATTGTGCGGAGCGACAGAAGCCCCTCGGGCATAGGAAACACTTGTTGAATGGTAGTGTTCCAACGCACCCCTAGAAAGACCAGCTCCTGGGATGGGCACAACTGTGACTTCCTCTGGTTGAGGGAGAACACCAGCTGATGAAGGATATCTGCCAATCTCTGGCACGAGTGCACCACGCCTTCTGATGAGCCCGCCCTCACCATCCAGTCGTCCAAATAAAGGTACATATGATGGCTCTCCAAGCAGAAAAGGCCTGCCACTACGTTCATCAACTTCGTGAAAACACGAGGAGCCGAGTTCAGGCCGACGGGCAGCACCTTGTGCTGAAAGTGGTACGACAATCGTGAACCGCACAAAGTTCTTATGCGGTTGGTAGACGGGAACATGCAGGTACGCATCCTTGAGGTCCAGAGAACACATCCAGTCCCCTGCATACAGAAACTCGGCTAGAAATTACAAGACCAGGACAACCGTCAGGGCAGTCTGGTTGTTCTTGGGTACTGCAAAAATTTTGGAATAGTACCCGGACTACAAGACAAACTGCCTCCATCGCCTGTATCTCCAGGAACGAAAGGAACTCCCGTAAAAGAACCACGGACCGGTTCTGACAAAGAGGAGGAGAGGATGGCAGAGGCAAATGAAGAGGAAGACTGGCTAATCGCGGCAACGTGGGCGATGAAGTCATTGCGTCTGGCAGACATTTGTTTGCGCGAGTATAGTCACAGGAAGAAAGTAGCCTCAACCAATCACAAACTAGCCCTTTCCACAGGTGCAAACCATCCGACTATAAACCAGCCTAGTGGAGGAGCAAGGACACTAAAATACACCAAACCACACAGCTCAGTTTGTGGACTGCTTGAGTGGATAAATTTCAGAGTATGGTGAGCAGGAGGAAGGAGTTTAGAGCAGTAGCAAAGAGAAGGTTTGAAAGTAGAGCAAAGCAGAGATGCTGGAGAAGTTCAGTGGAGGAGAGATCAGAACAGCTGGGGCGAAAGAGAAAAAGGAGGTGCTAACTAGGATCAGACGAGGTGGCGGGAGATACAACTGTATAAGAGTTTTTTGTAGGAGGTTGCTGAAGGAAGACTTGAATTTCCAAAATCAACCCTGTGGTAGGATTTTGGGAGGACACCCTATTTTGGTGAACAATGAGACACAGTTTTGTAGCCAAACCCAATCAGAAGCTTCCCTAGTCTCCATCTGGGACAACCTAAAAAGAACAGCCGAAGCAGACGGCTGCGCAGTACTCATCCTGCTAGACCTTTCCGCAGCCTTCGATACCATTGATCACTCGATTCAGACTACAATCACTAGGAATCAAAAGCAAAGCCCATCCATGGATCTCTTCGTTCAGCTCTAACCAGTCACAAATCATGCAACTCGACCATTTCACATACATATCACGTTCAGTCTGTAAAGGTGTACCCCAATGAGCATCCACATCACCGCTAATCTTCAACCTACAACCTATTCCTGTAATCATCCGCTCGTACAACCTTACCTGCTACAACTATGCAGATGATACCCAGATCATCCTCAAAATCCCGAACTCCGAAGGATCTGGCAGCCCGGACCAGTCATCGTGCCTCTCCGATATTGATCACTGGATGACAACCAACCACCTCATCCTCAACCCTAGGAAAACCAAAATCCTACCCTGTGGGAAAACCTCACTCATCCCCCAACCAATCCTGTGGCCCGAATCACAAGAACCAGCACCTTCAAACGTGGTTAAAAACCTTGGATGCGAATTAGACTCAAATTTATCCCTCACCCAATACATCACCAGCGTATCCAAAACCTGTTTCTTTCACCTATGTATTCTCAGGCGGATTTTCCCCAACCTCACCTATCCCCACCGTTTCTCGGCCATCAACTCCATCATCCTCTCCCGTCTTGACTACGCAAACTGCCTCTACCTAGGAGCCCCTGCATCCCAACTAAAGAATGCAAAATGTGGCAGCACGCCTGCTCATTAACCTGCCCGCCAGAGAACACATCAGCCCGACCCTGAGAGTCCTCCACTGGCTCCCTATTGCGCAACGCATCACCTTCAAAGCCATGTGCATCACCCATCGGGCAATCCACAACACTGGCCCTGAATTCCTCCGAGACAAAATTGTCCCATACCAGCCTACCAGGACCCAGAGATCTTGCACTGCATTTCACCTAGTGATCCCACCCCACAGCTCCTGGAAACTTGGCGGTTCCTCCTTCTCCGTCCAAGCGCCAGTCATCTGAAATTCCATTCCCTTACACATTCGCAACACTGAAAACCAGGAAGGCCCTTAAAACCTGGCTCTTCCCAATACTCTCCTAAAACACTGTCTCCAGGCAAGCCAGCAGCTTTCGTTGTGACTCTCCTGATCCACCATCAATCCACCCACAACAACACTCTCACCCGACAAGCACTCGAGGTAAGCCAGAAGCCTTCACTGTGGCTACACTCGCAACATAATCACTGCGCCCCCCTGCCCGCCAGTACACATGAGAGACGACCAACAATGAGACAAGTAGCCCAGAGTAGCACATGCCCATCACTAAGTAATCACTGTCACTGTTAATCTGCACTCTTCATTCAGGGAAGCTCTCAACACTAGCAATCCCCCACTACATATCCATTCCCAAATCTAGGTACAACAAACTATCGACGACTGTTATATCACAGATACCTACTTTACAACAGGCTGAACCTACGCCCTTTCAAACCTAGACCCCCCCCGCCACCCTACGTCTCGAATCTAGGTGTAGCCTCCACTGTTTGTTTATTATATGTTGAGGCCTTCTGCACCTTGAAACCTGTGCCTCCTGCCCAGCATATATGACCCTCAAATATAGGTGTAGCCTCATTTGTTTACCATATGCTTTAAATCTACTGCACTGTGAAACATAGGTCGTTCTTCCACTATACAGGATCCTCAAATCTAGGTGTAGGCCCCATCTTGGTTTAATATACGCTGATACCGGCTACTATATGAAACCTAGGCCCCTCGCTACTGGATTCTCAATTCTAGACCTGGACAAAAAAGCAATCTTGCAGCCGACGTTACGTATTCTCACACCACTGGTGTGGACACAGGCCGCAACACTGCCAAACAATCATGCATGATAGAAGACGGCTATGGCTAAGCACATCCGGCCTAGTTCACACACAGCCATCCAGACTGAAACACCTGACGTACCTCAACACCTCTGCCACTAGCATACAGCGACCACCACCCGAAAGGAACCCGGTGTAGCTGGTCTCACATAGACTCTCTGAACAATAGCAATCTATCTCTAATCCTCAAAATCACCCGCCCATGTGTCTGACCACTCCTGGACTGCTTATACAAGCCTTGCTAGCCACCCAAGTCTTAGAACGGCAACATGCACACATGCATCTAAGCTAAACTCCTTAGAATTTACAACCACATTGACTACGGTCACCAAGAGCGTTCCAACTAAGGAAAAAAGCGCATTGAGTCCACACAAGTGGGGAAAGAGCGCTATATAAATAACCAAATACAATCAAGGTAGAGTCAAGGTGTAGCCCAAGGAGGGGTGTGAGAGTGGTCTAGGGCTGCAATGGGTCCAGACAGAACACTACCAATAATTTCAGTTAGGTTAAGTATTAGGTCTTTAAAATAAACACTACGCAAGTAAAACATTGAGTTAAATAGTAACACACAACACTATAAAACACATGCATTCACCTGTAGAAAATATATTAAAGCATGTGATTCAGTAACCAGTGCAACACAGGCGAGTACTCTACTGCATTTGAAGTAAAAAATAAACTTTGTAAGAGCTAGGGAAGCTATTCTATGGTAATTCTTAAGTCCAACCCGTCAGATGTGGTGGGGCCTTGTGCCCAAAAGTCACCACTTCCAGAGTTGCACTTCACAGGTAGGTTTATTAAGAGGTGAATTATGGCAGTGGTTATAATTAAAAGTTAGGAAAAGTTCAAGTAAATAAATTCACTCAATCCCCGTCACTAGGCTAGGCCTTGGAAGGGGTCCTTGACCAGGTCCCCACCAACCAAAGTCTGGAAAGAGTGATTTAGGGACAGGACTGTATTCTCATGTAACCATAAGGAGAAGACATGCATTACTCACTGTAATAGCATTTCTGATGATTGTATCCGCTTAGATTCACATGCTGTGCATATAGTCCGACATCCAGTGGTAACCTCTGAATATTGCATCTTGTCTTTCGAGGATCGAAAGAGGACGTCGACATGGGCATGCCTGTAACACTATACCTAACATGACGTGTAGTGTACCCAAAAACCCCTCACGTGTCGAGGTCCCTCAGATAGTTTTTTTCCGCCCAGCTATCTGGTCGCCCTAATGCGGAGCTCTTCATAAGACATTGCGTTATTGTTATATTTCTCGACCTGTGGTTGTTTATTCCCATTGTCACTCCTTTTGACGGTTGAATCATGTGCCACCGCCAAAGACTGCTGGCCGGCCTAGACAGTGGGATAGTGGGGTCAGGGTCGTCATATTCTGTTCAAGAATGCCTTTCCTTTTCCTCTCCCTTTGTTCCCTGGGTTTTGTCATCGCTATCTCAATCCTGCACTATAAACAGGACTCCATTTAGATTTTGTCCTTCGTGTGAGGCAAAATATTTGTGGAAGTACGAGCACTGTTGGTGCAATAATTGTCTTCCCATCAACCAATATGAGGCATCCTGTGCGGCCTGTAAAGTCCTACGTCCAAAGATGATTAAAGAGTGCCGTATAAATCGGTGGGTGGCCTACGGTATGCCGCAGGCCGAAAGTAATTCTCCTGCTGCCACAGCCGCCGAGTGTGATATAGGGACTAGCGATGACCAAGGCTCTGTTTCGGAGGCCATTGGCTTTATGGCAGAGAGTTTTTGATCCGCAGCGTCCGGTCCCGGCCCCGATTGGCACAACGTGAGTCCTACTATGGGGAAGATACATCCCGGTGACAGGGACGCACAAGATTCCCTACAGTACACGTCACACTAGGGATAGTATTACCAAACACGCCCTGTCGACGTCCGTTTTCAAAAACAAATCTTATAATACTCTGCGACTTCCACTTGATGTCGGATTATGCACAGCATGTGATCTAAGCAGATCCACAAACTCCAGAAATATATATCCCTGTGACTGTCCTTCCATTAGAGATACCGAGGGAGAAAACAGTCCTGATTCAACTAGAAATCCAAATGCATTCTAGTTTGTTCCCCTTTTTGAAGATGTATGCATAGGCGTTTATTGCAATCCGAACACTCCAATAAACAGCCTTGAAACCCATTTGCTGTGCTATGTATATTGTCGATGGGTTATATTAGGTCCAGTCTAAGGTAGGGTAATGATATACATTTGAGGGCTAAGTCACCTTTCAGTTGGTGATGAAGTGATAGATGGGGATTCATTCATCCATATTCTTACCCACTCATGACATGGATTTCCTTAAAACTGTATGCCAAAATTGGGAGGTCTACGTCCATGTGATATCCATACACCAGAACTGAATGTGGAATGCAAAGGTCTGCCTCAAATGCTGATTTTCTTCAGGTTGAAGCAGTTTCCTCTGTGACCTCAGATTCTGGCACGATATCTGGCTAATGGTTACATTGGAAGTGCCCCATCTTTGCTGCTGTATCGCAACAATGTCTGACATCGCTCAATAAGAGGATTTTGTTTAAATAACCATGAGTTAATGCAATCTGCCAACCTCCTCTAGCTTCTCATCCTTTATAATTAAATATCTTGCATTGCAAATTACTTTTGCCCATCTCATCATATGTGATTTTGTAAAGGTGAACTTTGAGGTCTCCATCATCTATAAACATTTCATTTTGCGACATGAAGTCCTAGGTTTATAATGGTGAAATACAGGACTACAAGTTCCAGAATGCAAAGTTAAAACCAGGAATGGACCAATGTCTCCCAAATGGAATGGATCATTTTGGCTTGCATGTACAATGTGATGCTATATTAATTATTTAGAGCCTGCGCGTCCACCCCAACCCCTGGCATCACTAGTAAAATGTTCCTTAAGGGAACAAATGATAAAAGACAACTTCATGAAACAAACACTACTGATAACTGTTCAACTGTACTTACGTTTTCCTGAGAAAGATTGCTGGTTGCTCTAAGACCCTCATCGTGGATATGGTTCTGCAATTCTTGTATCATATGAGGTAAGCCATTTGACACAGACCGGAGTAGAGTGTACATGTTTGCCATGTCTGTAAATAAAGAAACGTTACCATAGTGGATTCTGTGCTCTTAATTGACCAAACCCATTCTTTTTTAAGTAGGATAAGACACAAGTGGAAGAGACCAAGTCAAAGTACATGCACAATCCTAGCCCCCTCTCCTTTCCTATTCACAGGCTCAGTCCAACTTTCCAATGTTCGTTTTCTGTTTAGAAGTCTGGGTGGGGCACCCGTTTCCTGTATTACTGTTCTTATCCCTATTTGGGCGATTTGGGCCATCCACTGGTTATATTATGGTACCTTAATTCCCAGGAACAATTGAGCAGTTAAATCAGGGATCATGGCTACTGTAATCCAGCTTTCTTTTCCTAAAACCACAATTACCATGAATACAGTCCAATTGCTCTTTCTCTATTCCTTTCCAACTAGAGGAAAGTAGTACATGGTTTATGGCACATCCCCTGCTTCCACTATCTAATTGTGACGAGATGTTTTTTCCTTCTGGGTGACGGGAACTCTCTAGGTAGATGTATTCTCTGCCCTACTCTCTTTCCGTAAAAAACTAAAAACCTGGCTCTTCACTCAGGACTCCAAGTTACACTCTCCTTAACTGTAAGTACCATGGCATGTCCCGCACCTCACCCACCTGCAAGTAAGGAACAAGTTACTTACCTGTAACTGTTGTTCTCCAGCATGGGTCTGGCATGGATTCACATGCTCATGAATATTCTCCGTCGTCAGGCCGGGAATCCTCGGTATAGAAAAAAATCAGTATCAGTTTCGTTTCTGATCTGTCTTTCTTAGTAGTAACCAATCACTGGTCTCTGGGTCATACTGCCCCCAGCCAATGACCGCCCTCTCCACCAAGCCCCGCCTCTGGCAGCCATCCTCCGATTTGGTAGCACGTAAAGTGGCATTATGACCAAGTGAAGAGCCGCAGAGGGGTAGGCGGGAGGGTTTGCATGTGAATCCATGCCAGACCCATGCTGGAGAACAACAGTTACAGGTAAGTAACTTGTTCCTTCTCCAGCACGGGCTCTGGCATGGATTCACATGATCATGAATAAGAGAATACATAGCAGTACACACATGCACAACCACGGGAGGTGGCAACAGGCTCAACATTAAGCAATACAACAACTCAACATTAAACATCTCTTACCTCCTAACCAGGCTCACCTTAAGCGAACAGGTTGCGCAGCACTGCTTGGCCGACCCTGGACTCCTCCCTGGAGTCCCGATCGACGCAGTAGAATCTTGTGAAGGTGTGCGTCGACCTCCACGTCGCATCCCTGCAGATGTCCAGCAGGGGCACACCAGACAGGAACGCCGTGGTAGCAGCGATGGCTCTTGTCGAATGGGCTCTCGGACGGCCGGGCAGCGGTCGGTTTGCCAACCGGTGACAGTGCATGATGCAGCCGGAGAGACATCTGGAAATGGAAGTCTTCGAGAGAGCCTTCCCTTGATTCAGTGTCACAAATTTCACAAACAGCTGTGAGGTCTTCCGAAAAATCTTCGTGCGGTCCACGTAGAACTTCAGCGCTCTAGCTACGTCCAGCGAGTGCAGAGTCCTTTCAGCCGGCGACGAAGGAGACGGGAAGAAAACAGGCAACACCAAGGGTTCATTGAGGTGGTAGTCCGATGGCACCTTGGGCATGAAGGAGGGGTGCGTCCTCAGCACCACCCTCGTGTCGTGAAACGTCAAGTATGGCGGCTTGCAAGATCGGGCCTAGATCTCTCCCACTCGTCGTGCGGAGGTGATGGCCACGAGAAACGCTGTCTTCCACGACAGAAACTTCAACGGTGCCGAATGCATAGGCTCAAATGGGGGCCCCATGAGCCTGGTCAGCACCACGTTGAGCTCCCACGCCGGGGCAGGGGGCCTTCACCGGCGGGAATGATCGGACCAATCCTTTCATAAATTCCTTCACCAGTCGATGAGACCACAAGGACGCCCGTCCCATAGTTCTGGTGTATCGTGAGATGGCGGCCAGATGTATCTTGATGGAAGCGTGAGCTAGACCAGCCTTGGCCAATGACAGTAGGTATGGCAATACTTGGGGGGCCGTAATCCGCAGAAGGTTAATCTTCTGTGCACGGCACCAGACAGAGAACCTCTTCCATTTATGTCCGTAGCACTTGAGAGTTGAGGACGCCCTGGCCTTTGCAAGAACCTCTCTGCAGTCGGCTGGGATGTCGTACCCTCCAAACTCTAGTGCTGCAGGAGCCAGGCCTGCAAGTTCAGCGACTCCGGGTTGTGGTGAAGAATGGCGCCTCCTTCTCTGGAGAGAAGGTCTGCGTCCGTCGGCAGCTTGACTGGCGTGGACGTTGATAAGTCCAGAAGGTCCGGGAACCAGATCTGCCTCGGCCACGCCGTTGCAACGAGGATCATCCTGCACCGGGACCTCTTGAGCTGGTTGATGAGCCGGAGCAGCAACGGTAGCGGAGGGAATGCATAAAGAAATAGGCCGTCCCAGGGGAACGAGAAAGCATCGCCCATGCTCCTCGGCTGGGGGAACCTGCTGGCGAACCTCCGGCACTTGGAATTCGTCGCCGTCACGAAGAGATCGATTTGGGGTTCGCCCCATCGACAGAAGTGTCGATCCACTTGATCCTGGCGTAGTTCCCACTCGTGGCACGAGCGCAGCTCTCTGCTGAGTGAGTCGGCGATCGTGTTTTTTATTCCTGCCAGATGAAGAGGCACCAGAAACATCCCTTGGGCGACGGCTCAATACCAGAGATCCTGGGCTTCCTTGGATAGGGCCGGGGATCTGGTTCCGCCCTGCTTCCGGATGTAGAACATTGTGGTGGTGTTGTCGGTGAAGATCCTCACCACCTTGCCCTTGAGGGACGGAAGAAAGGACCTGAGGGCCCAGAACACTGCGCGGAGCTCCAAGATGTTGATGTGGATGTGGAGTGACTTCTCCTCCGGGAGCCAAAGCCTCTCGCGTGAAGATCTCCGGAGTGCTCTCCCCAACCTTTCAGGGAGGCGTCCGTCGTCACTGTCACCTGGTGAGCTGGGGTCTGAAAGTCTGTGCCCGCCGACAGATGAGAGCGGGTACCCCACCACCGGATCGCCTGACGAAACGTCTCGTTCAGAGGCATTCTGCCCTCGAAGCTGCCCGTCGACTGGACCCAGCGGGCGTCGAGAAACTCTTGTAAGGGGTGCATCCGAAGCCTGCAAAGGCGCACCAGATAAATGCAGGAGGACATCATCCCGAGGAGGGACTTACCCTGGCCATGACCGTGGCCAGCAGACGCTGCACCTTGCCCAGAATGGTCCTGGTCCTTTCCTACGAAGGCGAGACCAGCCGCACCACTGTGTCGAGCTTGGCTCCCAGAAACAGGGCGACTTGCGACGGAACCAGGTGGGATTTTGGAAAGTTGATGGAGTATCCCAGGTCCGCGAGCAGCTGGACGGTCTTCGCAGTGTGCTCCACAGCGAGCTCCCTTGTCCTTGTCTGGATGAGCCAGTCGTCCAGGTAGGGGTGGACGTGGATCCCCTGTAGGCGCAGCCGCGCCGCCACCGGTGCGAGGCACTTGGTGAACACCTTGGGTGCCGACTTCAATCCGAACGGGAGGGCCTTGAACAGGTAGTGCCGCCCTTGGACCACGAACCTGAGGAACTTTCGGTGTCTTTTTAGAATGGGGATGTGGAAGTACGCATCCTCCAAGTCCAACGACGACAGGAAAACGCCCTCCTCCAGCTGTCCCAGCACGTACTGGAGGGTGACCATCCGGGACTTCTGTGCCTTGATGTACTTGTTCAGTCGTCGCAGGTCCAGGATGGGGCGCCATCCTCCTGTCTTCTTTTTTACGAGGAAGAACCTCAAGTAAACTCGGGAGCCCCGAAGCCTCTTTGGGACGAGCTCGATGGCACCCTTCTTGAGCATCGCCCTTACTTCCAACAGTAGTTGAGGGACGTGATTTTCCTTCCTGGCCACGGGTGGAACGCGAGGGCACTTCTTCTGAAACTCGAGGACGTGCCCTTGGGCCAGGGTGTCCAGCACCCAACGATTGGTGGAGATGGACTCCCACACGCTGACGAACCTCGCCAGCCGTCTGACCACCGGGGTGCTTCGGCAGAGGCCCGACCCCACAGTCGCTTCTATCTTGTTTGGAGGCCGCCTTGCCTCCTTGACCTCCCTGTCGACAACGACGGGCACCACCTGACTTGCCGCGTCCCCTGTAGGCTTCCTGGGACGAAGATCTTGCCGCTTAGCGGTACGTGGAGGAGCCACTGCCGGATCCCTTGGAGGCCCCTTGTCTGCCTCCGGAGCTCCGAAAGGATGGCCGTCGTTGTTGGAGCACTCCCAGTGCCCGGGCAGTCTCCGTGTCTGTCTTGATGGCCTGAAGGGACTCATCAACCGCCTTCCCAAACAGGTTTTTCCCGTCGAAGGGCATGTCCAAAACCTTGGCTTGTACGTCCTGGCGGAAATCCATCGCCTTGAGCCATCCTCGTCGTCTCAGGCAAACGCCGTTGCCCAACTGACGGAAACCAGTGTCGGCGATGTCCATTGCCACCGTGATGGCGTGGTCTGAAGCAATCTCACCTTCCTGTAGGATTTCAAGGGCCTCAGCCCTTTTGGCGTCCGGAAGGAAGTCCAACAGAGGGGCGATTTTGAACCACAACTCCCTGTCGTAGCGGGCTACGATAGCCAGAGCGTTGGCCGCCTTGATAGTCGTTGCTGCGGATGAGATGACCCGTCGTCCCATCGTGTCCAGCTTCCTGCCCTCGCCGTCCGGCGGGGAAGTTGATGTTGAGGCCGATGCCCCCCAGCTTTCTTCTTTGCCGACGCCGAGACGACCGAATCCGGGGTAGGTTGCGCCCGAAGGCACAAGGGGGCAGCGTCGGGGACCCGGTACTACTTCTCGTACCGGTCCCTCTTTGCCGGCGCCGTGGCAGGGTTCTTGAGGAGGGTGAGCCCCTCATCCCAGACGTCATCAAGAAGTGGTACGGTGAGGACCGTATTTCTTTTAGCCTCGCGCCGTTGGTAAAGGAACCCTTCCTTCTTCTCTTCTGGGCAGAGCTGGAAGAGCTCGGATGCCCTGAAAATCATGGCATGAAAGGATCCAATCTCGTCGGGAGGGGACGCCCGAGCAGGGGGTGACGGGGGACACGTCCCGTCGTCGCCTCCGTCGTCATCTGTACCTGTCGTAGCCGTGTCCGTGCCTGCATCATCTCCATGGGTAGTAGGTCGGGGGGAAGGCAGAGCAGGCTGCAGAGGAGGGAGAGGTGGCATAGGATGCGTTGTCGTCCTCTTATGCAGTGGACTTTCTGAAGGTCCTGGCTCCGGTTCCCCCGTCGGGTCTGGCTCAGGTACCTCCGTCGGGGGAAGGGGCAACCTTGTCCTTATCTCCGAGCATAAGGACTGAATCGCTGACAAAATGGCCGCCGAAGTGTCCTGCAGTGCCGAAAACGACAGGCGCGAGGGCTCTTGAGGAGCCTCGTCGGCGACACTGTCACTCTCGTCGTCGCCCTCGTCGGGATCTCTCCCGATGGGCTGGGCCTCTTCCACGACTTCGATGAGCTCTTCTTCAGAGATCGTGTCCGTATCCATGATGGCCACCTGCCCCTCCCCCACCTTTTCCAACGAGGACTTTGTGGTGGTCTTCTCAATGGGCCTGAAAGACGACTCCCTCCATGGTGGCAGGGAGACTCTGGGTCCTGAGGTCGCCTCCACTGGCGTAGCCTCCACAGGCTGAACCAGGGCCGCTGCGACATCCTCAATCGAGGTCTTAGCAGGGTGAATGGAACAAGTTACTTACCTGTAACTGTTGTTCTCCAGCATGAGTCTGGCATGGATTCACATGCTCATGAATATTCCCCGTCGTCAGGCCGGGAATCCTCGGTATAGAAAAAATCAGTATCAGTTTGGTTTCTGATCTGTCTTTCTCAGTAGTAACCAATCACTGGTCTCTGGGTCATACTGCCCCCAGACAATGACTGCCCTCTCCCTAAGCCCCACCCCTGGCAGCCATCCTCAGATTTGGTAGCACGTGAAGTGGCAGTATGACCAAGTGAAGAGCCGCAGAGGGGTAGGCGGGAGGGTTCGCATGTGAATCCATGCCAGACTCATGCTGGAGAACAACAGTTACAGGTAAGTAACTTGTTCCTTCTACAGCATGGGGTCTGGATTCACATGCTCATGAATATAAGAATACATAGCAGTATACACATGCACAACCACGGGAGGTGGCACAAGGCTCAATATCAAGCAACACAACAACTCAACATTAAGCAACTCTTACCTCCTCACCAGGCTCACCTTAGGCGAACAGGTTGCGCAGCACTGCCTGGCCGACTCTGGACTCCTCCCTGGAATCCCAGTCGACGCAGTAGAATCTCGTGAAGGTGTGCGTCGACCTCCACGTAGAAGCCCTGCAGATGTCGAGCAGGGGCACACCAGACAGGAACGCCATAGTAGCAGCGATTGCTCTGGTCGAATGGGCTCGGACGGCCGGGCAGCGGTCGGTTTGCCAACCGGTGACAGTGCATGATGCAGCCGGAGAGCCATCTGGAAATGGAAGTCTTCGAGAGAGCCTTTCCTTGATTCACAAACAGCTGTGATGTCTTCCGGAAACTCTTCGTGCGGTCCACGTAGAACTTCAGCGCTCTAGCTACATCTAGCGAGTGCAGAGTCCTCTCAGCCGGCGACGAAGGATACGGGAAGAAAACTGGCAACACCAAGGGCTCGTTGAGGTGGAAGTCCGACAGCACCTTGGGCATGAAGGAGGCGTGCGTCCTCAGCACCACCCTTGTGTCGTGAAAAGTCAAGTATGGAGGCTTGCAAGACGGGGCCTGGATCTCTCCCACTCGTCGTGCAGAGGTGATGGCCACAAGGAATGCTGTCCTCCATGACAGAAACTTCAACGGCACTGAATGCATAGGCTCGAATGGGGCCCCCATGAGCCTAGTTAGTACCACGTTGAGCTCCCACGCCGGGGCAGGGGCCTTCACCGGCGGGAATGATCGGAACAGTACTTTCATAAATTCCTTCACCAGACGATGAGACCACAAGGACGCCCGTCCTGTAGTTCTGGTGTAACGTGAGACGGCAGCCAGATGTACCTTGATGGAAGCGTGAGATAGGCCAGACTTGGCCAAAGACAGTAGGTTCGGAAATACTTGAGGGGCCGTAATCCGCAGAGGGTTAATCTTCTGTGCCCGGCACCAGACAGAGAACCTCTTCCATTTGTGTCCGTAGCACTTGAGAGTTGAGGATGCCCTGGCCTTTGCAAGAACCTCTCTGCAGTCGGCCGGGATGTCGTATCCTCCAAACTCTAGTGCTGCAGGAGCCAGGCCTGCAAGTTCAGCGACTCTGGTTCGTGATGAAGAATGGCGCCTCCTTCTCTGGAGAGAAGATCCGCATCCGTCGGTAGCTTGCCTGGTGTGGACGCTGACAAGTCCAGAAGGTCCGGGAACCAGATCTGCCTCGGCCACGCCGGTGCAACGAGGATCATCCTGCACCGGGACCTCTTGAGCTGGTTGACGAGCCGGAGTAGCAACGGCAACGGCGGGAATGCATAAAGGAACAGGCTGTCCCAGGGTAACGAGAAAGCATCGCCCATGCTCCTCGGTTGGGGAAACCTGCTGGCGAACCTCCGGCACTTGGAGTTCGCCGCCGTCACGAAGAGATCGATCTGGGGTTCGCCCCATCGTCGGAAGAGTCGGTCCACTTGATCCTGGCGCAGTTCCCACTCGTCGCACGAGCGCAGCTCCCTGCTGAGTGAGTCGGCAATGGTGTTCTTTATCCCTGCCAGATGAAAGGGTACCAGAAACATCCCTTGTGCGATGGCCCAATGCCACAGATCCTGGGCTTCCTTGGACAGGGCAGGGGATCTGGTTCCGCCCTGCTTCCGAATGTAAAACATCGTGGTGGTGTTGTCGGTGAAGATCCTCACCACCTTGCCCTTGAGGGACGGAAGGAAGGACCTGACGGCTCAAAACACTGCGCGGAGCTCCAAGATGTTGATGTGGAGAGTCTTCTCCTCCGAGCACCAAAGGCCTCTCGCGTGGAGGCCCCCGGTGTGCGCCCCAACCTTCCAGGGAGGCATCCGTCGTCACCGTCACCTGGTGGGCTGGGGCTAGGAAGCCTGTTCCCGCTGTCAGATGAGCGCGGACACCCCACCATCGTATCGCCTGACGGAACGTTTCGTCGAGCGAGATCCTATCCTCGAAGCTGCCCATCGTCTGGATCCAGTGGGCATCGAGGAATTCTTGCAAGGGCCGCATCCGAAGTCTGCAATGGGGCACCAGATAAATGCAGGAGGACATCATTCCGAGGAGGGACTTGATAGACCTCACTCTGGCCACGTCCGTGGCCAGTAGACGTTGCACCTTCCCTAGGGTGGTCCTTATCCTTTCCTCCGACGGTGAGGCCCGCCGCGCCACTGTGTCGAGCTGTGCTCCCAGAAACTGGGCGACTTGCAACAGGACCAGGTGGGATTTTGGAAAGTTGATGGAGAACCCCAGGTCCGTGAGCAGCTGGACGGACTTCGCAGTGTGTTCCACGGCAAGCTCCCTTGTCCTTGCCCGTATGAGCCAGTCGTCCAGGTAGGGGTACACGTGGATACCCTGCAGGCGCAGCCGCGCCGCCACCGGTGCTAGGCACTTGGTGAACACCCTGGGCGCCGATTTTAATCCGAACGGGAGGGCCTTGAACTGGTAGTGCCGCCCTTTGACCACGAACCTGAGGAACTTTCGGTGCCTCTTTAGAATAGGGACGTGGAAGTAAGCATCCTCCAAGTCCAACGACGACAGGAAATCGCCCTCCTCCAGCTGTCGCAGAACGTGCTGGAGGGTGACCATCCGGAACTTCTGTGCCTTGATGTATTTGTTTAGTCGACGCAGGTCCAGGATGGGACGCCATCCTCCTGTCTTCTTCCTCACGAGGAAGCATCTTGAGTAAACTCCGGAGCCCCGAAGCCTCTTCGGGATGAGCTCGATGGCACCTTTTCTGAGCATCGCCCTTACTTCCAACAGCAGTTGAGGGACGTGATTTTCCTTCCTGGCCACGGGAGGAATGCGGGGGCACTTCTTCTGGAACTCGAGGACGTGCCCCAGGGACAGGGCGTCCAGCACCTAACGGTCGGTGGAGATGGACTCCCACACGCCGACGAACTTCGTCAGCCGGCCTCCCACCGGGGTGCTTCGGCGGGGGCCCGACCCGACGGACGGTTCAATCTTGCTTGGAGGCCGCTTTGCCTCCTTGACCACCTTGGCGACGACGGCGGGATCCACCTGACTTGCCGCGCCCCCTGTAGGCCTCCTGCGACGAAGACCTTGCCGCTTGACGGTAAGTGGAGGAGCTGCTGCCGGCTCCCTTGGAGGCACCCTGTCTGCCTCCGGAGCTCCGAAAGGACGGCCGTCGCTGTTGGAGCACACCCAGTGCACGGGCCGTCTCTGTGTCCGTCTTGATCGCCTGAAGGTATTCATCAACCGCCTTGCTGAAAAGGTTGTTCCCATCGAAGGGCATGTCCAAAACCTTGGTCTGAACGTCCTGGCGAAAATCCGTCGCCCTGAGCCATCCTCGTCGTCTCAGGAAAACGCTGTTGCCCAACTAACGGAAACCGGTGTCGGCGATGTCCGTAGCCACCGTAATGGCGTGGTCCGAGGCAATCTCACCTTCCTGCAAGATTTCCAGGGCCTCAGCCCTCTTGGCATCCGGAAGGAAGTCCAACAGAGGGCGATCTTGAACCACAACTTCCTGTCGTAGCGGGCTACGATGGCCAGGGCGTTGGCCGCCTTGATGGTCGTCGCTGCAGATGAGATGACTCGTCGTCCCATCGCATCCAGTTTCCTACCCTCGCTGTCCGGAGGGGAGGTTGAGGTCGAGGCCGATGGCCCCCCCCCCCCGCTTTCTTCTTGGCCGCCGCTGAAACGACCGAGTCCGGGGTAGGTTGCGCCCTAAGACACAAGGGGGCAGCGTCGGGGACCCGGTACTTCTTCTCGTACCGGTCCCTCTTTGCAGGAGCCGTAGCAGGGTTCTTGAGGAGGGCGAGCCCCTCATCCCAGATGTCATCAAGAAGCGGTACGGCGAGGACCGTCTTCCTTTTAGCGTTGCGCCGCTGGTAAAGGAACCCCTCCTTTTTCTCGGGGCAGAGCTGGAAGAGCTCGGTTGCCCTGGAGATCATTGCATGGAAGGATCCAATCTCGTCGGGCGGGGACGCCCGGGCAGGGGGCGACGGGGGATACGTACCATCGTCGCCTCAGTCGTCATCCGTACCCGTCGTAGTCGTGTCCATGCCTGTATCATCCCCATGGGTAGTGGACCGGGGGGAAGGCAGAGAAGGCTGCAGAGGCGGGAGAGGAGGCCTAGGATGCGTCCTCCTCCTCTTAAGCGGTGGGCTCCCCGAAGGTCCTGGCTCCGGATCCTCCGTCGTGTCTGGCTCAGGCTCCTCCGTCGGGGGAAGGGGCAACCTAGTCCTTATCTCCGAGCATAAGGACTGGATGGCTGACAAAATGGCCGCCGAGGTGTCCTGCGGCGCCGGAAACGACGGGAGCGAGGGCTCTTGAGGAGCCTCGTCTGCGTCACCGTCGCCTCGTCGTCGCCCTCGTCGGGATACCTCCCGATGGGCTGGGTCTCCTCCAAGACTTGGATGAGCTCCTCTTCAAAGGTCGTGTCCGTATCCACGACGGCCACCACCCCCTCCTCCCCCTTTTCCAACGAGGACTTTGTGGGGGTCTTCTCGATGGGCCTGAAAGACGACTCCCTCCGCGGTGGCAGGGAGACTCTGGTACCTGAGGGCGCCTCCACTGGTGTAGCCTCCACAGGCTGAGCCAGGGCCGCGGCGACATCCTCAATCGAGGTCCTAGCAGGGTGAATCACGGCCAACGTCACCTTCTGTGCGCCTGAGGCCTTCACCTTCGGGGGAGGGTCAGAGCCTCGCTCCCCCTCTGCCGGAGTCTTCGAGATCGACCGGGGCCTCTCCAGAAGCTTCGCCGGGTTCTAGGACTTCCTCTTACCCGAGCCAGAGCGTTGGCTCGTGGTCGATGGCGCCGGGGAGGGTGCGCCCTGCCTGGCAGCCAAGGAGCCTGATCGTTCGGCGCTCCCGGTGCCCGCGGATTCGCGGTGCTTAGCCTTTTGTTGGGCCCCCGTCGCCGGAGCACCCTCACAGGACTTAGAAGACCGCTCGGACGTCTTCTTCTTCTTCTCGCCTGGCGGGCTCTTACCTTCCAGCCAGTTGGCGAGACGGAGGTGGCGATCCTTCATGGTCCGCTCCGACATGTTTCCACAAAACGCGCAGTCCTTCTCCTTGTGCGTCTTGTCCTCATGGAGACAGTAGAGGCATAACGAATGCTCGTCCTCCTTGAAAACGTTCTGAAGCTGGCATCCAGGGCAGGTCCTGAATAGCTTCCCGGGCGTCGAGCTCCCTTTCTCCTGGGCCATGTCCGGGGTAGGCCTCGGAACTTCTGGAATCCTCCAAAAGCGTAACTCGATGAAATCTTCACCCTTGAGGGGCGTAGAAAACTCCGAAACGGATCCCCGTTGATCGGAAGTAGAAACGGTGGAGCTTGAGGCTCTTTTAACCGAAAAAATGAGAAAATCTCTTGAAAAAAGCGTGAAAACGCAGCAAAAGCTTGAGAGCTAAGCATGAGGACTCCAAACGCTTGAACGTGCGGTAAAAATCGGAGGATGGCTGCCAGGGGTGGGGCTTAGAGAGAGGGCAGTCATTGGCTGGGGGCAGTATGACCCAGAGACCTGTAACGCTCACCTGATTCCCGTAGAGGCGCCGGTCTTGACTGGGGGTATACCGTATCTTCAAAGGTGATGTGTAACACACGGCTGGCTCTTTGGGCTGGACCTCTGTGCACTGTATGTCTGACTCGAAGGGTAAGATGTCTGCAGATAGAAAATATGGGATTAATGAACTGGGTTATTGAATGTCTCTCTCTTCTTCCCTTTCTCTTCTCCTGTAGAACCCCAAAGGTTAACGCTCTCACCTTAGGTAAGTGAACGCCGTGCTCTCCATCTGCCTCGGGGCAGGGTGCTGTAACCAGTTTCTTCACTGGATAAGGGGAGCAGGCCTCTTGACTTCAGAGGACTGCTGTCCGTCGTTTACTGCACGAACGGTAAGTTTCGAGTAATTCTAATGTCTTTAAAAGTCTTTAGTAATGATGTCTCTTGTTTTGCAGGGTTCCGGCGATGGCGGATGACGGGCTGAAGTGAGTTGAAGATGGAGCCCGTGTGATGAATAGAAGCGCCTGGAAGCACGTAAGTAAGCGCTTGTTGCCTGCTTCACGATGCGCTCTAACTGTCTTTTTATTTAGCAGGTACAAGTTCGGAGCGGCTGCAGGGTGCCGGAATACCCACTGGGTTAGATGTGGAAAGGAGTAATGGCACGTGAGTATTAAAGTTCCCCAATGTCTTTAAACGCACCTTGTTTTATCTTTCAGATGCGGGATGCTGCGCCGAAGGCCTCCGGAGCGTGCGAAGAGTTGGTAAGCTTTATTCTTTCAGAAGCCGGAATGCAGTGCGAAGACCTCCGGAGCGCACGAAGAGTAGGTAAGCCTTTGTCTTTCAGATGCCGGAATGCAGCGCGAGGCGTTGGTGACAGCCGATGGACCAGGTAAGTGAAGCGCTGTCACTGAAGACCGTAATGCTAACCTGTTCTTTCTTGTCTTTATAGGTGTTGCTGAAGACTGGATTCAGGATGGTAAGCCTTTTTCCTTAGGCCCAGGATCAGATGCAGAAGACACGATGAGCGTTCTGCTGCAGAGGATGCAGAATAACGCAAAGCAAGATTCATCCATCGGGTGTGGTTTAAATAGCCTCCTGTAGTGCTTAGGTGTCTCCTTCCACAGCCACGCCTAGGTAAGAAAAGAGTTCCTGCTTTCCAGAAGAGTTCCAGTGTTCTGAACCTAGGGAGTGGCTCCTGCCCCACCCAACAGGAAAAGTAGTTCCAAACAGAAGAGAATCAGAGGCTCAACTGGCAGGCAAGTAAGCAGCATGGTCTGCTGCAGGTAAGTCCACCCAAGCATTATGAGCCCGGCGCTTCCAGCGCTGGGACTGGGCATATTTATGAGCCTGGTGCCACTGGCGCCAGGACTGGGTCCAAAAGGTCCCAATTGGGACTGGTTGGCACTCGGAACCTGGGTTATGGATCTGCTTCCAAGGGAGTTGGGAAAACCCTGACCTTTTGGAAGCAGAGATCATGACAGACCAGTGATTGGTTATTACTGAGAAAGACAGATCAGAAACGAAACTGATACTGATTTTTTCTATACCGAGGATTCCTGGCCTGACGACGGGGAATATTCATGAGCATGTGAATCCATGTCAGACCCCATGCTGGAGAACCTGGCTTGACCTGCACCTCACCACGTAAGCCGCTACAAGATCTGCAACCTTACGCTAAATTGGCTTAAAAACGCTAAGCCTTAAGTCTGCATCACCTCTGATGCGTTATGCTGTAACCATATACTTAAGTTTGCTTTATTTGTGATCTGCATTACATGTAACCATAGTCTTAAGTTTGTCGAAGCTGTAACCAATCTCTCAAGCTGTTTGTACTTGTAACCATATTCCTAAGAATGATGCGCCCAGATGCCTGAGGGATAGGTGCGGCATAAAATGGGATAATAAATGTTTGGGTTTCTTATTTTTCTTTCCTTTAGGGAGATATCTTCCTGGGTTTTCGTCCCAGATTGCTATTATTTCACTGGGTTTGGCATAGAATATACTAGGCGAGGGCGGGCGGTCCTCGATCCCTCATGGGCAATATCTCGCAAGATGACCAACTTATCCACAAAAGGAACAGTTTTCATGTCGGGTAGGAGATAGGGCTAAGAAGAGTGGTACTTATCCCTCTTCATCTCGTGATATGATAGGATCAATTCTATTTAAAGGGCAGTGCCTCGTCAGGTGACCATACTTTCTACAAGAGAAACAATGTGTCTCGGGTAGGAGATGGGGGCCAAGATGATGGCATATCTCCATTTCTTAACACAAGGACATTGGCTAATTGTTTGCCATATCTGGACTTTGCAGGCGTCTCTAACTCTTGGAAACTATGAGTGTTTTTTATTAGGACTGATCATTCTCTCCCTTCTCGTCCTGTCCTATCAGGAAGTTATGCAAGATTCTAGGAGGAGGTAATTCGAAGGTCTCCTTTTTATCAGCAAGAAGAACAAGTTACTTTCTTACCTGGTAACATTCTTTCGATGGGATGGTCGGACGACATATTCCATACCTATGACAATCACCACAGCTGTGCTGCTTCGGAAAATCTTTCTGCGTTCTACGTCGATGGCGTCGATACGCCGCCCTCGAGGACCTCCTCCGACGTCACTGGATGTTATAAGTAGGACGCACGACACCCGTAGCCTTAGTTGTAGTTTTTTCCCAGAACGTGTGGCACCAGTCTTCTGCCAGTCTGACCACACAAAGCCTTGCGGAAACGTAAGCTGCAATCGTACAAGAAATTCTGTAGCGGGGAAAGGCAGAGAGGGAGCGATATGGAATACGCCGTCGGACCATCCCATCGAAAGATCGTTACCAGGTAAGAGAGTAACTTGTTCTTCGAAGGGATTGGGTCCTCCGACGTATTCCATATCTATGACAGACTCCCAAAGCAGTACCAATGCAAGGAGGTGGGAAAAGAATTTAGAATACAGAAATGTAGAATGCGCAATCAAATTGCAGAGCATAGGACCGCCTTGCCAAAGGCCAGATCCTGCCCACAGATGGAATCTAGGGAGAAGTGACGTACAAAAGTATGGACCGAAGCCCAGGTGGCTGCATCACAGATGTTACGAATAAGCACACCCCTCTGTAGGGCAGTAGTGGCGCCATACCCCTGGTAGAATGGGCTCGCAAGCCGACCGGTGGGTCCAAGCGGTAACATTCCGAAATTGCCAGAATAATCCAGCGAGACAAAGTCTGCTTAGTCACAGCTTGCCCCAAACGCTTTCCAGCGTAACCAATGACGAGTTGATTGTCCACTCTGACCCGGGATATGCATGAAATATAAAAGCTTAAAGCTCTCCTAAGATCGAGCCTATGGAGCCTCTCCTCTTCCTTAACGGGATGCGGAGGAGGATAAAATGCCGGAAGAATAACCTTCTAGCCTAAATGAAATTCCGACACCACCTTCGGAAGAAAGGAAGGACGAACTCTAAGGACAACCCTGTCCTTCTGAAATACAGTGAAGGGTGGCTTAACTAAGTGCCTGTAACTCACTCACTAAGCGAACAGAAGTGACTGCAACGAAAAATACAGTTTTAAGAGTTAACAGTCTCAAAGGGCACGGATGCAAAGGCTCAAACGGAGCACCCATCAGAAACTTGAGGACAATGTTCAAATCCCAACCGGGCACCTGGAAAGGTGACGGAGGGAACACATTAGTGAGCCCTTTTAGAAACTGAGAAATTAAAAAGGATTTTAAAATAAGAACACTCTTCAGACGAGTGCTTAAATATGGACAGCGCCGCCAGGTAACCTTTAACGGTACACACCTGCAAGCCCCTGTGGGCTAAAGAAAGCAAAAAAGACAGAACCACAGGGATGTCACATGAAAACGGATCCACATTCTTAACCCTGCACCAGTCGCAGAACTTTCTCCAACAGTAACGGTACAGGGACTTTGTTGCGGGCCTTCTGGCCGAAAGCAACCCCTCCATCACGTCTTCAGGGAGGTCCCAATCCTTATACCTCAAACTTTCAGAAACCAAGTGTGAAGGTTGAGGGATCTGACCTCTGGTTGGAGAACCTGACCCCCCCCCTCCCGTGAGAGTAGATCGTCTCGGTAGGGAAGACGATGTGGAGGGCAGATGGACAAGTCGAGAAGGTCCGGGTACCACGTCCTCCGGGCCCATGCCGGAGCAATGAGGATCATCCGGGAACCGAACCTTCGTAACCTCCACAGCACTTGTGGGATGACGGGGACTGGAGGAAACACGTACAGCAGTGGGAATGACCACTCCACCACGAACGCGTCTCCTAAGGCTCCTCTTGGAGGAAATTCCTGCGAGCAGAACCTGTTGCACTTCCGGTTGACACTGGAGGCGAAGAGATCCACTTGAGGGGTCTCCCAAAGGGGGAATATCTCCAGGAGAATCTCCTGAGCCAACTCCCACTCGTGAGAGATCACGCTCTGCCAGCTCAGAGCTTCCGCCGTCTTGTTTTAGTCTCCGGCCAGATGAACTGCCGAGATCGAAACTTCCTGCTGGATTGCCCAGATCCAGAGCTGCACCGCCTCGCTGCACAGAGGAAGTGACCCTGCCCCCCCTTTTTGTTGAGGTAGTGCATGGCCACTCTGTTATCCGTCAGGATCAGGACATTCTTTCCTCACACAGTCGGCAGAAAAGCCTTCAGGGCAAGCCTGACAGCCCTCTGCGCTAACATATTGATATGGAGTCTGGACTCCGACGGAGACCAACGAACGCTGACTGTCAACTCGTTGGCATGAGCTCCCCATCCCGTGAGGGATGTGTCCGTCACAATCGTCACATCCGGCCAGGGTCGCTAAAATGGAGCCCCCTTCATCGGATTGCCTTCGACGGCCCACCACAGAAGGTCCCGGGCGACCGAGGACGGCAACTGAACAGGGTCCGACATCCTGCCGGAAGACTGAGACCACTGGAGCTTGAGGGCCCATTGCAAAGATCTCATCCGCAACCTGGCCTCTGGCACCAAAAGAATGCAGGATGCCATGAGGCCGAGCAATCTCAAGAACTCGAACGCTGGGAGACTCTGGGCATGCTGAAACTTGTGCACCATCTGCTGAATTTGATGAGCCCTCACCTGGGGAGGAAAACACTGCCCCAGGGACATGTCGAGCACTGCTCTGATGTACTGGAGCCTTTGCGTTGGCGTCAAGTGGGACTTCTTTAAGTTGAGGGAGAAGCCCAGCTTGTGGAGGGAGTGGCAGGTGACGGACAGATGATCCAGGACTTGCTCAGGAGAGCGTGCCCTGATCAACCAATCATCCAGGTAGGGGTAGACGTGAATCCCCCCTTTCCTGAGATGCGCTGTCACCACTACCATGAGCTTGGTGAAGACCCTCGGGCAGAGATCAATCCGAACGGCAGGACCCGAAACTGAAAATGAGAGTCGCCAACCGCAAACCTCAGGTACTTCTTGTGCTTTGGATGGATCGGCACATGAAAATAAGCGTCCTTGAGGTCGAGAGACACCAACCAGTCATGAAGTTGAAGGGCCTGGAGGAATTGAGAGAGAGTAACCATCTTGAACTTGTCCTTCCTGAGGAGTTTGTTCAAACCGTGCAAGTCCATGATGGGTCTCAATCCCCCGTCTTTCTTGGAAATCAAAAAATAAGGGGAATACCATCCCTTGTTCCTCTCCGCTACAGGCACCAGTTCTATGGCGCCTTTCTCCAGCAGGGCTTGAACCTCCTGCACGAGGAGCGGATCCGGACTCTGCAATGAGAGATTCCCCGGTGGATTGTCGTGAGGCCTCTGCCGAAAGGGAAGACAGTAGCCGTGGGCTATGATCTCCAGAACCCACACATCTGAAGTAATGGCACGCCATTCGACAAGATGCTGCGCCAGCCTTCCCCCAACCGGCGAACAATGGGACATGGCCTCATGACTGAGCTGAACCAGCTGCGGCGTTGCCTGAGGGCAAAGAGGCAACTGCCCGAGCGGCCTTGGCACCTCGAGTACCCTGCTTTCCACCTCTGGCACTCCTACGGTGGCCCCTTTGACTGGCAGCTCCTCTCGCTTTACCAAAGGATGAGTAGTAACGAAAGGAACCTCCCCTCCATTGCTGTCCCCTAGGACGAAAAGGCAGAGGTTGGCGAACTGCAGCGCCCAACGACTTCGCTGCAGCTTTGGAGGTCTGCAACCTCTCAAGGCACTCGTGTCAGCCTTGCTGCCAAAAAGATGTTCACCGTCAAAGGCATGTTGAGGAGCTGGGCCTGGAGATCAGGAGCAAACCCAGACTTCCGCAACCATGCAAACCTGTGTATTACGGTGCTCGCCGCCATGGACCGGCAGACGCAAACTGCCATGTCCAAACCCGACTGAACGGCCTCACACATGGCATCCTTGCCATCCTGGACCATAGCAAGAAAACCATCCCGTTCGTCCCCTTCGGGAATATGTTCAGCCGTAAAGGAAACAGTTCCACAGAGTGTGCATGAAACGTGACAAGGGACATACGGAGTTGGCCACCTGAAGAGCCATACCGCCTGAAGAAAACACTTTCTTCGCCCAACTATCAAAACGCTTGTTGACCCTATCAGGAGGGATGGTAGGATACGACGCCTGCTTTGCTGGGGCTGTAGCCGCCTGCACCACCAAACTCTCCGGAGTGGGGTGCTTGCTCAAGTAGCAGGGGTCGCTACTGGCTGGGCGGTATTTTCACGGCAAAGAAATGCCCACTGCCGGGAGTCCAAGCCGTCGCCACCCTCTGTAGAGCCCTATGGAACGGCAGTACCGGGTCAGTTGGTGAACCTTGGTCAAGGATATCCGTGAGGTCATCCTGAAGAAAATCCCCTGGGGGAGCAGACCACCCCAAGTACTCGGTGACCCTAGACATAAGGCGCCGGTAGGAGGAATCGGCATGGGTGCCAGGCTCAGGCCTACAAAACTCCACCTCTGGAGAGGTGTCCAGACCACTGGTGTTGTGCAGGGACTGACGCAGATCCTCAATCTGGCTATGGCCAGAGAGAATCTCATCTGGCACTGTATCAGGAATCATGCCATCATCAGAGCCCTCATACACCTCCGCAATGTACTCAAGATGGCGGAAAGAGGGCACAGAATGGGGAACAAAGCCATGCTTGACCTTGGCCAGAGCCTTTCTAGAGGGTTCCACCGTGCCCCGGGGTACCCCTGTCGAAACAGCCTCGAAAGGCGTCGAGGGAATCGAAGTTGAACGCGGCGCCGACAGCATCAACGGCGTCGACACAGGCCTCGAGGGCGGAGCCCAGAGCATGTCCCTCGACATCCTGGGTGCTGATGGCATCAACGACTTCCTCGGTTGGCATCGACAACTTCCTCGGAGGCGGAGCCTCGAGAGAGTCCCTCGACGACCTCGGCGCCACAGGCGTCGACGTCTTCCTCGAAGACATCACAGGCTTACACGGTCTCGAGCACGTCGAGGACTGGGACCTGCAACGGGCGTGACTAGAACCATTCCCATTGTCCGAGCGGGACCGCTCCCGCGAATCATGCCGACCACCCGAGCCCGAAGGCATACGAGCGGTGTCTCTAGTCCGATCACAACCAACCCCACTCGGAGGCGCGGACGAACAAGTGCCCTGCGATTCAAGAATCTCTAGCATTTTCTTACCGAAGGAAGCCCATTCCGCCGGCGTCGCATGCTTGGTGGGATAAGCGACCCGCCGACGGGCGGAGTCCTCGGATGAGGACAGGGAAGGCGACCGATGATGGTGCTTCCGGGAATGCCTTGAAGAGGCAGAGGAGTGGCGGGACCCACTCCGGGACCGAGACCCACTGGACTTCCGACGATGATGTGGAGAGTCGCCCCTCGAATCGTCCGTCGAAAGGCCGCAGACCTCGACTTCCGGGGCTTGGACACCTTACTGACCGACAGTTTCTTCTTGCGCTCCTGCAAGGCTTTGGACGTAAGCGACTGGCAGTCGACACAATCATCCGTGTCATGGACCTCCCCGAGGCACCAGAGGCAGGGGTTGTGCGAGTCTGTCACCGACATATTGCACCCGCAGTCCCCGCACTTCTTGAAGCCCGGACGCGGGGTGGAAGAAGAGGTAGACATCACAAAGGACTTTAACTTCACAAACGGACAGGTTCGAAGAACCGAAAGAACAGAAACTCCAAAGAGTCGAGGCACGCCAAGATCTCCGAAGCGAACACGTTCGCGGAAAAAACGGAACTGAGGCTACGGGTGTCGTGCATCCTACTCATAACATCCAGTGAGGTCGGCGGAGGTCCTCTAGGGCGGCGTATCGATGTCATTGACGCAGGTGCTGAAAGATTTTCCAAAGCAGCACAGCTGTGGCGATTATCGTCATAGATATGGAATACGTCGGAGGACCCAATCCCCTCGAACAGATGTCTCTGACAGGGTATCCATTTTAAGGTGACAAATATCTTCCCACTCACGTCAAGATGTAATGGGGTCATCGTTCTAAGTGCGGGACAGGATGACTGGGTTCTTGGAAGTCTCATAGCCCTTTGTCTTTAAGGGGCAGAGCATTTCCCAAGAAGGTGGGGAATCGGGAACGTTGTTATTTTCAGTGGTAGGCATCCTGACTAGGATTTCAGTGATTCACATTATTGGTTACGGTATCGCAACCAGCTGTTCTAACCTTCAAGGTTTGGAATGATATTTTTAGTCCTAAGCTCTATAGGGTTTTCTACTCCAGGGGAAAAGGGACTGAGAAGATTGTCCTTTTCATACGAGGACTCACCCTTGGCTATATCAAAACTAAAGTTGGAGTCTAGCCTAGTTTTCCGCTTCCGGGAGAATTTCTTTTCTTGGAGTCTTTCCACAGGCGGATTCTCAGGATGCATGCAAAAATGTAGCAGGCTCCACTCTCCAGAAAGAAAATGGCATGATAACCGGTTCTGTGGTTTTTACCCACTTTGAGAGTCCGCAGCCATCGCTTTTGGCTCAATGTACGTTTCACAAAGGAGGAAGGAACAAGTTACTTACCTGTAACTGTTGTTCTCCAGCATGGGTCTGGCATGGATTCACATGCTCATGAATATTCCCCGTCAGGCTGGGAATCCTCGGTAAAGAAAAAAATCAGTATCAGTTTCGTTTCTGATCTGACTTTCGCAGTAGTAACCAATCACTGATTTCTGCGTCATACTGACCACAGCCAATGACTGCCCTCTCCCTAAGCCCCTCCTCTGGCAGCCATCCTCAGATTTGGTAGCACGTGAAGTGGCAGTATGACCAAGTGAAGAGCTGCAGAGGGGTAGGAGGGAGGGTTCGCATGTGAATCCATGCCAGACCCATGCTGGAGAACAACAGTTACAGGTAAGTAACTTGTTCCTTCTCCAGCATGGGGTCTAGCATGGATTCACATGCTCATGAATAAGAGAATACATAGCAGTACACACATGCACAACCACGGGAGGTGCAAAAGGCTCAACATTAAGCAATACAACAACTCAACATTAAGCATCTCTTACCTCCTCACCAGGCTCACCTTAGGCGAACAGGTTGCGCAGCACTGCTTGGCCGACCCTGGACTCCTCCCTGGAATCCCGGTTGACGCAGTAGAACTTCGTTAAGGTGTGCGTCGACCTCCACGTAGCAGCCCTGCAGATGTCCAGCAGGGGCACACCAGATAGGAACGCCGTGGTAGCTGCGATCGCTCTGGTGGAATGGGCTCTCGGACGGCCAGGCAGCGGTCGGTTTGCCAACCGATGACAGTACATGATACAGCCGGAGAGCCATCTGGAAATGGAAGCCTTTGGGAGAGCCTTCCCCTGATTGACAGGTCCAAAGTTCACAAAAAGTTGTGACGTCTTCCGAAAGCTCTTTGTGCTGTCCATGTAAAACTTCAGCGCTCTAGCCACATCCAGCGAGTGCAAAGTCCTTTCAGCCGGCGACAAAGGCGACGGAAGAAAACAGGCAACACCAAGGGTTCGTTGAGGTGGAAGTCCGTCGGCACCTTGGGCATGAAGGAGGGGTGTGTCCTGAGCACTACCCTCGTGTCGTGAAAAGTCAAGTACGGGGGCTTGCAGGAAAGGGCCTGGATCTCTCCCACTCGTCGTGCGGAGGTGATGGCCACAAGGAACGCTGTTTTCCACGACAATAACTTCAACGAAGCTGAGCGCACAGGCTCGAACGGAGGTCCCATGAGCTTGGTAAGCACCACGTTAAGCTCCCACGCCGGGGCCGGCGCCTTCACCGGCGGGAACGATCTGAACAGTCCCTTCATGAATTCCTTCACCAGACGATGAGACAACAAGGACGTCCGTCCCTTGGTTCTGGTGTATCGGGAGATTGCAGCAAGATGAATCTTGATGGAAGCGTTCACTAGTCCAGCCTTGGTCAGCGTCAGTAGGTACAGCAGTACTTGCAGAGCCGTAATCCGTAGAGGGTTTATCTTCTGTGCGTGGCACCAGACAGAGAACCTCTTCCATTTGTGTCCGTAGCATTTAACAGTTGAGGACGCCCTGGCCTTTGCAAGAACCTCTCTGCAGTCGGCCGGTATGTCGTAACCTCCAAACTCTAGCGCTGCTGGAGCCAGGCCTGCAAGTTCAGCGACTTCGGGTCGTGATGGAGGATGGCGCCACCTTCCCTGGAGAGAAGATCCGCGTCCACTGGCAGCTTGATTGACGGGGACGCTGACAAGTCCAGAAGGTCCAGGAACCATATCTGCCTCGGCCACGCGGGTGCGACGAGTATCATCCTGCACCGTGACCTCTTGAGCTGGTTGATGAGCCGGATCAGCAATGGCAAAGGAGGGAACGCGTACAGAAATAGGACCTCCCAGGGGAACGAGAAAGCATTGCCCATGCTCCTCGGCTGGGGAAACCTGCTGGCGAACCTCTGTCACTTGGAGTTTGTCGCCGTCGCGAACAGATCGATCTGGGGTGTGTCCCAGCGTCGGAAGAGGCGTTCCACTAGATTCTGTTGTAGTTCCCACTCGTGGGACGAGCGCAGCTCTCTGCTGAGCGAGTCGGCGATGGTGTTTTTTATTCCTGCCAGATGAAACGGCACCAGAAACATCCCTTGGGCGACAGCCCAATGCCACAGATCCTGTGCCTCCTTGGACAGGGCTGGGGATCTGGTACCGCCCTGCTTCCTGATGTAGAACATGGTGGTGGTGTTGTCGGTGAAGATCCTCACCACCTTGCCCTTGAGGGACGGAAGGAAGGACCTGAGGGCCCAAAACACTGCACGGAGCTCCAGGACGTTGATATGGAGGGATTTCTCCGTCGGAAGCCAAAGGCCTCTCGCGTGCAGATTTTCAGTGTGCGCTCCCCACCCTTTCAGGGAGTCATCCCTGGTCACTGTCTTCTGGTGGCCCGGGGTCTGGAAGTCCATGCCTGCCGTCAGATGCGCGCGGGTGCCCCACCACCGGATCGCTCGTCGGAAACTCTCGTCGAGTGTGATCCTGTCCTCGAAGCTGCCCGTCGTCTGGACCCAGCGAGCGTCCAGGATCTCCTGCAACGGGCGCATCCAAAGCCTGCACAGGCGGATGAGATAAATGCAAGAAGACATCATTCCGAGGAGGGATTTGATGGACCTCACCTTGGCCGCGTCCGCAACCAGCATCCGCTGCACCTTGCCCAAGATGGCCCTCGTTCTTTCCTCCGACGGCGAGGCCAGAAGCGCCACTGTGTCGAGTTTCGCTCCCAGAAACAGTGCGTCTTGCGCGGGCACCAGGTGGGACTTGGCGTAGTTTATGGAGAATCCCAGGTCCGTGAGTAGTTGGACGGTCCTCGCCGTGTGTTCCGCGGCGAGCTCCCTTGTCTTTGCTCGGATGAGCCAGTCGTCCAGGTAGGGGTAGACGTGGATCCCCTCCAGGCGCAGCCGCGCCGCCACCGGTGTGAGGCACTTGGTGAACACCCTGGGTGCCGACCTCAATCCGAAGGGAAGGGCTCTGAACTGGTAGTGCCGCACTTGGACCACGAATCTGAGAAACTTTCGGTGTCCCTTTAGGATGGGGATATGGAAGTAGGCATCCTCCAAATCCAACGACGACAGGAAATCGCCCTCCTCCAGCTGACCCAGGACGTGCTGGAGGGTGACCATCCGGAACTTCTGTGCGTTGATGAATTTGTTCAGTCGTCGTAGGTCCAGGATGGGACACCATCCTCCTGTCTTCTTCATGAGGAAGTATCTTGAGTAAACTCCGGAGCCCCGAAGCCTCTTTGGGACGAGCTCGATGGCACCTTTCTTGAGCATCGCCTTTACCTCTAAGAGAGGTTGAGGGACGTGATGTTCCTTCCTGGCCACGGGGGGGGGGGGCACGCGGGCACTTCTTTAGAAACTCGAGCGCGTGACCCTGGGCCAGGGCGTCCGGCACCCAACGGTTGGTGGAGACGGACTCCCACACGCCGACGAATTTCGCCAGCCGGCCTCCCACCGGGGTGCTCCGGTGGGGGCCAGACCCCATGGCCGGTTCAGTCCTGCTTCGACGAGGCTTTGCCGCCTTGTCCTCCCCGGTGAAGACGGCGGGGTCCGCCCGACTTGCCTCGTCCCCTGTCGGCTTCCTGTGACGACAAATGGGCCGCTTGATGGTAGGTGGAATATCCGCCGCCGGAACCTAACCTTTGGAGGCACCCTGCTTGCCTCCGGTGCTCCGAAAGGGCGGCCGTCGTTGCTGGAGAACACCAAGAGCCCGGGCCGTCTTCGTGTCCGCCTTGATGGCTTGCAGGGAATCGTCCACTGTTTTCCCAAACAGGTTGTTCCCGTCGAACGGCAGGTCCAAAACTCTGGTCTACACGTCCTGCCGGAAGTCCGTTGCCTTGAGCCATCCACGCCGTCTAAGGCACACACCGTTGCCCAACTGGCGAAAACCAGTATCAGCGATGTCCGTCGCTACCGTAATGGCGTGGTCCGACGACACTTCCCCTTCCTGCAAGATCTCTAGGGCCTCAGCCCTCTTGTCGCTCTGCATCCCATCGTGTCCAATTTCTTTCCCTCGCCGTCCGGGGGGGGGAGCAGAGTTGACGTGGAGGCCGATGCCCCCCCCCGCTTTCTTCCTGGCCGTCTCGGAGACGACCGAGTCCGGGGTCGGCTGTGCCGGAAGGGACAAGGGGGCCGCGTCCGGGATCCGGTACTTCTTCTCGTACCGATCCCTTCTCGCAGGCGTTGTGGATGGGTTCTTGAGGAGGGAGAGACCATCATCCCAGATATCGTCCAGTAGAGGTACAGCGAGGACCGTCTTCATTTTGGTCTCGCGCCGTTGATAAAGGAAGCCTTCCTTCTTCTTCTCTTCCGGGCAGAGCTGGAAAAGCTCGGATGCCCTGGCGATCATGGCATGAAACGATCCAATCTCGTCGGGCGGGGAAGCCCGGGCAGGAGGTGACGACGGAGGATCCTCGCCGTAAACTTAGTCGTCTGTACCCGTCGCGGCCGTGTCCGTCCCCGTGTCATCCCCCCGGGTCGTGGACGGGGAGGAGGGCTGAGACGGGCGCGATGGTTGAAAAGGAAGTGGAGGATGAATCATCCTTCTCTTAGGAGGAGGGCTCCCAGAAGGGCCCGGCTCCGGGTCCCCCGTCGGGAGCGGTTCCTCCGTCGGTGGTAACGGCAATCTCGTCCTTATCTCCAAGCATAAGGACTGTATAGCCAACAAAATGGCCGCCGAGTTGTCTTGCGGCACTGGTTGAGGGGGTTTCGATGGGCGGACAGGAACCTCGTCGGTACCCTAGACGTTCTAGTCGTCCCCCTCGTCGGGGTCCCTCCCGACGGGCTGGTCTTCCTCCACGCCAACGCCGTGGCTTAAGACTTCGATCAGCTCCTCTTCAGAGGTTGAAGCCGAATCCACGATGGCCTCCTGCCCCCCCTTTTTCTTCTCCGTCGGAGGTTTCACGGGGGTCCTGTCGATGCGCTTGAAAGAGGACTCCCTCCGCGGTGGCAGGGAGACTCTGGGCCCCGAGGTCGCCTCCACTGGTGTAGCCTCCACAGGCTGAGCCAGGGCCGCCGCGACTGTCTCGATAGAGGCCTTGGCCGGGTGGATCAAGACTTTTGCCACCTTAGGTGCGCTCACCGCCTTCTCCTTAGGGGGGGGTCACCACCTCGCTCCCCCTCCGAATTGGCCTTCGAGCTCGACCGGGGCCTCTCCAGAAGCTTAGCCAGGTGCTCGGACTTCCTCTTACCCGAGCCAGAGCGTTGGCTCGTGGTTGATGGCGCCGGGGAGGTTGCGATGGCGCCGGGGAGGTTGCGTCCTGCCTGGCAACCGAAGAGCCCGACCGTTCGGCGCTCCCGGGGCCCGCAGACTCGCGGTGCTTGGCCTTCTGTTGGGCCCCCGTCGCTGGGGCGCCCTCAAAGGTTTTAGAAGACCGCTCAGACGACGTCTTCTTCTTCTCGCCTGTCGGGCTGTTTCCTTACAGCCAGTTGGCGAGACGCAGATGGCGGTCCTTTATGGTCCGCTCCGACATGTTTCCGCAAAACGCACAGTCCTTCTCCACGTGCGTCTTGTCCTCATGCAGGCAGTAGAGGCAAAGGGAGTGTTCGTCCTCCTTGAAGACATTCTGAAGCCGGCATGCAGGGCAGACCCTGAACAGCTTCCCGGGCGTCGAGCTTCCCTTCTCCTGGGCCATGTCCGAGATGGTCCTGAGAAAGTTCTGGAGTCCTCCAAAAGCGTGGCTTGACAAAATCTTCACCCTTAAGGGGCGTAGAAGAATCCGACACGGGTCCCCGTTGATCGGATATAGAAACGGTGGAGCTTGAGGCTCTTTGACCGAAAAAAGAGAATTTTCCTATGAAAAAAGCGCGAAAACGCACTAAAGCTCGAGAGCAATAGCACGAGGATCCCAACACTTGAACGTGTGGTAAAAATCTGAGGATGGCTGCCAGAGGCGGGGCTTAGGGAGAGGGCAGTCATTGGCTGTGGTCAGTATGACGCAGAAATCAGTGATTGGTTACTACTACGAAAGTCAGATCAGAAACGAAACTGATACTGATTTTTTCTTTACCGAGGATTCCCAGCCTGACGACGGGGAATATTCATGAGCATGTGAATCCATGCCAGACCCCATGCTGGAGAATATCCATTTGCATATCAGTCTTTGTCTTGCCCACAAGGGCAGTTCCAGCACCGAAATGCCTGGAAAACCTCCTTTGAACGAGAGTGCCAACAGCAAGCCCAGACACGTGTTTCGGCCTAGTCGGACCTCATCAGCCATCTAGAGAGGGGTACCCGCTACGGTTTTTGTACGATTCTCAGGATGACCTTCTTTCTCCCCCCATGGGTTGGACTAAGTGAAAACTGCCAAAGGTTTTCTTATATCAAGTGCCCCATCAACTCACCGCTTACAATCTTAAATGGGCATGACGAGTAGTGCAAGAGGGCACATTTAATTTCCTCTCTACAGGGCAGGAGATGTAGTAAACGTCTCCCTTTCTTTCCGCCAGTTCTCCCAGGAGGCATAATATAAATGATCAATTTAAGTGGGGAGGTTACCCTGCAAGTCCAAAGAGATTATAGCCTTGTCTCTGACAGGAACCAGATACTCTGGAGGACAGAAAATATTTTAAAAGTTCCCATCTACAGTTTTCCTTCCTGGAAGAAGGGACTGGGAGGTGGATAGATAAAATGTACCTCCCCCAACCTAGGGTTTAGATGGTTCTGGGATTCATGGCTTCTAAGCAGACCCGGACCCTGCAGTCTTAAATCAATGAGGCAGGGTTGATCGACTTCAGTTTTTTTAATAGATGCCATACAGGTGGAAAACACAATGTTGGTCAAGTATTCTTCTGTGGTAGAAATCGTGGGGGCTATACATTAGTTTATCTAGCTTGTTATTCATGTAGGCTCCCCAGTTTGTGTCCACTAGGTCGCATCCCACTCTGACACAATATGAGAAGGTGAGGAGGTAGGAGACACACACGAGTGATACATTTGATGGTATAATCTTTTATTCAAAAGTAAATGAGGGAAAAACCTACCTAGCCCTATTACTAAGAGGGGTTTCCCAGCCTCAAGCCAAATACTAAGGACTCAATCAGGATGTCCGTAATAAAGTATATAGTCCACTGTCCTGGGTCCAAAACCTATTTCCGTCCCTTACCTTATCCATCAAACTAGAAAGGATGTGGGTCTTGTTGATCCAGAAAAGTGAATTAGAGTCCCAATCAGAATTCCAACCTGGGGGAAAAACAAAGTTCCAACATGTACCGAAACAGAGTTACAAACAGTGCAAAACAAAGTTCCACATTAGCAAAGTTCTTTGGCTCAAAAAAGAAAGCGAAGTTCCAACTCAAAATGTTGACACCAAGAGAATAGTTCCTTTCTCTTGGTCTCACTCAGGTTTCTCACTGTGGTTACAAACACCAGGGGAAATGTCTCCCTTTCCCTGGACTTCTTTAAGCTCCCCACAATGTCAAGAGAGTGCCTTCCTTCTCTTCACTGCTCTTGTGCAGTTCTCAACACCAAAGGGTGATTCCCTTCCCCTGGTCTCTTCTTCTCTTGCCTTATTTAACCATGCCTTTTAAACCTTTGGGATACAGGTCTCAAACACATAAGGTTCTTTCATGACAGCGTGGCAGGCCAGGTTCACTAACCTGCCAAGTACTGCTACGAGGAAGATGACTAATGATGGTAATCTTCATTGGGGGCGGGTCCCAAACCAGTCTTCCTTGCTTGCTTTCTTTCTTGGGGGCTTGCGAAGTGTACTTTGCTTCATGGGCTTCCCTTCTTCCCCGGTTTAGCTGGATCAGGGTATCCCACTGTTCCATTTTTCCCCTGCCAACCATTCCGGTTACCCCTGTACCTTTGGTGTCTCTCCTGGTAGTCTCTGGTCGGTCTTGGGGTCTTTCTGCTTTGGCTTTGAGCTTCTGTAGTCTTCCCCTCCCTTCTCTGGTGTGCTGTGGCAGTTCTGCAGCATATGTTTCCCTGGTTCCCCCAAGGTGGGTTAGGCTCTCTGTCAGGTCTTTTGAAAAGGGTTTCGCTCCTGGGCTCCCCACAGTCTTCAGCACTTCGCCGGCAGGCAAAGGGTCCACCTCCTTCTGACAGACAGCTTCTGCTTCAGCATAGCATTCCTACTCCTTGGCTCCTCTCCAGGGAGGGCTTGCCTCACACTTCCCGAGTCCGTCTTCCCTTTTATACTGGCTCTGGCCAATGGGACTTGAGAAAACACTAGACTGCTGAATGTGGTTCTTGCAGGTAATCCTCATCCCTCCACATTTCTCCCTAGCCACAGTACTGCTCCTTCCACTCCCTTGCTAGTCATTGGGGGATCTTCCTCATCACAGTCCTGGGAAAGGGATCTTCATTTAGATAACTCCTATTCTTCCACTTCGTAGTACTTTTAAAAGGGACAGAGTTCTCATGAAAAGGTTCTTCCACTAGTGAAAAGGGGACATCCACAGATTAGTCACATTAGTTACACATTTTAAAAATATTTGAAGAAAACATGTTTTGTTTGATAGTTCGATGTTCGGGCAACCGGTACAAATGATCCCATAGCTTTAGCGTGAAAAAACACAACTTGGATCAGTATACGCACAGTTAAAGCGTGTCCACAATGGTCTTGAAAGAGTTTCACCAAAGATTTTGTTGCCGATTGGAGCACATTCAGTGAGTTTGGGTAATGTGACACCCTTACACCAGTCATCCCTAAGCAGGAGTAATGCCTTAATTGTTTTGTAACCAACCTTTTTGAAGAAATAAGATTGCCAGCGTTTTAAAAGATACCGCTCCGGTTTCCTAAGCAGTATTAGGACAAACTGGAAAAGAATGGCAGGGCCTAAAAAGTTGCTGAAGAAGGCTGTTGCCTGTGGCAGATCAGTAATTGAGTTGAAGACCTGAGAGGGCAATAGCTCCTCTTTCAAGCAGCAATTGAATCCATTTGGTCGGAGTTCTTTTCTTTACTCCTCAAAGTTTTTTTATTTTTTTACACAAAAGTAGACTTTGTGGAAGACAGTTTCTTGGACATGTATAGGAAAATTATTGAAAAGATTACAAAAGTGTGCACATCTTAAAAAGATTGGCTCAAGCTAATAGAGCTATGAAATGTTAATTCCCTGCAACTATAGTTCTCGAGCATTGCTATATTTGATAGATGCACACGCTTCGAATACTTCCCTGTCATCAGGCTGCAAATCCTTGATAGGCTTTTGAAATAGCCATAAAAAAGTGACTTAAGACCGGGTAGCTTACCCACATAATTATGGACTATTTACCTTTAACAATCCGGTAGCAAGGCTAAACTCCCACCTTCAGGCGCTGGTGTGCCAGACAGGCGTTTGCCAAGCACTACTGCCTGGACTTCTGCTTGTCTGGTCAGGACATTCGTTTGTGCTGATCTAGGTGGTGGTTCTCGCTGTGCTCCCTCCTCCAGGGTTATGTACTGCTTTAGGAGTTTATCAAATATGAGAACTCTCTCGGAGGTAGGAAAGGATCCAGGAAGCCCACATAACACCTGATAGATGGCCCAAACTGGGAACCTCTATGCATGGCAGAAGTGTCTGCTAGACCTCTGGTGGTGTGAGCGCTGAGACATCCAGTCAGGTCCTCTCCAGCAAGGTCATAGCAGTCTGAAATGCATTTGCCTATCAACCTGTGCAAGGTCAGCTTGATAATGGTTCTGGTGACACAAGCAGGAGCATAACCAAGGAAGAGCTGATCATAATTTCTGATATCCCCTTACAAGAGATATAGTAGCCGAAAGCCTACTTGGGAACCAGCCAATGAAACTCCTCCTTAAACCTCCACCTTTGATGGATGTGGTGGGCGAACTCCTCCTTAAACCTCCACCTTTGATGGATGTGGTGGGCGGTAGAAAATTGGAGGATGAATCTTCAGAGGAAGATGGAAATCTGGCACAACCTTGGGAATGAATTTCAGCTGCACTCTCAGTGACTTTCTTCTTAGAGCAAACACGGATTGGAGGCTTAACAGAACGAGTCTCGAGCTCGCTCACCTACCTTGCAGAAGTGATGACAACTAGAAAGATTAATTTAGGGATGAGCAATCTTATGGAAGCGGAATAAAGGAACTAAATCTGAGCTACTAGCAAAATGGTGAACTAAAAAAACAAAATTGAATTTCGTTTATAGTGCAATTGGTTAATTAAAAAAATCTTACACTTTATAAAAACAGTACAATTAAAATTATAACAAATATACATCATCACGCCTAGTTAAGAACCTAATTATATACAAATATAACAATAACATTCAAATTCATTTACAATTACACTACATACATTTCCCTATACATCCTACCAAAAAGGTGAACACAAGATTTAAGTCCCATGCAGGAACAACAAACAGGTGTGGAGGTAATTACCCAATATCCTATCCAGAAGGTTATAGCAGCAAGGAGAAATAGACCCTTCTCAGGGCACTTCTTAAAGACAAAATAGCAGCCTTTTACAGTGTCAATCTGCAGGCACAGATAGGCCAATGAGAAAATAAACTCCAGATCAGCAGATGTAGACAAGTCAACAGGACTAGGTCTCTGTCCTTGTGCTAAAATGAAAACCTAAGTCCCATGCATACATAAATAGACTTGTGGGCAGGCCTCCTTATGGAAAGTACCACCTCCAGGATGTCTTCCAACAAATCCCAATAATTATACCTCAGTCTCTCAGCAGCCAAGCATGAATGATGAATCTGCTTAAGTTCAGGGAGGGCAGGGGGAGAGGAGACCCACCCGACTTGGAGAAGAGCTCCACACCCTTGCCATAAGGTGCTAAGCAAGAGATGAGCATGCCCCGAACACCTGGGTACCACTTTCTCCAGGCTAATTCTGGAGCGATCAGGAGAAAGGTGGGCCCAAACCTTGGCACACACTCTACAACAGTGGAATTCAAACCTTGTCATACCAAGCCCCCGTTTGAGAACAAATATTCGTTTCTGCGGCCGCACCAAGGAGTGGGACCCCTCTAGGAGACGGAAAGGTTCTTTATAATATAGCCAGATTGACTATGGCTTATATTTTATATTAAAGCAGTCACCATCATTCTTTTGCATATTTAAAAACAGTCATCTTAATCCTTTTTTAAAACTACTTGCACTACGAGGTGATAACGGAGGCAGAAAAGTTCACTTCAGGGAAAACCTAAAGGGTGACGATCTTATCCCGAATTTCCTGGCAGAGCTTCCACTTGTAGGCGGTCAATGTCTGCCTGCTCACGATATCAACAATTACAATTTCTGCGTTGGCCAGATGGGCAGCAAACATATGTCGTTCTCCAGAGCTGCTGAGGTATGGAGAAAAGACGAGTAACAGGAACAAGTAAGTCAGAGACGGGAAGTAACCCAGATACATTATACATCTGGTGGACGAGAGTGGATAGAAGGAGGTAAGAATATGCAGTGCAGCGACAAGGAGGCTGGAGGCTCTCAGGACAAGGTAGAAAATCAGAGTGAAGGGGGGACAGTGGTAAAAGAGGGGATCTGAAATATAAGTGCATGGTGGCAGGGAGACAAAATTAGACACAAGGGGGTGATGGGTCTCAAGACAGAAAATCCCTAGGCTAGACAATCCCTCCACTCTTACCCAGCCTACAAGCCAAAAACCACCAAGAAGTTGTAGGATCAAAGCCTAGCAGCCTCCAAGGTCATTCCAGTGGTCAGCCGACTCTGGGCATCGACAACATAAGACCCATGGAGACATGTCCCTTTTAAACAGGGGAAAGGAAGAAAACTCCAAATGTAAGAATTTGAGAAGAGCAGGAGAAATTCAAAATCAACCCACACCAAGCGATTTGAATCCCTCAAAGATTGCCAGGGAAGGGACCCAGTTCTTGGGACTGTTTAATTATCTTTGTTTAATTTGCTCAGACAGTAATGAGAACAGCATTTCTTTTGCTTGTTTGCACTGGATCATAAGGAGGAGGATTGGGGACAAGGATAGTATCAGAGGAGGAGCTATCTTGACTGTTCTTTACGATTACATTATTCATCCAATTTATTATTTTGGTAATTATGTTGTAATAAATCCTGAAACCCCCCCATGCACCCAAACAAGATGTCTCTGACGGATGATTAAGTCATCTTTCTCATTGTGAGAGCATGTGTCTTGAACACACATTTTCTATTATTCGCCCAGATACATAGGTAGACTATGGTTGCTTAAATCATGAGGTGAAGAGGGTGTTGTATACTGCCTCAATAACAAATAGGAAGAATGAGATCTTCTGGAGCCCTGAGTGTGCACCCTTATGAAGAAACAAAAGAGAAGCGCCTCGCAAAATAAAAGAATAAAAATACTGTCCTGACTATGTGAATGTCAGAGTTGATGTTTTTCGAAGTGCTCTTCACCTGCTTGCCGAACGCATCAGTGCCATTGAAGTCAATGTCTGGAGCGCCTTTTCTTCAAGCCTGTTCCCTTATTGATGCACTGTTGACTATTTGACGAAAGTCGGTGATTGCGATATCAACAGCTGCATCAATGGTATAATTTCTGCTTGCTCGCCCTTCAAAATCCCTTTCCTTGCTTCCTGTTCTCCTTCCTGTTCTCCTCCAACAAATACTGGAGAAAGCAGTCCATATTGTGCCATATTGTGCCACGTATCAGTCACTTCTCACTAGAATTGTTCAAGTATTTGATGTGCGCACAGTCAGGGATGCAGTAGAGTAAGACTTTTTCCCCATGCCTTCTGGAGGAATATTAAGGGTCCATGCATAATTGGAGATATAATGTCAGATAGCCACTGTCGCACTGAATCAGGCCTCAGATGGCCCCCTAGGCAAAAGGGAGCAGAGTTAGGGGCCTTGTACCTTTTGCCTAGCATGGACAGTGGAAATATTAGTGGAGTCAAAGATCTGCTTGTGTCCCAGTTGCCATCTCAAAGTCATATAGGTTTATCTCCTACTGTTCAATGGGAAAGTGACGGGACCTATTTTGTAGGTGCAGACTTTTCTGCAAGCCCCCAACCTTGACTGCTTCATCATAGATTGCTCTTCATGGAGAGGGCAGGGTGGCGGAAACTGCTTCAAATAATTGGCCCTGGATGATGTCAAACTGGCCATGGACGAAGACTGCCTTTTTGATGGCAGAGGAGGATTTAGAAGTGGAGAGTTAAACCAGAACGTACGGCTTGCATTTTATCAAAGTTTCCTGTCTTTCTAACCGAGATGAGGCAGAATGCTTGTTCGTGTTACATCTTTCACCCTTTGGTTTCTTGGCTCAGTGTCTACTTATGTCATGCTTTCACTCTGATCTTCTTACAGCTACAGAGGCCATCCCAGAAGACTCATCTCAGGTGAAGCAACAACTCCCTCAATCGGAAAGAAAGGGTGCCTCATGCACTTGTCCATGAGCATTGTCTGAGGGAAATTCTGGTATATTTAGCATTCCTCACGTATGTGGTTAGGATGAAGGAAGTACACAAACATGAATCCTTTGGAAAAAATGTCTGCTGGTCAACAGAGGCTTTATAGTGTTGTTGGGGCCAGCACCTACCTCAGTCAGACATTATGTATCTTAACTCAACTGCATCTTACTGAAATAGCAACTTGCAGATTAAAAAATGACAACAGCAGAAACCAAGCATCATAGTCAACCAGGCTGGCAAAAAATGTCACCCAATTTATGGAAAAACTAGATCATACAACTAAGAATCTGCTGGAGAAAAAACAGACTCCCTAGCAGTAACAAGTGGTGAGAAAATCTGAAGATGGCCTCCAGGGAATGGGGCTTAACCTAGCCACCTTGTGGGTAAAGGGAAAAGGCTCATAAAGAGGTGGGCAGACTAACAAATCTTCCTTCCTGTTCATTGCTATTTCAAATTCATACTGAGGATTTACAAGATGGGAAATATTCTAAGTATGTGAATCAATGAACGATTCAGTCCTGGAGAAAGAAAATCGTAATCAGTTTACCTGTGTCAGCATTTTAGCATATAGTTGTTTATAAGTTAACGTGAACATATAATCACCATCATTTGTTAAAACTGTACCTTCCTACATATGTTTCCATATATACTGACATATGGTGAAGAAAAGACCGATCTGTTAATAAAAAACATTGTATCCATGTTCAATTTTCAGCCTGCTGGCAAAACTCCATAGCAATAGCATAGATTACTAAGAAGGCATATATAGGAGCCCAACATCAGATTGCAACATAGTCTGCATTAGCAAACATATTTTTCTGACAGCTTTTACTAACGCAGTATGGCAAGCCAGGACGAGGCTCCAACCAGAGGACATGTTATCAAAGGGCTTTATTAAACACAAAAGAAAACGCCTTTCTAGCACTACTGCTAAGGGGAGTTGCCTTCCTAACAAACTATACTAAGGTGCACGTCAATAGCCAAATTTAAAAAAATGGTCCTCTGTCCAAACCCATCCTATAAACTGGCCCTACCACTTAGAAACAGCATAAAAGAAAACTAGGCCGAGTTTCTTGCCTTCAGAGTTTCACCCCACAAGGGAATCAATTGGACTGGTTGTGTGCATACAACACACTGACCCAGGATTGCAAAACTACACCTTGCATTTGGAGTGACCATTACTTGGTCTCCTTGACTCTAAAATTACTATCACCTTCCCCTCAACACAACCCCCATATACAGGTAGGCAGTAGAAACTTCAAAAATTTGAATAATGTACAACTTCAGCCATGTCTGGATAAAATCCTGCTCTCTTTTCAGGAGCAAGATAATTGTGCGACACTATTAGATAAATACACCAATCACATTCAAGAGCTGGTGGAGACAGTGGCGCCACTTAAAACTAAATTAGTCAGAAAAAATAATAACAATCAAAAATGGTTTACTACCGAGCTCCTTATAAACAAGAGGAAAAAAAAGGCTCTGGAGAGGAAGGGGATCCAAGACAAATCTGATGAAAATAAGACCAAATGGAAAAATAATTATAAGTATAGAGAAATGATAAGGACAGCAAAAGCGAACTTTTTCAATGTGGAAATCGAAAACGGAGCCAACAAAACCAATAAACAATTTGATATTTTAAAGAGTATAGAAACACCTAAGAACCTTACCCCTCCGTTTCTGCCTACAGAGGTAGATTGCAACACTGTTCAGACAAGGCTTTCATAGCCAAAACAGAGAAAGCCAGACAAAACATTATTAAAGCAAGTTTATCCTCGAATCAGACAATGATTCCTGCGGAAGACGATCTCAGTATTGGAGAAGAGTCTTCCAAGTTTGATCTCTCTCGTCACAGAATCTGAGCTAGCCACATGAAACCAACAACTTGTGCAGAAAATGTGTTACCCTCTAGCGTTATCCTGCAATATAAGGAACTATTTGCACCTATTTTATTGAAAATAGGGAATGCCTCCTTTAAGGAGGGCTTAGCTCCAAAGGAGCTCAAAAAAGGTTACCATTTAGTAAAAAAAGGTAGGATTGGATCCTAAAGACCCAGCCAATCTTCGCCCTATAACCAATTCCAACTTTGTCCTCAAAATTCTGGACAAAATAGCCACTCAGCAATTACAATCTTATGTGGAGAGACACTCAGACCTACATCAGCAACAATCTGGTTTTAGAGCAACACACAGCACAGAGATAGCTATGCTGGATCTCCAGAACCACATGCTGAGCATGGTGGATAAGAACAAAATCGGGATGTTGATGCTATTAGATTTAAGCGCGGCCTTTGATCTGGTAGATCATCAACTCCTTATGAAAGCACTCGGGGAAAATGTGGGTTGCTCTGAAAAGGCGACAAAGTGGCTGGTGTCTTTCTTATCCGACCACCAAGCCAGAGTTCATTGGGGAAGTCGTTTTTCCGAACCTTGCTCAATTTATTTCAGTGTCCCTCAGGGCGCCATCCTGTCGCCTATGCTCTTTTATATATATATGCGCACTCTGTGTAGTATTGTAGTTCAAACTGGAGTGTTTTTTACGAACTAGGCAGATGATACGCAGCTCATTCTGGAGCTGGAGGGGAATCATGGTGCAGATAATGTCTACAGGATGACAGATGAATGGATGCAGGCTAATTGGATGTGTCTTAATGATACTAAAACTGAATTGATGCTCTTCGTTCCCAGTCGCCAGTTAGCTAAACTTGGGAGGGAGTACAAGTCCTTTCAGGTCAAGGATGCCAGAATCCAAGTATCCTCCCAAGTTAAAACCCTCGGTATGATGGTGAATTCAGCAGTCAATTCTGATGCTCAGACCAACTAAATGCAGAAAAACACGGCATATTACCTTAGGCTAATGTAGGCCATTAAGCCTTTTTTGAACGAAAGTAATATGGCTACCATAGCCAGAGCCATTGTGCTGTCAAGGCTAGACTACGGAAATGCCCTCTTGATTGGGGCATCTGTCAAGGACTTGGCTAGATGCCAAGTCATTCAAAATGACGCTGTTAGGCTAGTCAAAAACCTTAAGAGAAGTGACGAGTGAAAGAGTGTCCCTCCATTGGCTCAGAGTGGAGGAGCGAATAAAGTTTAAATCTCTGTCACTGGTACACAAGTGCCTTTATGGTAAAGCCCCAGGTTACCTAAAGAACAGCTTAGTGCCCTATGTTCCTCATAGACTGCTACGGTCAGAAGGTAAGAGTCTTCTGTCTGTTCCCAAGTTCAAACTGAAATCTGGTTTGGGAAGATCTTTTGTGGTTCTGGCAGCACAACTGTGGAACAACCTACGAGAAGCACTGAGAACAGAAAACAAACATCTGGTGTTTAGGAAACGTCTTAAGACCCATCTTTTTAGATAAGGAACTCAGCTCTCCGTCACTTGGTGTCACCCATCTGGTTCTGAAGTGGTAACGCTCAATACCATGCTATATGTGTTTGTCTTGTCTAAGCGCCCTGATGCCTGCGGGCTACCGGCGCTATATAAGCTCAAATACATGCATACATACATACATACACCCCAATCTCTCTCAGGGTTTCCAGGAATCACCCCTGGTTTCGGATCCAGTCCTTATCCAGAGAAAATTATTCCTGGTTTAACAGTTCTTGTCCATCTCCTTAAGTTCCAAAAGTTTCTCAAGTTACTGAAAAAATCAAAATGTCCAACTTTTCGTAGGTGGAGGGATACCTCCTTAATCCCGCTCCACCACTTGGGTGGGTTTCTCCCCACTAGGTTCACGTCTTGTTTCTGTGTTCCCCTTGAAGTTATTTTTCATTTGTCTTAGAGGTTCTTTTGGGTTTCTGTGTCCCCTATGTCTCACTTATCTCTGTTATCGGTAGCTTCTGTGAGCTGTTTGGCTGATTACAATCTATCTCTTCCTCTCTCTCCGCCTTTCTCCCCCTTCTCCCCCTCTCGTTATGCCCCTAGTTTTGGGTTAGGGTAATCCTTCCTTTTCTCCCTTTCACTCTCTGGTTCCCCTACACTATGAGCAACCTTTGTTTAGCAGGCACACCTCCCTAGCCTCAAAGAGGATAGCTACCCCCAGGGAAAAAGCCTTTGGATTCGTCACAGCGTAAAGGAATATCAGAAATTTGGTTGGTATGTTACACTAAAAATTGTGTATACTGTGACGATACTTCTCCCCAGGAGGGAGCCCCTTTCCATGAGGCCAGGGAGGTGCAGCCGCTACCAGATAGTCCTCCTGGGGGTGGTATAATGCGGGAGGCTCTCATGGGGAGGGACTCCCTCTGTAGTGATAGAGACGACCATCTAAGGTACAACCTTATAACACCACCCCCCCCCCCACATACTCTAACCCTCTTTCCCCTGGTAACCTTTTTGTAGACAGTAGACCCATACACTGTTACACTGTTCTAAAAGTTGAAAATCTCATTTCGAAATACTATGACTAGGAAGAGCATGGGAAATATGAAGAGCACTTGTCATCCAAGTACTGGTACGAAGCAGCCCAGCACAAGTATCAAGAGCTAGACAACAAAAGGGATGAAGGACATACAATGAGCCGAATGGGAAACGACTACATTGTATAAAAACGGACAAAGGACAGAGCAATCAGTCGACTACAGCCGGAACAGGCAGCAGCTGTAGAAACACTCAGGCGCGGAAGTGTCAAAGCTGTTCTGGGATCAGAGGACGAGCATGGAGAACGCTGCGCAGCCGCTGCAGGAGCAGTCCTTAACACCAGCCAGAGAGTGGAGAGAAAGTCGAGCCGCACAGAAAGGTACAGCCAAACCGTAGAAGGGGAGGCCATGCTGCCATTGCAGACACAGAAAGAACAGCAGAGACCAAACTGCGCAGAGGGAAGCCACACTGCTGTTGCAGACACGCAAAGAAGCTCGAAGAAGCAGGGAAGCAAACTCTTGTCCCTGGAAGCCCCAGCGACGTACCAGGATCCCTGTGAAGGTAAAGGGAGGTACGGGAGACCCCGCTCTGACTTGGGTCTAGTAGGGAAACAGGCAATAACGGCTCTTCCTTGGCCGAAAAGATGAGACACCCATACTGGCCCAGGTATGCATCAGACCAACATGAAAGCTCCTCTTCCTCGTGTCAGCAGATGGTCAAACCCCACTGACGTCCAGAGAAGGGTCACGTACCCCTCCTAAGAAGAATACAAAAGTAAGAGAAACCAAGGTCAGGGACCCTAACCAAGAACATAATACGAGTCATCTTCCTCGTGGCAGTATGTGGCAAGTTAGTGAACCGAGTAAGCTAACCCAAAGAAGAAGAAAAACAAGGGTAGAGGACCCAACCCAAGAAAGTGATACGAGTCATCTTCCTTATGGCACTAGTTGGCAGGAATTTGGACCAAATGTGCCAAACAAAAGAAGGAGAATGAAACTAGGGTCCTGGACCCTCAGATCAGGGTGTTGCAAGTGTGAAACTTAATGAAGAAAAGATCAGGGAAAGGAAGTCATCCCCACCCAATATTGAAAGGAATAGACCTATTTCTGTTCAGACATGTGCCTGTAATTGGGAGTTCACAGAGAGCTTTTATCCAGGAAATGAATGTATGACCCATTACAATTTATTCAAGAAGGATCTTAAGGAAATTCCATGATACGTCGTCTGGTAACATGGCGCAATGCCAGCAAGGTAATCAGTAACAAAACTAGTAACATATGTTTGAATCCCATTTGCTAATACTGCCTAGTCTGTGTATTGGACGAAGATCCTAAAACAGAATATGTGTTTTCATTTTCAATAGTTTAAAAATAAATTGCTTCCTTGGATACAACCTTAGGTGCGATCCTATCAGAAAGACAGGAGTAAACTGGAATCCTGCATTCAGTCGCTTACTTTTCAAGGTATTTTCCACTGCTGACAAAAGTAAAAATGACTTATAGCAGACAAAGAGGATTCCCAAGAGTAGTGACAATTTGGAAGGAGCAGAATACCAAGTTTGTGTAAAGTGACCACAAATATTGTCTGCTCTTGAAAAACATGTGCTGCTTGAATTAAAGACAAACAAGCTTTCTTCTTTTCAAAATTCCATTTCAAATCAAAGTATGTGGGATGTATCGGCAAAACCTTTGTGCACGCCAAAACCTCCAAAACCGTGTTTTCAACACACAAAAAGATGGCTGCACAACCTGCCAACCATGGTGTATGTGTGATGGAATAGAACACACGCTGCAGAAAAAGTACCAGTGGGTCCCATGACAAGAAACAGAGTGCAGAGGGAAAAACAGCACTTTTCAAGTGAAACTCCAATATTCGCCTGTAAATGACATTTACTTTGTTGCTAAAACTCTAAAATGCCTGTACACAACACTTCTCAACACTCAATCTTGCTTGGCGCTAAAATTAATTTAACCTAAGGAAGCACTGTGAATGTACAAAGTCCTGAAAGGTTAAGAGCAAAACATTTTCCAGCAAAATTGGATTGCCTGTGAATGACAGTTCCTGTCAAAAATCTGTGTGCAGACACACTGAGCCCCTGTCAAATGGGCTCTCCTGATTAAGCTTTAAAGTTATCTAAACTAAAAGCCTGCCGGATTAGCAAATATAAAAGGATTGTTGCTGAAAGGAACACATCTCGGTTGTTTTTGATCCCACAAGTTTAAATCTTAGAAAGTTATTTACCTATGTCATCTGATGCAACAAGTTTGTTTTCTGCTTGATGTTAAGTCAAGAAACTAAGAATAAATTAGCCGGGATGGGCTGCAAAAAGTGGAAAAACAAGGGGAGTGCCTTCCTCTCTTTTGTCTGCAGCCAGAGACTGACCAATGGCAGATTCTCCAGGCCAGGAAATGGACGTGTGAAGAGGTCGTAAACTTGGCTTGCAGAAGGTTCCCAAAGGTGGGGGCTACTCCTTGAGCTCCAGAGAGAGACAAAAGGCGGACCATTTGCTGCTAAGAACATGTAATGAACAATTTTTAGAGACTCATAACTTGCAATCAGAATGGTGAAAAATATAAAAAGGGCAGATTTGTTAGTCTAAACTTTGGCACTACATTTCAAGATGTGATGGAACTGTGTAGAATATTCAGAACAGGAAAGGCAATATATGTTGTTTTATGGAAACTGTATTTATGCTAGAATTGTTAAACTTTGCACACACATTCCTATGCTAAACACACATAATTGTGTAAATTTGGAGAACATTTGGAAATTGTTTTCATGGTGAAATGGAGGTTACAAATGTATGAATATGTATTTAGGACAAAATTTGATTTGATAATAGTGGCTAGGAGAGGGTTCTAAGGATGGTAAAAGCCAAACCATAAATGTGACATCATCTGTCTTGGATCCAATCACTCGAATGCAAGGCGGAGATGAGGCTCTGATCCAATCCTGGTCCACAGGGGCGAGTTTAGTTAAGCCGGCCCATACACCCATTTTTGTGATGTCATTTGAAAGGATAAATAGAGACAGCTAGCTTACAACACATAGGGACACATTCACTCTTCTGATTCCAGCAAAGCACTCTGATCCAGCATTCAACATCCTTCCAAATCCAGATGCCAAGGACCAGGCCAAGCAGTAGCTGAACCATTTTCAGTTAGGCCTCAATCCTCAAACTAATCCTTACAAGCCAGTGAAGCGCTGTGGTGTGGGAAAGCATCCTGAAACTATCTGGCTTGCTACCATAATTGCTGCCTGATGAACTCGCCATCCAGCTGATTTGAAATGCCCAGAAAAAGAAGGGCAGATCCTGTGCAGTAGCTGATCCAGTCCTGCGCCTGATGCGCCTGATGTGCTGTCTTTCCTGATGGATCCAATCCATTGACCAGAACCGTGACTATCCAAAAATCTTAAATCCCAGTGGATTGTGAGTATTAATAGGACGCTAGAAACTATTGTATGCCTTGCATTTTCTTGTTCCACTCTAATCTTTGAACTATCCTTACTTCCATAACCACTAACAGTGTCAAAATCTTCAGTGCTATCTTATTATGTCTAGCTGATAAAGCGCCATTTTCATAGTCATCTTTATTTGTGCAACTCCGATCCGTAAATCCCACTTTGAGTCTTTGAACTGGTGCCGTTGGGGAAGGTGATGGGGATCTGTTACTGAAGTCATGAATCAGTCTCAGAGCTTACTTCGTCCCCACTTGGTTGCCTAGCCTGAACGCTCCAGCCTTGAGTAAAAGCATAAGCCATATTTTCTTAGGCTAAACTTAAGTCCTTGTCCAAATTCGTGCCTTTATTTTCGAAAAACACCTCTCACTAAAACCTCCATCACTCCCTCTGCTTTTGAGATAGAAGCGAAATTTCAACTCCCACTTGTACCGAACATCCCCAGCTACATTCACAACTCGAACAGCAGTGTGGTTGACTCGTTATATCAAAAAATCGCATAAGTAAAAGTTTGCCGCAAATTTACCTTTAGCAAAAGTTTTACACGTGTGAATAGCTTTAAATTATTTCCCACTTTGACTTTGAGATTCCAATTGTTTTCTTTTGATTAAATCATTGTGTGTGTTTGCTTGCATCTGTTCAAAGTGGCTCCCATAGGAATTTATAATAATTTAAGCATTTTTTAACATATTTAGTGTTTTTGCTCAGCCAAGTTCAAAGCCATTCTGACAGTTCAAAAGTGAAATCCGTTTTTCTCTTTTGTTTAAGGGGGGGGAAGGTGGGAGTGATATTCTGGTTGGTCTGTACTATTCCTGAATACCTGCTCTCTCCTCACATCTATTTAAATTGGCTATTGGTGGGTTGAGGGGTGTTGCCGGGGATACCCCTAACCATAGTGCTATGTTCCAAACCAACCCAAAAGTATTCCTTTCTTTGCTGCATTCTTTTTTGTGTTCATTACTTGATTCCCAGTGCATTAAAGATCGTATGCATTGTTCCTGTCACCCCATTGGTGATAGTTGTTACCCATTAAAAATATATTGTGATTTTAAATTCTAAGTAAATAAACAAATAATGACCTTTACAACTAGCCCGATTCCTGGTTCGGTGTAACTTGGGGTATTTTGAGAAGGGCGTGATATGAGTGGTATATCATTCAGAATATTGAACTTATAGATAAAAATAAATAAGGTTTTCATTTGCGCACTACATGCTGGGCGAAACTTGGGTGTACGCCTGATTGAAATCACTTACAAGTACCTTACAGGAAAACATATTGCAAAAGAAGATTTTCCATCTAGATTGCCCATTAAGGCTGCCTACGGACACAGGACCAAAATACTTTGCTATTTTCCAAACACCTTTTTTACTTCAGTCAAAGAATGATAAAGTTGCACATTTTCGTATGGTGATTTGGAAGAAAACATATTCGAGAGGCAATGAAATTCCATGTAACGATGGTCTGAAAGTCAGCGTCCAACTTTTGCAGCTCTGGCTTACTCTGACCCCTGGTACACTAACGGCTGTCATCCTTTCATGAGTAAACATAGAAGGATCAGCCCCGCTTGTCCAGTCTCAGACACACTGGAGAGGTATAGTTTGTAATGCTGACAAAAAGCAATGGCCACATATTGCCATATCTTTTTCAAAGCCCTAGTGATTGTACAAAGCGTTGGAAAGCGTGAAATGTGTTGCTGATTCAGATTGTGCAAGCGCTTCAAATAAAGACAACCTAGATTGGAAATTCTAAGACCAAGGCCGGTTCTCTAAAATGTATGCATTATGTAACCAAACACATCTTGTGCTCTCTGTGTTAGACACAACTACCAGGCACCAATATGGAGGATTTTTATAAGCTCTTCAAAATCCACTGGCTCCTTGACATGAGGTGTTGTGGTGAACATGCACAAATCCAGGAAAAACCAGTAGGCAAGTAAATGGTTACACCAAAATGGTTAATTGTGTACCAAAGTCTTGAATGCTTCTCAGTTCGCAGGTATGTTTTTAAATATATTGTTTGTGATCTACCTATGAAAGTAATACAGGATAGAGGGAGTCCTTGTGTATCAGCTTTCTGAAGAGCTAAGGTTAAACAAAGAGGTAAAGAGTTTACATTTTCCTCTCATCCGCTTGTCCAGTCTCCCAACAGTTGGGCAGTCTTAAAGTGCCATACAAACCACAAAGGAATACTCTAAAGTACCAAAGCAGGACTGGCAAGAGTTTGTAAAATCCTTTGACGTCTTGCACCTCTGGAAACCTGGGCTAATGTCAAATAACTGATGGGTTCGGGTTTTGCAGTATCCCAGCAAAGCTAACAACCCACTAGGGACAGAGGTTGAGGGAGTTGCTGGGAGGACGTAGGAACAGGTTTTTTTAAAAAAATCTTAATGGAGCCTATAAACAAGGAAGGCATATTTTTAATTATAAAGACGAGGGGGGTTAATTATAAGATGGGGAGGTTTGGGATCAGGTAATAAGTAGGCCATGATCTCAGAGGTTTAACAAGAGTGTGGGAGCCCCTTTCCTGAGAACGACCATGGTTCATATAATCTGTTCTATGGAATGTTTTCCACTGAGGAGGGTCTACAACCACATTTTAGCTCAGTGCACCCTTCACAGAGGAAAAAATCCATTTGCATATCAGTCTGGTTCCACCCACAAGGGCAGTCCAGCACCAAAATGCTAGGAAATTCACCCCTGAACTGGAGTACCATAAGCAACTCCAGCCAAGTGCGTTTGCCTTGTCAGGCCTCCTCTGTAGTGAGGTGAAGCTCAGCCTCTATAAAGCACAGTGAGCAAGGGGGTCCACGTCTGGATTGCTCTGGGCAACTTAAGGTGAAACCCCAAGTTTAACAAACAGTGTGGGAGCCGCACTGCAGAGAACGAACAGGGTTCAAATCACCTGTTCTACGGAATTTCTTCCACTCAGGAGGGTCTAGCCACATTTTAGCTCACTGCACCCTTTACGGAGGAAACGATCCCTGGGGTATTCCCTCTCAACAAGTCATGGACCATCAAGTAGACATTATAAGTTACTCAGCGTAGTCCCCTTTCCTCCATACTGCATGGGCGCCCCTTCCAAGGGACAGGAGACAGTACCCTTTTCACCAGAAAAAAGTCCCCTTTAAATTTAGGGGCGCGCGGCCCTGGGAGAATGCACTGCCCTGACTCCGCTCTCTGGCGCCACAGCTCAGTCCCCATAGACGCATCGGCAATAGTTTAACATTGCCTAACACCAGTTTTATTAGGGGGGAGGATGGTGGGACTAAGAGTATGTTAGTCACTATGGTGATAATTACTCTTACATCCTGTCCCCTTTCCTCCATACTGCATGGGTGATTACAACTGACTGTAGTCCCAGGGTGGAGAGGAGACCCTCCTTAAGCAAAGAGGTATCTAAGAACCGCCGGTCCGAAAGCCACGTCGGATCTAGAGCCGGCATCCAAACGGTAGTGCTTGCAGAAAGTCGAAGGGGTGGCCCATGTGGCCTCCCTGCTTACGACTTGCCAGGGCACATGCCGCTGGAATAAGATGGCCGTTGCCTTGCTCTGACCGCATGGGCGTACATGTTGGCCGGCAGTGGCTTATGCTGTCCTTCGTAAGCTTCTTTGATGGCTGAGACCATCCAACGGGCTATGGAGGCCTTGGAGGCCCGATACCCCAGTTTTGCTCCGCCGAAGGCGACAGAGTGCGTCCGACTTGCGGAAGCCCTTGTTCCTGTCTAAGTAGACTTTCAGGGCACGCCTGACATCTAGGCAGTGCAGAACTCTCAGTGCCTCGTCTTTGGGCTCAGCAAAAAACGTAGGCAGCACTATTTCATCATTCAGATGGAATGCAGAAGGCACCTTAGGTAGGAATGCTGGGTGTGGTCGCAGGACTACTTTTTCCCTGTGAAACGTAGTATAGGGCTGAGGCGACCAGCGCCTGGGTTTCACTGACTGTGAGCCGAGGTAAGGCCAACTAGCAAGGCTGCCTTAATGGTGACCAGCCTGATGTCCGCAGACGCCACTGGTTCAAATGGTTTGTGTGCCAGGGAACTCAGAACTATGTTGAGGTCCCACACGGGGTATGGCCTCTTAATGGGCGGGTAGAGTCTGGCAAGTACCGTCACATGTTTCTTGACAATCGGGTTGGAAGAGGAAAATACCTCCTCCGAGTTTCTGTAGGCCGCAATGGCTGCCAATTAAGTGCGGCAAGTGTCCACCTGCACGCCTGAATGGGCGAGGTGCGCCGAGAAGGAGAGCACGTCGTCCATGGTACATGCAAGGGGGTGTATAGCCTTAGAGTCTGCCCAGTGGCAGAACCTGGTCCACTTGCTCTTATACTGGGCCCTGGTAGCTTTGCTCCTGGCGCCCTGTATGATCTCTAGATTAGCCTGGGAAAGGCTGAGGTGACACAGCGTGACCTGCTCAGGAACCACGCTGTGATGGTTAGTTTCTGTGAGGCGGGGTGGATGACCCTGGCCCCCTGCTGCACTCGAAGATGTGCTGGGCCCAGCAGAAGGCGAATAGGTGGTCTCTCAAAGAGAGGCTGAACAGCTCCGCGAACCATGGCCCACCATGGGGCTATTTGAATGATGCTGAGGTGGCAAGACTCCTTGATCTTGCATATCACCATGTGTATCAGCGGTGCGGGCGGGAAGGCTATGCTGTCATTCTGTCCCACCGAATCTGGAATGCATCGCCCAGGGAGCCCAGGCCCTGGCCCTGCCAGGAGGCGAACAGGTGGCACTTCCTGTTGTCCCAGGAGGCAGAGAGGTCCACCTGGGGGTGTCCATTTGCTGAAGATCTCCCCCAGTACTAGGTCATTCAACTGCCACTCGTAGTTGTCCGCTACCCAGTCTGCCTCCAGGTTTGATTCAACCGACAGGTGAACGGCCGTGCGGTAGATGTTGTTCTCCAGGGCCCATTCCCACATGCTTACTGCCAGTCGGCACAATGGAGGGGATCTGGAACATCCCTGCTTGTTGACATAGAATATGCTGGTTGAGTTGTCTGTCTGAATGCGGACGACCTTGCCCTCGATAACTGGCAGGAAGGCTCCGAGCGCCAGCCAGATGGCCTTCAGTTCCAGCCAATTGATGTGGTACTACTCCTCCTGCTGGGTCCAGGTGTCATGGACACAATGGTTATCCAGGGTGCCCCCCCCCCCATCCCTCGAAAGAGGAGTCTGTAGTGATGGTGACCTGGAGGGTAGGTTGCCGGAAAGGCTTGCCCGTCTGCAGGTTACAGTCTCTGGACCACCATGTGAGGTCCGGGTGAACAGACGGAGGAACGTTGATCCTCTCAGACTGAGAGCCCCGCTCCAGGTTCCAAGATGCTGCAAAGTGCAGCTGTATCCTCCTCATCTTGTGTCTCGTGTGGGGGACAGCCAATAGGACCGCTGCCATGAGACCCAGTAGGTGTTGGTACCACCAGGCCGATGTCACTTCTCTGCTGAGGAAGTGTGCTGTGGCCCTCTTGATGGGCGTGATCTTGTCCTACGAAGGAAGAACTTTATCGGAGCACATGTCCCAGATGAGCCCCAAGAAGGTTAGTCTCTGCGTATGCTGCAGCTGCGACTTGAGGTTAAGCGAAAAGCCCAGCTCGTGCAGTGTGATCATAAGAGCGTGGGAAGTGTGGTGCACCACTTCCGGAGATGTCGCCCTGAAGAGCCAGTCGTCGAGGTACGGGTTGATGTGGTGGCCCCGAGACCAGAGGAGGGCCGTCACTGTATTCATCAGCCTGGTAAAGACCTTGGGGGTCGAGTTGAGGCCGAAAGGAAGCACCTTGTATTGGAAATGGTAGCCCATGATCCAGAATCGTAGAAAAAAACGATGAGGCTGCCAGATCAGGACGTGCAAGTATGTGTCCTTCAGATCCAGGGAGCACATCCAGTCTCCCTTGCACAATGTCTCCACTATAAAAGCTGGCCTAACCATCTTGAATTTTTTTAGAGGTAGGGCGAGGTTGATGGTGGAAAGGTCCAGCACACCTCTCAGGCCCACCTGGTTCTTTTTCTGAATGGCGAAAATTCTGGAGTAAAAGCCCAAGCCTCGCTGGGAGGCTGGGACTCCCTCCACTGCCTGGCTCTCGATGAGCGACTGGATCTCCGCCAAAAGAGTTGATGTCCCAATTTGTTGTAGTGGAGGGGAAGAGGTATGAGAGGCTGGGATAGGTATGCGGAACCCCGTGGATACCACAGAGGATCCAGGGGTCCGTGAAATTCTGGCACAAGAAATGTGCTTGGAGAGCAAGCCTGCCACCCCCCTCCCACTGGAGACACATGGACCTGGAGGGGCGTGTCTTGCCTTCTTTCCCTCTGAGGTTGTTGCGGAGGAGGGGGAGTGGAAAAAGCCCTTACTCTCCCCCCCCCCACTTTGTTGCTTGCACCGATGTTGGGTCGGCGAACGGTTTGACTGCCTGGACCTCGGCTCTTGGAAGCCAAGGAACCATCCTTATGTACGCCCCTTGTCTGAGCGCTGCAGTGACTGGGTGTACGTCTTGGGCATGGCCTTTGTAAGGATGGATAAAGACTAGCCGTTTGTGAGCTGTTTTTCTTTTTATCCAGCTCCTCGTCTGTGGTGGAGTGGAAGAGGTCACCCCCCTCGAACAGCAGGTCCAAGATGCGCTCCTGGACATCCGGGTTGAATTTCGTAGCACGGAGCCAGGCCGTTCTTCTCATGTCCGTGGCAATGCAGATGGCCCGGCCAGAGGTGTCAATGTGGGCCACGGTGGACTCCATGTCATCTTGTGGCACCATCTTGGCCTCTGCCAGTCCAGCCTTGATTGGCTCTGCGCCGGAAGCTCTGGGAGGAAATCCGCAATTTCCCACCACAGCCTCTGGTTAACAGCTGCCAGCATGGCATCCGCGTTGGCTTGATGAAGATGCAGGGACGCGTTGGAATACAGATTCTTCACGTATGCCTGCAAGATCATCTCCTCCTTGCCTAGCAGTGCCGCAGACGAGGAGGCCGAGGACGACTGAGGCTTGGAGTATAGTGATGCCGCAGCAATCACCAAAGAGTGTGACTGAGGATGGGCCGATAGCAAGAGTGTATCCCCCTCCATTTACATGTACTTGGCGTTCAGGTGTCAATTGACCAGCTAGACCGAGTGGGGCTTGAGCCAGCCCTTTTTGACCAAGGCGACCATGTCCTTCTGCATCGGGATCCCCGTTCTTGCAGCGGTACGGAGCGTGAGGACTTCAGCGAGGATACCCTCTGCTGGTTGCTCGACCTCGGGTTGAGAAAGGCCTAAGTACTCTACCAGCCCTGCAAGAGGTTTGTGGAAGGCCTTGGCCGACGACGGATTGTCGGGGTCCTCTACCTCATCTGTGTCCACCTGAGGGTCCGGTTGGTCCGGCACCAGTGGAGGAGTACTGGTAGCCGCAGGCTAGGGTGTGGGGACGGGAGGCAGAGGCTGCAGCGGAGGCTTGTACGGAACTGCCTGCACTATCGGTTTTCGGGCCGGAGCGGATGGCAGAGGCTGCACAGGGGCCCGAGGTACCTGTACTGGGGCCTGCGGTGCCGGAGCAATTGGCTGATGCACGTCCCTGATGGCTTCCCTGAGGATGACCCCCATCCGAGGAGATTTCATGAGCCCGAGGTACCTTTCAAAGAACCTGTCCTCCCAGGCCGGAGGGGTGGCAAGCGATAATGACAGTGTAGCAGTCGGCTGCTGGAGCCGTTGCATGGCCTGCCCATACAGACACAGCGGGAACCTGCCTAGTTGTACTAAGTAGCCGAACTAGCCTCCTTAACCCCTAGCGAGCATTTGAACCAGCCCAATGTGATACAACTGCTGCATAGATATGTAGAACCAGCTTACTGTGTTTTAAACTGTTGCAATGACATACAGAACTAGCTATGCTATAATTTGCTACTTGTACTAAGTAGCCGAACTAGCCTCCATTACCCCCTAGCGTTGCATTTGAACTAGCCTATTGCGATATAACTGATGCATAGATATACAGAACTAGCTGTGTTATAATTGTTGCATTGATATATAGAACCAGCCTACTGTGATATTACTGTTACCAGACACTGAGCTTCTAGAACACAGTCTCTCCTCGCCTAGCCTCCCTCCTTCCCTCCCTCTTTCTCATATCCACCCAATACTGTATAATCCTAAATTAAACTTCCTCTACCTGTAGCACTCAGGATGATCTCACTATCATTGCTAATCTTAGGCCTTCTTAGTGTATTGACCCTGCTACCTAACTCTACCTCTGGAAATACTTTTGGATATACCATCTCCCAGATAAACAATATGGACTCCTACCTGTGTAAGAATCCCTCCACCATAAACTTAGCGATGCCAATTAACTTACCATCACCTAATGACATTCAGCCATCTATATTCCTTAAACCATGTCTCAACAGTACCCCACATGCTCCTCACAGGCTCCTGCCACTATTCCCTAGACAGGATGATTTAGCCTCTACTGCCAAAATCATGCCCTCTGCTAGAAAATGTGATCCACGCCTTATATGTCTGATGATAGGGCGATCTAATGTAACACCTAGCTGCCCTTTCAGAAACTCTACAACATTACCATGCCCCACACTATGGAGAAACCTCAGACTTGGCTCCAGATTTCCACAACAATATAGACTAAAACCCAACATTAATAACACAACTACCACCCAAAAAATTCTGGACATTGTAGAATCTACCAAAATTGACAACTATAGTAAAACACAACCATCTCCACTTAGCAAGATTACCAACACACTAAAAGTAGGGCTTATCAATGCAAGATCCCTTCAAACACATGCCTTGGACATATTAGACATCTTGTCCATCAACGACCTCGATATCATTGGTATCACTGAAACCTGGCTGAATCTTTCGTCAGGTCCCTCACTAGCATTAGCTCTACCAGATAACTACTCTATCCTACGTTCGGACAGAGCCTCTGCCAAAGGAGGTGGAGTCGCGTTTATCTCCAAAACAGCACTAGAGTTAAGAATGACCAATAATCAGCATCTACTGAATTGCTTTCAGTTAAACTATCTACATCCACCACATCTACCATTGCTATGCATCTGATTTACCGACCTCCTGGTAATACCACTACCTTTGAAGACGACATCTCACACCTACTATCGACCAACACAAAATGTAAGTCCCAAGTCTTAATCCTAGGAGATTTGAACTTCGGTCTTGATGACCCGAAAGATGCCAAAGTGTCTTCCCTTAAGGAGATCATCTCTGAGTTAGGGTTTACCCATCGCATTACCAGTCCACCACACAACAAATGCTGCACGCTTGATTGGTTAGCGGACCTCAACTGTAATATCAAGGTACTGGCCAATACACCATGTGCATGGACTGACCACCACCTAATCACTTTCACCATAGATAAATCTATACCGCAATCTACACCTACTCAAGCTCAAGCATCAATGACGAGAAGTAAACGTAATCTCACAGTAGAAAACTTGCTACATCTATTACGCACCATAACGCATCCCACTAACACCTCCTCAGACCCATCAGATCTAGTGAACCTCTAAAATGACACTATCCTAAACGCTATTAATAAAATAGCCCCACTTAAACTACAGAAATTTAAGCCACATGCCCACATCAACAAATGGTATACACCACCTTTAAAGACTTTTAGGAAAGAGAAACGCTCAGCGGAAACCACTTGAAAAAACTCCCCATCTAAACAAAATAAAGACATTTTCACCACAGCTTCATTGAACTATAAAATAACCATTGTCCAGGAAAAAAAAGATAACTATAACGACGAATAGCTAAAGCCAATTCCAGTACCAAGGAACCGTTTAATATTCTAAAAGACTTGGAATCGCGTGCTCCTACACCCGACTCCTGTACAAAGGGCACCTTGTGGTGCACAAACATACAAAATGCTTTACAAGACAAAATTACTCTGCTAGTAAACAAAATATCCATTAAGAAAAATCTTATCGATAATGCCATACCACAGGACCCGCCTCCAACCGCTAACTCTAATCTGCCAAAATTCAGCTTCAAACCACTATCTATCAAAGAAGTAGAGACTATTATACTTAAACCCGCCAATTGTAAGGATGACTTCTGCCTGGCTACGATCATTAAGGATGCGGCCACTGCACTCGCCCCCTTTATCACCGCATTCATTAATTTATCATTTGACGCCAGTTCTCTTCCCACTAACCTGAAAGATGCCTGGGTACTCCCTTTACTGAACAAACCTACGTTGTACCCAAACAATCAAACTACAGACCGATTGCAACAGTCTCTTTCCTGCTGAAAATATTGGATTGTGCAGCATACCTCCAGATCCAGCAGTACTTGGAAACAAATAACTTGTTGGGATTAAGACAGTCAGGCTTCAGACCAAGACATGGGACTGAAAATGCACTTATTGATTTAAAGACAGAAATTCAGGTACTAAAAGACAAAGGAAAATCTTCCCTCCTCCTACTTGAGATATCTGCGGAATTTGACTTAGTGAACCATGAAATCCTCTGTAAACACTTGTCCTCTGCCGCACAATTCTCCGACCAAGCTAACTCCTGGATTAAATCCTTTCTCAGCAATAGATCCATGAGGGTCTTTGCACCAACTGCTTCAGCCTCTCCTACACCAGTCTCTTGCAGAGTCCCACAAGGATCTTGTGTGTCCCCTACACACTAACGTTTTCACCAAGCCTTTATTTGATATACTTGATTACCTGGGTGTCACATATACCAACTATGCTGATGACACCCAGATACTCATCCCTATCACAGGTGACTACGCTATAGATAGCAAAAAGTTGAATGACATATATGGGATACATTACTCACCGTAATCGTATTTCTGATGCTTGTATCTGCTTAGATTCACATGCTGTGCATAGGCCGACATCTAGTGGAAGCTGTGGAGTATTACAGTTTGTTTTTTGAAACTCAAAAATGGGCGTCGACACAGGGCGTGCCAGTAATGCTATCCCTAGTGTGATGTCCACTGTACCCATGATCCCTCACACGTCTAGGACCCTCAGATTGTATTTTTTCTGACATGAGGTAGCATGAGGAGTAGCGCGAGTACAGATTATCCAAGCAGATAGATAGAAAGATAAGACTACTACATCCATGCGCCTTCTCTCAGAGGGGAGGAAGGGTGGGTCGCATGTGAATCTAAGCAGATACAAGCATCAGAAATACGATTACAGTGAGTAATGTATCCCTTCTGAGGGGTCAGTGGATCCTTCAGTGACAATGCTGAGGGACCAGAAGGTTCTTTTACCGGGTCGTTACCTGAGGGGGCATGCCCTAGTACCGCTAGCATGTCCGCGGGGGCGCCTATACGCAGTTCTACCGGCAGATCCGCCGAGGGCGAAACACCTACCAGGCCTCGGCCTGAGGAACAGGGTAGGCCTCGTGATCCACAGTCAAGAGTCTTGGAGGAGGCTGGGCCCAGTGAGCCACGCAACACGACGCAGGCACGTGGAAGGCAGCTCATCAAGATGGCCGCCGTGCCCGACATGGGGGACACCTGCCCGATACTGCACCAAGAAAGGGAGCAGGTGGAGGAACGCGTGTTAAGGGGGGACTGGTGTCAACCAGGTACGCGGCCCACAGCCTATCCTTCATTTGCGCAGAGAATTTGTATTTATATTTATTTATTTGGATAGCGTGTCAAGCCCTGGGGCAACTGAGCGCTGTTCTTACAATGTATACAGTATTGCATATAACAGTCAATTATTTACAGTAGCATAGAATATCAATTTTACACTTTACAGTCATATATACAGTTGTGGGAGGGATGTAGCGTATCCAAGTTACTGAGTAGGTAGGTTATGCTCCTGGTCCAGTAACCAAACGTTCACCTTGTTGCGGAAGACCATGAAGGCAGGTTCTGCTCTTATGGAGATGGGAAGTGTATTCCATTTTATTGCAGCCATGACTGGGAAGCTGATCCCGCCTGCCAGTTGTTGGTTGAAGCAAGGTATGGTGACACAATGTGACTGGGCAGATCTGCTAGGTCGCAATGATGTGTCATGCAAAGGTGTCACTAAGGTATAGGGGTGCCTGATTGTGGAGGCACTTGTGTGTTAGTGAAAGTGATTTGACATCTATTCTTTGCTTGATCAGCCATTTAAGGTTCTGTCTGTTGTAATATGATGTTTTCTGGGTATATTGCATGCTGACCTGAATACATTATTTTGCATGACTTGCTTTTTTTTGATCTTGTGTTGGCATGTTCCTAAGTAAAGCGCATTACAGTAGTCTAGCTTAGCTAGTACTAGAGCTCTTGCTACTGAGATGCAATTCGTTGAGGATAGATATGGGCGGCAGGCTGTAATAATCTTACATGTATAGGATGTTGCGCACGCTAAGGCATTAGTTTGTCTCGTAAGAGATAATGCAGAATCAATATAGATACCAAGGGCCTCATTACGAGTCCGGCGGTAAAACCGCCTGGTAACCGCCGGACTCCTATTACCATTCTGCCTCCGTGATTCCCGGAATTACTGGGGCATTACAACCCCGGTTTTCCGGGAATCACGGAGGCGGAATGGTGTTAATCCCCATTCCCATTGAGCCGGTTTATTAAATTAATATAAAAAAGCTTGTTGGGTCTTTTTGGCAGAACTCTTTCGCAAAATGGCGTACGTGTCCGTCTCTGTAACTCCAACCAAGTTCGGGCCCTTTGTTCCACTTTTTGGCGGGCTTCTCCACAGAAGCCCTCCAACTGGTGCCACTCTGTCTGGGATTCACAGGATGTGTGGGTGGGGGAATTGGCACCCTGGACTGCGTTGTCTTAGCAACCCAAGTCGCACTCTGTCTTGATTGGCCCAGTGGTGAACTGCCCGGCTCACCACTTAGCATGTATGAGTGACAGCTAGGCAGTTTGAAAGGGGGTTTTTCTGCATAAAAGCAGGGCTTTTTGGACTGGAACTTCAGAAGTCGCCACTGGACCGGAGAAATCCGAAGCTGAGCCATCTGCAACGACGACACCACCGGTGGAGCCCTGCTGCAACGACCTCACCACTTCCCCAACGACAAGAGAAGATCTTCTGCTGTGAGAGTCTTCTCCCCCTGAGCTGGTGGGATCAACCAGTTCGACATTCGCCTTCCAGGACGTCCCTTGGTCGAATCGTCAGTGCCAAGCACCCGGCGGCCGGTTAGCCAAGCTTCAGTCTACTGGGACTGCGAATAAAAGGAGCGCACCTTTTAACCGAACAAACTCCGCGGCTGGTTTCATCCCTGGGCAGTGCAACGACTCCAAGTTTCCTCCTCGACGAAATCTTCGTTTTCCCTGGTCGAAACAACGAACTGCACCCGCTGCCAGGAACAACTGCCACCGCTGGAGCTTCCTCACTTTTAAAGGTACTGTGTTCCACCTGGCCTCCCTTTTCACGGATTGCTAACGGTGACCCTTAAATCTTTGGCTTTCCAACTGGGTTGGGCCCCAGACCTAACTTTCTTTTGCATCAACCCAACCTCTTTTGAACATTTTTGAACATTTCTACAAAGACTTGAATGCATTTTTAAACTGTGTGATCTTGGGCACATTTCGCCTTGCTCCATTTAAAGTGGCCCTGGCCTATGAACTTTGGCTCTACAGTAGAGTCTGCCTTCACTAGCTTGCTCTGGTATTAGAAAAGTGTTGGGAACTGTTTTATGTTCATGACCTGTCTTTTCTCTCCCTCTAACTTAATTATTGGAGTGCCATCTAAGTTGAGCGCTGGCATCGGTTTTTAAAAATAGTGGTGTTTTGACCTAGACTTGTCTAATTATTAAGGGAGGTGTGTATACTTTTTCTGATTGTGTTTGAACTTGTTTTGATCTATAGTGCTTAGTGTATTTGCTAAAGTGTGTTTTAAATAAATAATTATATACTTTTGATACCAAGCTCTGGTCAGTGTTTGCTTGCTCCACTGTGTTTTTGGCCCTATTGTGTATCCTCTGTATACTGCCCTACTCTTCTTGAGAGAAGTCTGACTGCTCAGCCACAGCTACCAGGTAAATCTGGGTGGTACAGACTGCTACCAATTGGGTTTTCTGCTTACTCCTGTAGTCCTAATCTTTTTGCAGTGTTCCCCAAGGGAACTGCACAGGATTCTGCCTAAAACTGCCCTTCGGTATAGCCTTGGCTCCAAGGGTATTCCCCAAGGTTCTGGCGGTGGTGGCGGCACACCTACGCAGGGAGGCAATCCCAGTGTACCCTTACCTGGATGACTGGCTCATCACGGGGGAGACCCCAGCAATTTGCAGTTTAAACATTCAAAGAACGGTCGACCTCCTCTTCCAATTGGGTTTCTCCATAAATGAGAGAAATCAAGCCTGGTGCCAATCACCTCCAAACATTTCCTAGGAGCTGTACTAAACACTCAAGAGGGGTTGGCCTTTCCATCAGAGGAAAGAATTCGGAATATATTACTGCATATTCCTCATTATCAGTCAGGTCGCCAGATAACGGTGTGCAAAGCGATGCGTTTGCTAGGCATGATGGCGTCATGTATTTATCTGGTCCCCCACGCGCGCCTGCGCATGCGTCCCATGCAAGAATGGTTGGCGAAACAGTGGTCTCAGGCAGTGGTCAGTGGGACGATCTAGTGGTCGTTTCGCCAACAATGGTACTAAGTCTTCACTAGTGGACAAGAGAGAACCTGTCAAAGGGAAAACCCTTTTACGATCCAGAAGCACAGGCTGTAGTCACTACAGATGCATCCCTGTCAGGGTGGGGCGCACACCTCCTTCACCACAGAGCTCCGGGTCTCTGGTCTCACATAGTGGCCAATAATCATATCAACCTGCTAGAGCTTCTGGCAGTATTCAGAGCCCCACCTGTTAAACCTGTCAGTGCAGATCTTAACAGACAGCACAACAGCGATGTTCTACATAAACAAGCAGGGAGGGACTTGTTTGACAAATCTGTCCAAGCTTTCCCAACAAATTTGGATATGGGCACTCAGGCGGAACATTTACCTGTCATCTCAACATGTTCCAGGGGATCTCAATTCTCTAGCAGACGCCTTGAGCAGAGATCATCTCACAAGAGAACACAAGTGGTCTCTACACAGAGAGGTTGTATAAGACATCTTCTGTTACGCTCACCTGGTATCCACGGGGACGCCACCCAGCTGCAGGAACCCTGGTGCCCTTCTCGGTCACTCCCGGGTATTATCAGCGGGGAGTTCTTTCTGGAAAAGAGGTGGGCAATGTTCAAGATAGAGCAACTGGGGAAATAACCACCCAACACCCGGTATGCCGGCAGCTCCTCCCCGGGCCTTTCCTCACCTTGATTTGGGCTTTGGCGAGCTCTTCGTCCTGCCTTCTTAGCAGGGGCGCGTTGTCATCTGTGGGCAATTGCAATCGAGTTATTTCACTGATGCTGCCCCTTTGAGTCTCTTAGGTAGGTCTTATTACTGTTATTCTGTAAGCCTTTCTTTGAAATAATGATGTCTTTTGTCTGCCAGTAGGTGCGCAAGAGTCCGCTGTGGGCCGTTGGCTGGATTTGAGCTCACTGGCAAGTGATGGTGTTTCAGGAGCGCCTCAATGCGGTAAGTGGGCGCTATACGTAGCGCTATGGTGCCGTGCTTCTGCTAACTTGTTGTCTTTTATTCCGGTTGGCCGCTGCGTTCACCGAAGCAAGAGGCTCGTAAGCGGTGCTGGTCGATGGGCGACTTGAGAGGTAAGTTGCCGGCTCTGATGTAAATGTCTAATGTCTCTTTTCTCTCTATTTGCAGGTTTGAAGATCCAAGAAGCTTGCTGTTCCTTGAGTGCTGATTGCAGTCTGCGGTGGAATCTCAGGTAAGCTGCTGAAAATAACAATGTCCCTTTGTTTTGCAGGTGCAGACTTTTCGAGGTTCGAAGATGCTGCAGAATACGATGAGCGTCACGTTGCTGGAATGCAAAGTAACGCGAAGCGTGTACTGGAGTTCGGGTGTGCTTTATGTACCCTGCAGGCATCCCAGGTATCACTGGGCCTGCCACACCCAAAATGCTAGATCGCATGGATCAGTTTAGGAACTGAGCCATGTGGAGGCATCCATGTTGTTGTGCAATGCCCTTATGGGCCCTGATTAATGCTCTAGCATATTAGCCTGGCGCCAAAGGTGCCAGGACTGTCTCCAAGAGAGTCTGAAGGGAAATGTCAAGGCCCTTGAGGTTCTGATGGGGGTAGAAGTAGCCCACCATGCCTAGCTATCCAGGCTTAGGGCAGGGATCGTGACATCTTCTCACAGTGGGGTTTCCCCACTATAGACCTATTCGCCACAAGCGAAAACAGACAATGCCCAGACTTCGCATCCAGGTTTCCCCAGCCAGGCTCCAAGGGGAACGCCCTGTGGACGAATTGGTCAGGGATGTTTGCTTACACTTTTCCACCAACTCCCCTGATGAGGAAGGTGGTCATCAAGATGCACAGGGAATAGATGACGCTCATCCTAGTTGCTCCCATGTGGGCGAGACAACCGTGGTTCCCAAACCTGCGCAGGCTAGCAACGTGCGAACCTATCAGACTCCTGTGCTGGTACAACCTACTATCCCAGCACCAAGGCCAAACAGTGCATCCTCAACCCAGTTCAATGAACTTGGCAGCATGGCTCCTGAAGTCAGAGTTTGGACACCTCAATTTACCACAGAGGTGCATGGACATCCTAAAGGAATCTAGGAAGCCCAACACGTGGCACTGTTATTTTGACAAATGGAAAAGATTTGTTATCTGTTGCCAGAATAAGCAAATCAACCCGGTTGATTGCACTCCTTCCACTATTGTCCCCTACATGCTCCACCTGCTGGACGCAGGGTTGGTATTTAATTCACTAAAGGTACACCTGGTAGCTCTGTCAGCATACACCTCCCATAACAAGGTATCGTGGTGGAAAGTACCAGTGGTTAAAGCCTTCATGGAAGGGGTAAAGAGACTCCACCCTCCAATTTCTAACCCACCACCAGGATGGGACCTTAATGTGGTGCTGGCTAAACTCATCGCCCCCCCATTCGAGCCCATGCATAAAAGCAGTCTCAAACACCTGACTTATAAAACTGCCTTCTTAGTAGCCATTACATCGATAAGAAGGGTCAGTGAAATTCAGGCTCTGTCAGTGCAGGATCCTTTCTTTACTGTTCATAAAGATAAACTGGTTTTACAAAAACACCCTAGGTTTTCACCTAAGTTTATTTCTAAATTCCATGTAAACCAGTCCATTGAGCTTCCGGCTTTCTTCCAAGAACCCCAAAGCTCGGCTGAGGTGAAACTACACACCCTAGATGTGCGTAGGGCGGTCCTATACTATGTAGACAAGACCAGGCCGCTAAGAAAAACAGACCAACTGTTTGTCTCCGTAGCTACATGTAAAGATGGAGATCGCATCTCTAAAGGTGCCATCTCTAAGTGGATTATAAATTGTATCCAGCTGATTTACTCCCTTTCTGAAAAAACTCTGCCTTTCACGCCAAGAGCCCACTCTACAAGAGGAATTGGGGCCACTCTGGCTTTCATTGCAAATCTACCCCTTGACACCATTTGCAAAGCAGCTACTTGGAGCTCTATTCACACTTTTACTCAGCACTACTGCATTGACACTCATTCCAAGACAGATACTCAAGTGGGACAAGTGGTTCTAAGACATTTATTTGCTCATGACCCATCCGACATCCAACCTCCTTCTAACACTGCTCACTAATCTATGCACAGCATGTGATCTAAGAGATTCCACAAGCCTCAGAAGGGATATAGCGGGCCGGTAGCTGATATAGCCTTGGTACTTGTGCTGGTATGAGGACCTGAGCGGTCCCTCCCGTGCCGGCAGGTCCTTGGGACGGAGTCTCCCTTGCAGTGTGCGCTGGAAAAGAGCGACCCTACCTTGGGCTTGGATCGATGATAGAACAAGTCCTTTGGAGGCGATCTCTGGAAGAGCTCCCTCCACCTGGCTAGACTGTTCTTCAGAGACCTTGAGGAAAGCGCGTTGCACACGGTACAAGCTTGCCAGCCGTGGTCTGGACCAAGGCAACGTAGGCAGAGGACGTGGGGGTCTTTGGTTGGAAAGAGCCTGTCGCAGGATGGACACCTGCTGAACCCTGTAGAAGTCGACATGCGCTGGGGAGGAGCGTGACACCGGAGGACCAAGTACATGAATGATAAAAAGACAAAAAAAGCCAGAACAGAAGAAGTATTTGTGCGTGGAATTACATGGCCGAAGCCAAACCCAGGAGCGCTGGTGAATTCGGCCCGTTCCTGTTGATGCAGAAAAGTTGACTGAGGTGTGGTGCCAGAGGGTGGAGTCAGGGCAGCGCATGCTCGCAGGGCCCACCCCAGCACGCCTCTAAATTTGAAGGGGAAGAAGCTTTTTTTCTGGTGAAAAATGTTCTTTCTCCCGTCCCTTGGAGGGACTTCCATGCAGTATGGAGGAAAGGGGACGGACATAAGAGTAACCCATGCTAGAGGTTTATTTCAAATAAACTATGATGTTTCTACAGTTCACAGAAGAACAATCTATATGCCAGTCAACTTTCACATGATTGGATATAATCATAACCTGTTGACTACTTTCTGACATGGTCTGATAGCTGGTAGAGAGTAGTGGACAAATATATGCATATATAATGGACCCGAGCCTATTAATCGCCGACTAAATATAAATGATCAACCAAAACTAGAAAGCTCTCAATACAACATGGCAGATTTAGCAAATAAAAGACACTGCCTGCAATGGCATAACTGTGTCAAACACTAATAAAGAGCCTGCTAGAGAAGGACCAAAATATTTACACAGTTTTGGAAAAGTTTGATCATTTTGTCACTGCAGATGTAGAATTAATTCTCAAGAGAAATGTTCAATTTCTCACATCCACCCAAAAGGCAAAATGCTAGCACTCAAGAGTGCAGGAAAGAAAAAGGAATTTCATCGGAAGTAGCTAAGAATCCTGAAATCAGAGTAAGAAAGGGTATCAAGCAATGATCGCCCAATGTGAAATAGAAATTAGCTCAATGGAACAAGATAAAATTGCTGTAGATGTGGTAAATTCAATATAATTCTGGTCACTAAGTATACAGCTTGAGACCATCAAAACTATGGTGCTTTAGCATCCTCTCTCTAATAAAACAAATAGATTGACAGATCTCTTTATGATCATGTATAATTCTCATGATATGGTTTCTGCAAAGTTACCATTACGATTATGCAGATTTATCCAAATATGGTAGCTAGTGTCTATTATGGCTCGATAAGGGGTGAGAGCGGGACAAACTGTGTGTGTGTGTGAGTGTGTGTACCTGTGAGTGTGTGAACCTGTGAGTGTGTGAACCTGTGAGAGTGTGTGTGTGTGTGTGTGTGTTTGTGTGTGAGTGTGTGTGTGAACCTGTGAGTGACCGTGTGAGTGTGTGTAAACGTGAGCGCACGTGTGTGTGTGTGTGTGTAAAAAAATTATATATGGGATACATTACTCACCGTAATCATATTTCTGATGCTTGTATCTGCTTAGAATGTGGGATATGTGAAGGTTCATGAGCGAATAAATGTCTAAGAACCGCTTGTCACACTTGTGTATCAGTCTTGGAATGAGTGTCAATGAAGTAGTGCTGAGTGAATGTATGTATTGAGCTCCATGTAGCTGCTTTGCAAATACTGTCTAAAGGGACATTTGCAATGAAAGCCAAGGTGACTCCTGTGCCTCTTGAGGAATGAGCCCTGGGCGTAAAAGGCAGTGTTATTTGATAGAGAATAGCACAGTTGTATACATCCGACTAACCATCTAGAGATGGAATTTTTTGAAATGTGGTCACCTTCTCTGAATGGCGCTTTGGAGCCAAACAGTTTATCTGTTTTCCTAAGCGGTTTGGTCTTGTCTACATAGTAGAGGACCGCCCACCTCGCATCCACTGTGTGGTGTTTTACCTCAGCTGAGCTGTTGAGTTCCTGGAAGAAAGCCTGTAGCTCAATTGACTGGTTTACTTGACATTTGGAGATTAATTTAGGGGAGAACCAAGGATAAGTACGTAAAACCAGCTTGTCTTTGTGTACAACAAAGTAAGGATCATGCACTGACAATGCTTGTATTTCACTAATTCTTCTTATGGAAGTGATAGCCACTAAGAAGGCAGTCTGTTTAAGTCACGTGTTTGAGACTAGACCTATGCATTGGCTCGAAAGGGGGTCCCATGAGCTTAGCGAGTACAACGTTGAGATCCCATCCTGGCGGCAGGTTTGAAATTGGATGGTGGAGTCTCCTCTTTACTCCTTCCATGAATACCTTGTTGACAGGTACTTTCCAACATGAGACCTTATTATGGGAAGTGGTGTAGGCTGACAAAGCCGCCAGATGGACCTTTAGGGAGTTGAATACTAACACTGCATCTAGCCAATGGAGCACATAAATTAGAATGTGGGAAGGAGTACATCATTCTATGGGGTTAATATGTTTAGACTGGCACCAAATTAGTAATCTCCTCCATTTGTCAAAGTAACAGTGCCTAGTGTTTGGTTTTCTTGATTCCTTTAAGATATCCATGCATCTCTGTGGCAGGTTAAGCTGTCTGAACTCTATGAACTTAGGAGCTATGCTGCCAAGTTCATTGAGTGAGGCTGCGGGTGCACTGTTAGTCCCTCATGCTGATTGAGTAGATTGTACGGGCACAGGAGTTTGAGGGGATCACACATCGTCAGTTTGCGCAGATGTAGATACATGGTTGTCTTGGCCGCATAGGAGCAACTAGGATGAGCGTCATCAGTTCTTTGTGTATCTTGTTCACTACTTTCCTCATGATAGTTGTCTGGGGGGGTGGGGGGGTCGTGGCATAAGCAAATTTCCCTGACCAGTTCATCCATATGGCGTTTCCCTTAGAGCCTGGCTGGGGGAACCTGGAAGCGAAATCTGGGCATTGACTGTGTTCACTTGTAGCGAACAAGTCTATTGTGGGGAAACCCCATTGAGAGAAGATGGTGTTCTACAACTTTTTCATGTAGACGCCACTCGTGTTCCTCTAGTAGGGGATCCCTGCTCAATGAGTCTGCTAGAGAGTGGAGTTACCCTAGAACATGCTGTGACAATAGGAACATCTTCCGTTTGAGTCCCCATTTCCAAATGTGCTGCGCAAGTTTGGACAGATTTGGAGAACGTGAGCCCCACTATTTGTTGATATAAAACATTGCTGTAGTGCTGTTTGTCAGGATTTGCACAGATTGGTTTGTTAAATGGGATTCAAATACCCGAAGGGCTTTGAATACTGCCTGAAGCTCTAGTAGATTGATGTGGTTCTGAGCTGCCGTGCAAGAGCACAGATCCCGAGCTGTGTGGAGAAGGTAGTGAGCCCCACACCCCGATGGAGAGGCGTCCGTCATGACAATTGCTTGCATCTCTGGATTGTAGAAGGGTTTCCCCTTCAGCAGATTTTCCCTTGTCCACAAGCGAAGATTTTGTACAAGTGTTGGCGAAACGACCACTAGATCGTCACACTGACCAGCTGCCTGAGACCACTATTTCGCCAACCACTCAAGCATGGGTCACAGGCGCATGTGAGGAACCAGGTAAATACAAGATGCCATCATGCCTAGCAAACGCATAGCTTTGCGCACCCTTATCTGGTGGCCGGCCTGGTAATGCAGTATTTGCAGTGATATATTTTGGACTCTTTCCTCTGATGGAAAGACCAACCCCTCTTGTGTGTCTAAGACAGCTCCTAGGAACTGTTTGGAAGTGCTCGGCACTAGGCTCGATTTTTTTCTCGTTGATGGAGAAGCCCAACTGAAAGAAGGAACAAGTTACTTTCCTGTAACTGTTGTTCTCAAGCATGGGTCTGGCATGGATTTACATGCTCATGAATATTCCCCGTCATCAGGCTGGGAATCCTCGGTAAAGAAAAATCAGTTTCAGTTTCGTTTCTGAACTGTCTTTCTACTAATAACCAATCACTGGTCTCTGGGTCATACTCCCCCCAGCCAATGACTGCCCTCTACCTAAGCCCCTCCTCTGGCAGCCATCTTCAGATTTGGTAGCACGTAAAGTGGCAGTAGGACCAGGAGAAGAGCCGCAGAGGGGTAGTAGGGAGGGTTCGCATGTGAATCCATGCCAGACCCATGCTGGAGAACAACAGTTACAGGTAAGTAACTTGTTCCTTCTCCAGCATGGGGTCTGGCATTGATTCACATGCTCATGAATCCAAGAATACATAGCAGTAACCACATGCACAACCACGGGAGGTAGCAAGGCTCAACATTAAGCATTTCAAAAACTCAACATTAAGCATCTCTTGCTTCTTCACCAGGCTCACCTTCAAGCTAACAGGTTGCGCAGCACTGCCTGGACAACTCTGGACTCCTCCCTGGAATCCCGATCGACTGAGTAGAATCTTGTGAAGGTGTGTGTCAACGTCCACGTAGCAGCCCTGCAGATGTCCAGCTGGGGCACACCAGACAGGAACGCCATAGAAGCAGCAATCGCTCTGGTTGAATGGGCTCTCGGACGGCCGGGCAACGGTCGGTTTGCCAACCGGTGACAGTGCATGATGCAGCCGGAGATCCATCTGGAAATGGAAGCCTTCGAGAGGGCCTTCCCTTGGTTCACAGGTCCAAAGTTCACAAACAGCTGTGATGTCTTCCTTAGACTCTTCGTGCGGTCCACACAGAACTTCAGCACTCTAACTGTCAGTCTAGAAAATTGGATACCTCTCATGTTTGACGGCAAACGTATTTAGGTGGCCGTGGGCCAACCGTCTCATGCACGATATGACAGACATATAGGTTTCCGAGTTTGCCATTTTGATGTAACAAGGATCGCCATTTTGTTTTCTAACAATTGCTCATTGCTTTCTGTTCTTATTGCTTCGCAGCACATTTTCTGCTTACACTGCTCGACTGTTAAACATTGTTGTCTCAACGTGAAAGGACAAGGCCGCAGGGCAGCGAGGCTAACAAGAGTTCGTTGAAACACAATGTAGGCAGCGCCAGGAAGTAATGTCCGGCTCCCTCCCGAATGTAGCCTTGAAGCAGAGCTGCAGGGCATTTAATCATTTCGCAGCTGCCAGCCAGTCTCGTTATATGGTAGAATATGTTAGAATAAAGCAGCTAAAAGCCTGAATTATGCTCTTCTTACGGCCCCTCTTTACTGAGCCCTGTAGTGCGTGTCGGCTCCCAGGACACGAATAGCACCTCATAGATAGCAAGGTCTGGAATGTGACTCTTCCCCCGTATGTAGCTCGCTTCCAAGAACAGAAGCACTGTGTTCTGTTCAACAACTAAAAGATGCCTCCGCACTTGCAAATTGCATATTGTTACTAGAATAGAAATTTGAAGGTGTCTTAATTGTCGAAAGTATCCATCATCACACTGAGTTCAAAGAAACCGAATAAGGGGGGTGCTAAACATGTCATAGCTGATTGTATGATATGCATTTTGTACATATGTAACTGATGTACGTAATTCACTCTCATGCGTCCCTCGAGGTCTAGAGATGCACGTCGCGGGGCATGAGACCGAGTTGGCCAACGGAGACTATTTGCTTTGCAATAAACCCTAGCTTTGGGAATACAACCTCGTGTCTGGCGTATCTATCGTGTGTGGTGACTTGCCTTGTTTCCATAGACGTAAGGGACCCCTAGGGGCCCCTTTCATAGCCACATCCAGCGAGTGCAAAGTCCTCTCAGCCAGCGACGAAAGCGACGGGAAGAAAACAGGTAACACCATATGCTAGTTGCGATGGAAGTCTGACGGCACCTTGGGCATGAAGGAGGGGTGAGTCGTCAGCACTACCCTCGTCTCGTGGAATGTCAGGTATGGAGGTTTACAGGAGAGGGCCTGGATCTCTCCCACTCATTGTGCAGAGGTGATGGCCACAAGAAATGCTGTTTTCCACAATAGGAACTTCAGCGGTGCCAAATGTAAGGGCTCGAATGGGGGACCCATGAGCCTGTTCAGTACCACGTTGAGCTCCCACGCCATGGCTGGAGCCTTCACCGGCAGGAACGAGCGGAACAGTCCTTTCATGAACTCCTTCACCAGGCGGTGAGACCACAGCGACGACCGCCCCGGAGTTCTGGTATAGCGGAAGATAGCCGCCAAGTGGATCTTGGAGGCATGTGCCAGCCCCGCCTTGGCCAGCGACAGCAAGTATGGCAGCACTTGAGGGGCCGTAATCCGTAGAGGGTTGATCTTCTGCGCACGGCACCAGACAGAGAACCTCTTCGACTTATGTCGACTGCACTTAAGAGTCGAGGACATCCTGGCCTTTGCAAGGACCTCCTTGAATTCCGCCGGGATATCGTAACCTCCAAACTCTAGTGCTGCAGGAGCCAGGCCTGCAGGTTCAGCGATCCCGGGTAGTGATGTAGGATGGCGCCTCCTTCTCTGGAGAGAAGATCTGCGTCCGTCGGCAGCTTGACTGTGGGGGACCGCCGACAAGTCCAGAAGGTCCGGGAACCATATCTGCCTCGGCCACGCCAGTGCGACGAGGATCATCCTGCACTGGGACCGTCTAAGTTGACTGATGAGTTGCAGAAGCAACGGCAACGGTGGGAACGCATACAGGAACGGGCCATCCCAAGGGAAGGAGAATGCATCGCCCATGCTCTCCAGCTGGGGAAACCTGCTGGCAAACCTCTGGCACTTGCTGTTCGCTGCCGTCGCGAACAGGTCGATCTGGGGACTGCCCCATCACCGGAATAGGATATCCACTTGATCCTGCCGAAGCTCCCACTCGTGGCAAGAGCGCAGCTTCCAGCTGAGTGAGTCAGCGACAGTGTTTTTCACTCCTGCCAGATGAAAAGGTACCAGGAACATCGCCTGGGTGACGGCCCAGTGCCACAGATCGTGCGCTTCCTTAGATAGGGCTGGGGATCTGGTGCCGGCCTGCTTCCGTATGTAGATCATTGTGGTGGTGTTGTCGGTGAAGATCCATACCGCTTTGCCCTTGAGGGACGGAAAGAAAGACCCGAGGGCCCAGAACACGGCTCGGAGCTCCAGGATGTTGATGTGTAGTGACCTCTCCTCTGGGAGCCAAAGGCCTCTTGCGTGGAGATCTCCGGTGTGTGCTCCCCATCCCTCCAGGGAGGCGTCCGTCGTCAGTTTCCTGATGTTCCGGGGTCTGGAAGTCCATGCCCACCGCTAGACGTGCGCGGTTGCCCCACCCCCGGATCGCTTGGCGGAAAGTCCCGTTGAGGGAGATCTTTTCTTCGAAGCTGCCCGGCGCTTGCATCCAACGGGCATCTAGGAACTCCTTTAGTGGTCGCATCTGCAACCTGCACAGACGTATGAGGTAGATGCACGATGACATCATGTCGAGCAGGGACTTGATGGACCTCACCCTGGCCTCTTCCATGGTCAACAGCCATTGTACCTTGCCCAGGATGACTTTCGTTCTCTCCTCCGACGGCGAGGCCAACGGTGCCACTGTGTCAAGTCTGGCTCCCAGGAACAGGGCGTCCTGCGACGGTACCAAGTGGGACTTTGCGAAGTTGATTGTTAATCCCAGGTCCGTGAGCAGGCGGACGGTCTTCGCTGTGTGAACGACGGCGAGTTCTCTTGACTTTGCTCGGATGAGCCAATCGCCCAGATAGGGGTATACGTGGATCCCCTGCAGGCGCAGCCGCGCCGTCACCGGTGCCAGGCACTTGGGAAAGACCCTTGGCTTCGACTTCAACCCAAAGGGCAAGGCCTTGAACTGGTAGTGCCGCCCCTGGACCACGAACCGGAGGAACTTTCGATAACCATTGCGTATGGGGATGTGGAAGTAAGCATCCTGCAAGTCCAGCGACGACTGGAAGTCGCCTTCCTCCAATTGTCCCAACACATGCTGAGGGTGACCATCTGGAACTTGATGTATCTGTTGAGCCGGCAAAGGTATAGGATGGGCCGCCAGCCGCCGGTCTTCTTTCAGACGAGGAAGTACTGCGTGTATACTCCAGAGCACCGGAGTCTCTTTGGGACGATTTCTATCGCACCCTTTTTCTGCATTGCTCGTACCTCCAGAAGCAGCTGTGGCACGCAATTTTCTTTCCTGGCCACAGGTGGGAAACGGGGACACTTTCTCTGGAACTCCAGGGAGTGCCCATGGGCCAGGGCATCCAGCACCCAACGGTCAGTGGAGATGGACTACCACATGCTGACGAATTTTGCCAGCCGGCCTCCCACCGGGTTGCTTGGGTGGGGGCCCGACATCACGGCCGGTTCAGTCTTGTTTCGTCAAGGCCTAGCCACCTTGGCCACCTTGGCCTCCTTGGCGACGACGACAGTGTCCTCCTGTATTATTGCGGCCTCTGTAGGCTTCCTGCGACTGGGAGCGTGCTGCCTGGTGGTACGACGAGGAACTGCCGCCGAATCCTTTGGAGGCACCTTGAGACTTGCCTCCGGAAGTCCAAAAGGGTGGCCGTCGCCGATGGAGAACCCAGGGCACGGGCCATCTCAGAGTCTGCCTTGATGCCTGCAGTGACTCGTCCACTGCCTTTCCGAACAGGTTGTTCCCCTCAAAGGGCATGTCCAGTACCCTGATCTGCACGTCTTGACAGAAATCATTGGCCCCGAGCCAACCGCGCTGGCGAAGGCAAACGCTGTTGCCCATCTGGCAAAAGCCGGTGTCAGCGATGTCTGTGGCCACCGTGGTGGCGTGTTCCGACGCCACCTCACCTTCCTGCAGGATTTCGAGGGCTTCTGCCGTCTTGTCATCTGGGAGGAAGTCCAGGATGCGAGCGATCTTGAATCGCAGCTCCCTGTCGTAGCGCGCCATGATCATGAGGGCGTTGGCCGCCTTGATGGTCGTCGCTGTCGACGAGATGACCAGTCGTCCCATGGCATCCAGCTTCTTCCCCTTGGCGTCCGGCGGGGAAGTGGAAGTTGATGCCGTCGCCCTTGCCAATTTCTTCTTGGCCGCTGTGTAGACCACCGAATCCGGGGACCTAGGAGCAGAGTCTGGGAACCGGTACTTCTTCTCGTACCGGTCCCTCTTAGCAGGGGCCGTGGACGGGTTCTTCAGAAGGGTCAGTCCTTCATCCCAGATGTCGTTCAGTAAGGGCACTGAGAGGACGCTCTTCCTCATGGCCTCCCGTCGTTGGTAGAGGAACCCTTCCTTCTTCTGCTCTTCAGGGCATAGCTGGATAAGCTCAGATGCCCTGGCGATCATGGTGTGAAAGGAGACATTTTCGTTGGGCAGGGAGGCCCGGGCAGGGGGGTGATGGGAGATCATCCCGTCGTCACCACAGTCGTCGTCCGTCCCCGTCGTCCGTCCCCGTCGTCGTCCGTCCCCGTCGTCGTCCGTCCCGGTCATCGGACGGACCGTCATCCGTCCCTGTCTCGTCCCTCGGCGGAGGGGATGTGGGTGAAGGCTGGAACGGAGGTGGAGGATGGGTAAGCCTCCGCTTGTTCGGTGGGCTCCCCGACGGTCCAGGCGCTGCTGGATCGTCCGCTGGTGGTAAGGGCAACCTTGTCCTTATCTCCGTACACAGGTCCTGCAAAGCCATTAAGATTGTTCCTGTATTGTCTTGTGGCATCGGTTGTGACGAGAGCGAAGGCTGGGCCGCAGGGTCCTATTTCCTCCACGTTCCGCGGCTCCTCATCGGCCCCACCGTTGCTCTCTACGTCCGCCTCGTCGGGACCCCTCCCGTAGGCCCTGGCTTCCTCAAACTTCTAGTCCAGGATCTTTTTGACGCCAGCCAGCTCATCTTCGGAGGTGGTATCTGTGTCCGTTCGGGCTACCGTGCCCCCCCACCCATTTCTCATTCCAGAGTTTCACAGGGGTCTTCGATAGGCTGGAAAGAGGTTTCCCTCCTGGGTGGCAGGGAAACTCTAGGCCCGGAGGTGGTCTCCACTGGGGTAGCCTCTGCAGGCTTCGCCAGGGCCGCCACGACTCCTTCAATCGAGGCCTTCGATGGGTGAATATGGGCCTTCACGACCTTGGGCGTGTCTGAGACCTTCACCTTAGGGGTGGGGGTCACCGCCTCACCCCCCCCTTGGCTGTCTCCGTCGGGATCGACCAGGGTTTCTCCCGAAGCTTACCCGGTTTCTCCGACTTCCATTTCACTGAGCCAGAGTGTTGGCTCGTGGGTGATGGCGTCGGTGACATTGCGCACTGCCTGGCAGCCGAGGAGCCCGAACCAACGGCGCTCCGGGTGCCCGCGGACTCGCGGTGCTTAGCCTTATTGGGCCCAGAGAGCCCTCAAAGGTCTTAGAAGACAGCTCGGACGTCTTCTTCTCACCTGCTGCTGGGCTCTTCCCTTCCAGCCAGTTAGTGAGCCGAACACGACGGTCCTTCATTGTCCAGACGGACATGTTCTTACAGAATGCACAGTCCTTCTCCACGTGCGATTTGTCGTTGTGAAGGCAGTAGAGGCACCGGGAGTGCTCATCTTCATTTAAGACATTCAGTAATCCACATCCAGGGCAGATCCTAAACAGCTTGGATCCAACAGGTGTCATGTCTCCTTTGTCCTGGACCATGACCGCGTGGGGTAGGCCTCAAAGATCTTCCAGAATCCTCTAAGAAGTGAAAACTCGACGGAAATTCGCCCTTGAGGGGTGTAGAAAATTCCAAAATGGGGCCCTGTTAATCGGAAGAAGAGTCGGTGGAGCTTGAGGCTCGAACTAACTGAAAAAATAAGAGTAAACTTCGAAAAACGCAATACGCAGTAAAAGCTCGAGAGCTACAGCACGAGGACTCCCAACACTTGAACGTGCAGTAAAAATCTGAAGATGGCTGCCAGAGGAGGGGCTTAGTTAGAGGGCAATCATTGGCTGGGGGCAGTATGACCCAGAGACCAGTGAAAGACTAGTAGAAAGACAGTTCAGAAACGAAACTGAAACTGATTTTTTCTTTACCGAGGATTCCCAGCCTAACGACAGGGAATATTCATGAGCATGTGAATCCATGCCAGACCCCATGCTGGAGAAGGTTAATTGTTCTTTGAATGTTTTGTCTGCAAATTAGGGGGGACTCCCCTGTAATGAGCCAGTCGTCCAGGTAAGGGTACACTGGGATTGCCTCCCTACGTAGGTGCACTGCCACCACCGCCAGTACCTTTGTGAATACCCTTGGAGCAGAAGCTATTCCGAAAGGCAGCACTTTGAATTGGTAGTGCTGGTTCACTATTTTGAAACGCAAGAATCTTTTGTGCGCTGGGAACATTGAGATATGAAAATAGGCATCTTTCATATCCAGTGTTGCCATGTAATCCCCCTTTTTTTGTAGAGGATTACCTCTTGTAGCGTAGTCATGCAGAACATTTGTGGCTTGACATACTTGTTTGCAGGGTACAAATCTAATACTGGGCACATTGTTAGATCTTTCTTTGGCACAAGGAAGTAAATTGAATAAATACCCTTATTTACCTGGTTGGCCGGGACGACTTTGATGGTGTCCTTTTGTAGAAGTGTGGCTATCTTCTCGAGCAGGATGCGCTGGTGTTCCTTTGAATGTATACTTTGCCGAGGGGAGTGGTCATTGGAGGAGCATCTTTACAGTATTTGCCTGCTACTGTGGACAACACCCATCTGTCTGAGGTGATTCTCTTCCCTCCAATACATGGATGAAGCTGGAAATGCGCCCTCCTACTGGAGATGCATGGGAGAGCACCTGAAGCGGAATGTCACTGCTTCTGAGGTGGGGTGTCACCTCAAGAGGGGTTGCCCCGACCACGACCTCTGCGCTGTCCTCTAGGATAGCCCTGGGAGGACGGATCTTTATTAATTCCCCAGGAAGAGCCTTGGTTTTGACTGTAATTGGACTCCCGATGAGAACCCTGGCCGCGAAAACAGCGAAAATTGCCATTTCCCCTTTGGCCAGGTGGCTTGTTGGCGAGTTGCCCCAAAGATTTAAGTGCCCTGTCTTAAGGGCGGCTTAAACAGTCTTGCTGAAGAGCACATTGGGTTCAATAGGCATGTTAATTAGGATGGGCTGCCTTTCTGGTCTGAAACCAGTTTGCCGCAGCCACGCATGACGTTTAATAACAGTACCCTGAGGAATGATTCTTCCGGCATTGTCTGCAGCGTCAAGGTTGGTCTTAAGTAAGCAGCTTGACACTGCCCTCCCTTCTGCTGCCACATGTGCTAGCTGGGACTTTAGTGGCTCTGGGGCAGACTATAGTAAAGCCGAAACTTCCTCCCATTTGTGGCAGTTGTAACTGGCCAAAGGGGTTCCATTGTTTGTAATTATGGTCTGGTAAGCCGCAGAAGAGGCAACCTTTCTGCCCATGGTGTAAATCTTTTTACTTTCCTTTTTGGGTGGGGCCTCGGAGGAAGCAAGGGGGGGTGCCCACTCTCTTCCTAGGTGTAGTTACGACTAACGAGTCTGGCTTCAGCTGCCCTCTAATATACAGTGGGTCTGAAGGTGCAGGTTTTAATAGCTTCTCTACACGTGGGTTTACAGCCCGTGTGAGGTTAGGGGGCTTCTAATGACAGTTGTATCCTGCGCTGTATTGACTTGAGTAGAGCAATAAACTGTGCCATTGTTTTCTTGTCCCCAAGGATCTGCTCTACAAAGTCCTTATCCTCTTGTACCTCCTGTGTGTCAATTTGAAAGTGCTCTGCCGCCCTGGCTAGCACCTCATTAAGAAGGGGTTGGTTGTCAATAGGAGAATCAATGATAGGAGGATCATGATCAATAGGTTAGTCTATAGGATACATATTGGCACTTGGGTCAGCCTCTTGGTGCTCATCGTCCCCATAATACTGGTCTGCTGCATCATCCTCGTACTGAGCGTTAGCTGCCTCTACAATAGAGAAGACTTTGTGTTCCGAGTCTGAGTCATAGAGCTCTATGACTGTTCATAGAGCTCTATGACTGTGCCTTGCACTGGAATTTCGTTGCGAGACCTTTTAAAAGGGGGTTGAGAAGGTTGAGCAGAGACCGGAGACCCAGAGGGAGCTGTGGTGGGGGAGTGGAGTGGAGTGGAAACTCTGTAAGTATGCAGGGTCCTTTTCGTAGAAATTGGCCATAAAGGACATTCTCCTCATGACCCTGTCTATGTCTTGTGAAGACCATTCTGCTGAACTTGGGATTGCCAAGGGTTGGGAAGGAAGTCCTAAATCATCTTCTGTGGGAGGAATTACCCCAGATTTTTTAGGCCTAGCCTCTACAGGTTTATCCTTATGAGGGATGGGCCTAGATTCTTTAGTTGTTTCTTTATGAGGAGTTTTTTCCCTATGAGGGGTTTTAGAGGACTTCTTGTGTTCTTAAGTCCCCCCCCCCCCCCATGTCGCCCAGAGACGTGTTTATCCGACTTCTTGGGGCCTACTACCTGATCTGACGCAGAGCGTGGACTTTCGGATGCGGGTAGGGCTGAGGCCTCGTCTGTGGACAATCGGCCCTCGGAGGGAGTTTTACACGCGACACTCTCGTCGTCTTACGATGGTTCGGTCCTGTCCTGCGGCGATCTAGAGCAAGAATGTCCAGAGGACTGGGACTCAACGGACCTTTCCCTGGGTGCTGTGTGTTGTTGACGCTCAACCCATGTGTCGAGTCTCAACTTGGGGTTATGGGTTTAGTGGTGGATGGTTTTGTTGCGCTTCCGTCGCCGGGTGTAGTCCCCACAAAAGGGGTCAGGGGCCTGCACTTGGGTAATCGAAGCTACCCAGTCGCCCTCGCCGTCCGAAACAGCAGCAGTGCTGCCATCACTGAAAGCACCTTCTACCTCCATGGCCTCGAGTTGCCTGGCGTAGTGAGCCCAGCGTTTTGTGGATTGGTCCTATAAAGTCTTCGGCTTGAAGAGCCTAGACGCTCGACAAGAAGCCTCAACGTGGTCTCTTGGGAGACACAAGTTACAGACTAATTGCTTATCGACTGACGGAAATTTTCTATTGCACTTGGGGCAGAATTTAAAGCGGGTCTTGTCCATAACTACAAACTATGGCAGCTGGGTGAAAGTAGTGTAAGAAAAGGGACATATACATCCTAAAATGACCTTGCCTCTCTCCCTACTGTCTGGGCCGAGGCCCGGGGCGGCAGTCTCGTTGTCTTCACCGGTGTGATGTTTCGATGGTCAGCAAAGTAAATGATAGAAAGAATGAACTATCAGTAATTTAAATGAGTAAATGGCTTTACGCCGAAAGTGGACCTCTCCTACACGCGTCCGACTAGAAACAAAACAATCCGAGAGACCTCGACGCGCGAGGGATCATGGGTACAGTGGACGTCACACTAGGGATAATATTGCTGGCATGCCCTGTCCACGTCCCTTTACGAGTTTCGAAAACAACAACTGTATTACTCTGCAGCTTCCACTAGATGTCGGCCTATGCACAGCATGTGATTTAAGCAGATTCCACAAGCCTCAGAAGAACAAGTTACATTCTTACCTGGTAACGTTCTTTCGATGGGATGTTACGGCGACGTATTCCACATCTATGACAGGTAATCACCACAGTTGTGCTGCTTCGGAAAATTTTTGGTGTCTGCGTCGATGATGTCGATACGCTGTCCTCGAGGGCCTCCGTCGAGCCGACGTCACCGGATGTTTTAAGTAGGACGAACGACGCCCAGAGCCTCAGTTGTAGGCTTTTACCAGAACGTGTGGCGCCATCTTGTTCCAGAATGACTACAGAAAGCCTTGCGGAAATGTAAGCTGCAATCGCATAAGAAATTCTGTAGAGGGGGAGGTAGGGAGGGAGCGATGTGGAATACGTCATCGGAACATCCCCTCGCAAGCACGTTACCAGGTAAGAAAGTAACTTGTTCTTCGAGGGTATTGGGTCCTCTAACGTATTCCACATCTATGACAGACTCCCAAAGCAGTACCAACGTATGGAGGTGGGAAAAGAATTTAGAATTTTAGAATGCCCAATGAAATTGCAGAATAGAGGACTGCCTTACCAAAGGTCCATCCCATCGAAAGAAAGTTACCAGAAAAGAAAGGAACTTGTTCTTCGAGGGTATTGGGTCCTCTAACGTATTCCATATCTATGACAGACTCCCAAAGCAGTACCAAGCAAGGAGGTGGGAAAAGAATTTAGAACACAAATTTAGCATGCCCAATCAAACTGCGGAATATAGGACTGCCTTGCCAAAGGCCAGATCCTGCCCTCTGATGGAATCGAGGGAGTAGTGACGTACAAAAGTATGTACTGAAGCCCAGGAGGCTGCATCACAGATGTGACGAATAGTAACACCCCTCTGCAGGGCAGTAGACGCAGCCACTCCCCTGGTAGAATGGGCCTGCAAGCCAGCCGGAGGGTCCTTATCCGCCAAGCGGTAACACTCGGAGATCGCTAAAATAATCCAACGAGACAAAGTCTGTTTCGTCACAGCTTGTCCCAAACGCTTTCCAGCGTAACCAATGAAAAGTTGATCGTCCACTCTGACGGGGGACATGCGCGAAATATAAAAGCTCAACGCTCTCCTAGGATCAAGCCTATGGAGCTTCTCCTCTTCCTTACCAGGATGTGGAGGAGGATAGAACGCCGGAAGAACAACCTTCTGGCTCAAATGAAATTCCGAAATCACCTTCGGAAGAAGAGAAGGACGAACTCTAAGGACAATCCTGTCCTTATGAAACACAGTGAAGGGTGGCTTAACTGAAAGTCCCTGTAACTCACTCACTCTGCGAGCGGAAGTGACCGCAACCAAAAACACAGTTTTCAGAGTTAACAGTCTCAAAGGGCAAGAATGTAAAAGGCTCAAACGGAGCACCCATAAGAAATTTAAGAACAAGGTTCAAATCCCAACCGGGCACCTGAAAAGCTGACGGAGGAAACACATTAGTGAGCCCTTTCAAAAACTGAGAAATTAAAGGAATCTTAAAATAGGAACATTCTTCAGACGAGCGCTTAAATATGGACAGCACCGCCAGGTAACCTTTAATGGTCCCCACTTGCAAGCCCCTGTGGGCCAAGGAAAGCAAAAAAGACAGAACCATGGGAATGTCACATTCAAAAGGATCCACATTCTTAACTCTGCACCAGTCGCAGAACTTTCTCCAACGGCAACGGTACAGAGACTTTGTTGCCGGCTGCCTGGCCAAGAGCAACACCTCCATCACGTCTTCAGGGAGGTCCCAATCCTTATACCTCAACCTTTCAGAAGCCAAGCTTGAAGGTTGAGGGATCTGACCTCTGGATGGAGAACCTGACACCCCTCCTGTGAGAGCAGATCGTCTCGGTAGGGAAGACGACGTGGAGGGCAGATGGACAAGTCGAGAAGGTCCGGGTACCACGTCCTCCGGGCCCACTCCGGAGCAATGAGGATCATCCGGGAACCGAACCTCCGTAACCTCTGCAGTACTTGCGGGATGACGGGGCCTGGAGGAAACGCGTACAGCAGTGGGAATGACCACTCCACCACGAACGTGTCTCCTAAGGCTCCTTTTGGAGGAAATTCCCGCGAGCAAAACCTTTCGCACTTCCGGTTGACACTGGAGTCTAAGAGATCTACTTGAGGGGTCCCCCAAAGGGCGAAGATCTCTAGGAGAATCTTCTGAGCCAGCTCCCACTCGTGAGAGATCATGCTCTGCCTGCTCAGAGCGTCCGCCGTCTCGTTGTCGTCTCCGGCCAGATGAACAGCCCAGATCGAAACTTCCTGCTGGATGGCCCAGAACTCGAGCTGCATCGCCTCCCTTCACAGAGGAAGAGACCCTGCCCCCCCCCCTTTTTGTTGAGGTAGTGCATGGCCACCGTGTTGTCCGTTAGAATCAGGACACTCTTTCCTCGCACAGTCGGCAGAAAAGCCTTCAGGGCAAGCCTGACGGCCCTCAGCTCCAACAGATTGATATGGAGTCTGGACTCCGACGGAGACCAACGACCACTGACTGTCAACTCGTTGACATGAGCTCCCCATCCCGTGAGGGATGCGTCCGTCACGATCGTCACCTCCGGCCAGGGCAGCCAAAATGGGGCCCCCTTCATCAGATTGCCTTTGACGGCCCACGACAGAAAGTCCTGGGTGACCGAGGGCTGCACCTGAACAGGGTCCGACAGCCTACCGGAGGACTGAGACCACTGGAGCTTGAGTGCCCACTGCAAAGATCTCATCCGCAGACAGGACTCTGGCACCAGAAGAATGCAGGATGCCATGAGGCCGAGCAGTCTCAAGAACTCAGACGCTGGGAGATTCTGGGCAAGTTGAAACTTGTGCACCATCTGCTGAATGTGAAGAGCCCTCACCTGGGGAGGAAAACACTGCCCCAGGGATGTGTCGAGCACTGCTCCGATGTACTGGAGCCGCTGCGTTGGTGTCAAATGGAACTTCTTTAAATTGAGGGAGAAGCCTAGCAGCTTGTGAAGGCAGTGGCAGGTGAGGGACAGATGATCCAGGACTTGCTCGGGAGAGCTCCCCCTGATCAACCAATCGTCCAGGTAGTGGTAGACATGAATCCCCACTTTCCTGAGATGCGCTGCCACCACAACCATGAGCTTGGTGAAAAACCTTGGGCGGAGGTCAATCCGAACGGCAGGACCCGAAACTGAAAGTGCGAGTCGCCAACCGCGAACCTCAAGTACTTCTTGTGCTTGGGATGGATCGGCACATGGAAGTAAGCATCCTTGAGGTCGAGAGACACCAACCAGTCCTGACGTTGAAGGGTCTGAAGGACTTGAGAAAGAGTAACCATCTTGAACTTGTCCTTCCTGAGGTGCTTGTTCAAACCATGCATCCGTACTCTTCAAAGAGAGATTCCCTGGTGGATTGTCCTGAGGCCTCTGCCGGAAAGGAAGACAGTAGCCGTGGGTTATGATCTTCAGAACACACACATCTGAAGTAATGGCACGCCATTCTACAAGATGCTGCGCCAGCCTTCCCCAACCGGCGAACCATGGGACATGGCCTCATGACTGAGCTGAAGCGGATGCGGCAGTGCCTGAGGGCAAAGAGGCAACTGCCGGAACGGCCTTGGCACCTCGAGTACCTTGTTTTCCACCTCTGGTGCTCCTACGGTGGCCCCTTTTACTTGCAGCACCCCTCGATCTACCAAAGGAAGAGTAGTATCGAAAGGAACCTCCCCTCCATTGCTGTCCCCTAGGACGAAAAGGCAGAAGTTGACAAACTGCAGCGCTCAACAACTTGCTGCAGCTTTGGAGGTCTGCAGCCTCTCAAGGCCCTCGTCAGCTTTGCTGCCAAAAAGGTGTACACCATGAAAGGGCATGTTGAGAAGCCGGGCTTGTACGTCAGGAGCAAACCCCGACTTCCGCAACCACGCAAATCTGTGCATCACGGTGCTCGCCGCCATGGACCGGCTGACAGAGTCTGCCACGTCCAGACCAGACTGTACGGATTCACACATGGCATCCTTGCCATCCTGAACGAGGGCAAGAAAACCATCCCGTTCCTCCCCTTCGGAATATGTTCAGCCGCCAAAGACACACAATTCCACAGCGTGTGAGTGAAACGTGCTAAGGCACACACAAAGTTGGCTGCCTGTAAAGCCATACCCCCTGAAGAAAAACCTTTCTTCGCCCAGCTATCAAAACGTTTGTCGGCCTGCTCTCCGGAGTGGGTTGCGTAGTCAAGTAACAGGGGTCGCTACTGGCTGGACGGTATTTTTTCGGCAACGACTTGCTCACTGCCGGGAAACTCTCCGGAGCAGTCCAAGCCGCCGCCACCCTTCTCAGTAAAGCCATATGAAATGGCAGTACCGGGTCAGTGGGTGGACCTTGGTCAAGGATATATGTCAGGTCATCCTGCAGAAAATCCACTGGTGGCGCAGACCACCCCAAGTACTCTGTCAACCTCGACAGGAGACGCTGGTATGAAGATTCAGCGTGCGTGCCAGGCTCAGGCCTACCAAACTCAACCTCCGGAGAGGTGTCCAGACCACTGGCGTCGTGCAAAGACTGACGCAGGTCTTCCAACTGGTTATGACCTGATGAGAGTTTGTCAGGAACCTGATCAGGAACCAAACCTTCATCAGACCCTTCATCCAACTCAGAGATGTAATCCAGAGGCTGGAATAAATCCCTGGATGAAGGCACAGAAAAAGGTTCAAATACAGGCCTCACTGACTTCTTCAGGGCCTTCCTCGCAGTTTCCACCGATGCACGGAGTACAAAAGGCATTGACGGAATCAGCATTGATGCCGAGCGTGGCGCTGATGGCTTCGACACAGGCTTCAAGCGTGTCCTTCGACGGCCTCGGTGCCGATGACTTCCTCAGAGGCGGAGCCTCAAGAGAGTCCTTCGACAGACATTGGCACCAATGGCGTCAACGTCTTCTTAGAAGACCTCACAGGCTCAGACGTTCTTGAGGTGTCGAGGACCGGGACCTGGAGCGGGCATGGCTAGAGTGATCTACCTTGTCCGACCGGGACCTCGAAGGTTCCCAGTGATCGCGCCGACCGCCTCAGCCCGAAGGTGTGCGAGCGGTGGCCCTAGTGCATTCCTTGCCGGCTTCTCTTGAAGGCATGGGCGGAACGGAGCCCTGCAACTCAAAAATCGCAATCATTTCCTTACGAAATGCGTCCCATTCCGCAGGAGAGGAATGCTTGGTAGGACAAGCTACTCGCGTCTGGCGGAGTCCTCGGACGAGGAAGGCCAGCGGTGACGGCGCTTCCGCGAGTGCCTCGAGGAGGCAGAGAAATGGCAGGAACCACTCCGGGAACGAGACCCCCTGGACTTACGCCGACGACGCGGAGTGTCGCCCCTCGAATCGTCGGTCAAAAGCCCCGCAGATTTCGACTTTTGGGGTTTGGAAACCCTACCTACAGAAAGCAGCTTCTTCCGCTCCCGGAATGCCTTTGACGTTAACGACTGGCAATCGTCAGAGTCATCGGTGGCATGGTCCTCGCCGAGGCACCAGAGGCAGACGTCTTGCGGGTCCATAAGTGAGATCTTGGAACCGCATTCCCAACACTTCTTGAATCCTGACCGCGGGGTAGAAGATGAAGACATGATATCTTCACAAAACACCAAGTTTGAAGAACCGATAGAACAGAAGAACCGAGGCGCGCCAAGATCTCCGAAGCGAACACGTTCGCGGAAAAAATGGAACTGAGGCTACGGGCGTCATGCGTCCTACTTATAACATCCGGTAACTTTGGCTCGACGGAGGCCCTCGAGGACAGCGTATCGATGTCATCGAGGCAGGAAATTTTCCGAAGCAGCACAGCTGTGGTGATTACCTGACATAGATGTGGAATACGTCGGAGGAACCAATCCCTTAGAAATATATATAAACGCACACATTTTTGCAGAAAACATCCTTCCCTGTTTTGCACGGTCTCCCACCATGTTTTATGGCTGCGTTCCTAGGCTTCTTTAATGCTTACACTAGCAACAGGAGAGCGGGGTCTATGCAGTTATTGATCTCGACCCCAAACTCATGGGAGGAGATATCTGTACCATTCCACAGGTATTTTAGATTTGGCTCTCTCATCTCATTGCAGCCCAACACTGAGGTAAGACATTTTTGGCACATTGTCTACCATAAGCTCTTTTTATTTTTAATGGGTGTATGTAGTGCGTGAACATATGGGAATTGCTGGTCCATGGAAATGGGCAGAGCCTCTATGAAGGACCACACAGAACGTCATCCAGATGAAGTACCAATTGTTCCCTAAAAGTTGGTATTTATTAGTTTGGCATTGCAGACACACATATATATATATATATATATATATATATATATATGACAATGCATTACTTACCGTAAAAGCATTTCTGATGGTTGTATCTGCTTAGATTCACATGCTGTGCATAGGTCCGACATCCAGTGGTCACTGCGGAGTATTGCATTTTGTTTTTCGTAGTCGAAAAGGGGACGTCGACAAGGCGTGTCTGTAACACTATCCCTATAGTGACGTGCGTTGTACCCACAATCCCTCACGCGTCGAGGTCCCTCTGTTTGTATTTTTCTGCCCTGAGGGAGCCTTCTAGACGTGAGTGAGTACAGAAAAGAGAGAAATATATGAAAGGATGTCTATGTTCCTTCCATCCGAGCGGGGAGGAAGGGCGGGCGCATGTGAATCTAAGCAGATACAACCATCAGAAATGCTTTTACGGTAAGTAATGCATTGTCTTCTGATGTTTGTTAATCTGCTTAGAATCACATGCTGTGCATAGACTAGCGAGCAGTACCCAGAGTTGGCGGTGGGTTATGAGAAGGAACAGTAGAGAAAAGATGTCTTAATACTGCCTGTCCCACCTGGGAGTCAGATCTAGAGTGTGCATCTAGACAGTAGTGTTTTGTAAAGGTGTGCACAGAACTCCACGTAGCCGCTTTGCAGATGGACTCAAGGGGAACATTTGCAATGAATGCTATGGAAGCCCCAGTGCCTCGAGTGGAATGTGCTCTTGGCTTGAAGAGTAGTTCTCTCTTAGCAAGAGTGTAACAGAGAGTGATGCATTGTACAATCCATCTAGATATAGTGGACTTTGAGACTGCATCTCCTTCTCTTCCTGCTGCCACCGAGACAAAGAACTGATTAGTCTTTCTCAGTGTTCTGGTTCTTTCCATGTAGAACATGACAGCTCTGCGTACATCTAGTGTATGCAGACTTTTTTCTCCCAAGCTGGAAGGGTTTTGAAAGAACGTTGGTAGTTCTATAGATTGGTTTACATGAAATTTCGAGATGAATTTTGGTGCAAATCTTGGGTGTGTGCGAAGAACCACCTTATCCTTGTGAACTGTTACGAAAGGGTCTAGTACAGAAAGAGCCTGTAGTTCACTTACTCTCCTAATGGAGGTGATAGCTTTTAGGAAAGCAGTCTTAAGAGTGAGGTATTTAAGAGTTGCCTTGTGCATGGGTTCGAAAGGAGTGCCCATGAGTCTAGAAAGTACCACGTTTAAGTCCCATCCGGGAGCTGGGTTAGCTATCGGGGGGTGTATTCTCTTTACCCCTTCCATGAAGGCCTTGATAACTGGTATCTTCCACCACGACACTTTAAGTTGGGAAGTGGTGTATGCAGAAAGTGCCGCTAGGTGGACTTTAATGGAATTAAACACTAGACCTGAATCCAGTAAATGGGTCAAGTACAGAATAATGTTAGTGGCAGAGCAGTCAACCGGGTTGATGTTCTTACTTCTACACCAGATGACAAATCTTTTCCACTTGCTAGAATAGCAGTGGCGAGTATTAGGTTTTCTGGCTTCCCTGAGGATGTCCATACATCTCTGAGGGAGATGTAAATGTCCAAATTCTATGATCTCAGGAGCCAGGCTGCTAAGTTCATTGTCTGAGGGCATGGATGCAGTGTCCTGCCCTTGTCTTGTGACAGCATGTTGTACGGGCAGGGAAGTTTCATTGGGGGAGATAGGGACATCTCCATCAAGTGAGCGAACCATGGCTGCCGGGCCCACATTGGGGCCACTAGTATCATGGTAACCTGCTCCTGGTGCATCTTGTGCACCACTCTGTTGAGGAGGGGAGTCGGGGGAAAGGCGTAAACAAATTTCCCTGACCATTGAATCGACAGACCGTTCCCCTTGGACTGGTTCTGGGGGTACCTGGAGGCGTAACTTTGGCATTGTGAGTTCTCCAGGGTTGCGAACAGGTCTATTTCCGGGAATCCCCATTGCGTGAAGACGTCTAAGACGATGTCTTCGTGCAATTCCCATTCGTACTCTTTGGGCAGGGGGAAGTCTCTGCTGAGTTTGTCTGCTAGCAGATTGAGTTCCCCTGGTACATGTTGTGATAGTAGGAACATGTTGTGTTTGAGAGCCCACTTCCATATATTCTGGGACAGTTTGGACAGTCCTGGAGAGTGAGTGCCCCATTGCTTGTTGAGGTAGTACATGGCTGTGGTGCTGTCTGTGAGGACCATCACTGTCTTTCCTTGTAAGTGTTCCTGAAAGGCTTTCAGTGCTTTGAACACCGCTAGTAGTTCCAGCAGGTTTATATGCTTGGATGCTAAACTCGGAGTCCACACTCCGTGAGCAGTCTGATGGGATAGGTGAGCCCCCCATCCTGTAAGGGATGCGTCTGTGGTTAGAGTGGCTTCCACTGCGGGTGTGGCAAAAGTTTTCCCTAATAACAGGTTTTCCTTTGTCCACCACCGAAGCGAGAGAACCAAGGCCTGCGAGACCACCACTAGATCGTCCCATTGTCCGCTGGCCTGACACCACTGGCTGTAAAGCCACTCTTGCATTGGGCGCATGCGCAGGCGCGCGTGAGTTACCAAATAAATACATGACGCCATCATCCCTAGCAAGCACATTGCTTTGCGTACCGTCACCTCTCGACCTGCCACATAACAGGGGATCTGAAACAGCATGTTTTGGACCCTCTCGTTGGAGGGGAAGACGAGGCCGTCCTTTGTTCGAATTAGAGCCCCTAGCAATTGTTTGATTTGGCTGGGGTCTAAGCTGGACTTCTTTTCGTTGATGGAGAAGCCCAGTTGGGACAAAAGGTCTACGGTCTTTTGGGTATTGGACAAGTATGTTTCGTAAGAGTCCCCTGTTATGAGCCAGTCGTCGAGGTATGGGTATACCGGGATGGATAACCTGCGCAGGTGGGCCGCTGCCACTGCCAGTACTTTCGTAAATTCCCTTGGTGCAGATGCTATCCCGAAGGGTAGTACTCTGAACTGGTAGTGTTTGTTCTCTATCTTGAACCCGAGGTATTTTCTGTGCGCTGGCAACATTAAAATATGAAAGTATGCATCTTTCATGTCTAGTGTTGTCATGTAATCCCCCTGTGATAACAGTGGGATTACTTCCTGCAAGGTCACCATACGAAACCTTTGGGGTTTGACAAACTTGTTCGCTGGACGCAGATCTAATACAGGGCGCATGGTTAAATCCTTTTTGGGTACAAGGAAGTACACTGAATAAATACCTTCTGTTACCTGAGATAGGGGGACAGCCTCTATAGCTTCTTTTTTCAGTAGCTCTTCTACTTCTTGAAGAAGAAAAGTGAGGTGTCCCAGGGTCATGCGTCGGTTCCGTGGGGGTCTGTATTTCGGGGAACCGTTGAATTCGATGCAGTATCCATGGGCTATGGTGGATAATACCCATCGGTCTGACGTTATTCCCTCCCATGCTGAAAGGAACGATGTTAGCCGGCCCCCGACCGGTGATGCATGGGAGGGGACCCGAATCTTTGGGTCATTTGTTGGTATTGGGCGTGGGGCCTTTGGGACTGGAGCCGCGCCCTCTTCCTTTGCCACGACGTTGGCCTCTTTGACTGAACTGGGTGCTTTGGTTAGAGGGCCAGTTGGTAGCAGAGTAAAATTGCTGTTGGCTTTGCTGCTGGCGTTGGCCACGAAAGGAGCGTCTATTGCCATAGCTGCGTCTGTTAGGTGGCCTAGAAATTTGGTCAAGAGTCTTGATGGTATCAAACTCTTTCTTGGCATGTTCTAGGGCCTCATCAACTGCTTTTCCAAACAGATGTGTTTGTTCTATGGGCTTATTTATCAGGGAAGCCTGGGTTTCCGGCTTAAATCCCGAATTGCGCAGCCAGACATGGCGTTTGAGAAGTATTCCCTGAACCAGGGAACGGCCAGCTGTCTCTGCGGCATCTAAGGAGTTCTTTACGATGCCCTGGTTTACAAGAGTTCCCTCTGATATTATAGCTAGCAGGCGTGAACGCAGGGGTTCTGGTGCGTCCTCTGCTTCGCTGCGCAGCTTGCTCCACTGTGCATCTGCGTAGCTAGCTAGTAGGGAATTGTTATTTGCAATCCTAGTTGAGAAGGCGGCGGAGGCCGTGATTCTCTTCCCAAGTGCATAGAGCTTCTTGCCCTCTTTGTCAGGTGGTGCCTCACTAGTAGATAGTGGTACCCCCACTCTTTTTCTTGTATTTGTAACTACAAGGGAGTCCGGAATAGAATTTCCCCTGATGTACAAAGGGTCAGAGGACGAAGGGCTGAAGAGCTTTTCTATCCAAGGGTTGACCCCTCTGACCAAGGCCGGATTGGAAAGGGAAGGAGTTATTCTTCTCCTTATAGAAGCCAGGAGCGGAATCGACTGACTGACCGGGGCTTTTTCTTTAATAACTTTTTCTACAAAGTCTATGTCCGGAAGAGTCTCCCCTGTGTCTATTTCAAAATGCGCTGCTGCCTTACGCAATAGTGCATTAAGTGAAGGTTGGTCATCTATGGGGGAGGTGTTTCCAATAGGTGAGTCCTTGGGAGGAGAAGGGTGAAAGACATCAGGGTCTGAGTGCACTGACGGGGATTGCCAAGGCTGCACTGATGGGGAGTGCCAGGGCTGTGAGGTAGCTGTATCTTCTTCAAAAGCTCCTGCACTAGTGTAAGGGTCTTCTTCAAACCTCTCCTCCTCATGTTCTTCCTCTCCACCCAAACACTCCTCATCTTCCTGGAGGTATTGCTCCTCTTCAGTGAGGTCATATGCGTCTGTAGAAGGGGGAAACAGCCTAGGAATCTTGACCCTAGGGTCATCCTGGGTCCATTCTCTTGGTCTTTTGGGTGTGGGTGGGTTTTGGCTACCCAAAAACCTTTCCATTTTTTCCATACAAGAATGGAGTCTTTCAAGGGTCTCATGGGGAACCCCTGAATAGTCTAGAGGGGGGAAATCAGTGTTTTCACCTTCCAAACGCTTAGAACGCTCCCACAACGTCGACGAAATGTTTCCGTCGCCCTCAGAAAAGCCCTCCGGTAGTTCAGAAGTGCCTTTAGATGAAAGGGGCAGTTCCTGGCTACTTTTGTGCTTTTTCAGCATTTCTATATTTGGTGCGGTATTCGACGTCTGTTTCGTCGTCCGCTTACGTTTGTCCTCGGAAACAATTCTCGCCAGGCTCTCGACGACGAGTTCGTCAGTAGAGGGTTCTGGAGTCGGCGTTGTCTGCGTTACGCGTTGTTTCTCGACGGCCGCTCTATGGAGCGTTACGTCGGATGTTTTTGAGGTAGCGCCCGTGTTAGATGAAAGCCCAATCGCTGGTCGCGGCTGCGTTTGCGGGTGGGGCTTGAGACCCTTACGGTCTGAGGTCGACGCCGGAGTGCCCTGCGTCCCCTTCGGCGCTGATGGATCCTTCGTCCGCGACGAAGAAGAGCCGTGGGTTGTGTGCTTAGGCCTATGGGGTCTGTGTGGGTCCTTGTCGCCGGGGTGTTCATCCCCATAAGCAGGGCGTGAGCCGAGCCCGTCTGGGCCGGGGACGGACGTCGAGGAGCGTGAGCGCTCCTTCTGGGGGTTAATGACTTCCGTAACGGACGTCGAGTTATCACCCTCCTCGTCACTTTCTGTAACAGCGGCGGCGGGTGAGGAAACTGACTTCGACATAGCGTAGTCCGCCCACCTCTTAACTTTCCGTTCTTTAAGAGTTCTTGGTTTCAAGAGCTTACAGGCCGCGCAGCTGTCCTCTTTATGATCGAGGGGCAAGCAACGATTACAGAGCTTGTGTTTGTCCTTCCAAGTGTATTTGCCCCTACAGCGTGGGCAAAACTTAAAAGGTGTCCTCTCCATAGCTGAGGCAATAAAAACTGGTGATAACAACCCCAAGGGAAAGATAGGGGAGAAAGAAAGACATTCTCGACGAGAAGATAAAAGTTTGAACCCCCACTCTCCCTACTGTATGTTGGCCGGCGAGGCCTGGCCACGTGTTCGGCAGCGCCGAAGGATCTCCTCCGTCTCTTCCCCTCCGTCGAAAACTTGCTCGGCGGAGAAACAGCTTCACAGCTAACGTCGAGGGGAGGGATCTTTAACAATAAGTATATAGTAAGTGTTTTGCAATGTCTCTCTAGGAGCTCCGCGTAAGGCGACCATAAACTGGGCGGAAAAAAACAATCTGAGGGACCTCGACGCGTGAGGGATTGTGGGTACAACGCACGTCACTATAGGGATAGTGTTACAGACATGCCTTGTCGACGTCCCCTTTTCGACTACGAAAAACAAAATGCAATACTCCGCAGTGACCACTGGATGTCGGACCTATGCACAGCATGTGATTCTAAGCAGATTAACAAACATCAGAAATATATATACACACACACACAAACACACACACACACACACACACACGTGTGAAAGCTTGTGAACACGGGCCAAAGTGCGTGAGAAGCAACATGTTCAGATTGTTAATTAGTTATGTGGTATATTTCTGAGTCAACAGCTCCCTCTAGAGGCAAAATCAGGCAAAGCATGCAGTCTCTACTGCACATTAACAGCATCAGCCAAACATACGTATATGCAGAGAGCGTGAGCAGGCATTACTGAACAGCAATCGTCTTTCAGTGGCTTGTATCTGCTAAGAATTGTAGAGCTTAGAGTTTGTTCAGTGCTTTGCATAGGCCAACATCTAGTGATTGGTTTGGTGTATTGCACTTCTTTCGGCATCGAAAATGGGCATTGTTAAGAAAGATTTTCTTTTTGCAACTTTCCCGGCATATCCCTCTCTGGGTCACTCTTTCTTTTTCCTGTTTTGAATGCTATCCAGCCTTTTTGGAAGTAAGTAAAGTCTTCTGCTTTACTTCCCTTGTCTGGTTTGCTCCTTCGCATGGGGAAACTGACTAGTCCCGAAGACTATAAGTATTGATAGACTATGGGCCTAATTCACAAAGTGTTTTCCCATGTGATTGCACCATTATAAAACGCTTCTGTGAATCAGGGCCTATATCTCTCCATATACATTTCTGTATTGTTGATATTTTCAACATATGAACAAAACATACAATGCAAGCAGATTGAGACAGACAGTAACATCCCCTGCACACATTTTCTCGTATTTTTGATTGCACCCCTTATTCCTATAAACTGGTACCATTTCTTAATGGAGTCCATCCATGTGCGCCTTTCCTCCAAACAAGGCAACTCTTGACTCATCCATTTTTCGGCTATCCCCCTCTTTGCCAAAATAAATGTGATATTCAGGAATGTCTTCCGATAACTTGTGAATTCCATTTTTGACCATATCCCTAGTAACGCTCCCTTGGATTCCACATCTATGTCTCTTACTAGAACCCCCTCCAATCCTCTTTTTACCTTATGCCAAAATCTCTGTATTTTAGTGCAACCCCAAACCATATGAAAGAAAGTTTCTTTGTCACAGACACATTTGGAATATCTATCCCCATTCCACATTCCCATTTTCCTTAACTGCTCCTTAGAATGTCAAAATTGGAGTTGTATGAGTTTTAGTCTTGCCGAAATGGCCACTTCCCAGTGATATTGTGGGCAGTGATCCCAAACGTGTAGCTCGGGAGTAACATGTTGCTGACAGCACCCTAAACTGCTGCTCGCCAGTTGCTCCGGGCTATTGTGTGCAAGCCAAGAATGAGGAGGTGATATAGTGATGCAAAAAAGAATGGCAGTGTAGTTTGAGCCAATAAACTGAGGGAAATATAGCTCTAGCAATACATTGAGAGATGCTGAATCATACAAGATAAAGTGGGGTAAGGAAGAACAAAGCTGTTTTGCTACCCTTAAAAACATACTATGTAGTGAGCCAGTTCTTAAGGTCCCAAATTTTAATGAAGAGTTTGTGCTTTAAACTGACGCATCCAGAGTGGGCCCGGAGCAGTGCTCTCACAGACATATGAGGGGATAGAACATCCAGTGATGTAAATTAGTAGAAAAATAGTTTCCTAGGGAAGAAAACTACTCAACCATCGAACTTGAGGCCCTGGCGATAAAGTGGGCAGTGGGACATCTAAAATATTACCTTACTGAAAGAAAGTTTACTTTGATCAGAGACCACTCACCCCTTACGTGGCTTAGTCCAAGAAAATACACAAATGCGTGCCTCATGCGCGGCTTTATTAAACTGCAGCCCTTTTATTTTTGCACAGAACATCGTAAAGGGAAAGAACAAGGTAATGTTGATTTCCTATCCTGATTTACTTTACCAAATGAGAAGCCAGCTGCATGATGGGAGGGGTGTGTGACGAATCCCACAGTATTTTCACTGCTCCCAAGCGGGAAGCCCCTTCCCATGAGGCCAGGGAAGTGAGGCTGTAATCAGATAGCTACCCGGGGGATGGTACTAAGTAGGTGGATCTCAAGGGTAGGGATGCCCTCAATGGGACCAGTACTGATCACCTTGGGAGAGCACACTATTCCCCTCCTTAATTTCACTCTCCTCCTTCCTTTAACCCCCTCAGTGCCGTGCAGTCCCTCACACATCCACTCTGGTGATCAGCAGTTCAACACAGACGAGGAGGAAGGCTGGAGTAATGAGGAATACTTATAGGAACCAGAATATGCAGTCTAGTTGTTGTAGATTGCCTATTGGTTACATAAAGTACAAGTTATAGGAAGGACTAGGCCATTTGTCAAGTCTATCCCCGAAGAACAGAGGGACGTTTGAATGCCGGTGCAAGAGAGACACAGGGAGAAACTGCAGACTGTTGTGACGGTGAAATGGAGCCGCTGTCTTTAGAAATGCCAGGAACCGGCAGACCACAAGCAACCAAGAGTGCGTGAGAGACGTGGGACGCCTCCTCGAGTGAAGCAGCAGTGCACGACTTGCCAAAACCGCAGCAGGGACACAGATAACAGCAGGAGCTGGGGGGAAGAGGTCCGGAAGGTCGCCCAGAGAATCGGAAGAGCATGAACAGGACGACAGACAGCGGGAAGCCAAAAGCAAGGTATGGGTGCTGCCTGGGTCCATGAGAGGGGCTGGTAAATAAAAGCTAACACTACAAGGAAGGTAAGGAACCAAAGTTAAGAGACTGATTAAACGTGGGTCACGAACATTAACAGAAATACAAGGACACAAATATATACTGCATCTGTAGACACTTGGCGAAAGAGTAAACCAAGTGTCCCGGAAGGCCAACACAAAGGGATCTGGGACCAGAGGAGAATCAAGGATAACATACAGGTCAAGGACCCCAAGTAATATAAGGACACAAGTATATACCGCAGCAGTAGACACTTGGCAGGGGTGTAAACTAAGCAGCACAAGAGGGTCTGGGGCCCCGAGGATATCAAATGGCGAGAAAACTCAGGATATGCTTGGCAGGGGCCAATATCCCGGGAGAAGGAAAGGCATAACAAACGCATCAGAAAAGCTGGAAAAAACATAATGCATCCTATGTAGAACAGTGCCTGCCAGGAGAGTACACCAGGTCTGTTCAGTTGCATATTGAGTGGAGAAGGGGTAGAAAACTGGTCAGCAAAACACTAGGGTCTGGGACCCATATGAAGTTGGGAGAGGCCCACAAAAGCAAAGCACATGGGTCGGGGATACATCATGAGCAAAGAAGGACAAGTTACTCTTACCTGGTAACGTTTTTTCGATGGGATGGTCCAACGACGTATTCTATATCTATGACAGTAATCACCACAGCTGTGCTGCTTCGGAAAATCTTTCAGCGTCTGCGTCGATGACGTCGATACGCTGTCCTAGAGGGCCTACGTCTAGCCGACATCACCTGATGTTATAAGTAGGACGCACGACGCCTGTAGCCTCAGTTGTAGTTTTTTCCCCAGAACGGGTGGCACCAATCTACTGCCAGTATGACCACAGAAAGCCTTGCAGAAACGTAAGCTGCAAATGCATAAGAAATTCTGTAGTGGGGTAGGTAGAGAGGTAGCGATATGGAATACGTCGTCGGACCATCCCATCGAAAGAACGTTACCAGGTAAGAGAGTAACTTGTTCTTCGAGGGGATTGGGTCCTCCGACGTATTCCATATCTATGACAGACTCCCAAAGCAGTACCAACATAAGGAGGTGGGAAAATAATTTAGAATATACATATTTAGAATGCCCAATCAAATTGCAGAGTAAAGGACCACCTTGCCAAACGCCATATCCTGCCCATGGATAGAATCTAGGGAGTAGTGACGTACAAAAGTATGGACCGAAGCCCAGGTGGCTGCATCACAGATGTTAGGAGTAGGAACACCCCTCTGCAGGGCAGTAAAGGCAGCCATACCCCTAGTAGAATGGGCCTGTCAGCCTACCGGAGGGTCCTTACCCGCTAAGCGGTAACATTCAGAAATTGCCAAGACAATCCATCGAGACAAAGTCTGCTTAGTAACAGCTTGTCCCAAACGCCTTCCAGCGTAACCAATAGAGAGCTAATCATCCACTCTGACCCGGGACATGCGTGAAATGTAGAAGCTTAAAGCTCTCCTAGGATCGAGCCTATGGAGCCTCTCCCCTTCCTTACCAGGATGTGGGGTGGGGGAGGATAAAATGCCAGAAGAGTAACCTTCTGGCTTAAATGAAATTCCAACACCACATTTGGAAGAAAGGAAGGACGAACTCTAAGGACAACCCAGTCCTTATGAAACACAGTGAAGGGTGGCTTAACTGAAAGTGCCTGTAACTCACTCACTCTGAAAGCGGAAGTGACCGCAACTAAAAATACAGTTTTAAGGGTTAGCAGTCTCCAAGGACAAGAATGTAAAGGCTCAAATGGAGCACCCATTAGAAACTTGAGAACAAGGTTTAAATCCCAACCGGGCAACTGGAAAGGTGACGGTGGAAAGGTGACGGAGGGAACACATTAGTGAGCCCTTTCAGAAACTGAGAAATTAAAGTAATTTTAAAATAAGAAAACTCCTCAGACGAGCGCTTAAATATAGACAGCGCCGCCAGGTAACCTTTAATGGTACCCACTTGCAAGCCCCTGTGGGCTAAAGAAAGCAAAAAAGACAGAACCACAGGAATGTCACATGAAAAAGGATCCACATTCTTAACTCTGCACCAGTCGCAGAACTCTCTCCAACGCAACGGTACAGGGACTTTGTTGCCGGCCGTCTGGCCGAAAGCAACACCTCCATCACCTCTTCAGGGAGGTCCCAATCCTTTTACCTCAACCTTTCAGAAGCCAAGCGTGAAGGTTGAGGGATCTTACCTCTGGATGGAGAACCTGACCCCCCTCCCGTGAGAGCAGATCATCTTGGTAGGGAAGACGACGTGGAGGGCAGACGGACAAGTCGAGAAGGTCCGGGTACCACGTCCACCGGGCCCATGCCGGAGCAATGAGGATCATCTGGGAACCGAAACTCTAACTTCAGCAGCACTTGCGGGATGATGGGGATTGGAGGAAACGCGTACAGCAGTGGGAAGGACCACTGCACCACAAACGCATCTCCTAAGGCTCCTCTTGGAGGAAATTCCCGCAAGCAGAACCTTTCGCACTTCCGGTTGACACTGGAGGCGAAGAGATTGAGATTTGAGGGGTCCCCCCAAAGGGCGAAGATCTCCAGGAGAATCTCCTGAGCCAACTCCCACTCGTGAGAGATCACGCTCTGCCGGCTCAGAGCGTCCGGCGTCTCGTTTTCATCTCCGGCCAGATGAACTGCCGAGATCGAAATTTCCTGCTGGATGGCCCAGAACCAGAGCTGCAGGAAGTGACCCTGCCCCCCTTTTTTGTTGAGGTAGTACATGGCCACTGTGTTGTCCGTCAGGATCAGGACATTCTTTCCTCGCACAGTTGGCAGAAAAGCCTTCACGGCAAGCCTGACGGCCCTCAGCTCCAACAGATTGATATGGAGTCTGGACTCCGACGGAGGCCAACGACCGCTGACTGTCAGCTCGTTCGCATGAGCTCACCATCCCGTGAGGGATGCGTCCGTCACAATCGTCACCTCCGGCCAGGGAAGCCAAAATGGAGCCCCCCCCATCAGATTGCCTTCCACGGCCCACCACAGAAGGTCCCGGGCGACCGAGGGCGGCACCTGAACGGGGTCCGACATCCTGCCGGAGGACTGTGACCACTGGAGCTTGAGAGCCCATTGCAGAGATCTCATCCGCAACCTGGCCTCTGGCACCAGAAGAATGCAGGATGCCATGAGGCCGAGCAACCTCAAGAACCCGAACGCTGGGAGACTCTGGGCATGTTGAAACTTGTGCACCATCTGCTGAATGTGGTGAGCCCTCACCTGCGGAGGAAAACACTGCCCCAAGGACGTGTCGAGCACTGCTCTGATGTACTGGAGCCGCTGAGTTGCCGTCAAGTGGGACTTCTTTAAGTTGAGGGAGAAGCCCAGCTTGTGAACGGAGTGGCAGGTGACGGACAGATGATCCAGGACTTGCTCGGGAGAGCGAGCCCTGATCAACCAATCGTCCAGGTAGGTGTAGACATGAATACCCCCTTTCCTGAGATACGCTGCCACCACCACCATGAGCTTGGTAAAGACCCTCGGGGCGGAGGTCAATCCGAACGGCAGGACCCGAAACTGAAAGTACGAGTCGCCAACCGCGAACCTCAGGTACTTCTTGTGCTTGGGATGGATCGTCACATGAAAATAAGCGTCCTTGAGGTCGAGAGACACCAACCAGTCCTGAAGTTGAAAGGCCTGGAGGACTTGAGAAAGAGTAACCATCTTGAACTTGTCCTTCCTGAGGAACTTGTTCAAACCGTGCAAGTCCATGATGGGTCTCAATCCCCAGTCTTTCTTCAAAATCAAAAAAATAAGGGGAATACCATCCCTTGTTCCTCTCCGCCACAGGCACCAGTTCTATGCCGCCTTTCTCCGGCAGGGATTGAATTTCCTGCGCAAGGAGCGGATCCGGACTCTTCAAAGAGAGATTCCCTGGTGGATTGTCGTGAGGCCTCTGCCGGAAAGGAAGACAGTAGCCGTGGGCTATGATCTCCAGAACCCACACATCTGAAGTAATGGCATGCCATTCTACAAGATGCTGTGCCAGCCTTCCCCCAACCAGAGAAGCATGGGCCTCATGACTGAACTGAAGCGGCTGCGGCAGTGCCTGAGGGCAAAGAGGCAACTGCTCGAGCGGCCTTGGCACCTTGAGTACCTTGTTTTCCACCTCTGGCACTCCTACGGTTGCCCCTTTGACTTGCAGCTCCTCTCGATTTACTAAAGGACGAGTAATATCGAAAGGAACCTCCCCTCCATTGCTGTCCTCCCCTAGGACGAAAAGGCGGAGGTTGGCGAACTGCAGCGCCCAATGACTTTGCTGCAGTTTTGGAGGTCTGCAACCTCTCAAGACTCTCGTCAGCCTTTCTGCCAAAAAGATGTTCACCATCAAAGGGCATGTTGAGGAGCCGGGCTTGCACATCAGGAGCAAACCCCGACTTCCGCAACCACGCAAACCTGCGTATTACGGTGCTTGCCGCCATGGACCGGCTGACACAATCAACCATGTCCAGACCCGACTGAACGGATTCACACATGGCATTCTTGCCATCCTGCACGATAGCAAGAAAACCATCCCATTCCTCCCCTTCGGGAATATGATCAGCTGCTAAGGAAATACAGTTCCACAGAGTGTGCTTGAAACGAGACAGGGCACAAACGGAGTTGGCAGCCTGAAGCACCATAACCCCAGAAGAAAACACCTTTGCCCAACCGTCACAACGTTTGTCATCCCTATCAGGAGGGATGGTAGGGTACGACGCCTGCTTTGCGGGGGCCGTAGCCGCCTGCACCGCCAAACTTTCTGGAGTGGGGTGCGCGGTCAAGGAGCAGGGGTCGCCACTGGCTGGGCGATATTTCTTCGGCAAGGACTTGCTCATTGCCAGGAGACTCTCCGGAGAAATCCAAGCCGCAGCCACCCTTCTCTGCAAGGCCATATGGAATGGCAGCACCGGGTCAGTTGGTGGACCTTGGTCCAGGATATCAGTCAGGTCATCCTGCTGAAAATCCCCAGGGGGGCAGACCACCCCAGGTAATCCATGACCCTCGACATGAGGCGCCGGTATGAGGATTCGGCATGCGTGCCAGGCTCCAGCCTACCAAACTCCACCTCCAGAGAGGTTTCTAGACCACTGGCGTCGTGCAGCGACTGACGCAGGTCCTCAAGTTGACTATGACCAGAAACAATGTCATCAGGAACCTCTGCAGGAACCTCACCTTCCTCAGACCCCTCATCCACCTCAGAAATATAATCTAGAGGCTGGAAGGAGGGTACAGAAAAATGAACAAAGACATGTTTAGCCTTGGCCAGAGCCTTTCTGGGGGGTTACACCGTGCCACGGGGTACCCCCGACAACGCTGCCTCGAAAAGCGTTGAGCGCGGCGCCAACAGCATCAATGGCTTCGACACAGGCCTCGAGGGCGGAGTCCCGAGCGTGTCTCTCGACAGCCTAGGCGCTGATGGCGTCGACGACTTCCTCGGAGGCAGAGCCTCAAGAGAGTCCATCGACGACCTTGGCGCTGCAGGCGTCGATGTCTTCTTTGAAGACTTCACAGGTTCTCGCGGTCTCGAGGGCGTCGATGACCGGGAACTGGAACGGGCATGTCTAGAGCGACCATCCTTGTCCGACCGGGACCACGAAGGCGCCCGGTGGTCGCGAAGACCGCTCGAGCCCGAAGGCGTACGTGCAGCGTCTCTAGAACGGTCACGGCCGGCGTCTTTCGACGGCGCGTACGAACCAGAGCCCTGCGATTGGAAAATCACCAACATCTCCTTTTGGAAGGAATCCCATTCCTCAGGAGTGGAATGCTTGTTGGGACAAGCAAGCCGCGACGGCCTGAGTCCTCAGACGAGGAAGGCGACCTGCGACGGCACTTCCTGGAGTGCCTCGAAGAGGCAGAGGAATGGCGGGACCGACTCCCAGACCGAGAACCCCCGGACTCACAATGACGATGCAGAGAGTCGCCCCTCGAATCATCCGTCGAAAGACCAGTGGAACACCGGGGCTTGGACACGTTACCCACCGACACCTTCTTCTTACACTCCCGCAAGGCCTTCGATGTGAGCGATTGGCAGTCGACACAGTCATCCGTATCGTGGTCCTCCCCGAGGCACCAGAGGGAAGCGTCGTGCGTGTCCGTCAGCGACATCTTGGACCCGCACACCCGACACTTCTTAAACCCGGACCGCCGGGTGGAAGAAGCCGAAGACATCATACAATTAGCAAGGAAAAAAACAGGTTTGAAGAACCGAAAGAACAGAATTCAGTGGAATCGAGGCGCGCCGAGATCTCAGAAGCGAACACGTTCGAGGAAAAAACGGAACTGAGGCTACGGGCGTTGTGCGTCCTACTTATAACATCCAGTGACGTCGGCTCGACGGAGGCCCTCGAGGACAGCGTATCGACGTCATCGACGCAGGAGCCGAAAGATTTTCCGAAGCAGCACAGCTGCGATGATTACTGTCACAGATATGGAATACGTCGGAGGACCCAATCCCCTTGAAACATAAAATCAAAGGGCTGAGGCCTAGAGACAGCAAAGAGGGATCTGGGATCTATGTGAAAGAGAAATAACTGTAAAAAGCTGAAACCATGGGTCAAGAACCCATTACAAAGGGAAGAGACATTTTTGAAGCGTGATAGCCAAGTCTGGCAGGATGGTGTACTAGACCCGGCGCTGCAGTTTTGAGTTGGGGTAAGAGATGAGGGGAAGGGACTTGAGGGGAAGGGACTCCCCCTATTTTTGATACTTGGCAACCGTGGTCAAAGAGACATTCATTGTGCTTTCACACTACGAACTGAACTTTAAAGGTTTGCTTGCAGAATGAGAGAAGTCTCATTCTGGATCAATAAAACACCCAGTTTTTCCTTAGCTAGTTTAGTGTAACAGGTGGAAATAGGTTTGGCCACAGGACAGTGGATTTAATACATTACAAGACATCCTGATAGAGTCCTTAGTGATTTTGTTGAGGTAGGGCAACCCCTCAAAGAAATAGGGCAAGATAGGTTTTTCCTTTTCATTAGTGTTATTTTAAAAAGTGTTTGCCAAAAAGCATGCCACCACTGTGTCAGACTTGTACTTCTGCACCCTTACACACATTTTTACAGGCAATGGTATATCAAACATGTTGCATGCCCATTGAAGGTGGTGGCTCCTCACTATGGTAGGCAGCAGAGAGTCCAACGGCCAGTGCTGCCTGCCTCTGAGTAGAGGTGCATCCCCCGCTACGTATATTTCTGTTTGGGCGTTTTTGGGCTCTGCAAAAAATTAAGCTTGGAATAATGAAATGCCGGTGGGGTGTTGGAAATCTGATCCCATTGCCTTTCATTGTTGCACTAACAGCATACACACAGTAATTGACAGGAGAGGAGTTCTCTACTGTCAAGTGTTCATGCTACAGAGATGATGGGCAGGCCATCCGTACCTCCGTGGTGGGGCTACCTGATGGATCAAGCAGGTGTAAGTGAAGTGATTTATGTATATGAAATATGTTTCTATGCGTGTGCAAGTGTATGTTTTTGATTTGTTATGTATATATGCAGGAAAAGAATTGTTTGATGTAGGAATGCGCGGGTGAATGAGAGTATTTGTTACATGAATGCATTTGCTTAAGGGCACATGTTTTGTTTGAATCTTGGGGTAACGTTACTTGCCCCTTGGGAGAACCCTTCCCTGTGAGGCTAGGAATGGGATGTTGCTACCTAGCGGTGGTAAAAACTGGGAGATCCTCAGAAGGAGGGATTTCCCTCATGGGAATGAGGACCCTCCTTCCATGATGTGCCCTTGAGATCTCAGGATCGCAACAAACCCCAGCTAACCAACCTCAGAGTACTACTGTAATGTTTTGTAGTACTCCCTCTTGTACTCAAGACTGACCAAAACATGACAAGGAAAATACAAGGGCATTTGCAAACCTTTTTTCCAAGTACTGATAATAAGAAGATGGGAGTGATGCTGATTACTGCCCCAGCAAAGCTAGACAGTACTGAGAAGAGGAGGCCCTACAGAGACATGAAGATCACCTCATGGAAATCAGAGAAATACTGACAGTCTGCTGGGGAGGGATCAGTTACAGAATATAAAGAGAGAGACAGGACTATGAAAGAGAAGCCGGCGTGAATGCTCGAAACCCTGAAAGTTCAAACCTGGGAGTGGAGAAGCAAGATGCAGGGGTCGGTCCTTGACAGAGGGGACACAGAAACCAGGTTGGAGGGGTGCTCCGGAAAAGGCATTACTGACGAGGCAACCAGCAGCTGGAAGAAGGTAAATTCCTGAATATGCCATGTGTGTTCACCAGTGCCCCGCCATTCTAAGATGGCCGCACTCTTTGTTTTCTCTCTGGGGTGCCTGGTGTATTCTTCTGGAGTCATCTGATTGGTTTTGCCTCCCTCATATGGCCCTATCAGAAGGCTGGCAGGCTTGGCCGGCGCTCCCACCAAAGGCCCACTCCTGGGCCCCCGTCTAACCCTGTCCACCACGGTACGCCGCATGCCCGTGCCTCTGATTGCAAGATTGGTCGCTAGTGTGTGTGTATGCATCCCACCCCGCCACCCGTGGTCGCTAGAGCGTGTGTATGTATCCCCCCCTGGTCGCTAGTGGGTGTGTGTGTGTGTATGCATCCCAACCCCCCCAGCCACCCTTGGTCAGGTCGCTAGTGCATGTGTATGCATCCCCCCGGTCGCTAGTGTGTGTGTGCGCATCCCACCACCCACCCCCTGGGTCGCTAGTGTGTGTGCATGCATACCACCCCCTCCACTATGTTGCATGTTTGCCCTCTTGAACCCCTACCCCACAGCGGGGCGAGGTGTGTCGGTTCAAGGGCCCCCAGGGACCTGACCACATGTATGTGAGTAGTTTCCGCCATACTTCAGTATCATCGCCTCCTTGCTTATACCAGTTGATTAAAACTATATATATCTGTATGTACTTGCCACCTGCAACATGGGATCGGCCCAGTGTATGTATATGTAGATTTCTCACTTTGTTAGTATGAAGTGATAAGTTGTAATGACAGCAGTCTCCATGTACTTTACCTATTTATGACCAGCTTACATGCGTAGTTTGCCACCATGCAACATGTGGCTGGCATCATGCAACATGTGGCTGGCATCATGTTTTGCTCTCTGACTAAGACCCTGCATTTATATGTCCTGCTGCTGCTATGCAACATGTGACTGGCACCATATATGTGCCATCTGACTATGACCTCGCATATATGTGTAGTTGCCGTCATGCAATATGTGGCTGGCACCATTCTTCTGCCCACTATGACCTTGTACTGTATTAATGTTGTAACTATAAGCACTTTTGTTTTTCCTATCACTATAACCTTTCAAGTTAAAGCGCGGTCCCCCCAGGGTTTGGGCGCTATACAAGAAATAAAAATAAAAATATAAATAAAGCAACCCATTTTTCCCATTCGGCGAAAGAGGAGTTACTTTGCGTAAAGGCTCAGCCCAATCTTTCCATCAGGGTCGAAATAATTAGCAGATTATTTAAATTTTGCAATGTAATGTATGAGGTGTGACTCAGACACAGTTATGGGCATTGCTGACACCATATATGACGTATCTGCATGCATGTGCGTAAACCTCACGTACCATCATATAAATATTGGTACAGGCAGACAGAATGCTTTAGTGATTATCTGGTACTTTATCTGCAACTCTCAGGACAGACAGTTCTAAAGGAGCTCCACAAAATCAACTTAAGTAAAAGGACAGTTGGTTTCCTTGAAATCAAAAAGCATCGTCCCCAAGAAACAGAGCAGAATATTGGCTAACGTCAATATAGTTTCAATTAATTTCCAACATTGGTTTCTTTTGGATTATTAATAGTCATAAAAAGAAATAGTGAACTATGAATATTCTGACTGTATTTTGTTAATACTGTGTTCTTGAAGTGAACTATTTTTTTTTTGTACTCACCACTTCGAATCTCTTGCCGGATGATATGATGACACTCCGCATGTAGAAACTGTAAGTGGTCTGCCACCATTTGCTGCTGACATTCATGAATCACTTTGCTATACGAGCTGGGGTGTAAATATTTCCGACACCTCATTTCTTCATCTGTTAATCTGCCTAAAATCTACACACAACGTTTTCAACATTAATCTTTCATACATATTAAAACACACAATACATTACTCATCTTTAAACATATGTGGCAAAATAATTAGGAAGAATTCATGCTTGCACTTCTTAAGCTGGTTTTAAGATTGCCCGTCAGGTCGAGTCTAAACACTATAGCACATTTCCTACAAACATTACAGACAACACATCAGGGACGTCATTTCACCAAACTGCCTGGAGTAGCAGAAGTGACATTACATGCCGCTTGACCTCTGATTACATCACCAGAAGTGATGTTATTTGACCCCACCCCAAGTGACATCACGGGAAGCGATGTAAGTCGACCTTTCCTCGCTTGACAACCAGACGCTGCATCACGTAGCATTGTTCCTAAGTAAACTACTAAAGAAATATGGTTACAATATCACTGTAATGTGATATACATTTCATACAAGAACGGATCATTGTTAATATCAGTGTGTATAGGCCCATATTCTTATCTTATCTTAACAAAATTTGTAGAGTGCAACCTAAGCCCAAAGGCAACTTGGCGCCGACGAGAAGGCGGCGGTCCAGTTCACAGAAGTTAAATCAGAAAAGTCTAATGCATGACGGAACAGGAAGTGAGACACCGTGCTGCGCAGAGTGAAGGAGATCCTGAGAACGGAGAGCCCTTGAAGGAGTATACAGAACAAATTTGTTCGGAAGAAATTAAGCACCCATTCCATAAAACGGCTTTGTGCACAATACACAGTGCTTTAAACCTAATACATTGCCCGATAGGGAGCCAGTGGAGTTGTCGTAGCAGCAGGGTCGTGTGAACACCCCAAGGAGGCCGAAGAACGGCCCTGGCTGACGCATTTTGTAACAGCTGAAGGCGGCAAAGGTGTTTAGGGAGGGCCAGGTAGAGGGCATTACAATAGTCGATGTTACTAATGACTAACGAGGACACGACAGGAGCATGGAACTTGGATGGGATACAACTTAGGTAGAACTTTACGGAGAGTCTGTAACTTTAAGTGCGCTCTTTGACATGCAAGCGAGACCTGGTCGGCCATAGACAAAAGAGGCCGAAAACTTTACGCCAAGATCTTTTACTGAGGAGACAGGCTGAGGAAAAAGGCAGAGACTCTCTGGCCTAAACTCTGGGTTCCAAAACAGAGAGGGAGTAGTGGAAACCAACACCTCAGTTTTTCCACCGTTGAGCTTAAGACTGTTTCTCGCCATTCACTCACCAATGTCTAGCAAGCAGTTTTTCAATTGGCCTGCCGATTCAGATTTGATGCGATGCAGCCGCACAATGATTTGGGTATCATCGGCATAGGAGTAATAAAGCAGGCCAAAAGCGTGAATTATAGTCAGAAGAGGTCGATGTAGAGATTAAATAGAGTGGGGGACAGAGAGGAACCCTGAGGAAGACCTCAAAAGAAGAGAGATCGCAGAGAGCAGAAAGGCGGAAGAGAGACTGAGTGTGACCAGACAGAAAGGAGGAGAACCAAGCCAGTTCTTGGCCAGAGAGACCGGCGGTGGAAAGCAAGGAAATCAGGGTAGAGTGGTCAATGGTGTCAAACGCTGCTGATAAATCAAGCAGAATCAAGGCATCCACCCCACCCTGATCAACCAGGTGAGTCAGGTAATCCAACATGGAAACCAAGACCGACTCCGTGCCTCAGCCAGGACGGAACCCAGATTGAAATGGATCAAGGAAATTAGAAGATTCAAAGAAAGTGCTAAGAAGCGGTGACACCAGAGATTCCAAGAGCTTCATCAGACAGGGGAAGCAAAGAAATTGGGCGAAAATTAGACAGAAGCGCCGGATCAAGCCCAGGCATTTTCAACAGAGGAATAACAAAAGCATATTTTAAATTGTTTGGAATGATCCCAAGTAAAGGAATTATTAGTAGCCTCAGTAAATTTGTTGACAATGTGCCGAGGACCATTTTTAAGTACGGATAGTGGGACAGAGTCCTCGGAAGAAGCAGACTTAAGGCGATCAAGCCTGGACAGCACTTCATCCTATGTGAACATTGGAAAAAAGGACCACTGAGGGACCGGCTTGGCGGTGGTAATACAGCTCAGAAGAGAGAAGGAGCTCTGCGAATCAGCGGGGCCGGATAGAACAATGCCTTCTCGAATATTGATCATCTTCTCTTCAAAAAAGAGAGAGCGAATCGCACAATTCCTCAAAAGCTGGAATACCCGGCTGGGACTTTGCCCGTACCGCAAGAGACTGAACAGCCGCAAATAGAGCCCGAGGTAAAAATGAGCAATTACATATCTGAATGTTCTGAAAACAAAAAGCAAATTACACTCTGTAGTGGATACCATTCAACTGGTAACAGAGGTTTAACAGCAGGTCAGTTTATATGCAGGTCTGGTGCAAAGTTGGCCACATGTCAAGCCTGCGTGGATCAACTTTTCAGACTTCAGAGCAGGGGGGTTGCTAGGCTTGGAAAAGACCCAGGGCTACGCTGATGTCAGAACTGTCGGGACTGGGGGCTAGCTAGCCTTTTGGTTGTAGCTCTTGAGATTCTATCCGGGGATACAACCAAAAGACCTGAGGCTATAGCCCCCCCGAGCCCCCACCCCTAGCAACACCTCTGCTTCAGAAGTTGGCAAAATGCATACCATTGGGAGGGTCCATAACTGTATATTATAGTATTTAGAGTAGCACAGGGAAAGCAGCACACTCTCACGGCATACCGTACTCTGGGCACTCGTTACCTCAAACATGCAAACAAACACCCTGAACAGCATGACATGGAGATAGGAAAGATAGACACGTTACAACAATCAAGGAGCGGGACAGGGAAACAGCCCAAAGGCATCAAACAGAGAAAGTGAAATTGGTAGAAACAAAATTGGAAAAAGTTGCTGTCCAGGCACTTGTGCCGACGCCAGTACAGGTGGAGGGGACAGAGAACCCAACAGGTCGTGAGCGCCACTATTGCTGCTCTGTAAGCTGAAGGAGGACAAGGACAGTGGGGCGGGGGCAACAGTATCCTGGCCCACAGTGGCAGCATGGAGGACCCGAGCGAGGAAAAGGAGGCTTCAGAGGAGCAAAAGGGGGGGGGGGAATTTGGACCCAGAGGGCGTGGGTTTGGACCATCACAAAGTTGGAATTGTTTGAGGTGAGGGCATTTTGCAAGGGAATGCAGGAGCAGGTCCGCAATGGTTTATAATTACGGGTCACAGCAGCAGGGCCAAGGGACACAAGGGCTAGGGTATCCGTAACAGGGTCAAGGATATCAGAATCAAGGGTATCTACAGGGGCAACACCAAACATATAACCAATAGTCTCAAGAATCTGACCTCTCTTATACTTCTTGAACTCTCTGCCACGTTTGACACTGTTGATCACACACTTTTACTGTCTGCTCTTTCTTCCTTTGGTTTTTCTGGTTCTACTCTAGCTTGGTTTGAAACATACCTATCCCAGAGAACGTTCTCAGTCTCTTGGTTGGGGGTTTCCCCAAACAATTCACTTACCTCTGGTGTTCCTCAAGGATCAGTCCTTGGCCCTTTTATTTTCTCTCTCTGCACCTCTTCGTTAGCTGGGGTTATTTCTTCTTTCTTTCATTCCCACACTTCACGGACGATATTCATCAAACTCAATGCTTGTTTATTGGCTATCCAATCATGGATGTCAAACCATTTCTTAGTTCTCAAATGCTGCAAAAACTGAGGCTATTTTCTTCCCTTCTACTTCTATTTCGTCTTCTTTACATTCATCTATTTCATTTCCTCTGGCTCAGCTACCCATTTCATCAGTAGTTCGTAACCTAGGTCTTTTTCTTGATTCAGATCTTTCCTTCAGCCATCATATTTAACTATCTGCTCGTTCCTGGTGATTTCATATGTACAAATCCGGAAAGCCTGTCTGTTTAGGACTTTCCAAACCACAAAGCTAATAAGTTTCATCTTTTCACAACTTTTTTTTACTTTTCTTCTGCACTCTTTGGACTTCCTATATCTCGTTCAGCTGCGCTCAAATCTGTTTTTCACATCTGTATTGGTGTCCTTTGTCAATTGGCTACTCGTCATTCCAATTCTTCTTCTTTGGTCCGACTTGGATGGCTCTCTTTTCATCACTGTTTAAAGTTACATGTTTTGTGTCTGGTTTTCAAAGCTCTTTATAATCTTGCTCCTCCTTATATTTTTTCACTCGTCTCTTTATCTTCCCTCTCGTGCCCTTCGATCTGCTTCTCACTACTTGGTCTCGGGAGGATAGCTTGGGGGCAACGTGCTCCCCTTGGAAGCAAGACAGCACGGAGCAACACAGGTTGAATCCCCGATAACCCATCATATCATATATCGCCTTGTAGTTCCCCCTCCTCCTTGTGCTCAATCTCGTTTTCGGTCTTTTTCTCTCCTAGCACCTTTAAATTAGAATGCTCACCTTCTCTCCCTCTCCGTTCTATCACCGTCTAATTCATCATTTCAGGTCTCTACAATCCCATCTTCTCTTATCTGGTTGATGAGGATTCTTTGCAATTGCTTAAATACTTTGTGTTTGTTACGCTCACCTGGTTCCCACAGGGGCGTAGATCGAACCCGGACAGCTGCGGTCTCCACCAGCGTGAAGCGTAGGGCAAAGATGACCGTCTGGACGGACCCCCTCTGTCTTGTAAGCTTGACTCATAGAAATATTCTCCTGTAGATGGAGAAAGGTATTTAGCCCCGTGGGTGTGAATGCAGACCCCCCTCCCTGCTCCCGTTCTCCCCACTTGCCACCTCCGATATTCCCGGTCAGTGTTCTCACCTTATATTTTTGATTGGTGAGCTCTCCATCCTGCGTGGCATGCAGGGGCGCGTAGATACCAGTTACTTCACTGGTTTTAGGTGATGGGGTTCTGGACGATTATTGAGTCCTGAGTTTGCCAAGTTTTTAAAGAGTTCAAAATGTCCAAAGTTCACTCTTGCACTCCCCTGTTGATTTGCGGCAGCAAATTCTGTCTGGAGGTTGCTGGCAGCGTTCAGGTAAGAGTCTGTATTACCCAAACTGTCCTGGAAAGGTGCGTGAGATTAGCTCACTGTCTTTTCCTTTTTCCTAGATGCGGTGATTTGAAGAATAAAGCCTCCAGTGATAATCAGGTAAGTCTTGTAATATAAGTGATTGTCTTTTTAGTCTCTTTAGGCTCACCTTGCTTTTTCTTGTCTTTTCCCCAGGTGTTGGAGCGGCGCTGCAGCTGGGATGCGACGCGTGCCGGAAGAATGTCCCTTCAGGCTCGGAGTGATGTAGGATCCGAAATCCGGTGAGGAATCAGATTAAAGTCTGTAATCTAACCTCTTCTTCTATTTTCCTTTCTCTCCTAGGTGCTCCGTGTTCGAGGCGGGCGTGGCAGAAGGCTGGGCGCAGGTTTGCTGACACGGTGAGCGTTACGCTGCTAAATGCAGAATAACGGGAAGCGTGTGTTGAGGATCGGGCGGGGTTTAAATAGCTTTGAAAGTAGTCACAGGTAAGAAGTCTCTCGAACCACACCCGAGTGAAAAGTAGTCCTTGTGGAAAAATAGTCCCTCCAGGTCTCACTTTGGCCCGGATGCATGTGCAGCATGGTCTGCCTGAGGTAAGTGATGACTATGAGCCTGGTGCCTTAGGCGCCAGGACTGATTTCTACTATGAGCCCTAGCCGGGGCTTCTGAGGTTTAAACAGATGTCTGCTTCCGGGGCGGATGGGCTTGGTCCAGCTGCCCGGGGGTAGGCATCATGACAGTGTTTTAATATTGACTTAATTATTTGAACTGTTTCTGTTCTTATGTACAGTGCTTTGGCATAAGGCGCTATATAAAATACAACATATTGCTCCAGTCAATAGGATTCTGAGCGGGACCAACGCCCCCTTTGGAGGAGCAACAGTGGTGGGGGCAACCCCTTCTCATTCCCCGGAACGAATACATATCCTGATTAGGACACCCCACAGAGAACACGTGCCTGTCCGGTCTATGTGTCTAATTACACAGATTATACCAACATGGGGGAGCGTTGCAATGGCTCCAGGTATCTCATAGTAGTGGTTTGCCCTTTCTCAAGGTGGTTGGAAGCAGGGCCTTGGGCACATCCGGAAGCCAAATGTGCTGCTAGATTTTTTGTACACAAGGTTTTACCTCGATGGGGTGTGTGCAAGGTTTTTAGGTCAGACAATGGCACATTTTTTCAATGCACGGTTTCAGGCACCTGATGTGTTCAATTTACCACCTACAGGCAAACAGCCTTGTGGAGAGGATCAATAGGCTCCTCAAAAGCAAATTGTCGAAACTGTGTACCATGTTCAAAAAGAACTGGGTGCACTGCATGCCCCTGGTCCTCTTCAGTCTAAGCAAACAACCCAGCAAAGAACAACAATTGTCACCTCACAAGGTGGTCACTGGTCGACGTATGCACACCCACATATCTCCTGTAAGAAGAGCTTCAGACACACATAGGGCAGCAGTGTTAGGTGATGAGTTCAAAGATGATTTGACCAAAATAACGTAGGCAATTCAATGTGTCTGACAGATTGCACCTCCCAGAATTGATAGAGCAGACACACCAGACGTTGCAACACGACAGTGACAGATCCTGAGTACATTTGTAACATAATGGATAGCCTGCAGTCGGGCAGGACGTGAAGGCTAGATTGATATATTTATACAGGGGGGTAGTCCTGTCCTCAAACATTTGTACTACAGTGGATTATCGTAGTAACAATTCAAACACATCTGAGTACATGGCCGCACAACCGCTGCCGCATGGTGATTTTGTATACATTTGCAATTTCGTGCGTATGTGAAACACTCTGTTCCACTGGCCCTACAAGGTGGTGTTTTGCACTCCCCTCGCTGTGAAGGTAAAGGGCTTGCGATATTGGTTCCACCTCTCCAGCGTCCGCAGGGCACTTCAAAATAGCATGTCGGCACATCAGTTATCGTAGAGGAGTGGCTGTAGTACCTGCGCCCTATCTACCTCACCGAACTGTGTAGGCACAGCAAGTGTGCGTTGTCGCACTCCTCCAATGAGCCGAAGCTGAGCTGCTAGCTCCATATTTTTCTTTTTCCGGGAGCTCTTTCTCTCTCTCCCTTTTTCTCTCTCTCTTTCTCCCTCTCTATGTCTGTGTAAAGGTACATCTTCAAAGTGTCTATTTTTTGTAGTTCTGTACATTCTCCTTCCTTTTCAGGAGAGATGATGATGAACCTCACCAATGCAAATAACTGTTCGTTAAGTAAGTATCCGAAGAGTAGATGCACAACTGATAATATACGGGCCTGTGCTTTTTACTGTGGAATGACCATTATTGCTGATTTATGTATGATATTGATATTTTTGGGGCTTTATCGTATTTTATAGGGGGAGGTTATATAAAGGGGGGGAATGGGACTGTATACTTAAACGGGACAGTACATGTAAATGTTATTAATACTAGTGGATGTACATATATTAGTAGCAACATGAATGTTAACAATAATAATGGAAATACATATAGGAGTAGCAAAAGTGTTGATACAAGTATTGGTGAACAATACTTGTATCAGGAACAACACGACAGCGAGCATGCAAGCACAATTGACAATTAAGGCAATAGTAAAGAGTTTGTTTCCAGTAATTCGAGGACTATTTAATAATTCAAAACAATATGACATTTTCAATAGCAATGTTAAGGCAGGCACCGCTGAGAGCTTGTATAGATTAATGAAAAGGAAATTACGAAAGAAGTAGGATACCTATCAAGGGCTGGGTTTGGATGCGATTAGGGTTATACGGCAACCCGAGTTTACCAATAGTTAATATACTGACATGAGTAGCGTGGGAAGAAATGCTGCGAATGGAAGCTGTGATGTGTGTTCACACATTCCACACGCGTCAGGGGCTCCCAAGGTGCTAGTACCGCAAGCAGTCACAATTATAGAGGCACACTACCTAGTTCATCTTGCACTATGCAGAATAAAAGGAACGTTCCAAATGGTGGGTCCAGAATTTATGAAGTGCAACTACAATCCAAAAAAAAATCAAGTGTGTGGAGCCATCCTATTTGATGGTGAAAGGGCGTAAATATGTCAATAACCAATGGCAGGGCACCACACTACCTTGCTTGGCAGAAGGACTGGTAACAAATGTCAAGGAAGTGATAGCGCGGGTGGAAAATTTCTGTGAACAAATGTCACGACCCTTGACCAAAACCCCCTGTGGCAAACCCATTGGCCAGGTGGGGTCAGGACTAGAGCCTCGCATCCTCTTCAAAAGCCCTCATGGGGCCAGTCCTGGCGCCTATGGCGCCAGGCTCATACACCATGAAAAACAATGTGCTTGGGAACTACTTTATTGTATCGTCAGCCAACGTGGAGGCATCCACATAGCTTGGTTCATAAGAACCAAGCTATGCGGTCTAGTGTTTTGGGTGTGGTAGCCTAGGGACTACTTTACCTGGACTATTTTGTTGGGGCTATTTAAACCACACCCGAGCAAGACAACACGCTTCGCGTTACTTTGCAGCTTGCAACGTGACGCTCACCGTGTCCAGCTATACCCTCGAACCTCGGAGAAGCAGAACCTGCAAGGAGACAAAAGAACCATCATTAGCAGCAGCATCATCATCTTACCTGCAGTCTTCATCTTTAAACACTCGCAGCTACTGAGAACAGCTTCCTCGAATCTGCACACCTCCCGGACAGAACGACCTGAAAGGGGAAAATAGAGACAACATTAAAAAAAGCAGTAGAGACATTTGCATATTACAAACTGCTCAAAAGGCTTACCTGGCTGGTCGCCTCTCGGCTGGCACCACTCCGGACACTCCATTCGCGCTGAAGAACACTGCGACCTACAAGGAAGGAAAACACAGGTTAGCAAAGGCAAGACCGCAGCGCTGCGCATATCGCTTACTTACCGCATTCATAGCGCTCTTCATGCGCCATCATTTACCAGCGGGGCTCAACCAAGCCAGTTCGCCGTAGCTGAAGCTCTGCATACCTAAGGGAGAAAAAAGACATTTTAAACAAAGAAAGGCATGCAGGATAGCAACCAAACTAAAGAACAGCAATAAGACCTACCTGAACAATATCAAACGGGCTGACGTCAGTGAAGTAACTGGACTGCACTCGTCCATGAAAGACAATGCGCCCCTGCAAAGAAGGCAGGACGGAGAGCACACCTAACTCTACCACAAGGTGAGGAGAGGGCGCCAGAGGGACCGAAATCATATGGGGGTGGAGTGAGGATACTTACCCCAGTCGGTCAATCTTGAAAACAGTCTTGCTGTATTTTCAAGCAGAAACTTCCCCGCAGACCGCATCAGGGCAAAGCTGAGAAGCATACCAGCGAGTAACCCGGTTGGGTGGCTTCCCTGTGGATACCAGGTAAGCGTGACAACAAATATGGACAGAGCATATCACAAAGCTGACGTGGATAGCAAAAAAACGGAAAAGCCGGTGCGAGTGCACAGGGAAGAAGTATACAAATTTGTTTCCGCAGCAAGAGTACAGTCTTTGTCGGCACGAACCAACGATGCAATAAGACTCTCCAGATTCCAGACATGAAGATGGGAACAGCAGCTGTGATGCATTACTACTGGGTCTGTGGCCAACAAGCTTACTTGCACCTCCCACCATCATGGAAGCTATTGTTCGCTAGCCAAGCTGCACTCAGCGCTACTAGTAATCCCAGAAGAACATCTGAAGAGGTGAGCACTGCCTGCTGAGGAGTCAACTAGCGCCCCCCGTATTCGAAAAGGAAGAAAAGAACCTACTGTCCACACAAGAGCTCTGCATCCTGCCAGGGAAAGGAAAGTTCGAACTAAAGAGGAAGAAATTATCGAATTACATTTCCAAAGATTCCTACGCATTGCTTGCTGAAACACCAGAGAAGTACCAACTCTTCAGCTCAGCAGAATCCTTTTTCGCATCTCTACTCTTGCTGGGAGTGCAGGACGCAGCAAACGCCAAATGGCTTCAGATCATGCGGTGGGAGCTGGTCCAGCTCGCGAATGACGCAGAGAACAGGATCAATGTGATTTGTATGACGATGCAAAACCGCTACGTGCTGGACATGTTAACAGTAAAGAGTTTGCAAAACATTTGGGGATTCCTGCTGCACAGTTGTGCCTTCATAGGATGCAGAGAACGCATCATTATCGTATATCATTGCAGCCGTCCATTACCTGGTTGTACGCATGAAGGAGGGAGGAGTACAGGAGAGTGACTGGTTCACCTTCGCATTTAACTGGGCCCGTCTTGGCTCGGAGCAATCATGAAGATGTTGATGCCTATTATCATGTCCACCTTAGTCATCTTCTGCACCTGCCAACTGGGCCTCTGATGTTGTGCCAATGCGGCACCCAATAGCACAAGCATGATGGTATCAACTGGGGTTTCAAAAGCACCTCGTGAGACAAAATATAGTGAAGTACAGACTGATATCCCACAGAGTGACCATAAGTATGAAATGCCCCCCATCCAGTATGGAGATGAAATTGACCACCTATACCACACTATCATTACTCCACCCCCATATCTAGATAACTACACAGGGGTTTGGGTGTACCTGGCGGGGATGCATCTATACGACTTGCTCACCTCAGGAAAATGCGGGGCTTGGATGCCAATCAAGGGAACACTGCCATACGAGGAAGCAGAGAGGAGATATTGGAAGCACAGGGGTATTAAGGAGTTAGTTACTGTAGAAGTAACAAAAGGTGGGAATGTTGGGAAAGGGCGATCCCTGTCCCACCCCCCTAAGCGCTTTTGAGTGATGAGAACAGAATTCAAAGCACTATGAGGGAGGGGGGGGGGTGGTAGGACCCCACCCCCCGATATAAATCAACCCACACAGTGTAGCGCAGGGCACAAGCAAAGACTGCCATTTTGCGTAGATGTTATTAACCATAGTTAGGAGACAAGGCCTGCGCAGCAAATACAGCATTTCATGCACTAGGCCCTAATTGCGAGACGAGGGAAACTTCCAGTCATGCCCGAGCGCCCATGAGGACATTCCACACCCCTAACCCCCATAAAGCTAATTCATTGTTCTAACAGTGTTGCAAAGATGTTTTTCTACCCGAAAGGAATGTGCCCTACAAGACAGCGATCATAGACTGGCGCCTGGTGTACGTGGTATCTCCCACTGGCCAAAGCCTGACCCGCCCCACCCCCAGGCGATCACAAATTATAGCCCATATAACTGACTAAGCCCCAAGATCCCTGAATTCAATGGCACCAGGTGACCTCCGACCATCAACCCTAAAGTTAACAAGTCTTGAATGTTCAAAGAGAACGGACATTGCATGTCTGTGAGCTACAAACATAAGATTTGTATTGCGAGGTGCTGGGAGGGAAAAAGTATGCTCTCTGGTGTGAGAATTCAGCAGCGTGCCTTCAGGAGTACACTGACGTACTTGTCCCTAGACTTATAGAAGTGTTTGAGGAAGCCCATGAGATGAACAAGTTACTTACCAACTGGTAATGTTCTTTCGACTGGATGTTCCTCCAACGTATTCCTCATCTTAGATGTATTCCATCCAACTTTAGCTGCTTCGGAAATGTTTTCTCGGCAGAGGGCGCCGTGAGTCGACGTCATCGGGTATACAAGTAGCACGCGTGGTGCCCGTTGGCCTCAGTTCTGTTTTTCCCCTCTTGCTTTGCTGTATAGATAGTGTACATAGCCAAGTGTCAACCTTGCGAGAGTGGAAGTGGTAATAACACCGGAAAATCTACAGAGAGGTAGGATGGGAGGGCGATGAGGAATACGATGGAGGAGCATCCAGTCGAAAGAACGTTACCAGTTGGTAATTAACTTGTTCTTCGAATGGATTGTGTCCTCCAACGTATTCCTCATCTTAGATAGACTCCCAAAGCAGTGTAGGTATCTCTCTGGAGGAGGGAGTAGATGTTGTATATTATATAGTTAAGTACAACACTACTTTACCAAAAGCAAGCTCTTTAGAGTGGGAAGCATCCAGACTAAAGAATTTAGAAAAAGTGTGAAGCGATTACCAAGTTACTGCCTCCCAAATAGATTTTATGGGAACACCACTTTGAAGGGCTGTCGAAGAGGCTATGCCTCTGGTAGAATGGGCCCTCAAGCCTTCTGGTGGATCTTTGCCCGCCAATCTGTAGCATTCTGAAATGTAAAGCACAATCCAACGTGATAGGGTTTGTTTTGACACCGATTCACCCAATTTCCTTCCGGTGTAGCCAATGAAAAGTTGATTATCCACTCTAAGCTTGGAAAGCCTAGAAATGTAAAAGCTTAGAGCTCTTCTCGGGTCCAGCATGGGCAATCTTTCCTCCTCCTTACTGGGAAGAGGTGGAGGATAGAACGCGGGCAGCATAATTTTCTGATTTAAATGGAAATCAGACACACCTTTAGGTAAGAATGAGGGTCCAACCCTTAATACAACTTTGTCCCTGTGGAACACAGTATAGGGTGGCCCAGAAGACAGTGCCTGCAATTCGCTCACTCTTCGTGCAGATGTTGAAGCAACCAAGAAAACAGTTTTCAACGTTAGTAATCTTAATGGGCAAGTGTGCAAAGGTTCAAAGGGGCCACACATTAAACACTTTAGAACCAGATTAAGGTCCCAAACTGGGACTTGGAAAGAAGAAAGAGGGAACACATTGGTGAGTCCCTTTAAGAATTGTATTATCAAAGCAATTTTAGAGTAGGAACATTCTTCCGATGAGTGCTTGAAAATGGAAAGCGCTGCAAGATAACCTTTAATGGTCCCAACATTGAGGCCTCTATGTGCCAGGGACAAGAGGAAAGACAACACTTCTGGGATAGAACACAGAAAAGGATCAACATTCTTTTCTCTGCACCAGTTGCAAAACTTTTTCCAATGGCAGATTTTGTTGCTGCCCTTCTTGCCGAAAGCAACACCTCCATGACGTCATTTGGAAGGTCCCAATCCTTGTATCTCAGCCTTTCAGATCCCAAGCATGAAGGTTGAGAGTCCTGACCTCTGGATGGAGAACCTGGCCCTCCATTTGTGAGAGAAGGTCCTCTCTTTGAGGAAGACGTAACGGAGGGCAGATGGACATGTCTAGAAGGTCCGGGTAAGACGTTCTACTGGCCCAAAAAGGGGCAATTAGGATCATGCGGTTTCCGAACCATCTCAATCTCCTGATGACTTGAAGAATGACAGGAATCGGAGGGAACGCGTATAGCAGTGGGAAGTTCCACTCCACCACAAACACGTCCCCTAGGGCTCCTCTCGGGGGAAATTCCCTTGAGCAATATTTTTCGCACTTGTGGTTGATTCCGGTCGCAAACAAGCCTACTTGAGGGGTTCGGTTCCCCAAAGGGTGAAGATCTCCTGAAGGACTTCCTGAGCCAGTTCCCACTCGTGGGACACCGTACTCTGCCTGCTCAGAGCGTCCGCAGTCATATTCTCCTCCCCGGCTAGATGAACTGCCATTAAGGAGATTCCTTCTTCATTTGCCCAATACCAGAGCCGCATTGCCTCTCTGCACAGAAGTAGCGACCCTACACCTCTTTTGTTTCGGTAATGCATGGCCAATGTGTTGTCCGTCATTATCAGGGCATTTTTTCCTCTGACAGATGGCAGAAAAGCCTTCAGCGCTAGTCTGATTGCTCTCAGCTCTAAAAGGTTGATGTGTAGTTTGGACTCCGATGGAGACCAATGACCGCTGATTGTCCGATCGTTGCCATGAGCTCCCCACGAGTGAGGTGTCCGTCACTACTGTAATCTCCGGCCATAGTTGCCAATACATTTCTCCTTTTAGGATGTTCTCTGTGCAAGTTCACCACAGAAGATCCTGCCGAACCTTGTTCGGAATCTGAAGGGGAGCCGTCATTTGACCTGATAACTGGGACTGAGTCTTTAGAGCCCATTGAAGGGATCTCATCCTCAGGCATGCTTCTGGCACTAGGAAAAATGCAGGATGCCATGAGGCCAAGCAACCTCAAGAAGTCGTAGGCCTGGAGATTTTGGAAATTGGAAACCATCTGAAGAATGTCTTGAGCCCTCGACATGGGAGGTGAGCTTGTTCCCAAGGATGTGTCTAATACAGCCCTTATGTACTGGAGCTGTTGGGAAGGTGTCATTTGTGACTTCTTGAAATTGAGGGAGAAGCCCAGCCTGTGGAGGAAGTGGCAGGTGACTTTCAGATGATCCAGGGCTTGTTCGGCAGAACGTGCCCTGATCAACCAATCGTCCAGGTAGAGGTAGATGTGAATCCCCCCTCTCACCAGATGCGCTGCCACCACTACCATTAACTTGGTGAAGACCCTCGGGCGGAGGTCAACCCAAATGGAAGGACTCAAAACTGCGAATCGCCAACTACGAACCTCAGGTATTTTCTGTGCTTGAGATGGATTGGCACATGAAAATAAGCATCCTGGAGGCCCAATGACACCAACCAATCCTGAAGTTGAAGGGCCCAAAGGATCTGAGAAAGAGTGACCATATTGAACTTTTCCTTCCTGAGGAGCTTGTTCAAGCCTCTTAAAATCAAGATGGGTCTCAGTCCTCTGTCCTTTTTGGGAATCAAAAAATATGGGGAGTACCATCCCTTGGTCCTCTCCACTACAGGTACTGGTTCTAAGCACCTTTCTCCAGCAGGGTTAAGACTTCCTGCTGTAGGAGCGGGTCTGGAAACTTCAAAGAGTGTCTTCCTGGGGGATTACTTTGAGGTTGCGTTAGAAAAGGAAGGCAGTAACCTTGGGCTATTATTTCTAGAGCCCAAACATCTGAAGTAATGGCTCGCAATTCTTGCAGATGTTGTGACAGCCTGCCTCCCACAGGTGCCTTGTGATGCAAGTCCTCAAAGTAGTTTTGTGGCGGTTGCTGCAGCCACTGATGGCAAAGAGGCTGCAGCTGGGGCTGGCTTTGCACATTTTCCTAATCCACCACAGGTGGCTTTTTTCTGGCCTCTGACTGGCCATTCCTCTCCCCTTTCCATACAAGTAGTAGTAACGATAGGATCGTCCCCTTCAAGATTGTCCTGATGCACGAAAAGGCTGAGGTTGCCTAATAGCAGCTCCTAAAGATTTAGCAGCCGCTTTTGAAGTCTGCAACCTCTCAAGGCTCTCGTCAGCCTTGTTGCCAAAAAGGTGTCAACGGGCATGTTCAAAAGACGGTTTTGCACGTCTGGTGCAAAACCCGACTTTCGCAACCACGCAAATCTGTGCATTACTGTGCTAGTGGCCATGGACCTGCTCACACCAATCCAGACTGAAGGGATTCCGCATGGCCTCCTTTTCATCTCCAATAAGGGCTAGGAATCCTTCCCTTTCTTCCCCATCTGGTATGTGCTCCACCGCCATTGCAATGCACTCCCACAGAGTACAAAAATGTTGCCAAGGCACATGTGGAGTTGGCCAATTTTAACGCCATACTCCCAGCTGAAAATACCTTGCGCGCCCAACCATCCACATGCTTGTCCCTATCCAGAGGGATGGAAGGGTACGCCACCTTATTTGAAGCTGTGGCTGCCTGGACCACCAGACTCTCAGAAGTAGGGTGTTTGGTCAGATAGCCAGGGCCGCTACTGGAAGGGCAGTATTTTTATGTGAGGGACTTATTCACAGGAGGAATTGAGTCTGGGGCCTTCCAATCTTTGCCAAAACACAAGAGTAACAGGGGATACCGGGAATATCTAAGTAATGTGACCTGGATAGAACATATGAAAAATTAACATGAAAGGTCAGAGTACTGTTGTGTTCATGTGGTGAGACCCAGTGTAATACACCCGTCTACATAATTAAGATAACTTCACGATACAAAAAACATCTCTAGAGAAAATGCGTATTTCAAAAAACCAGACCCTGAGATGAAACAAATTAAATTCAACCCAGTAGATGCTCAAACACAATTCAATATTTTTTATTAACATATATGGAATAAATCATTCTAAAAAATTGATTTCATAATAGTAAAAACATACATCAATATTAGTATCAATATATTCGTTAATCCATCAAATTCATCATTGGACTGACAAGATACATCATTCCCATCTAAAACCACAACTAACCACACTTCAACCATACTACATTCATAACCTAACAATTCATCAAATCACTCAATTGTAACAAATATTTCATCAATAAAAGCAACCATATTAAAACACAATTATACAATATCTAGTCCATTATAAATATGAACCGTGAGTTTAACACAACTGAGCCAGTAACTTGTTTATATGGTCTATTCTGACTCAGACGAATATCTGTTTACAAATAACAGTACATTCCCCGACCCGACATGTTTCTTTCTGTATAATTCTTGGTTAACAGAAATTCTTCAGGGGCACTAAGGTCCAGCGGGGTCGTGTGGAATGTGGATGGAAAAATGAAGAACATGTATACTCCACCAGCAGGCCTCATCTGAATACGAACATGAAAACACAACATCAATCAAGCTGAATGCTTAAGTTTCTAAATTGATCATTACCACCACCGTGCTATAAATGAACGGGGCGTAGAAAAAAGGTTATCAATACCCTACAACTTCCTCTGTTACTAGGGAAAACATGTGGACCGTAATCCGGACCCATAATAGAAACACCATATTAATTGGTGCGTCCAAAATATAACCACCAACACCTCGTGACATTTCAAGATTTCCAGAACCAATATGGTCATACCTCTCAATGAAGTAGAACCTATCATGACCCAACTGTGTACCATGCACAAAAGAGGATAAAAAAGGAGGTCATTTCAAGCCAAACACTCACGATCGATCTTCTATAACTAGGTCGAGTGATGACACTGGTGTATACCAGCCCCAGTGATAAACAATCACCGGAGGAAAGAGCGGCACTCCGCACCTAATTGAATAAAGGAGCCCAATATCGTTGACTCTGTGTATATATTATGGCAACTTCTCGCCCACCTGTAAAAACAGAGGCAAAACACCAGTTACCGACCATTGTGGTGCTCTAAGGAAAGAAAACCTCTATTATTCCGCACAAATGTACGGTGTCTTGATGACAGGCCCATATAGAAATAATCAATTCGTGGCAACAACACACGACATGAAGCCATTTTTCACAAGAGAAAGTTGAAGTCACCCAGGCTTACCTTTAGCACATAGATCTGTCACTATCCCGCATGTGTGCATATCATAACTGCCTCTTAGTAGGACTCTTCCCATAGGGCAGCAACATAAACGTCACCTGTATTAGTCGTGACCGTAGGATAAGCAATACTGTAGCGGGAGAAGAAAGACAAGGCGAAAACCAATCAAACGACCGGATCGTCACTCTCAAGTGCACAATTCGTTTGCACGGTTCTTCCAAACAAGTGGAAGATGCACCATGCGTATTCGGAATAACGCAACTAATGGAGTCCGAGACAGCTAACCCGTCCCCACCCTTGTGCTAAATAAGGGACAGTACCAGTAAGTAAACTGGTGTCCAATGCAGGGGACAGAGCAGTAACAAGTGCCCCGCCCCTGGCGAAATCTAAAAAAAATGGGGAACGCAGACTATTAACAAGACCACTATACCAGTGACCCCCTGATACCATGAACACCGTGAATGGGAACCACAATAGAGACCCATCTTACCTGCGTAACTTTCGAGCATGCATCGTAGGTAGCCGTGAAAATCAAATGCGCTGGCATATCCAAAGGTCGAGCTAAACAGTTCCGGGTAATATACGTGCTCGCATAATCATGTGACGAGCACGTAGCGTCAAGAGTCAATGGAACACACCCCCCTCAGTGTTCGTGCAAGCTCGACAGTCTTCCCAGAGAACAACATCCATTATAGCCTGCTATCGATCAGGAACAAAGTAAGTGAAGCCCGTTTATGTGCAATCAAAAGAATTAATGTCATAGATTGCACAAGTATCTCCATCAAAGTAGGCATAACCATACGGAGATGCGGACACATGAAAGCTCGTATTTCAATACATTAAGATTGGAACTTGCCAGACCCCTGGTTACTCGAAGAATGAAATGTTTGTCGAACCACCGACCTAGTCATGTTTAAAGGGAAAACAACTCTCTAAGACATCAGTTAGGCGATGCTAAATGCCCAACTTATTTCCCAAAATTGTAGCTCTGACTATAGAGTGGTCTGTAATATAAAGCAACACAGGCTTAGAATTCCAATCGATCGCCTCATTTAAGCCAACCACATGGCTTTTACTCAGAAGAACAAGTTACTTTCTTACCTGGTAATGTTCTTTCGATGGGATGGTCCGACGACGTATTCCATATCTAAGACAGGTAATGTCCACAGCTGTGCTGCTTCGGAAAATCTTTGGCGTCTGCGTCCTGCGTCGATGACGTCGATGCACCGTCCCCGAGGACCTCCTCCGACAGCCGACGTCACCCGATTTGTTAAGTAGGACGCACGACGCCCATAGCCTCAGTTATAGTTTTTTTCCCAGAACATCTGCCACCAGTTTTCTGCCAGTCAGACACACAAGGCCTTGCGGAACGCAAGCTGCAATCGCAAAAGAAATTCTGCAGCGGGGAAGGCAGGGAGGGAGCGATATGGAATACGTCGTCGGACCATACCATCGAAAGAACGTTACCCGGTAAGAAAGTAACTTGTTCTTCGAGGGGATTGGGTCCTCCGACGTATTCCATATATATGACAGACTCCCAAAGCAGTACCAAGCAAGGAGGTGGGAAAGAATTTAGAATACAAATTTAGCATGCCCAATCAAATTGCGGTATAGAAAACTGCCTTGCCAAAGGCCAGATCTTGCCCCCTGATGGAATCGAGGGAATAGTGACGTACAAAAGTATGTACTGAAGCCCAGGTGGCTGCATCACAGATGTGACCAATAGGAACTCCCCTCTGCAGGGCAGTAGACGCAGCCACTCCTTGGTAGAATGGAACCGCAAGCCAGCCGGAAGGTCTTTACCCGCCAAGCGATAACACTCGGAGATAGCTAAAATAATCCAACGAGACAAGTCTGTTTCGTCACAGCTTGTCCCAAACGCTTTCCAGCGTAACCAATGAAAAGTTGATCGTCCACTCTGACCCGGGACATGCGCGAGATATAAAAGCTCAACGCTCTCCTAGGATCAAGCCTATGGAGCCTCTCCTCTTCCTTACCAGGATGTGGAGGAGGATAGAACGCCGGAAGAACAACCTTCTGGCTCAAATGAAATTCCGAAACCACTTTCGGAAGAAAAGAAGGACGAACTCTAAGGACAACCCATAAGAAACTTAAGAACAAGGTTCAAATCCCAACCTGGCACCAAAAAAGGTGACGAAGGGAACACATTAGTGAGCCCTTTCAAAAACTGCGAAATTAAAGGAATCTTAAAATAGGAACACTCTTCAGACGAGCGCTTAAATATGGACAGCGCCGCCAGGTAACCTTTAATGGTCCCCACTTGCAAGCCCCTGTGGGCCAAAGAAAGCAAAAAAGATAAAACTATGGGAATGTCGCATTCAAAAGGATCCACATTCTGAACTCTGCACCAGTCGCAGAACTTTCTTCAACGGCAACGGTACAGAGACTTAGTTGCCGGCCGCCTGGCCGAGAGCAACACCTCCATCACGTCTTCAGGGAGGTCCCAATCCTTATACCTCAACCTTTCAGAAGCCAAGCGTGAAGATTGAGGGATCTGACCTCTGGATGGAGAACCTGACCCCCCCTCCCATGAGAGCAGATCGTCTCGGTAGGGAAGACGACGTGGAGGGCAGATGGACAAGTCTAGAAGGTCCGGGTACCACGTCCTCCGGGCCCATGTCGGAGCAATGAGGATCATCCGGGAACCGAACCTCCGCAACACTAGCGGGATGACAGGGACTGGAGAAAACGCGTACAGCAGTGGGAATGACGACTCCACCACGAACGCGTCTCCTAAGGCTCTTTTTGGAGGAAATTCCTGCGAGCAAAACCTTTTGCACTTCCGGTTGACACTGGAGGCGAAGAGATCCACTTGAGGGGTCCCCCAAAAGGGCGAAGATCTCCAGGAGAATCTCCTGAGCCAGCTCCCACTCATGAGAGATCGTGCTCTGCCTGCTCAGAGGGTCCACCGTCTCGTTGTCGTCTCCGGCCAGATTAACTGCCGAGATCGAAACTTCCTGCTGGATGGCCCAGAACTTGAGCTGCATCGCCTCCCTGCACAGCGGTAGTGACCCTGCCCCCCCCCTTTTTATTGAGGTAGTGCATGGCCACCGTGTTGTCCGTCAGAATCAGGACACTCTTCCCGCGCACAGTCGGCAGAAAAGCCTTCAGGGCAAGCCTGACGGCCCTCAGCTCCAACAGATTGATATGGAGTCTGGACTCCGACGGAGACCAACGACCGCTGACTGTCAGCTTGTTGGCATGAGCTCCCCATCCCGTGAGGGATGCGTCCGTCACGATCGTCACCTCCGGCCAGGGCAGCCAAAATGGGGCACCCTTCATCAGATTGTCCTCGACGGCCCACCACAGAAGGTCCCGGGTTACCGAGGGCGGCACCTGACCAGGGTCCGACAGCCTGCCGGAGGACTGAGACCACTGGAGCTTGAGTGCCCACTGCAGAGATCTCATCCGCAGATGAGCCTCTGGCACCAGAAGAATGCAGGATGCCATGAGGCCGAGCAGTCTCAAGAACTCGGACGCTGGGAGAGTCTTGGCAAACTGAAACTTGTGCACCATCTGCTGAATTTGAAGAGCCCTCACCTGAGGAGGAAAACACTGCCCCAGGGACGTGTCGAGCACTGCTCCGATGTACTGGCGCCGCTGCGTTGGTGTCAAATGGGACTTCTTTAAATTGAGGGAGAAGCCCAGCCTGTGAAGGGAGTGGCAGGTGACGGACAGATGATCCAGGACTTGCTCGGGAGAGCTCCCCCTGATCAACCAATAGTCCAGGTAGGGGTAGACGTGAATCCCCCCTTTCGTGAGATGCGCTGCCACCACCACCATGAGCTTGGTGAAAACCCTCGGGGCGGAGGTCAATCCGAACGGCAGGACCCGAAACTGAAAGTGCGAGTCGCCAACCGCGAACCTCAAGTACTTCTTGTGCTTGGGATGGATCGGCACATGGAAGTAAGCATCCTTGAGGTCGAGAGACACCAACCAGTCCTGAAGTTGAAGGGCCTGGAGGAATTGAGAGAGAGTAACCATCTTGAAGTTGTCCTTCCTGAGGAGTTTGTTCAAACCGCGCAAGTCCATGATGGGTCTCAATCCCCCGTCTTTCTTTGAAATCAAAAAATAAGGGGAATACCATCCCTTGTTCCTCTCCGCTACAGGCACCAGTTCTATGGTGCCTTTCTCCAGCAAGGCTTGAATTTCCTGCACAAGGAGCGGATCCTGACTCTTCAAAGAGAGGTTCCCTGGTGGATTGTCGTGAGGCCTCTGCCGAAAAGGAAGACAGTAGCCGTGGGTTATGATCTCCAGAACCCACACATCCGAAGTAATGGCTTGCCACTCTACAAGATGCTGCGCCAGCCTTCCCCCAACCGGCGAACCATGGGACCTGGCCTCATGAGTGAGTGGTAGCGGCTGCGGCGTTGCCTGAGGGCAAAGAGGCAACTGCCCGAGCGGCCTTGGCACCTCGAGTACCTTTGTTTCCACCTCTGGCACTCTTACGATGGCCTCTTTGACTGCTAGCTCCTCTCGCTTTACTGAAGGACGAGTAATAGCGAAAGGAATCTCCCCTCCATTGCTGTCCCCTAGGACGAAAAGGCGGAGGCTGGCGAACTGCAGCGCCCAACGACTTCTCTGCAGCTTTGGAGGTCTGCAACCTCTCAAGGCTCTCGTCAGCCTTGCTGCCAAAAAGGTGTTCACCGTCAAAGGGCATGTTGAGGAGCCGGGGCGGCACATCAGGAGCAAACCCAGACTTCCGCAACCACGCAAACCTGCGCATTACGGTGCTCGCCGCCATGGACCGGCTTACACAATCCGCCAAGTCCAAACCCGACTGAACGGCCTCACACATGGCATCCTTGCCATCCTGAACCATAGCAAGGAAACCATCCCGTTCGTCCCCTTCGGGAATATGATCAGCCGCTAATGCAACAGTTCCACAGAGTGTGTGTGAAACGAGACAAGGCACATATGGAGTTGGCCGTCTGAAGCGCCATACCCCCAGAAGAAAACACTTTCTTCGCCCAACCGTCAAAACGTTTGTCGTCCCTATCCGGAGGGATGGTAGGATACGACGCCTGCTTTGCCGGGGCCATAGCTGCCTGCACCACCAAACTCTCCGGGGTGGGGTGCTTAGACAAGTAGCAGGGGTCTTTACTGGCTGGGGGGTATTTTCGCGACAAAGACTTGCCCACTGCCGGGAGACTCTCCGGAGCAGTCCAAGCCGCCGCCACCCTTCTCTGCAAAGCCATATGAAAAGGCAAAACTGGGTCAGTGGGTGGACCGAGATCAAGGATGTCCGTGAGATCATCCTGAACGAACTCCCCTGGGGGAGCCGACCAACCCAAGTACTTGGGAACCCGAGACATAAGGCGCCGATATGACGAATCGGCATGAGTGCCAGGCTCCGGCCGACAAAACTCCACCTCCGGAGAGGTGTCCAATCCACCGGCATAATCAGGTCATCAAACTGACTATGGCCCGAGATAAGTTCATCCGGAACCGTAACCGGAACCAGGCCGCCATCAGAGCCTTCATCACCCTCTGAAATGTACTCCAGGCGGGGAGAGGAAGACCCCTGCGGACCAAAGCAGTGCCGGACCTTAGCCATAGCCTTTTTAGGGGCAAACCCCGTGCCACGGGGTCCCTCCGACACCACCGCCTCGAAAGGCATCGAGGGCGCCGAGCGAGTCGGCGCCGGCGTCGACGGCTGCTGCCACCCCGCCAGCATCGAGACAGTCCTCGAAGCCAGAGCTCCGAGCGTGTCTCTCGATAGACAGAACCACGAGAGTAATCGTCGACGACCTCGGCGCCACAGGCGTCGACGTCTTCTTCGAAGTGCACAGGATCACGCTGTCTCGAGCGCGTCGAGGACCGGGACCTGGAACGGGCATGGCGAGAACGGCTACCCTTGTCCGAGCGGGACCTCTCCCGTGAGCCGTGCCGACCACCAGAGTCCGAAGGCGTACGGGCGGTGTCTCTCGACCGGTGCCGACCGACCCCACTCGGAGGCACAGATGGACCGGTGCCCTGCGATTCCAGAATCGCTAGCATCTGCTTCCCGAAGGAAGCCCATTCCTCCGGTGTCGCTTGCATGGAGGGATAAGCGACCCGCCGACGGGCGGAGTCCTCGGAAGAGGACGGGGAAGGCGACCTATGCCGGCGCTTCCTGGAATGCCTAGAAGATGCGGAGGAGTGGCGAGACCGACTCCTGGAAGGAGACCCACCGGACTTCGGACGACGACGCGAAGAGTCACCCCTCGAGTCATCGGTCGAAAGCCCCGTAGACCTCGACTTCCGAAGCTTAGACACCCGACCTACCGACAGTTTCTTCTTGCGTTCTCGCAAGGCCTTCGCAGTGAGCGACTGGCAGTCAACACAGTCGTCCGTATCGTGGGCCTCCCCGAGGCACCAGAGGCAGGCGTCGTGCAAGTCCGTGACCGACATCTTGGACCCACAGTCCCCGCAGTTCTTGAAGCCCGGACGCGGGGTCGAAGATGAAAAAGACATCGCCACAAACAAACCGAACAGGTTCAACGAACCGAGAAAGAAAACAGTAACTCCAACGAGTCGAGGCGTACCGAGATTCATGAAGCAAACACGTTCGCGGAAAAAACGGAACTAAGGCTATGGGCGTCGTGCGTCCTACTTATCACATCGGGTGACGTCGGCCGTCGGAGGAGGTCCTCGGGGACGGCGCATCGACGTCATCAACGCAGACGCCTAAGATTTTCCGAAGCAGCACAGCTGTGGTCATTACCCGTCATAGATATGGAATACGTCGGAGGACCCAATCCCCTCAAAATATAAGTTTAGTCTCCTCCCTGGATAGCGTTTGTTTGTCCACGGACATGTTATTAGTGACCACAATCTTCTTAAGTATTGTCCATCTTAAATCATCACACCCATGATTCCGCATTATAAAATGCCCTACCATGGGAGCTGTTAAACTCCTTAATCTAATGCAGCTTTTATGTTCACTGATGCGGACTTTAATTTTTCGTTCTGTTTTTCCGATGTAAATTTTATGGCAGGGACACCAGATAGCATATATAACAAAGCTCGAATTACAATTCGTAAACCCTCTTTGCTCCCAAGGTCTGGAGAGCCCAATATCAACCTCGGTGGTTCGTTTAGTAAGAGGACAGCAAACACACATGCCACAAGGGGCATGTCCTCTCAATTTTGGTAACCCCCACTGTTGGGTAATGGTGGCTTGTTTATCAGACTTGTTACTAATGTCATTCCTGCACACCATTTCCTTAACATTGCGTCCCCTTTTGAAAGCACACCGTGGAATAACCACGGGTATCTTTGCTTGTGCTAAAAGATGCCAATGTTTCTTGACAATCTTGACCACCTGGTTGGAAAGATGGTTGAAGGCACTCACAAAGACCAAAGGATCAGATTCAGAAGAACTAGATTTGGGTCTGTATTCAAGCAAAGCCTCCCGATGATTATTGGAGGCTCTCTTCAGTGATCTCTTTACAATTTTCTTAGACTAACCTCGTTGGATCAGATTTTGACTCAAAATAGAGGCTTCCAACTCAAACCTCTCTTTCTCACTGCTGTTCCGTTTGAGTCGCAGAAACTGCCCAAATGGTAAATTATCCCTTAAGGCCTTGGGGTGAAAACTATCATATCTGAGAAGGGAATTCCTATCAGTGGTTTTATGGAATGCTTTCAATCCCAACACATTACTGGAGGGATTGGAAAAGATGGTTAAATCCAAAATAATCTAACTGTTACTTATGAAAATTCATAGTGAATTTCAGAAAGGCATTAATCCCATTTAGCCACTGAAAAAAGGCTAGTGAAGTTGTTTCATCACCATGTCAAATTAACAGTACATCATCAATGTACCTGTGCCACAACGAGATATTCTCTGAAGATGTTGTGTTCACTATAAACACTCATATGTTCCACATAGTCCACATAAAGATTAGCCAAGGAAGGTGCCACGGCCGGCCCCATGGCAGTACCATGGACCTGTTGATAGAAACGGCCATCAAATTGGAAATAATTTTCAGTAAGAGCCGTGCACCATAAGATAAACGAGTTCGGTGTCATACCGGAGGTACGTTTGGTTAGTAGCAGCTCTTCGATTACATCTAATGTGGACGACTGGGGAATTATTGTATACATCGAAACAATATCCATGGCGACAAGGATATCCTCATGTGGATTGAAATGCAGATTCTCAATCACCTTGATGATTGCCATAGAATCTTGAACATGGGACGTCATTTTACTGGCAAAACCATGGTGACAAGGATATCCTCATGTGGATTGAAATGCAGATTCTCAATCACCTTGATGATTGCCATAGAATCTTGAACATGGGACGTCATTTTACTGGCAAAACCTTTTAAAAAGGAGTCGGCAAATTTCTCTAATGGTTCCAACACTGTGTTCGTGCCTGACACTATTGGTCTCCCCGGGGGGTTAGATAGTGTCTTATGAATTTTAGGCAGGATATAGAACAAAGGAACACTAGGATCCTTCTTTACTAGATACTCGGCTTCCTTCCGAGTTATCCAGTGTCTGTCTTTTGCCTTTTCAACTTTATGGGCGATAAGATTCATCAGGCGTCCCGTCGGGTCTTGTTCAACAAGTTTATAAAAGGTGGTATCTGAAAGCTGTCGTAAACATTCTGTAACAATCTTGACGATTCAGTAACACTATCCCGCCACCCTTATCGGCGCTGCATATTACTATAGTTTTGTTATTTTTGAGGGAATCAAAAGCTTTTTCTGTGCCCTAGAACAATTTTGGAAGGCATACGAAGACCGTGTACGTTCCAATGTTTCCAGATCTGCTAGAACCCTTCTCTCAAATACCACAGACACTGGACTATGGCTCGTGGTAGGAGGACAGAAAGAGGATTGGTTATGCAAACCACTATTCCTATCTTCATTCTCAAATGGATTCTCGTGAAAATACTGTTTCAAATGTATTTTCCTAAATAGTTCCTCTATTTCAACTCTAGAGACAAATCGGTCGTAGGCAATGGTAGGAACAAACCCAAACCCTTTTCGAGGACTGATATCTCAACTGGTGTGGGTGTGTATGACTAATTAATAACCTTTGTTGCTCCTTGTCACCGGTGGTTCGTAATCCCAGTTTTGTAGGTCCTGATCTAAAAAACCAACGGAGGGTCCTCTCCCTCTTGTGAATGGGCAAGTGTTTTGAGACCTACGTCTATTGGGATTCCACGCCCGCGACTGTTACCACGTCTCTGTTGTCTACCACCAACTCCACGGGCAAATGTATCCTCATCCGAGCTGTGTGAACTGAACAAGGTGTTGGTAAACCTCGCATTTTTTGCTGTTGAGATCTGGGTGCTCCGTCGTAATGTTGATCGGGCACGTACCCCTCTTGGGTATATCGGAAAGCTTACTCATGGGAGAAATCTGTGATATCTGTCTTAAGCCGTGTGATGCGATCTCGTACCTTTGATTCTTTAAAATCATTCATTTCACAAATGATCTCATCCAATCTCTTAGTGTATACTTCCAACGGCACAAGTTTTTTGATGGCCTCTTCTAATTTGGTAAGCTCTTCAAGTTGTTTAACTGACATCTCCTTTGCGGTGTCAATTATTAGAATTAACCAGTCCCGTCCGCACTTATTCGCAATATAACTCCACCTAATGATGAATTCTTTATTATCCAGGAATAATCGCGGCTCATTCCTCATCACTAGACCTTGAGTTAAGACACCATTGCGCAAGTATTCCAACATAATAGTACCATGGAGTTCTGTGCGGATGGATCTCTTGCAGAGTTGAAAAAGCTCATCCCAATTACTAATGTTGGTCAAAGGGGAACTTTCTCCATCGTTGGAAAATAATGAGGATTTTGCCAATAATTCAGCCACATATTTATCATCATAGCTACGAGTTTTATCAGCCGCCATAGTGTGCTAGAATTAGTCAGCAATGTAACAGACAACTGGTCAAATAATGGATCTGGAATATTCCAAAAATGTAACAAAGTGCAAAGTGCAAGTGATATATCCCAATTTAGAGGAAGGGAAAAAGAAAAAATCCCACGGACATAAGCCGTGCGAAAACGCCAAAACACAAGAGTAACAGGGGATACCAGGAATATCCAAGTACTGTGACTTGGCCTGGATAGAACGTTTGAAAAATTAACATGGAAGGTCAGAGTACTGTTGTGTTCATGTGGTGAGTCCCAGTGTAATACACCTGTCTACATAATCATGATAACTTCACGATACAAAAAAAAACCATCTCTAGAGAAAATGCGTCTTTCAAAAAACCAGACCCTGAGATGAAACAAATTAAATTCAACCCAGTAGACGCTCAAACACAATTCAATCTTTTTTATTAACATATATGGAATAAATCATTCAAAAAAATTGATTTCATAATAGTAAAAAAAATACATCAATATTAGTATCAATAAATTTGTTAATCAATCCATCAAATTCATCATTGGACTGACAAGATACATCATTCCCGTCTGGTGCAAAACCCGACTCACAACCACGCAAATCTGCGCATTACTGCGCTAGTGGCCATGGACCTGCTCACACCAATCCAGACTGAAGATTCTGCATGGCCCCCTTTTCATCTCTAATAAGGGCTAGGAATCCCATTTCTTCCCCTTCTGGTATGTGCTCCACCGCCATTGCAATGCACTCCCACAGAGTACAAAAATGTTGCCAAGGCACATGTGGAGTTTGCCGATTTTAACGCCATACTCCCAGCTGAAAATACCTTGCGCGCCTAACCATCCACATGCTTGTCGTCCCTATCCAGAGGGTTGGAAGGGTACGCCACCTTATTTGAGGCTGTGGCTGCCTGGACCACCAGACTCTCAGAAGTAGGGTGTTTGGACAGATAGCCAGGGTCGCTACTGGAAGGGCAGTATTTTTATGTGAGGGACTTATTCACAGGAGGAATTGAGTCAGGGGCCTTCCAATCTTTGGCCACCCTATTTCGTAAAGCTACATGGAAGGGTAAAACCGGATCTTCGGTGGGGCCATGATCCAATAGATCAGTCAGATCATCCTGGATGAACTGAGTTGGTGGTCTAGCCCATCCTAAATATTCAACTACCTTTTTAATTAGCTGCCTGTATGATGGACTGGCATGTTCTCCTGGTGCTAGCCTGCCAAAATCTGTCTCAGGTGAAGTATCAATTCCACTTGCATTATGCAAGGTTTCCACCAGATCTCTCATTCTGCTTTCCTCAGAAACAAGCATTATGGGACATTCGGGGTGTCATACTCTAGGCCGACAGCAAAAGCCTCCTCCTCAGACCTCTTGGTTCTTCAAAAAATGAAGTTAAGGATTTAAAATATTCTTTCCTTGGTAGAGGTTTATAAATGTTTTCTGGAGGAGGTGTAGCAGTAGAGACTGGAAGCTTTACAGTCTTTGCAGCTTTTTCTTTTGCTGCTATTTTGACAGTTTCTGGATGAATTGGAGCCTTTGAAACATTCGGCGCCAAGGGCTTCGAGGTCGACGTCGACAAGGCCATTTATGGCATAGACGAAATAGTCATAGACTGAGCTGGCTTCGAGGGCGTGAGGCGCTCTTCGAAGGCTCGCCCTTCGAGGTGTGTCGGGTTCCGGACGGCGTTGGTGACCTCGAGCAGTCAACTTGACTCATCTTTTTTGCTTGGTGTCCTGGAGGGTTCCCGATCTTTTCTCCTTCCATCACCCGGGCTCGAGGGCGTGCGAGTCTCCCAACGGTAACGCTCCCAGCCAGCTTCCGAGGAAGCCGAGGACCGAGGCTTAGCCTTTTCAAAAACCTCCATCATTTTGATTCTAAATGATTCCCATTCTTCGGAGGAAGAATGTTTTGTGGGGCATTTCATTCTCTTGGGGGATTCGTCCGAGGACGAAGTGGAAGGGGACCGGTGGCGTCTTTTTTTTTTTAACTTTTTCGTCGAAGACGAAGAGTTGTGTGAACCACTTCGGGACCTAGACCGATGCTTTTGCCTTTTTCGTCGAGGAGATTTCTCCTCACGGGACCTTGACTCGACGCTTGAGGCTTTTCGGTCGGGTTTTCGACCTACTTGTAGTTTTCCCTTCCTCTCTCGCAAGGCCTTCCCCGTCATTGCCTGACACTTCGTACAGACCTCCATCTAGTGGCCTTCACTGAGGCACCACAGACATTCTTGGTGCGGATCCGTGATGGACATTTTTGAACCCCGAACGCGGGGTAGTCTGGGTCGACAACATCTCGAATATCGCTTCACGATAACTGCGTCACAGAACTACTCGAGGCGCGCCGAGTCCCAGAAGCAACACGTACTGCGGAAAAACAGAACTGAGGCCAACGGGCCCAGCGCGTGCTACTTGTATACCCAATGACGTCACCCTCGACGGAGGCCTTCGAGGGACTTTGACTCGACAACATCGACAAACGTCGCCATCTGCTGAGAAAAAATTTCTGAAGCAGCTAAAGCTAGATGGAATACATCTAAAATGAGGAATACGTTGGAGGACACAATCCATTCAAATGGAATATTACCGCAAAGCTTAAGGGAATCAATTATTGCCCCAATACTCAAACTCAATAAATTGCCATTTGAACGCGACTCCTACAGGCGCCTCTCCATGGTCAACCAGGATTGCAAGATCATTACAGCCTTGCTAGCAAACAGACTGAAGAGGGTGATTGGCACATTGGTACCCACAGACTAGACGGGGTATGTTCCAGGCAGAAACACCTAGTGGAACTTGAGGGGATTGCACCACATGACAGATAATAACCAGGCACCTGGAATTGGACTGTGTGGTTGCCTCCTTGGATGCTGTTAAATTGAACTGGCTGTATGAGTCCCTGCAACACTTTGTGATGGAGGCAGGCTTTTTGCAATGGGTGCAACCAGTAAATACATGACCAATGGCTAGGGTTCGAACTGGCAAACAGATTTCCAACAGGTGGGAATTGAAGGGTACAAAGCAGCAAGTAAACAATACTTCCTGAAATAGGAGTCACTATGGGTACATGAGGCAACATTCTCTTCCATGCCTTACTTTTTGGCATAGTGCAAGACTGTGCAGAGGAGAGCCTTGAGAACATTGGGAATTGCAGATTCCTATTCCCCCAAGATACCCCTGGTAGGGTTACTGGGCACAAAATTAAATTCTTTAAAGGAGTTTAGGAGGCAATGGTGTTTAACGGGGTGATCTGTTGCAGGATGGGAAAGTGATGGACTTAAGTCCATAACGCAAGCATCAGGTATACATAAAGGACAATTTTCGCTTGACTCGAGTTTGGTTAAAGGGATAGAGTCTAGACAGTCGGAATTTGCAAAGGGCATTGAGGGTGACCCAGTATTGGAAACCATGTTTGATGTGTCGGAGGGAGGACACGCTATCTCACGATTATATGAGTCACTTTCAAATACAATGAGTGAGCCGGTTTTGAAAGTACATGCACAATGGGAGGCGGATATGGGGAGGACATTCACAGACGTGGCATGGGCTCGGACCTTGACATATACTAAGAAGGTCTCTAGGAACACCTGATTCCAACTATCGCATCTGTACATCACACACAGGGCATATATGACCCCACACAAGAAATCACAGTTCTATGGGGCAGGACAGCGGGACTGCACTAGATGCGCAGATGACAAAGCAGACAGTATGCACATGTTCTGGTGTTGCCCGGTGGTTTGTAGGGTTTGGTCAGCTATTTATTAATGAATCTTTCCATTTGTAAAGCACCTAAACCCGAGGGCATCAAGACGCTGTTGCAAAACCAGTTCCATGCAGTAAGGCGACATGGATATCATACATGGAGTTCATATATTACTGGTGCCAGAGCAACAGTGTTTAGGAAAACAGCCAGGTTTTCAGTGCTCTTCGGATAGGCCCAGTACGATTCCTCTGCTCTTAGAAGTACAGCGTGTTCCAGCAGTTCGCTGCCACCGTCGGGAAACTAGAACCTCCTCCTCTGGCTTGCTTGAATTTGGATTGGACAAGATGGTGTGAGGGGGCTTACCTTGCTAGTCTAAAGGGGTTAGCGCTCGCAATTTATAGTGACAAATAGGAGGGTTCTGAGTGGCACAGACATCTTTGTGCAATGGAGAGGGTTTTGAAGATAATCCTTTCTCGAATGAGGAGCCAGTGGTCCTCCCTTCCTGCTGTTGAAACGTGATCTTGTTTTGGGATGCTGAGGGCAGAGCGTAATGAATTGTCTTGGATCACTTGCATCTTTCTGATATTCTGCTTTGAAGTACTGGCAAAGAGGGCATTGCAATAATTGAGCCTTTGAGCCGATGACTGCTTGTGCAATGGTATATGGCAGATAAAGTAACTAAAGGTAGAATTGATATGCATGAGTGGCCTCCGGAGGCCTGCTTGTTGGGATGTTTTTGCGTAGGAGGAAACATACAACTCACTTTACCAGGATGAAAGGCATGATTTGTGTACTGGCAAAACACAGGTTTGCAATGGCCTGGAAGTCTAAGGAAGGACCAATGTTGATTCATGGTGGAAGGATTTGCATAGATGGGCGATTGCTGAAGTCTCTGTCTGGCACAGAGCAGTATACAGAGGAATGGCAGAAGTGAGTGCAGGGTAACTAACAAAAAGATCAAATCTAAAATGCTGAATGCACACATTAAAGGCAGTGCGGGGCATAAACGGCCGAAATCCCAAAAGATCAAATTACAAAATACAGGCAAGTGGGCTCTGTGATTTTGTAATTCTATCTTTTGGGATATGTTTTTTTCCGTACATCCGAGAGCAGACGTGGCTGCATGGAATGCTTTGACGCAGGTTGCGTTTGCCTCTTCAGATGTAATGCCTCAAAGAGAATTGTTGTGGAACTGCATATAATCATGGAGATTACTATTACACAAATGTGTACGCTTGGGAAAAGGTGGTGTGCCGCCCGTGAAAGATTAAGGGGAGAGAAGAGGGAACCGTATAAGCAATGGTTATTGTAAGTTTTCTTTGGTTGTTTTAGTTTCATTGTCGAGATGTACTGGAGTATTATTTTGATTATTACACATGAATGACGTAAGAATATTGGAGGTCACCTGTTGTGTTTATTGATTGAGAAAACTGAAAATAAAAAGAGTTTTAAAAAAGAAAATTGTGACACTATCAGTTTGGTGGCAGGGTACACTAAGATTAAGCCATTCCTGATTGCGGTATGGTGACTGATAAGAGCCCACAATTATTAAAGCCACACACTCTTGGATATCATACAAGTATCAACCCTATGAAGCCATTTCAGATTTGTGAAGGCTATGGGGATTCATGCTAGCTTCCCTGTCTCAACTTCAGCTGTGCTCCTTCGATTCTCTGGGAGAATGCGTACAATTTCCCAACAAGCCCTTGAGATCTCACCAGGAGGCCTCCTGGGAAATTAACTTTAAAGTGGCACATGCATTACAAAGGCCAGATTCACATGTGTGTGTTGAACACCAAAGTGACTTTGAAGTTGCAGGTGTTGAAAGGGGGTGGATTTGGAGTATCCGGTGAGAGAACTGGACCCGGGAAAACGTTTCCACCATCTTGCTTATCTGTGGGGCTCTCTCCTCTTCCTGTCGCCTCCGGTTCCTGCAAAACAAGGCATTTTGGGTATGATGCAAGAAGGGCCACTTGTTACAGCGTCAGGATTGAACCCTTTAAAAACAGGCTTGCTGCAGTCAAATTCCCAGTGACCCGTTTACCTTTATAAGGAAGGGGTCACCAACTCCTTTGACATCTCCAGAACATTGTTGAGAGTTCAGTCCTGTCCAAAACCCTCTATCACACAGAGGTGAAAACAGATGCATCCGAGGCAAAGGCGAGCTCCACTGGAACCAGGCCCCTCAATGGAGGTGGAGGAACCCTTGCAGGTACCAGCCAAGCTACCTGGACTAAGAGTGAAGAGTAAAAAGTACACAATTTGTCCTAGAGCGTCTGGAATGGGATTCACAGCCCGCCCCGCCGAGAAGCCCATAGCAGCCTAAGACTCCACATCAAACTGCCCTCAAATTAATTTAACAGTGTTTGAAGCCATTGAACCATACATAAGCCCCGGTGCTACCTTTGGCACTCTCTTCAAACTTCAAAATGCTGCTTGCATTTCTCAAACAAATTTGCAGCTGCATCACACCAGCAGTGCTCAACTGTGCTTTGGCTTGAAGCACAGCTCACTGCTGCCCGAGCCTTCAAATTATTGCATCTCTGAGGAGAGCATCAAACCATCGGGACCTTTGCATCGACACGACCCGCACTTTAACTTGAACTGTTGACAAGCAGAGTGTTATATGACTTGTATTTTCTGTGTTCTTTCCACAGGTGGTGGTTTTTGATTGAATTAAATGCATATTTGTTTAAAAAATATATGTATAAAAAAATATATATCCTTGATTAGGCATCCTTTTATTTTGGAGTCTTTTGTACTATTGCTGTTTGGGTTTCTGCTGGTTTCACATTCACACCAGTCTTAAGAGTATAGCCTTCCCTTGCTCTACGTTTCAACTAAAGGCAAAGGAGGTATAACTCTTGACTGAGCCTGTGTCCCCTTTTTGATGCAATCAATGTTAGTTTGTAGTAGTGGGAGGACTGAGGACGTAGGTTAGCCACTACTCATCCCTGTACTTCTGCAGAGCAGAAGTCATTTTGTCACATAAATAGTCTGCATAGTGTGGAAATCAGAAATCACAATAGGAAGGAAAGACGCTTGCAATGTAACAGCTAATTTTGAAATATCATGTACGTTTCCTTAATGCAAAAAGCCTGAATTTCACTAACCATTGTGGCACCTCGTGATGGCCCCACCAGCAATGGGCCTGGGGAACTCTGGGGGCAAAGAGAAGCCACCTGCTCCATGAAGGCGGCCCCTGGAGGCAATAAATGGGGAAAGCCTTACTGCTCAACCACTGCTCCCAATGCTGCCAAGAGACCTATAAACTTGTACTTCAAATATATCCCACGGAAATACCTGAAAATGTCGAATACAAATAAATCATACAATTTTTTCTAATTAAGCCCATACGAAAATGCTGTATTTCAAATACTTGTATTTTGTGAATTGATTTCCATTCGATATCCCTCAGCAGCCATGTGTGTACGCTGTACTCAATAGCCATAGCCGAGGGGCTTGGGCAGGCGAAGCAAGAGGACGCGTTTGATAGAGGTGGTCGCTTCCTGGTCTGGATGGTCTGTGGAATTCCTCTGTGGAAGCCTGGCTCTGCGTGCGCACAGAGCAGGGAGCTCGCCTGCAGTGAAAAGGGGGACTGCAGCCCCCTCAGTGCGGTGCCTGTGAATCCCATTGCCCCGCATGACAATAGTAGAGCTATGGACGTGTTCGAAGGCTCTGAAGCGAGAAGTCCAGGTTCATTTCCCGGCTTCGCTTGCATAAGAGTCCTGCACTGACCCCACAGCATTAGTAGACACTTATAATCGTGTTATGCTAAAAGCCCTTAATACTATCGCCCCTATCAAACTGCGTAAACAAAAACCACGGACCCACTTGAACTCTTGGTTCACTCCGCAACTACGTGACCTACGCAAAGAAAAAAGAAAAGCAGAGGCCTCATGGAAAAGTATCCCCTCCCTGGCCAACAAAAATAATCTTACGCTAGCCACCCTAGCCTATAAAGAAGCCATCCTTGCTGCCAAAAAGGAAGCTTAAAATAAAAGAATCACCCAAGCCCGCTCTAACACTAAGGAACTGTTTAAGATACTTAAGGAACTGGAGTCCCCTATCGCTCCTCTCAATAAGTGTACCCCTGACACTGATTGGTGTACAAACATCCAAAATGCTTTACTAGACAAAATCACCACTCTCCAAACTAAAATCAAAGCAAAAAAAAACTACCTCTCAAGTTCAACGAGCACCACCCTGAATTATAAAATACAAGCACTCAAACACAACTTCAAACCATTCAGCTTCTCTCCCCTCTCCATCAAGGAAGTAGAAATCATTATATCTAAACTAAAACCTTCCAATTGCCAAGGTGATGCATGCCCCGCTGTCATCATTAAGGAAGCCGCACCCAAGCTCGCCCCATTTATTACCTCCTTCATAAATGCCTCCTTTGAATCAAGCACCGTACCTGACAACCTTAAGGATGCCTGGGTCATACCATTAATTAAAAAAGCCAATCTTGACCCCAGCAACCCTTCAAACTACAGGCCCATCACCACTGTGCCTTTCCTGCTTAAAATCCTTGAACGCGCAGCCTATCTCCAAATCCAGGAGTATCTCGAACGCAACAATCTACTAGGGCTGAGACAATCTGGTTTCCGTCCCAGGCATGGCACTGAGACAGCTTTACTGGACCTGAAAACCCAAATCGAGGACCTGAAAGACAAGGGCAAATTGGCACTCCTGCTCCTCCTTGATCTCTCAGCTGCCTTCGACCTGGTTGACCACCAAATTCTCTGTCATCATCTCAAAATCGCCGCCCACTTCTCGGAAGCAGCCACTTCTTGGATCAGTTCATTCCTTGCCAACAGAACCATGAGGGTCTTCTCTCCACTAGCAGCGGCTGACCCCTCCCACGTCCCCTGTGGAGTCCCACAAGGATCCTGTGCATCTCCCACCCTTTACAATGTGTTTACTAAACCACTCTTTGATATCCTTGATTATCTGGGTGTCTCCTACACTAATTATGCGGATGACACCCAGATACTCATCCCTATCACTGGTGATTTTGTAACCGATTCAAAATCTCTTAATACGGTCTACTCCGTCATCCAGGCCTGGATGGCCAATCATGGGCTCTGCCTTAACGACGAAAAAACAGAGTTAATCATCCTGGGCTCCCAAACTAAACTCGCGAAACTTGACGCCAACTACAATTCCTTCACAATTGACGGGATTGACATCAAAGTGGCCAATGTCACCAAAACTCTAGGAATCTACCTTGATTCTACCCTGTCCCTCACACGACAAACCAATGCTGTTGTCTCTGCATCGTCCTACACCTGCAAATTGATTACAGCCTGCAGGCCATTCCTGACTCCAGACAATTGTCTGACCCTCGCGAGAACCCTCATCTTATCCAAAATAGACTATTGCAATGCCCTATACCTTGGGACGAGCCAAAGAAATCTGGACAAACTACAGGTCACACAAAACAACGCCATTAGGGCAGCATTCAACATACCTAGACGGAATCATATAGCCACTATCAGACGCAACATCCAGTGGTCACCTATCTTGCACCGCATATCACTCAAATCACTTGTGCTCACACACAAGGCACAGAACAATGCAGCTCCAGCCTACTTAATATCACATTTCTCGCATCACACAGCCACCAGACCCTTGAGAGCTGCCCAGGCGCACACTTTGGACATCCCCAGCTTCAAATTACGCTCGGCAGGAGGATCAAGTTTTCCGGTCCTTGCTGCCAAGCTCTGGAACTCACTCCCCAATGCACTAAGGAACATTCCGCTTTGCCACGTATTCAAAACCAAAGCTAAACTTTGGTTACGGGAACAAGACATCCTGTAAATTTGTAACTGCTCACAGCGCGTACCCTTCTACTGTAACCTTGGGTACTGCTACTTTGTTGTTATTATCTATGTCATTTTCACCCGTTATGTTATACTGTATCATTGTCATTTTCACCGTTCATGTTATACTGTATCACTACCTATGTAACTGTTAACCTCTTCTCCTGGAACCTGTAACTTCTCCTCTGCAACTTGTAACTGCCTACTAAACATGCGCCCGCAAGCCTCCGGGCAAGGTGCGCAATACAAATAAATAAATACAAATACAAATACAAATAACCCACAATGTCCATTTTAGCAGCCCAGTCTGTGGCTGCATGTTACTTTTGATTCAAGGGCTGTGCTGTAATTTTCTGTTTTTCTAGTCGGGAGGTGAGGAAATGAAGCATCCCTGAATCCTTTGACTGTTTGGCAGTAAATAGTATTGTTCCTGTGTAGCAGCATAGGCTGTAATATCTATAAATTCGGCAGGATATGAGCCTGTCTGCGCGCATTGCTATATCAATGTAAGCAATCCTATTAATACGTCTTCCAAATAAAAAAAAAATGGTCGACATTTTCGTCAATGTAAACCTTTTGACTTCGCACTATTCCGCAGCGTCCTTTATCGCCTCGGTTTTGTTCAAGTTGATCCATAATCAGCACTGTCCTTATAGCTGGGTTAGGAATCTCAATGAAACACACAGCCAAGGAGAGAAGGAATCGCACACTGAATAGTTTGAACAGGCTCAGAGGATATGCACAGACAAGGTGGTGTTCAGACTGGGGTGGCAATAAGCAGGGCATCGGCATGAAACCAAGAGGCTAGAGTTATTTGGGGTTGGGAGGAGTACCTATTGTGGGCTACCTAAAGGAGGTAAGCTTAGGAGTCGTCTATGGTGAGGGGAGAGGAAGGAGGCCTATACCCATGCCAACTGCATACATACCTCCAAGTTACTGGAGAATCTAATTTTACAATTCCAGGAGGGGACACAGCCAAGGCATAAACATCTAACAACCCTCTGGTGACCTGACTCCACCAATATGAATGAAGACGTATGCTGGGACAATAGAAATGTTGCTTTCCAGATTAGGTCCGGAACTTTTGTACTAGGGGCATAGATCCTTCGAGAGCATCAACTGTTCAACCTATCATGATTTGGTGTGTGATATTAGAAAGACAGCGTTTTGGAAATACATTCCTATGCTTGCCATGTCCTTAATAAAACCCTGTGCTTTGCTTTGGCTTTTTATGCGTTCTGTGGGCTCCTTCTAGTAACACCCCCAGCTGATTTTATCGCAAATAAGGGGACCACCTTCCAAGAAAGGTGCTGTAAATCAAGTGCACAAATTAGTTCAAAATCGGTGCCCATTAATTTAGACAGAACAATATTCAATGTTCATGAACAATGTGTGTTTGCAGATGTGCGACAGGAACATTTTGTTAAGGCCCTAAATGCCTAATCTCTGCTATCATGAAAAAAAAAAACATATTGGAAAAAGTGTAATCAGAAAAAAACTGCATAGATAACTTCCTCACTAGTTCATCAACTGGAAATAAAGGTTTTGCACTTTGCATTTTCTGGTGACGGAAAAAAGATCCAGATTTTCACATTTTTTGAAGATGCTCTTTAATACTTTATTGTTGAAGACGCACTTGTGATCTTCCTGCTTAGGAAAATGGCTTGAACGTTTCCAACACCTGTTGGATACATTGCTATTATCGCTCGAATTCAAACAAAGTTGTACTCGACTGATTAAATGTACAAGATGCAGTTGTATATATAATGGAACATCCCCCACCCCTTGTGTGTAACAATGTTATTTCATGCCCTCCTCTAAAAAAGGTTATAGCATCCGTCTACATGTTGGCGGCATTGAAGGGGCAGTGATCACTGCTGCACTATAGACCCGCCCCTACCCTCCACCGCTTTTGACCTTGTTGTGAACTTAAGGAAAGGACAATATAGGGTTAACTGATGGGAGGAGGTTACAGTGAGAGCTGCATTTTCTTTTGAAAAGTAGTACTTCATTGCCATTACTACCAAACAAGTGAAGGTAATTTAACGCCCTATGGTTTCACATTGCAAATTGTGAAGCAAAACCACATATTTGTCTTTTAATGTCCTAGATTACTTGATGAAAATTAAATTTGCAATCATTCTCAAATGAAACTTCATAATTAGAAATGAAAAGGCCTTAGCAATTGCAAACATTAATTCTGCTTGTACTTCAGAAAAAGAAAATTGTATGGATTGCACATGGCACAAGGGGTCGTTTCCTCCAAGTGCGGAATGTGTTCGGGCCCTGTAATAAATGGGACTATACTAGCAATGATATGCCATTTTTCTGGATTTGTTTTTAAACCTTTATTTAATTTCACGTCAGAGTTTAAATAACAACCAAAAACAAAAAAAAACATAAGTAAGTGAAGTCAGCGATGTGCAGCCCACAATCAAAAGCTCAAAAAACAGACAACGAAAAGCAGAAGGAAATTTATTTGGGGAATTTAAGGTTGTACTTGACATATGACCGCCAAAACTAATTGGCAGTGCCAATGTCGGTTGGGGTAAAATGAGGGCCAAACCTGGAATATACTGGAGCACAACACTGGTAAATAGGAAAGTCAAAAGATGGAAGGGCAACAAAAGGTTCAGATGCACTAGTATCTACCTACACAACTAGAGTTTGCAGACATTCATTTCAGAAAGATACAAAAAGGGTGAAAATAAGACAGGTGCCTCTGTTTTACCCATATACATGTCTTACTTTTTCCATATATTGTGAGCAGTTTGATTCTTGTAGCAAATTTGAAGCTTCTTGCTTGTAATATTCCCCAGTTTCTGTCAGAAATGGACTCTCAAAAATGTCCTGATAAAACTGAAAAATTAAGAAAAATATTAAACCAGCGCTATTTGCTTTTCATTTAAAGAGCATTAAAAAAATAAGTATAAACATTTTTGTTTACCTTTAGGGGGAATTTTTTCTTATACTGTTCAACATGAACAAACGAGTTAATAACCCCATGGATTACTTTCTGATTTGGGTCTTCCCCACATCGATCACTAAAATAATTAAAAGACAAAACAGCAACAATGAGAACTAGCAGATACTATTTCACAAGATGTGTGAAAGAGAATTCTTTGCAGAATCAAAAAGAAACCCCATAGTACAAAGAGCAAAGTAAGGGTAGGCAAGTGTTGGATTTACTTCAAGTACACAAATGATACTTTGAGCAAATACATTTTATTCAATTGTATTTAAAACTTGTGGATTTAGAAGTCCGAAAGAGAACTGTTGGTTGGTTTGGTCGTGAGAGGAACCAGATTATCAAGAAACATGTAAAAACGGATCCGCTGTTCCCACCTACATTTTAACAGCAGATCAGAGTACACGATTTACTTTGATTTTCTACCATGCTTGGTTTGAGGGCAGCTGCTTTATTTACACATACCAGCATAGCTCCCAGCACTTGAAGTTCTGAACAGAGGCATGCACAAAACGGTGAAAATGATACACGTACACACAAAATGGTAAATTAAAGGGCCCACAGCAATATGGGCGAGTACTGCTATGAAGAGGAGGAAATGTATGCCAACACATGTTCAACCTGCCCTGCGTCAGATAATAGTATTCCTGTCCTCTTTTTAGGCATTGATTTATAGCCATTCACATAATGTACCCAAAAATGAATGCAACAAGAGCAGGGAAGTATGGTGATCTCGGATAGATACATCAACATCAGTGTTTTGGCCACATCATTGCCCCTACTCTCGGGTTGCACAGGCAATGGTGGCCCACGTCACCATAAAACATGACATTTTCTTGTAAATGCAGTCTAAGATTTAGCAAGGGTAAAGTGTTTTGGAAGGTAAATTATAAATTACTCACCGCATTGGCTAACATACTCCTAAATCCCCTTTCCTCCAAATTGTATGGGCGTCTCTCGCTATGGACAGGAGAAAGAACCTTTTTCACCAGAGAAAATAGTCTTCCCCTTTAAATTCAGAGACACGCAGGGCGCGTCCCTGGGAGAATGCGCTCCCTGACTCTGCCCACCGGCGCCACCTCAGTCCCATTTGACGCATCTACAATATTACCATTGTCTAATGACACCAGTTTTATTAAGAGGGAGGATGGTGGGACGTATGGAGGAAAGGGGAATATGGACTAGGGCTACGTTAGTCACTACGGTAACTACGGTAATTACTCTTATGTCTCGTCACCCTTTCCTCCAGACTGTATGGGCAATTACAACTGAATTTAGCACCAGGGTGGAGAGATGACCCTCCTAAGAAAACAAGTTCCTTAAAACTACCTGACCAAATGCTGCATCTGACCTGGAGCTGGCATCCAAGCAGTAGTGGTTGCAGAAGGCCGAAGGCGTGGCCCATGTCTGCCTTACTGATGACCTGCCACGGAACAGGTCTTTGAAAAGCCAAAGCCGTGGCCTTGGCTCTGATAACGTGGGCATGCATATTTGCCGGGTGTTTGTGCTGCCCCTCATAAGCCTCCTTGATGGCCGCAACCATCCATCTTGCTATGGAAGCCTTAGAAGCTCGACAGCCTGGCCTTGACCCACCGAAGATGACAAAGATAGTCTCCGATTTGCAGAAGCTCTTGGTTCTGTCCAAGTAGAATTTTAGAGCACGCCCTACATCTAGACAGTGCCAAACCCTCTGTGCCTCATCCTTGGGGTCCGTGAAGGAAGTAGATAGTCTACTTGTTTCACCTCAATGAGGAGATAGTGCTACCTTAGGTAGGAATGCAGGATGTGTCCGGAGGACAACCTTGTCCTTATGAAAGGTAGTATGCAGCTCTGAAGCCACCAGTGCCTGGATTTCACTGACCCTGCATGCAGACGTTAGACCCACCAAGAGGGCTGTCTTAATGGTGAGAAGCCTGATATCCGCGGATGCCATTGACTCAAACGGTTTATGCGCCAAGGTGCCCAAAACTACACTGAGGTCCCACACCGGGTGTGGCTTCTTGATAGGTGGGTAGATCCTTGTGAGGCCCGCCAAAAGACCTCCTCCTCAGAGTTCCTATAGGCTCTGATGCCCGCCACATGTGTGGCATGTGTACTTGCACCCCCGAGTGTGCGAGGTGTGCTGAGAAGGATAGCACAGCGTCCAACGTCCAAGTCAAAGGATCGGCTCCCTTTGATTCTGCCCAGTGACGAAACCTAGTCCACTTGTCCTTATACTGGCTTCAAGTAGCATCGCACCTAGCACCCTGTATGATGTCTAGGTTAGCCTGTGACAGACGCAGATGCTTTAATGTGACCTGTTCTGGAACCACGCCTCGAGGGCCAACTTCTGCGGGGCGGGGTGGATGACTGTGCCTCCCTGCTGCTGGTGTAGGTGAGCTGGACCCTGCGGGAGGTGCATCAGGGCCTGTTCCGACAGGCTCAGTAGTTCAGAGAACCATGACTTCGCAAGTCACCACCGAGCTATCAGGATGACACAGAGGTGCCAGGTCTCCCTGATCTTGCAGATTACCCTGTGGAAAAGGGGAGTGGGAGGAAAGTCATACGCGTTCATGCTGTCCCATTGTATCTGCATTGCATTGCCCAGAGAGCCCCATCCCTGTCCCTGCCAGGACGCAAACTGGGCGCACCTCCTGTTGAACCAGGTGGCGAAGAGATACACCCGAGGATGACCCCATCGGTTCATTATCCCCTGAAGGACAGGTTCGTTCAACTGCCATTCGTAGTTGTCCGCACCCAGTCTGCTGAGCCTGTCCGCCTCCAGGTTGGACTCCCCCCGGGAGGTGGATTGCCCTCAAGTGAATGTTGTTCTCCAGAGCCCACTCCCAAATGCTGACTGCCAGCTTCATAGGGGAGGAGACCTGGTGCCACTCTGCTTGTTGATGTAATACATGCTGGTGGAGTTGTCAGTTTGAAAGAGGATCCTTTTTCCACTGATAAGCGGCAGGAATGCTTTGAGAGCCAGACAGACCACCTTCAGCTCTAGCCAATTGTTATGGGCCTCCTGTACTTGTAGAGACCAAACTTCATGGACGCTGTGGCTGTCCAGGGTGACCCCAGCCCTTCAAGTATGAAATTGTGGTGGTGGTAACATGTGGTGCAGATTGCCGGAAAGGGTCTGCCTATCCTCAAGCTGACAAGGTCCTGGTGGAGGAAAGAAAGGAATGCGGACTAGTTCCGCCCGAGAACCCCACAGCTGACTCCATGAGGCTGTGAAGTGCAGCTGCAATCTTCTCATTCTGAGTCTCGTTTATGGCACTGCCAGTAGACATGCCGCCATGATACCCAAGAGGTGCTGGTACCACCATGCTGAGGTCACCGGTCTGCTGAGGAAATTCCCCATATGTGTACATTGGATGTTCCTGTCCTCTCTAATTTCGTACTGCAATCACTTTTAAGCAGTTTGCGATTTCTACCTTCCCAAGGTCCCCATGCATCGGAAATAAATCCTAATCAAGAGGTGAAGAAACAACCATTGACTATGACTGGTTATATGGTAGCCTCTTTATTATTTTAGTGGCTAGTCTTGTGAGTTTTTTTCTTCTTTTCTTAAAAAAATAAGGTGTTCAGATAAAACAAGACAACACAAAGTGCAAGTGATGTAGCATTGTTCACATTTACCTTTGCCTATACACACAGTTGTTGTCTTTGACCTAGCTATGTTAAGTTAATAGCACGGTGCTCCTCTGTGTTGTCTTGTTTTATCTGAACACCTAATATTTTTTAAAGAAAAGAAGAAAAAAACTCACAACACTAGCCACTAAAATAATAAAGAGGCTACCATATAACCAGTCATAGTCAATGGTTGTTTCTTCACCTCTTGATTAGGATTTATTTCCGATGCATGGGGACCTTGGGAAGGTAGAAATCGCAAACTGCTTAAAAGTGATTGCAGTACGAAATTAGAGAGGACAGGAACATCCAATGTACACATATCTCGTTCCCTCAGCCCACTAGATCCTGTCCGATTTTAGGGCTGTCCCTCCAGTTACAAGAGAAAATTCCCCATGGCCTTCATGATGTCTGTCATCTTGTGCTCTGTGGGAAACACTCTCAGAGCTGGTATCCCAGATGAGGCCCAGGAACGTTAGACTCTGGGTCGGCTCCAGCTGCGACTTCCTGAGATTGATGGAGAATCCAAATTCGTGGAGCGTATTCATGAGAGCAGAGGAGGTGTGATGGACTGCCTACGGGGATCTTGCCCTGGCGAGCCAGTCACCTAGGTTTGGATAGACATGGTGACCTTGGGCCCTGAGAAGGGCTGCCACCGCATTCATAAGCCTGGTAAAGATCCTGGGGGCTGAATTGAAGCCAAAGGGTTGAACCTTGTATTGGAAATCAAAGCCCATAGGTATGGTCTAGGTCTAGGTATGCGTCCTTTAGATCCAGGGAGCACATCCAGTCTCCCTTGCACAGCGTCTCCGCAATAAGCGCCGGGGTAACCATCTTGAACTTTTGAAAAGGGAGGCAAAGGTTCAGGGTGGAAAGGTCCAACACAACTCTCAGGCCAGCCTGGTTCTTCTTGTGTATTGCGAAAATCCTGGAGTAGAAACCCATACCCCACTGGAAGGCCTGGACTTCCACTGCCTGGCTCTCTATGAGCGATCGAATTTCCGTCAACAGAGTTGCTGTCCCATCTGTGGGTGTGAAGGGGAGGAGCGGGAGGAACGGGTAGGCGGTAGCCCGTGGACACTACTGACAGGATCCAGGGGTCCGCGAATCTTTGCGTGCCAATAATGTGCGTGAAGGGCAAGCCTGTCCCCCCTACCCCCATTGCACGTTTGGTGCCCGGGGCATGAACACCTTTGGGGGCCCCCCTCCACCAGACCAAAGGAATAAGTTGCGCAATCCTGTCACTCCCCCCGCCACTCATCGCAAATACAACCCATAGCTTAATATACTGCTTGCAGAGATCAAAATAAGCATGGCAAACTCCCTTTCAGTCTCCATACCCTCTTCATTCTTACTGTAATCAGAATGTTAAACAAGTAGCATGTCAAGGGCAACATTAACAGTCCACGACGAGGGTACTTGGGTTCTAGCATAGGTACAGGAAACATTTAATCAACAGCAGCCACAAGGAAGGTATATCAGACATAGGGCCTCATCATGAGTTGGGCGGGAACGGTGGCGCTATTAGCGCCGGCGTTAATAGCCCTTCGTCAAACCCCCCAGCGGTAATAGCGCGGGATCACGGGTTTGGCGGAACGGGTATTGCCCATTCCCCACTGAGCCCATTCGGGAATTCCCCATTGGGCTCAATGGGGAATTTTTGCGCTCTTACCGCTGGCGGATTTCCCACTGGCGGTAATAGCGCTAAATTTCGGCAGATTTCCCCCCAGCTCAGAGCTGGGGGGAAATCTGCCAAACCCGTGATTTGGCAGACCCTTAAATGCAGCGTAATAGCGCTACCGCCGCATTTAAGGGTTACCGCCAAACTCGTGATGGGGCCCATAGTATAACTGCAGGACACAGATCATATGAAAAAGATGCACATAATCTAGAAAACACAAACAACTCAGATTATCTGCCTCACAGAAACTTGAGCAAACGAGCTCAAGTATGGATACAGGCACCCAATGGGAAGCAAGGAGAAAGCTACACATGCCATAGCATAGAGAATGGATGATGATTTGAAGATACCAGAACGGTGTCTGTATCCAAAAAGACAGATTAGAAGAGGGACATGGTTTTCAAGTCGTGCTGGCATTAGAGAGCAAATGTGCAATATATCAGTGCTCATTTTTATTATAGAGGAAGCAACACTGTGCATAGCCAGTGAAACCATGAATTAGTCTTTTTTTTAATCATACCCTGAGAATGAAATCGCTCTGAAGGGCTGGCCATTTTGAAAGGTTTAGGGACTGCCACTTGACAGGTGAGGTAATACAAAATGAAATGAGATGCCCAGGATCACACATTGGTTAAAAGGTCAAGCTGGGATTGGCACCCTCTCTGCAATGTCTGCACTTTACCACTTACACTTCTAGTTTTATCCTGAACTAAAAGAATCCAATTTTACAGAAATGACTTGGAAAATATGCAAATCACATGACACAACACAAACCTTTTTCTAGAAGACAGCACAGTACAGTCAGTGATAAACGATTTGGCCAGGATCACTTTATCGTCTGCTGGCAAAGCCAGGATCCAAGCATAAACGTGTTGGTTCCACAGTCTGGAATTTGGATACAAAGTCACCTCTCTGGACTAACACTTAGTTTGTCATTGGAGGTGCCTGCCTAGGTTTTACAACTCCCCATCTGAACAAACCAATTTCTAGACCTTCACCATACTGATGCTATGTTAGTTTCTATAGCAACCGCTATCTGGTGCAGGTACATTGGTGATAACACCACCTGGTGTGCTAAAAACCAAAGTACATACACATGAAGGCTTATCAACTTCAAACATTAGAATGGCTGAATCAGCCTTGCTGTAATTTGGTATTGTAATCTTGCATATGAATGCAAATCGCTGCAATGTATGCTTAACACACGGAGCTATCCTCTGAGCCATCACAATACTCATCAATATCCATTTCAACTTTGGCTATTTCACATGATCAATATAATCCCCTCAGAAAGGTGAGAATGATATAGGTGTTGCGCCGCACAAACTATGTATACCACAGTGACCATGGAAAGCATTACATGATGAAGCGATCAGCGAAGAATGTACTTGTCAACAACAGTAGGCAACATGTTTAGAGCCTCAGCAGCACACCATAAAAATCCTGATGTGTGATATTTAATTTTGGTGACTAATGGGAACAGACTTCATTTAATTAGGCTGCATTTTGGGCCCCCCTCCAAGGCGGGGGCCCGGGGCAAGTGCCCCTTTTGCCCTCCCATAAAAACGTCTCTGGTTCCCAGGACGATAAGCAGTAGACTCACAATCTAATTAAGTTTCAAAAAGAGCACAACCAGCCATTGATGACCAGATACGTGAGATCAGTATGTCATAAAACTATAGCAGATAGATGAAGTGTCTCAAGTGGTCACAAAGAATACAACGTGTATGTTAGAATTAGCTAAAAACTCAGTAAATAGGAAGAAATTCATTCTCCAACATGGTCCCCTAACAGGTGATCAAGACATGAAGAACACTGGCCATTCATTAAGAGCCAAGTACAGATAGGATACCAGCTGAACTCCCTAGCACACACAGACAGAAGAAGATACACAAGGGCAAATACAAAGGAACAGAAGGCAACATGGCCTGGCAATGAAGGGGAGTACCCTTTATTGGAATTAGTGCATACCATGGACTCCTCTCTCGCCCTACCCTACACGTGCCTCATATTTTGACATCTCGTCAAACCATCCAAGGTTGGTGAGGAAAGTGCCAACTAGTAGAAATCCCTTTTGCCACACAACCCATGATTAATAACGCCAGCCAATTAGTGGTCAATGCAATGATGTAGTGAAACTACTATCTATGATGGGTTGGGTTCAGGAGTAGCCATCAGATATGTATAAACCAATGAGGAAATGAACACTTATGTACTATATATATATATCAATATATATATATATCAATATATTTATCAATCCTAACAACTTAAAGGTATTGTAACTGAGATTGTATGACAAAATTGCTTACGTATTTTTAGTACAAAATCTGTTCACACTTAATGTAATGTTGAGAGCTGCTTGCATGCTGTACGGGTCGAGATTCTGTGTTTTGAATAAAGCTGGGTTTTACCATGCACTCAGAGTACTCGATTATAGAGTATTGTTATTTACTATTGCAGCAAACTGGGCCCATCTCTACATTTGGTAGCAGAGAATGGTTCAGGGAGTTTTGCGGACTATCGAAGAATCCTAACCGCCCCCTTGGACAACGAGGACGACTTGTGGAGAGCAGAATAACACTCATCTAAGAAGAGAGGTCGACAGTTACCCCCATGGACACAAATTCCTGCCCGATCTTACAGGCTGCCCTGTTGGGCGTGTAGGATGGAGAAGGCAGACTCGACACTGAAGACCCATGTATTATTGATTTGTGAGATATATAAAGTGTGAAAATGTCCAACACGGATCGGAAGAGGCTGCACAGTAAGCCTCTTTTAAAGGTAGAGAAATAAAGAGAAAGATTCCACACAAAAATAATGAAAAGAAAGCTGTATTTTGATTTATGTTAATGATTGTTGGCGCCATTTTAATTTTTTTGTGGTCTAGTAGAGGTGTTGTTGCGTCAGTGGAAGAGTGAATTTGTGTTGTCAACAAGGAAAGGTGGTTTAAAGTGAGCAGCGTTTTTGTGGTGCTGGGATACGTGATCTTCGACAGAGACGTGGGTGGGTTAATGTTGTAGAAAAACCTTTCAGGGAGGGGTAGGAAAAAGGAGCAACAAGGGTGAGCGAGTGTTGAAGTAGTGCTTATTGGTAAGTTGTATTTTATATTATTACTATGGCAGATACACAAATGGGTAAGGGGGTAATTGGGGTAAGTCACTTTGCAGATAAAAAGACATGATTCTCAAATACCACATTCAGTGGGTTAAAGATACAGCCGGCAAGAGGTTTATGCCTTGGCCTCCAAGACGGGACTCATTCGAAAGAGGTGCTGCAACACATGTACACCTATTTGCATACCACACAAGGGAAAACGATTAGAGAACAGACTGACTATACTTGGAAAATGTTCAAGGAAGAGGTAGAGGAACCAAGCAAGAAAGAATAGATGCTTAACCAGCATGACGAAGGGCGCACACTGCTTTCAACTCCTCCTCCTCCTGTGACAAGTGTCCAGTCCTTGACTGTACAGTGACTATACCCATTAAAGGCTGCTGCAGGGTATACCAACCCCAAATATCTTCCCCCAGACTATAGTGATGACAGCAGAAGGGTAGAGCAAGTGAACAAGCTCAGACCATTGTCGCTGCAAGTAGAATATGACGCTCTGCATAGTTTGGAAGCAAAGCTAACAGAAGCAGAGGAAGAAGGTCAAAGAGCGAGAGGCATGCAGGGAGAACAGTATGGGACAACAATTGTGTCAGATAAATAGATAGGAGGGCAAACAATAGTGAAACGTGATGGAAAAAGGCATAGACTATTCTAAAGAGAAGGCATTAGAAGATGGAAACATGAGATGGAGAAAAGGGTGGAAAGAGAAAGGAAATGAGGGGAAGAGAGGGAGAGACACTGAAAGGAAGTTGATGACATAATTAGCAGACCTACATTGACTGACAGAAAGAGGGACGATGTTACAAGAAGGAACAGCAACAGCCTAAACAGGAGTAGAACAGATAGCATGAGTAGAAGGGGGGACTCGCTGCAAGGTATGGTTAGGAATGGATTGGAAGAGTTAGTGAGCACGACGTATGTGAGAGAGCCCCTTAGAAGGCTACAGTTCGAGTTAGTAGATGAGGAGGTAGAAGACAGACAGTCAGAATGGGAAGGTGACGATGAGAACAGAGAGGAGGAAGCTGCACAAGCACCTCCGACAGGTGCATTTGTGGGAAGAGAGATTGATTTGATAGATTTGGAGGGAAGAGCAATAGACACGATTAGGTATCCATTGCTCCCAGAGGAACATCAAATGAGTGCAGACAGGAACACACCATATGTAAACAGAGTAAGAGATCTACTAGGCCGTTTGTATTGCAGCAACACCAACGAAGACAAAGGGTGCAGCTGCACCCATTTGCAGAAGTAGACTGACAATTCCCCTTAATGCAGAAAGGCAAAGGGTTAGCACTATATAACCCTAGCCACCGAAAGACAAAAATAATATGTATATTGTCATCACTTGCAGCGGGTGCAGGGACGTGAATTTATGAGTTAGAAAAAGAAAATGCAGTAATGACTGATGGTAGGAGACATGAATAGCTTGTTTGCTGCCATATTGGGCGAGCAATCAGAAGACATTTGGAAACAGGCAGGGCACCCTCGGACGACAGCCCAAAATATGATACACCTTTCAACAATTGTCGAGCAGACGTTTGGAGGGCACTCAGAATACCATTTCCAGCCACATGAGACATGAGTGCGATGACACAGAAAATAGGGCCAGATGAGGATCCAGCTGTTTAGAAACAAGGGAAGCTTGGGAGAAAAATATACCAATTGTTCATCACATTTTATGCCAAGGACTCCCCAAAGAAGTACAGAGGCAATTAAAGAAAATGGTGGGGATTGAGGCCCAAGATAAAATTGAACATTGTTCATCATTGACGATTAAAACAAGGAGGACAGAAAAAAGGTTAAGGTAGAGGAAGCAAAACTGGTACAAAAGAAATTGCCAAAATTGGCAGTAGCAGGAGCAGTATTAACAAATGGTGGGGACAACCACAACCAGGTTTGAATGGAAATTTTACAGGAATAGGAGAAAATAATTAGTATCCCAGGAAGGGGGTTTTCACCTAGGGGGTTTGGATTCCAAGCACCACAGACAGGAGGGTTTAATGGAGGATAGCCATGCTTTGGGGGATTTGGAGCACAGTGCTGGACACGTGGAAAAGTAGGGCGCATTGCGTAGGTTTCCAGAAGTAGGGGAGGAATGCAACAAAGCTCAAAGCAATTTTGCCGAGTAGGGTGGTCTGCATATCAACCGCCATATAGCGTTACATGTCAAGATTACAATGCCCAAGATTATATACAGTATCAACCAACCCAGACATAGGTGCAGCAAATGCAGCAAACACAGCAGGCAGTACAGCCACAAATGCAGCAACCACAGCAGGCGGTACATCCTCAGATGCAGCAAGGACACTTACAACCACAAGTACCACAGAACACAATCACACAATGCGACGGAAACATATTGCCGCAATGACCCCCCGGCACCTAGAGTAGGGGGGCATGACAGTAGTGGGAGGGAAAAGGACTGACCATATATCCACAATAGTATAGCCAACAGAGTGACTTGATAGCCCAATGTTATCAATTACCCCAGATCCACAAGTGGAACAAAGGGTGGGGGTGACCATATGCAGCAAGAAATTCCTTCCTGATTGACACTGGGGAGAAGAGATCTTGTGTTACAGGGGGAAAGTTCCCAATGTCAGGAATACTGATGGACACACATGGATTCTCTGGGGCTATGGCAAGGGGTTCTTTTACAGATAAATTGGCCATAAAAATAGGAGAACATGAGATGGCTATGCCATTACTATATTCACGGAAAACACTGGTTAACATACTGGGGAGAGACTTGATGAGCAAGTTAAACATGACCATTTCTTTCACTGAAGAGGGGATAATATGTTCAACGCCACGTATTGATTATGTTAACAGGCAGGGGTTTATGAGGACATTTATGGCCAGAAAGCACAAAGAAGCGTGCCACTAAACCCATAGGTTTTCCTTTATGGGGTACAAGTGGCATTGGCATGGGTTGCACAAATACAGGACATGTTGTTGAGATTACCCACAGAATTTTTGTTTAGACCAGAGGTACCCACAGATGTGGAAGAAAGGCAGCGTATTACAATTGAATGAGAAGCAGCAATAGTCCGAGAGGACAGACAGATATTTGATGGAGTTGATGACGAAGGAGTAACCTGGCGCACAGTAATAGCACTTGACTCAGCAGATAGACTTACTGACTTGACAAATGACTGTTTTCAAGATGATTTTTCAGATAAGGTAATGGTGAACATATGTTTTATCTATGTCAACATCTGTATTACCTATCAGTTGTAAATAAAGTACAAAGAGGTTCCCCAAATAATATTGCTGGGGAGAAAAGTACAATTTCTTTTGCAGGATGATTTGGCAATGGTGCCCAGTTCATTGTGGGCTAGCAATCCATATGATGTCAGCTTTTCAAAAGGAGTAGCAGTAGTCAAGATAAAATTGAAAAAAGGTGCAATTTTACCACGAGAAAATCAGTACCCCATGTCAAAAGAAGGTGACAAGGGTATCTATGAAACTATTGCCACCCTAAACGCAACGAGAGAGATCGTGTAGCTTTATACAGGATGTACACCCTTTGAACAATATTGTTGAGGCAGAATTTCCATTGGTGCCAAATTCAGCCATAATATTATGCAACCAACCGCCTAAAGCCCATTATGATAAAGTAATGGACTTGAAAAATGCTTTTCTTCTCTATTCCTCTGCATGAAGACTCACAATAATTCACCTATGATAGAATTGTCATGGCCACTTGCCCAGGATCACAAGAGTTGTACCATCAAGTGGAGGGAGCAGGGGGGCATCATGGGTCATGCACGTCCCTTTGGGACATTTATGCATGGGTGGCCTGGTTGGACACAGTCCTGGCACCTTTGGCGCCAGGCTCATGAAAGGATTTAAACAGGACATTTCCATTATGTGCAGAAGTGCTTAGAATGAACAGGAACTCTTATTATGAGCAAGCATACTCTCAAGAACTCTCATTTGTGTAACTAGTGTGGTCTCCATCTTCATCTGCATCTGCACGTGCAACTTCTAGGAGTGGCAGGGTGTGGCATGCAGAACTTTGCTAGGGGGCGTGGCCTTAAGAGCTCAGCTATAAAAGCCAGCCCAACCCCAAGGCGCACGCTTCGCGTTATTCTGCACCTCCGTGCAGCGTAACGCTCACCGTCGCCTGGGATTCATCTTACCTGGAGTTATCCTGCCATCTTCATTCGTGCTTGTCACTGGAGAATCCTGCTCTTACCTGTACGCTTCCTCCTGGCACCGCAGCTCACCTGCAAACATCTTGGTGCGCAGACATCTTCCTCCTGACAAAGTGGCTTACCGGCAAACACCCCGGAACGCAGACAGCATCATCTAGGCACCGGGGCATGACGCACTCCATCTGAATTCGCAGCACCTGCAAAGAAAAGGCAAAAGACGAGGTTAGACACTTAACAGACATTACGTTAAGGGCTTGCTGCCATTAAAACCTCTAAAACCTCACGCCTTCACTAAAGCCATCACTCACCTGCTGCTGGACATCGCGGTCGCATCCATCTTCCGCTCAGCCGTGTTCCGCGCCTCCACAGCCATTGTTTGGCCGCATTCCCACCTATTTGGGAGAAAACAGAGAGAAACATTATTCAGTGCAAAACAACCACATTGAGAGCAATAACATCAAGACATTGAGAGGGAAAAGGCAGACATTGAAAGAAAGCAGAAAGAGGAACTTGGACGCAGCCGGACTGGACTAATACTCCGGAATCAGTGAAGAAACTAGATTCCACCAACAAGCGCCCCTGCCAGAAGTAGCAGGACGGAGAGCTCATCATTCACATTAACCAGGAGCAGTGCCACCAATTGTTGCCGCCCATAGCTGATCCGCAGGGGACGAAACCAGAAGGGGGAGATCTAACACAAGGGAGGGCTGCAACCGTGCCCCAACTCCTCTGCAGAGACCAGGTGAGCGTAACAGAACGCAAAGCCTCAACAACTCTCTGCCTGGGGGTTATGGAAACTTCTGAGACAGATCTGTTGACACAACTACTAGGGGAGTTACGGGCTGAAGTACATGCATCACGACAAGAGACCAGTGCATTAAGGCGGGATTTTATTGTAACTCGGGAGAGGACCGATGATATAGCAAGGCAGGTGCTGCAGGCACAAGCAGGACAGGTTCCCTTGCCTGGGATAAGCCACGCTGCTCCACCACAACAACCCACACCGGTGCAAGTAGTCCTTCCAGGGGCAGTGCCCTCAGCCCCGCCCAAACGCCTCAATGGCGACCCAAACAAGTTCACCATATTCATGAACCAATGTCATCTACATTTCTTATGCAGGCCAGGAGCCTTCCCCAATGATGAAGCCAAAGTGGCATTTGTACTTTCATATCTAGGGGGTAATGCGGCGGACTGGTCAATACCATTAGTAACCCAAGATGATCCTCTGCTCGGAACATTGGGGGTTTCCAACAAGAAATGGAGAATTTGTTTGCCCGACATGCTCAGGGACAAGCTCTGGACAACGAACTACTGTCACTCAGACAGGGAAATCAAGATCTATTAACCTACATTGAATCTTTCAATCGTCTCGTAGCTCAAACCAACTGGCCAGAAGAGAAAAGAACTACGCTCTTCTATCAAGGGCTACGTGGGGAACTTAAGGATGTGTTGGCGCAAATTGTGAACCCACCTGAGGCGTGTGCAGACTACATAGATCTCACAGTGCAACTCTCCATAGGTTGCAGAATAGGAAAATGGATCGAGCCAGAACAGAAGGGAGGACTGTTTTTGTGCGACCACGCGAGACCCACACCAAAACACATGAACACTCGGAACCAATGCAAATCGGTGGGTTACGCAGTCAGTTAACCAAGGCAGAAAGAGAAAAAAAGAAGACAACTTTGTCTATATTGTGGAAAAGCAGGCCATTTCCTCCGAGATTGCCCAGTGAAACCTCACAAGAAAATGGTTGGGGCAAACAATAAAAAAAACCTACGAAGAAGAAGAAACACCAGACTCTGGAAACTCCAACACCTGGCAAGCGTAGGAGTCCACTTGTCGAGCGAGAAAAAAACGAATGCGCAAAAATCTCACATCTAGTCCTTCGGTACTTTTGGTAAATCACAAACAGCCTTAAAAAATACATGCCTTGGAGGCATACATTGACAGTGGGGCAGTAGGAAACTACATTGACCAAGATCTGGCAACACGGATAGGCTTTCCTCTTCAACAAAAGCTGAAATCGGAAAATGCCACAGCAGTGGATGGATCTCTGTTATCATCCGGCCCGGTAACACAACGCACTGAGAAAGTCAAGCTTCTGTTGCAGGATGGACACCAAGAAGACATCATCTTTGATCTCATCGGTGCTCCTCAGTTCCAGATGTTATTGGGGATGCCCTGGCTAGAGACCCATAATCCTAAAATTGACTGGCGAAAACGAGTTCTGGCCTTTCCTCAAGACGGCGCCGACACCTGCTACACCAAAGACGTCATCAACCAAAGACCCAAGAAGAGTATCGTGCTGGGCCTTACTGGCACCTTACCACCTGAATATCACTGTTACCAGGATGTCTTCCAAAAAGAACAAGCTAACATCTTGAGCCTGTACAGACCCTACGATTGCCAAATAGACCTCGTACCCGCAGCCCAAATTCCCTGCAGCTGGATTTACGCCTTAACAGAGCAAGAAAACCAACACCTTAAAACTTACCTGGATCAGTATCTGGCAAATGGTTTTATCCGTCCATCCAAGTCTCCTGCCTCCTCGCCCCTCTTCTTCATGCCTAAGAAGAAGGGGACTTGAGGACCTGTAGTGATTACAGAGCGATCCACCAGATTAACGTTAAAAACCTCTATCCTTTGCCACTTATACCCGAGCTCCTGGATCAAGTGAAACACGCTCAGATTTACACCAAGTTGGATTTGCGAGGGGCCTACCACCTTGTGAATAAAAAAAGGAGACAAATGGAAGATGGCCTTTCGCGCAAAGTATGGCCTCTTTGAATACCAAGTCATGCCTTTTGGGTTATGCAACGCCCCTGCGGCGTTTCAATTCTTTATGAATGATGTACTCTGTCAGTTATTGGATATTTGCGCACTTGTCTATATAGATGACATTCTCATCTACTCCAATTCCAAGGAAGAACCAGAAATTACATTGGTCCACAGAAGCTGAAGAAGCCTTCCAGAAACTGAAACTAGCATTTACCACAGCACTGGTTCTTCGACACCCCCGTCCAGACCTACAGTACGTAGTAGAAACCGATGCTTCAAACATAGCCATGGGAGCGGTATTATCCCAAAGAGACCTGGAAACTGGACAGTTACATCCCGTCGCATTCTGGTCCTGAAAATTCTCGGCTCCCAAACCGAACTACGCAATCACGAATAAGGAACTACTGGCAATCAAAGCTGCATTCAAGGCATGGAGACATTATCTCCTTGGGGCACGACACACGGTCACCGTCATCACAGATCATCGTAACTTACAATATTTAAAGACTGCCAAAGCGCAATCCTCACACCAACTTCGTTGGGCGCTCTTTTTTGCAGAATACGACTTTATTATTACCTATAGACCTGGAGTGAGGAATGGAAAAGCAGGTGCATTATCACGTATGAATGAGGAAAAAGAGGCCTTAACAACATCCGATCCCGTGGCCATCATTCCTGAAGAACGAATTCAAACCACGATCGCTGTTAACACGTGTGTAGATGACTTAAAAACCAGTTTACAGTCACAGATGACTCAGGTAAAACAACAGGAATGGCTTTTAAAGGGAGACGGTACACCATCGCAAACAATTTACCATATTTCCAAAAACGGTTATATATCCAGGTCAAAAAACTGCAAACTCAAATCATCACATACTACCATGATTCATTAGTGGAAGGACACCCTGGAATAGCCAAGACACAGGCTAAAGTAAAACAAAACTATTGGTGGCCTACGATGTTACAACCTGTGGTGTTTGTGCACAGCACAAATCTCAAAAGCAAAACCCTGCTCAGTTACTACGTCCGTTAATGATTCCACCAGCACCTTGGCATACACTACCGATGGAAATGATCACAGATCTTCCTCCCTGCAATGTTTACAACACCATATTAGTCATCGTAGATTTATTCTCAAAAATGGCCCATTTCATCCCTCTGAAAGGACTTCCAACTGCATCTACTCTCGCCACTGTGTTCTTGGAACAGATTGTCCGGTTACATGGATTTCCATCAATCTTGATATCGGATCGTGGGACTCAATATGTTTCCGCCGTTTGGAGAAGGTGTTGTGCGATTCCCAAAATCTACCTCCGGTTGTCCACTAGCCACCAACCCTCAAACCGATGGACAAACCGAGCGAACCAATCAGACGCTCGAACAATATTTAAGATGTATGCTTTAACACTCCAAATACTCCTCGAAAGACATACTTTGGGTAGCTGAGTAAGCCTACAACAATTCGGTTCATACAAGCACTGGACAAACGCTATTCTATACACTACACGGGAGACCCCATCAGTGTTTGATTCACCCGACACGTTGGAAATGCCAGCAATAAAAACCTTACACAAATCCATCATTCAAGTTCTTGAAGAAGCAACAGAACAATTGAACAAGGCCAAAGAAAGACAAAAACTGTTTGTTGACCGGCACCGAAAAGAAGCTCCCCAATTATCAGATTGGAGATAAAATCTGGTTAGCATCCAGACACACACCTTTGAGAGGACCACTGAACCTCCACCCCAGATATCTGGGCCCCTACACTATCAAAGCGATTATCAACCCTGCCGCCATGAAATTGGAGTTAACATCGCACATGAAAATCCACCCGGTATTCCATGTTTCACTCCTTAAACCCATGAAACAAAATACACAGAATGGTTCTCCGCCAAGCCCGAATTACTAAATGGGGAACCCGAATACAAAGTTAAGTCTATCTTGGATTCCAAGGTGGTTCGATCCAAACTGTATTACCTAATAGACCGGAAAGGATACGGACCCCAAGACCGAAACTGGGAACCCAGCGAATATGTTCATGCCCCTCGATTGGTCAGACAATTCCATCGTAATAACCCCACCAAGCCAGGGCCGGCAGGAGGATCAGCCGTGAGAGCAGCCTTGAGGAGGAGTGCTGTAATGGCCACTTGCCCAGGATTACAAGAGTGGTACCATCAAGTGGAGGGAGCCGGGGGCATCATGGGTCACACACGTCCCTTTGGGACATTTATGCATGGGGGGCCTGGTTGGACACAGTCCTGGCGCCTTTGGCACCAGGCTCATGGAAGGATTTAAACAGGACATTTCCATTATGGGCAGAAGTGCTTAGAATGAACAGGAACTCTTATTATGAGCAAGAATACTCTCACAAACTCTTATTTGTGTAACTAGTCCGGGTGTGGTCTCCATCTGCATATGCAATTTCTAGGCGTGGCAGGGTGAGGCATGCAGAACTTTGCTAGGGGGCGTGGCCTTAAGAGCTCAGCTATAAAAGCCAGCCCAACCCCAAGGCACACGCTTCGTGTTATTCTACACCTCCGTGCAGCGTAACGCTCAACGTCGCCTCGGATTCATCTTACCTGGGGTTATCCTGCCATCTTCATCCGTGCCTGTCACTGGAGAATCCTGCTCTTACCTGTACGCTTCCTCCTGGCACCGTGGCTCACCTGCAAACATCTGAGCGCAGACATCTTCTCCCTGACAAAGTGGCTCACCGACAAACACCCCGGAACGCAGACAGCATCATCTAGGCACCGCAGCACGACGCACTCCATCCGAACTCGCAGCACCGGTAAAGAAAAGGCAAAAGACAAGGTTAGACACTTAACAGACATTACGTTAAGGGCTTGCTGCCATTAAAACCTTGCGCCTTTCCTAAAGCCATCACTCACCTGCTGCTGGGCATCGCAGTCGCATCCATCTTCTACTATGCCGCGCTCCCCGCCTCCACAGCCACTGTCCCCAATGTCAGGCTGGGAATGCTCACTTTCAAACTGTATTTCTCCTTTAAACCAATCACTGTCCTCTATGTCATACTGCCCCCATCTAATGCCAGTCCTCTCCGTAAGCCCCTCCCTCTGGCAGCCATCTTCAGATTTAGTAGGCATTTAAAGTAGCAGTATGACCAAGAAGAGCCGCAGAGGGGTTGGAGGGAGCGTTAGAAGGTGAATCCATGCCAGACCCATGCTGGAGAACAATAGTTACAGGTAAGTAACTTGTTGCTTCTCCAGCATGGGGCCTGGCATGGATTCACATGCTCATGAATAACAAATGCATAGCAGTACAACATTACACAAACACGCGAGGTGGCAAGGCTCAACAGAAGCAATAACACTTACCCCTGGAACAGACTCACCTCAAGCAAACAGGTTGCGTAGCACTGCTTGGCTGACTTTTGACTCCTCCCTGGAATCCCGGTCGACGCAGAAGAATTATGTGAAGGTGTGAGTGGACCTCCATGTAGCAGCCCTGCAGATGTCAAGCAGGGGCACCCCCAGACAGGAATGCCGTCATTGCAGAAATCGCTCTGGTGGAGTGGGCTCTCAGACGGCCGATGTGACAAACCTGAAGCTGTCTCACTCACTAGTCCCCAGGGATTTGTCATCCAGGTGGCCAGAACACGGCCTTCGCTATTGGATCCAGTTCCTGGGGTGGACCAGTGCGGGAGGATCACCTGGATGGGGGGGTCCTTGGGGAGTAGAAGTGGGACACGACGGGTGAGACGCAGTACACCCTTCCCTATAACACCTTTTCCCCAGCCTACCCCGTATGATATTCAGAAGTTCTACCCATCCCCCTTTTCCAACACGGACACTTTCCTACACGGTGCCGGACAACAGACTAACACCAGAGCCGCTTACCGGACATTTTCCAACCCAAGGGGCAGGCAGAATCAGGCAATTGATAATACCTACGCACACCTGATGCCCCTTCCCCTTACTCACAGGTATAAAAGGCGGAGCACAAGAGCACACTTTGAGCAAGGCCGAACACATGAGGAAACAGCTACACCGGACCGGCAGTTCAAAGGGAGGAGAAAGGTTGCGAGACCTGGAGGGAAAAAGGGGAAATTGCCCTTGCCCTTTTCAATTCAGCCATGCAAAGCCTCCAAAAGGGAAATCGTAAGACCGGGAAGTCCAGCTGGCATGTGGTGTGAGAGGTGTCAATGGCACACACAGCCCTCCTGCGCCGATAGCCAAAGCGGGGAGAAGCGCGTGGTGCTGTCCTTGACTCCCGAGACAAGAAACTCCAGCAGTTCAGCGCAGCCGGTGAGTCGGAGAAGACTTATAGTAAAACCAAACTGTGCAGTGCCCAAGGTTGCAAGCGGCAACCTTGCTGTACAAAGAACTTGTGTAATTTAACATTTAGAAACTTTAGTAAAAGGTTCAGAAGCAGAGTGGTCAGGCGTCGCAGGCTGCTCACTCTGTGAGGGAGAATTCTCATCTATGGCTAATTTCCCTCACGTAGTGAGTCCCCCAGCAGCTTTGCTGGACTTCTGGAGTTTATTTTTTTCCACTAGGTAAGAGAGAGCTTTTTCCCCACTCTTACCTATGTTTTGCTATAGGTATGTTTTGCTATGTGTTTCTACCTGTTTTTGTGATTGTGGACTCTGAAGTACACCACTTCAGTAGCCCTCTTCTTTTTGTGTGTCACACAGCACCTTCAGTGCCGTGGCACAGGGTTGTCTTTGAGACTTCCCTCAACTCCATTTCTCAGGCGACTACCGTCCCCCAGAAAAGGGTAAAGTTACCATTAACTTTACTTAGTCAATCTACCACAGATCCAGTACACCCCATCTTCCGTGGAGTACTGGAAAGGGTTAATTTGTATCCCTTTTTATCTGCACCTCCTAGAGCATTGTTTCGCTCTTTTAACATTTAGACTTGGCTGGTGGAAGTGGTATCTACCCTAACTTGTCTTCCTCGATTAAATTAGATAAACGTGGTACTGTTCTTGGCTATTATATTAGCCTCGAACATAAACCCGCTTGACCAAATCGTCTTTCTTTTGGCTCCGGTTGGGTTTATTCTTCTTGTGTTTTACTTTGCGCGGCAAACTAGGTTCGCCTTCTTTGTTCACTGTCTTTTGGCGGGCTTCTGCTCAGAAGCCCTCCTCAAGGCGCCTGGGTGTCGTAGGTGGGCTGAATGTGAGGGAGGGGTGTAGTCAAACCCTGCACAGGGTATCCTAGGAAACCCAAGTCGCACTTTGTCATGATTGGCCAGGGTAGTTGTCCGGGCTGGAAAACCCCCCTGCTGGGTGATTGACAGCCAGGCTGTGTGAGTGGGGGTTTTTCGCCTAAAAGGCAGGTCTCTTGGGCTAGAAGTCAGAGTCACCACTGGAACTACAAGGAACCGAAGAGAAGCCGAGAGAACGATGGCTGCTGCAACTACCCCGTCCCGGTGAAGCACTGCTGCAGTCTTGAGCTATCTTCCCTTCAACGACTCTGAGAAGATCCAGTCCGGAGGTTGGTGGGGACAACCAGCTCGTCTTCCTTTTTTTTTTTTTTTTTTTTTTTTTTTTATTGTGATATAACCTCATTTGGGTTTTTTTTCACATTCAAAACAATACATATATCTAAATTACATTTAAAATCAATTTGTCACAATTTTATAAAAATTAGCATTTTAGAATTAAATTCATCACATCAATATCTAATTGCTTTTCCCTTATTTGGCAACAAGTCAGCAATGTTCTGGCGGAATAAAACCTGTCTTTTGCAAGACCCTTAGGATGTTTAAGGTTAGTTTTGTTTCGTGACCCGCAATCATTCTTTCCCAGAAGGCATCAGAAGATAATCTATCCAATGACCCAACTAAATCCCCTAAATGTTCCACCCTGATTTTCCAAGTGCCTTTACAGAATCTTAGCAGGTGCTCTAGCGTTTGTTTACTTGGATCTGAGCATTCCATGCATAAACTACGAGTCCCTTCAATGACTCCCCATTTGGTTAACACTGACCCAGTTTTAATCAAATTTAATCGTACCCTCATAAAATTGTGTCTTCCTTTTGGATTAGGGAACATCATCAAGTATCTCGGTACTACACCCTGTTTTTTCCCGTACTTGAAGAACCCTTCAGGAATGGAAGATGATCTCACCATGTCCCCTGTCGAGATCCAATCTCTCAAGGATAAGAGCTTCTTAACTTTCAGCGGGTTTGAACTCAGAGTTATTTTATCAGTTTCACAATAAGTCAGCAGATTTTCTGCTATCTTTTTGAGTTCTGTCAAGACAAGTGAGGAATCTAAATTCATACTTTCTAGGAGATTTTCATATAATGTATTATTCATTGGCGAAATAATTGACCTGTACAAGGACAGGAGTTTCCAGTCAACTACAGATTTTAAAGATTTTAATCCAAGCTCGTATCTGAGAGTTATCGTGTGTAATCCTTTAGGCAATCCTAATACCGGTTTCCAAATGTATCCTTCTATTTTTTGCCAGTCTATTGACCACAACAAAGGTTTAGATTCAATTCCGTACAATAGTACTGGGATTACTTTGGCCACATAGAAGTTTATGACAGGCATGATTGAAAATTTGCCATAAAGGCTGTCAATCTTCTTCATCTGGGCTATGAGTTGTGTCCCTTTAGCCAGGATTTCACCATACTGTTTCCCAACTGTAGGGGCCGCATGCACAGTGATACCCAGATACATTACTTCTTTCACAACCGGTATCTGATTACTGCCAATTGACCACCGATATTTTGTTTCTTTGCAGCCTTTCTGCTCAAATATAACGATCTTAGATTTATCTGAATTTACGACCAAGTCGTTTAATTTCATGTATTTGCCAAGAGCATTAAACAATCTTTGTAGACCGATGGGAGTTCTATCAAGGAGGACTATGTCGTCCGCATACATAAGCCATCTTACGACCAAAGACCCGACCTTAGGGCTTATTAGTGATGAGGATTCTAGGGCATCTTCAAAATCACTCAAGTAAAGCTTAAAAAGAAATGGAGCAACCATACAACCCTGTCTAACCCCCCTATCTATGCTTATGTATTCTGACAAATAACCATCTAGGTTTAGTCTTACTCTAGCTGTGTTTCTTTCGTGAAGTTTTACTAGTATGTTAATTAGAGTTTTGGGTGCTCCTTGTTGTTCCAACTTGCTCCACAATTTATCTCGATTTACCATGTCAAAAGCACTTGACAAATCGATAAATGCTCCATAAAGTCTACCTTTATTGTTTCTATCTTTCAGGTTTGATAATGAGGCTAATATTATACCATTCAATGAGGTTGAATGGCCTTTTCTAAATCCAGTCTGCTGTTTAGGGACTATGTTTTTTTGTTTTGCCCAATTTTCAAGTTCTCTTAATATCAGACTAGTGAACAACTTACTTTCTACATCAAGCAGTGTAATCGGCCTGTAGCTGATGGGATTTTTTCGATCCCCCTTCTTAAAGATCGGGATTATAATTGCTGTCTTCCAAGAAGGTGGAATTATTTTATTTGCGATTACTTTCTTGTACAGGGTATAAAGGATTTCAGCCCACAGAGTCCCGTTTCCTTTAAGGACTTGATAAGTTAGTCCATTTGGGCCCGCAGATCTCGACGCCGAGGATTTTAGGATCAAATTTAAAATATCCTCTTTGTCAAAATTTAGGCCCCAATTTCCATTTTCACTGCTATATTTTTGTCCTCCCATTGGTTCCTGATATTTTATACTGAAATAAGTTATCCAATTAGCTTCCGACACATTATTCGTCTGAGCAGTAGTTTGATGTGATAGAGGAGCATTTATTAGTGACCAGAAATTTCTCGAGGAGTTATTTTGTAATGTACGCAGCATCTCTTCCCCATCTTTCTGCCATAATTTTCCTCTATATTGTCTAGTCCAACTCTTCAAATCATTTTTAATTTTTTTTGATACTATCTCTAGTTCTAGTGGACTTTTAGCCTGTTTCTTAGCGAGTCTTAATTGTTTTTGCGTCTCGCGTTTTTTTACCCATACTTCTTCATCAAAAAAGTGTTTGTGTAGTCGCTGCGGGCCCTTTTGGGTGCTTGACGGAGGATCAATTAACCATAAGAATTCATGAAACCGTGATGGGTCACAGTGCTGGTACAAAATATTTTGTTCTCCTAAATTGGCGAATCCATTCAGGGCTTTATTTAACCGCTCTCCTTCCCTCTTGTATTTTGTCAACCGGTTTTTCTGCGCATTAATTTCTACTCTTTGGTCCCAGATATCTATTTTTTCCTCACTAGACCAATTTAAATGGGCGACTAATCGCTTGTGATCACTTGTTCCACCCTCGGCCACAGAAAAATATATACAAGTATCAAAACATTCGGTTGATAGAAGCATGTAATCCAATGTCGATTCCGAGGAACCCCTCTCCCACGTTGTGACTGATGGAACATCGCCTTCTATGGAGCCATTTAGGAATTTTAAATTCCAGTCCTCCAAGAATTTCGACCATTTTCTCCCATTATTCGTAGCTTCTTTCATTTTCCCTGTATGGCTTTTAGATTTAATACATTGCGAATTTAAGTCGCCTGCCACCAATAAATGTGCCCCGGAGTACGTTATGTTGATATCACAAAGAGTTGTTGCAATTGACTCTTGAAACTCTGAGAGTTTTTCCCTCACGGGGTTCCAGTACAAGTTAACAATTATTATCTCCCTACCTAGGGAACTTTTGGGGGCAATAACCACTCTCACTACCAGTATTCCTTCCTGTTTGCAAGGTAACATTGTTATTTCTTTAAACAGGGTCTTTCTACAGGCGATCAGCAAACCTCCCGTCGGTCTTCCCTTGGTCTTGCAGTTAGCAGGTTGTGCTATCAGTGCAAAGCCTTCAAGTTCCGGGGTGTTTACTAACCATGTTTCCTGTAGTAAGATCAAATCATTTCCCCCAAACAGCAACGCTCTCATTTTGTTATTTTTAAATGAACTGGATCCCCGGGAGTTCCAACTAGTGATTCTCAATTTATCACTATTAAAGAGACCTCTGTGATACACCCAACTTCTGGCAGACCTGCATGATTATCTCTGGTAGCATTGACCAAGATGTTGTTTGTGACCCATCATTAATAATATTTTCGTTTTTTCCCCGATTGATTTCATGCAATGAGGAAGTATTTCCCTTGGTTAACTCGTATTCCTCAGTTTCAATCGTTTCTATTACATAAGATGGCAATTGGTCATATACTTCCAAACCCACCTCCCTTAATCTTTCTTGTAGGTTTAAAAAGGCATTTACCCCCAATTTGGAAACAAATCCAACTTCAATTAAACTGGTACATTCTGGCTCCGGAAAACGAACATATTCAATATCTTTTGTTGAAAATAAATATAGTTCTGGGAGTTTTTTGACCAGTGATAGAATCGCGCTCCTATTCAATGGTTTACCAGACTTACGATTTTCCTCATTTGTAAACCACAGTCTCGGAATTGCATATGGATTCGGATCCTCTTGGGGATTTATTATTCTTTCAGTTTCCATTTCTGAGGATGAGTCTCCCACTGGGATGTTGATAGTCTCTTCTCTTCTTACCTCTTTGATTTGGTCGTTGTCATTCGTATTCGATGTTGATGGTTGAGTGCGTATTGTATCTTCTGCATGACCCGTCGTAGAATCCTGAGTGACTATCAAACCTCCGGTCTTTATTTTTGTTTGATTGAATATTGGAGCGATTCTTAGTCCGATTTGGGTCTGCATTGGTACTTTGAAAGCCTTTTTTTGTTTTTGAAGAAATATAGGAGCTATTTTTAACAGCTTCCCTGTAATCTCTGATCTCGTCAAATCGTTTCAGGGTCGATTTCTATCCGGGTCCACTGTTTTCTCTTCTGTTTGAGTACTCATTGATTTCTTTACCAGGTGTACTTCTCCTTCTACTTCGGGGATTCTATCAGTCTGATGTCTTTTCCTTTGTTTTTTGGGTTTGTTTACCCCGACGATTCTTTCTTGTTGTAGAGAGTCGTTACCTTTGCTCCTATCTTCTTTGTCCAAGCTGTTTTGATTCTCCTTAATTTCAGCAGGATCTGAAATCCCCTTAACAAAGCTATTTACCTTTGATTTTTTTGATCTAATATTCTTCACGTTTTTTGTTTTCTTTTCTTGTCGGCCTCGTGACTTTGAGTCTATGTTATTTTGTTTTTGGTTCTTCCGCCTTTCTCTCCTCCTTCTCTTGTAAGATTGTTGCGAACTCTTCTTCCACATATAGTTGTTCTCAGCATCGTCTTCTTGATTCTCTATTGTTTCCCGTCGATCTTCCTTCAACTGTTCCATCGTTGACTCAGCTATCTGTGCCAGTCGACAGAATTCTTCCATTGTTGATTCTGATAAGGGAGTATCATCCCCGAAGGTGTTCAATTCGAGAACTGAGTCTTTTGTTTTAAAAGCTTGGTTTTGGTTTAATGAAGAAATCGGTACATTTCTTTCGTTAATTTGCAGTAACAGATCCTTAATCTCCTTATTCTCACTCCTAATAGAAGTCATTTGATGCTTAATTTCCATTAAATCTCCACTATGCTTTGTGTAACCATCTTCCATCTTTATCATCAAGGGTAGAACTGAACAGTTTATTACATTGTTTTGGCCTACGACTGAAAATTCGAGTTGTTCGATATCTTTTGTCATTTCCATTAAAATCCCTGTATGGGTCTGCACATCTCTTTTTAGAAGGTCAAAAACTTTCACCAAGGAATTTAAAACAAAATTTAAAGCCGGGAGAGAGGAGTCACCATCGTTTAGGTCTTGGTTCTTGTTTCCATATGTAATACTTGGTTTTTGCACTGGTAAATTCAGTAAAATTCCATCAGCCGCGACCATGTCCCCTCTTGAAGCCACTGTTGAGTTTAATCTTTCCTCATACAGGTGAGTATTCTGCACCGAATTCAACAGATGATTTGGGGTCCTTGAGAATTCCATAACTGGGATGGATGGTTCAGATCTACTGGTCTCCGTTTGTAAGTTGGTGTTTTGATATGAGGGTTTTAGGGCATGGGACATAAGGTCATTTAAATTTTCTTGTGCAGATTTCTGGAAGTAGTAATCAATTGTCCCTTTTATGTTAGTTGATGTAAGAGTAAAGTCTTTCACCTGGCTAAAAGGGGTGTTCCTAATTGGGTCCCTTGAAATGTCTCCCTCCGTTAAATTATCCGCTTGAGATTCGTGATGGATTTGTGCCTCTATTATGTTATTATTTTTTGTCAAGGCAGTCGGAGTTTGAGAATTTACAGGGTTCACATCCTCATGCAGGGACTTTTCAACATAGGAACCATCCCATTCTGGAGCTCTTAAATCATCAACGTGTTGTCCACTCCTTAGATTGTAACGGGCCATTTCTTACCCTTTCGTTGGCTGAGAATTAGGCCAAAGAAATATGGGAGATCAAAGGAGTAAGTTCTCCCGCAGTCTCCCCCTTTTTAGTTTATATAGCCTAGGTCCGGCCCAGTCACTTCCTTTCCGCTGACCGCTCCAAAGTTTTTATTAGTGAGCTGCAGATTATCTCAGAGTAACCTCTGGTGCTCTTGTTTAAGGAGATTTATTAAGGGCTTGTAAAAGGGATTTGCGGCCCGAGATCACTGCTGTCTAAAAGTAAATGACAACAGCCCACCCTTTGTCGATACCGGTATCGATGTTTATGTACTAGCACAGGCCCAATACTAATGTTAATGCGCTAATACGTGGCCCACCGGACTTGATATCTATGGGTATGGCGGATATGGCAGGGGTCACCACCGCAGGCTACTTCAGGCCGCCGTGTGCACTCACCTCGGTAACTCTGTGGCCCTATGTCTCTGTGCCTCTATGCCTCTATGCCTTGGCCGGCACCTCGCGGGTCCCCGCGGATTGTGAATACTGTATACTGTAAATACTACTACTACTATTACTGTGAGTTTCACAAGAGAACGCTAGGCAGGGCTCGGCGGGGCTTGTAACCAAAGACAATTGCAGGCTACTTCAGGTCACCGCCACCGCCACCGGACCGCCGCCGGACCGCGGATCTACGGATCTGCGGATCTGCGGCGGGCACCCACCTCTGAGTCTCCGAAACCTCCGCTGCCTTCGTCTCAGCCTCACAGCCTCACAGGTGCGCTTGATCCACAAATCCACAGGTGCACCCGATCCGCAAAATCTACGGTCTAGGATCCGTCGAGGCCGCCCTGAGCTCCCTGAGCTTGATCTCCACCGTCGCCGCGCGCTGCTCAATCCAGGGAGGGTCCTACTGCCGCTAGAGGAAAGGACCCACTCCCGTGGGCACACGCTTCACGCTTCACGCTACACCGTCGCTCCGTCGCAGTCAAGCCGCACTGAGGATCTGCACCAACGAGTACTGACGTACAGAATGTCAGCCGCTTCCACAGCCAGAGGATCCTCTTCCTTGGTCGAAATCGCTGAATGCAGCTGTAGTGGTCCGGATAGCCACCTGAAGAGCTTCTCCTGTTTTTAAGGAGTGCACCTTTTAATCCTCGTCGCTGCTGCCAACTTCATTCCTGCGTGGTGCAGTCCCCCTTCAGACGTCCTCCTTCACAACAAAGCTCCAGAAATCGTGGGTCTGCGGGAAACCAACAGGAACAACTGCCAGGGCACCAGCTGCACCATTGGAACAGGGTACTGTGTTCTACTTGAGGAAACTGGCTTAATCCCTTTTCTCCATTTGCAAGGCTTGCCCTGGTCTTCCCTCCTTCTTATAACTTTTGCTTCTGAACATTGACAATATGGAAGTACTTTTGGCTACGTTGAATCGTGAACTGTGTGATCTTCGGCAACAGGCCCCGGTGTCACTTCGACCCTGGCCCTTTGACTTTTGAACTCCTGTCTCTGAGTGTTTCTCGATTCTGTCTGCCTAACCAAAATATCGCCTGTGATGTTTGCCTCCAACTCCCTCTGGTTATCTCAGGTGCTAAGTGTGTTTTTGCCCCGGTAGCATCTCATGTCACGGATACGCGTTTATTTAGTAGACCGAACTGTCAAAAAGTGATCACAATCATATTCGCGGTAACATGTTTTGTTCGTAACACTGGTTCATTCAAACACAGGGTACTTACCTTGAGACTTACTGTACAAAGTGAATTGGTTAGTTGTAGTATATTTAACGTGTGGTTTTTATTTGAGTTTAATGGAAGTGTTGTGTTTATAACAAATGGTTTAAAAATAAATGTACTTATATTTTTTACCTGAAACCTTGAGTCAGTGTTTGCTTGAGTCACAGTAATTGTGGTCCCTTTGTGTAATCTCTGCTACTGCTCATATACTCTTGAGATAAGCCTGGCTGCTCTGCCACTGCTACCACTCTGACATAGTAGTACAGGTTTGTACCAAAGGTAAAACTTGTATTGCCACCTGTAGTCTTAATTCTGTGTAGTGGTCCCTAAGGGCACTGCACAGGATTCTGCCTAACACACTCAAAGGACTCGGACTGAAGCCTTTTGTGGGTCATCATGATTTTTTTTTAATCTACAAGGACCAAGGGGCCCGAGGAGAGGCCAGTGCAAAGTGTCAAAGTGGTCCTAAAAGGGTGGAGAAAAACCCCTTGTACACTCGAAACTCTTTGACACATTGGAGAAAACTGATTGAAATGTGATACTGGCAAATGTGAACCCCACAGAAGGATGCCTGCAAAGTAAGGGGGAAACAGTGATGAACCTGTGAACATTGTGATGACAAGTGTGAACCCGGATGAGGGATATCCACAATAGATAGTTGTGTAAAAAGACATTGAGATTGTTGAATGATACGTTTTTGAGTGAAAGGCCGTAGTAAACCCGATTGAGGGAGGCTAACATTGCAAGAAAGATCAGAGACTGGCAGAGGTGGATCCAAAATGCAGAAGAGTAATCGCCCAACTTGAAAGATTACCAAAGAAACTTTTGTTTGTTCATTGAACAGCAGGCCTTCTAAGGCAAGAGACTAAACAGGAAAGAGACATGGCCCCAGAAGGTCCTGGCATAATTGAAAGGAACTGTACCCTCGCACTGGCGAGGCCCAGCAATGTGCTGTGCTCAAAGGGCCTGCCGTGTCCCGTGCTAAAAACGCAGGGAAGGGAGAGAACATTATCCCACACTATTTTGTAACTTAGTTGTAAGGATTGGCAATACGTTTTTTGGTATAGGCCCTTTTTATTTGACAAGACGCCACTAGGACTGCCTTATTATTATTTGATGGTCGTGGCTTGCTCCCATCTTAGATTTAGGTTTAGATTAGGCGTTTTTCTCACCCATTATACATCTTAATAAACACCCTTGAACTGTGATCCCTTGCGTCTGTCTTTACTGTTGCCACAATTAGTTCCTTGCAGCAGTCAGTTAGCCAACTGATGACCGTGCGTAATGCAGCCGGAAAGCCATCTTGAAACGGAAGTCTTGAAAAAGGCCTTCCCATGATTCACAGGACCAAAGTTCACGAACAGCTGCAAAGTCTTCCAAAACACTTTGTGAGTGAGACGTAGAACTTCAGGGCACAAGCAACATCCAGCGAACGCAATGCCCTTTCCGCCAGCAACAAAGGTTTCAGGAAAAGAACAGGTAACACCAAAAGGCATGTGGAGGTTGATTTCCTACAGAACCTTTGGCATGAAGGAGGTGTGCGTACGTAGCACCAGCCTCGATTTGTGGAAAGTCAGGTATGGTTGTTTGTAGGATAGGATCTGCATGGTGTCCAGTCAACTGCATATCACCTACCCTCCTGGCAGAGGTGATGGCCACTAGGAAAGCAGTCTTCCACGAGAGGAACTTGAACAGAGCCTGATGCAGAGGCTAAAAGGGGGCATCCATGAGCCTCGTCAGAACCACACAGAGTTCCCACACCAAGGATGGGGCCTTCCCCGGTGGGAAAGATCTGAAATTTCCTTTGAGAAACTCCTTGACGAGTCGGTGGTACCAAAGCGAAGACCTTCCTCGCGGCCTGGTGTAACGGGAGATAGCCGCCAGATGCACCTTGATGGAGGAGTGCGCCGGTCCGGCCTTGGCCAAGGAAAGCAAGTACGGCAGGATCTGTGGGGCTGTGACCCTCAAAAGGGGTAATCTTCTGTGACCGGTACCATGTAGCGAAACATTTCCACTTGTGACTGTAGCACTTCAAGGTCAACAACGCCTTGGTCTTCCCAAGGATTTCCCTACAGTCTGCTGGCAACTCATATCCTCCAAACTTTAGGGTTGCAAACTGAATTAGGTTTCGTGACTGGTGAAAACAATCTGAGCAACTCATCAAAATGCTGTTTAATTATGAGATTAGTGGGGGAGAAAACAATTTCTTCAGAATATTTAAAAGCTGAAATGGCCACTGTTTATGATGATTTTTAGAATCTGGCCTGGAGGCCACTCTAGTTATGGTGAACAGGGGAACGCTGAAAAGTTAGCCAAAACCCAATCAAGATAGCAATGGAGAGCCGTCAAGGCTATTCTCAGGAGAGTGTGGTCAAAGGTCCACAATAAATCCACACAGTGAATCACACAATTTAATATAGACAGGAATGTATAAAAATACAGTATTTATGAACATGAAATACAGGTCATAATATGACAACACTCAATATCAAACATATATAGTCACCATAGGTTTTTAAAATGCATTGAATGATTTAAATCAAGAAAAGAGGATAAGTAAAGTGATGCAATAAAATGGAACCAAGTCACAAGAAATATTCCGTAACTTCAAAAGTCCAATCCCTAAAAAGATTGGGGTCTTGTGACCAAAAGCCACAATATTGTGTTGGTGATTGTTCAAAAAAAGAGATGCAACAAAGTTACTAGTTAAGTTCAATGTGTTCTTATCTTTCAGGGTTTACTGCTCAGGTGTGACAACCAAAAAGCAGTGGAATGGAGGGATACAAAGAGGCCTGTTCTCAATGTTATTCTAAGGAGGACAGGAGGAGACATCAAGAGTAAATGCTTACTTACTGCCCAGAATCTGGAATTTCCCAGAGGACTGGATGGGTTGACATAGTAGGGGGAGGGGGGAAGGGTGACAGACACTGGAGGTTGGAGTTCGTGCTGTTGGTTCCGGTGAGAGGTGTCCAGGAGCTGTGGGTGCAAGGATTATTCTGGTCGGGTCCAGGAGCCGAGTGCAACCTTTGGCCATGGAAAAATGTAGAAAGCACCAATGCAGCTCTCTTCAGGGCATTCCACAGGATGAGGAAAGGCAAATTCCAAGGACAGCCACCACACACAGACGGCGGCAGGCGTCCTTCCAATCGCAGAAGTCCTTCCAGAGTATGATCCCTTGAAGCTGGAAAGCTGAAATTTGGAAGAAAAGCGACCACCAAAGTTCCGGCTGTAAAAGCGGAAAAGCAATGGGTTTAGCCAGGTAGTCCACTGTAGAGCTGGTCAGTCCACCGGGTGGTCCAGGGACACTTTAGAAGGCTCAGGATGGCTGGATCCTAGCGAACACGTTGAGACTGCTTGGTCCCATCAGTCCAGGGGTTGAAGCACCGCACAGAGCCCTCGCTGATCAGGTAGTCCAACAAAGCTTCACCAGGCCAAGTGATGCAGGGCCTCTTCAGGAGTCTTTTGGAAATTCAGCCAGCTGTTGTTCTGCAAGGGATTGTTGGCTCCAAGGCGGGCCTGAGGAAATGGCTGCAGGGAGACCTCTTCTTATCCAACATCCAGCCTGGCAGCAAGTCCAAGCCCACCAATAGTAAGGATCTGCACCAATCAAACAACCGTTAATTGTCCAATGAGGGACAACTATTGATTTCACTCATGCCCCATACCTAGACTCACTGGCACCATGGATGTGGAGTAGGGCCAGACACTCCAACCCACTTCCTGAGCCACACACACATGCACGAGCGAGCACACATATCTAGTCCACGAAAGCTGCAGCTTTCCCAGGCAAGTGCATGACCTAATATGGCAGTTCCTGACCTGGCAAGGCAGTAAGAAGGTGAAGCTGTCATGATGCCTACCCCTGGGCTGCTGGACCAAGCCCATCCGCCCCGGAAGCAGGCATCCGGACATCTGTTTAAACCTCAGAAGCCCCGGCTAGGGGCTATCTGGGTTCAGTCCTGGCGCCTTGGGCGCCAGGCTCATAGTCATCACTTACCTCAGGCAGACCATGCTGCACATGCATCCAGGCCAACGTGAGACCTGGAGGGACTATTTTTCCACAAGGACTACTTTTCACTCGGGTGTGGTTCTAGGGACTTCTTACCTGGGACTACTTTCAAAGCTATTTAAACCACGCCCGATCTTCTACACACGCTTCGTGTTATTCTGCATTAAGCAGCGTAACGCTCACTGTGTCAGCAAACCTGCATCCAGCCTTCTGCCACGCCCGCCTCAAACAAGGAGCCCCTAGGAGAGAAAAGAAAATAGAAGAGGTTAGACTACAGAATTTAATCGGATTCCTCACCTGATTTCGGATCCTGCATCACTCCGAACTTGAAGGGACATTCTTCCGGCACGCATCGCATCCCAGCTGCAGCGCCGCTCCATTTTCACCAGCCCACAGCATCTCCGACTCGGCGCCGCCTCCGTCACTTTTTCGGTGATTTTCAACACCTGGGGAAAAGACAAGAAAAAGCAAGGTGAGCCTAAAGAGACTAAAAAGACAATAACTTATATTACAAGACTTACCTGATTATCACTGGAGGCTTTACCCTTCAAATCACCGCATCTAGGAAAAAGGAAGAGACAGTGAGCTAATCTCACGCACCTTTACAGGACAGTTTGGGTAATACAGACTCTTACCTGAACGCCGCCAGCAACCTCCAGACAGAATGTGCGGCCGCAAATCAACAGGGGAGTGCAAGAGTGAACTTTGGACATTTTGAACTCTTTAAAAACTTGGCAAACTCAGGACTCAATAATCGTCTAGAACCCCAACACCTAAAACCAGTGAAGTAACTGGTATCTACGCGCCCCTGCATGCCACGCAGGATGGAGAGCTCACCAATCAAAAATATAAGGTGAGAAACTGACCGGGAATATCGGAGGTGGCAAGTGGGGAGAACGGGAGCAGGGAGGGGGGTCTGCATTCACACCCACAGGGCTAAATACCTTTCTCCGTCTACAGGAGAATATTTCTACGAGTCAAGCTTACAAGACTGAGGGGGTCCGTCCAGACGGTCACCTTTGCCCTATGCTTCACGCTGGTGGAGGCCGCAGCTGTCCGGGTTCGATCTACGCCCCCTGTGGGAACCAGGTGAGCGTAACAGAAACAACAATATGCCAAAGAACAAGCAAAAATCTTGTGGCGTGGACACTTTAAGGCACCAGCCACATTAAGTAGCCATACGCTGTAAACATGAATGTGCATACTAGAAATAACACAAATATGAGAAAAATAATATTGCAGCCACCAGCTTGCCTTAAGGCACATATAAAAGTAACCAAAATTCACAAGTGTAAAAAGCTAGGGTGATACAAAAGTATCCCAACTGCACTGCTAGATGCTGTGTGTAATGTTAAAAAGTTACACACACTAAAAGACAAAAAGGTAAACAGTTTTCCATTACTGATAATCTTAACGACTGAAAAGTCTCCCCACAACAAAAGAGCCAAAGGCAAGGGGAGTGAAGCTGAAGGTAGTTTTTTTCCATTGCAAAGAGGTTTACTCTTTGGGAACCACCAAAACCTGACGAGTTCTTGATGTTTTGAGCTCACACTCGTGGTGAAGCTGGAGGCTTCGCTTCCATGTAAAAAGTCAGGAAAGGCTAAAAAAAAAAAAAAGCGAAAGTTTGGAGGTCCATAGAAATAGAGAGGGAAATTTGCCAAAAGAGAAATCTTTCCTAACAGCCACCAAGTGAGTTCTGCAGATGTCAACCTGAACTCCACTCTGTGGCAGTAGGTGAAACAAAAGGCATAAGACCTCCTCAAGCGGAGCTCAATAGCAATGTCATGCCCACTTGCTCTGGTATTGGGAATGGGTGGATGAATTTCTGAAGGCTTGAATTACTTTTCTTGAGATCATTCTAGTGTCCAGAGGTACATTTTCCAGTTATCAGGCTGATGGGGCTAGAGATAAAGGGTAAGGATGGAGAACAGATACCTGTTCCTGATGGAGAAGGTCTTTAACTGCTTGGAATATAATTGATACTCCGTGTTGAGGTGAAGGAGATCCAAAAACCAAATCCTCATTGGTCATTGTGAAATGGAGATCTTGAAGTTGCTGATCACTCTCTGTAGAAGAGGGAAGTCATAAAATGTCCCATTGTTCCAATCTGTCTAGAAGGTATCGCAGAGAGAGAGCAGGTTGAGGCCCATCCATGGATTCGAATGAGGGGCATTTGTAATTATTTTCCATTGCAAAGAGGTTTACTCTTTGGGAACCACCAAAGCTTGACGAGTTCTTGATGTTTTGATCTCACACTCGTGGTTTCCCTACATTGAACCTGTTGAGCATGTCTACTTCCATGTTTTGCTCTCTTCGGGAGGCAAGGAGCTACCAGGAAGATGATGTGAGTAATGTCTCACAAACAAATAGTCAGACGACAAAGATCTGGGGTGCGCACCCCTTTTGCCCCGCCTATTGACATAAAACATCAAAGTAGTGCCATCAGTAACATCTGGTTTTGAATCGGAGGAAGAAATACTATGATCGCATTGAAAATAGCTTTTAATTCCAGGGCAGACAGATACTTGCCTTACTATAAGCCGTGGACAGAGATGAGTCGATGGTGATCAAAAGAGAGTCGGGAGGAGTTCTCCAAGGAGCAAACCCCCCCCATGAGGTTATGTGACTGCTGCCACAAAAGAAGATCTATCAGATGAAGAGGAATTGGGATAGAATCCAGTTCAATGCTGGTCTCTTACGATCAATGTTGAGCCAGAGGCAGTTAGATACTCTTCATTTTAAACCTGGCGAATGGGAATTACAGGAGGCCAAAAGGCCCACCAATCTCAAACAACAAAGCAGAAGAGCTTGTCCAGGATAGGAAATGAGAGGCTTCAGCATCTATGCCAGCTGTTCTCTCCAGATTAGGGAACATAGTCCCACCTGTAGAAATGGAGGCCAAAGTCTGGGCTGGTATGAATTCTGAATATGTAAGACTAATTTAGAAGCCCTGTTGTAACAGGTTGAGAAGTCTCTGAAAGATTCTTGATGCATGGAGCTCCCGACGAGCCAGTAATGCAGATACAGATCCACACAGATATAAACACATACACCCCTCCACCTTAGTACTTTCTGCAAAGGCATACATGATTTCTGTGCACACCCCCTGGGCAAAGCAGAGCCTGAAGGGGAGAAAAGTGTACTGAAACAGTTGTCCATTACAGAGAGAAACAAATCTTTCTGGTGAAGTTTTCAAATCATTACTTGTAGGTAGGCGTCCTTTAGGTCCACTGATAAATCCAATCCCAGCACATATGCACTATGCAATCAGCGCTGGCATCACCACATTAGATTTTTCCAGGGGAAGAAAAAGATAAATAAACAAGGAGGTCAAGCACTACCCTCAAGCCAGCCTGGTTCTTTGTGGGTACTGGGAATATGCACAAGTAGAATACCAGACCCTGCTCTTGTGCTGCTTCTCGCTCAGCAATCATCGGACACATTTTGTAATTTCCAGGCAAAGTGCTGAATAAGAGGTGGGAGAGGATTGTGGGGTCTAGAGGGTGTAAGTGGAAGACGAAAACCCACCAAAATGTTGGAAGTGATGAAGAGATCTGCAAGATGTGGATGCCAGGCCTTCATATGCCAGGTCAGCCTGCAGCCAACTGGAGTCTGGAGGACATGGAGGCCTATTTCATTGTTTTTATTGCGCATTGAAGAAGAGGGTGGTGCATAAACCCTTTCATGGCCATCCTTGGTTGCTTACAGTGCTGCATGTTTGGGGATCTGTCCGGGAGGCATGCCCGCCGCCCTTTGTAGCCATGGAAGGCGCAAAAGGCCCTGGATATGGAGTCTTGCCTGGAATGGGCTTGCTGATTGGATCTGGTTTGAGACTTGGTCATCAATGCCAAGGACTTTGCTGTTAGTGAACTGTTGCTTATTGCTTATTTTTTTGGCTGCTGAGCAATGAAACCGGTTCATGGTATCAAAGGTGAGCTACAGTAATCGGTCTTGGATATCTTGAACGAAACGGGTCGACTGTGTTATTATGCCTGACACTAGGCTAAAAACACGGGCTTCCCGCTTGTTATCAGGAAGGCTTTGGAAACCCTGTTGGACCAAATGCTATGGTCCACGCCGATTCATACACCACTTAATGGCGGACTTGGTTCCGCATTCCATCTCAAGATGGTAATGGACCCGGGATGTTATGTTGTTTATTTAAGCGACGCACGTCTAAAGGTGCGTGTCTTTCAATTCGCATTAGTATTCATGCGTTTGGCAATAGAGGGCCATTGCCGTCTTCCCAAGACCCTGCAAAGAGCCAGAACCACCTCTTCATGCACACAAGCGTTACAGGCACAACGAACTACGGATGAACTCGGTGTGCTACACGTAGATTAGGTCATTAGAATTTAGTTATTCATGTTTAAACCACAGCGTTTAGCCGATTGCATCTACTGGCTCAAGACTTCCTCCCCTAAGAGCCATCTCACAGCAAGTGCACACTTAACTGTCCCTGCTTTTCCAATCAAGACGGAAAACGGCTTCAACAACCCTGTGGCTAACGGGTTGTGTAGCCCCCCCCCAGTTACAACGGATTGACAATCCTCATTGGGTACGCTTCTCATTGATAGAGTCTAAGAAATACAATCCTTACCGCCCAATAGTAACCATTGTTAATATCTATCCCTTTTGTTGCAGATCTTCAACTAAGAAGTACTGCTCGCCTGAATTTCTCCTGCACTCCAGATTTCCATCACACCTGGGCGGGGATTTAAAGGGTGCTTAGAGAAACCTTTCACTGCTCTGGTGTATGCAAGTCATGGTTCCCCAAGACGAGTTCTGTATATATTCACGACACGTATCCACGCTGAGCACCTCAGGTCCGCACTCCCGCAAATTACATGACTGGCTGCATCGACTTGGTGCACAGTGGACTTCAGAGGATAATAAGCCACTTCCTTTGCGTCTGCTAGGCCAGTTTTAAACACAGTCAGCTTACCTTGTCAAGGCGAAGATCTGGAAGGAAATTGTCTATTTAATGCCAAAGTTGCAGATTCAGCCAGCAAAAGAGCATCTGCATTAGCCAGTTTTAAGCTAAAGGCTGCAATAAATTAAGACTTCCTCCTATAAGATGCAAGGAGTTGGCACTCCTTCGATAGAAGAGAGGCAGAATCTTTAAAGGTGGATGTGGAGGAGGGTTTTCCGTAAAGGGAGATTGCCATCAGCACAGAAGATGGAGGCTGAGGATGAAATGAAAGTTGTGCCATGTCTGAGGTCACTTGAAGATACATGGGGTCAATTTTGTTTATTAGTGGCATGGCATGATTGAAGCTTTTGCAAGATTTTGAAAACTAAAGAGAGCTCTTCACTTTGAATACGAATACTGGCAAGCATGCCAACTCCATGGCAAATAATCTTCCTCAGCCTCATTATCCACACCATCTTTAAAAAAAAAAAGATTTTTTTTTAAAATGCACATATAACGCAAAAAGAGAAAAGAAAACATATGCAGATACATCATGCATTACTAGTGAAATAAAAGCAAAATAAGGCATAATGTGGAAAAGCATTAATAGGAAAATCATAGTCAGTTAATCAATGCATAGATATTCAAATATTATTTAGTGCTACATGGATATAAAACTGTAATTTCAGCCTATAATCAGTGCTGCCTCACATGTTGGCATCCCTAGATTCTTAATTTTCTGCAGTGCCAAAGATCACATGCGATGTGCTGCTGCAACTACAATCTAATCAGCTGAGTATATTAGAGACTAGAATTAGTCCAATTGAGTGCTGCAAAAATCACCATATCCCTTCGAATTCCATTAGGTCTGGGCATCCCGTTAGTATGTGCTTAGAGATTGCCATCAATTGCCACTCAATGCTGAGTTTACATATGCAGCAAAGCCACAATTCACGCTGTGTTCCAGACCACGCCCCCAAGTATTGATAGACCGGGAGAATGCTGAATCATAGATATGTGATAAAACGTCTCAGCAATGGGATGCAATACTTTGTTAGGTAACTTCGGTGAGCGCCGGGCAAATTACCCTGAGCAGCATACAAACAATACCGTTTCCTGAGTGTAAGCTCAGAGATAGATAGCGATCTATCCAAATGTACCGATCTAGTTTTTAGTAATGTAATGAATAGCGTAGTCTCGATCTCTTTAGGCACACGTTTTAATGTCGGTCAAGTGCAATGTTACAGTCTTGGCAGTTCTCGATATGCCAAATTGTCGTGCTTACTGCTCACATGTTGAGCCATTAGGGCCAGCAATGCCATTTTCCCGCTATACAAGCTTGATAAACAATTTACAGTATGCCACCTTCCAAAGTATGAATAGATATGGTAGCCCAACTTGAGGCGTAATGCCTTGACTGGTACCAATTTAGGGAGGCAGAGCAGTGAGCGTAACAATTTCCTTTCTAGTCCGTCTAGCCAGGTTAAATGCTGAGCTGGCAGTTTTTCAAAACAGCCCATGATGCAGGGAATTACAACTTTTTTATATACCTCAAAAGCATGCCTTGAATTGAGGCACTGCATTTCCTATTGAAGTTTGTAATGAACTGCCATTGAACCATGACTTGAGCATGTAGCATATCTTTATAAACCGTAAACATGCTGTCAAAAACTTCTGCAGTACCCCATATTCCCAAATCATGTGGTAGAAGGTGCCCTCTGCCCTTTTGCATCGGAGACATTCTGTATCTTCTTTTCCTCCCCAACTGGCCATTTGCGTTCTGGTGTAATAAGACCTGTGTAGGATTTGCAGCTGTATCAGTCTGAGTTTAGCGTCAATGCCTATTATCCTTGGGGAAATCAAAGCCTCCACCCATTCTTCTGCCTCCAGTGCACCCAGGTCCTGTTCCGATTTCTCTCTGAGGTGGGCGAGTTCCCCAGAGCCAAAGGAGTTGATTGCCTGGTAGAGGGTGGAGGTTACCTTGGAAGGAATGTGGTGTGGGAGGACATTGGTTTCCAGAGGGGGAGCAGGTGGGTATGTTGGTGAGGTTCAGGAATTGGGTGTTGATAGCGTGTGTGAGAGTTGGAGGTATCTAAAGCAGTCCATAGGCAGCAATCAGTGTTTCGTTTGTAGAGTTTCGAAGTCTATCAATCGCCCTTCATGAATGATATCTGCCAGTGTGGATACCCCTTTCCTCTCCCAGATTTCAAAGTGGCCCATTCTCTCGATTTCGGGGAGGTGTGTGTTGTGCCACAGGGGTTGGATCAGGGTTGGTCTGCCGCCACAGCCGATGTGTCTGTGTATTTCCTTCTAGACTCGATGGATGTGGAGGGACCTGCTCAGTACCCCTCTTCGGTTCTTTTTGTCATCATATAGTATGTGTAGGGGGCAAGGGGAGTCGGTCTCCCGCGTTTCAACCCGGGTATGTGGGAGCAGTGGGTCCCCATGTAGCCATTAGTTTGCCACTCCTGCCTATGTAGCCCAATAATATATGCAGATGTTGGGCAATCCGATGCCCCCTCCCACATCGAGCGGTGAAGTGTTTTTAATGCAACGTACGCAGGGCCCCATCGACGTCTGAAAATGTTGCGGCCGGGATGGGAAGTGGGGCGTTTTGGAGGACATACAGGAATCTCGGGAGCGCCAGCATCTTAAACAGTGCCGCCCTCCTGAGTAGTGAAAGTGGGAGAGAGTGCCAGTGGGTGACATTCTCGAACTTTTGCATTATCGGGAGCAGGTTCAGTTTGAGAAAGTCTTACTGTGTTACGCTAACCCATATACCCAGGTAGGTGAAGCCCAGTACTGAAATGGAGTATGGGCAGGGCTCTGGAATTGCTTAATCCGGCCCTTGAACCGGGAAGTAGATTGTTTTTTGTGCGTTTAGCCAGAGTCCCCCAAAGTGTTGGTATTCCTCCAGAGTTCTGGTCAATCAGTAGGAGGTTTTGGGATTGCTGAGGTATAACAGGAGATCATCTGCGTACAGCGAGACACGTTCCTACCCTCCATTTGGCCAAGCGAACCCCGCCCATTGTGTGTCTGTTTGTAGCCCAATCGCAAGAGGTTTGATGGCCAGGAGAAATAGTAGGGGCGAGAAGGGGCATACCTGCCTGGTGCCCCGGCCCAGCTATCTATCACATTGTTGCAGGGTTGCAGGATTACCATTGGCCCTTGACCTTTGCCATCCACCCCTGGATTAGTGTTCCCTGATTGGCTGGAACTGGTCTCCCCAGGCCTGGGATCCAGCTCTGTTCGCAGTGCTCTGTGTACTTTCTCAGGGTGATGAGAAATACTATGTGTCCCCATTGTTGCCATCAGTATAACCATTTTGCCATAGAGTGCGCCTGCAGTTTGAAAAGTTGTAAAATACCACTTGTATCGCTTCGTGTTTGCTTCGTTGGGAACTGCTCCTCTTCCCACTGCAAGCGAATAGCCATTTTTCGGCTCTGCCGCACCAAGTGGGTGAAGACTGCAAAATTGAGCTTTCTGGTATGCAATTAGTGAGGATTTAATTCTGCTATTTTGCAGGTGGCTCCTTCTCTCTGGGACCAGGAATGGTCTGCTCCTCTGGCCTTGGCTACGTGCACCAGTCCTGTACAGTGTGCTGCAAAATCAGTTTTCCTTCGTTCCATATTCTGAGGCCTGTGGCTTCATGTAATTCTACTATGGTTATGCTATAACTTCTATATATCTATATTGTATTCATTTCCTTATAGGTTAGTGGTACTTGGTCCTTCCAGGTTCCTTCTATGATCCTGCTGTTCCATATGGTTAGTTGCAATAAATTGGCTGCAAGATTGCTCTGCATCTCTTGCTTTTCTTGGGTTTCTGCATTTGGCGAGTGAGGCAAAATAATAAAGGCTTCCGACCGTATGTATATGTATCATCTAGCTACAGAACTGTGTAAGCATGTTCTTTGTGTGTGCAAGTGTGTGTCTGTGTAACTTCGTGCAGGGATGAGAGTTTGCTTTGTGGCTAACGTTACTATGTCATGGTGTCTCTAATGACGTCAGCACAGCTAGATATTTGTCATTAGTCGATCAGGTCCAGTGAGGCACCTGAATCCATGATCAATGAGGCACTTTTATCCAGGAAGACGTCAGCTGAGTAATGTTTGAATGGTTGTCCGGGAGAATACCTGTTCGCATATGTGGATGTCACTGGCCCTCCTGGGGGCTGGCCAAACAGTGACTGGAATCTTGCATTTCTGGCTCTTCGGGCTGTCATGCTTATGGTGGTCAAGAGGGGCCTTCCAGGGACCCCCTCTTCAAAAGTATCACAACACCCATCTGGTAGCAGGGGGGCAAAAGTGAGGGCATCACATGGTCAGACCATGAATTATTGCAAGTTCAATTGATTTGGAACCTGCAATCTACAGGGGTAGGACAATGGCAATTGAATGGACCTTCTGGTGAGTGAACAAGTTTTCAAATATTTTATGGTTCAAGAAATGGAGGACTACTTTTAAGTACAGCAGGGAGGAGGGTCTAGCCTAGGCATGGTATGTGCTGTCGCAAAGGCGGTCCTTAGATGGATGTTTTTTTTATACTTTATTGTTCATTGGTAATACAACCTTTTACACACTGACATTTAAACTCAACAGATAACATAACTCCTAAAAAAAAAAAGCATGAATATCGCATGGATCCAGAACAATCATTAAGTAAAAGCACCCATCCTGTTATAAAACCACAGAGTGCAAAAGCTGTAATGCAAAAGAGAAATGTAAAAACACTAAAAATACATCAGTATGAGTTCATCGAGAGGGGGAAAGGAAGGCGCTAGCCACAAACCTATTTATAGTTGTTTAATCGGTCAGATAAGCATGACCTTGATACGATTCCAAATATGGCATGCAACTGCCGTAATAATCAAGGATTTGGCGCAATATATGGCACTCCAAAATTGGTCAGATCCGTAATCTCCAAATTTCGGTTTAAATATCCCGGTAACATATCCTGCATAAACGTTCCTCCTTAGGCAACCCAGTCCAGGCACCTGCATTGGCAAAGACTGCCAACTGTTCGCCTCTCAGATATAAGATAAATCATATGAGACGTGGAGAGTGGCACTTAGTAGGGTAACTATGTGGTTCATGGTGGAAATTACCTTGGCGAGTATTTCTCATACTTGGCTTTACCTGCCAGATAGGTGAGTAACTGGATTCTGTCCCATTCCATTGTCCTTTTCACATGGCGAGATAAGTGGAAATCAATGAAGGTAGCCGCCCCAATTGCAAGTAAATGGCTACTGACCATACGATACAACTCAATAAACCAGCAGCTGTGAGGACGCCTGACCTGGTGGGTTGTAGCTAACCTTAACAGAGGGTTGCTATTCCCCTCGGGATGGGCGAAATTGGCCCAACGTCTACAAGCAGAGATTTTCCAACAGGCCAAGAGGGATGGCAGACCCAGCTCACATCTGATCAGCTCCACAGAGGTGGCACAAGGTAGGCCCTAGAGGGAACTTAATATTTTGGCCTCTAGGGTCGCCAACCACCTAATTGACCGTTCCAGATAGATCTCTAGGCCACAATGTATAGTGGGTACAATAGACATCATATAAGCTTGAACCTTGGCCTTGATGGAACCTTCCCCAATCTTATTTATAGGCCTCCTCAGAACCAGCCACTTCTTCCAGGCCCTAGTCGTAATATTATTTGACAGGTGTGTGGACAAGTTATTGTTCCGTAAGTAAACGCCCAAATATGTTTACTCACAGGTACACTCAAATAGGGCGGTCGCCCACCCACCAGATGAAGTTTGAATTTTTTGAGACCTTCTTCCCAAAGAGGACAATCTTAGTTTTGTGGGCATTTATCACAAGGCCATTTGTTTTGGCATACTGAGAAAGAGCATGCAATGATCGTTGAAGACCAAATCAGGGTTCTGGCCAGTATTGCTGTGCCATCAGCATATGTAAAGCAGTGCAGCCTCTTGTTGCCTTAGGTGGGAGGGTGATTATTTCTGAGCCGTTCAAGATGTTTGTGAAAATCAGCTACATACAGATTGTACAGCAAGGGTGCTAAGGCACAACCCTGTTTCAACCTTTTGTGTGCAGGGTACAGTTCGGATAACTCCCTGAGATCAACAAATTTGGATTTTCCTATCAGAATATAACAGTTTGAGCTGGGAGGGATCAATACCCCAACTGGATAGCTTCTCCCAAAGACGGCTGCATATAACACTATCAAAGGCCACAGAATAATCCGCAAAACATATACAAAAATTGAAGTCAGGATATTGCCAGAAATCTGAAATAAGTGTCTGTATGGCCCAGATCGGGTGGGAAGTGCTATGGTTCTTTCATAAGCCAATTTGAGAGAAATGAAGAAGTCCCTTTTCAGTGACCCAGGTAGTCATAGGTTCCAACAATACACTTGCAAACATTTTCGAGGAGCAGTCTAACATTGCAAGCATACAATAGTTCATAGGTACCTCTCGCGGGTCAATTTTGTGGACCAGGACCAAAATGGCGTGAAGCCAAGTCTCGGGAATGAAACCAGTTTCACAGACATGAACAAAAAAAAAATAAGTGAAATAGGGTCAGCCTTAGTGACCATGTTGTTCATGCCATCAAGAAACAGAAAAGATATGTCCAGAGCAAAATATGTTTAGAAAAAATGTATCCAAATTTATTAAAGGTGATACAAAAATTGAAAACTAGTGAATAAATCACTCAAAATTATTATACACTGATCATTTTAACATAACAGAACAGCAGCAACAATATGCCGAAAATCGGCTAAAACTTCATCACTCATACTCAACATACATAGTACATACATACACACACAACTCATCATACCGTGGCATACATCCAAAGTACTAAAAACACAGAAAACATGCTAAGAACCAATGGGGAAGAGGAATTCATAACTAGTCCCCATAATAACACTCATTATTGCGGTGTTTACAAACAATAGAAATAATTCACAAACAATCTATTGTCAGGGTGGATAGGAAGAACAAATGCAAAGATCACATCCCTGTAGAATTTTTTCTCTCGACCGGTTTCGACGTGTAGTGGTGGTTAACTGAACGTCTTCCTCAGGAGGTGGGTGTTACCATGCTGATGAAAACCTAGCTGCTGCAAAAATCTATGCAGTGTAGTGTGGCCAGTCACGCGAGACAATTCAGGACTAAAACATAACCTGGAGGGCGCCCCATGCAGTTTAAGATGATCCAGCGCTGCATGTATTTGAAAAGTGAAGAGGCAGCGCAACTTAGCCTGAGCCTTCAACGCCGTCTGTAAATGACTGCAAAACGGTTGCTGTATAATGGAATTGTCCAGCAACGAGGGAGAACAGATGGTAATCTCTTTGTTTGAAACTAGTTGTAAATTCGAAACGCTACGCATGCGTTTAGGGACCTGCAAGGAGTGGCTGGCTGTTGTTCATGCCATCAGGCCCTACCATACAGGATGATTTCATTTTACCAATGAGCCCCACATAATCAGTTTCTTTACATTGTTGCCATACCAGAGATCCAGTCATAGATTATTTAGGAACTTTATCAAGGAATTCATTAGTGTCCCAATAGATCTTTTTTTTATCTGGGAGGCCCAAACCGCTCCCCCCCACCTGTGAAGCGGCACCAGCCAAAGCAATACTTATCACATACCAACATTTCATAGAATCATTGGTGAAAATCAGTCTGTTAACGTAGGACCAATTTGCGTTGGGAGGTGCCACGACAATGGCTACATAGCTTGTAGAGGGATCTAACAAGGCGGGTGTCGACCCTTCCCAGCAGATTCCAGGTTATTATTTCGGCAAATGACCCTCAGAGCTTTATTTAACTTCCTCTTCATTTTTGCAATTTGCGCCTCAGATCACACCAGACGTGAGACTGGGTCTCCACCGTGGGAGGTGTATACCCTGGGCACAGCTGAACATGCTGACCAAGCGACCAAGCTGCCAGTCATGAGCCTCTAGCCTCTCCACTTAATATTTATCGTTGATGGTGGCGGCCGTCCAGCAAAGGCAATTACCCTGAAGATTAACCACAGGGTTAGCAATTAATTTGGCTTTGGGCTTGACTTTGGTGAAAACAAAGTAAATTCTGCTTTCATATGGTCCTTTGGACCATGTAGGTATATAGCCCCCTTTGTTGGTGAGCATAGCAGCCATATCGAATTCAGCAAGGACGTCACACCAGTCCCCTCCCAGTTTACCCAGTTGGGCCTTGGAGACCATCACAGGACCTGTGCCAGCCACACAATCCACATTGAAATCTCCTGTCAAAACAATGGAACCCTTGTGGTTTATGGTGTGCGACTCCTGTAGGATATTTTTAACAGTGGCCTTAAGGGAAGCAGTACAGCCACCATCCGAGGGGGGGGTCATAGATAGACGTGTGTGGAAAGGGGAGTTGTGGGGTACATGACCCCACAGAGAAGGTTACTGTGCATCCACCTGCCCTCGTGAGGTTTCAAATTATATGCAGACTTGGTGCCCTTGCAAAGGCTGCCTTAAGGACGCCCTGCGAGAGGGATCTTAAGACAAACTGAAAAGCAACGTAAAGCCATCTAAATCAAACATGCTTGTCAACCAAGTCTTCTGTAGGAAGAAAATGTTAGCATTCAACAGATGAACCTGGCCCTCGCTGTGTAACAAGAAGGGACTGTGTCTTCGCGAGTTCCAGGAAATGAAACAAATTGTAGGAGAGCAAGGCTTATATCAATGTATTTAGGGAGAAATGTTTAACCATGTGCCAGCTTCTCAATCACCATTCCTTATCTGTGACTTTTCTGAGGTGGCAGTATGAGGGGCACACCAAACGCCCTTTGGTCTCAAATCATATTCAGCGTCCATTGCTTTAAAGGTCTGAAAATAGCCACCTCAAAGCCAAGTTCAGTGAAATCATCAGTATGATGGCAGATCATCTGCGCTGCTTTGCTAGAGGCCATAGTCACCAAGACCCAATTGGTAAGGCTATCTACTCTGGGCAGTTCAAGAGATGAAATGTCAGTGTTGGCCAAATTATTAAGCGCAGAGATTAAACTGAAAAGTTGGAATAACCACGTTCAGTTTAGAAATGGTTTGGAATCAGTAGGGCATCTTTCAACAATTTTAATATATTTAGACCCATTAACCTGCCCTTGCCGAAACTGGTCTGTACGTTGTGTCGATTCAACCAAACTGAGCTTAGATAACAGATGAATTTTATCGCTCGTGTGGTTGAATTCCTGTAGATTATACAGCTTAGCTGATTCCGGCCCAAGACGGGTGAAATCAATCCTGTCAGTACCCTGTATAGACTATGCCACATGTAAGCACCTTCCAATAAGCCGATGATGCTCATCGGCCGATGCCCATCTCTCACCAGATCTTGTTTCTGTTCCCCTACTGCTATAGCCCTTACCAGACGGTCTGGATTTTGATGGAATGGTGGAGACGCTGGTGGTTGGCTGAGGACTACGATTTTGATCGACATTAACCATTTGCCCCCGGTCCATGATCCTTACAGTCTTGCTCCGACCTCAAACACTCCGCCATCCTCTTGCCCCCAGCGATGGTGACCCAGTCATCTAAAGGGCAGCATAAATGGACCCGCCTTACCATGCCATCCCGACTCATTTGTAATAGTGTAATATCCCTGAACAAGTTTAGGATTAGCTTTAGATTCGGGTGGCCCAAGACCGGCTAACTGGTCCCCCCCGGGTTTCTGATACATGCCTTGGTTGAAGACTGCCATCTACTTTGTCGGGGCTCACTGCTAAAGGGCTATTAAGCATTGACAGCTCAGCACAGAGCACTTCCAACGCGTGGTACTCGGAATAGGCAACAATGTTGACAGTACTTTGTTCAATGGGTGGTTCCTTGGTTGATTTCTTTACCCGGTGACCGTGAAACAGGAGGAATGACAGTGGCAATGTCCCGTTTACTATTGGAGGGTTTGGGCCCCAAGGCCTTAGAGCCGCCTATTTTATTCCGAAAGCAGAGCTTTTTCCCTAGGGAAGGGACACCAAAAGCCATTCGCTGTAGGACCTCACCCAAGAGCGAGGTGGTGTTACGCTCACCTGGTATCCACAGGGACGCCACCCAGCCGGGTTACTCGCTGGTATGCTTCTCAGCTTTGCCCTGATGTGGTCTGCGGGGAAGGTTCTGCCTGAAAATACAGGAGGACTGTGTTCAAGACTGACCGACTGGGGTAAGTATCCTCCCTCCCCCCCGTATGATTTCAGTCCCTCTGGCACCCTCTCCTCACTTTGTGGTAGAGTTAGGTGTGCTCTCCGTCCTGCCTTCTTTGCAGGGGCGCGTTGTCTTTCATGGGCGTGTGCGGTGCAGTTACTTCACTGACGCCGGCCCGTTTGATATTGTTCAGGTAGGTCTTATTGCTGTTCTTTAGTTTTGTTGCTATCCTGCAAGCCTTTCTTTGTTTAAAATGTCTCTTTCTCCCTTAGGTATGCGGAGCTTCAGCGCGGCGAACTGGCTTGGTTGAGCCCTGCTGGTAAATGATGGTGCATTAAGAGCGCTATGATGCGGTAAGTAAGCGCTATGCGCAGCGCTGCGAAGTCGTGCCTTTGCGAACCTGTGTTTTCCTTCCTTGTAGGTCGCGGTGTTCTTCAGCGCGAGTGGAATGTCCAGAGTGGTGCCAGCCGAGAGGCGACCAGCCAGGTAAGCCTTTTGAGCAGCTTGTAATTTGCAAATGTCTCTACCGCTTTCTTTAATGTTGCCTCTATCTTCCTCTTTCAGGTCGTTCAGTCCGGGAGGCATGCAGATTCGAGGAAGCTGTTCTCAGTAGCTGCGAGTGGCTAAAGATGAAGACTGCAAGTAAGATGCTGCTGCTAATCATGTTCCTTTTGTCTCCTTGCAGGTTCTGCTTCTCTGAGGTTCGAGGGAATAGCTGGACACGGTAAGCGTCACGTTGCAAGCTGCAAAGTAACGCGGAGCGTATTGTCTTGCTCGGGTGTGGTTTAAATAGCCCCAACAAAATAGTCCAGGTAAAGTAGTCCCTAGGCTACCACACCCAAAACACTAGACCGCATAGCTTGGTTCCTTGAAACCAAGCTTTGTGGATGCCTCCATGTTGGCTGACAACACATTAAGTAGCTCCTAAGCACATGTTTTTCATGGTGTATGAGCCTGGCGCCATAGGCGCCAGGAATGGCCCCAAGAGGGTTTTGGAAGAGGATGCCAGGCTCTAGAGGCCCGAGTCCTGACTCCACCTGGCCAATGGGTTTGCCAGAGGGGGTTTTGGGCGAGGGTCATGACAGGTGGTTTTAGTTTGATTTTCAGCCAATTTTGTGACCAGCGTAAGTAGGGCTTCCAATTTGACCTCTATAGACTGAATAGCTTGTGATGGACTGTAAACCTCCTCCCCGAAGCTTACAGAGCTATTTGCTACGCTGTCCTCTGTCATTCCATCAAAATCAGTATCGCCATTGTCTGAAAGAAGAGTTGTGGCAGCAAATTTGGCAAGATCGGAGATGGCTGTTAATAGCAGAAGGATCCCCGAAAAGGAAATAAAAAAAAAGACAAAGAGCAGTGACTTCGAAGCGGATAAGGGCTATGGAAGGTGGCTGCAAGGTGACAGGCCACAGACAAGGAAAAGTTGGGTCGAATAAAAGATTAACGGGAAGAATTAAAGGTGCTTTTTTTTACCTTTTTTGCATTTAGTTTATTAAAAAAAAACCTTTAAAGAAATTAAAGATGCTTTGATCATTGAAACCAATCGCAAAGAGTAGAACTATTATGAGAAAGGTGATAATGCAGACACCCAACTACCTAAGGGGCTTAAGAGACAGGGGCAGAGAGGAGAGTTGCAGAAATCAAAGACGAGGGGTGCTGAAAGTTGACAGATTCCAGGGAAAAAAGATGGTTTTGCGAGGTATTAGGAGAGGTTCTACTGTGGTGCCATGACCGGGACGACCATGACGGAATACTTTTCTCCACTTACTCAAAAGTACAGAGGAACAGCAGGCAAAACTAGAGGAACCCATTACTGAGCAGGGGGTCAGGAAAGCCATGAATCTAGGCAAACCACCTAGTACAGAAGGGTTTCATCCCCATTTTGTTTTTTTAAAGAGGTTCTTAAACCGGTTGGCCCCTAGGTTGATAGAGCGAACGCTCTTCATAAAGGTTAAAGGATCCCCCTACATTGTTTTAATTGATAAAAGCTGTAATTCCTACACCTCCTAAAGGCTGATCTCCCTTCTTAATAGAGATGCCCAAATATTTACTAAAATGCTAGCTTCCGGCCTCATTGAGGCTTTACCAAGATTAGTATACCTGGACCAGGTTGGTTTCATACCTAGGAAACAGGGAGCAAATGAACTGAGAAAGATGATTAACCTGATATCCCACGTGAGGCAGATGGAGGGTAAACCCAGTTATAATATTGTTAAAAGCATGACCAAATTGGAAAACATGGATACAGGCAATATATCAGATCCCAAAGGCAAGGGTAATATTAATTATACATTCATACTCTGGAGGGGGGAAAAGATGGGGCTGCCCACTGTCCCCACTATTAGGCCATACAATCGCTAGCAAAAAGAATCAGGGAAGTTGGGACTGTAGAGCGTTCCGAGGTGGGGCTGGGGGTGCGGAGGTGGGGCCCATGGGGTGAGACGGGAATACAAGCATAGCCTGTTTGCAGACAACATCCTTCTCCCCATTGTCCATTGTCCACCTTGGGTTCTCCCTTGCAGCCCTATTAAGAGAAATAGAAGACTATGGGAGGGTATCATGGTATACAATTAGTAATGAAGTCAAGAAATGGGAAATGGACTTACATTTTTATTCCCCAAAAAATGATTTTACTCCCAACATAAAAAAATAGGGAGTAAAATACTCCCAGTTCAAAATCCTATCTGAAGCACTGCCTGTATTGGTCCATCTTTTCTAGACAGCTACGATGTATTGTACATTTGTGCCTGAAAAGAGTTATGCCAGTTTGAGGATCTTTGTTGTGATTCTGCTTGTTTAACCTTTGGTAAGGTACAAGAACAACATTTCTCACAGAGGGCTTTAAATATATTTAAACACTCCGCTGTTCCCACAGTATGAACATTCTTTGATACAGTCAGAGAAAGTAAAAAATGTATGCAATTATTAAGAACTCGCTCTACATCCACTGTGTCTGGAAGAAAAACTTCCAGGTAAAATTTTACAGCATTGTTGACTGAATGCTTTCAAGCACCCTAAAGACTGCCGTCTTAAGCCACTAGAGAAAAAACCCAAATTTGACATAATCGGAGGAATTCTGTAGGAGCCCAAAAAATGCAATGGTTTCATAATAAGTCCTCCCAATTTCCTTGTATAGATTTCATTTGGATGTCTGTGTATTCACATGCATCTGCATTAACTCTGTATCGCAAACACCACAAATCTATTTCCCTGACAAGCATAATTGTGTTAGATCTCTGCCTATCAAAATTGTTTCCGATAGTTATGTGCACTACCTTTAAGGAGTGCGTTTAATGATTTCTAATTTTATCATCCTTTCAATAAAACATTCTGAATAAATACAAAATTGAGATTCTACTCGAAATGTCAACTAAATATGTAGCAAATAGTCAATTACTCACTTTTTGATTTCTCGCAGGAGCATTCGTATGAGGTTGTTTTGCAGGGGTTCGATCATCAATTTTCTCCACATATCAAGAGCTAACTACCAGGAAACATTTACAGAACACAGGTCAAAAATACAAACTCTCAAATGAAATCTCAACTGTTTAATTCAACCAGATTAAAACATACATTTTTTAATTCAAACTTAGAACACAACAGACTTGTACTGTTCTAGTTACTACGCCAACGTATGCATAAATGTAAAGAATTATAGCAGCTACTGAACCAGTCCCTGAATAATTGCATGCTTTTTCACCTGCAGAAGAGCGAGCATCTCTTCCACAAGGTACCACTCCACCTTTGTTATCTGGTTGTTCAGCCTGCAAGAACGGCAACACTTTCAATTTATTTTTTTGCATAGGTCTAGATTTGGGGTACATCAATCATTTGCCTCAAAAGTAGTTTTGGAGTAAATTCAACATTTATGTTTGGGGTGTGTGGTTGTTGACAAATAGGCTGAGAAAGGGGGCTCTTACATAACTAAGCAAAGTAATCATCCTTTTTTTTCTCCTGTCATACCCTGCAAGATAAATGTGGTCCTTTCATGCAATTTCATTAGACTATGGCCCACAGTCAGAGCCACCCCCTCCTCCTTCCACCAAATATCTTTCTTAATTTGTGCAGGGAATGAGGGAGGTGCTCCCCGAACCTCTCCTTTTTGGTAAAAGGAAGATAGATAGGGATGTTGCCCTGATTTCATTGTGGAGGAGGAACAGAGCACTCCACATACACAATTACAGTGTAAGAAATGTATTCATAGTTGAAAGAGGGTTGGATATGTTGAAAAAGAAAACATTTTAAAACAAAATAATGGTAAACAACAAACAAAGCTTTCCTGTGTTAGGACAGAATTCCATTTTTGGTGGTTCTTCTGTCCCACTGATTTTTCGAATCAGGTTTGGTCATAGGGGCTATGCCCTGGTTCTTTTGTCTCTTGCCCAGATTTCTTTTTGCTGCTGGACTTCCTCCCTTGGCTGTTCCTCATCATCCTCATGGGTCCTCTATTTTGGCTAGGGCAGTTTCACTGTTGCTGCTGTATTGCCTCCTTATGAAAGCCTTCTGGACCAATGGCCTTGAGGTAGAGAGCTTCCCTAGCCCGGAAGAGTAGTGGGTCACCACTATGCTGCTTTAGCTCAGTCCTGGCATGTCCTGTGCTACCCCAAACCATTGTTCCTGGCCTGTTATTTTTTGGCTGGTTGCCCAGTTTTCCCTATTCAGCTGTCCGGATCACCTTGGGCAGCCTCATAAATCCTCCTGGTACCTCTTCCCCAACATTGCTTCGATGTCTGGGTCATCATAATGGGTACATCATTTCTTCTTTTCTTACATCTGGGTCATTGCTGGCCCCAGATTTGAAGACTCGAGCATCAGATCAGGATTCGGGCACTTTACAAGAAACCCTGTAATTACAGTTTCCAGTCTCTTCTGAGCCGAATTCGGAGAAACTTGTGCTGTAATTTCCTGATCTCATGCCCCAATATATTATCCGGTATCCACTCTGACCTGGAGTACTGGGTTGTTGCAAACCCACTCTAATGTGAGTCATCATCGACTTGGATAGCTCAAATCCTGCTTTGCTTCCTTCCTTCCTTCCTTCCTTCCTTTCTTCCTTCCTTCCTCTGGTTGGCTGAGCTCTGAACCGCAAGCTGACATGCTTTAAGAGTGTCCCCACGTACATGGCTTCAACCCATATCAATGGCTTGACCATGGACATTGTCTTGTAAATTCCTATGGTCATGTGCACAGCCCACAGACCCAAACTCCTCAAAAAGTGATGAAAAGGGGGATTTACCTCAAATTGGACATTGTGGGTCATAGGAGTGTAGTTAAAACATGTAGGTCTGGTATTAATCTAACTATTCTAACGCAATCGCCTCAGCTTCTGCTTACACACAGCACTTGCCTCGGCACTGATTGGCCTACGCCATTGTAGGCCTGTAGTTACTCACTTATTGCAGCTCAACACTCCATAGCACTTACTTTATTTGGCACTTACAGCTGCTGCTCACCCACTAGCATGGACACTTCAGCACTTACCCCCACTCCTTCTTCCCCTCTTCTCTCTCTGCACTTGCACGTTCTGAATACTCACAAGGCATAGTAGGTTCCTCTTTTTATCCTCCAGTGTATATATCCTCCAGTCTATATTCTGTTTTTCATCTCATGTTCCCTCCCTGTTGCCATGTGGGCGCTTTGAAACACAATTTACTTGTTGTATAAGCGCATAACAAATGCAAATAAAAATAAATAAAATGTGGTGGCTTTCTGGGGCATTTATATAAGGGTTAACCCCTTTTCTCCTCCAAGGTATTATTTATATTTTATTAAGAATTTGAATGGAGCGCAAAGTGCACCCGAGTGCTGTACAAGGCAACATATATAATAAAATACAACATGCACAATTAACATTTACAGAAAAGAACAGGATAACATACAGTAAATCCTAAAAATACCATTTAAAATACTGAAAAACAGGATAGCATAGTAACAAACCAACTTGTATTAAAAAGTATGAGAGTAAATTCAGAATGAAGAGGTACATAGCCATGCATCCCGGCGTTTCCTAAATTTGAGATAATCTGGTGTCTTTCGTAAATTAGAAGGTAGACCGTGAAATAATGCGCAACTGAAAAGGACCATTCGGACGAGTAAATGCAGCAAGAATGATGGGAAACATCGAGTTACCATAAATCACAACTACCTGAGCCACCAGAAATGTTTTATTTGTTAGCCAGGTAGGATGGCGTTTTAAAATCAATTGCCTCGCATGTAATGCACAATTTAAATACAATTTGAGCGTTTACAGGAAGCCAGTATAGAGAAGTTAAAATCAGTATGATATCATCAAACCTCCTGGCACCTGTCACTAACTAGGCAGCATTTCGGAGGTGCTGAGGTAGATTGAGGAAGACCAATAAAAAGTAAATGACCAAAATCAATTCTTGATAAAACCAATGATTGTACTAAAAGTCTAAAATGGACATCAGATAAAAAGGTTTCACTGATCGTAAGGCTAAAAAGGTAAACATTTGCAGATTTCACATTCACATGAGGAATAAAAGCCTAGAATCAAGCATAAAAACCAAGAGATTTACCAGTGGGAGGAAGCTCAGCAGAGGCACCAAAAACCTTTGCAACCTCCGGTTAGAAACAGCTGTGGAAAATAGCTGAGAATGGGAAAATAAAAAAACTTTTGGTTTTACTACAATTAAATTAAAAAAAAATGGGAGGTCATCCAAGCTTCCAATTTTTGTGAGCAACCCTATCAACAGCAAACATCACTTCAAAACGATAATCTGAGATACACTTAGGTATCCTCGGCATACTGATGGATAGAAATGCTGTATTTGTCAATTAAATAGCTCAAGGGTTGCATGTAAATGTTAAAACACATGGCTGCTTAAATGGAGCCTTCTGGTACCCCAAAGGGGACTAAAAAAAGAATCAGAGCATTGCTGACTCAGAACTACAGTCTGTTTTCTTGCAAATAAAAATGGATCGGAAACCAGGCACGGTCAGGGCCCCAACTGCACATTTAACAAGACAGAATTGTCAGCAGTATTTCATAATCAAACATATTAAGTGGTGCCGACAGGTCAAGTAGCACCAAAAGGCAAGCTGTACCATCATCTAACAGTGTATAGACATCATCCAAAACGTGTGGGGTAATTGTCTTGGTACTACAACTGGGATGGAACCCAGAATGTACAAGGCCAGTCTTGAAGCAATCAGGAAAACACCCTTCCTTAAGTTAAAGGAACAAGGGAAGAATACCAACATTTTTCTTTTATCTTAGATGCAGGACACAGGTAGTTTTAGACATTAAAATTTGCTATTGTCAGTGATGGAAAAAAAAAATCCCAAGTAGCCAATGTTTTACAATCTAGAACAGAGTGACCAAAAAAATAATGAAATACGATTCTCGATAATTGTTGGAGACTGAGCCTGCATAGGAGAACAAGGTTTGTTTAAATCTGGGTGGGTCTGCACTCACCTCTCTCTAGTGTATTGATCCTGAAGTACTTTGTATGCGCTACGTGGAATCCTATAACAAAGAGTATATATTTTTCAATATACATTTATAGTGTACGCTCTTGGAGTGTCTATTGCGACTGACTGTTAATGCCCACCCGCCTTCCTTGCTTCATTAAGGGAAGGCCGACTGCTCTGACAAAACTAGCCATAAGAGCGTTTTGTCTACCTTTTAGCTGGAACCATGTCTTTCCCTCGAGAAGGATGGCTTTGCACAAACCCCTTAACAGCTTACTTGGTGGTATACAGCAAATCATTATTCTGAGGAAAATAACCAAAATATATGGCAACCCACCACCTGTTGTCTTTTATCAAGGTCTTCCACGACAAGATTACTTGACTCTTATGTTAACTTTGCCCTGGAGACCAAGGGCCAGGATTAAACAGAGAAGCTCACACACTCTGAATGGATGACAGAAAAATATGGTTAACAGTGTCAGTATGATGAAGTATGTAAACGTAGTGCCAGGGTCCAATGCCTTAGCCTAATAGATCAATTAGTTTGCTCTAATCAACAAGATCTTGGGTGTGTCCCACAATTGAACCATCCTCTATTTTTCTCTGTCGCATGCCATTTAAAACAACGCAGCACGCTTTCTCCTGGGCCTTGACAGTTGTTCCGGAAAACATGTAAACCTCATGGGAACTGTAGATGTAAACACAGAACACTGCTATCATGATTTTTAAATGTGCTTTGGTGCCCTAGGGGACGCTTTCAACAAGTATCAAGCAGAATCCATCTTTATTCCCCACCCACCTGGGTACTTTTCAGAATGAAATGATTTCCTCCCAGCCAGGGGGTCTACCTCCATAGCTTACACCTACTACATTCTCTTTGCATTCTCAAGCACCTGTCAAGCTCCAGCCCTGCCAGGGTAGCAATGCTTGTCTCCAAATTCTTGGATTAGGATTTCTCCCATGACCTGGACTATAGTCCTCAGCAAACTAAATAAATTCTGTTTCTTTCTAATGGACTATGGCTTTTGCCAACTCGTGGATTATAGTGGGCAGCAGGTTCTTTGCACCAAGGTCACCTTGTGGTCTAATCAAGCTAAAGTACGCTATCTGGCTCAGTCACTTACTCTACTCTCCACCTGCTACATTCTCTGTTAACACATGTGCACTGTCAAAGCCATCTCAGTTTATAACCTAGGCATTTCTCCCACTTGACAGGATTCTCAGACCTAGGTGTGTTTTCTGTGGTATTTCAAATTGCATTGTGAAAGTATTTGAAATTCCATTGTGAAACCTAGGCCTTTCTCCCACTTGACAGGATTCTCAGACCCAGTTGTCTCTGTCTCCATTGTTTAAATTACTTTATAATAGTACTTCTCGCAAAGCTTCCATCCAGCAACTGTTCTACTATTGTCTGAGCTCTTGTCTTCTTGTTTAAATTGTCTACTATTGTTGCGTCTCTCCTGGTCTCGTCTGCTTGTGCCCCTCCCTGTGTTTCCCCCCGCACCCCCTCACCCCTCCTCTTCTCTACCTACATACTCTATGGTGCTCTCTGTCTACTGATTCTCTATCGACTATCCTGCTCTTCTCACTAAATCTGGTAGGAAGAAGTTTAAAAAGGATATCCTGGTTTCCCACCCAGGCCTCCCTATCGCTGACACCTATACCAATGCCTCCTCCAGGCAAACCTTCACTGACATCCTCTTTGTCGTTCCCTCGCCAGACCTATGGACTCTTCACATGGTCTCTGTGCTTTCTCCTTTCTCGACTTGTCCCATTAATGATGGCACCCGGTGAGAAGCCCTCCTGTCCTCCTTCCACTCTTCTAAGGTTATCATTAATGTGTACCTGAATGGTACCGTCTTGGTCCAAGGCCCTCAGGCCAACCTTTTCTTTGATAGACGCTTCCCGCACCTCATCAATTTCCTTTCTTCTCCTGCGGTCCCCTTTCTTCCCTTCACAACTCGCTTGCCTCCCCCTGGGGTACCTTGCTCTCTCTTCCTTCCTCTTCTGCACCTCCACAGGGCGTACCTCTGATTTGTACCCCTCCCCGGAAGTCTTTCAAGGATGGCAACCTTCTCCATATTGCCACTCTCAACTCTCGCTTAGCTGTCTAACACTCCTCTGACATCTGCCGCCTCCTTGAAGAACTTGTCCTCGGCCAGATCCGTCACAAGCTTTGACACTCTCCTTCCTGATGGCTACAAGATCCTCTCCACGCCTAGGTCCAATTGTTCCGGAGGGGGTGTAGCCCTGATCTTCCATGAGTGGATTCCAGCCTCTGTCATTCCCACGCAGGTCAGGTGGTCTCTCCTCTCCTCCCCCGCACCCCCAACTGGGCAAGTCTCATCCTTCCTCTCTGAGTGGGCGGACCTCTCCTCTTCCCCCCCTGGTCTCAACCACTCAACTCCTCCTCCTTCTTGGAGACTAACATCCACCTGGATGCTTCATGTCCTTCCTCTGGACTCTTTCGCAACCTCTATGTCTCTCTCTCTTTATATTCTCCCTCTGGCCCCACACTTTCTACAGGGCACACTCTGGATGTTCTGATCTCTTCAGACTTTCCCCTTTCTATCTCTCTCACCACTCCTCTCTCCTGGAGTGATCACTTTCCCCTTTCCTCCCAGCTCACTCTCTCCAGCCCTCAGGCCAAGCCAATCCCAGCACTGCCACCTACATTCTCGACTATCCGACCCGTGAAGCGTGTTAGTTGAGGCTTTCGCTGACTCACACCCTGACAGAGCCCTCTCTATGCTCCCCTCTGCTATATCTGATACTCTTGATGTTCTTGCCCCTGTCATGAGGATCCTCTTGAAGCCCGAAGCCAAGTGCAACTCCTGGTGCGATTCAGACCTCGTCACCGTTAAACACAAGTGCAGGGTGGCTGAGAGGAATTGGTGTGCTTCCTGTACTCCCACTGACAAACTGGCCTGCTGCCTGCTCCAAAGGCAATACTGGCTCTCTGTCCGCACCAAGAAGAGAGCCCACATCCAGGCCCGTGTCTCTGCGGCATCCAACAACTCGGCCAAACTCTTTAAAATCTGCAAGGAGCCGGCCAATCCTGCTGCAGTCTCCACCTCTCTTGTCCCCTCCCAGGCCCTCTGTACAGCCCTGGCTACTCATTTCATCGGTAAACTCAGGACATCCTGTCCTCTCTCTCTTCCTCTCCGCCTCCCCATTCTACTCTCATCTCCTCTCTTACTCTGGCCCTTCTGTGGCCACCTCTCCTCCCCCATTCTCTGCCTTTCCCCAGTTCTCCGCTGACGAGGATTCTAGCCAAGTCTGATCTATGAAAGTCTCGTTAAAACAGCTTCTACCCGGTTCCTCTAAAACCACCAAGGACCATATTGACACCCTGCATCCTGCTGTGACAGACTTCTGCAACCACTCCTTTGCCACTGGTGTTTTCCATTTCCCTCTGAAGCACTCCCTCGTGCACCCTCTTCTTAAGAAACCCTCTGCTGACCCGTCCTGCCCAGCTAACTATCGCCCAATCGCAATCACTCCTTTTCCTGGGCAAACTCCTGGAAAAGCTGGCCATCTCCCAGTTTAATCTCCACACTGAATCTGTTGGTTGTCGCCAGAAGCACAGAAAATGCTCTCCTGAACATCCATGAAGACCTGCTCTCCAACCTCTATTCCAACACCCCCTGTGTTCTCATCTTACTTGATCTCTCTTCTACATTTGACATCCTGCTCAACCGTGACCGTGATAAACTTGGTTACACTGATCAGGCGCTGGCTTAGCGGACTTCTTTCCTCTCTGATCGACCCACCCAGGTCCAACTTGGGTCCTTCCTCCCCTTTATCTCTACCTGTGGTGTTCCCCAAGGGTCCAACCTCTCTCCCTGGCTGTTCAACCAATACCTGGCACTTCTTGCCCACCACACGTTGCTGCGATCGGCCCCAAGTTTCAGTGCTATGTGGATGACACTCCACTCCTTTTCAGGTTCCCTTCAGCCACCTCTCCTCTCCGAGTGTCTGCTATCCAGGAATCGTGTGCCGCCAATTATCTCTGCCTTAATGCCAGTAAGACTGAGATTCTGCTCATTGGCACCCCTGCTCCCTCCTATCCTGTCACTCTCTGGCCAGCGTCTCTTGACCCTCTCCCTGCTCCCACCTGTGAGGCTAAAAACCTCAGGGTCATCTTCGACTCCACCCTCTCCTTCTCTCCTCACATCTCTGATGTCTCTAAGAAGTCACACTACCAGCTGCACCTCCTCAGAGGTATTCTTCCTTTCCTCTCCTTCCCCCAGAAGCTCACTGTATCCAGAGCTCTGGTTCTCGCTAGGCTGGACTACTGCAACAGCCTCTTTCTAAATCTGCCTGCATCTACACCCCGCCCTCTGCAACTCATTCAAAACAGGACTGCAAGACTTGTCCTTGGCCTCAAGCACAGGGATCGTATCTCTCCAGGACTGAAATCTCTGCACTGGCTCCCAGTGGCTGCGAGGATTAAGTCCAAAACCCTCTGCATTATCCACAAGGCCTTCTGGGGCCTCAATACCTTCAACTTTCTCTTCCTAAATATCTTCCTTCTCAATCCCTTCGCTCATCTGCCTCCAACTCCCTCAGGGCCAGTCGCTTCTACAAGCAACATGTTGGTGGCAGATCTCTTTCTTCGGCTGGGGCCCCCCCTCTGGAACAGCCCCCCTGCCTCACTGAAACTTAAGAACCATCTCCTGTTCCGGAAGCACCTCAAGACCTTCCTCTTTGCTTCTGCTTTCTCTCCTCCTCTCCCCTGCTGAACTGGCTGGAGCTGAAATTGCACTGGTCACCTGGTTACCCTCTGTTCTCGGGCCCAGGTCCCCTCTCCGCCAGTTGCACACCTACACTGCCCCCCTGGCAAACCCCCTGCACTCAGGGGCTGTTCTCTGCATCCCTACAGCCCCCTACCAGCACCGGACACCTGATGACTGCACTTACCCCTGCTCTTGCCACCCTTGATTGCACCTCTTATTTATTGAATTTATTGGTTTTTATTTATTACTGTTTTACCTATATACTGCACTGCCCCCTCCCCCTCTCCTTTCGCCCTCCCATGCACTTGCGCGATCTCAATGTCACCTGGCCTTTTAGGATCGTGGTCTGTCTTCCCTTTGTTTCCCCCTCCCTTGCCTCATCGCGCCTTGAAACACTTGTGTATAGGTGCGTTATAAATGCCATGTCATCCCAACTCAGAAGGCCTCTATCTACCTCTTTTTAATCCAGCTTTTCTGGATTCAGGCCAATCAACATGCCAGAGATTGGGTGGGTTCTTTGCTCCTCAACTCTGTCATGGAATTGGCTAGTTCTTTGTGACTCCACTTCCTTTCTTTGTGTTTCCCTCTCTTTCTCACATGACATCATGACTTGTGTTGCACACTCCCCAACAGTCATGTTCTCTACTGTTTAAATAATTATGCCACCAAAGGCTGGCTGCAATATTTGATTCAGACAATACTATCATGGCAACTCGGCAGGGCCCTATCTGCTGCAGTGCCGGTGTGGAACAAGTTACTTACCTGTAACTGTTGTTCTCCAGCATGGGTCTGGCATGGATTCACATGCTCATGATTATTCCCCGTCGTCAGGCTGGGAATCCTCGGCAAGAAAAATCAGTATCAGTTTCGTTTCTGATCTGTCTTTCGTAGTAGTAACCAATCACTGATCTCTGCGTCATACTGACCACAGCCAATGACTGCCATCTCCCTAAGCCCCGCCTCTGGCAGCCATCTACAGATTTGGTAGCACGTGAAGTGGCAGTATGACCAAGTGAAGAGCCGCAGAGGGGTAGGCGGGAGGGTTCGCATGTGAATCCATGCCAGACCCATACTGGAGAACAACAGTTACAGGTAAGTAACTTGTTCCTTCTCCAGCATGGGGTCTGGCATGGATTCACATGCTCATGAATAAAATAATACATAGCAGTACACACATGCACAACCACGGGAGGTGGCAACAGGCTCAACAATAAGCAATACAACAACTCAACATTAAGCATCTCTTACCTTCTCACCAGGCTCACCTTAGGCGAACAGGTTGCGCAGCACTGCTTGGCCGACCCTGGACTCCTCCCTGGAATCCCAGTCGACGCAGTAGAATTTCGTGAAGGTGTGCGTCGACCACCATGTAGCAGCCCTGCAGATGTCCAGCAGGAGCACACCAGATAGGAACGCCGTGGTAGCTGCGATCGGTCTGGTGATATGGGCTCTCGGACGGCCGGGAAGCGGTCGGTTTGCCAACCGATGACAGTACATGATACAGCCGGAGAGCCATCTGGAAATGGAAGCCTTTGAGAGAGCCTTCGTCTGATTGACAGGTTCAAAGTTCACAAAAAGTTGTGACGTCTTCCGAAAAATCGTTGTGCGGTCCACGTAGAACTTCAGCGCTCTAGCCACGTCCAGCGAGTGCAAAGTCCTTTCAGCTGGCGACGGGAAGAAAACAGGCAACACCAAGGGTTCGTTGAGGTGGAAGTCCGACGGCACTTGGGCATGAAGGAGGGGTGCGTCCTGAGCACTACCCTCGTGTCGTGAAAAGTCAAGTACGGGGGCTTGCAGGAAAGGGCCTGGATCTCTCCCACCCGTCGTGCGGAGGTGATGGCCACAAGAAACGCTGTTTTCCACGACAAGAACTTCAACGGAGCTGAGTGCAGAGGCTCGAACGGAGGTCCCATGAGCTTGGTCAGCACCACGTTGAGCTCCCACGCCGGGGCCGAAGCCTTCACCGGCGGGAACGATCTGAACAGTCCCTTCATGAATTCTTTCACCAGACGATGAGACCACAAAGACGTCCGTCCCGTGGTTCTGGTGTATCGGGAGATCGCAGCAAGATGAATCTTGATGGAAGCGTGCGCCAATCCAGCCTTGGCCAGCGTCAGTAGGTACGGCAGTACTTGAGGAGCCGTAATCCGTAGAGGGTTAATCTTCTGTGCGTGGCACCAGACAGAGAACCTCTTCCATTTGTGTCCGTAGCATTTAAGAGTTGAGGACGCCCTGGCCTTTGCAAGAACCTCTCTGCAGTCGGCCGGTATGTCGTAGCCTCCAAACTCTAGTGCTGCAGGAGCCAGGCCTGCAGGTTCAGCGACTTCGGGTCGTGATGGAGGATGGCGCATCCTTCCCTGGAGAGAAGATCCGCGTCCACTGGCAGCTTGATTGACGGGGACGCTGACAAGTCCAGAAGGTCCTGGAACCATATCTGCCTCGGACACGCAGGTGCGACGAGGATCATCCTGCACCGTGACCTCTTGAGCTGGTTGACGAGCCGAATCAGCAACGGCAATGGAGGGAACATGTATAGAAACAGGCCCTCCCAGGGGAACGAGAAAGCATCGCCCATGCTCCTCGGCTGGGGAAACCTGCTGGCGAACCTCCGGCACTTGGAGTTCGTCGGCGTCGCGAACAGATCGATCTGGGGTGTGCCCCACCGTCGGAAGAGGCGGTCCACTAGATCCTGTCATAGTTCCCACTCGTGGCACGAGCGCAGCTCTCTGCTGAGTGAGTCGGCAATGGTGTTTTTTATTCCTGCCAGATGAAACGGCACCAGAAACATCCCTTGGGCGACGGCCCAATGCCACAGATCCTGCGCCTCCTTGGACAGGGCTGGGGATCTGGTACCGCCCTGCTTCCTGATGTAGAACATGGTGGTGGTGTTGTCGGTGAAGATCCTCACCACCTTGCCCTTGAGGGACGGAAGAAAGGACCGGAGGGCCCAAAACACTGCCCGGAGCTCCAGGACGTTGATATGGAGGGACTTCTCCATCGGAAGCCAGAGGTCTCTCGCGTGCAGATTCTCGGTGTGCGCTTCCCACCCTTCCAGGGAGGCATCCGTGGTCACTGTCTTCTGGTGGCCTGGGGTCTGGAAATCCATGCCCGCCGTCAGATGCGCACGGGTGCCCCACCACCGGATCGCTCGTCGGAAGCTCTCGTCGAGTGTGATCCTGTCCTCGAAGCTGCCCGTTGTCTGAATCCAGCGAGCGTCCAGGAACTCCTGTAACGGGCGCATCCGAAGCCTGCACAGGCGGATGAGATAAATGCAAGAAGACATCATTCCGAGGAGAGATTTGATGGATCTCACCCTGGCCGCGTCCGCAACCTGCATCCGCTGCACCTTGCCCAAGATGGCCCTCGTCCTTTCCTCCGACGGAGAGGCCAGAAGCGCCACTGTGTCGAGTTTGCTCCCAGAAACAGTGCGTCTTGCGCGGGCACCGGGTGGGACTTGGCATAGTTTATGGAGAATCCCAGGTCCGTGAGTAGTTGGATGATCCTCGCCGTATGCTCCGCGGTGGGTTCCCTTGTCTTTGCTCGGATGAGCCAGTCATCCAGGTAGGGGTAGACATGGATCCCTTCCAGGCGCAGCCGCGCCGCCACCGGTGCGAGGCACTTGGTGAACACCCTGGGTGCCGACCTCAATCCGAAGGGAAGGGCTCTGAACTGGTAGTGACGCCCTTGGCCCACGAATCTGAGAAACATTCGGTGTCCCTTTAGGATGGGGATATGGAAGTAAGCATCCTCCAAATCCAACGACGATAGGAAATCGCCCTCCTCCAGCTCACCCAGGACGTGCTGGCACCCAACGGTGGAGATGGACTCCCACACGCTGACGAAGTTCGCCAGCCAGCCTCTCACCAGGATGCTTCGGTGGGGGCCTGACCCCACGGCTGGTTCAGTCCTGCTTCGACGAGGCTTTGCCGCCTTGTCCTCCCTGGCGACAACAGCGGGGTCCGCCTGACTTGCCTCGTCCCCTGTAGGCTTCCTGTGACGACGAACGGGCCACTTGACGATAGGTGGAATATCCGCCGCCGGAACATTTGGAGGCATCCTGCTTGCCTCCGGTGCTCCGAAAGGGCGGCCGTCGTTGCTGGAGAACACCAAGAGCCCGGGCCGTCTCCGTGTCCGTCTTGATGGCTTGTAGGGAATCGTCCACTGTTTTCCCAAACAGGTTGCTCCCGTCGAACGGCATGTCCAAAACTCTGGTCTGCACGTCCTGCCGGAAGTCCGTTGCCTTGAGCCATCGACGCCATCTAAGGCACACGCTGTTGCCCAACTGGCGAAACCCAGTGTCAGCGATGTCCGTCGCTATCGTAATGGCGTGGTCCGACGCCACTTCTCCTTCCTGCAAGATCTCTAGGGCCTCCGCCCTCTCGTCGTCCGGTAGAAAGTCCAGCAGGGGGGGCGATTTTGTACCACAACTCCCTGTCGTAGCGGGCTACGATAGCCAAGGCGTTGGCAGCCTTAATCATAGTTGCTGCCGATGAAATGACTCTGCGTCCAATTGTGTCCAATTTCTTTCCCTCGCCGTCCGGGGGGGAGGTTGACGTAGAGGCCGAAGCCCCCCCCCCGCTTTCTTCCTGGCCGCCGCGGAGACGACCGAGTCCGGGGTCGGCTGTGCCCGAAGGCACAAGGGGGCCGCGTCCGGGACCCGGTACTTCTTCTCGTACCGATCCCTTCTCGCAGGCTTTGTGGATGGGTTCTTGAGGAGGGCGAGACCCTCATCGCAGATATCGTCCAGTAGAGGTACACCAAGGACCGTATTCCTCTTGGTCTTGCGCCGTTGATAAAGGAAACCTTCCTTCTTCTCTTCCGGGCAGAGCTGGAAAAGCTCGGATGCCCTGGCGATCATGGCATGAAACGATCCAATCTCGTCGGGCGGGGAAGTCCGGGGAGGAGGTGACGACGGAAGATCCTCGTCGTAAACCTCGTCGTCTGTACCCGTCGCGGCCGTGTCCGTCCCCGTATCATTCCCACGGGTCGTGGACGGGGAGGAGGGCTGAGCAGGGCGCGATGGTTGAAAAGGAGGTGGAGGATGAATCCTTCTTCTCTTAGGAGGAGGGCTCCCAGAAGGGCCTGGCTCCGGGTCCCCCCTCGGGAGCGGTTCCTCCATTGGTGGTAACGGCAATCTCGTCCTTATCTCTGAGCATAAGGACTGTATAGCCAAAAAAATGGCCGCTGAGTTGTCTTGCGGCACTGGTTGAGGGGATGCCGACGGGTGGTCAGGAGCCTCGTCGGCACCCTTGACGTTATCGTCGTCTCCGACGTCGGGGTCCCTCCCGACAGGCTGGTCTTTTCCACGCCAATGCCGTGGCTTAAGACTTCGATCAGCTCCTCTTCAGAGGTTGAGGCCGAATCCACGACGACCTCCTGCCCCCCCTTTTTCTTCTCCGTCGGAGGTTTCACGGGGGTCCTGTCGATGGGCATGAAAGAGGACTCCCTCCGCGGTGGCAGGGAGACTCTGGGCCCGAGGTTGCCTCCACTGGTGAAGCCTCCACAGGCTGAGCCAGGGCCGCCGCGACTGTCTCGATAGAGGCCTTGGCAGGGTGGATCAAGGCTTTCACCACCTTAGGTGCGCTCACCGCCTTCTCCTTGGGGGGAGGGTCACCGCCTCGCTCCCCCTCCGATGGGGCCTTCGAGCTCTACCGGGGTCTCTCCAGGAGCTTCGCCGGGTGCTCGGCCTTCCTCTTACCCGAGCCAGAACGTTGGCTCGTGGTTGATGGCGCTGGGGAGGATGCGCCCTGCCTGGCAACCGTAGAGCCTGACCGTTCGGCGCTCCCGGTGCCAGCGGACTCGCGGTGCTTGGCCTTCTGTTGGGCCCCCATCACCGGGGCGCCCTCAAAGGTCTTAGAAGACCGCTCGGACTTCTTTTTCTCGCCTGACGGGCTCTTCCCTTCCAGCCAGTTGGCGAGACGCAGATGGCGGTCCTTCATGGTCCGCTCCGACATATTGCCGCAAAACGCACAGTCCTTCTCCACGTGCGTCTTGTCCTCAATGCAGGCAGTAGAGGCAAAGGGAGTGTTCATCCACCTTAAAGACATTCTCAAGCTGGCATCCAGGGCAGACCCTTAACAGCTTTCCGGGCGTCGAGCTTCCCTTCTCCTGGGCCATGTCCGAGATGGGCCTGAGAAACTTCTCGAGTCCTCCAAAAGCGTGGCTGGACGAAATCTTCACCCTTGAGGGGCGTAGAAGAATCCAACATGGGTCCCCATTAATCGGATAAAGAAACGATGGAGCTTGAGGCTCTTTTGACCGAAAAAAGAGAACATTTTCCTATGAAAAGCGTGAAAAACGCACTAAAGCTCGAGAGCAATAGCACGAGGATCCCAACACTTGAACGTGCGGTAAAAATCTGAAGATGGCTGCCAGAGGCGGGGCTTAGGGAGATGGCAGTCATTGGCTGTGGTCAGTATGACGCAGAGATCAGTGATTGGTTACTACTACGAAAGACAGATCAGAAACGAAACTGATACTGATTTTTCTTTACCGAGGATTCCCAGCCTGACGACGGGGAATATTCATGAGCATGTGAATCCATGCCAGACCCCATGCTGGAGAAATGTGTTCACCCTACAACTTTACTTTCTAATATTTGCAAGCACTCACTTTCTTCTGAAGCCCAGTTGACAGACTACCACTAGATCTCTCTGCCCTTGGAGAACACAGCAAGAAATTCTCACACTCCACACCACACTGACTCTTAGAATACATTATACAAATTAATTCTCGTACTGATGTGTTTTGTGTTTGAGGTTGCTACCATTCTACATCTGAGGCTTTACCTTGGAGAACTGTCCTTTCCTCTAATATAATACATCTCATGATGGTCTTTAACAAGAGTATTTCCCTGAAGTCGTGGCTGCAAGGCTTGTTGCAGGATAAGAGTGGGGACGCTGGGCGGGCTCTATGGATTCTCTCATGTACCAATTCCAGGGGTTGCATTATGTAGTAGTTATGTAGTAGGTGGCTTGCCCCGGGGCCCCAGTCCTTCTGTATAAGTCCCCCTTAAGTATCTCCATTAAACAGAGCACAGACCCCAGATAACTGTTCTAAGGATTAGGTAGGAGGTTTGGGCCAAGACATACCCATGGCGCCTCCCGGGGGGGGGGGGTTCCTCTGCACTCCTGTTCCACCATGTACCCTTATTTGAAGGGAAAGACAACTGTTGCGCAATCAAACCCAAATTCCCTTCTTTCTATAAAGATTCTGGCTTTAGGTAAAACTGCTGTTAACAAAACAGTTCATGTCGAAAGACTCCTATATGTATGAGGCAGCCAGTCATTCTAAAGGCTAAAGATAAATGCTAAGGCAGTGTTCCTCTAGAGACATCGGGAAGGAAGAAGACCTTTCCTGGACCAGAGCAAATGTTATGCGAGACCCTTTGGTGCGTGCACCAACAATCAGTTGCTGTCAGACCAAAGTGTAAGCATTTGCATACAGCCCTTGTACCCATATCGTCAGATTACTGGACACGAGTTGGTTGCTAATACATCATTTCTTAAAAAAATATACATCATCTTGAATGAAGAAAGAGAAAGCTTAAATCATCTTCAAAGAACAAGGGCATTTCATTATAAACGGATGGAAAGGGAGGCGTGGCCAGTGTCGTCCAACATGGCCACTTGACTTGGCCGCTCCCACAAGCCCAGAGGAGCAATGGCCTGAGCAGTAAGCACGGCGCTTCGAGCGCCCTTATGAACACCCCTATTAAGTCATGTGCGGCGCAGGACATGAAGAGTGGAGAGGCCGGCTCTGGTAGAGAGCCGTTATCACAGTTCAGAGCGTGGGCATGGGAGGCCTACCTAGAGCGAAGGTGGGCGGAACAGTAACTGCCTAGGCGCCTGCACTGGTTTGAGGCAGCGGCAGAGATGCAGGAAGGCAAGAGGAAGCAAGATCCCTCCAGAACTGGTCTGGCGTAGAGGGCACAGGGAAGAGGAGCCGAGAAGTGGCAGACGACAGAGCCACGTTCCCCCGGTGGTGATTCCAAACATACGTCGGCAGATGGCACGCTGCTGAAGGGGGCAGCAGGAGCAAGGGAGCTGGGTGCTGCTGTGGACGGAGGAGGCTCCACAGAGGATGCTCGTAGGCTGTAGAGGGGCACTAGAAGTGAGTGTGCTGGACAAGGGAGGAGGGAAAGTGAAGAGTCAGCCAGCTCCTTGTGAGCTGTGGTGAAAGGCTACAGCACTCTAGTTAAGCTTACTGGAAACAGAGTTGGCCCTGCAGGGGCAACCAACTTCCCAGAAGGGGGTGAGGCAGTGGACAAGCCCGGCCCCGCAGAGTGAGTAGCTGGAAGGGCACTGTAAGCGGAGGAGGCTTAGCAGAAGGCCCCAGGGGAACGGGTTAATGATCTGACCGTGGGCTTGGGAGGAGGGCAGTTCAGGGCAGGAAGGGGCTATATGGTTTGGGTGGCGTCATTATTGTTCATCCACAGTGGTTTTCGAATGATGTACCTCTGCAGACGAGTGGAGTCTTAACCTCTGTTACAAGCCCAAGTGTGAGGGTGGAGGGAACATGGGTCACTGGTCCAGCGGATTTCTGTTTAGTGGTGGCAAGTTGGCAGGAGTTAAAATGGTTACCATTGTTCATCCACGTAGACTCCTGCTTGGAGTCTTGGGGGGGGGGGGAGGGCAAGAGTACACAGATTAAGAGGCTGCGAGGGCACATTCCAGGACGGGGATGACCAGTCAGAGCACTATCCTATAATGTAGAGGGCCTTAACTTCCGCAGAAGCTAAGGAGGTAGTAGGTGGATGTTGCATGCGTCCAGGAGACGCATTTAGTAAGGTAAGATAATGGGAGGTTGATGTCCAAGCACTTCCTGCATCAATTCTTTGCATTAGCCAAGAAGAACAACCAAGGGGTAGGCATTTTTATTGGGAAGAAAGTCACCTTTAGAAAGGTCAAATCTAAGGTGGACAAGGAAGGAAGATGCGTTTCTGGAGGGTTAGTGTAATGGAACCTTATTGTCTATTGCCTCAGTGTGTGTGGCATTCTTGACAGGACATATGAGTCTAGCAGGGGTTCTGAATATGAATTTCAATACCAACTGGGATATGTCCAGAGGGAGATGTGAAGGGAGCACACAGCCTTCAGATGCCATGCGGAGGGGGTTGGTAGATGCAGGTCTGATTGACTCCTGGCAGCGTGCACATCTGGATGTTAAGGCATTCTCATTTTACTGGCATGTGCACAAAATGTACTCACAAATTGATTATATCATGGTTGGTGAGGGGATTTTGGGGGATATGGAGAAGGCGGCGATGGGGGTGTTCACCTTTTCAGATCATGTTGCAGTAAGTCTCTCATGTCTCGGGAGGATAGCTCAGGAGAAACATGCTCGACTTGGAAACAAGACAACACGGAGCAACACGGGTTCGATCCCCGGGTCCATGCTTAGAAACCTCTGGGTATTAAGCGCGTTATAAATAACCTATCATATCATATCATGGGCCCTGAGACGGCAGGAAGTGAGAGGTAGGCCCTGGAAACTGAACGGTGCACTCATGCAGGACCCAGTGGTATGGGGGAGATAGAGGAGGAAATAAAGGATTATTTTCAGAATAACCCGCAAGGGCGAACTAGGGAAGGAATTCGATGGGAGGCCTTTATTGAGGGGGGTCTTGATATCGAAGGGGGCAGGACTGAATCACATCAGGAAGTTAGAATCAGAAAGACTGATAGCTCAAGTGAAAGACCTGGAGGGGAAATATCAGGCTACAGGGTCCCGTAAAGTATACCGAGCCTCGCAAACGGTTCGCTCCCAGATTAATATGTGAATTAGACAGTATTATGAACATTGGAATAAGGCAAGAAACCTCTGAGCATAAAAACCTAAGGTAAGGATAGCAGACTATTATTGGGTGGGATATAAGGACCAGGAGGGGAGACTATGAGGAGTAAAGCAGGGAAACATGAAGCCTTTGACATGCACCATAAGGAATTGTATTCCTCGGCCACTCCATTGCAGGAGGGGATTGAGGCATTTTTTGAAAACTGCTCTCTGCCTGTTACTTCGGCGGCACATTCGCAGATCCCGAAGGTGAGATTCTGAAAGAGGAAGTACTGGGCGCGATTGCACCATTGAAGGCTGGCAAATCCCCAGGGCTGGATGGATTCATCTTGGTATTGTATAAAACATTTGCCGGGAAGCTAGTGGATCTGCTCTGTGCCCTTTTAATGAGAAGTGGAAGGAAGGGGTGGCTCTAGACTTGTTCAAGGAGGTGAGGGTCTTGTTAATATATAAAGAGAGGAAGGACTCAGTCTTGCGCTTCTTACTGTCCAATTGCAGTTTTGAATATAGATAGAAAGCTCTTTGCAGGATATTAAGATGCCGAAAAGGCATTTGACCATGTAGAGTGGTCCTTTCTGTGCGCGGCGATGGGCAGATTTGGGCTAGTAGAGGACTTTATACAGCGCTTTAACCCTATTTCGAGGGCTTTATGCTAGAGTATCGGTGAATGGGCATCTCTCGGTGGGTTTAGGCTTCATAGGGGGACTAGGCGAGATTGTCCCCTCTCGCCCTGACCATTAGCCCCGTCAGTAGAGATCTTTGTGGTTAAGTTGCGGGCTCACCGGGGAGTTCAGGGGATCAGCTATCTGGGGAAGGAGAATAAAATTGCTCTATGCGGACAATGTCCTGTTGGCGATTTCAGAACCGGAAACATCTCAGCCTTACGTTATGGGGCTTCTCAAAGAATATAAAACATTGTCATGTTTTAAGATCAATCGAGACAAATGTGAGGCCTTAAACCTAAATATAGCATCAGAAAGGGTTGAGGGTTTGAAGGGTATATGTCCTTTTCAGTGGGCATTGAGTTGTGTCAGGTATCTAGGGATACAGCCAATGACGAGGTTCTCTGATCTATATGAGGCCAACTACCCTGTGGTGTTACGCTCTATTCGTGCAGCGGTGGGATTATGGTGCTTGCAGGCTATATCATTATTAGGGAGGGTGGCAGCTATAAAAATGAATGTATAACCTAGGTTACTGTACCAGTTTCAGGTTTTAAACGTAGACGTCCCCAAATGGATATGAAACAAGCGGGAGGTATTCACATTTATATGGCAAAATAGGGCAGTCAGGGTGGCTGTGTCGACTATAGATCGTGATAGGGAGCGGGGGTCTAGCGTAACCTCATGTCTGGAGATATTATCAAGCGCCTCAGTAAGGGTGGTGGACCCAGGTACGCCAAACGGATGGCGTTCGATTGAAGAACAGGTAGCAGGAAAACCACGTCACTATCCCAAGGATCCCGCAGGGGCATAGGCCGCTGAGCATGTACAGACTACCTTCAAACAGAATGAGGCTTCGGGTGTGGGCTGGAATCGCAAGGAGGATGCGGCTGGCCTCCTATCCGAGCCCAGTGACCCCTAATTCATTGTAACCCAGAGTTATCACCCGCCTATAGAGATATGTATTGAGAGTGGAAAGATGGGTTTGTAAATTCCTTGCACATATATTCGAGAAAAACAAGTTACTTATCACTGATAACATTCTTTCGATTAAATGATGCTCCCACGTGTTCCTCATGTTTTGATAGATAACCTTCCAGCTTCAGCATCTTTGGAAAAATGTTTTCGGCAGAGGGCGTTGTGCGTCGATGCGGTCGACTCGATGTCACTCAAGGGGTTCCATCCCAGGGTCAACGTCATTGTCGGTTTATATATAGCACGCGCTGCCCCATTGGCATCAGTTCTGTTTTTCCTCTTATAGAATACCAGCATCAGTGAGTCCCAGACTCTGAAAGAGCGTAAAGTGTAATGCCTGGAAATTCTACAGCAGGGTAGCTTGGGAGGGGCGATGAGGAATACGTGGGAGGAACATCCAATCGAAAGTACATTACCAATTGTAAGTAACTTGTTCTTCAAATGGATTGTATCATCCCACGTATTCCTCATCTTTTGATAGACTCCCAAAAGCTGTTTAATGTTTTGGAGGAAGGAGTAAGAATTTTCAGATTTAAAATTTGTCATGGATTGGATATAGGACAGCTTTCCCAAAACCTTCTTGTCTAGATGATGAATCAAGACTGTAATGCTTTGTAAATGTGTGAATGGTAGACCAAGTGGCTGCCACACAAATGTCCTTTATAGGCGCCCCTCTTGGCAAAGCAGAAGATGTCGCCATACCCCTTGTGGAATCAGCGCTCAGGCCTTCAGGGGGATCTTTTCCAGCCACTCTGTAGCATTCTATAATAGCAATAAAGATCTATCTGGACAAGGTTTGTTTTTTAACTGGAAGCCCCAAGTTTCTGTCCAGTGTACCCGATGAAAAGCTGGTCATGTTGTCGTATTTTCACCATCCGTGAGATATAAAATCTCAAAGCCCTTCTGGGATCGAGCCTATGTAGTCTTACCTCTTCCTTGCTAGGATGAGGAGGCGGATAAAATGTTGGTAGTACAGTTTTCTGGGATAAGTGAAAATACGATATGATTTTTGGCAAAAAAGAAGGTTTAACTCGAAGGACAACCTTGTATTTAAGAAAAATAGTAAATGGAAGCTTACTAAATAAGGCCTGCAACTCACTCACTGTGCGGGCTGATATCAATGCAGCTAGTTAGTAGCCTTAATGGGCATGAATGGAGTGGCTCAAAGAGTGCACATTAGAAATTTCAAAACAAGATTGAGATGCCAAACTGGTACTTGAAAAGGTGTAGGAGGAAACACATTAGTTAGCCCTTTAGGGAATTGAATGATTAACAGCATTTTGAAATAAGACCCGTCTTGAGACGTGCGCTTGAAGATTGAAAGTGCTGCCAAATAACCTTTTATTGTTCCAATCTGGAGCCCCAGATTTGCCAAGTGCAACATAAGGGATAACACAATAGGTGCATTGCACTGAAAAGCATCCACATTCTTTTCGCTGCACCAGCTGTAGAATTTGTTCCAACGGCAGCGGTACAAGGACTTTGTTGCTGGCCTTCTGGCCGAAAGCAAAATCTCCAGTAATTCATCCGGGAGGTCCCAATCCTTATATCTCAACCTCCCAGAAACCACGCATAAAGGTCGAGTGTCTTGACCTCTGGATGGAGAACCCGACCCTCCACTCGCGATGAAAAGGTCCTCTCTTTGTATAAGACGCACTGGAGGGCAGAAGATCTGGGTACCACGTCCTCCTGGCCCAATCTGGAGCAATTGAGATCATAGGTTTCCTGATCTTTCTCAACCGCTTGATCACAAGTGGAATGACAGGGACTGGAATAAACGCGTACAGGAGTGGAAACTCCCAGTCCACTACAAACGTGTCTCCTAGAGGTCCTCTTGGGGTAAATTCCATGGAGCAGAACAGTTTGCAATACTGGTTGACACTGTTCGCAGACAGATGCACCTGAGGGGTTCCCCAAAGGGTGAAGATCTCTTGAAGGACTTCCTGAGCTAGTTCCAACTCGTGGGAGAATGTACTCTGCCTACTCAGAGCGTCTGCTGCTGTGTTCTCTCCGGCTAGGTGAACCGCTGATAGGGAGATTCCTTCTTGAATTGCCCAGACCAGAGCTGCATCGCCTCTCTGCACAGTGGTAGTGAACCTACCCCTCCTATTTGTTGAGGCAGCACATGGCCACTGTGTTGTCTGTCATTATAAGGACATTCCCCGAACAGAGGGCAGAAAGACCTTCAGAGCAATTCTGATCACCCTCAGCTCTAAATGATTGATGTGTAGTTTGGACTCTGATGGAGCCCAACGACTGCTGATTGTCAGATTGTTGGCGTGGGCTCCCGACCCCGTGAGTGAGGCATCCATAACTACCATTATCTCCGGCCATGGTTGCCAAAAAGGTTCTCCCTTCAGAACATTGTTCTTGCAGGCCCACCACAGGAGATCCTGTGCAAACCTACTCGGAACCTGAAGGTCTGACATCTTACCCTAGAATAGAGACCACTATGTCCTGAGAGCCCATTGAAGGGATCTCATTCTCAGGCGAGTCTCTGGCACCAGAAAAATGCAGGATGCCATGAGGCCGGGCAACCTCAAAAAGTCGAAGGCCGGAAGACACTGGACACTCTGGAATTTGGTGACCATCTGCAGAATGTGTTGAGCCCTCACCTCAGGTGGCAAGGCTTTTCCCAAGGATCCATCCAGGACCATTCCGATGAATTGGGGTCTTTAAGATGGCATCATATGGGACTTCTTGAAATTGAGGGAGAAGCCCAGTCTGTGGAGAGAGTGACAGGTTATGCCGAGATGTTCCAGTGCCTGTTCGGGGGAATGAGTCCTGATCAGCCAATCGTCCAGGTAGGGGTAGACTTAAATCCCCCCTCTCCGGAGACTCGCTGCTACCACCGCCATCCACTTGGTGAAAACCCTCGGGCGGAAGTCAGCCGAATGCCAGAACTCGAAACTGATAATGAAAACCATCAACAGTGAACATCAGGTAATTTCTGGGCTGGTGATGGATTGGCACATGAAGGTAAGCATCCTGAAGGTTCAATGTCACAATCTAATCCAGGAACTGGAGGACCTGAAGGATCTGAGAAAGGATGACCATTTTGAACTTGTTCAAGCATCTCAAGTCCAAGATGGGTCTCAATCCTATGTCCTTCTTGGGGATTAAGAAATAGGGAGAGTACTACCCTTTGTTCCTCTCCGTCACAGTTACTGGTTCTATACACCTTTCTCTAGCAGACTCAAAATGTCTGGCAAAAGGAATGGATCCGGAACTTTGGACGAGTGGCTCTCTGGTGGATGATCCCGAGGCCTTTTTAAAAAGGGAAGGCAGTAACCCTGGATTACTGTTTCTAACGGCCACGCATCTGAAGTAATAACTCGCCATTCTTCAGATGCTGTGAAAGTGCCTCCCACTGGGGGTCTTGTGGGCTAAGGCCTCAGAGAGGTTTTGTGGCGGCTGAAACAGCGGCTCATCAGGGCCCCCCAGCAGCCATCATGAGACACCCGGCATTTTCGGAGCCGAAGCCCCAGCTCGCCACAGCAACGCCGTGCAAATCAGCTCCTCAGCTAATAGCAGCTGATGCATCCTCCTGGCCTGCCAGCCCCTCCTCTCCTGCTTTAAAGGGAGAGTAGGCCAACCGCCAGGCAAAGCCGCATCACGGCAAAGGCCATCAGGAAAGGCCTCTGCCACTCTCCGCAGCTCTCAGCTGCTCGAGGCTGCCGGACAACGGCACTCACCCTGCACAACAAGGTAAGGGTCCTGCAAGCCACCGCTCTACCACTACCCTCCCACCTTCACTCGTCTACAGAAACGAACGCCTCCGTTCACGCCTTCTGCTGGGCCGGAGCGCATCTGCTACCCCGAACTGCTCTCTCAGGAACGCTCGCCTGGGGGCAAGAATGCTGCAATCCTCCGCACACCTTGCACCCCTGGATTACTGTTCCCAATCCAGTCATCCAAGCACATCCAGCACCTGCATCCGCACCCAGTGCCCAAACGTTCAAGCGTGCTTAAGCCGTGTATTGCCTACCTCAAGCGCCCACAACCCACCTCACAACACTCAAGTTTCCTCCCTCGCCAGCAAGTGATCTGACTAGTGTAAACATCCTGGCCCCCGAACAACAGGCCCTGCCTGCTGTACCTCACCCAGTGTTTCCCATTGCCGTGCCTAATATTGTGTCACTGCCTGTTTCCATGCCTGATGTACCTCACCCAGTGTTGCCTACTGCCTTGCCTAGCACCATGCCCCCTAGCAATGACATTCCACTTAAATGTGCTCTAATCAATGTACGCTCCCTGCCAGCTCATGCAGTGGATGTACATGATCTCATCACTATGGAATGGACAACCTTGACCTGCTCTTTATATCAGAGACTTGGCTTAAAGACTCCTCCGGCCCCTCCCTTTCCCTTGCCATCCCCTCCGGCTACACCATTTTCAGACAAGACTGGGTAGACCAAAGGGGTGGAGGAGTAGCTGTTATCGCTAGGGCAACGCTTGCCCTCAGACAGATCGGAGGGCAGTTGAGTCACAACTCAGACTACCTCCGCCTCAAACTACAGCTCACGCCCAACCATACCATCACGCTCCATGTTGTCTATCGCCCACCTGGCCTGGCTTCAGATTTCCACGACGCCATCACCCATGCCCTCTCGGACAACCTCAAAAATTTGTCACAAATTCTGCTCGTAGGCGACCTCAATCTTGGCCTATATGACCCTAGGGATACCAATGCCATGGCCCTGCAGAAAGCCCTATCCACCCTTGGGTTCACCCACGCTATCTCGCAGCCCACACACGCCAAAGGTCGCACCCTTGATTGGGTGTCACACCACAACTGTTCCCTCCTGATCTCCGACATCTCACCCGTCCCATGGTCGGACCACCACTGCATCAAATTTGACCTCTCCTCTAATGGGCCTCCGATATCAATTATCCCACTCCCTGCTGCTCTCGCGAGAAGCTCACGTAAGCTCACTATGGAAAACATAACCCCCTACCTCGCGATTCCCGCACTTAAACACCCATTCCCTAATGACCCGGAAGTCCTAGCATCCTCTTTCAATGAAGTCATCACCTTAGCAGTCGACTCAGTAGCCCTGCTCACCCTCAAAAAGGCCAAGAAAGTTAAGCACTCTAACGCCTGGTTCACTGAGGAGCTCTCAAAGCTTCGAGCCAAGAAAAGGCTGCTATAGCTAATTGCAAAAACCGCTCAAACGATACTACCAAAGCTGCTTTCAAGACTGTTTCCAAAGACTACAAAAGAGCCATCATTCAGGCTAAAGCCTCCTCATATAACACTAGAATTGAAGGCGCCAAGTCAGGAACCAGGGAAATATTTGCTATCTTCCGAGAACTGGAGTCTCCCGCTGTCCCCCCCCCCACCCCGACCATCCTAAAAGATGACATTTGGTGCAACAAAATCCAAAAGGCCATGTTAGACAAATTGGAAACCCTTCACACCAAAATCCTAGCACACCAAAATGCACTTTCCAACCTTCTTGACAACTGTAACAGCACCACTAGGGCTGAAGCCCCCTCCTCCCCCACACCCATGTTCGAGTTCAAAGATATGAGCGAACGTGAAGTCACTGCCCTCCTTAACTCCATTAAACCATCCAATTGCAAGGGCGACGCCTGCCCAGCGCAGCTCATTAAAGACTGTGCCTCCTCCTTGGTCCCCATCATCACAGCCTTCATTAACTCATCCTTCCGGGCTGGACACATTCCGACTGGAATCAAAGAAGTCTGGGTCAGATCGCTCCTAAAAAAGCCTTCTCTCGACCCCTCAACCCCTGGAAATTACAGGCACATCACCACGGTGCCTTTCCTGCTCAAAATTCTTGACAAAGCAGCTTACCTGCAAGTTCAAAAATGTATTGAAGACAACCACCACCTAGTTCTTCGGCAGTCCGGTTTCCGGCCAAGACATGGCACGGAAACAGCTCTGCTCGACCTAAAAAATCAAATGGATGACCTTAGAGACGCGGGCACACCTGCATTGCTCCTAATCCTCGACCTCTCCGCTGCCTTTGATTTGGTGGATCACAAATCCCTATGCCACCACCTCTCCACCGCAGCCAACTTCTCCCCGAGGGCCTGTTCCTGGATAACCTCCTTCCTGCAGGACAGAGTCATGAAGGTTTTCTCAGAATCCTCATGCGCCAACCCCAGCCTCATCAAGTGTGGGGTCCCACAGGGATCGTGCATAGCACCCACACTCTATAAACTGTTCACGAGACCACTATTCAAAATTCTTGACGCTCTGGCCATCTCATACACAAATTATGCTGATGACACCCAGGTGCTGATTCCCCTCTCTGGTGACTATATATCTGACCTCAAAACCCTCAATGCCATTTACTCCACAATCCAATCATGGATGGCCAAAAACTGGCTTTGCCTCAACAGCGAGAAAACTGAACTCCTCCTGATTGGGGCCCCCTCCACCTTGAGGAAACTAGATGAACAATACCAGTCCTTCACAGTTGATAACATCCCTATAGCTGTGTCCAAAGTTATCAAGACGTTGGGCGTCTACATTGAACCTGACCTATCCATGAACAGACAGGTCAACGCAATTGCATCCTCTGCGGCGTACCACTCTACACTCCTCAATGCAGCCAGACCTTACCTTTCCCATCCCAACTGCCTCGCCATAGCTAGGGCAATAATTCGGTCAAGGTTGGACTACTGTAATGCCCTCCTAGTAGGCACCTCCCAAAAAAACTTGGCCAAACTACAACTAGCGCAGAATAATGCCCTCCGGGCCGCAACCGGCATCTCTAGATGTGACCACATCTCTGAGGCCAGAAGAAAGGTCCACTGGCTCCCCGTCAAGGAGAGAATTACTTTCAAAACTCTCACCCTGGCGCACACGTGCCTGCATGGTCGCGCTCCACCTTACCTTGCTCAAAGAATCAGCCTGCACACTCCTATAAGGCCCACCAGAGTGGCCTATACCAACAGAATCCTTGTACCTTCCACCCGCAGAGTGAAAGCGGGCAGTTCAAGCTTCCCCAACATGGCAGCCACGCTGTGGAACTCCCTTCCCCCGTCCATCAGGGGAATTGACTCCCATGCAACTTTCAGGAAGGCCATCAAAACTAGACTCTCTGTCTAAACAACCTTTGCTATGCATTCTGTAACATGATTTTGACAATATAACTCATGAAAATGTCTGTTAACCGTAACTATTCTCTGTTTTCAAGTCTCTGCTGGGGCCGCATTCTTGTAACCCTGAATCAAGCCTCCCTAAGCCATCTCATAGCGCCTTAATGCCTGAGGGCTACAGTGCGCTTTACAAATGCAAAATAAAATAAATAAATGGTAAGGTAGCTGTTGGCTGTGGCTGTCTGATAGTGGCACCAAACGATTTGGCTTCCCCCTTCAAGGTCTGCAACTTCTCCAGGCTTACGTCAGCCTTGCTGCCACACAGCTGAGTGTCGTCAAAGGGCATTGATATTGATATATTATTTATATTGCGCTCGTACACAAGTGTTTCAGAGCACGAGAGGCATGTTGAGGATCCTAGACTGCACGTCCGGTGCAAAACCGGACTTCCTCAAACACGCAAATCTGCATATTACAGTGCTTGCTGCCATGGCTCTGCAGATGCTATCAGCTGAGTCCAGTCCTGATTGAAGCCTCCTTACCGTCCCTTACAATATTCAGGAAGCCGTCTCCTTCTTTCCCTTTGGGAATATGATCAGTCGCCATTGCTACACAGTCCCACAGGGTGAATGTCAACTTTGCAAGGATGCAAGCTGCATTTGCAAACTTGAGAGCCATGCTCCTAGCATAAAAAAACCTTTCTAGCCCAAGCATCAAAACGCTCATTATCCCTTTCTGATGGGATGGCTGGGTATGCAGCCTGTTTAGAATTAGACAACGTTGCTTGAACCACCAGGATCCCTGGTGTTGGGTTTTTTAGATAAGGATCACTACTTAGGACTATATTTTTTAGTTAAGTTCTTATTAACTGCTGGACTACATTCTGGAACCTCCCATATTTGCCATAACCCTACATGAAAAGGAAGTACTGGATCCTTCTGAGGAACTTTGTCAAGAATGTTCCTTAGGTGGTCTTGCAGGTCTGCCCATCCCAGGAAATCAATAACCCTAGTCATAAGCTGCCTATTAGAGGCATCGGCAGTCTGCAGAGTCTGGTTTGTCAAACTCAAGCTCGGGTGATGTGTCAATCCCACTAGCTGTTTGAAGATTTTCAAATACATCAATTATCGTAGACTCTTCCGAGATAAGTAAATCTGGAAAATTTGGAGTGCCAAACTCCAAACCAAAAAGAGGAGTGTCCTGGTCAGACGGCTCGTGTTCCTCATAAATAGAGGTTACGGATTTGAAAAAATCCCTCCTTGGCAAAGTTTTGTATGATTTTTCTACTTCCTTTGCAACTACTGGTATTTTTGAGGGCAAAGGCATCAATGGCGTTGATGGCTTTGACAGTAATGGCATCGATGACTTTGACGATTTATGTGTCGATTTAGGTGTCGATGGAACCCTCGAAGGGCTTGACCCTCGACTCGGTGGAGTCTTCTGTGGTTTTTAATCGTTCAAAGACCTCAGCGGTTCTCGAGGGGTCTCCGGCATGCGTCCCAGGCTCGAGGGCACGCAGGATTTGGCCTTAGATCGGTCTCTGTCTGCTTTCGACAGCTCCACAGGAGCATGGCTTTTTCTTTTTGTTTCGTGGGGGTCAGGGGTGGAGGATCTGGTTGGACAGGGTATACTTCACTCGGAAGAAGCTTCAGAAGAAGTAGAAGGTGATCTGTATTGTCTTTTCTTCGATTTCCTTGACCCGCTCCAGGAACGTGAATGTTGCTTCGATCTTTTCCTTCAAGGAGAGACATCCCTCGACTCAGCAGGATGTAAGCCCTCGAAGGACATTGCATCGACGCACAGCGCCATCTGACAAAAATAGCTGGAAGGATATCAAAAGATGAGGAATACTTGGGAGGACACTTTCTAAGGGGCAAATTAGACTATTCAACTCCTGCAAAATACCTTTGAGGTAGGGGGAGGAGGGAACGGTATAGATGCATGTAATTCAGACACTGGGCTCTGCAGAAGGGGAACAGAGGTACAGAGAGACAGTTAATGCCTTTTGAGAAACTGATTTACCCAAAGCGGCTTAGCAGGACTTTCTCAGTTATATAACTGCATGAGCAGTACGTTGAATGCAGGTCTTCCCTCTTATGTGGCAGCATGGCATAGGGAGCTGGGGGAGGATGTGGAGGCACAGGCACATACCTGCGTAACTGGTGGAGCTGCCCCAAACCCCAGACCTATTGGAAATAGGTTTTGCAGAGGACAGGTTGTGGGGTTGCCGCTCACACCAGAGGTGTGACTACTGTGGTGAGTGGATAGAAGAACAAGTTACTTACCAACTGTAACGTTTTTTCGATTGGATGTTCCTCCCACGTATTCCTCATCTTAGATATTTGTATCCTCAGCTTTGCTGCTTCGGAATTTTTTTCCACCAGGGGGCAATGTGCTCGAGGTCACGGTGTCAATATCCCTCGAGGGCTGCCATCGAGCGTTGACGTCATCCGCAGTATAAAGGGCTCGAGCCGCGCCCGTTGGCTTCAGTGTTGTTATTTCAATATACCCAGCTGAGTAATTGACCAGGCGTTCTTTAGACCTCAAGCTATCAAGGAATTCGGAGTGCAATTGACAAACTGTACGGTGGGGTATGCTGGGAGGGTCGACAAGGAATATGTGGGAGGAACATCCAATCGAAAGAAAGTTACAGTTGATAAGTAACTTGTTCTTCGAATGGATTGTGTCCTCCCACGTATTCCTCATCTTGGATAGACTCCCAAAGCAGTATATAAAAATGGAGGTGGGAGAGCTAGTCAGTTTTAATCATGGATTGTATGAAGGATGGCTTTGTCAAAAAGGCCTCCTTGTGATGATGTTGAAGTTGCCATGCCTCTAGTTGAATGAGCCCTTAGCCATTCAAGAAGATCTTTTCCCGCTAATCTAAAGCATTCAGTAATTGCTCGAATTTTCCATCTGGACAATGTCTGTTTGGTTACTGCTAGCCCTAATTTGTGTCCATTATATCTGACAAAAAGTTGATCACTTTGGCTAAATTTAGCCAATCTGGTGATATAGAAACCGAGAGCCCTTTTAGGGTTCAGTCTGTGTAGACTTTCTTCCTCCTTACTTGCACAAGGAGGAGGATAGAAGGAAGGTAAAGTGATTTTTTGTGACAGGTGAAAGCCAGGGACTTTTTTGGCAAAAAAGAGGGTTTGACTTTAAGAGTAACCTTGTCCTTATGAAAAATGGTGTGAGGAGACTTACAAGAGAGCGCCTGCAACTCACTCACCCTGCGGACTGATGTAATTGCCACAAGAAGTATTGTCTTTAAAGTAAGGAGGCTTAGCGGACAAGAGTGTAAGGGCTCAAATGGAATACATGTGAGGGATTTCATAACTAAATTTGAATCCCAGACGGGTACCTGAAAAGGGGTTGGAGGGTACACATGTGTACACATTTGTGAGCCCTTTCAGGAAGTGAATAACAAAGGGCATTTAAAGTAAGACACTTCTTCTAAAGAGCACTTAAAAATAGATAGTGCTGCCAAGTATCCCTTTATCGTGCCAACTTGGAGCCCCAAATTGGCCAAGTGTAAAAGGAAAGAAAGCACCATAGGAGTATTACATAGGAATGGATCCACATTCTTGTCCTTGCACCAGTTACTGAACTTGTTCCAATGACACTGGTACAAGGACTTCGTTGCTGGCCTTCTGGCCAAAAGCAAAATCTCCATTACGTCGTCCGGGAGGTCCCAATCCTTATTTCTCAGCCCCCACCCCGAAACCATGCGTTAAGGCGGAGTGCCTTGCCCTCTGTGTGGAGAACCCAACCATCCCCTTGCGAGAGGAGATCCTCTTTGTGGAAGACGTATTGGAGGGCAGATGGACATGTCCAGAAGGTCTGGGTACCACGTTCTCCTGGCCCAATCTGGGGCAATTAGGATAATGGATTTCCTGAACTTTCTCAACCTCCTGATTACGTGAGGAATCACAGGGACTGGAAGAAACGAGTACAGAAGTAGAAAATTCCCTGTCCACCACAAACAAGTCCCCTACAGCTCCTCTTAGAGGAAATTCCCTTGAGCAGTACTGATCGCACTTCCGGTTGACACTGGTCGCAAACAGATCCACTTGAGGGGTTCCCCAAAGGGTGAAGATCTCTTGAAGGACTTCCTGAGCCATCTCAGAGTGTCCGCCGCTGTGTTCTTCTCTCTGGCTAGGTGAACTCCTATCCGAGAGATTCCTTCTTGTATTGCACAGAACCAGAGCTGCATTGACTCTCTGCACAGTGGTAGTGACCCTACACCACCTATCCTCTTGTTGAGGTAGTACATGGCCACTGTGTTGTCTGTCATTATCAGGACATTTTTTCCCCGTACAAGGGGCAGAAAGGCCTTTAGCACACGTCTGATCGCCCTCAGCTCTGAAAGGTTGATGTGTAGTTTGGACTCTGATGAAGACCAACGACCGCTGATTGACAGATCGTTGATGTGGGCTCCCCACCCTGTGAGTGAGGCGTCCATCACTACTGTTATCTCTGGCCATGGTTGCCAAGGCCATGGTTGCCAAAAAGGTTCTCCCTTGAGAATATTGTCCTTGCAAGTCCACCATAGCAGACCATGAGCCACTCTGGTCGGAACCTGCAAAAGATCTGACATATTCCCAGAAAATTGGGACCACTGAGTCCCGAGGGCCCATTGAAGGGACCTCATTCTCAATCTGGCCTCTGGCACCAGAAAAATGCAGGATGCAGGAGGCCGAGCAACCTCAGAAAGTCGAAGGCCGGCAGATGTTGGGCATTTTGAAACTTTGTTACCATCTACAGAATGTGATGAGCTCTCTCCTCGGGAGGCTTTGCCCGAGGAAGTACCAGAACGGGTCTGATAAACTGGAGTCTTTGGAATGGTATCATATATGACTTCTTGTACTTGAGGGAGAAGCCCAGTCTGTGCAAGAAGTGGCAGGTCATGTTCAGATGTTCCTAGGCTCGTTCGTGCGAACTCGCCCTGATTAACCAGTCATCCAGGTAAGGATAGACGTGAATCCTCCCCTCTACTGAGACTCGCGGTCACTACAGCCATCAGCTTGGTGAAAACCCTCGGGCGGAGGTAGGCCCGAACAGCAGAACTCGAAACTGATAGTGAGAACCACCATTCGCGAACCTCAGGTACTTTCTGTGCTTGACATGGATCGGCACATGAAAGTCAGCATCCTGAAGGTCCAATGATACCAACCAGTCTTGGAGTTGGAGAGCCTGAAGGATCTGAAAAAGGGTTACCATCTTGAACTTGTCCTTCCTGAGGAACTTTTTCAAGTGTCTTAAGTCCAAGATGGGTCTCAATCTCTGTCCCTTTTTTGGGATAAGAAAGTAAGGGGAGCACCAACCATTGTTCCACTCCGCTACAGGTCCATGTTCTATTGTACCTTTCTCTAGCAGGGTTAAAATCACCTGCACAAGGAGCGGGTCTGGAACTTTGGCAGAGTTGGCTCCCGGGGGATGATCCTGAGGCCTTTATTGAAAAGGAAGGCAGTAACCCTGGGCTACTGTCTCCAGTGCCGAAGCATCTGAAGTAATGCCCCGCCATTCGTTTAGATGCTGAGAGATCCTGCCTCCCACCAGGGTTTTGTGGGTGAAGGCCTCAGAGTGGGTTGGCAGTGGCTGTAGTAGCGGTCGAGGGGACAGTTGCAGCTGCTGGGGCTGGTCTAGCAGTTTTTCCTCTTCCACCATGAGGATATTTTCTTTGTTGTCCTTTTTGACTGGCCTGTCCCTTCCCTCCCCCAAATGAGGAGTAGAATCGGAAAAAGGACTCCTCCTCCAGGAAGATGAGCCTGAGTAGGAGTGTTGTTGTGCTCGTCTTCTAGAGGTGCTAAGTGACTTAGCCGCCGCTTTTGAGGTCTGCAGTTTTTCTAGACTTTCGTCCACCTTGCTGCCAAACAACCTCAAGCCGTCAAATGGCATATTGAGCATCCTACCCTGCACATCTGGTGCAAAGCCTGACTTTCTCAGCCACGCAAATCTGCATAGCACTGCGCTAGATGCCATGTACCTGCTGATGCGGTCAGCAGTGTCCAGTCCTGATTGGAGACATTCCCCCAAAGCCTCTTTTCCATCTCTCACAATTGCGAGGAAACCTTCCCCTTCCTCGCCCTCAGGAATGTGTTCAGCCGCTGCCATAATACAATCCCACAGGGTGTATGTGAATCTTGCAAAGGTGCAAGTCACATTTGTCGATTTTAGGGCCATGCTGCCCGAAGAAAAGATCTTTTGGGACCATGCATCCATTGTTTTATCATCCCTATCTGGGGGGATTGAAGAATAAGCCGAATGCCTAGTGGATGTGGCCGCCTGGACCACTAAGCTCTCAGGCGACGGATGTTTTGATAAATATTCTGTATCAGACGTGGAAGGCCTGTATTTCCCTACACATTTTTTATTCACAGCTGGTCCCGAATCTGGGGTTTCCCATGTGGTCATAACCCTTGTTTGCAGTGCTGTGTGAAAGAGAAGGACAGGGTCCTTTTGGGGGCCTTCACTGAGGATGTCTGTCATGTCAACCTGCTCGTAACTAGGGGAATTTCTGTTCCATCCCATAAATTCTATCACCCTATTCATAAGGGTTCTATATCTCGAGTCTGCATTATCAGCAGGGTCGGCTCTGTCAAAATCCACTTCAGGAGAAGTATCCAGCCCACTGGCTGTTTGCAGGCATTCATATAGATCAGCCAACTTAGAATGAGGATCTATTAATTCCTCGGGGACATCTCTTGTTCCAAATATTATCCCAGCAGGGGAAACGTCCTCTTTAGAGGATGGCTCCTCATAAATGGAAGCCATAGATTTGAAAAAATCTTGCCTAGGCTCAGGATGGTACATTGTATCCGATGATGTAATGGGTATAGATCTTGGCTTTGACAAGGGGGTGGATTTGGGCGACGGAATTAACGTTGGCCTCGACAAAGGTGTTGATGGCACTGACGCAGGCTTCAACACTGTCGAAGGAGTCTTCGACATAAGCGCCGTCTAGTAAGTTGTCGAAGCTACCTTTGATGGTGGATGAACACTCGGCACCATTTTGTCAGGTGTTACCCCCGATTTATGCACTGGTAGACCTATTTTACTTTTTTTATAAGGAGTCGGAGAAATTTCTTCCGACGACACCCTCAATGACTTTTCACCAGAATTAGCACGTTTGGTCTCTGACTTCCCTCTGTCACTTCTAGAGTGAGCTGGGGCATGGTCTTCATACAACTTTTTCTAGGGGGTCTGGGCCGCATTCTCGAAACTTTTCATCATCGAGGCTCTGAAAGCCTCCCATTTTCTGGGGGAATCTTGCTTTGAAGGGCAGGCGATAACCCCCGTCTCAGATGACGAAAAAGAGGAAGAGGGAGACCAGTGTCGTCTTTTCTTCTATTTTTTTGACGAAGAAGAGTACGATTTATCACTCGACTCCCTCGGGTTTCTTTCTTCCCGAAAAAGACTTTGAGGATTCCTCCCTTACCGACAGATTACATCCTTGTTGCTTAAGAGCTTTGTTGGTCATTGCCTGACAGGAACTGCATTCTTAGACCCGATGGTCCGGATCCAAGCACCAGAGGCAATTTCTATGCGGATCGGTGATGGACATCTTCTTCCCTCATTTCTGGCACTTTTTAAAGCCATTCTTTGGCATGGAAGAATTTGATGAGGAAGACATAGTTAGAAGAAAAGTGATGTTTTCGTGACATGAATCGAAAGCTATCAGAAAAACAGAACTGAAGCCAACGGGCGTGGCTTGAGCCCTTTATACTGCGGATGACGTCAACGCTCAACGACAGCCCTCGAGGGACATTGACACCGCAACCTCGAGCACAGCGCCTCCTGGTCAAATTTTTTTTCCAAAGTAGGAAAGCTGAAAATACGAATATCTAAGATGAGGAATACGTGGGAGGACACAGTCCATTCGAAAGACAAGGCAAGCAGGGTGTAGTTCGGTTGAGCTCTTTAGATTGATGCTAATTGTGGCAAGGAATGTGATAGGCCCGGATCCCTTTGCTTGATGACTGGTTAAAGGGGGATGTGTAGGCTTCTGATATGCGAGAATGTGTAGTTCGCACTGTGGAGCAGAATGCCCAGTTTCTTTGAGAAGTGGGGGGCTTTCTACAGTTTGTCAAGTGCTTGAAAAAGGACTATACTTGTCACACACGTCCAGAGCACTGGACAGAGGGAGCTTGAGGGAAGGGGAGAACACCAAGTTGGGTATGTACGGACTAAGCTGGGATGGGATCAAGGGCGGTATGGGGATATTTTTGTTGGTGGTTGTATGCCTTGAAAACTTTAATAAACAGATTTAAGAAAACAAAAACAAAAGAACACTGGAACAGACTCCTGGGACGACTGGAAGATAGGGGGGTGGTGGGAGGGGAGCGATCACGTGGATGGTTTGGGGGTGTGGGGGGGAGAAGGGGGATGCTCGGGTAGGGGAAGAGGTTTTTATTCCCCCCCCCCCCGATTACAGCATGTATAAGATGCCATGTTAGCAGCTGTTCTGCATTTTCTAGAACAATATGTTGGTTTTGAAATAAGATGAAACACAATAGAAAGCTTTGAATACACCCCAAGAAAAATCTGATGGGACAGCCAAAGAATAAAATACATGGAATGTCGACTCCAGCCCTTAACAGGTCTCAGCTCAGACTTGTTTGATTAATGAAAGCGGTTTGCAAGTAGAGGCGGTTTCAGTTTGTATACTCACAAAGCAAAGCTTGAATGAAGGTTTCCATTTTTGCCCCTTACACATCCCACACATTGTTCCAGTCATTCCTTTAAGCTCGGATGTTGCTGGTCTTCTCTATCCATCCTTTGCAGCATAATGTTTTGCATCACCTACACTGTAGGCTTCTTATTATTGTAGGATCAAAAAGCAAACAATGTGCAGGTTTTTAGTAAAAATAAGCCTTAGGATAGCAGCCAGGCTTGACATTGCGAGCTGCTGGGAGATATTTGGCTGCTGCTTGTAGCCTACAAGGGCCTGTAAGAAAGGCATGGCATCAAAACAAGACAGGCACAAGTGATCATAGTTCAAGGGTGCTTATTAAACTGTAAAGTGGGTGAGATAAACGCCTAATCAAAACCTAAATCTAAGATGGGAGCAAGCTACGACCATCAAATAATAATACAGTCCTAGTGGAGTCTAATCAAATAAAAGGACCTATACTAAGAAAACATATTGTCAATCCTTACCTCTATGCTACAAATTAATGTGGGATAATGTTCACAAGAAAAGAAAGAAGTGTTCGCAAAATGATAAGTCAGGACGTTATGGCCAGGGTCTCCCTTCCCCACGTTTTCTAGCATGGGACAATCCGGGACTCCTGAGCACAGGACACTCCTGGGCTTCTCTGGCATGCGCTCACAGTTCCTTCCCTCTATATCAGGGCCTTCTGTACCAAAGTCTCTTCTCATGCAAAATCTCTTGCTTCAGAGGGCCTGATAAGTCGAAACAACAAAACAAGAGTGAGGGGAGAGGCTGTGCAGCTCCAAGGGAGGTCCCGGTGCATCGTTAGCGGCCTGTGGGAGGCCGGGGCCCGAGTGAGTGGGCGGCCTGAGGCCCCGCTCCCACTGGAGGGAGGAGGAGGAGCCCGCGGTGGGGACACACAAAGCAAAGCAACTCCGGGGGAAGACCCGGAGCTCCAGTAGTGAGGTTGTCAATAATTTTAACAGCCTCTGCAAGGAGCAGTGACTGAGTGTGGGGGCAGGTAGAGGGTCGCTGGGAGTATTGTGGCACAAAGGATGACTTTTATGGGGGACAATTATTACGACATTACCTGGAATTCTGTGGACTGTGCCTGCTCCTTGACCCCTCGCCCCTCCACTTTAACTGCTATATTAAGACTGTGCCGGCAGTGTTCAGAGAAGTTGACTTGGGCTGCCCTCGGACCCCCCTCACCCTATTGCCTTAAATTGGGTTGGTTCCGGTATTGGTGTGTCCAGTGGGGTCAGACAGTTTGCATCGGGGGAGGTGGTGTGCGTGGACCAGCGCGAGGAGGCTTGAAAGCAGGGGGCCCAACCCCATCCTAGGGGGAGGAGCGGTGGATCTTCTGGAGTGTTTTCAAAGGCCTCAGGACACTGAAGTCGCATCAAGTCTTTAAGAAGGTATAGCAACTCCTGATATACTGGGCACACGGCCGAGGGGGCTCGCACCCCGGTGACATGGGGGGTGAGTGGCACAAAGTCCCGGTGGCAAGTAGAGAAAACAGGTCCGCACGAGGAAGTGGCGTTGGGTTCCGGCAAGGGAGGCGGAGGTGCCGGGTGGTCTCATTGCGGAGGAGGATGTCTAAGAACAGAGGAAAGGCTCCAGGGACCCCGGCAAAAGGTGAGAAGAAATCACCGGAGGGTATGCTCCAGAAGTTATGGAGAAAGGAGGAGGGGGCAGAACCCGCAGAAAGGAAAGAGTGGCAGGAGCGAGGAGGGGTTGGCCCTGGAGGATGGACAAGCGGATGAAATGATCACGAGGAAGCTCCTGGAGGACTGTTTTCAATCCTTTGGAGATCGGATGGTCCAAATCATGCAAGTGCAACTTGACAAAATGAAGGAGGACCTCGCGGGGGCGATCCGGGAGGTGAGCAGTGACTTAACCAATCTGGGCTCTAGGGTGGACACCAATAAAAGGGCACTCCAAGATTTAGCAGAAGACTCTCATAAAGTGCAGGAATGGGTGGAGAGTCTGGCCAACGCTACTCACAACCTGGAGCTTCAGACCGAGGATCTTGAGAATAGGTCTCGGAGGGCCAACATCAGAGTAAAGTTTTTACCGGAGTCTGTTTCAGATTGAGGCCTCCTACAGACGGTGAGGAGGTTGTTCGCTCCCCTTGCAGATGTCTCGAGCCCAGAGGAGATCAGAGTAGACAGGGTTCATAGAGTGGGGCTCAGAAGGGATGAGCCTGGCGCCCGACCGCGTGATGTATTAGTGGCGCTCCACGATTACGCGCAAAAAGAGTAAATCTTAAGGGCTGCAAAGGGGGCAGATGTCGTCACCTTCAATGGGTCATCGAATCAATTATTTCAGGATCTGTCGGCTATTACTCTCAACAAGAGGAGGCGGATGCGACCAATAACGCAGGAGCTTCAGAAGAGGGGCTTAAAATACAAGTGGACATTTCCGTTTGGCTTGGTGTTTGAGCTGGACAGAAGACAGAGAAGGGTGACATCAGTGGAGGAGGGTGCGTCCATCCTCGGGATAGAGGTGGATCAATCCGCAGTTGAATCGCCGGACGGGGGGAAAGCCAGCCCCAAACGTAAGGAGTGGGAGTGGTCAACCCAGGCGCCAAGGAGGAAAGGGAGGAGGAAGGGTCCGGCAGGGGTCCCCCCTGGGGGAGAGGCTCCGAGCCCGCAGGGGGAGGCAGGGAGAGTGTCGCCACGTTGATTTCTAGGTTATGTTCTGGCTGGTTAACCGGGGAGGGGTGTCTAGATGCGGTAGTAGTGGCTGGGGGGTGGGTTGCGGTCATGGAGGATTACCTATGGGTCAGGGTTGACCTGCCAATGGGGTCGCTGGGGTGGGGAAGTGGCACTGCTCCCGAGGGATTGGTTTGGGGGGGCTAGAGGCTGGCAGTGCGCACCCGGTGAAGGGGGGCTACGGGATCCGGCGAGGGATAGGAGTGCGAGACTCTTTCATGCTCAGACTAAGCCTTCCAAAGAGTTACAGTACAAATTGGAGAACCTAGCGTTGGTAGATGCATGGCAGGAAAAGAGGGGTAATGACAGTGGGTATACCTTCTACTCTCATGTGCACAGATCCGCATCTAGGATAGATTATGTATGGATGTCTCGGTCGCTGGTTGGTAGGCTCAGGGAGATTGAGGTGGGCGCGATTTCTACTTCGGACCATGCCCCGATTGCGTTAGAGCTGGCACTGCCGTCGCAGGCAGTAGGGCTATGGAAGTACCCTTCCCATATCTTTAAGGATGCGGTGCTTCAGGAGGAGCTGCGACAGGAGATGGTTCACTTCTTTCAGAGGAATGATACAGAGGGCATGGATCCTGGGATATTATGGGATGCTTTTAAAGCTACCATTATAGGGGTGATTATTGGGATCAAGGTGAGGAGGGATAGGGTATGCAGGAAGATGGAAGAAGATCTAGAGGCGAAGTTGAAAGCGGTCATGCAGGAGCTAGCTGTTAGGGTGATTAAGGGACAGTTGGATACGATAGTCTCGGCTAAAGCGGAGAGGGCACTGCTGCACCTCAAACAGAAGTATTATGTGAAGACGAACAGGACGGATAGGTTACTGGCAAGAAAGCTGAGGAGCGAGGAGAAGGATAGAACAATACTGAGAATTAAGGCGGCGGGGGGAGGGGTGGAGGTGAAGACCCAAGAAATCAAAAGGGAGTTTGCGAGGTATTATGGGGAGGTGTATAGATCTGATAGTCTGGTGGATGGGGCTCAGGTGACGTATCTGGAAGGATGTCAGCTCGTCGGGGTTGAGGTAGCGGATAGGGAGGAACTCAATCTGCCAGAGAAGGACCTAACTATAGAGGAGGTACACAAAGCTATCGCGGCTCTTCCCCTCAGCAAAGCACCTGGGCCTGACGGGTTCACGGCAGACTTCTACAAAACGTTTAGGGATGTACTGGCCCCGAGATTGCTTGCTTTGTATAATGCCTTTGGGGGAAGGAAAGGGATAACCCCATCTATGGAGGAGGCAAAAGTGGTTTTACTCCCTAAACAGGGTAAAGATCCTACATCGTGCGGGGCATATAGACTGATTGCTGTAATTAATGTGAATGTGAAGATCTTTACTAAGATCTTGGCGTCTAGGCTCGAACCTCTCATTCCTTCTCTAGTAGATCAGGATGAGTCTGGCTTTATTAAGGGGAGACAGACGCACAGTAACACCAGGAGGATTACCCACATTATAGAGAAAGTGAATAAATTCAGGATGGAGGCTATTGGGGTAGCCCTTGACGCTGAGAAAGCGTTTGATACGAGTGGAATGGAGCTTTCTCTTTGCCACTATGCGTAAGATGGGTTTTGGGGAAAAATGTATGGGTAAGATAGAGGCGAACTACTGTAGCCCCACACTGCGCCTGATGATTAATGGGGAGGCATCCGATTCAGTGGCTGTGTCTAGAGGCACGAAGCAGGGCTGCCCGCTGTCACCGCTTCTTTTTGCGATATATTTAGAACCGCTCCCGAGTAGAATCAGACAATCATGAGATTAAAGGGGTGATGTTTGGGGGGAGGGACCATAGGGTGGGCGCTTTTGCGGATGATATGTTGCTAACCCTGACGAACCCCTGAGAATCTCTGGAGGCAGTCGAGAGAGTTTTTGGGGAGTTTGGCCAAATTGCAGGGCTACGGATTAATAAAAGTAAGTCTGAGGTGTTGTGTTTACAGATAGACCCTGGGGTGGAGAAGGAGTTAAGGGAGAGCTTTGACTTTGCCTGGGCGAAGGGTACAATGAGGTATTTGGGGACTGTTATCACGGGACCGATAGAGCAAATGTATGAGGCAAACTATCTCCCGCTACTGGGGACAATCATTGGGCTGCTTTTGGGTTGGGGTCCACTGGCTGTGTCCTGGTTAGGCAGGGTCAATGCCTTAAAGATGGTTATCCTTCCAAAGTTGTTGTATTTATTTATGGCATTACCGGTTAGGGTACCAGCCCCCTTCTTTAGAACGTTAAGAAAGCTTACTCAGGCCTATATATAGGGGTCGAGGAAACCTAGAATTCCTAGTAGGCTGATGCAAATGCCCAGAAATAGGGGGGGTTTGGGGGAACCAGATATGGTGAACTATTACCGGGCAGCGCAGTTGAGGATACTACGCGACTGGTTGAAGGATGACAAGGATGACAGGGGAAAGGTGTGGTGGGTGATGGACAGAGCGGTAGTGGGTCACGGGATGGAGTTCTGTGACTCCCTTGGGAGGACAGGCCTAGGAGGATGTACTGCAGCGCAATTGAGGAGTTGGTGGGTAGGCTATGGGATGAAGCGGTGCATAGATCAAAACTACCTTTCCCTCACCTCTCACACCCATTTTTGATAATCCTCAGTTCACCCCTGGGATGGGGACTGACTCCGGGTTTGATGCGTGGCAAGAGGGGGCTGAAAGACCTATACGAAGGAGGGCAGATTAGGGACTTCTTTAGCTGCAAGAGCACCTTCGGGCTGGGGGAAAAGGAGCGATTCCGATACATGCAATTGAGACATTGGGCCCTACACCCCGCAATAAAAGGGGCGGCCACTAGGGAGCTTACCCAATTTGAGAAATAAGTCTACTAAAGCAGGGGATAGACACCTTGTGGGGGATCTATATAGGTTGCTCAAGGAGGGAGAAGAGGCGAGCAAGAGGGGCTTTATGACCAATTGGGAAAAAGAAACTTGGAAAGCAATTTCTCTGGAGCAATGGCAATCCCTATGGGCGCGGATTCCCAAGCTGACAAATTATCTACAGCTCCAAGAAATTTGGGTGAAGTTGATGTACCAATGGCACCTCACCCCTCAGAGGTTAGCTAAAATTATCGGCCCGGAACTGGAACCGCCTTGTGATGGAGGGGGGTGTGCGGAGGAGGGTACCTGGAGACACGTCTGGTGGCTTTGTCCGAAGGTGGCCCCGTTCTGGTTCAAGATTCATGAAGCAGTGCAAGACATGATGGGCACTGCTACTATTGGGGGCGCAGACATGGGGCTGTTTATGTTGGGGCTGGATGGTACCCTAGACAAGATACGGACGAAGGCTCAAAGGAAAGTATATGTGATCTTGGTGATGGCGGGGGCTCTGGTGATAGCACAGAAATGGAAGGCGAAGGAGGGGCCCACGGAGCATGAATGGGTAGGAAGGATTTGGAGGCTAGCAGCACTGGAGATGGCGATGTACTCATTGAAAGGATAGCATCAGTTGTTTCTTTTGGATTGGGACTTGGTTTTGCAATTTCTCAAAAGAGACTCCAGGGCTGCCTGGTGCCCGCGTAGCATGAAGCTCTTGGGATTGGCATGATACGGGGTCAGGAACGGGGTGGGGGGGGGGCGGGGGGGGTTTGGAATGGGAGGACTCTGGAGCATGAGTGGATCCATTAGATGGAACTTGGACTGTGGGCAGTATGGGTGGGTGGGAGTGAGGGATGGATAAAGTAAGGACATCACGATGGACAGAACCTAAGAGAAATGTAGTGATGCACCATGACCCGTGGGGGTGGGAGGGTAGGGTATGTTGGGAGCGGGTGGGGAGGTTGGGGTGTTAAGTTTTTTCTGTTCAGTTGTTGTTATAAATGCCAATAAAACATACTATGAAAAAAAAACAACAAAACAAAAGTTCCTTTGGTATCCTTCACGTAGGGCGATTACTCTTCATTCCTGGGTCCCCTCGGACAGGCTCCGATCCTCGTCTCAGTGATTAGCCTCCCTCAATCAGGCTCAGACCAACCATTCTCTGTGGACAGTCTGGTTCATACTTGTCGTCACAATGTTGTTCACTTAGATTTTTCACAACGTTTCTCTTGACGTCCCTCAGTCGGTGTTAGGAAAGATTCTCTTTACTGCACCATTCCTTCCATCTTTATGAAACCCCCAAACTTTTTAAATCTGACCTGTACTTTTTGCAGTACAGTGAAGCCTTAAGCTTCACTGCACTGGCCTTTGCTCACGTGCTATGGGGAAACTGATATGCCCTTACTGCTATAGTACTGGGAAACAGGGTTTCCCTTAGTCATGTTACTATGTTGCAACTTGTGGTTAGTGTTCTATCAATTGTGGTAACTTTGTATCATCGCACAAAGCAGCTTATACTGCAGTGCAATTGGGTACATTTTTGTTTTGCCCTACACTAACACTCAGAGGATATTTGGTTACTCTATATGTTTTTAAAAGATGGCCGGGTGGCAGCAGTGACCTTTCCCCACTTTTTGGGGAATTTTGTTTTAGCTTTACTGCGTTTGGCTACTGACTGTGGCTACTGGTCAAACATGGCAGTGGCACGATATTTTTTGCCTGTTCTTTTTCCATCTTGTTGTTTAGCCTTTTTCCTGGCCTTAGAGTCCAGGAAGATCCTTATAAGGACTTCCAGTGCCCGGGAAAGCAGCAGCCTTTGGCGGGCTACTGGAGGGCTATGGGTGTTTGCAGTCAGATTGTGGGCTGGGTCAGTCTGACTCCAAGCCACATACTGGTTTCTGTGTGTTTGACTGGTGGTCCTGATTAGACGGACCACTGTGTGGTGCGTGTGTGGGCTAGTCCTGCTATTGGCTAGGGGGAGGTTCAGCTCCTACCTAGCTTTTAGGATAAGAAGAGGACCGCTGCACCCATTCTTCAGCGATCCTGGAGAAACCTAAAGGAGCCAAGTATCCCGTCCAGCTGTGATACCCGCGAAGAAACCTGAAACCTGACTGAAGGTGGCCTGGCAACCAACTTCTGCTGCAGCCCTGGTGGAGCCCTTTCTTGCTGGTGATCTTCAGTAGGCCTGCCAAGGTGCTACGACCGTTGGGGTGGAGGGACCATCCATTCCAGACGTCTGTTCGGTGCCCAGCACAAAAACCGCCTTCGGAAGTGCCCTGGAACCGTCCTGTGGTTGACGAGCTTTGTTTTTTGCCTACCATGCTAACTTAGTCGCCGTTCCGCCTGAAACCTGGTACACCCTTGGCTGCCACTGCAAGGCTTCGTCCTGCGAAATGTCAGTATCCTAGCAGAAAGGGTACCCAAGATAGATCGGAAAGTCTGACTGCGACTACGGAGTCCTGTTGCATCGCTGTGCGCGGCATGCACAGTCTGAAACCGTCTTACCTAACACAAGTCCAGTCACGAGAGGGGTGCTGCATCATTTGTTTTTGCATTCCTCGACTGAGAGTCCTTGCACCAGCAAAAGACACCAACCGGAGTGAAGCTTTAACCTGCAACCCCTTGAAAACCGAGCACCGCTGATATTGGCGGGAAAAGCAACATAGTTATTGAGCTTTTAACCTACTCCCATTATAAAAGTCAATGGGCTTATAATAATCCAATTTCTAACACTATTGGTGTTACCAATGCTTGCCTTTGCAAGTATTCTGACTGTTGGGGATAATTTTGGGCATTAGTCTACATTGAACCCTTACCCTAAGAACCCTTCACTGGACCCTAGAGACCCTACCTGCATTTTTTCCTGCATCCTAGGTTCTGTGGCACTGTATCCTAAACAATAGGGCACAAGGCTCCTGGCAATTTAGGGCTGGACAATTTTAGTTAGGGATCATCTCTGTGGACCTTTTTGTGTATATTACTTGTCTATCCATTCCTTTCCAGGAGTATTTCATTTGTAGTGTGCATTTGAACCAAGTGAATGTATATATGTATTTAGTTTGATAGTATTGTGTGACAAGTCAACCTGGTTGTATTCATCTTTCTATAGTGTGTTTTGGCCATAATTAAATAACTTTTTATACATCCTGTCCAAGTGCAATTTGCGATTCCCATTGTGACACCTCATTGTGGACCCTTTACAAGCTCACCACCTCTGAAGAACTTTAGCCTAGATGCCTTCACTGCTACCTAAACTGGTTTGGCTACAGCTTCCCAGAGTTGTCAATGTCGCAATATAGGTTGGCCTTCTATACATCTGTCCACCAGGCCAGAGTATTGAAAATCAGTCCTAACAGTTGGGTTCACTATCGCCTTTTACTCACAAGTTCCTCATTTGTAATACTCAAGAGTCTCAATGTCTTTTTAAACAACCACCTTTTAGTTAAGTCCCCCTCATCCGGGCTCAGACATTTCAAAGTACTTGCCAATTTTACACAAAGACTTCCGAAGGGCGATCACGTCTCGCTAGGTCACTTTGCTAGCCTATTGAAAGGGTGAGTTTATTCACAATAACCAGTTTGCAAAGCGTTCCCCTCTGCCGGGCTCAAAAGCCAGATTTGCAATTCTGTCAGTCGTGTTCACAATTCTGCACATGTTAAACTCCTTTGCAACGTGTCAAGGACTTTCAATTGTACACAGAGGTTTGCATGAACCATGAATGACCACCCTAACACCTCACATCAGCCTTCCCAGTGGCCTTTTGGTACTAGTATTTTCCTTTCCCCTTTAGCTCAATACTGTCTCTTTGTTCAGCCGACGGGTACCAGTCGGACACCGCCGAACACACGCCCATGTCGTGCTGGACCACTCTATCTCTGGAACCAAGTTTACACACAAAGGACCTGTCTATATCTTCTTATGGTTGCCACAGCAAACTTGAGTCGAACACAGTCCGGCCCATTTTCAGGTTGTGTTATTATTAACAACAAATCAGACTCTAAAGAACTATGTTCCTCTATACAATCCAGTATTTTGTTTGATCCTTATGAAATTCCTTTAGAGAATATCATGGGGAACAGAAATCAGTTTCTGACCGAAACTCAATTGAGAAAAACTAACTGTCATTAGGAACTTCAAGTTCCATAATTCCTGAAGTACTGGGACGAAGAAGAGGGCTAAAAAGGAACAAAGCTGCAGGAGTGGTCAGCTTGTTAGTGGAAATAACCCACACCTGAGGGGGACTGGGAAGCTTAAAAGGCCCCCTCAGGTGAAGGCCATAAGTAAGCAGGGTAAGCAGTGTGAGCAGGGAGAGCAGTGTGCACCAGGATGAGGGCGAAGACGCTGGGGCCACTGTTAAGCAGAGAACAGTAGCCGGTCCTGAGAGGGTCTTTGCATCCAGAAGCCCGTTTTGCAGAGGCTGTGCAGCAGGAAGCGAAAGGGTGGCAAGCTTTTGTTCCTGTGAGGCAGTGTCCGATAACCGGAAAGCACCAGAGAGTCTCCGGAGAGATGGAAGCATCTTTTTCAAGTGCCGCAGAGGTGAGCCAAAGGAAGCAGATTGCTGGGTTGCAAGGAGCCACTGAAGCAGAGTACCTGTGAGCAGTGACGGTATCAGACCCGGACGCCTTATCCGGTGAGTTCACAAGCTGAGAGTGACCCGGGAGCACTAAGACTCTTCGCATGCTTGGTACAGGTATTTCCAGTGTAGAAAATACTTGTGTGTGAGTAAAAGTGAAACCAAAGAAATCTGAGAAAACAATACTTTTCAAAGCCAATTGACTATCTTTAAGCATCAGAGTTTATTGAGAATCAAGCAACAAGAGAGCAATACTTTTAAATCCTAATGTAGACAACCATTGCCCAAGCCAAATTAAAGCAACACAGCAATTTCAAACCAACAGATATTGCCATAGGTAGGAGGGGACCAAGGGAAGTTCCAAGTTTATTGCCCATATTTGAAGCAGCATATAACAAGAGCTGGTATAAACCTACTTTGCCAAAGCCAAGGAATAACCAGCATTAAACCATATCCTTATCAGTGTTTGATTGTTAAAGCAGTGGGGAAACAAGGCTACCCTTCTGGAAAAGCTTATTCAGAAATAGAGAAGCATAACTTGCAGAAGTGTTGGAAAGTGCAAAAGAGTACTAAATAACACAGAAGTAAATTTAGCTTTCCCAGAAACATTGCTTAAAAGTCTGATGTTATAGAGTAATAAAAACTGCAAAGTTTTATAAGCTGATCTTAACCACAGAATCACTTGTTATTACTGTTCTGGAAGGGGAGTATACCCAATCAGCGAACCTTTGGAGTAGTAGGCCTGGCATGGCATGGGGGTAAACCAGGTGTGATTGAAGTAGGAGGCCTGGCATGGGAGTAAACCAGGTCGAAATTGATGAAGTCCTGTGAAGTGGTGTTAACAAGTTATTCTAACAGACATTCATTGCTGAAGAAAGAACTGTATAAAACTGCTGCAGACGTGTTTTATTTCTTAAAAAATAATACACTGTGGCAAAGCACAGGACAAAGCCAATTTATGTTGTTACTAACTAAGCAAATATTCGTTGTTTATGTGAAGAGAACACGTTTGAATCTAACTTTTGCAAGAGGAAAAGAAAAACTTTTTGTTGAACAACTGGAGTGTTGGAACTTTCTATTGTCAAGTTGAAGTTACAAAGAACTGTGGTGGAATCTTGTTACAAACCAGGATTTTCTTGTTTCTTTTTGTAACTGTGGAGCAGAGTCTGGGTTTAACTCCGATAAGGGTAATTTACCCAGATTATAAGGAGAGACTGTTGTCCTATTGTTAATTTAACTGTACATTTAGCGGTTATAATTTTCTTACCTTTGAACTGCCATGCATTACCTTATTGAGTTACTGTTGGATATGTGCGAGGGACAGATATGCTATGTGAGAGTGTTTCCTTTAGTTTATTTTAGGGAGGTAAATCCTCATCGGGGTAGGGATAGTGATGCCTTTATCCAACCTTTTAATGTAATAAAATGGCACTGACCCACTCACGCTACACACAACTACCAAGCGCTACTTGCATTGCCAAATGGTGTCAGACAAAGACATCTATGTGATATTAACTCGGGGAGGGGGGATCTGGGGCAGATATTTTTAAAGTAGCATTAGGGCAAACCTAGAAGATTTTTAAAACCATAACAGGTGATATATATTAGGCAAAAGGTTATAGTTTGCATCCCATGGGGCACATAAAATTCCAGCTTCCTATGTACTAGCTCCTCATTTTTTAATGCTGGATAATGTAAGATACCCATGAGCTGATTTTAGCACCTGCTCAACAAATCCTCATTTCGATCCCTGTTGGTATATATTCTCATGTCTAACCATGTTTAAAGCGTATATTTGAGCAATAGGCCCAAGTTGTCGATGCAAATGTGGATACATCTTTAGTAAACGTGAGCATTGCCTTAGAAAGTCACTCTAAGGAACAAGTTACTTACCTGTAACTGTTGTTCTCCAGCATGGGTCTGGCATGGATTCACATGCTCATGAATATTCCCCGTCGTCAGGCCGGGAATCCTCGGTATAGAAAAAAATCAGTATCCGTTTCGTTTCTGATCTGTCTTTCTTAGTAGTAACCAATCACTGGTCTCTGGGTCATAATGCCCACAGCCAATGACTGCCCTCTCCCTAAGCCCCGCCTCCGGCAGCCATCCTCAGATTTTTACCGCACGTTCAAGTGTTGGGAGTCCTCGTGCTGTAGCTCTCGAGCTTTTGCTGCATTTTCGCGCTTTTTCAGGAGATTTTTCTCATTTTTCGGCTAAATAGAGCCTCACGCTCCACCGTTTCTACATCCGATCAACGGGGATCCGTTTCGGAGTTTTCTACGCCCCTCAAGGGTGAAGATTTCGTTGAGTTACGCTTTTGGAGGATTCCAGAAGTTCCGAGGCCTACCCCGGACATGGCCCAGGAGAAAGGAAGCTCGACGCCCGGGAAGCTGTTCAGGACCTGCCCTGAATGCCTGCTTCAGAATGTTTACAAGGACGACGAGCATTCGTTATGACTCTACTGTCTCCATGAGGACAAGACGCACACGGCGGCAAGTCAGGTGGTGCCAGTCGTCGTCGACAGGGAGGTCAAGGAGGCAAGGCGGCCTCCAAACAAGATTTTCAGAAGAAATGCCCTTGCGTTCCACCCGTGACCAGGAAGGAAAATCGCGCCCCTCAACTACTGTTGGAAGTAAGGGCGATGCTCAAGAAGGGTGCCATCGAGCTCGTCCCAAAGAGGCTTCGGGGCTCCAGAGTTTATTCAAGGTACTTCGTCGTAAAAAAGAAGACAGGAGGATGGGGCCCCCCATCCTGGACCTGCGACGACTGAACAAGTACATCAAGGCACAGAAGTTCTGTATGGTCACCCTCCAGCACGTGCTGGGACAGCTGGAGGAGGGCGATTTCCTGTCGTCGTTGGACTTGGACGATGCGTACTTCGACATCCCCATTCTAAAAAGACACCGAAAGTTCCTCAGGTTCGTGGTCCAAGGGCGGCACTACCAGTTCAAGGCCCTCCCGTTCGGATTGAAGTCGGCACCCAGGGTGTTCACCAAGTGCCTCGCACCGGTGGCGGCGCGGCTGCGCCTACAGGGGATCCACGTCTACCCCTACCTGGACGACTGGCTCATCCGGGCAAGGACGGGGGAGCTTGCCGTGGAGCACACTGCGAAGACCGTCCAGCTGCTCACGGATCTGGGATTCTCCATCAACTTTCCAAAATCCCACCTGGTTCCGTCGCAAGTCGCCCTGTTTCTGGGAGCCAAGCTCGACACAGTGGCGCGGCTGGCCTCGCCGTCGGAGGAAAGGACCAGGACCATTCTGGGCAAGGTGCAGCGTCTGCTGGCCACGGACATGGCCAGGGTAAGATCTATCGAGTCCCTCCTCGGGATGATGTCCTGCATTTATCTGGTACACCTATGCAGGCTTCGGATGCACCCCTTACAAGAGTTCCTCGACGCCCACTGGGTCCAGTCGATGGGCAGCTTCGAGGACAGGATCCCTCTCAACGAGACGTTCCGTCAGGCGATCCGGTGGTGGGGTACCCGCTCCCATCCGTCGGCCAGCCTGACGACAGGGAATATTCATGAGCTCGCTACCTGGAAAAATTCCCGGACCAAAGAATAAGAAACAATTTCCTCAGACTCAGACTGAATATAGCCCACACGGGTGAAATACTGGACCAAAGAAACCAGGGTGAGAAGTCAATAAGCTTTTGCAAGATCTGTGCCTCTCCGAATTTACAATCCCTCAAACACCTGCTGCTGGAGTGCGAAGGCACATGGGCGATCAGGGTATCATCATTGGGGAGATTTGTAACTAGAGAGGAGAGCCTAGTTCAGGACGCATTTTGGGCTAGACTGATCTCTGGCCAAGAAGTCATGCTAACTGCTGAGATAGTAAACATTTTGAAGAAGCTTAGTATTTTAAGGAACTATCAACAGACTAGTCATGTTCTTGAACACTCCAGTCAAGGGGATCAGTCTGTCTAGTCAAATCCCTGGTTTCTGAGCCTGTATTTTGCCTTGTTATTTTATTTTGTCACTTTACTCCTTTGCTTCCTGTATTCTTAAATACGCAGGAAACAACTGCTTTTTGTATGAAATTGGAACTTTTAATATTCTTTCTTTGTAAAGGTTTTCTCATAAACCAAAAACAAATAAATAAAAAAAAAAAAAGAATCCATGCCAGACCCCATGCTGGAGAAATTACATTACATCAGTCAGAGTCTTCATTTGAGAGTCTGGGACGAGCACCAAGTGACCTTGTTATTAGAACACTGTGCACGCTTAGTGTAAACAAACCCTTGGACTGCTCTCCAGGCTTTCTGGGATGAGCGCCAAGTGTTCTGGTAAATGGTAAACAAAAATATGAAAGAACTTGTTGAGCACCTCTCCACCCTCAGGCTACATTCAGTTGTACTCGCCCATTCAGTATGGAGGAAAGGGGACGGTACGTAGGAGTAATAATAAGTAACTCACCGTAGTGACTGATGTTATCCTAGTCCATAATCCCCTTTCCTCCATACATCCCACCACCCGCCCCTAATAAAACTGGTGTCATTAGGCAATGTTAATATTGTTGACGCGTCAAGAGGGACTGAGGAGTAGCGCCAGTGGGTGGAGTCAGGGGAGCACATTCTCCCAGGGCCGCACCCACACGCGCATCTAAATTTAAAGGAGAAGATGATTTTTCTGGTGAAAAGGGTTGTCTCCCGTCCCTAGCGAGGGACGCCCATACAGTATGAAGGAAAGGGGAATATGGACTAGGACTACGTTAGTCCCTACAGTGAGTAACTTATAATTTCAAGTGTACTGCTGGTCCAAACATATCCATGGAGCGGTGTGGATGAAAACATCGGACAGACTCCTATGTGTCAGTTTTCTATTTAGGTTGGGAGTATTTTTACTCCCCATTTATATTTCTTATATATTCCATACCTCAGAATTTGCCCCATATAGAGATGGCTGATACGCCCGGTTGGAATGGTTTAAAAGGTATTAAATGAAATCATAAATCCCAACAAGATTACGGGAATTGACCAAGAATATGTTATGCCGAAAAAGGAACTTCTTGGTACGGTTTCACAATCGGACAAAAATTCAATGCACTGTCTTACTGGAAGTGAGTCCATCTCGCCTACCTCTTCGACTATCATGGAGTGGTTGAGTAATGTCGAAATGAATGGTGACAACTGGCTCAATCGCCCTTTTATATTACAGCCTTTTCATAAAATACCTGCTCTGAGAACATTAAATTCCCGAGATATTGATTGGCTCACTCTTCCGTTTATGAATAACCATCGGATGGTGTGTAAATTACAATCTTCAATCATTGTAGATTTGGCGTGGCAGCACGGGAGAGAACTTAAATTAATTGGTCTAACCCCCTATCTTTTTGAGTCAATTGAGGAAGCCATTTCCTTTAATGAGACACCTGAAGAAATGCAAAAGCCAGAAAATACAATAGATACTATGTCTCTGACACATGGGGCACCCGAAGCGGCAGTTATTGCTCAACTTGTTGCCCTTTCCAATATTAGCAAAGATTGGTCTTGGTTGACTTCATCGGCAAGCACTCTAAACCTAGCTGTGAACAACGTCCCCACATAAGTAACAAACCAGCCTTAAAGATTGTTTCTTGGAACTCATGTGGTTTGACCAACCTTCTCACATGGGCAAAAACCACCACTCCCCATAAATCAATAGACATCATACTATACCAAGAAACCATGCGGGTCATAAGTGATAGCTACAAGGGTTTACTGCATTTCATGCGGAGGCCCATGGAGGCGCCACCGGGAGGCCATTTGGTGGCTTAGTAATATTTCTGAATATAAATCTAATGATCACAACAGAGGAGGTTCACAAATACTCTGCTTTATTAGCGTTATTGGTCTCTTTCAGTGATATATCTTATGACACTCATTTAATAATTACCATTTATCACAATCAAGCACAGATGAAGTTAGAAACAATATTTAACAATATTGCAATGGTTCTGGAAGATGACAGCTCAGAAGCCTGAATGCAAAATACTTTTAGGGGGTGATTTCAATGCATATTGCTCCAATCAAGATGATATATGGTTAAGCCCAGAAGACGCTGACAAGCTCTCAGGCTAAAATGTGAGGGGAACAATTGATCGAATATTTTGCAAACTGGGAGATTTCATTTGTCAATTTTGACTCACAGACACCAGTGGTTACCTGGAGGAGAGGTACAAAAATCTCATGTATAGACTTTTAGCAAACTTCTGCAAATATTCAGGAAGAATGCAGTGCGATCTCTATAACTGAGCCAGGTGTGGGTGACCATCTAATGATTTGGTTGACGATTCAAGTGAACGTTGTGAGGTTAAGGAGTGATCTGGACCAAATGTTATTGGATGGCGATCGCCTGGGCATTTCACTACTTTGGAATACATATTTTTGTGACAAATTAAATACCATGATTGACAATCATCTGATTTCTGATGCAAATGCTGGTGTCACCTTTACAACACTCCAACAGAAAGCAATGAGTTATACATATGCAATTTGTATGGCAATATTGAATTTAGCACACAGGCACAATGTAATAAATGTGAAACACTCCCATCAATATAGCAGGGAGATTCAATTGGCTAAACGTGCTAAACATTATTATTTAAGAAAATTAAAAGCAGCATCCTTATCAGATATTGAGTATTTCAAAATGAAAAAAACCTTATGCAATGTCTACCGCAATAAATGTTTAAATTATAGACGCCATACGCACAATTTGACGACTCAAAAGATGATTGTGAATCTTTGCTGCAACGATAGGCGATCCACGTGGCCCATGCTTAGGGCGGATAAACCAATTGTTAATATCGATCAAACATCCGATATTACTGTGGAACTTTGATGCATTTTTTCAGGCGTAAGTTTAAACTGTCAAGTAGGTTTTATATCAAAAAGGCGGATCTTCCTGTGCTACCAGCTATGTCAACAACGGTATGGTCAATCAAGGATGTAGAGTTAGCAATCATGGCACTGAATTACTCGAAAGCAGCTGGCCCTGATGGCATACCACCCTGTGTCATCAAACGCAATCCACAACTCTGGGAACAGAGCCTAAAGGTCCAATTTGACAACATCCTAATAACATCTATGATACCTGCATCTTGGCTAAACTCTATAGTGGTGCTGATTTATAAAAAGGGGAATAGAACTGACCCTAATAACTTTCGGCCCATAACCCTGAAAGATGCTGCTGCAAAAGTGTTTTCCATTCTTCTACTACAGGACCTTCAGGCCTATATAAAACAAAATATTCTGTCACGGTTCCAGATTGGCTTTCATGCCCAGATGGGCACAACATTAAACGCAACAATCATGGCCCATCTGCTTTCTAAATCCAAAGTTTCAAATACTGATCCGTTATATATGACCTCGATAGATCTCACTGCGGCCTTTGATTGGGTTCTTCGTAGTTTACTGTGGGGAAAAAATGGCCCGGCTGGGCATTCCAGATCATCTAATATAACTCATAGCAAAACTACATCAAAATACTGCTTACCTGGTAAGGGTGAACAATTTAGGAGCAAACACAAATATGATATCTACAGAGGTGGGGGCGATTCAGGGTTGCAACTTAGTAGCAACCCTGTTCAACTTGTACCTCTGCCGTAAAGGCGATATCCCTATCCACACAAATGCGCATTGTTTATAAAAATTATTGTAAATTTTCACTAGTCCACCTGATCGAGTTTTATACTCTAAAAGTCAAGGCAATAATCTTTTACGGATTAGATATGTGTATTAATTATAGATACCATCCTTGACCAATTGCAGGGGGGGATTTGAAAAAGTACGCTAGACTGGCCAAGTCTCTTCATAATGCAATCCTAAGGCAGGAGTTGGGTCGCACATCTTTATCAGCAAGATACAACAGGCGCTGTTTAACCAATTTAGCAAAAATGCTGTTTCCACCTGCCAATTCATTATATGAAAATCTAGGAAGAATGATCACGGAGCGGAATCCGCATTCAGTGGCAAAATACTATGATAATATAGTAATGCCGCTAGCTGAAATTGGGTTTACACCAGAGGACTTGGAATTTCGATTACTTCAGGTCAAAAAACGATTATTCGACCATGATTGGTGTAATACAATGGATAGTATTTTTCCCTGAAATCTTATAGGGAAACTGCAAAATTTATAGCTAAACGGTTGCCCCGTAGGTTGTATATAGTGCAGTTCCTTTGTAACAATGTGCGGGACATTTATTTACGATTCAAATTAAATCAAACTCCAACATACGAAAGAATTAAGAACTGGTACCCGAAAATGTGTTCAGAAGTTACCGACAATTGTAGATTTTGTAAAATAGGAGAAGTAAAGAGACTATTAAACATTTAGTAACTTATTGTTTGTACTTTGAAACGTTGCACATACAAATAATAGGAATTGGTCAACTGGGTATGACTGTCAGCCAGGGAATGGTTTTGGTTGACATGTATGTGGGGCAATTGTATAAAGACGATTCTTGTGTGGTCAAGATTACTTGCGATTATTAATGAGGAACTGGACAAAAAACTTGTTACTATGGTTGGTGGACATGTTTAATATAACAAACTTCGGGTATATAAACATTGTGAAACAAGGATTTAAATGTATTTTGATGCTGTATTTCCTCTTAAAAGTTTAGTAAGGAATCATTTTAAAACTGAAATAGCGACGTTTATATGCTGGTAATATGACTGTGCTGCTGATGAGAGCTATGAAATAGGTGAACGGCATATCTTATCCTTGTTATATGCAATTTAAGATTGTTTATGTAACATTTTCTATATTATGTTAAATGATGCAAAATAATGTTTAATGTTAATGTTGTAAAAGTTTGTTGATCAAACTAAAGACAACTGAATAAAAAATAAAATATTTTGCCAGTAGAGAGTAGGCAACAACCCCTTCAGTAGATGGCTAATCTCTTCCATCTGCCTGGGAGAGGTTTACTAATGTCATCATTTATTGATAGTCGACTGCTCATACCTTCCAGTAACTTTCCATAAGTGTATTAAAAACATTCTTATATATAACACATCAATACATTTAAATAGATGCCAAACACTTAATGTTCCTGTTCAAATACTTTTAACAAAACACTCAGTAATGAACACTCAATGAATGCTTCTTACGCTCTGATGTATAAAGTGAATCTTTCAGTAATGAGAAATAAGTGATAAAGAAGGAACAAGTTACTTACCTGTAACTGTTGTTCTCCAGCATGGGTCTGGCATGGATTCACATGCTCATGAATATTCCCCGTCAGGCTGGGAATCCTCAGTACAGAAAAAAAACGATCAGTCTCGTTTCTGATCTGTCTCTCCTAGTAGTAACAAATCATTGATCTCTGGGTCATACTGCCCACAGCCAATGAATGCCCTCTCCCTAAGCCCCGCCTCCGGCAGCCATCCTCAGATTTGGTAGCACAGAAAGTGGCAGTATGACCAAGTGAAGAACCGCAGAGGGGTAGGCAGGAGGGTTCGCATGTGAATCCATGCCAGACCCATGCTGGAGAACAGTTACAGGTAAGTAACTTGTTCCTTCTAAGATTACATAGCAGTACACACATGCACAACCACGGGAGGTGGCAAAAGGCTCAACATTAAGCAATACATAAACTCAACATTAAGCAATACATAAACTCAACATTAAGCAACTCTTACCTCCTCACCAGGCCCTTCAGGCAAACAGGTTGCGCAGCACTGCTTGGCCGACCTTGGACTCCTCCCTGGAATCCCAATCGACGCAGTAGAATTTCGTGAAGGTATGCGTCAACCTCCACGTAGCAGCCCTGCAGAGGTCCAGCAGGGGCACACCAGACAAGAACGCTGTGGTAGCAGCGATCGTTCTGGTCGAATGGGCTCTCGGATTGTCGGGCAGCGGTCGGTTTGCCAACCGGTGACAGTGCATGATACAGCCGGAGAGCCATCTGGAAATGGAAGCCTTCGAGAGAGCCTTCCCTTGATTCACAGGTCCAAAGTTCACAAAAAGCTGTGACATCTTCCGAAAACTCTTTGTGCGGTCCACGTAGAACTTCAGCGCTCTAGCTTCATCCAGCGAGTGCAAAGTCCTCTCGGCCAGCGATGAAGGCGACGGGAATAACACTGGTAACACCAAGGGCTCGTTGAGGTGGAAGTCCGAAGGCACCTTGGGCATGAAGGAGGGGTGCGTCCTGAGCACCACCCTCGTGTTGTGAAAAGTCAAGTATGGAGGCTTGCAAGATAGGGCCTGAATCACTCCCACGCGGAGGTGAGGCCACAAGAAAAGCTCTTTTCCACGATAGGAACTACAACAGTGCCGTATGCATAGGCTCGAACGGGGTCCCCATGAGCCTAGTCAGCACCACGTTGAGCTCCCACGCTGGGGCTGGGGCCTTCACCGACGGGAACGAGCGGAATAGTCCCTTCATAAATTCCTTCACCAGGCGATGAGACCACAAGGACACCCGTCCTGTTGTCCTGGTGTAGCTGGAGATGGCAGCCAGAGGTATCTTGATGGAGGCATGATCTAGTCCAGCCTTGGCCAACGACAGTAGGTACGGCAGTACTTGAGGGGCTGTAATCCGTAGAGGGTTAATCTTCTGTGCCCGGCACCAGACAGAGAACCTCTTCCATTTGTGTCCATAACACGAGAGTTGAGGACGCCCTGGCCTTTGCAAGAACCTCTCTGCAGTCGGCCGGTATATCGCATCCCCCAAACTCTAGTGCTGCAGGAGCCAGGCCTGCAAGTTCAGCGACTTCGGGTCGTGATGAAGAATCCACTTCCACGGGCAGTTTGACTGGTGGGGACGCCGATAAGTCCAGAAGGTCCGGGAACCAGATCTGTCTCCGCCACGCCGGTGCGACGAGGATCATCCTGCTCCGGGACCTCTTGAGCTGGTTGATGAGCCGGAGTAGCAGTGGCAACGGCAGGAGGGCATAGAGGAACAGGTTGTCCCAGGGGAACGAGAAAGCATCGCCCATGCTCCTCGGTTGGGGGAACCTGCTGGCGAACCTCTGGCACTTGGAGTTCATCGCCATCGCGAAGAGATCGACCTGGGGTCTGCCCCACAGCCTGAAGTCGATGCACTTGATCCTGGCATAGCTCCCACCCGTGGAACGAGCGCAGCTCCCTGCTGAGTGAGTCGGCGATGGTGTTCTTTATACCTGCCAGATGAAAAGGTACCAGAAACATCCCCTGGTCGACGGGCCAGTGCCACAGATCCTGGGACTCCTTGGACAGGGCTGGGGATCTGGTTCCACCCTGCTTCCTGATGTAGAACATCGTGGTGGTGTTGTCGGTGAAGATCCTCACCACCTTGCCCTTGAGGGACGGAAGAAAGGACCTGAGGGCCCAAAACACTGCGCGGAGCTTCAAAATGTTGATATGAAGTTGTTTTTCCTCTGGGAGCCAAAGGCCTCTCGCGTGGAGATTTCCGGTATGCGCTCCCCACCCTTCCAGGGAGGCATCCGTCGTCACCGTTACCTGGTGAGCTGGGGTCTGAAAGTCTGCGCCCGCCGCCAGATGAGCGTGGGTGCCCCAACACCGGTTCGCTCGCCGGAAGGTCTCATCGAGCGATATCCTGTCCTCGAAGCTGCCCGTCGCCTGGATCCAGCGTGCGTCGAGGAACTCCTGCAGTGGACGCATCCAAAGTCTGCACAGGCGTACCAGATAGATGCAGGAGGACATCATCCCGAGAAGGGATTTGATGGCTCTTACCCTGGCTACGTCCGTGGCTAGCAGGCGTTGCACCTTGCCCAGGATGGCTTTCGTCCTTTCGTCGGACGGCGAGGCCAGCCATGCCACTGTGTCGAGCTTGGCTCCCAGAAACAGGGTGACTTGCGAAGGGACCAGGTGGGATTTGGGGAAGTTGATGGAGAACCCCAGGTTCGTGAGTAGCTGGACGGTCCTCGCTGTGTGTTCTACGGCGAGCTCCCTTGTCCTTGCTCGGAAGAGCCAGTCGTCCAGGTATGGATAGACGTGGATCCCTTGCAGGCGTAGCCACGCCGCCACCAGTGCTAGGCACTTGGTGAATACCCTGGGTGCCGACTTTAATCCGAACGGGAGGACCTTGAACTGGTAGTGCCGTCCTTGGACCACGAACCTGAGGAACTTCCAGTGTCCTTTTAGAATGGGGATGTGGAAGTAGGCATTCTCCAAGTCCAACGACGACAGAAAATCGTCCGGCTCCAGCTGTCCCAGCACGTGCTGGAGGGTGACCATACGGAACTTCTGAGCCTTGATGTACTTGTTCAGTCGCCGCAGGTCCAGGATGGGACGCCAACCTCCTGTCTTCTTCTTTACGAGAAAGTATCTTGAGTAGACCCCGGAGCCCCGAAGTCTCTTTGGGACGAGCTCGATGGCACCTTTTTTTGAGCATCGCCCTTACCTCCAGCAGCAGCTGCGGTACGTGGTTTTCCTTCCTGACCACGGGTGGCATGCGAGGGTACTTCTTTAGGAACTCTAGGGCGTGCCCCTGGGCCAGGGTATCCAGCACCCATCGGTCGGTGTAGATGGACTCTCACACGCTGACGAACTTCGCCAGCCGACCTCCCACCGGGGTGCTTCGGTGGGGGTCCGACGCCACGGTCGGTTCAGTCCTGTTTCGAGGCCGCCTTGCCGCCTTGACCTCCCTGGCGATGACGTTGGGAACCTCCAGACTTGCCCCGTCCTCTATAGGCCTCCTGCAACGAGGAACGGGCCGATTGACGGTAGGTAGAGGAGCCGCTGCCGGAACCTTTGGAGGCCCCTTGCTTGCCTCCGTTGTTCCGAAAGGACGGCCGTCGTTGCTGGAGAACTCCCAGGGCCCGGGCTGTCTCCGTGTCCGTTTTGATGGCTTGCAGGGACTCATCGACTGTCTTCCCAAACAGGTTGTTCCCGTCGAAGGGCATGTCCAACACCTTGGCTTGTACGTCCTGGCGGAAATCCGTCGCCTTCAGCCATCCGCGCCGTCTGAGGCAAACACTGTTGCCCTACTGGCGGAAACCGGTGTCAGCGATGTCCGTCGCCACCGTTATGGCGTGGTCCCACACCACCTTGCCTTCTTGCAGATTTCCAGGGCTTCTGCCCTCTTGTCGTCTGCCTGGAAGTCCAACAAGGGAGCGATTTTATACGAAAGTTCCCTGTCGTACAGGGCAACGATAGCCAGGGCGTTGGCCGCCTTAATCGTCGCCGCCGACGTGATGACTCATCGTCCCATCGCGTGCAGCTTCTTTCCCTCGCCGTCCGGCGGTGAAGTCTATGTCGATGCCCCCCGCCTTCTTCCTGGCCGCCGCCGAGATGACTGAATTCGGGGTCGGCTGTGCTCTAAGGCATAGAGGGGCCGCGTCGGGGACCCAGTACTTCTTTTCGTATCGGTCCCTTTTTGCCAGCGTCGTGAACGTGTTCTTGAGGAGGGAGAGCCCCTCGTCCCAGGTGCCATCCAGTAGAGGTACCGCGAGGACCATCTTCCTCTTGGTCTCTCGACGTTGATAGAGGAACCCCTCCTTTTCTTCGGGGCAGAGCTGGAAAAGCTCTGATGCCTTGGAGATCATTGCATGGAAGGATCCAATCTCATCGGGCGGGGAAGCCCGGGGAGGGGAGACGATGGGAGGTCCACCCAGTCGTCGCCGCCCTCGTCGTCCGTGCCCGTCGTGGCCGTGTCATCCCCGATGACGGGGAGGAGGGTTGAGCAGGCCTCGAGGGCTGGAAGGGTGCAGGAGGATGTGTTCTTCTCCTCTTGGGTGGTGGACTTCCTGACGGCCCTGCCCCTGGCTCCTCCGTCGGGCCTGGTTCCGGCTCCCCCGTCGGGGGTATAGGCAATCTAGTCCTTATTTCAGAGCATAAGGATTGTATTGCCATCAAAATGGCCGCCGAGTTGTCCTGCGGCACTGGCTGCGACAGGCGCGACGGTTGGTCTGGGGTCCCGTCGGCGCTGCCATCGCCCCACTTGTCGGGATGCCTCTCGACGGGCTGGTCCTCCTCCATGCCCGCATCGTGGCTCTCAGGGGCTTCGACAAGTTTCTCCTCGGAGATTGTGTCTGAATCCAGGACGGCCACTGCCCCCCCCTCTTTCCCCGCCGGGGCTTTCGTGGGGGTTCCTTCGATGGGCTTGAAAGATGCCTCCCTCCCAGGTGGCAGGGAGACTTTGGGCCCCCGAGGCCGCTACCACAGGTGTAACCTCCGCAGGCTGCGCCAGGGTTGCCGCGACCTCCTCGATAGAGGCCTTGGCTGGGTGAATCAAGGCCATAGTCACTGACTGCGTGCTTGTGGCCTTCACCTTGGGGGAGGGCTCTGCGCCTTGCTCCCCCTCAGCCGAAATCTTCGAGATCGACCGGGACCTCTACAGAAGCTTGGCCGGGTTCTCGGATTTCCTCTTACCCGAGCCAGAGCGTTGGCTCGTGGCCGATGGCGCCAGGGAGGATGCGCCCTGCCTGGCAGCCGAGGAGCCCGACCGTTCGGCGCTCCCGGTGCCCGCAGACTCCCGGTGCTTAGCCTTCTGTTGAGCCCCCGTCGCGGGGAAGACCGCTCGGATTTCTTCTTTTTCTTCTCACCTGACGGGCTCTTTCCATCCAGCCAGTTGGCGAGACGAAGATGGCGGTCCCTCATGGTCCGCTCCGACATGTTCCCGCAAAACGCACAGTCCTCCACGTGCGTTTTGTCCTCATGGAGACAGTAGAGGCATAAGGAATGCTAGTCTTCCTTGAACACGTTCTGCAGCTGGCATCCAGGGTAGGCCCTGGACAGCTTCCCGGGCGTCGAGCTTCCTTTCTCCTGGGCCATGTCCGGGGTAGGCCTCAGAAACTATTGGAATCCTCCAAAAGCGTCGTTCGACGAAATCTTCACCCTTGAGGGGCGTAGAAACTTCCTAAACGGGTCCCTGTTGATCGGATGTAAAGACAGTGGAGTTTGAGGCTCAATTTAACCGAAAAATGAGAAATTCTCTTTGAAAAAGTGCGAAAACGCAGTAAAGCTCGAGAGCTACAGCACGAGGACTCCCAAAACTTGAACGTGCGGTCAAAATCTGAGGATGGCTGCCGGAGGCGGGGCTTAGGGAGAGGGCAGTCATTGGCTGTGGGCAGTATGACCCAGAGATCAGTGATTGGTTACTACTAGGAAAGACAGATCAGAAACAAAACTGATACTGATTTATTTCTGTACCGGGGATTCCCAGCCTGACGACGGGGAATATTCATGAGCATGTGAATCCATGCCAGACCCCATGCTGGAGAAACAATACTACCATAATGGTCACTTTGCACCACACACTTAAAATGCTAAATGTTATTAAAAGAATTAGCAGCAATCCTTTTCATTGCCTCAACGTTTATTCAAAACAAAGGGCCGATCAACGTTTTCCAAGATATCATAGTTACCTCAAAAAACAGCAACCTGCCTCCCCAGGCCTTGCTAGGCAATCTTCATAAAAGCACCTAAAAGTACTTCCCCATTTAATACCCCAATACCTTTCTCAATGTGATATCAATGAAGGGTAAACAAAACTCTCATAAGCACTATCTGATGAGGGCTGGAAATGGAGACTGGATGCCTTGGATGGTCTACAATCCGGAAAAATGACAAAACCATTGCTAAAATGCACCTATTAAAGCAACATGATCTTTTTCTTCAAAAGGTGAAAAAATGCTTCAAAAAGAGTTAGTCAATTGGGAGTAACCATAGTGTCAGTATGTAGCCAATTAAGAATAAATACGGTTCATAGGTGGTGAACTGATTTGCTTGGGGGTCATGTGGGAGTGCATGGGGAGCAAAACTATCCCCCATACCGCTCAATCAAAATCAATAGTTCTGTTCAAAAGTCAACAGACTTTCTCTGGGTACTCAGGAAAGCCAACCGTTCTATTTACCAGCCAGGAAAAAAGAAGGGATTTCAGCCCCTCCCCTCTATACAGAGGCTAACAGGCCCCAGTGATTCTCCCTCTTCCAGCCTGCCATCTGCCTCCTGTCTTCTTGCCAGTTCCCGTTCATTCCGTGCACAGCCACAATCTTTTCTGGACTCCAATCTCAGCCTTTTTTATGTCCTCTGAGCTCCCACTGTTGATGCGTAATATTAACCTGTCTATTTTGTCAGCAGCATGAAGTTGGTTAAACAAAAAGCTATCGAGCCCCCGAACTCCTTATCAGTGCTCAACAGCTTTCCTTCAAAGTAAAAAGTTTGTTTGTCTCAAGAACAAGGCCAACACACCTTGCACCCACTTCCATTAGCTGCTTGACAGCAAACATCTTTGCAGAAAGTTCTGTAGTTGAATAATTGTGCAGTTCCTTAGCACAGTCTGACCAAATTCTGCATCCAACCTGGAACCAGCATCCAAGCTGTAGTGCTTGCAGAAGGCCGAGGGCATAGACCTTGTTGATAACCTGCCACCGGATGGGCCCTGGAAAGCAACCACAGTGGCTTTAGCGCCGATTGCTTAGGCATGCATATTTGCTGGAAGAGGTTTGTGGTGCCCCTCGTACGCCTCCTTGATGGCCGTAACCATCCACCTCCGTATGGAAGCCTTGGAGGCTTGACAACCAGGTCTTGTCCCTCCAAAGGTGACAAAGAGGGTGTCTAATTTGCACAAGCTCTTGGTCCAGCCCAGGTAGCATCTCAGCGCCTGCCTCACATCCAGCCAGTGCAATACCCTCTAAGCATCATCCTTAGGGTCAGCGAAAAATGATGGTAGCACTCATTTAGGTGAAAAGAGGAGACAACCTTAGATAGGAATGTGGAGTGCATTATGAAAATTAGTATAAGGCTCTGAGGCCACCAGCACCTGGTTGTCAATGATCCAGCGTGTCGCGATAAGGCACACCAGCAGGGCCGTCTTAATGAGGACTAGTCTGATGTCCGCGACGCCATAGGTTCGAATGGTTTATGCGCCAGGGAACCCAACACCACATTGAGGTCCCACACCGGGTGTGGTTTCTTGATAAGCGGATAAAGCTTGTTAAGGCCCGCCAAGTGTCTTAACGACCGGGTTATAGGATGAGAATACCTCCTCCTCAGAGTTCCTGTAGGATCCAATGGCTGCCAGATAGGTGCAGCATGTTTCTACCTGCACCCCCGAGTGTGCGAGGTGTGCAGAGAAGGATAGTACGTCATCAACGTGCAGGTCAACGGATCGACCTCCCTTGATTTTGCCCAGTGACAAAACCTAGTCCACTTGCTTTTGTACTGGCTCCTGGTAGCATCGCTCCTAGCCCTCTGTATAATGTCTAGGTCAGCCTGCGACAGATGCAGATGCCTCAGTGGGACTTGCTCAGGCACCATGCTGCAAGGGGGGCATGGCTAAGTGTCCATGTTGTAGGAAGTGGTTTCCAGTGCTGCTGCAGTTCCAATATGATCCTAGGAGTGAGCTTGAACCAAGACGAGCGATTGTTCGCAGGAATTGAAAATCAGGTGTGGGAAAAAGACGTGCTTTGATGCAGACAAACGTGGGATTGATAGATACAGTGACAGTGGAGAACGGCCCGATCCACGCGGATGACCTGATGTGAGGAAACGCTGGCAATATGGCGGGCCCTAAGAACAAAGGACTGCCTACTACTGTTCGCCGAGTCGCAGTGTAGTGGCGACATCAGGCTGAAAGTTGGTAGTATTCCTACTAAGATCTGCATGCGGACCTGCAGCAACTTCACTATTGGCCCGATTAAGGCCAACGGAACAATAAAGGTGCGAAATGCACCTGGTAAAAATGTGGCCATAATGACACCGTCGGGTGCCGGAGGAGCGAGGTGAGGACTGGCCTCCCTTCAGGGAGCAGCATCGGAAACGCGACACAGCACAACTGCCCGTGGAGCCCTAAATACTCCACTGGAAGCGCGTATGAGGGATGGCACTTACAGATCGAGGGACAGACATGTGCTGAAATGGCGACACATATGAAGCAAACAGATTCCTGCACTGGCCACACTGGAGCCGACACACAGGAGCGGACGAGGAGTATCGAGAGAACTGTGATATGGACATGGAGGGGGCTGGCATGCAAGATCTGGGGATGCTGCAGGTGCTCATATGCTACGAGCGTGGTTCCCCAATATAACAGCACAGAGCCTGCCCCCACCAGCCCAGGCTCGGATAGTAGCAGAGTTGACGTTTGGAGTGCCGTGGGCCGCTCCGGAGGAATAAACAGCTGGGGTCATCGGCGTCCGGAAAGTTTATTGCGGGACGGACCTTGGAATATGGAACATCAGTGTTGTCTTAGGCATTCTTACTGCCGGTACGCATCACATCCTGGCATGTTGAGTGGTACTACATCATTGGGTGGCCGAAATGTGTGGGCAGTGGCCTGACCACACTGCACCCCTGCTGAATCCACGGGAAAGGAAGAGACAGATGCATGGGGGGCAGCCATCTGATCTGCCACACGTAGGCAGGGTGTGCCCAGGCCTGCTGCCAGGGCAGCCTGGTTGGAGCGCTCTAGACTCACCGGCTGAGCAGAGTTCTCTCTAAATAGACCGGGAAGCACACTATCCCTAATTTTGTGAAACAGCAGAGGTCCCTAAGATGCCAACAGAGACTCAAGCGTCAACAAGGAGATCTGCAGCATCGTGAAAGCAAAGTGAGCTTGGTGCATGAGACGTTGGGAAGAGGTGGATGGGCTATAGCGTGCAGGGGCCCCAGAGGAGGTGCAGGGACCTGGGAAGCTGGTACGGTGGGCAAGTGCAGCCTGATAAAAGCGAACTCCTCCTGAAGTAAGGTTGCCGCAAACCCAAAAGGGCCTACATTTTAGGCCGCTAGAACATAGCTCTGAGGAGTTAAGGGGCACTGGACATTGTGTGGCGCACTACAGTGAACATTCTGGGGCAAGAAGTAGACACTGCAACAGTGCAGGGTCGTGTCTGCACAGACAAAGCGCGGTTTGGGACACAAACAGAGTTGCATCACAGATGAACTAAGCAGCCCGCAGTGGGGGACACATCTGAAGGCGAGGATCTGCAAATTAAGTGGCCGCAGGGCTTGCAGGCGCCAGATGCGGATGGTAGATGTTGAGCCCCTGGAACAATAGCATCCAGCAGAGGGCCCTGGCTGAGAGAGCAAAGGAACAAGGAAGTACGGGCCAAGTGCCAGGAGCACAGATACTTTATACCGGCGAGAACCCAGCGAAGTACAGTAGAGGTCCCCACCGCATACCGGAAAGAGAAGGAAAGTTAAATCATTGGCACTGCACTAAGTGAGACTGTGCTACGAACAGGAGGAGTGATCTCTAGCTACTGTAGGGTCACAATGGGACAATAGGAAGCTGGCAACATCATCTCTTAACTATCTGCGACCCCTGCGGAACATATACGAAGTAACAACTATGGGGTGTTGGGCAGCATCCTATGCAGTTCCCTTAGCACCATAGAACATTAAGACTACAGGTATATGCAAGAAAATCCCCTTTGGTATCAGTATGTACCACAAAGATTTAGTTGGTAGTTGTGGCTAAGCAGTCAGATTTATCCCAAGAGAGCTATAAGCAGTATTCAGGGTGTACACATTAGGACTACAGTACTTATGGAACAAGGAAACACTGACCAAAGCTTGGTATCAAAAAGAATATGACAATGCATTACTTACCGTAAAAGCATTTCTGATGGTTGTATCTGCTTAGATTCACATGCTGTGCATAGGTCCGACATCCAGTGGTCACTGCGGAGTATTGCATTTTGTTTTTCGTAGTCGAAAAGGGGACGTCGACAAGGCGTGTCTGTAACACTATCCCTATAGTGACGTGCGTTGTACCCACAATCCCTCACGCGTCGAGGTCCCTCTGTTTGTATTTTTCTGCCCTGAGGGAGCCTTCTAGACATGAGTGAGTACAGAAAAGAGAGAAATATATGAAAGGATGTCGATGTTCCTTCCATCCGAGCGGGGAGGAAGGGGGGGCGCATGTGAATCTAAGCAGATACAACCATCAGAAATGCTTTTACGGTAAGTAATGCATGGTCTTCTGATGTTTGTTAATCTGCTTAGAATCACATGCTGTGCATAGACTAGCGAGCAGTACCCGGAGTTGGAGGTGGCTTATGAGAAGGAACAGTAGAGAAAAGATGTCTTAATACTGCCTGTCCCACCTGGGAGTCAGATCTAGAGTGTGCATCTAGACAGTAGTGTTTTGTAAAAGTGTGCACAGAACTCCAGGTAGCCGCTTTGCAGATGGACTCAAGGGGAACATTTGCAATGAATGCTATGGAAGCCCCAGTGCCTCGAGTGGAATGTGCTCTTGGCTTGAAGGGTAGTTCTCTCTTAGCAAGAGTGTAACTGAGTGTGATGCATTGTACAATCCATCTAGATATAGTGGACTTAGAGACTGCATCTCCTTCTCTTCCTGCTGCCACCGAGACAAAGAACTGATTAGTCTTTCTCAATGATCTGGTTCTTTCCATGTAGAACATGACAGCTCTGCGTACATCTAGTGTATGCAGACTTTTTTCTCCCAAGCTGGAAGGGTTTTGAAAGAAAGTTGGTAGTTCTATAGATTGGTTTACATGAAATTTCGAGATGAATTTTGGTGCAAACCTTGGGTGTGTGCGAAGAACCACCTTATCCTTGTGAAATGATACGAAGGGGTCTAGTACAGAAAGAGCCTGTAGTTCGCTTACTCTCCTAATGGAGGTGATAGCTATTAGGAAAGCAGTCTTAAGAGTGAGGTATTTAAGAGTTGCCTTGTGCATGGGTTCGAAAGGAGTGCCCATGAGTCTAGAAAGTACCACGTTTAAGTCCCATCCGGGAGCTGGGTTAGCTATCGGGGGGTGTATTCTTTTTACCCCTTCCATGAAGGCCTTGATAACTGGTATCTTCCACCACGACACTTTAAGTTGGGAAGTGGTGTATGCAGAAAGTGCCGCTAGGTGGACTTTAATGGAATTAAACACTAGACCTGAATCCAGTAAATGGGTCAAGTACAGAATAATGTTAGTGGCAGAGCAGTCAACTGGGTTGATGTTCTTACTTCTACACCAGATGACAAATCTTTTCCACTTGCTGGAATAGCAGTGGCGAGTATTAGGTTTTCTGGCTTCCCTGAGGATGTCCATACATCTCTGAGGGAGATGTAAATGTCCAAATTCTATGATCTCAGGAGCCAGGCTGCTAAGTTCATGGTCTGAGGGCATAGATGCAGTGTCCTGCCCTTGTCTTGTGACAGCATGTTGTACGGGCAGGGAAGTTTCATTGGGGGAGATAGGGACATCTCCATCAAGTGAGCGAACCATGGCTGCCGGGCCCACATTGGGGCCACTAGTATCATGGTAACCTGTTCTTGGTGCATCTTGTGAACCACTTTGTTGAGGAGGGGAGTCGGGGGAAAGGCGTAAACAAATTTCCCTGACCATTGAATCAACAGACCGTTCCCCTTGGACTGGTTCTGGGGGTACCTGGAGGCGTAACTTTGGCATTGTGAGTTTTGTAGGGTTGCGAACAGGTCTATTTCCGGGAAACCCCATTGCGTGAAGACGTCTAAGACGATGTCTTCGTGCAATTGCCATTCGTACTCTTTGGGTAGGGGGAAGTCTCTGCTGAGTTTGTCTGCTAGCAGATTGAGTTCCCCTGGTACATGTTGTGATAGTAGGAACATGTTGTGTTTGAGAGCCCACTTCCATATATTCTGGGACAGCTTGGACAGTCCTGGAGAGTGAGTGCCCCCTTGCTTGTTGAGATAGTACATGGCTGTGGTGCTGTCTGTGAGGACCATCACTGTCTTTCCTTGTAAGTGTTCCTGAAAGGCTTTCAGTGCTTTGAACACTGCTAATAGTTCCAGCAGGTTTATATGCTTGGATGCTAAGCTCGGAGTCCACACTCCGTGAGCAGTCTGATGGGATAGGTGAGCCCCCCCATCCTGTAAGGGATGCGTCTGTGGTTAGAGTGGCTTCCACTGCGGGTGTGGCAAAAGTTTTCCCTAATAACAGGTTTTCCTTTGTCCACCACCGAAGCGAGAGAGCCAAGGCCTGCGAGACCACCACTAGATCGTCCCATTGTCCGCTGGCCTGACACCACTGGCTGTAGAGCCACTCTTGCATTGGGCGCATGCGCAGGCGCGCGTGAGGTACCAAATAAATACATGACGCCATCATTCCTAGCAAGCGCATTGCTTTGCGTACCGTCACCTCTCGACCTGCCACATAATGGGGGATCTGAAACAGCATGTTTTGGACCCTCTCGTTGGAGGGGAAGACGAGGCCGTCCTTTGTTCGAATTAGAGCCCCTAGGAATTGTTTGATTTGGCTGGGGTCTAAGCTGGACTTCTTTTCGTTGATGGAGAAGCCCAGTTGGGACAAAAGGTCTACGGTCCTTTGGGTATTGGAGAAGCATGTTTCGTAAGAATCCCCTGTTATGAGCCAGTCGTCGAGGTACGGGTAAACCGGGATGGATAATCTGCGCAGGTGGGCCGCTGCCACTGCCAGTACTTTCATGAATACCCTTGGTGCAGATGCTATCCCGAAGGGTAGTACTCTGAACTGGTAGTGTTTGTTCTCTATCTTGAACCTGAGGTATTTTCTGTGCGCTGGCAACATTGAAATATGAAAGTATGCATCTTTCATGTCTAGTGTTGTCATGTAATCCCCCTGTGATAACAGTGGGATTACATCCTGCAAGGTCACCATACGAAACTTTTGGGGTTTGACAAACTTGTTCGCTGGACGCAGATCTAATACAGGGCGCATGGATAAATCCTTTTTGGGTACAAGGAAGTACACTGAATAAATACCTTCTGTTACCTGAGATAGGGGGACAGCCTCTATAGCTTCTTTTTTCAGTAGCTCTTCTACTTCTTGAAGAAGAATAGTGAGGTGTTCCGGTGTCATGCGCCGGTTCCGTGGGGGTCTGTATTTCGGGGAACCGTTGAATTCGATGCAGTATCCGTGGGCTATGGTGGATAATACCCAGCGGTCTGACGTTATTCCCTGCCATGCTGAAAGGAACGATGTTAGCCGGCCCCCGACCGGTGATGCATGGGAGGGGACCCGAATCTTTGGGTCATTTGTTGGTATTGGGCGTGGGGCCTTTTGGACTGGAGCCGCGCCCTCTTCCTTTGCCACGATGTTGGCCTCTTTGACTGAACTGGGTGCTTTGGTTAGAGGGCCAGTTGTTAGCAGAGTAAAATTGTTGTTGGCTTTGCTGCTGGTGTTGGCCACGAAAGGAGCGTCTATTGCCATAGCTGCGTCTGTTAGGTGGCCTAGAAATTTGGTCAAGAGTCTTGATGGTATCAAACTCCTTCTTCGCATGTTCTAGGGCCTCATCAACTGCTTTTCCAAACAGATGTGTTTGCTCTATGGGCTTATTTATTAGGGAAGCCTGGGTTTCTGGCTTAAATCCCGAATTGCGCAGCCAGACATGGCATTTGAGAAGTATTCCCTGAACCAGGGAACGGCCAGCTGTCTCTGCGGCATCTAAGGAGTTCTTTACGATGCCCTGGTTTACAAGAGTTCCCTCTGATATAGTAGCCAACAGGCGTAAACGCAGGGGTTCTGGTGCGTCCTCTGCTTCGCTGCGCAGCTTGCTCCACTGTGCATCTGCGTAGCTAGCTAGTAGGGAATTGTTATTCGCAATCCTAGTTGAGAAGGCGGCGGAGGTCGTGATTCTCTTCCCAAGTGCATAGAGCTTCTTGCCCTCTTTGTCAGGTGGTGCCTCACTAGTAGATAGTGGTACCCCCGCTCTCCTTCTTGTGTTAGTAACTACCAGAGAGTCCGGAATAGAATGTCCCCTGATGTACAAAGGGTCAGAAGACGAAGGGCTGAAGAGCTTTTCTATCCGAGGGTTGACCCCTCTGACTAAGGCCGGATTGGAAAGGGAAGGAGTTATTCTTCTCCTTATAGAAGCCAGGAGCGGAATGGACTGACTGACTGACTGACCGGGGCTTTTTCTTTAATATTTTTTTCTACAAAGTCTATGTCCGGAAGAGTCTCCCCTGTGTCTATTTCAAAATGCGCTGCTGCTTTGCGCAATAGTGCATTAAGTGAAGGTTGGTCATCTATGGGGGAGGTGTTCCCAATAGGTGAGTCCTTGGGAGGAGAAGGGTGAAAGACATCAGGGTCTGAGTGCACTGATGGGGATTGCCAAGGCTGCAATGATGGGGAGTGCCAGGGCTGTGAGGTAGCTGTATCTTCTTCAAAAGCTCCTGCACTAGTGTAAGGGTCTTCCTCAAACCTCTCCTCCTCATGTTCTTCCTCCCCACCCAAACCCTCCTCATCTTCGTGGAGGTATTGCTCCTCTTCAGTGAGGTCATATGCGTCTGTAGAAGGGGGAAACAGCCTAGGAATCTTGACCCTAGGGTCATCCTGGGTCCATTCTCTTGGTCTTTTGGGTGTGGGTGGGTTTTGGCTACCCAAAAACCTTTCCATTTTTTCCATACAAGAATGGAGTCTTTCCAGGGTCTCATGGGGAACCCCTGAATAGTCTAGAGGGGGGAAATCAGTGTTTTCGCCTTCAAAACGCTTCGAACTCTCTCCCACAACGTCGACGAAAGGTTTCCGTCGCCCTCAGAAAAGCCCTCCGGTAGTTCAGAAGTGCCTTTAGATGAATGGGGCAGTTCCTGGCTACTCTTGTGCTTTTTCGGCGTTTCTATTTCCTTGGGTGCGGTATTCGACGTCTGTTTCGTCGTCCGCTTACGTTTGTCCTCGGAAACAATTCTCGCCAGGCTCTCGACGACGAGTTCGTCAGTAGAGGGTTCTGGAGTCGCCGTTGTCTGCGTTACGCGCTGTTTCTCGACGGCCGCTCTATGGAGCGTTACGTCGGGTGTCTTTGAGGTAGCGCCCGTGTTAGATGAAAGCCCAATCGCTGGTCGCGGCTGCGTTTGCGGGTGGGGCTTGAGACCCTTACGGTCTAAGGTCGACGCCGGAGTGCCCTGCGTCCCCTTCGGCGCTGGTGGATCCTTCGTCCTCGACGAAGAAGAGCCGTGGGTTGTGTGCTTAGGCCTATGGGGTCTGTGTGCGTCCTTGTCGCCGGGGTGTTCATACCCATAAGCAGGGCGTGAGCCGAGCCCGTCGGGGCCGGGGACGGACGTCGAGGAGCGCGAGCGCTCCTTCTGGGGGTTAATGACTTCCGTAACGGACGTCGAGTTATCACCCTCCTCGTCACTTTCTGTAACAGCGGCGGCGGGTGAGGAAACTGACTTCGACATAGCATAGTCCGCCCACCTCTTAACTTTCCGTTCTTTAAGGGTTCTTGGTTTCAAGAGCTTACAGGCCGCGCAGCTGTCCTCTTTATGATCGAGGGGCAAGCAACGATTACAGAGCTTGTGTTTGTCCTTCCAAGTGTATTTGCCCCTACAGCGTGGGCAAAACTTAAAAGGTGTCCTCTCCATAGCTGAGGCAATAAAAACTGGTGATAACAACCCCAAGGGAAAGATAGGGGAGAAAGAAAGACATTCTCGACGAACCCCCACTCTCCCTACTGTATGTTGGCCGGCGAGGCCTGGCCACGTGTTCGGCAGCGCCGAAGGATCTCCTCCGTCTCTTCCCCTCCGTCGAAAACTTGCTCGGCGGAGAAACAGCTTCGCAGCTAACGTCGAGGGGAGGGATCTTTTAACAATAACTATATATTAAGGACCGAGGTCCGTAGTAATTGTTTAGCAATGTCTCTCTAGGAGCTCCGCGTAAGGCGACCATAAGCTGGGCGGAAAAAAACAATCAGAGGGACCTCGACGCGTGAGGGATTGTGGGTACAACGCACGTCACTATAGGGATAGTGTTACAGACACGCCTTGTCGACGTCCCCTTTTCGACTACGAAAAACAAAATGCAATACTCCGCAGTGACCACTGGATGTCGGACCTATGCACAGCATGTGATTCTAAGCAGATTAACAAACATCAGAAATATATTTATTTTACAAACTCTGATGTTCACACACAAATCACTATTATTAAAGCAAGTTAAATCCGGCAAGAAAAGTATACATAACTCCCTATTTAAATTGTAGACAAGTTTGAGCAAGAGTGAAAACTGAGCAAAACGGCACAGTGAAAACCAAGCACAAATGGCACGCTAACAATTTCTCAGAAGGGAGGGAAACGACAACTTATACAGGTTTAGACTCTAACACACCAGCAACACTTCCCAAGTAGATTGTGAACAAGTTAGGCAAGGCAGTACTTTAGCATATGCAATACTGAGGTGAAATGCGAGCAAAATGGCACTTCACAAGTTTAAAAAGAGGGAAGGAAAAGGTGGTTATAAGAGTTAAGTGCAACAACACATTTCTAGGTGAGAATCAATCTAGAGAAGGCAGTTGTAACAGATTTAGCCAGCGTCAATAGGCCTGTGCCAGTGTCAATGTCAATGGTACAAGGCAATGTGCCCAGGATCAAAATGTTCTAGTAGCTGCAGTCAAGTCTTTGTTTAACGATTAGAAAAGTTGGCTGCAGAGGGTGAAAGACAATGTTAGACGAGAGGGGCGGCCAACCGAGTAGGTAGCTAAAGGTTTTAAACACCTTTAGCAAAACCCAACGAAAAGGGAGGCCTGGCGGAACAATGTACCTTTAAAGTAGAAGAGGCTCCTGCGGTGGTGGTAGTTCCTGGCAGTTCCTGCAGTTCGGGAGATCCAGCGGAGGAAGGGAGGCTCTCGTCGTGGAGGAAGGTTTGAGTTACTGCACTGCCCAGGGATGAAACCAGCCGCGATGCTGCCAAACAAATAAAAGGTATGCTCCTTTAAATCGCGGTCCGGGTGGACGGGTGCCTGGCTATCTGGTCTCCTAGTGCTTGGCACTGGCGATTCGACCAAGGCAGGTCCGGGAAGGCGATTGGCTAACTGGTTGGCCTCACCAGCTCAAGGGAAGAAGACTCTTTCCAAGGAAGATCTTCTCAAGTCATTGGAGAAAAGTGGCGAGGATCTGCAGCAGGGCTTCACCGGTGTTTCAGTTGATGCTGATGTCTTCAGCTTCTCTCCTCTTCGGTTTCTTAGTTCCAGTGGCGACGTCTTGTCCTCAGGACCCTGCTTTTATGCAGCAAGATCCCCCCATTCATACAGCCTAGCTGTCACTCGCACAGTGGGGTGGCTCTCCTGGAGGGAGAACCCCAAAGCCTATCAGGGCAGAGTGCGGCTTGCGTTGCGTAGGCAACCCTGTCCATGGTACTTATTCCCCCCCCACACATCCTGTCTACCCCAGACTCAGTGGCGCTGAGAGGAGGGCTTCTGTGCAGAAGCCCGCCAAAAGGACGAACAAACAATAGCAGAGCTGGGTTAGGATTATTTGAGAAAGACACGAGAAAGAAATATTATCAAAGTTCTGGCAATAAAAACCTACCGGAGTAAAGTTAATATTAAAATAAACCGGCGGTATGTTAGAGGCTGTCAGTAAAAGTGGTAGCCTTGAACAATGGGAAAATCCCATAGGGAAATATTCGAGGTCGAATATTTATGGTAGTAACCACTGCAACCAGCCAGAAACTTCCATAGTAAGATGGGTTGTACTGGTTCACTTCATAAGAATTGAGAAGTCAGTCCCAGGGTATGGAGTCTATGTTGGGGGGTCGCAACGACACCTCTGTGGTACGGCAAGGAGGGTTCTGTGTTCCACACATGTTTAAAAGATGATTCATATGAGGGTGAGAAACCCCACAGACCAGAAGAACACAAGGTAGCCTAAAACACACACTAGCAATCTGTCTAAAAGTGGGGAAAAAAGGGTCTCACTTCAAATCCAGCAAAGCTGCTGGGGGACTCTATAGGTAAGGGAAATTAGCCTTAGAAGAGAATTCTCCCCAACACAGGGTGTAATTGAAAAGAAGTCTGATTAATGAGGACGAGACCACATCGGCAAGGAATAGGGCCACAGAAAACCTAGCAGTGAGAAAGCACATTAGTACAGAGCGGCACAGCCATGTCATCCAATGCTAATAAGGGTAAGGGAAAACAGTCCTCGACCGATATGTTCTCTAAACCTGCCCAAACATCAGACAGCACTACGTCATCGACCCAAGCGACCCAAGGCGCAGAGGCTTCAGGGAAAGGAGATCATCAAGTTCTGGAAGCCATAGCAGCTCTAAAGTCTGCATTGGAATTTAAGATGGACGCGATCAGTATCAATGTGAACCTCTTGGGACAAGATGTAAGGTCACTGGCAGAGCGCAAAGGGGCGTTAGAGAAAGAAGTACAAGCGAACACGAGTAGCTGTAACAAGAACTCCAAGGAAGTCTCAGTACTGCAGCAACAAGTACGGAATCTTGAAAGCAGGGTGGAGGAAACAGAAGGACGAGCACAGAGAAATAATGTGTGCATTATCTGGCTCCCGGAGGGTGAAGAGGGACCAAACCTACCAGACTTCACTGAGAAATTATAAGTTACTCACTGTAGTGTTAGGGAGAACTCTCATAAATGGTTGATTTCCCTTACCTACTGAGTCCCTCAGCAGCTTTGCTGGATTTCTGGGATTTATTTTTTTCACCTGGTAAGAGTGTGATCCTTTTTTCCCCACTCTTACATGTGTTTTGCTACGTGTATTTCTACTTTTTGTGTTATCTTGGGCACTGCAGCCTCACCTACTCCAGGGCACCATATTTTTCATAAGTTTTACACAGCACCTTCAGTGCAGTGACACAGGGTTGTTTTTTAGACTTCCCACTGACTCAATTTTTCTGGGGCCAACTACTGTCCCCCCAGAAAAGATAAAGTTGCGATTAACTTTATTTAGTCACTTTTACCACAGACCCAATACACCCCATCTTCCATGGAGTATTGGAAAGGGTTAATTCTTATCCCTTTTTGTCTGTGCCTCTTGGAGCATCGTTTCTCTCCCTTTGCATTAAGACTTGGCTGGTGGCAGTGGTATCTACCCAAAGTTTTCTACCGCGATTATCTTATATAAATGTGGTATTGTTTTAGGCTATTATATTAGCCTCGAACATAAACCCGCTTGACCAAATACATTTTATTTTGGCTCCAGCTGGGTTTATTTGCCATTTCTTTTTGTTAAAGTCTTTCTCGTGTTTTTCTCTGTGCGCGAAACCAGGTTTGGTCCCTTTGTTCATCGCCTTTTCGCGGGCTTCCACACAGAAGGCCTCCTTTAGGCGCTTGAGAATCTGGGTAGGGATAATGTGAGGGAGGGGTTTTAGAACCCCTGCCATGGGTGCCCTTGGTAACCCAAGTCACAATCCTGTTTGATTGGCTGGGTGACTGTCCTGGCCAGGACAGCCACCCTGCTATGTGACTGACAGCCAGGTTATATGAATGGGGAAAACTGCATAATAAGCAGGTCTCTGGGACTGCAAGAGCAGAGTTGCCACTGGAATGAAAAAAACAACGAGGAACTGGCAGAAGAGGACCCCTACAATGCTTGAACCGCCCGGTGAAGCCCTGCTGCAGGTCCGGATCTCCAGAATCCGACGACAGAGGAGATCCTCCAGGAAACTTCTTCCCCTGAGCTGGTGGGACCAACCAGCTCACCCAAACTGCAAGCCAGGACCCCTCCTCCTCTGGTCGAATTCGCTGTACAGAGCTACAGTGGGCCGGATAGGCAGGAAGGTCGGACCCTGCTTGGGTTTTAAGGAGCGCGCCTTTTATTTGTTGCTTTGCTCTGCTGCTGGTTTCTTCCCTGGGTAGTGCAGGACCCTCCAGTGTTCCTATTTCTGGTCAGTCCGACAGTCGCTTCAGGAACCGTGAGCCTGCAGGAACTACCAGGAACGTCTGCCTCAGCTACAGCTCCCTCTCTGTTTTAAGGTACTGTGCAAATCTGGTTGTTCGTTTAGTTCAGCCGCGGTGCAAGTGTTGGAAATCCTTCTCCAATCCGAGGGCCTGTCCTTCTCTTCTCTTTGAACTAACTTTTCTACCAACCAACCTCATCCGGAAACCGTGCCACAAACTTTCCCGCAAACTATACTGTACTGTATTATCTTGAGCAAAATACTTTTGAACCATTGACTTTGGCCCTAAGCCTTTTCTATGTGATTTTATCATTGTAGTCTCTCTTGTTTGCTTGCCCTGAGTATTTACCTGTTGGTGTGAATTCATTTCTGTTAACTTCTGTCTTTCCCTCCCTTTTAAATTGCTGGCGTGCCAATTTGCTCCCACTTCATTTTGTGAGCTTAACGTGTCTGGAATTTAAGTGAAGTGGTGTGGTGTATTAAGAGAGTGATTTTTAGACTGCTTATAATAGTGTAATGTTATACAACTGAAGAGTGAAATAAATGTATGAGAATGCATTACTTACCGTAAAAGCATTTCTGATGGTTGTATCTGCTTAGATTCACATGCTGTGCATAGGTCCGACATCCAGTGGTCACTGCGGAGTATTGCATTTTGTTTTTCGTAGTCGAAAAAGGGGACGTCGACAAGGCGTGTCTGAAACACTATCCCTATAGTGACGTGCGTTGTACCCACAATCCCTCACGCGTCGAGGTCCCTCTGTTTGTATTTTTCTGCCCTGAGGGAGCCTTCTAGACGTGAGTGAGTACAGAAAAGAGAGAGATATATAAAGGAAGTCTATGTTCCTTCCATCCGAGCGGAGAGGAAGGGTGGGCGCATGTGAATCTAAGCAGATACAACCATCAGAAATGCTTTTACGGTAAGTAATGCATTCTCTTCTGATGTTTGTTAATCTGCTTAGAATCAAATGCTGTGCATAGACTAGCGAGCAGTACCCGGAGTTGGCGGTGGGTTATGAGAAGGAACAGTAGAGAAAAGGTGTCGTAATACTGCCTGTCCCACCTGGGAGTCAGATCTAGAGTGTGTATCTAGACAGTAGTGTTTTGTAAAGGTGTGCACAGAACTCCAGGTAGCCGCTTTGCAGATGGACTCAAGGGGAACATTTGCAATGAATGCTATGGATGCCCCCGTGCCTCGAGTAGAGTGTGCTCTTGGCCTAAAGGGCAGTTCTCTCTTAGCAAGAGTATAGCAGAGAGTGATGCATTGAACAATCCATCTAGAAATAGTGGATTTTGAAACCGCATCTCCTTCTCTTCCTGCTGCCACCGAGACGAAGAACTGATTAGTCTTCCTCAGTGGTCTGGTTCTTTCCATGTAGAACATGACCGCTCTGCGTACATCTAGTGTGTGCAGAGTCCTTTCTCCCAAATTGGAAGGATTTCGAAAGAACGTTGGTAGTTCTATAGATTGGTTTACGTGGAATTTAGAAATAAATTTCGGAGCAAACCTAGGGTGAGTGCGTAGAACCACTTTATCTTTGTGAACTGTAACGAAGGGGTCTAGAATAGAAAGAGCCTGAAGTTCACTTACTCTCCTGATGGAGGTGATAGCTATTAAAAAAGCAGTCTTAAGCGTGAGGTGTTTAAGAGATGCTTTGTGCATGGGTTCGAATGGAGAGCCCATGAGTCTGGTAAGTACCACATTAAGGTCCCATCCGGGAGCTGGGTTAGCTATCGGGGGGTGTATTCTCTTTACTCCCTCCATGAAGGCCTTTATAACAGGGATCCTCCACCACGACACTGAGTTGGGAAGTGGTGTATGCAGAAAGTGCCGCTAGGTGGACTTTAATGGAGTTAAACACTAGACCTGAATCCAATAGGTGGGTCAGGTATAGGACCACATGTGTGGGAGAGCAGTCAATAGGGTTGATGCTTTTACTCCTGCACCAGATGACAAATCTTTTCCACTTGCTAGAATAGCAGTGGCGAGTGTTCGGTTTTCTGGCTTCCCTGAGGATGTCCATGCATCTTTGCGGGAGTTGTAGATGTCCGAACTCTATGATCTCAGGAGCCAAGCTGCTAAGTTCATGTTCTGGGGGCATGGATGCAGAGTCCTGCCCTTGTCCTGAGACAGCATGTTGTACGGGCAGTTTTATTGGAGGGGATAGAGACATCTCCATCAAGTGAGCGAACCATGGTTGTCGTGCCCACATTGGGGCCACTAGTATCATGGTCACTTGTTCCTGGTGCATCTTGTGCACCACTCTGTTGAGAAGGGGAGTCGGGGGGAAAAGCGTAAACAAATTTCCCTGACCATTGCATCGGCAGACCGTTCCCCTTGGATTGGTTCTGGGGGTACCTGGAGGCGTAACTTAGGCATTGTGAGTTTTCCAGGGTTGCGAACAGGTCTATTTCTGGGAATCCCCATTGTGTGAAGACGTCGAAGACGATGTCTTCGTGCAGGCGCCATTCGTACTCTTCGGGCAGGGGGAAATCTCTGCTGAGACTGTCTGCCAGCAGATTGAGTTCCCCGGGTACATGTAGTGATAGTAGGAACATGTCCTGTTTGAGAGCCCACCTCCATATATTCTGGGCCAGCTTGGACAGGCCTGGAGAGTGGGTGCCCCCTTGCTTGTTGATGTAGTACATGGCTGTGGTGCTGTCATTACTGTTTTGCCTTGTAGGTGTTTCTGGAAGGCTCTTAGCGCCTTGAACACAGCTAGTAGCTCCAGAAGATTTATGTGTTTGGATGCTACGTTCGGAGTCCACACTCCGTGAGCAGTCTGATGGGATAGGTGCGCCCCCCATCCTGTGAGGGATGCGTCTGTGGTTAGAGTGGCTTCCGCCGCGGGTGTGGCAAAGGGTTTCCCTTTTTCCATGTTTTCCTTTGTCCACCACCGTAGCGAGAGAACCAAGGCTTGCGAGACCACAACTAGATCCTCCCATAGTCCGCTGGCCTGACACCACTGGCTGTTGAGCCACTCTTGCATTGGGCGCATGCGCAGGCGCGCGTGAGGTACCAAATAAATACACGACGCCATCATTCCTAGCAGGCGCATTGCTTTGCGTATCGTCACCTCTCGACCGGTCACATATTGAGGGATTTGAAACAGCATGTTTTGGACCCTCTCTTTGGAGGGGAAGACTAGGCCGTCCTTTGTTTGAATTAGAGCCCCTAGGAATTGCTTGATTTGACTGGGGTCTAAACTGGACTTCTTTTCGTTGATGGAGAAGCTCAACTTGAACAAAAGGTCTGCCGTCTTTTGGGTATTGGAGAAGCATGTTTCGTAAGAATCCCCTGTTATGAGCCAGTCGTCGAGGTAAGGGTAAACTGGGATGGACAACCTGCGCAGGTGGGCCGCTGCCACTGCCAGCACCTTCGTGAATACCCTTGGTGCTGATGCTATGCCGAAGGGTAGCACTTTGAACTGGTAGTGTTTGCCCTCTATCATGAACCTGAGGTATTTTCTGTGCGCTGGCAACATTAAAATATGAAAGTATGCATCTTTCATGTCCAATGTTGTCATGTAATCTCCCTGAGAAAGCAGTGGGATCACTTCCTGTAAGGTTACCATACGAAACTTTTGGGGTTTGATAAACTTGTTCGCTGGGCGCAGATCTAATACAGGGCGCATGGTTAGATCCTTTTTGGGTACAAGGAAGTACACTGAATAAATACCTTCCGTTACCTGAGATAGAGGCACGACCTCTATGGCTCCTTTTTCCAGCAGTTGTTGTACTTCTTGGAGAAGGATGGCAAGATGTTCCGGTGTCATGCGACGTCCCCTCGGGGGTCTGTAGGATGGGGAACTGTTGAATTCGATACAGTATCCTTGGGCTACGGTGGAAAGTACCCAACGGTCTGACGTTATCTCCTCCCATGCAGGAAGAAAGGAGGGGACGCGAATCTTCGCGTCACTTGGAGTTGTTGGGGGCTTGGGAGCCTCTGGGGGTGGATCCCCGACCTCTCCCTTTACCCCGGCGTTGGCCTCTTTGGCTGTACTGCCCACTATTGGTCTGGTAATTGGTGGCAGGGTATAGTTGATGCTGACTTTGTTGTTGTTGTTGGCGTTGGCCACAAAAAAAGCGTTTGTTGCCATAGCCGCGTCTGGTAGTGGGCTTAGGGATTTGGTCAAGAGTCTTGATAGTGTCAAACTCTTTTTTAGCCATCTCGAGAGCTTCATCCACCGCTTTCCCGAAGAGGTTAGAGTCTTCCACAGGTTTATTTATTAAAGACGCCTGTGTCTCCGGTTTAAACCCTGAGTTGCGCAGCCATACATGGCGTTTTAGGAGTATTCCCTGCACCAGGGAACGTCCCGCTGTTTCTGCCGCGTCCAGAGAGTTTTTTACAATGCTCTGGTTCACCTGGGTTCCTTCGCCAATAGTTGAAAGTAGGCGTGTACGTAAAGGCTCCGGTGCTTCCTCTGCGTCCTTGCGCAGTTTGGCCCACTGCGCGTCTGCATAGCTAGCAAGCAAAGAATTGTTGTTCGCAATTCTTGCTGAGAAGGCAGCCGAGGAAGTTACTCTTTTTGCAAGGGCATATAGCCTTTTGCCCTCCTTGTCAGGGGGTGCCTCACTGGTGGAAAGTGGTACCCCTGCCCTCTTTCTAGTATTAGATACTACTAGGGAATCCGGAATGGAATGTCCCCTAATGTAGAGCGGGTCTGAGGGAGAAGGAGTGAAAAGTTTTTCAATTCTCGGATTGACCCCTCTGATCAATGCGGGAGTGGCCAGCGAAGGGATGATTCTTCTCTTCACTGAAGCTAGGAGGGGAATGGTCTGGCTGACCGGGGGTTTCTCTTTAATTACTTTTTCCACAAAGTCTAATTCTGGAGAGAGCTCCCCAGTGTCCATTTCGAAATGTGCTGCTGCTCTGCGCAACAGTGCATTGAAAGTGGGCTGATCGTCAATTGGAGACGTGTTCCTAACCGGTGAATTGTCAGGAGGATTTAGGTTTAGGACATCAGTGTCGGAATATACTGATGGGGATTGCCAGGGGTGCGAAGGTCCTTCTTCAGTGTCTTCTCTGAAGCCTTCTTCTATAATGTCTGGCCTGTCTTCCAGACATTCCTCCTGGTTCTGTACTTCTTCATCGTCCATGAAATCATCCTCCTCCTCCAAGTATTGTTCCTCCCCAGTGAGGTCGTATATGTTATGGAAGTCTGAGGCTGTGTCCACCTGGGGATCGACTAGCCTCGGATTTTTGGCCCTGGGGTCCTCCTGAGACCCTTCTCTAGTCCTCTTGGGAGTTTGAGAGGTCTGGGTATTCATAAACCTTTCCATCCTCTCCATACAGAGGTGGAGTCTTTCCATGGTTTCATGGGGTACCCCAGAGCGGTCTGGCGGGGGAAAAATAGAGTCATCTAGCTGGAAACGGCTCGACCTCTCCCAAAGCGTCGAGGAAAGTGTCCCGTCGCCCTCCGAAAAACCTTCAGGTGTGCTGGGTGACCCCCCGACTGAAGGGGGTAGTCCCTGCCTTTCTTCGGGCTTTTTCGGCGTGTCTTTCGACTTATGCGTAGCGCTCGACGTGTTCTTCGGCGTACGCTTCTGGGCGTCGGCTACAGCGATCCTCGCCAAGCTTTCGGCGACTCGTTTGTCGGCGACTAGTTTGTCGGCGGAAGCTTGCGTTTGACGCTATGGGTGTCGAACGCTCTACGGCGGTATGCACCTTCTGTTGATGCGCGCCGGCCGATGGTTTGGGGGCGGCGCCCTTATTTGCCGAAAGCCCAGTCGCTGGTCGCGGCTGCGGTTGCGAGAGGGGCTTCGAACCCGAACGGTCCGAGGAGGCCGCCGGTGGAACCTGCGTCTCCTTGGGCGCCGAAGCTCTTTTCGTCTTAGACGAAGAAGAGCCGTGGGTTGTGTGTTTATGTGAGTCTTTGTGTGCGTCAGTGTCGCCGGGGTGTTCATCCCCATAAGCAGGGCGTGAGCCGAGCCCGTCGGGGCCGGGGACAGACGACGAAGCGCGCAAGCGCTCCTTAGAGGGGGTCTCGACTTCCGTAGCGGAGGTCGTGTTATCGCGTTCCTCGTCACTGTCGGTGGTAGCAGCGGCGGGTGAACCTTCGGCCTTCGACATCGCGTCGGCCGCCCACCTTTTAACCCTACGGTCTTTTAGAGTTTTAGGCTTAAGAAGCCGACAAGCCGCGCAACCTTCCTCCTTGTGATCGAGGGGCAAGCAGCGGTTACACCGTGAATGCTTGTCCTTCCAAGTAAATTTGCCTTTGCAAAGCGGGCAAAACCTAAAGGGTGTCCTCTCCATAGCCGACGCAATAAATCGCGATAAGCACCCCAAGGGAAAGGAAGGGGAAAGGGAAAGGCATTCTCAGAAAAGACCCAGAGATGTCCCACGACCCCACTCTCCCTACTGTATATGGCCTGCGAGGCCAGGCCACGTGTTCGGCAGCGCCAAAGGATTTCCTCCGCTCGACCCTCCGTCGAAGATCTTGCTCGGCGGAGAACAGCTTACAACTGCGTCGAGGGAGGGATTATTAATATTATGAGAAAAAACGACCAAAGGTCGAGGAATTGCAATGTCTCTCGAGGAGCTCCGCGTGAAGGCGACCAGAAGCTGGGCGGAAAAAAACAATCTGAGGGACCTCGACGCGCGAGGGATTGTGGGTACAACGCACGTCACTATAGGGATAGTGTTTCAGACACGCCTTGTCGACGTCCCCTTTTTCGACTACGAAAAACAAAATGCAATACTCCGCAGTGACCACTGGATGTCGGACCTATGCACAGCATGTGATTCTAAGCAGATTAACAAACATCAGAAATTCTTTTACTTGAAAACCTTTAGTCAGTGTTTGCCTGAATCACAGTAATTGCTGTCCTTTGTGTAACTATTTGATACTACTCACTTACTCTTGAGATAAGTATGGCTGCTCTGCTACTGCTACCACTTTAACTGTGTAGTACAGGCTTGTACCAAAGGTGAAATTGTACTGTTACTTGTAGTCTTAATTGTGTGTGATGTTCACAAAGGGTACTGCATATAATTCTGCCTAACACATAGTGACTCACATACTCTTAGTCCTTAGTCCCCTTTCCTCCATACTGCATCGGCGTCCCTTCCAAGGGACAGGAGACAGAACCTTTTTCACCAGAAAAAACATCACCTTTAAATTTAGAGGCGTGCAGGGGTGTGGCCCTGGGAGAATGTGCTGCCCTAACTCCGCCCTCCGGCGCCACACCTCAGTCCCCATAGAAGCATAGACAATAGATTAACATTGCCTAATGACACCAGTTTTATTAGGGGGGGGGGGAGATGGTGGGACGTATGGAAAGGGGACTAAGAGTATGTTAGTCACTACAGTGAGTAACTTCTAATTACGCTTACGTCCTGTCCCCATTCCTCCATACTGCATGAATGATTACAACTGAATGTAGCCCAAGGATGGAGAGGAGAACCTCCTTAAGCAAATAGGTTCCTGAGAACCCACCTGTTCGAAAGCCGCATCAGATCTGGAGCCGCAGTCCAAACAGTAATGCTTGCAGAAAGCCGAGGGAGTGGCCCAAGTGGCCGCCCTACTTATGACCTGCCAAGGTGCATGGTGCTGGAAAGCGATGGCCATTACCTTGGCCCTGACTGAGTGGGCGTGCATGTTTTCCCGGAAGAGGCTTGTGCTGCCCCTCGCATGAGTCTTTGATGGCCGAGACCATCCGGCGGGATATGGAGGCCTTGGAGGCCTGATAACCTGGTCTTGCCCCTCTGAACGTGACGAATAGGTATTCTGACTTGCGGAAGCCTTTGGTCCTGCCAAGGTAGAATTTCAGGGCACGCCCAACATCTAGGCAGTGCAGAACTCTGAGCCTTATCTATAGGATTGGTAAAGAATGTAGGAAGCACTATTTCCTCGTTTACATGGAAAGCAGACGGCACCTTAGGCAGGAATGTTGGGTGTGTCTGCAGGACAACCTTGTCCCTGTGAAAGTTAGTATATGGTTCTGAGGCGACCAGCACCTGGATTTCGCGGACTGTGCGAGCCGAGGTAAGGCCGACTAGTAAGGCCATCTTAATGGTGACCAGCCTGATGTCCGCGGACGCCATTGGTTCAAACGGTTTGTGCGCCAGGGCGCCCAAGACTATTTTCAGGTCCCACACGGGGTGTAGCCTCTTGATGGGCGGTAGAGTCCCGTCAAATTCTTGACAATCGGATTGGAGGAGAAGACCACCTCCTCCGAATTCCTGTAAGCCCCGATGGCTGCGAGTTAAATGCGGCAGGTGTCCACCTGCACGCCTGAGTGGGCTAGGTGCGCTGAGAAGGAGAGCACGTTGTCCAAAGTACATGCCAGGGGGACAATGTCCTTGGAGTCTGCCCAGTGGCAGAACCTGGCCCATTGACTTGTATACTGGGCCCTGGTAGCCTTGCTCCTTGGGCCCTGTATGATCTCCAGATTAGCCTGGGAGAGGCTGAGGTGCCTTAGCATTATCTGCTCAGGAACCACGCTGTGAGGGCCAGCTTCTGTGGATCAGGGTGGATGACCCTGCCTCCCTGCTGAGCCAGAAGATGTGCCTTGCCCGTCGGGAGGTGAATCAGAGGCATCTCTGAGAGGCTGAGTAGCTCCGAGAACGATGGCCTTGCTGGCCACCATGGAGCGATTAACATGCTGTTGAGCTGGCAAGACTCCTTGATCTTGCAAATCACTCTGTTAATCAGCGGAGCGGGCGGGAAGGCATAAGCTCTCATGCCATTCCACTGAATCCGAAATGCATCGCCCACGGAGCCAGGAGGCGAACTGATGGCACTTCTTGTTGTGCCAGGTGGCAAAGAGATCCATCTGGGGGAAACCCCATCTGCTGAAGATCTCCTGAGTAACAAGGTCCTTTAGCTGCCACTCGTAGTTGTCCGCTCCCAACCTGTTGAGCCTGTCCACCTCCAAGTTGGCTTCCCCCGTAAGGTGGACTGCCGTGAGGTAGATGTCGTTTTCCAGGTCCACTCTTACATGCTGATCGCGAGTCTGCATAGTGGAGGGGATCTAGTGCCTCCTTGCTTGTTGACATAGTACACGCTGGTCGAGTTGTCCGTCTGGATGACGACCACCTTGCCCCTGATAAGTGGGAGGAATGCCCTGAGCGCTAGCCAAATGACGTTCAGCTCCAACCAATTGATGTGGTACTCCTGCTCGTATCAGTTCCAGGTGCCCAGGGTGGCTCCCCGTCCCTCTAGCGAGGAGTCTATGGTGACCTGCGGGGTGGGAGGCGGGAAGGGCTTCCCCGTCCGTAGGTTGCAGTCCCTGGACCACCATGTGAGGTCCAGGTGGAGGGACGGAGAATTATTGATCATAGCGGATTGAGAGCTCTGCTCCTGGTTCCATGATGCCGCAAAGTGCAGCTGTATCCTCCTCATCCTGAGTCTCGTGTGGGGGACGGCTAATAGGACCGCTGCCAAGAGACCCAGGAGATGCTGGTACCACCAGGCCGAGGTCACCTCTCTGCTGAAGAAGTGGGTAGGGGCCATTTTGATGGCTGCGATCCTGTCCTCCGAAGGAAACACCCTCTCGGAGCATGTGTCCCAGATGAGGCCCAAGAACGTCAAGAGTCTGCACGGATTGCAGCTGCGACTTCTTGAGATTGAGCGAAAAGGTCAGATCGTGCAGTGTGTTCATAAGAGCCTGGGAAGCGTGGTGGACTGCTTCCGCCGATGTAGCCCTGACAAACCGGTCGTTGAGGTAAGGGTAGATGTGGAGGCCCTGCGCCCGGAGGAGGACAGCCACAGTATTCATGAGTCTGGTAAAGACCCTGGGGGCCAAGTTGAGGCCAAATGGAAGGACCTTGTATTGGAAATGGTAGCCCATGATCCTGAACTATAGGAAAGAACGATGGGGATGGCATATTGAGACGTGTACGTACGCATCCTTCAGATCCAGGGAGCACATCCAGTTTCCCTTGCATAATGTCTCCGCTATAACAGCTGGCGTAACCATCTTGAATTTTTGTAGAGGTAAGGAGAGGTTGAGGGTGGAACGATCCAGCACAACTCTCAGGCCCGCCTGGTTCTTTTTCTGAATGGCGAAAATCATGGAGTAAAAGCCCAAGCGTCGCTGGCTCCCTACGTGCGATCAGATCTTCACCAGAAGAGTTGCTGTCCCAACTTGAGGGAGTGGAGGGGAGGGGAGGAAGGAGGAGAGGCTGGGATAGGGTAGGCGGTAGCCCGTGGATACTACGGAGAGGATCCAGGGGACCACTAAATTCTGGCGCAAGAAATGTGCATGGAGAGCAAGCCTGCCCCGCCGCCCCCCCCCCCCCCACTGGAGACACGTGGACCCGGAGGGGCGTGTCATGCCTTCTTTCCCTCAGAGGCTGTTGCGGAGGAAGGGGACTGGAAAAAGTCCTCACTCCTGAGCGTTCCCGCTGCCTGGACCTCCATTCTTGGAAGCCGCAGAACCCTCCGTATGTACGCCCCTTGTCTGAGCACTGCTGTGACTGGGTGTACGATTTGGGCGTGGTCTTTGTCAGGATGGATAAAGACTTGGCCGTTTGTGGTGGAGTGGAAGAGGGGTCCCCCCCTCCCTTCTCCCTTGAACGGCAGGTCTAATATGCATTCCTGGACGTCCAGGTTGAATTCAGTCGCACGGAGTCAGGCTGAACTTCTCATGCCCGTGGCGATGCAGATGGCCCGGCCAGTGGTGTCAATGTGGGCAACGGTGGACTCCATGAAGTCCTGCGCCACCATGCTTGGCCTCAGCCAGTCGTGCCTTGAAACGTGATTGGCTCTGCGTAGGAAGTTCTGGGAGGAAATCTGAAATTTCACGCCACAACCTCTGGTTAGCACCTACCAGCATGGCATCGGCATTGGCCTGACGAAGATGCAAGGACACGTTGGAATACTGCTTCTTCCCATATGCCTCCAAGATCTTCTACTTGCCTAGCAGCGCCGCAGAGGAGGAGGCTGAGGAAGACTGAGGCTTGGAGTACAGTGATGCCGCAGCGATCGCCGAGGAGTGTGGCTGAGGGTGGGCCAATAGCAAGAGTGTATCCCCCTCCATCTGTCTGTACTTGGCATCCAGGCGTCCATTGACCAGCTGGACAGAGTGGGGCTTGGGCCAACCCTTCTTGGCCAGGGCGACTACATCAGTCTGCAGTGTAATTCCCATTTTAGCAGAGGGGCGTCGCGTTAGAACTTCTGCGAGGACCCCCTCCGCTGGTTACTTGACATCGGGCTGAGGCAGGCCCAGGTACTCAGCCAGCCCTGCAAGACGTTCATGGAAAGCTTTGGCTGACGACGGCGTGTCGGGCTCTTCCTCCTCATCCATGTACACCTGGGGGTCCGGAGGATCTTGCACCAGTGGAGGAGCAGCAGGAGCCGGGAGGCTGGGGTACTGGGACGGAGACCGTTCTGAACCGCCTGAAGCAGTTGGGGGGCCGGAGCAGGTGGCAAAGGCTGCGCCGGGACCAGAGGCCCAGTAGAGGAGCCTGAGGTGCTGGAAGAATTGTGGGCAGCACCTCCCTAATGGAATCCCAGAGGATCACACCCATCCAGGGGGACTTCATGAGTCCCAGGAACATCTCAAACAACCTGTCCTCATAGGCTGGAGGGGTGGTAGGGGATATAGATGGAGTAGCGGGTGGCTGCTGAAGACGCTGCATACCCTGCCCATATGAACCTAGCGGGAACCTGTCCAGCACAAATGAAGGATAGGCTGTAGGCCACGTACCTGGTGTACACCAGTCTCACCTCAACACTCGTTCTTCGCCAAATTCCTGATCCTGGTGCGGCGTCGGACGGGTGATGTCTGGCACCCCGGCCACCTTGTCGAGCTGCCCTCCACGTGCCTGCGTCGTGTGGCTCGGACTCTTGAGTGTGGATCATGAGGCCTGCCCTGCTCCTCAGGCCGAGGCCTGGTAGGTGGAACGGCATCGGCCCGGGGGCCAGTAGAGCCACGTTTAGGCGCCCCTCAGACGTATTGCCGGTAATAGGGCGTGGCCCCTCGGACATATTGCCAGTGCAAGGGCTGAGCCCCTCGGGTGAAGATGGGGTACCAGAACCTTCCGGTACTAAACACTGTCACCAGGAGGTTCCGAGGATCCCTCAACCCGTAGGCCGGTAGTCGGGAAGGCCTTGGTGCACGTGCTGGTAGTAGAACCTGGACGATCCCTTATGTTAGGGAGAATTCTCATTCTATGGCTAATTTCCCTTACCTAGTGAGTCCCTCAGCAGCTTTGCTGGATTTCTGGAGTTTATTTTTTCCACTTGGTAAGAGTGTGAGCTTTCCCCCTCCACTCTTACCTGTGTTTTGCCATGTGTATTTCATCTGTGATTGTGGACCCTGGAGCACACCACTTCCGTAGCCCCACTCTTTTGTGTGTTACACAGCACCTTCAGTGCAGTGACACAAGGTTGTCTTTTAGACTTCCCACCGACTCCATTACTGGGGCCGACTACTGTCCCCCAAAAAAGGGTAAAGTTGCCATTAACTTTACATAGTCATTGAACCACAGATCCAGTACACCCCATCTTACATGGAGTATTGGAAAGGGTTAATCCTTAGCCCTTTTTATCTGTACCTTCTAGAGCATTGTTTTGCTCTTTTAACATTTGGACTTGGCTGGTGGCAGTGGTATCTACCCTAACTTTTCTACTGCGATTATACTATATAAACAAGGTATTTTTTTAGGCTATTATATTAGCCTCGAACATAAACCCGCTTGACCAAATACTTTTTAGTTTGGCTCCGGTCTGGTTTATTCGCCATTTCTTTTTTTTTTTTTAAGTCCTTGTGTTTTACTTTGCGCGGCAAACCAGGTTTGCCTTCTTAGTTCACCGTCTTTTGGAGGGTTTCTACCAAGAAGCCCTCCACTAGGCGCCTGGGTGTCTAGGTGGGCTGAATGTGAGGGAGGGGTGTAGTCACCCCCTGCACAGGGGGTCCTAGGAAATCCAAGTCGCACTTTGCCATGACTGGCTGAGGTGGTTGTCCGGGCCGGACAACCCCCCTGCTGCGTGATTGACAGAAAGGCTGTGTGAATGGGGGATTTTCGCATAAAAGGCAGGACTCTTGGGCTGGAAGTCAGAGTCGCCACTGGAATTACAGGGAACCAAAGAGAAGCGGAGAAAAAGACGGCTGCTGTAACTACCCCGTCCCAGTGAAGCCCTGCTGCAGTCCTGAGCTATCTACCCTTCGACGACCAGAATAAATCTAGTCCGGAGTCTTCTTCCACAGCCAGAGGATCCTCTTCATGGTCGAAATCGCTGCACACTGCTGTAGTGGTCCGTATAGCCATCGGAAGAGCCTCTCCTGTTTTAAAGGAGCGCACCTTTTATTCACTGTCGCTACTGCTGGCTTCATCCCTGAGTAGTGCACGACTCTCCAGACGTCATCCTTACCGAAGCTCCAAGAAACTACCAGGAACAACTGCCGTGACACCAGCTTCTTCATTGAATAAAGTACTGTGTCCAGCTTCGAGGAACTAGGGTGAATCCCTTTTCTCCTCATCCAAGGCTTGCCCTTGTCTTCCCTCCTTATAACTTTTGCTTCCTCTGTTGACAATATCCAAGTACTCCTGGCACCGTTGAATCTTGAACTATCCGACTGTGTGATCCTCGACAACAGGAACCCGGTTCCACTTGACACTGGCTCCGGCCTATTGACTTTTGTTTTCCTGTCAGCAAGTGTTCTACGATTCTCTCTGCCTTGACAAAAGTATTGCCTATGATTTTTGCCCCCAACGCTCTTTGGTTAACTCAGGTGCTAAGTGTGTTTTTGCCCCGGTAACATTTCTTTCCGCAGATACGCATATCTTTCGTAAGACCGAACTGTCATTACTGTCAAAAAGTGATCACATATGTATTCCCGGTAACAACTGTTGTTTCAAAACACCGGTCCGTTAAAACATAGGGTACTTACCTTAGGTGCCAAGAGAATTGGTTGTGTGTAGTGTATTTTGTGTGGCTTTAATTTAATAGAAGTGAAGTGTTTTACCAACAGATGGTTTAGAAATAAATGTATTTTTACTTTTTCAACCAAAAAACTTGAGTCAGCGTTTGTTTGAGTCACAGTAATTGTGGTCCTTTGTGTAATCTCTACTACTGCTCATTTGCTCTTGAGATAAGTCGGGCTGCTCTGCTACAGCTACCACTTTAACATAGTAGTAAAGGCTTATACCAAAGGTGAACTTGTATAACCACTTGTGGTCTTAATTGTGTGTAGTGGTCCCTAAGGGCACTGCACAGGATTCTGCCTAACACCTTACGCGCAAGAAAGTCCTTGGGAAGGAGTCTCCCTTGCGGGGTGCGATGGAGAACAAAGGCCTTACCTTGGGCCTGGATCAATGTTTGACGAAGTCCTTCAGGTCATCTGGAGGCGATTTCTGGAAAAGCTCCCTCCACCTGGCTAGCCTGTTCTTCAGAGACCTAGATGACAGGGCGTTGCACGCAGTACAAGCTTTCCAACCGTGGTCTGGCCCAAGGCAACGAAGGCAGAGGGCGTGGGGGTCTGAAGTTGGGAAGAGCCAGTCTGTGGATTGACACCTGCTGAACCCCGTGGAAGTCGACATGTGCCGGGGAGGAGCGTGACGCCTGAGGATCGAGTACCTGTATGATTAAAAAAGACAAAAAAGACATAAGTATCTGCGCGTGGAATTACATGGCCGAAGCCAAACCCAAGAGCACTGGTGAATTCGGCCCGTTCCTGTAGCCGTGGAAAAGAGGACTGAGGTGTGGCGGCGGAGTCAGGGCAGAGCATGCTCCTAGGGTTGCACCCCTGCGCGACTCTAAATTTAAAGGGGAAGAAGGTTTTTTTGGTGAAAAAGGTTCTGTCTCCCGTCCCTTGGAAGGGACGCCCATGCAATATGGAGGAAAGAGGACAAGACGTAATAGTACTTGCTATAACAGGAAATAGGCCCAGGTGTAATCAGTCAGGGGTTTACGGTGGAGAGAGACCACAGGGCCCTGACACGGAAGTCGCCACCTGGAGTTCAACCTCTGCCGATAATAGCCCGAATCCTAAACTACAAGGATAGGGAGAAAATCCTTGAACACTTTCGCAAAAGAGGTACAATCCAAAGAGCATCGGCGAACATCACGGCATACCCAGACTACAACTTCCTGGTGCAAAAACAGAGGCTGAACTACACAGCAGTCAAGAGGAGGTTACGTGAGGCGTTTCTCAAATACATGCTGCTGTATCTGGCCAAATTGAAGGTCCTATATAAAGACCAGGCTGTCTTCTTCGAGACTCCGGAAGACGCAAATAAGTGGATGGCTGCAGTAAACTTGCCAACTGAGATGGAAGACCAGGCGAAAGGCGGGAGTGACAAATGAGACTGTACTGCTTAGTTGATATATATCTATGTAGGATTATAGCCACCACAGTATGATCCGGTATAATTGTAATATTGAAGAGACATATAGGCCGACTTAGCAATTAACAGAATTAACAGAATGCAGGAACCACTGGTGTTGTGCCTGATAGGGACTGCACCGGGAGGAATCACACTACACCCCATACTAGTTTAGATCGGTTAGGATACTAGCAGTTGCGTATCCTCTTGCTGCACTCCAAATACCAGTGCTGAAGCCATGAATAGGAGTGAGACACAGGGATGCTTGAGCTCCGGACTTGGAGCTGGGCAATGGTTGGGAAGGGGGCTGGGGGGAAGTTGGGGTAGTTAGAAGGGAGCGGCCTACAGATGCACACAAGGTGGAGACAGGAAACGCAACATGTGGAGAGTAGCAGCTGGTTGGTGCCTTGATGTGAGCTGGGGGAACTTAAAATAGCATCCTGGAATGTCAGGGGCCTGAACAGCTATATAAAACGGAACAGAATAATGGCTTATTTGAGACGCCAGAAAATAGATATTGCTCTCCTGCAGGAAACACACCTGAACAAGGAAAAGCAAAACACCTTGGCACGAAAGTGGGGGAGGGGGTACCACTATCGGTTTGCCATATTCAGCATATGACAGAGTATACTCCCTCTATACTGCTCCCAAGAACCTCTACACAACGCTACATTATGTGTGTCATGGTGCAGAGTGTAGAGACCCCTAAAGAGGACCCTGTAAAGGGCCAAACCCAGGAGAATGCAAAGGTTATGTGGATAAACCACACAAAACATAGAATCCATCCTTATAGGAGACTCTTATACCCTATTTGCAGGAAAAAGGCCTCAAGAACTACATTACCCAGACTTCTCTGGGCCCAGAACTACAGGGACAAGTCCAAAAGGGGCGGGACTTGCGCACGCGTGCGCACGAGACCAACCAAAGCACAGGGCTTGTGCTTAAGCTGTCGACCGGAGAAGACGTCTCCTGAAGAGCTCCGTGTGCAGGGATCAGCACGAGGGGCCACGCCCCAACCAACCACAATCCAGGCCCCTCGCCTTGAGAGGCTAAGTACCGCAAGCGTCAGACAGACTCCAGCTGCAAGGGGGAGGACGCGCAAGGCCGCGACGCCACTTCGTGGGGCTAGCTGTCATGCGCCGCCAATGTTGGGGGATATGGTCGCGGTGGAGACTGGGCCGCCATTAGTCACCCCTTCACGTTATACCACGCACTATGTTTAGCGGTCTAGTTGTTCCGCAGCGCTTGCTTCGGTATGCCTATTTCCTTCCGTCACACCCGGAAGCCTACGCGTTGCAACCCTCTCGCGTCAGGCTCCGGGTGAGACGCTAGTTTTCTCTGTTCTCTCTCTCCCATCTTTCTGTTTGTAGCGCTGTTGACGGCTCTCCTAGCCGGTGCATCTGTTTTCCCGTACCTCCCATTGTTTGTTCTCGTTGTCTTACCTTGTCTCTCTTTGGTTCCCGTTTTCTGTCCTGGGCTCCGCCCCTTTTCTCCGTGAAGATTTCTTTCCCGTCCATTCTCGTCGGACTTACAATTCTGGAGTTTCACTATACTTCTGCCTTCCATATCTTCTGGGATCCACTCAGCACAACTTCGCTGGGGGTTTTTTATGCCATCAGGCTTTTTCCCCCATATAGCTTGCTCCGGCAGAGAAGCCACTTCTAGACCTTGTTGTAGCAGGTCAGGGTGGCTTCCTCCCGGGGTAGGCCCTATCCTCCATCAAAAAAAACTGCTTGGTGGAAGAAAAGATTGGAACCGCCCAGGGGATCCATCGCCACAGGTGAGGAGGTGGACGGAGGGTTGGAGTTAGAAGAAGAAGAGGGAGATCTGGAGTTTGATTCTGACAGATTGCAACGCCAGAAAGAAACTATGGCTACCCCTGAACAGCTGCAAGAGCTGATTCAAGCTGTACAAGGAATGAACGTTGAATTACAGAACGTCAAGGCTGAAAATGCAGCATTAAGACAAATGATCACGGCTCGAGAATCTAGGGAGACCGATCTCCCTCCCATGTCTTTGTCCTCGGGTAAATACGATGGATCGCCAAGACGTCTCAAGGAATTTCTCGAATCTTGTGCCATTTACTTTGCCTTTCGTCCTCATACCTTCGCCAGCGCTCATACCAAGGTGGGGTTTGTTATATCAAATTTAATAGGAAACGCCCTGGCCTGGGCTTCCCCACTAGTAACCAGTAACAATCCGATACTCCAGGACTATGGTGCCTTTGTTACCTTGTTTAAACAGACCTTCGAACAGGCCGAGATAACTCACATAGCGGCTGAAGAACTGCTAGACGTTCAGCAGGGCACCAGCGATCTCAGGACCTATATTTCGTCCTTCAAACGCCTAGCGATTGAGGCCGGATGGCCAGAACATGTGCAATTTACGATATTTCGTCGTGGCTTAAGAGAAGAATTAAAGGACGAGCTGGCTCGTTTGGCACTTCCCACCTCTCTATCGGATATGATGTCCATAGCCCTCCAGATAGAATTCCGTCTCAGCGAACGGCGGACCGAAAGACGAAAGTTGCGCATCCCAGTCAACTCACCCTCTTCAGGAACCCCTTCTCATCTGTTACCCTTAGCTTCAAGCAAAGAAGAACCCATGCAGATAGGCGCCGCAAGAGCCCCGTTAACACCTGAAGAACGTAGAAGAAGGCGAGACACTGGTCTCTGTTTGTATTGTGGATCGGATACGCATCTACTACGAAAATGCCCAGCGGTTCCTCCCCGTACACCGGGAAACGACAGACCTCGGAACTAAAGGGGGCAGGTTTCCGAGGTATGTCTTCTCGCCCCTATGTAACCTTGGCGGTTAACCCCCAAGGAGTTACCATGGACTCTCGTTTGATGGTAGTGTCCTTACAAATACAAATCTCCACCAAGAAGTTAACTACGCTAGCCCTCATTGACTGTGGTGCTGCTGGAGTCTTTATGGACACCATTTGGGCTGATCAACAAGGTATTCCTTTGGTTCGGCGTGAGGACGCTCAGAAGGTAGAAGGCGTTGATGGGACCCCGCTTTCCTCTGGTCCCATCACTCATACAACAGAACCACTCACTGTGGTGATCCAACATCATACAGAACAAATGACATTCGATCTTATTCGAGCAGCCCACTTTCCAGTCATATTGGGTATCCCATGGCTGAGAAGGCACAACCCCTCGATTGATTGGTTCAGGAATACTATTACCTTTGAATCAGGATTCTGTAAGGAACTCTGTATACCACACCGGTCACAGGAAGTAGTGAAGGTCCTCGCGCCTGAATCCACCACTAAGTGCGAGGTCTGTTGCATTCCAACTGAATTGGAGGAATTTCACGAAGTCTTTGTTGACAAGACGATATTAGAGCTGCCCCCACATCGTCCAGAGGACTGTGCCATAGAACTCACACAAGACGCATTAGTCCCCTTCGGACGGATGTTTCCGCTATCTCTCACCGAGAAGGTAGCTCTACGGAGATACTTGGACTCCCACCTGACTAACGGATTGATCCGGCCTTCCAGATCTCCCGCAGGGGCCCCATTATTTTTTATCCCCAAGCGCGATTCTACAGAATTGAGGCCTTGCATTGATTACCGGGGCCTCAATAAGGTCACAATAAGGGACAGATACCCTATGCCACTCATCGCAGACATACTGGAGGCAGTACAGGGGGCCACCATCTTTTCTAAACTGGATCTAAGAAGTGCATATCATCTTCTCCGGATACGCGAGGGTGATGAATGGAAAACGGCATTCCGTACACCTTTTGGTCTCTATGAGTATCGAGTTATGCCTTTTGGCTTAGTGAATGCCCCGGCTGTTTTTCAGCGCTTTATGGATCGCCTGTTCTCTGAAGTCCTCTTTATCTTTACAGTAGTATACTTGGATGACATCCTGATATTTTCTCGATCCCCACAAGAACACGACCAACACCTACGAAGCATATTAGATCGCCTTCAGGCCAACTCCCTCCTGGTTAAACCAGAGAAGTGTATTTTCAAGACCAGCACAATCTCCTATCTGGGTTTTATACTATCTAAGGATGGTGTCTCTATGGATCCCGGTAAGGTATCTGCCATACTGAAATGGCCCACACCTACCTCACTGAAAGATGTCCAACGATTCCTAGGTTTGACGAACTTCTACAGAAAATTTATCGGTCATTTCTCTCAAACGGTATTGCCTATTACGGCTTTACTCAAGAAGGAAGCTGGCCCATTTGCTTGGACTGACCAGGCCGACAACGCTTTTGAGCTATTGAAGAAATTGTTTTGCTCTGCTCCAGTCCTTCGCCAACCGGATCAAACTCTACCGTTTGTAGTCGAGGCCGATGCCTCCGCTGAAGCTTTGGGAGCTGTGTTATTACAAGAACACCAGGGAATTGAGCACCCAGTGGCCTATCTCTCAAAGACCTTGTCGGTGAGTCAAAAGAACTATTCGGTTATAGAGAAGGAACTCTTAGCACTTAAGACGGCCTGTGAGGAGTGGAGACACCTGCTGCAGGGTAGCGCATCACCCTTCACTCTGCGTACTGACCATAAAAACTTGAAGGTCCTTAGAGGGATGGAATGCATAAATTCCAGACAAGCACGATGGGCGCACTTCTTCAGTCAATACGACTTTGTCATAACCTACATCCCAGGCTCCCAGAACGGTCTCGCCGACGCCCTTTCTCGGCGTAATTCCCCAGGGATGGGTGCCACTTCTCCGGCAGAAGTACTTATTCCCCGTAATAAGATTGTGGGTGTCATATCGACATTCCTTGAGGAGGTAAAAACAGCAACCACAGAGGGTATGGAAGTCATCTTACCTCCAAAAAAGAGACAAGAGATAACAAGGTCAGGGGGGCTCCTTTGGTACAAACAGAAATTGTTCATTCCCACACAAGCGTTGCGCATGAAGGTTATGGGATGGTGTCACGACCATGTCACGGTCGGACACCGAGGACAAAAGGGCACCTTGGAGCTAGTTTCTCGTACGTTCTTTTGGCCCTCTATGTATAAGGATGTCAAGATGTACTGTAAGGCCTGTCCGGTCTGTGCGCAAAGCAAGGTTTCGGTATGTAGACCATTGGGGCTGCTAGAACAACCGGAAACACCATCACGTCCTTGGTCTCTTATCTCGATGGACTTTATTGTGGAATTACCCGTATCTCAGGGGTATACCTGTCTCATGGTTACTGTTGACTCTTTCTCAAAGTTGGCCCATTTTTCCCCTTTAGCTGGTGTTCCCACTGCACCGGAATTGGCCGAGGTGTTTCTTAAGGACATATTCCGATTACATGGACTCCCTGATAAGATCATTTCTGATAGGGGGAGTCAGTTCACTTCTCGGTTTTGGACAGCCTTGTGCCATCGCATAAAGGTTAACAGAGCTCTTTCCTCGGGGTTTCATCCCCAGACCAATGGCCAAACCGAGCGACTAAACGCCACCATAGAACAGTATCTAAGATGCTATATAAATCGCCACCAGGACAACTGGGTATCCCTTCTGCCCACCGCCGAATTTGCCTATAACAATTCTGTGCATTCGGCTACTAACCTCAGTCCTTTTTTTTGTACCTATGGGCTCCATCCCCGAGGAATTCTCCCCTTACTCAGTTCCCCGACCAACATACCCTCTATTGAGTCCACATTAGCCGATATCTCATCTGCCCATAAGAGCGCCCTGATTAGTTTGTCCTCAGCAAGGGAAAGGTATAAGGCACAAGCCGACCAACATCGCCAGCCGTGTCCCCTATGGAAGGAAGGGGATCACGTATGGCTATCCACAAGATACCTACCTCGTTGGTTGCATCCTACAAAATTGTCCCCCCGTTACATGGGGCCGTTTAAAATCACACAGAGGATAAACCCTGTAGCCTTCAGGCTCAGTCTTCCCAAAGATATGCGACGCATTCTTCCTGTCTTTCATTCCTCTCTCTTACGCTCGGCTGATCCCAATACCCCCAGAAAGAGAAACCTACATCTTCCTTCGGATCCCGAGCCGATTCCCAATGAATATGAGGTCTCCCACATCAGAGATTCCAGATTTAGCAAGGGAAGACTGGAATATCTGGTGGCTTGGAAGGGATATCCTCGTTCGGAGGATTCCTGGGAACCGAGGTCTTTTGTTCATGCCCCCCTCCTTACCCAGAGATTCCATCGATTCCACCCTGGCAAGCCTGGGTGGTCCAGGTCTAGAAGGGGGCATACTGTCATGCGCCGCCAATGTTGGGGGATATGGTCGCGGTGGAGACTGGGCCGCCATTAGTCACCCCTTCACGTTATACCACGCACTATGTTTAGCGGTCTAGTTGTTCCGCAGCGCTTGCTTCGGTATGCCTATTTCCTTCCGTCACACCCGGAAGCCTACGCGTTGCAACCCTCTCGCGTCAGGCTCCGGGTGAGACGCTAGTTTTCTCTGTTCTCTCTCTCCCATCTTTCTGTTTGTAGCGCTGTTGACGGCTCTCCTAGCCGGTGCATCTGTTTTCCCGTACCTCCCATTGTTTGTTCTCGTTGTCTTACCTTGTCTCTCTTTGGTTCCCGTTTTCTGTCCTGGGCTCCGCCCCTTTTCTCCGTGAAGATTTCTTTCCCGTCCATTCTCGTCGGACTTACAATTCTGGAGTTTCACTATACTTCTGCCTTCCATATCTTCTGGGATCCACTCAGCACAACTTCGCCGGGGGTTTTTTATGCCATCAGGCTTTTTCCCCCATATAGCTTGCTCCGGCAGAGAAGCCACTTCTAGACCTTGTTGTAGCAGGTCAGGGTGGCTTCCTCCCGGGGTAGGCCCTATCCTCCATCAAAAAAAACTGCTTGGTGGAAGAAAAGATTGGAACCGCCCAGGGGATCCATCGCCACAGGTGAGGAGGTGGACGGAGGGTTGGAGTTAGAAGAAGAAGAGGGAGATCTGGAGTTTGATTCTGACACTAGCACGACCTGTGAAGGTTGCCTGGGGCATGCACAGGGGGGGCTCCGCTCACGATCCACTGTCCCCCTGCTACAGGACAGCTAAGTCTTTTCACTGGGCATTGGAGCGAAACCCTGAGCTAACGCGCGCATAACGCTGCACCAGTTCACGAGCGCAGAGCAGTACATTAGATTTGCATGACAATTAGCCATGAGGAGGAACCGCGTAGAACAGGGCGGTTAGGCCGCCACACGCCACGTGCGGCAGATCGCACATCCACAATTCGGATCACTCTAGGGTCCGCGACCCAGTGAATCCACCAGTACAGTGCGGGGCCACATGCGGCTTATTCCGCATGTGCCGATCATTAAGGGCGTAAACCCGCGTACTAACTGATAGTGCTCCGCACTGCTAGCACAGGCAACAGGGTGAAGAATTAACCAATTGCATGCTGGCAAAGTATTGTTTAAGGTGTGTGCAGGAACACACCGTTTAGTAATTCCTTGCTCTCTTGCAGCGGTAATACGCTCCAGACTGATACCGGACCTGAAAGTACGCAGGCAGGAGGCCAGTGCTCAACCCAGAGATAAGTCTCTTTAAACTCACTATTGTACATAGGGTAATGTATGATTGTGTTCTCTTTTGTCCCCTTCCCTATCCACCACCCCTCTCCTAAACCTCTCTCACCGGTTACCCTACTGCTGAACATATCCAACCAACGTGTTCCTAACCCTCTTTCCCCGCTGGAGTATCAGCACCTTGTGCAAGCTAAAACTTGCAGGTGTTCAGACTGCGGAGGGGAAGGTTGGTTCGTGCCACTCCTGAGCCTGAAGACTGGGGCCCTGACAGAAGCACAAGCCCAAGTGTACCAGGCTACTGGGTGGTACGGGCCAGCCAGGTTATGGAGGACCTTACAAAAGTCCTGCAAGACTTGCAGGCCGAGCTCGCTGCCACTAGGCAGGATTATGCGGTGGTGGCCACTCAGGTGCTCAACTTAGCTGCACAGACCTCTCCCCTTCCAGGTGGCGCAGCCACTCCTAGCCCTGTTCAGGTTCATGTGTCCCCAGAACCCGTAGTGCCCCTAGCCCCACCAGAAAGATACTCAGGGGACCCACAAAAGTATCAAACTTTCCTTACCCAATGTAAACTCCATTTCTTAACCAAGCCCACTGTGTTTAGGTCTATCCAGGCTAGGACTGCCTTTGTTATATCTTATTTAACTGGTGATGCAGCGGCCTGGGCGACTCCTCTGGTGCAGAGGGACGATGGGGTTCTTTATGATTGGGAAGAATTCCAAGCTGAGTTTGGCAAAATCTTTAACCGCAAGGCGGCGACCATATGCAAAGACCGTGTGCTATTGAGTTTGCGTCAAGGGAGTAAAGAATTGATCACTTATGTGACTCAGTTCAACCGTTTGGTAACGGAAGCAGAATGGCCACGGGAAAAACAGATGTCGCTGTTTTATCAGGAATTGAGGTATTGCGTGGTTATCTGGATGTGTTTGCCATAGTATACAAAGACGATATTTTAATCTATTCCTAGAATCAGCATGATCATGTGGGACATGTTAAGGCGGTTCTACACCGACTAAGGGAACAACGTCTATTCGCTAAAATAGAGAAATGTGAATTTCACAGTACTACGGTGGAGTTTCTGGGATACTTTTTTCTCCCTCGGGTGTGCAAATGGATCAGCGCAAGGTTCAAGAGGTGTTAGATTGGCCGGCGCCTACAACTGTCAAAGGGGTACAAGCCTTTCTAGGATTCGATAACTTCTGCAGGCGCTTCATTAAAGGCTTTTCAGAATTGGTGACGCCTATCACCAAACTACTACAAAAAGGGAGAGCCTACCAATGTGGCAAGGCAGCGGAACAAGGTTTCCAGCGATTAAAACAGGCTTTTACCACGGCACCTGTTCGGCAACACCCCAATTTAGCTCAGCCATTTATCGTAGAGACTGATGCCTCCAGTTATGCTCTCGGAGCGGTACTTTCACGAGATCCACAAACTAGATTAATGCATCCAGTGGCTTACTATTCTAGAAAGTTACTGCCAGCAGAAACACATTATACTATAGCCGATCGAGACCTGTTAGCGATAAAAGCGGCATTCGAGGAGTGTCGACACTACCTTCTGGGGGCGCGTCACATCATAACGGTGATCACTGACCATCGAAATATGCAGTTCATTTAAACTGCCAAAACTCTTAGTCCCCGACAATTACGTTGGGCATCGTTTTTTGCGGATTTCGACTTTCTTATCACTTATCGCCCAGGAACATATAATAAAAAAGCTGATATATTGTCTCGATATCCTGATACCGACGTCAAGGTAGCAGCCGAACCGCTTCCAATTGTGCCGGCCAACCGTATAGTGGGTAGCATAGTAGGAAGGCCAAACATCTTTGAAGATGTCTTGAAGGCAATGACGGCTCAGGAATTACGAGAATGGAGCACTAGAGGATCAAAGCATGTACTCATGGACGGGCTCCCCTATTACAGTAAAGCCTTATATTTACCCACGGAAACCCTCCGAAAAGAAGTGCTACGATGGTGTCATGATGCAGTAACGGCAGGCCACCCAGGTATTGCCAAGACTCAACAAAACGTTGCACGTCATTACTGGTGGCCCACTCTCCATCGTGATGTGTGGATTTATGTATCAGAAAGTGACACGTGCGGGAGACAAAAAGCAAGTCATCAGAAGCCAGCAGGCTTGTTACGACCTTTACCCACTCCTCCCACTCCATGGCACACAGTCACCATGGATCTGATTGTGGATTTGCCGCCTAGCCAAGGCTATATGTCCATACTAGTGGTTGTGGATTCACTGAGTAAAATGGGCCACTTCATTCCTTGTAAGGGGGTCCCCACAGCAGGGGAGCTAGCAGAGTTGTTTCTGCAAAATATTGCACGTCTGCATGGATTACCCACACGGGTCATTACAGATCGTGGTCCGCAGTTTACTTCTCGTTTCTGGCGGGCATTTTGTCGGTTAATAGGAATGGAGGTGAGTTTATCTTCTGGATATCACCCCGAGACGGATGGCCAGACCAAGAAGGTAAACCAAGGATTGGAACAGTATCTGCGCTGTTACACTACAAGTGCAGAGGCTTCTTGGATCCACTGTGTGTGGTTGGCAGGGATTGCCTATAACAACACAGTGCACACGTCTACTAAGTATACACCATTTTTTGGAGTATACGGTTACCATCCAAGGGTTTTGCCTACGGCCGCTAGCTCACCACAGGACAATCTGCCCACTTTAATTGGAAAACATGCCCATGCTCAACGGGTCTGGGTCAAAATACAACAGAATTTGGATCTAGCCAAGAGCACCTATAAGTCATATGCCGATAGGAAACGTAGAGAAGGTCCCCAATACAAACAGGGTGATCGAGTTTGGCTCTCCACACATAATATTCGGTTAGCGGGTCCTCGGAAACTGCAACCACAGTACTTAGGGCCATTTAGTATATCCGCAGTGATTAATCCAGTGGCAGTGAGCCTGAACCTACCCAGCCAATTGAAAATCCACCCCACATTCCATGTTTCTTTACTAAAACCTGCAAAACCCTCCATTCGCACAAAACGCCCACCCCCTGTGTTGGTTGAAGGACACCCTGAATATGAGGTGGAAGCCATCTTAAATTCGCAACAACGACAGGACGGGTTATACTATCTGGTTGACTGGGTGGGGTATGGTCCTGAAGATCGGTCTTGGGACCCAGCACGTAATGTACATGCTACAAGATTGGTTAAGGAATTTCATCGAAATTACCCAAACAAACCCAAACCACGGTCCTTCTGTGCGGGGGGGGGGGTGGGGTAAGGGGCGGGTGGGGGGGGGGAGTACTGTCATGGTACAGAGTGTAGAGACCACTAAAGAGGACCCAGTAACGGGCCAAACCCAGGAAAATGCAAAGGTTATGTGGATAAACCACACAAAACATAGAATCCATCCTTATAGGAGACTCTTATCCCCTATCTGCAGGAAAAAGGCCTCAAGAACTACATTACCCAGACTTCTCTGGGCCCAGAACTACAGGGACAAGCTCAAAAGGGGCGGGACTTGCGCATGCTCACGAGACCAACCAAAGCACGGGGCTTGTGCTTAAGCTGCCGACCGGAGAAGACGTCTCCTGAAGAGCTCCGTGTGCAGGGATCAGCACGAGGGGCCACGCCCCAACCAACTACAATCCAGGCCCCTCGCCTTGAGAGGCTAAGTACCGCAAGCGTTAGACAGACTCCAGCAGCAAGGGGGAGGACGCGCAAGGCCGCGACGCCACTTCGTGGGGCTAGCACGACCTGTGAAGGTTGCCTGGGGCATGCACAGGGGGGGCTCCGCCCACGATCCACTGTCCCCCTGCTACAGGACAGCTAAGTCTTTTCACTGGGCATTGGAGCGAAACCCTGAGCTAACGCGCGCATAACGCTGCGCCAGTTCACGAGCGCAGAGCAGTGCATAAGATTTGCATGACAATTAGCCATGAGGAGGAACCGTGTAGAACAGGGCAGTTAGGCCGCCACACGCCACGTGCGGCAGATCGCACATCCACAATTCGGATCACTCTAGGTTCCGTGACCCAGTGAATCCACCAGTACAGTGCGAGGCCACATGCGGCTTATTCCGCATGTGCCGATCATTAAGGGCATAAACCAGCGTACTAACTCATAGTGCTCCGCACTGCTAGCACAGGCAACAGGGTGAAGAATTAACCAATTGCATGCTGGCAAAGTATTGTTTAAGGTGTGTGCAGGAACACACCGTTTAGTAATTCCTTGCTCTCTTGCAGCGGTAATACGCTCCAGACCTTGCACCATCCGGAGACCAACTTACAATATATTCTAGATGTCTTGGAGCGCTATGCGTCCTTGCCGGGCATTACAATACATGCGCAGAAGTCGAGTCTGTTCCCTTTAGGGGGATATGTGGGGTAACCCGAGCGGACATTGCCGGTGCTACCAATTAGATGGGACGTCGATACATTTAGGTACTTGGGTGTTGACATTTACAATGATCCTAAGACAGAGCACACACAGAATACACAGAAGGCGGTAGACAAAATTGAGAAATCCATGTCTTTTTGGGCTAAATTGCCGTTGTCAATGATGGGACAAGCAGCTTTGTTAAAGATGGTGGTGCTACCGTGACTCCTCCATTATTTTGCTAATGTCCCGTATGCTATCCCGAAAACATTTTTCAGGAGACTTGGTGGAATATGTAGAAGCTTCCTGTGGCATAACTCGAGGTGCAGGGTGGCACTTAAGAAGCTCCAGAACTGAACCTCGAGAACCTCGCCCGCCTTTGTTGTTGAAGCTGGGGAGAGTGATATGGCGTAGGGCTTGTCAGCTGCTGGGGAATGCTACACCGTATTCCGCACAGATCCCACTTGTTACACTAAAAGGGGAAGATAGGAAATTGAGGATAAATGTGAGGAAGTATTGGGAACTCAGGAAAGTAGCGACTGTGGGAGATGTGCTGAGGAAAGGTGTGCCCAGAAACTTCATGGAACTGGCGGCAGATACAGGGATACATCTTGGACAATCTCTTACACACATCCGCCTTCTACCTCAATTCAGGCTGAGATGGCCGGAGGTAGAGGGGGGATCTACAAGTGGATGAGAAGTTAGAGACGTTTTACGATATTTCAGAGGGAGGACATGAGGTCTCAAGGATATATGCGGTATTGATGTCAAGGCTGGGAGACAAGTTAAACAGGTCAGACAGAGCTGCAAAGCAGAATTGCAGGAACAAATCTCGGATGAAATGTGGGGTAGGGCAATGGCTTATCACAAAAAGGTGTCCAGAAATGCAAGATTATAGTTGATTCAATTGTACGTGACACACAGGGCATATCTGACTCGTTCAACCAAGCGGCAGTACAATCCTGCCCAAAATTTGGATTAATTAATGCAGATCTGTTTCATATGTAATAGGCCCGCATAAAGATTAGACAATTTTGAGACGAGATAGTCCAAGCATTGGCACAGGTAGGTATCACCCTAGATACTGGGTCCCCCAAGGCCTGCTAGGGAGCTTTGCAAGACCCAAGAAAGCAAGACATGTGAATAAGTTAAAGGATCTAGCATATACACTGGCGAAATGGAGAATAGCTATGTGGTGGAGGATGGGCCTCCAGAAATGGATGATTGCAAATTATGGTCTGGCAGGAAGCAGCTAGCAGGGACCCGGAACAGAGTAATATAGGGTTGAATGCTTGGAAACAGTTGTTATTGGATATAACCGCCTCTGGGTATGGTGATTCAAGTTGAGGGGAGCAAGTACAGAGTAACGCAAAAGAAATGGGTAGACACAACAGAATTTAGTTGCAAGGTGCTAGATCTTCTGGGTGTAATGTAGGCCAGGGGATTTGGGGATCAGGCAGACGAAATTCGATGTGGAAAAGATGTATATGCAAGTCTGTAAGTTACTATTTTAAATAAAAAACAATTTAAAAAAAAAAACTATGGCGATTGATAATGCCCTCCGATTGCATACTGGGTTTATGACTACCATTCTTTTATTTTGTATCGTTTCAATCATTCATTTGATTGAATTTGAACACAGAAAAATAATTGTATGATGTACTAATTGGTAAATATACAAAAGAGGTAGCAGGCGCCCTTCTCTCAAAAGAACACGGCATGATAACCTGTTCAGTGGTTTTTAACCACTTTGAGAGGTTGCAGTCATCTGACAGCCTTAGAAGAAGAGCTGCGCTAGAAACACGTGTCGGCTGAAAACAATTTACTAATCTTCCATACATAAAAACTGTTGGTGAAAATGAATAATAATGATTATTTTTTTTAAACAGGCTACATGGGCTAACTTCTGGGGAGTGGGGTGGATGACCGTGCCCTCTTGCTGAGATAGTAGGTATGCTGGGCCCAACGGAAGGTGTACTGGGGCCTGGTCCGACAGGCTGAGTAGTTCCGAGAACCATGGCCTTGCTGGACAACACTGAGCTATCAGGATGATATGGAGGTGCCGGTCCTCCCTGATCTTGCAGATTACTGTGTGCACCTGAGGAGGGGCAGGGAAGGCATACGCGTTCATGTTCTGATGGATCTGCATTGCGTCGCCCAGCGAGCCCCTGTCCCTGCCAGGACACAAACTGGGGGCACCTCTTGTTGGCCCAGGTGGCGAAGAGATCCACCTGATGATGACCCCACCTGTTGAAAATCTCCTGAAGGACCCGTTCGTTCAACTGCCATTTGTAGTTGTCCGCCCCGATCCTGCTGAGCCTGTCCGCCTGCAGGTTGGACTCCCCAGGGAGGTGGATTGCTGTCAGGTGCATGTTTTCCAGAGCCCACTCCCAAATGTGGACTGCTGGAGCTCAGTGGGGAGGGGACCTGGTGCCAAACTGCTTGTTGACATAATAAATGCTGTTGGAGCTGTCCGTTTGGCAAGGGCTCGATCACGAATCCCAAGAGGAAAGAGTTTAAGCAGATCAGAGTAATCAACAGTGTCAAAGACAGACGAGCTAAGGAGAATTAGGATAGATGACAGGTTAGAGTGCTTTGCAGAAGCGATGAAGTTGGATGCATTCTTGAGAGCAGTTACTGTGGTCCTGAGATAATTGCCCTCATTTTGCATCTTGTATGCTGCACTACCAGGAGACATGCCACAATGATGCCCAAGAGGTGTTGGTACCACCACGCTAAGGTCACTGCTCTCCTGAGAAAATACCCTGTTACCCTCCTCATACCAATCATTCACTCTGGCATTAAACTTGATGGCCAAAGAACGCCACCACAGGACTACATGGTCTCTACCCCTTATTTTTAAACTAACATAATGGGTTTGTCTCAAATCTGACTTAATCATTTACTGTAAATTCAATATTACTTAGCAATGATCACTCCCTTCTCGGGGCAACCAACAAATTCTCATATCTAGATACCAAATCATTGGAAATAAACATATAATCCAACGTTGACTCCACCACCGAATTGGCCCAAGTATGCTGTGCCGGAATATCACCTTTTTGATTACCATATCCCATATGTCCAATATAGACCTAATAACTAGACCTCATTTGAAATTTTAGAGGCATTCCTTCGATTGGTTTCATAGTAGCGCTGATCCCAACACTCACTACTAAAATCACCCAATATTAAAACCTGATCCTTGAATCAACTACAAACTACTCTTAATCTGAGCTATAGTCCATAAACAGTTGCAGAGAAAATACTGCTGGGTTAAAATAAACATTCAAAACAACGCATGTTTGATGAAGCGCTGATTCTTTCTCCAACCGATCAAGACTAACGCCTAGAAAATCCTCTCTCCCCAAGTACAAATTTATCATTTTGATACCAATAGCATGTCAGCGAGCACAAAGCCCATCAATACCGAGAATATCCGTAAGTAACGTCTCTTCGAGACAAAAGAACTCTGCAAAATTCCCCACAGGGTAGTTTGACATCTAGTGTTAAAATCTATGTTTGTTCCATGTAACCACCGTTGTGTGCTGATTTAATTTAGCTCCTTGTCTTATATCTCCCCTTACATGCAATGAGCTTAAGAAATGGGCCCAATCATAGGGAACCTTTCTTTTTTTTTCCTGCGCCCCCTCCCCCCACTTGATCTAGCAGCCCATTCGATGTTTCAGAGTGTACTGTAACCAACAAAGGATCGCGCACAAATGATTGATTAGGGCCCACAGTCAATTTAAGTAGTGTAGAGGGACCTGGGAGAACTACAGAATCAGTAATCAAATAACTTCATTTTATTTATTTGTGTTGGTTTAAATAAACCTTTACAAAATTATCCACAAATTTAAATTTAAAACTTCACAAAAATCATACACAGTAAAAATGTTTACAACATTTCATAAAACCTGGTAGTCAAATAGAAAATCATTTCAACCAGATAATCAAAATTAATCTCTCTTAAAATTAGAAATAAGAAAAAAAAGGGGCGCTTCGCTGTGTGAACCGCATAGCGATTCAGAAGGGGAGCTCAGTTCAGAACACATGAACAAGGAAGCCAGAACGTATAAGCGAACAATAAATATATGACAAGCAAGAAACTGGGAAAAGCAGGGAATACAAAGCACGGGAAGTAACGAACAAGAACAAGCATGGACAACAACCAAAACAGAAGTTTCAGGGGCCAAATATCTCTTGTGGAGGTAGTACATGGCCACTGTGTTGTCCGTCATTATCAGGACATTCTTTCCCCATACAGAGGGCAGAAAAGCCTTCAGTTTGGAGACCAACGACCGCTGATTGTCAGATCGTTGGTGTGGGCTCCCCACCCTGTGAGTGAGGCATCCGTCACTACCGTTATCTCCGGCCATGGTTGCCAAAAAGGTCCCCCCTTGAGGATGCTCTCCTTGTAAGCCCACCATAGGAGATCTTGAGCCACTCTGGTCGGGACTTGTAGAAGGTCTGACATCTCCCCCGAAAACTGGGACCCATTGCAGGGATCTCATCCTCAATCGAGCCTCTGACACCAGAAGAATGCAGGATGCCATGAGGCCTAGCAACCTTAGGAAGTCGGACACCGGTAGATGTTGGGCATTTTGAAACTTTGTTACGTCTGCAGAATGTGGTGAGCTCTCTCCTTGGGAGGCGAGGCTTTGCCTGAGGTGGTGGTCCAGGACAGCTCCGATGAATTGGAGTCTTTGGCACGGAATTATTTGCGACTTCTTGTAATTGAGGGATAAGCCCAGTAGCCAATCGTCCAGCTAAGGGTAGATGTGAATCCCCTCCCTCCTGAGACTCGCTGCCACCACCGCCATTAGTTTGGTGAAGACCCTCAGGGAGGAGGTCTGCCCAAATGGCAGAACTCGAAACTGATGGGGAGATCCGCCAATTGCAAACCTCAGGTACTCTGTGTTTGAGATGGATTGGCACATGAAAGTAAGCATTCTGAAGGTCTAATGAAACCAGCCAGTCCAAAATCTGAAGAGGCTGAAGGATCAGAGAAAGGGTCACCATCTTTAACTTGTCCTTCCATAGGAATTTATTCAAATTTCTCAAGTCCAAGATGGGTCTAAATCCTCTGTCCATTTTGGGGATTAGAAAATAGGGGGAGTACCAACCCTTGTTCCTCTCTGCTACAGGTACATGTTCTATTGCACCTTTCTCTAGCCAGGTTAAAATCTACTGCACAAGGAGCGGGTCTGGAATTTTGACAGAGTTGGCTCCCGGTGGATGATCTTAAGGTCTTTGATGAAAAGGAAGACAGTAACCATGGGTCACTATCTCTAGTGCCTAGGCATCTGACGTAATGCCCCGCCATTCGTCCAGATACTGAGTGATTCTGCCTCCCACCGGGGTCTTGTGGCTTAAGACTTCAAAGTGGCTTAGCAGTGGCTGAGCAGGTAGTAGCCGCTGCTGTGGCTGATCTAGCGCTGCTCCCTTTTCCACCACAAAAGGGTTTTCTCTGTTGGCCTCTGACTGGCCTGCCCTCTCCCTTTTCCAAAAGAGGAATAGAAGCATAACGGTCGACTCTTCCAGGAAGATGAGCCTGCGTAAGTGTTGCTGAGGTTGACTTATAGCGGCGCTGAGTGATTTTGCTGCCACTTGCAAGGTCTGCAGCTTCTCCAAGCTCTCGTCCGCCTTGCTGCCAAACAACCTCGAGCCGTCAAAGGGCATATTAAGTAATCTGGACTGTACATCAGATACAAAGCCAGATTTCCTTAGCCATGCAAATCTGCGCAAGACTGCGCTAGATGCCATGGATCTGCTTATACTCTCTGCAGTATCCAGTCCTGACTTGAGGCACTCCTCCATAGCCTCTTTTCCATCCTTAACCATCGCCAGGAAACCATCCCGCTCCACACCCTCCAGGATGTGATCAGCCGCTGCATCTAAACAGCTCCACAGGGTGTAAGTAAATCTAGCTAATGTACAAGTCACATTAGTAGATTTAAGGGCCATACTACCCGAAGTGAAAGCTTTCCTCGCCCAGGCGTCAATCTTTTGGTCGTCCCCATCAGGGGGCATGGAGGGATAAGCCGATTGCCTATTTGCAGTCGCAGCTTGAATCACCAAGCTTTCAGGTGAAGGGTGTTTAGACAGATTCTCTGGATCCGATGGAGCAGGTCTGTACTGTCCTACAAATTTCTTATTTACAGCTGGTAAAGACCCAGGGGTCTCCCAATTTGTCATCACTCTCTTTTGAAGAGAGTTATGGAAAGGAAGGATTGGGTCTCTGAGATCCTTCATCAATAATATCAGTCAAGTCGTCCTGGTCATACCTTGGAGACACTGACTTCCACTCCATAAAATCTATCACTCTTCCCATGAGTTAACTATAACCCGGGTCAGTTTTGTCAGTGGGGTCAGGTTTTCAAATTCTACCTCAAGTGAGGCATCTAGGCTACTGGCCGATTGTAGGCAGTCATAAAGGTCTGTCATTTTTTTACTAGGATCTATTAGTTCCTCTGGGAATTCTATTGTGCCAATTTTAACATCGGCTGATGTAATTTTATCATCAGAGATTTGTTCTTCAAAAATAGCAGACTAGGATTAAAAAAATTCCTGCCTGGGCTGAGGGTGGAACATTTTTTTTGGTAAAGGTGGTGGCATAGACCTAGATTTAGCCATAGTTGTAGTCTTGGGAACCGGTATGCCAATGCATTACTTACCGTAAAAGCATTTCTGATGGTTGTATCTGCTTGGATTCACATGCTGTGCATAGGTCCGACATCCAGTGGTCACTGCGGAGTATTGCATTTTGTTTTTCGTAGTCGAAAAGGGGACGTCGACAAGGCGTGTCTGTAACACTATCCCTATAGTGACGTGCATTGTACCCACAATCCCTCACGCGTCAAGGTCCCTCTGTTTGTATTTTTTCTGCCCTGAGGGAGCCTTCTATACGTGAGTGAGTACAGAAAAGAGAGAGAGAGAGATGTAGAAAGGTGTCTATGTTCCTTCCATCCGAGCGGGGAGGAAGGGTGGGCGCATGTGAATCTAAGCAGATACAACCATCAGAAATACTTTTACAGTAAGTAATGCATTGTCTTCTGATGTTTGTTAATCTGCTTAGAATCACATGCTGTGCATAGACTAGCGAGCAGTACCCGGAGTTGGCGGTGGGTTATGAGAAGGAACAGTAGAGAAAAGATGTCTTAATACTGCCTGTCCCACCTGGGAGTCAGATTTAGAGTGTGCATCTAGACAGCAGTGTTTTGTAAAGGTGTGCACAGAACTCCAGGTAGCCGCTTTGCAGATGGACTCAAGGGGAACATTTGCAATGAACGCTATGGAAGCCCCAGTGCCTCGAGTAGAATGTGCTCTTGGCTTGAAGGGTAGTTCTCTCTTAGCAAGAGTGTAACAGAGAGTGATGCATTAAACAATCCATCTAGATATAGTGGACTTAGAGACTGCATCTCCTTCTCTTCCTGCTGCCACCGAGACAAAGAACTGATTAGTCTTTCTCAGTGGCCTGGTTCTTTCCATGTAGACCATGACAGCTCTGCGTACATCTAGTGTATGCAGACTTTTTTCTCCCAAGCTGGAAGGGTTTTGAAAGAACGTTGGTAGTTCTATTGACTTGTTTACATGGAATCTCGAGATGAATTTTGGTGCAAACCTTGGGTGTGTGCGTAGAACCACCTTATCCTTGTGAACTGTTACGAAGGGGTCTAGAACAGAAAGAGCCTGTAGTTCACTTACTCTCCTAATGGAGGTGATAGCTATTAGGAAAGCAGTCTTAAGAGTGATGTCTTTAAGAGTTGCCTTGTGCATGGGTTCAAAAGGCGAGCCCATGAGTCTAGAAAGTACCACATTTAAGTCCCATCCGGGAGCTGGGTTAGCTATCGGAGGGTGTATTCTCTTTACCCCCTCCATGAAGGCCTTGATAACTGGTATCTTCCACCACGACACTTTAAGTTGGGAAGTGGTGTATGCAGAAAGTGCCGCCAGGTGGACTTTAATGGAATTGAACACTAGACCTGAATCCAGTAAATGGGTCAAGTACAGAACAATGTGTGTGGGAGAGCAGTCAACCGGGTTGATGCTCTTACCTCTACACCAGATGACAAATATTTTCCACTTGCTAGAATAGCAGTGGCGAGTATTAGGTTTTCTGGCTTCCCTGAGGATGTCCATACATCTCTGCGGGAGTTGTAGATGTCCAAATTCTATGATCTCAGGAGCCAGGCTGCTAAGTTCATGGTCTGAGGGCATGGATGCAGTGTCCTGCCCTTGTCCTGTGACAGCATGTTGTACGGGCAGGGAAGTTTCACTGGGGGAGATAGGGACATCTCCATCAAGTGAGCGAACAATGGCTGCCGGGGCCACTAGTATCATGGTAACTTGCTCCTGGTGCATCTTGTGCACCACTTTGAGAAGGGGAGTCGGGGGAAAGGCGTAAACAAATTTCCCTGACCATTGAATCGACAGACCGTTCCCCTTGGACTGGTTCTGGGGGTACCTGGAGGCATAACTTTGGCATTGTGAGTTCTCCAGAGTTGCGAACAGCTCTATTTCCAGGAATCCCCATTGCGTGAAGACGTCTAAGACTATGGCCCTCATTAGGACCCTGGCGGATTTTTTCCGCCATCGGCGGACTTTTCCGCCATGGCGTAAAGTCCGTTTACGCCATGGCGGATGGCGGACTTACCGCCCCATTCCGAGGTTGGCGGGGCGGTAAGTCCCCATTGACCCATTTACCCTTCCCCATTCCCATTTCGGCCCCATAGGGCTCAATGGGAGTGGGGAAGGCGTTAATTACGCCACCGTACATTACGGTGGCGTAATTAACACCAAGGTCCCATAGCGCCATGGATTTCTCCGCCCGCAAAAAGCGGGCGTAGAAGTGACCATGGCGCTTTGGGAACTCGTAGTTGGCGGTATGGGGTCGGCGCAGCTAACGCTGGCGTAGACCCCTTACCGCCAGGGTCCTAATGAGGCCCTATGTCTTCGTGCAATCGCCATTCGTACTCTTCGGGCAGGGGGAAGTCTCTGCCGAGTTTGTCTGCTAGCAGATTGAGTTCCCCTGGTACGTGTTGTGACAGTAGGAACATGTTGTGTTTGAGAGCCCACTTCCATATATTCTGGGACAGCTTGGACAGTCCTGGCGAGTGGGTGCCCCCCTGCTTGTTGATGTAGTACATGGCTGTGGTGCTGTCTGTAAGGACCATCACTGTCTTCCCTTGTAGGTGTTCCTGGAAGGCTTTTAGTGCCTTGAACACCGCCAGTAGCTCCAGTAGGTTTATGTGCTTGGATGCTACATTCGGAGTCCACACTCCGTGAGCAGTCTGATGGGATAGGTGAGCTCCCCATCCTGTGAGGGATGCGTCCGTGGTTAGAGTGGCCTCCACCGCGGGTGTGGCAAAGGGTTTCCCTATTATCAGGTTTTCCTTTGTCCACCACCGTAGCGAGAGAACCAAGGCTTGCGAGACAACCACTAGATCGTCCCATTGTCCGCTGGCCTGACACCACTGGCTGTTGAGCCACTCTTGCATTGGGCGCATGCGCAGACGCGCGTGAGGTACCAAATAAATACACGACACCATCATTCCTAGCAATGGCATCGCTTTGCGCACCGTCACCTCTCGACCTGCCACATATTGGGGGATCTGAAACAGCATGTTTTGGACCCTCTCGTTGGAGGGGAAGACGAGGCCGTCCTTTGTTCGAATTAGAGCCCCTAGGAATTGTTTGACTTGGCTGGGGTCTAAACTGGACTTCCTCTCGTTGATGGAGAAGCCCAGTTGGAACAAAAGGTCTACAGTCTTTTGGGTGTTTGAGAAGCATGTCTCGTAAGAATCCCCTGTTATGAGCCAGTCGTCGAGGTAAGGGTATACTGGGATGGATAACCTGTGCAGGTGGGCCGCTGCCACTGCCAGTACTTTCGTGAATACCCTTGGTGCAGATGCTATGCCCAAGGGTAGCACTCTGAACTGGTAGTGTTTGCCCTCTATCATGAACCTGAGGTATTTTCTGTGCGCTGGCAACATTAAAATATGAAAGTATGCATCTTTCATGTCTAGTGTTGTCATGTAATCTCCCTGTGATAGCAGTAGGATCACTTCCTGTAAGGTCACCATACGAAACTTTTGGGGTTTGACAAACTTGTTCGCTGGGCGCAGATCTAATACAGGGCGCATGGTTAGATCCTTTTTGGGTACAAGCAAGTACACTGAATAAATACCTTCCATTACCTGAGATAGAGGCACGACCTCTATGGCTCCTTTTTCCAGCAGTTGGTCCACTTCTTGGAGAAGGATGGCGAGGTGTTCTGGTGTCATGCGGCGTCCCCTCGGGGGTCTGTATGTTGGGGAACTGTTGAACTCTATACAGTAGCCGCGTGCTAAGGTGGAAAGTACCCAGCGGTCTGATGTTATTCCCTCCCATGCTGGAAGAAAGGATGTTAACCGGCCCCCGACCGGCATTGCATGGGAGGGGGTGCGAATCTTCGCGTCACTTGGTGGTGTTGTTGGCTTGGGAGCCTCTGGGGGTGGAACCCCGGCTTCTTCCCTTGCCACGGCGTTGACCCCTTTGATTATACTGGCCGCTATTACCCTGGTAGTTGCTGGCAGAATACTGTTGTTGTTGGTGGTTTTGTTGCTGGCGTTGTCCACGAAAAAAGCACTTAGACCAAATTTCAAAACCCCCTAACAGGCGGGGATTTGGTAATAAGGTCTTTATTGTATCAAATTCTTTCTTCGCTTTCTCCAGCGTGTCATCCACTGCTCTCCCAAAGAGGTTGGAATCCTCTATGGGTTTATTAATAAGGGACGCTTGTGTTTCCGCCTTAAATCCGGAATTGCGAAGCCAGACGTGACGCTTTAGTAAAATTCCTTGGCTAGGGCATACAGCTTCTTCCCCTCTTTATCTGGGGGTGCCTCGCTAGTAGATAGTGGGACTCCTGCCCTTTTCCTGGTGTTGGTCACGACCAGGGAGTCCGGGATTGAGTGACCCTTAATATATAATGGGTCTGATTGAGAGGGAGAGAACAGTTTCTCAATCCTCGGATTGACCCCTCTCACCAATGCAGGAGTGGAAAGAGAAGGTGTAATACGTCTCTTAACTGAGGCGAGGATGGGTATAATCTGGCTAGTGGGGGGTTTTTCTTTGATAATCCTCTCCACAAAATCGGTGTCTGGGGTGACCTCCCCAGTTTCGATTTCGAAATGTGCTCCTGCCTTCTTCAGCAGTGCATTGAAGGTGGGTTTATCATCGACAGGCGAAGGGTTCCTGACTGGTGTAGTTTCAGTAGACCTGATGACTATACTGCTACTACCTGTGTCAGTCGACCTAGCCGGTGACTGCCAGGGATTTGGGTCGCCCTCGCCTGTGTCTTCCTGGAATCCCTCCTCACATAGGTTAGTTTCCTCGTGAAAACCTTCCTCTTCTTGTTGGTCCTCAACATAGGTGAACTCATCTTCCTCCTGGAAGAAGGTGTCTTCCTAAGTGGGATTGTAAGAGTATATGTCCTCCTGTATGGGGTTATAAAACTTCTGGTATTTAGCCCTTGGACTCTCCAGGGGTGCCTCCCTTGGTCTCTTGGGTGCCCTGTCTTCTGGGATGGACATGAACCTGTCTAGTTTGTCCATACAGGTCTGGAACCTTTCAAAGGTCCACTGAGGTCGGCCAGGACGGTCTGGGAAAGAAAAAGGAGTTTCTTCCTCCTGTAATTGTCTGGTTCTGTCCCATAATGTCGAAGAAAGAGAGCCTTCGCCTTCTGAGTAGCCTTCTTGCTGGCTAGGGCCTTCTGTCGGCGTCGGGAACTGGCCTGATCTGTTTTCCGGTGCTTTCGGCGTATCTTTGGCCTTGTGCGCGGTCTTCGGCGTTTATAGTCATAATGTCGAAAACAATAATGTCGACTTCCTATACATATAATGTAAAGAGTAATTTTTTAGAAAAAAAAATGTCGACAAAAAAATGTCAATTAGAACTATCAACACCTCACCCAACACCCCCCCACACCCCCCCCACCACCCTCTCACCCCTCATACTCAACACATTCTAATTATATATTTATTTATTTATTTTTTCAATAAATAATTAAACAAAAAGAGTATCATTTACTATGGGGGGGGGGTCCCCAACACCCCCTCACCCAACACCCCCCTGCCACCCCCCCACCCCCCCCCACAACCCTCTCATCCCTCATACTCAACACATTCTAATTATATATTTATTTATTCAATAAATACATAAACAAAAAGAGTATCATTTACTATGGGGGGGTCCCCCCCAACCCCCCCTCAGCCAACACCCCCCTGCCACCCCCCCACAACCCTCTCACCCCTCATTCTCAACACATAGTAATTATATATTTATTTATTTAATAATTAAATAAATAAAAAGAGTATTATTTACTACGGGGGTGTCCCCCCAACCCCCCTCACCCAACACCCCCTGCCACCCCCAAAACCCCCACCACCCTCTCACCCCTCATACTCAAAACGTTTTAGTTATATATTTATTTATTTATACAATAAATAGAAAATTTCGAAAAAATATCGAAAAAATGTCGACATTATTGTTTGTCGACATTATTTTTTTCGACATTTGTTTTTCGAAATTTTGACTGTCGACATTATGACTGCCCACCGTTTCACTCGCCGTACGTCTCTGGCCGTCCTTAGATGCTATGCGCGCAAGGCTTTCGGCGATCATTCTCTCTTCCGAGGGATCGGTCGCCGTCGAGACCTTGCCCGTCGAGACCTTGCCCGTCGAGACCTTGCCCGTCGAGTCCTTGTTGGCAACGTGAGCGCTCTTGCGATGCGCGTCGCCGGAGGTTTTGGTGTTAGCGCCCTTATTCTTAGAGTGCCCAGTCGCCTGTCGCGGAAGCGGTGGCGGGGAGGGCTGACAACCCTTACGGTCGGCGGAAGACGCCGGTGGGCCCGGCGTCCCCGTTGGCGCTATGGCTGTCTTCGTCTTCGACGAATGTGTGCCGTGGGGTATGTGCTTTGGTGTTTTTCCATGTGCGTGCTTGTCGCTGGGGTGTTCATCCCCATAAGCTGGGCGTGAGCCGGGCTTGTCGGGGCCGGGGACGGACGACGACGACGAGCGTGAACGCTCCTTTGAGAGATCTACTGCCTCCGTTACGGGGGCCGTGTAGTCACTGTCCTCGTCACACTCGGCGGCGGCAGCGGGCGAGGAGTCAGGCCTAGACATGGCGTAGGCCGCCCACCTTTTCACCCTGCAGTCTTTTAGAGTTTTGGGCTTTAGTAATTTACAGGCCGCACAGCCGTCCTCCTGGTGATCGAGGGGTAAGCAACGGTTGCACCGTTTGTGCTTATCCTTCCAGGTATATTTACCCTTGAAAAGCGGGCAAAACCTAAATGGCGTCCTCTCCATAGCTGAGGATAAGTGGGACTACGACCTCGAAAGAGAGGGAGGGGAAAGAGAAAGGCATTCTTAAATAGAAGAAAGAAAGACCACAAAACCCCACTCTCCCTACTGTGTATGGCCGGCGAGGCCAGGCCAAGTGTTCGGCAGCGCCGAAGGATCCCCTCTGCTCGTCCTTCCATCGAAGATCTTGCTCGGCGGAGAAACGGCTCTGCGTCGAGGGAGGGATTTACGTTATTGATATTAATAACAAACGACCAAAGGTCGACGAAACTATTTGGCAATGTCTCTCGAGGAGCTCCGCATAAAGGCGACCAGTAGGTGGGCGGAAAAAAACAATCTGAGGGACCTCGACGCGTGAGGGATTGTGGGTACAACGCACGTCACTATAGGGATAGTGTTACAGACACGCCTTGTCGACGTCCCCTTTTCGACTACGAAAAACAAAATGCAATACTCTGCAGTGACCACTGGATGTCGGACCTATGCACAGCATGTGATTCTAAGCAGATTAACAAACATCAGAAAAACGATTTCCCCGTCAAAGGCGTAGATGGAATCGACGATTGCTTCGATATGCTCGAAGGAATCCCCGAGGTCATTGAGGAAGGCTTCGACGAAGAGGACGCCATTTTGTCCTCTGTCAACCTCGATTTATGCACCGAAGATGTTTGTATTGTTTCATGAGTGGCAGGAGAATCATCCTCCAAGGACACCCTCGACTTTTTGTCAGATTTAGCGTGTGTCGTTTTAGAATTCCCTCTGTCACTTTTAGAGTGGACAGGGGCATGCTCTTCAAGCACCTTTTTTGCGGGGGTCGGGCGCTTCTCAAAAATGTTTAGCATTGAAGCCCTAAAGGCCTCCCATTTTTTGGGGGAATCATGCTTAGAAGGACAAGCAATTAACCTTCTGTCGGGCGAGGAGGAAGAAGAGGACGAAGATCTATGACGTCGCTTTTTTGATTTTTTTAGATGAAGAGCAAGAAGACTTCCTCGAGCGACTTTCGACCGCCTCGACCGTGACAAGATTTTTTTCGACTCTCCCGAGTCTTTTAGCTTACTTAAAAGACTACTCTCCCACCGCCAGCTTACCTTGGCGTTCCTTAAGAGCCTTGTTCGACATCGCCTGACACGACCCGCGCTCGTCGACTCGGTGATCAGGTCTAAGGCACCAAAGGCAGTTGCGGTGAGGATCCGTAATGGACATCTTTCTTCCACATTTCAGACACTTTTTAAAACCCGTCTTGGGTGTTGTCGGAGTTGAGGAAGAAGACATTTTTGATGAGAAAACTGATGCACCGTTTCGATACACGAAGCAGAAGCTCGGAAAAACGGAACTGAATCCAACGGGCGCGGCTCGAGCCCTTTATAAAACGGATGATGTCGACGCTCGACGGCGGTCTTCGAGGGACCAAGCTACGCGGCCTCGAGCACAGCACCCTGTGGCGAATCTTTTTTCCGAAGAAAGAGCAAGATGGCGAATATATCCAAGATGAGGAATACGTGGGAGGACACAATCCATTTGAAGAATGCTATTCCCTCAAACTCAAGCCAATATTCTATCCACCGTTTTCCCCCTTTTCATAATATCTTTGCTTCAAGAACTTCACCAAAAGGGCCCTCAATTCCGCTTTTAAGAGCCAAGTTCATGGGTCCTACAGGGGTTAACCTAATCCTTCCCCCGACTCCTCCGGATGCAAGTTACTAATCCTGTCCCTCAGGGATAATACTTTGCTTTCCCCTCTTTCTTACAGAATGAGGCTATTTGCATCAGATCACCTTGTACAGTAGCTTTAAACGCATCCCATAGGGTCGGCAAACTAACTGTACCATCATTATTAAATTTCAAATATTCCATCTTTAACAGCACCTCCAACCCTACCTCTGTATCCGAGAAAATCATCACACGTCCATCAACCCCTTCTTCTTCCCAATATCAACTTGGAGCATGCACCAGCTCATGGTCCGACCAGAGGCCTGCACCCAGATTCTATGAACCACTGTATCGTCCATGAGAATCATGACAATGACCAAGAACGAGTCGTGCACCGGCGAGTAGCAGACAAAGGGTGGGTTAGGCATAAGAAGCGCCTCACATACGTCCTGAACACCCAAAGTGTTGTTGAGCTTGCAAGACCCTCCTCCTGGTCTTCAGGGATTTCCGCTGAAATCTCTGCATCCCATCAATGAACCCCCAACAGACAATGGTGGTTGACACCCATTAAGGAAATAAAGCGACCGTAACGTTCACAGCATCAATTGAACCCTTCAGAAAGAGGTCATGTCCCTCACGATCTGCTAGCGTTTTAACAACCCTAAAAAGACAGTTCATACCGATCAATATGGGGACACTTTTTCTTCTGGGCCCCTGATGCGAAATAGGCCCTGGCCAATCCTCCACTCTTCATGAAGGGATCTTTAGCCCTAAGCAAATGAGCATCCTGAAGACATAGCACATCCAATTTTAATCTCCTAAACGCTCTCATAAACAAAGATCTTTTAGTCGTTGAATTGAGCCAACCAACCTCACCCCTCCACTCCCAAGGACTCCCCACTTTCACCATCAAGGAGACTGAGTCGAACCACCAGAGCTCCACCCCCCCATCAAAACCCACTGCAACTAGGTGACTACCAACTTCCCTGCCCAACTGAGCCAGTGTAGAACCCGAAGGTGTCCCCAAACCCCACTCTTTACCCTTCCCCCATGCCTTAACAGCAGACCCTCATAACCACGGCAGGGGACAAAACAAAATCAAGGCTCCCAACAACAAAATCCAGCGAACCCCCACAGTTACTTCCTTCAGAGACGCAGTGTTCAGTTTCTTCCATTTTTTAGCCCATTCGATTCTTCTTCGCCCTTTTCTCCAATCGGGATACAACTTCGGAGTTCGACCGAGTTCCATGTCACCACTTTGACCCGATTCAAGCAGTTCCTCAGTAACTCTCAATATTTCTTTGACCCGGTCAAGGTGTACCATGCACCTTCCCGCTCGAACACAATTTAAAACGGGAATCCCCATTGTTAATACACTCCCTGTGTATGCAGCCATTGCGCAAGACTGGCATATTGCTTTTGCTGGGCCTGCGTGAACTTGCGAGAGATTCTAAAAGAGATTTTGGAAGACCCGAACACAACCTGTCCATATGACTTCGCTTTATTTCGATCTTCAGTTTCTCAGCATAGTAGTGGCAAAGGACCAGAACCGACCTCAGGCCCTTTCCCTGTCCTACTGATCTATGGGCTATATAGATGGTCGCTGCAAACTGTCCTTCCCCCTTGAACAGAACACCAACGACTTCTCTCACACTCACCTCCAAGTCTGTGGTCGATACACCACCCCGCTGTGACAGACCAAATATGCACAGATTATTACATCCCTCCCTGTTTTCAAAGTTTGCAGTTTCATCTCCTCTCACTGCCTCTCAAGAGTCGAAATACGGAGGTTCAGTTTGGTCTCCAAGACATCCATTGACATCTGAGCTGTCTTAGTTGCAGCAGCGAGGTGTGCGATCGGTTACATTAGCCTGCATACTTGTGTTAGTACAATGTTTCGGTAGATGGCTTGGTTACAGTCGCCTTTCATTAGTGAGAAAATCTTGAGTGGTTCGCTAACACATGAGCTGCGGACATCATACAGAATCATCTTTTAGATAAACAGTCTGGTTTTCACTGCCTTATGGAAGGCAAGATGAGAGGGTTCATTTCTGATGGACTGCGGCAGTGAGTTCCATTGTCTGGATGCAATGAAGGAAGCCTGCGTCACCGCCTCTTGCCTCTTGAATTGTTGGTACCGGCAGTAGGTTGCCATATGGGGTTCTAACAGGTCTTGCCGCCAGAGGCAGGAGGACTGTATCAGAGAAGTAGGGAGGTGCAGTGTGGTGGATGCATCTGTGAGTGATGGCTAGTGTCTTAACAGGATGCGCTTGCTGACAGGCAGCCAGTGAACATCTTGTCTGGATGCAGATATATGTTCCCTTTGGAAATGCCCAGTGCTGCGTGGAGGGCGCTATTCTGGAATGTTTGCAATTTGTCCAGGTTTTTTGGAGAAGAGTACATTACAGTAATCTAGCCTCGGGCCAATGATGGCTTGTGAAATTGATAGTGAATTGGTAGTGGATAGGAACGGTCTCGTGGCATTGATGAGTTTGGAGTAGTAGACTGCAGAGGTGGCCATTGCGCTTACTTGTCTGGATATAGTGAGGTTATTGTCTAGGTATACTCCTAGAGTTTTGACTGACTGGGATGGTGATGTTGTCAATGGTGAATGCTTGGTATATGAAAACATAGAAAAGCACGGGGCAGAAGCAACCACCAGAGCCTTACATCCTCCACACATTCAACAACTCCAGCGTAGTCCCAGTGCACCAAGCTCTATTTGATCACTGAGGGAAGATTCAACATCCCTCCTCAAGGCTCCTCTATTCTTCCTCAAGGCCACCCCTCCACCCCATGATTATCCAGGGCTCACTCCTCCCCCATTCAGCATCGTAGCCATTAGACCGCCCCGCAAGCTGTGGCACATAAGAGTCATCTCTGCCCTTTCCGAACAGGCCTCACCTTGGTTCACCAGTCTGCTGCCAAATATCACCGCTTAGAGGGCTGCTGCATCACAAGCAGGCCGCAGGAGTCAACATTAACCAAAAGGAATTCCTGAGCTTTTTCCGTGCGGGAGAGCCTCGCAGACAAACGGAGCAATGAACACCTATGTATCCTCAGCTTGAAGCCTAACTTCTCCAGCGTACGGACGGGGACTTCAGCACCCTCTGTGACAGTGTTTCGGGCTCTCTCACCCTCTCAAGCAATGGCGAAGGGGGAAAGCTGCGCAGTTTCATGGTGCTGCAGCCATCTTGCCTGCGTCCCTTGGTGGACTTGTTGCGACGTTTTTATGAAGGTCCAGTACCATTTGCATATTACTTGAGACGAGTACAATGAAATTCTGGGAAATTTGAAACTTTTATATGGCATTTACTGCAAACAGACCGTTTGCAGAAAATGTCAAATAAACTTTCACTGTGCGGGTCGGATCTCAGGGTGGCAGTATTGCGCAAAAACTAAAGTGGGCATATGGTGACAGGAACATTTTTACAGAAAGCGCTGGTAAAACTGTCACTCATCACCATGGGTTGAGATAATTTCTTTTAAGTTGAGTAGCTATACTAAGTAATCGACCTGCAGGGCTAGCAAGATATCAAGGAAATTGCAAGGACGGGTGAGGTTTAGTGGGCTTCAGGCCTAGCAAACAAACACACTGTTGTCTTAAAGGAAGGAGCCATGTAATCATTTTTGCACCGTTTCATTGCCAGCCTACCATAATTTTACCCATTCTCAGGATTAAGGAGTGTTAGGGAGAATTCTCTGTTTAGGCTGAATTTCCTAAACTAGTGAGTCCCCCAGCAGCTTTGCTGGATTTTTGGGGTTTATTTTTTTCTCCTGCCAAGAGTGAGACTCTTTTACCCTCACTCTTGGACATGATTTGAGTATTCCTTTGACTCTAGATGTGTTTAATGGGCTATGGGGTCTTTTACTCCATAGGGCTTCATGTGTTTTTGTGATGTGTTACCCAGCACCCTCAGTGCAGTAACACAGGGGTGTCATAGTGACCCCCCAGTTTAGACTCCATACCCTGGGACTGACTACTGTCTCCCAGGGCATGAAAGTCACCATTGACTTTACTAGTCTTGAACTCTGAACAGAACCAGTAAAAACCATCATATTGTGGACGTACTGGCTGGGGCAATTCGATTGCCCCGAGGTCTGTTAGTCGAGGTGGCACGTCTCCGTCCCCCCTGATCGAGTTTTGGCTGGTGGCAGTGGATACTACTTTTTATATTGAACCGCGAATATTTCTCTATGGGATTTTCCCATTGTTCGAGGCTACTATCTTTATTTAATTACGATAGCCTCAAACATACCGCCGGTTTATTTAATTATTATTAATTCTCCGGTTGGTATTTTTTGCCAAAACTCGGTTCTAAAATGGCGTTTGTGTTCTCTTCTGTGACTCCAACCCAAGTCGAGCCCTTTGTTCCACTTTTTGGCGGGCTTCTCCACAGAAGCCCTCCAAAGTGGTGCCACTCTGTCTGGGGTACTTAGGAGGGGTGGAGGGGGATTTAGGCACCCTGGACTGAGTTGCCTAGGCAACTCAAGTCGCACTCCGTCCTGATTGGCCCAAGTGGTGAGCCGGCCGGCTCACCACTTGGCATGTTTGAGTGACAGCTAGGCTGAGTGAATGGGGGTTTTCTGTATAAAAGCAGGGCTTTGGGGACTGGAACTTCAGAAGTCGCCACAGGACCTAAGAATCTGACGAGGGAGAAGCTGAGCCGACCTTCCACGACGACACCACCGGTGGAGCCCTGCTGGACCGTCTCACCACTTTTCCCAACGACAGAGGAGATCTCCCGCCGGAGAGTCTTCTTCCGTTGACTGGTGGGGATAACCAGTTTCACCGTCTTTTCGCCTTCCCGACGCATCCCGTGGCCGCCTTGCCTGTGCCAAGCACCCCGGCAACCGGAATACCACGTTTTACCACGACCGCGAAATAAAGGGTAATACCTTTGACCGGAAAACTCTGCGGCTGGTTTCTTCCCTGGCAGTGCAACGACCTTCATCTTTCCTCCAAGTCGAGATCTTCTCTTCCCCTGGACGACGCCGAGGCTTGCACCCGCTGCCAGGAACAACTGCCACCGCTGGAGGATCCTTCCCACTTAAGGTACTGTGTTCTGCCTGGCTTCCCTTGCGACTGTAAGGGGTAGATTTAGCCCCTGACTTTCGAACCTGGGTTAGCCTGGGACACCCTGGCTAAACTTTCTGAGCCTCTCTAAACTCTTTTCAAACTCTCTGCAAGACTTTCAAAGCCTAGTGTAACTGTGTGATCTTGGGCGCATTTGTGCTCTGCTCTCTCTAAGAGTGGGCCCAGCCTATGGACTTTGGCTCACAAGTGACTTTTGCTCTTCTGCCTTGCTAAAAGTGTTCCTAAATCTTAGTGTGGTGTACCTTCACATATTCTGTCTTTTTTCCCTCCCTTCTTCATGAACCTATTGGAATGCCATCTATAGTTAAGCGCTCACCTCTGTTTGGAAATAAGTGGTGTTAACTAAGAATTGTCTGATAAGGAATAAGGGTTGTATATATTATAATAGTAACTGTGTTTAGAGTGTTTTACAATAAGAGTGCTGGAGTGTTTCAAACAGTGTGTTTTTAAATAAATGATATACTTTGATACCAAAGCTCTGGTCAGTGTTTGCTTGTGCTATTGTGTCTGAGTGCCTATTGTGTATTATTTGCATACTGCCCAACTCTTCTTGAGGGAAGTCTGACTGCTCAGCCACAGCTACCAGGTAAATCTGGGTGGTACAGACTGCTACCAAGTGGGTTTACTGCTAACACCTGTAGTCCTAAATCTTTTGCAGTGTTCCCAAAGGGAACTGCACAGGTTTCTGCCTAACAAGGAGCACTGCAGGATCAGTGGGAAAACTGCTCTGAAATTGAGCAAATTATATGCATGTAGCACAGTCAGCCCCCATACTTATCCACCAAAGATCTGACTATAAGCAGAAAGCAGTTCAATCATCCCAGTCAACTTTGGAATTGTAGTGCACTTCTATCTGTCAGACCTATATTTGACTCGTGGCAAGTAAGAAATTGTGTGCTGCGTATGCATTGCGGCAGGACAGAAGAAGGACATGAGAAAACTGTGTAGTTCCTATTGGTAATAGAAACTCCCGTCCCCTGCACACCATTCAAGAGTGGAAAGAAAATTGCCTGAATTGCAGTCAATGCAACAACGTGCAAAAAGGTCCGACAATCAGGCATCCATACACAGGACAGAAAATCACCCTACAACATTATGCAACATGCGAGAAAAAATGCGTAATATATGGACTAATCTGTCCTTGTGGCAAATATTACGTTGGACAAACCATTAGACGTGCAAAAGATCGCATCTCAGAACAAAAATCGAACATCAGGACTGGAAATATAAAATCACCTGTTGCATGACACTTTAAAGAGCAACACCATACAATTTCACAATTGAAATTTGTAATCCTGGAGGTAATCACAAGACCAGCTAGAGGAGGTAATCTGGAACAAATACTAACGCGCAGAGAAATGTTCTGGGTCCACAAGTTAGATGCTCTGGAACCCAGAGGAATGAATGAAGAATACAGTGAGTTCATTCCTATGAAGGGAGGTTGACTTAGCATCACCACACAGGGATAAAGCAGGCGATTTACAGGAACATTCATAACCATAAAAATGGAGGCTGTGGTATAAATTACATCACAGAGAAAGCAATGTTGAAGAGCTTAATTGAATGTAAAAGCAACACTAATGTAAATTACATTGTGATTTGGTGGAAAGACTATCTAAATTTTTCAAATTGTGGATAACCCAAATGCAACATCACGAACTAAACATGCAGATATCGGTCCCTAGTTAAAAACAGGGGAGATAGACTTAAACCCAAGCAAATTACTATGAGAATCATGAGCAGTGGCCTCAAATTGAATTGTTTTATTAAGATACGATCATCTTTTCCGTGTAAATTGTACATATGCAGTAAATGCAGTTGTAACTACGATCTCCAGAATGCACAGTCGTTATAGGAAGAGATCACACTCTACTACATTGTGAATAGAAGGAGCGATCGGATATTAAGCATAAAGCGTAATTCAAACTACGATTCCCATAATTCCTAAGAGTCAGGTGACTAGATCACATGATAATATAGGGTCTAGTTGCTAGGTAACGGGTTGACTTGGAGTGAGCAGGAAGGAGGAGAAACAAGCTCAAGAACGGCAGAGCACTTAACTCAGGTACAGCAGAGATCTTTCCTACTGGGGTAACAACTCGAATAATGAACATGCTGAACACAGCGTTGACTTGATTATGTAACACGCTCAATATAACGCTAACAGACAACATTTTGATTAGGTAGATACATTCACAGCGACCCGGCGACACAATAGGAAACAGCACAGAGGAAAGAAACGTACGCGGCTGCAAACAGTCACCGTTCCAGGTAAAAACGTAATGTTAACTATGAAATTAAAATCACTCTTACATGAAAATGCCATATAGTGCGCTAACTCGAGCGATTGTTAATACACAGGGAGGAAACTTGAATTGACCACGACATACTTCCATATACCCTGAATGGGACTCTGTGTCAAGCTCAAACCGTGCCAAGATTCCATACTGAAAACTTGATTGGAAATGTGAAATTTGGAAGAAGCTTTTTCACCATTAAACGGAGAGTAGAGGAATACACAGGTACAACTCTGCATTATTTAGAGCTAAAGACAACTTTTCATTGCCTCATCAAATTAATAATACATATATTATATTATTCACAGATAATTATAAACGAATTGGGAACTGCAAAAAGACGGCATTTCCATCATCTCACAATGGAATAGTTGCCACTGAAAAATCCTGAAGATATACTCACTATCAAAAAAAAGGGGATGTTGTTCTCATTCCACATTGAAGTATCATTTTGAAATTATTATGAATAATTGTTGAAATTAGTGACTACTGTACTAGTTAGCAGTAAGTCATTGCTCCTGAAGAAGAGAGGCAAATCTCTCGAAACGCGTCGAGCTCATTACTATCCCCCCTTTTTTAGAAATTTGTGTAGAAATTTACTTTAGAAACCTATTTTTTTAACAGTCTTGACTCCCTTGAATCTGTTAGAAATTCGTATCAATTCTTCTGAATTTTGTTGAATTTGTTGAAAGAAATTACTTTTGGTTATTTGTTGAATTACAATGGTTTGAGGGAATTGAACTCAAAAGAAAAAACAATATTTTGTACAATTTTGATAAATATCTTTAGTAAAAAAACGAATACCTTCAAGGTGAAAATTTGTTGATTGAACTTTGTTTTCAATGTTTGTTTACGTTGATTGTGGCGAAATAACTTCTTGAAAGAGTGATATATCGAATATTTGAAAATATTGAGATTTGTTTTGAACATTTTCTTTCCACTCTTGAATGCAGGAGACGGGAGTTTCTATTACCAATAGGAACTACACATTTTTCTCATGTCTTTCTTGACTTTTTGATACCAGAGTCATTCTTTTCTCCCCAGCACCCAGAAAAAACTGATTTGTATAAGGGTCAATGGACTAGAAAAAACAAAAAATACTTAAAGTATTGTACATAGAAAATACACATAAGATAGGGTGTGCTTTCCCTACTTTCTTCTTTTTTGGGTCAGAAGAAGGACACAGATGCTGTGATGACCTTTCCAGAAAGGTTTATTAAATAATAAGAAAAATGCCTCTCTCTCCTATCGCTATGGGATATTACCTGCATATTTAAATAACTAAGGTGCTCGTCAGTCGTCAGGAAATGTCCAAACAAAGGAATCGGCTGTCCCAAAACTAATCCAAACTGGCCCTACCAATATTCAAACTAACTAAGATCAGGAGAATGACTCCCCTTCTCCAGATGAGGCAGTGTTCTGCTTTAATTTTAAACTTTCTCTTAATATACTATTTTGCTTTCGTCTATGGTCGCCTTCTGTATGCCGGCTTTTAACTCCTTTAGAGTCTTTGGGTTTTCTCCTTATCTTTAGGGGTTGCTCTCCAGGTGTCTTTTTGTGAGCTTGGTTTGGTCCCTTGATCCAAGCTGTTAGGCCCGAGTAGGGTACCCTTTTTGCGTGACTACTGTTTCCATATTTTAGTTATTGCTTATCCAGTTAACATTCATCTTGTCTGGACTTCATACTCTCCTTTATCTAATACACTCCACTTGGTCAGTTTTGAACGCTGGAATATTTTCCACTCTTCCCAGGGTAGTCGTATTGCACTTTTTAGTAATCTCTTTCTCATGTTTAATTATAATCTTCATTTCAGTATTCTTACTGTTCAAGTTAATTAACTTTGCATTTCAGACTTCATCATTTCAATGGGGCGAGTTTCTCCCATCCCAAAACTACTATTCCCATTCGCCCTCCCAGTCCTCTCATCATCCCAAATACCTCTTATCATAAAGAGAGGTATAATGGGGTGAAAATGGATAGAAGCGCTTAGGTGTTTAATTCTAATTGTTCCGAAGCTAAGTAGATTGGACAGCTGCATACCTGTGAAAGTAGAGAGTGACCCCTAAATCTCTCCACATTAGAAATTAAATAGACACACTTTGTAGGTTATGCACTTGTCCTTTCCATTAGTCCAACACGCAACTATTAATGATTTTTTCAAAAAAGTAATTTTTGTTGCAATTTATTGATTGCGTGACTGTTCACTACTGCCGACACGTGTTTCGACCTGTGATTGTTTTCAAGGCATTACATGTATATCTTTCTCATCTATTGTCCTGTCAGAGGACTCGTGTGTTCCCCTGATTCAAACTGAAAAGCAGCGTTTTCAAATATGTTGATGTGTTTCATTAGATAATCCTAGATGTCTGGATGATTTCCATCAGCGTCTAAATAAACTTAAATTCCCCCGATACAGAGTGTTGTCATGTTTGGGTTATGGCGTTTCGCATGGCAAGCTACCCCTCTTATCACAGATGAGCGACTTTGGGGCCTGTACTCGCTCGAGACCTTCTCTCTCATCTGGTTTCTCCGTCGGTTAGTTCTCACGGGTGCTGGTCTATCGCTATGTTCATTTGGCATTCTGGTGTTCCTACGGGCAGTCAGTACAGTGGCTGATACCTCAGCGAGTTGGTTTCAGCGTAGTTAGCTGGACAGCCTGCCCACCACGTCTTTGTGGTCATGCCACCAACGGGTTATGGTCTTCCGTACTTTCGTTTTTCACTGATTCTACATGCTGACTCTCCACCGTCTGCAGTGCTCGTTCAGAGCAAAGTCTGAGAGACAGAGAGTCGGAGTCTCTCTCTCTGAGTCTCTCTCTCTCGAGCAGTGTTCGAGAGAGAGAGAAAGAGAGAAAGAGAGAGAGAGAGAGAGAGAGAAGAGAGAGAGAGAAAGAGAGAGAAAGAGAGAGAGAGAAAGAGAGAGAGAGAAAGAGAAAGAGAAAGAGAAAGAGAAAGAGAAAGAGAAAGAGAAAGAGAAAGAGAAAGAGAGAGAGAGAGAGAGAAAGAGAGAAAGAGAGAAAGAGAGAAAGAGAGAAAGAGAGAAAGAGAGAGAGAGAGAGAGAGAGAGAGAGAGAGAGAGAGAGAGAGAGAGAGAGAGAGAGAGAGAGAGAGAGAGAGAGGCCCCTAGGTAGGGTCTTGTGGAGCGGACGCACCTCCCTAGCCGCAAGCAGAAGTGACAAATTCCTTCGATTCATCACAATATGCAGAATTGAGGTGGCAAATGACTTTTTATAGCATCTAGTAGCTTGCCTGTGCAATAGAGTTATATTAAGCAACATGGTTTAACATGTAAAACTTTACCCTGATGAAATCGAAGCTCCCCTAAGACATCCAGGTGCAAGGCAAAATGTAGCACACATCTTAATTTAAGCATTCAGTAAGCATTTGAAGAACCTACCTCTCCTATTTCCATTAGTGGTTCACTGTTGTCTACACTCCCATACCCATACTGAAGATCAGCTTCTGTTAGTTTATTCTTCTTTATGAACTGTGTATTAAGATACCTGTGAACACAAATGAACAAAGAAAAGAACATTAATAATGGACACACAAATCAATTGCAAATAAATAAGCCAGACATACTCATGATGCCATACCCATGTGGGTGTTATATTTGTTTGCTTTATGTATTTTGTGATCTTTGTTTTATTTGTTTAGTGTTGGCAAATTGTTCTACTTTGTTCAAATGGTGCTTGTTGGGATGACAAACCTTTGTATAGTTGTGGGCGTTGGCTGGATCCGGGGGTCCAAAAATTGGCAGTTCTGCCTGTTAATGTTTAGTCATAGTCCATTCTTTAAGTTTTTAGTGCATGTGCTTTTTTTTAATATTATTGGTGTAGCTAACCAACAGTGGCAATTTGTGCCAGACGTGTTAAAAAAACACACAAACAGGCCAGTTTGGCCAGAATTGGTGAGTGCAAACAGCCGACGTGCGTTTCAACCGAAGTCTTTCTCAAAGCTGTGATTAGTGAAGTGAGTGATGAGACATGTGAGAGAGTGGTACATGGCGCAATGACATTAAGAAATTGTATGGGACAGTTGTTCAAAGTTGAGATTTTGGTTCATCCAAAATAACGTTTTTTGTGCATCAAGTCAATGTAGTCATCATAACAGTTAAGATCAATAGTACATTAATTGCATTGTACATGGTGACGGTGAGTTGTGGTGATAAGAAAGTACATTCAGCATGACATTCATCATTTGAAGAAACAAGTATTTCAGATCATTAACAGCATGAGTTATGAGTTCAATGAAGAGAGACATTGTACCAAGGGAGAGGTGGGGGGGAGGGGGGAGGAGAAGGTTAGAAGGTTGTTAGTGCCAAAATGCGGCCATGCCTGATGCTGGGCTAAAGAGCAAGTTGACGGAAGGGGTAATAAGGCTTACCAGAGGTGAAGTGGCACCAGACTCGTGGTAGAGTTAGCAGCTTGTCCCCCATGGTCCGGGTGCCAGGTTGAGGCTGGTTAGCCTAGTCTGTGAAGAGTCAGAGGAGCTGATTGAGCTATAGTGCCAGAAAGCTCAAATTGAGATTCATGCATGTGGGGTCAGGAATGACCAGGTAGGTCTGTTGGGCGGATGCTAGCTATCAGGAGGTTCGTGGGATGGTGGGTGGAGGAGCACGTAACCGCATGAGGCTACCCAGCCTCAACCTGGCACCCGGACCAGGTGGGACCAGCTGCTAACTCTACCACGAGTCTGCTGCCACTTCACCTCTGGCAAGCCTTACTACCCCTTCCGTCAACTTTCTCTTTACCCCAACATCAATCATGGCCACATTCTGGCACTAACAACCTTCTAACCTTCTCTCCCCCCACCACTCCCTTGGCACAATGTCTCTCTTCATTGAACTCATAACTCATGCTGTTAATGATCTCAAATACTTGTGTCTTCAAATGATGAATGTCATGCTGAATGTACTTTACCACCACAACTCACCGTCACCACATACAATGCAATTAATGTACTATTTTTATTTTTTTATTTTATTGTAACATTAGTTTTAATACAAAAAGAAAAACTTAAGTTACAGTTCATCCAACCATAAAATATAAAACAATATCTTCTGATTAATTCTTTCAAGACTTCACACCTATTATGATTGTCCTTTTACTTCGCTTGAATTGAGACTTTACTGCTCCTTATTATTTAGCATCAGGGCATCCAAATGTACTATTGATCTTTACTGTTATAATAACTACATTGACTTGATGCACAAAAAACATGTTCTTTTTGATGAACCAAAATCTCGACATTGAACAACTGTCCCATACAATTTCTTAACAATGTCACTGCGCTGTGTACCACTCTCTCACATGTCTCATCACTCACTTCAGTAATCACAGCCTTGAGAAAGACTTTGGTTGAAACGCGCGTCGGCTGTTTGCACTCACCAATTCTGGCCAAACTGGCCTGTTTGTGTGTTTTTTTAACACGTCTGGCACTAATTGCCACATTGACTGTTGGTTAGCTACACCAATAATATTTAAAAAACCACATGCACTAAAAATTTAAAGACTGGACTATGACTAAATATTAACAGGCAGAAGTGCCAATTTTTGGACCCACAGATCCAGCCAGCGCCCACAACTATACAAAGGTTTGTCATCCCAACAAGCATCAATATTTGGGAACCTCAGAGTTGGTCCCCAGACAAACCATGATCCAGGCTGCAAGCTAAACCTTACCCACTATTAGGAGGTGCGCAGGGGACCGGGAGTCCCAACCCCAATAACTCCAACCCTTCTGAAACATTTGTTCAAATGGTATTTGGGCTGATAAAATAAAGAACTGAACAGAAATTAACATAACAGTAATGTCTATCAGTGACCCTACTTCAGTCCCAAGAACATCACTGATCAATTTCCTTACTAGTGGAGTATTATATTTTACTATGTTGAAGAAGAGCAAAAAGCTATTGCGGTGATCTTGCAATGGATAAGCAAAAAGCAGAAAACATTTGCAGAACATTTCTGGTCGATGGTTAATGGGATATAATCCTACAAAAAACATTGAAAACCGCAGCCAGCTTAAAAAAGCGCAAATTTGTTCACAGTGGAATAAATTTACAATCCATAGATTGAAATGTAATTTAATGTAGGTGGTCTTGTATAGTGGCCTGCTGTCACTATTGGTGGCGTCGCTGTGAAAGGATTGATAGGGTCTCAATCACTATTAAAACACAGGAAATTCCCATTTTAATATATCTTCACACAAATGAGCATTTACTGATAACAGATAAAGTTATGTAATTGCAATCTGCCTTACTACTCCCTTCACTCCCTTCAACTAATCCAAATTAGGACTGCAAGACTTATCCTTGGCCCCACGCCTAGGGACCACATCTCTTCAGCCCCAAAATCTCACCACTGGCTCCCAGTTGCTGCAAGGATCAAGTTCAGGACCTTCTGCATCATCCACAAGGCATTCTGGGGCCTGGGACTCCAGTACATCCACCTTTCTCTCCCTAAATATCTTTAGGCTAGATCCCTTGGGTCTTCTAGCTCCAACTCTCTGCAGATCAGACGCTTTTCAAAGCAGAGAGTGGGAGGGTAGATCTCTCTCCTCCGCAGGTGTCTCCCACTGGAATGTCCTCCCTGCCCCTCTCAGACTTGAGCCGGATCTCCTTAAGTTCTGGAAGCTTCTCAAGACCTTCCTTTTCTCTTCCTCCTCCCCCCCCCCTCCCACTCCCCTGCTAATGTCCCAGTGTGTCGCTTGACTGACTGGTTACTTCAGATTCTTACAGGCCACCATGCCCTCCTCATCTAGACTACCTACCCCTGCCCTTTGTCTCCCCTGACCCTACCCCACTCCCCTCAACCAACACTTGCCCTTCTCCGCCCCCTCCCCCCAGCCTGGCTGGGCCTGCACCCCTTGAGCCCTTCCAGCCCCTTACTTCACACTTAGCATGTAGACCTTCCTTCCACTGCACACTCTGCATTCCCAGGCTCTGTTCACCTGGGCTCTTGCTATCCCATGGGCCCTTCCGCCCTGACCTGCACTTCTTGTTACTGGACTTGCACGATCCGAATGTCACAAGGCCTAGTAGGACTGTTTTTGTCATCCCTGTTCCCTCCCCCGTCCTGTCTTGTTACGCATTGAAACGCATTGTATATAGGCGCATTTTAAATACCCAATAAGTACAAAATAAAAAATACATCGATGAGAAATCAAACCATTTTTACCAAAATATACACAAAGGAACAAGTTACTTACCTGTAACTGTTGTTCTCCAGCATGGGTCTGGCATGGATTCACATGCTCATGAATATTCCCCGTTGTCAGGCTGGGAATCCTCGGTAAAGAAAAAAAATCCGTATCAGTTTCGTTTCTGATCCGTCTTTCTCAGTAGTAACCAATCACTGGTCTCTGGGTCATACTGCCCCCAGCCAATGACTGCCCTCTCCCTAAGCCCCGCCCATGGCAGCCATCTTCAGATTTGGTAGCACATAAAGTGGCAGTATGACCAAGTGAAGAGCGGCAGAGGGGTAGGAGGGAGGGTTCGCATGTGAATCCATGCCAGACCCATGCTGGAGAACAACAGTTACAGGTAAGTAACTTGTTCCTTCTCCAGCTTGGGGTCTGGCATGGATTCACATGCTCATGAATATAAGTATACATAGCAGTACACACATGCACAACCACGGGGGGTGGCAAAAGGCTCAACATTAAGCAATACATAAACTCAACATTAAGCAACTCTTACCACCTCACCAGGCCCACCTTCAGGCGAACAGGTTGGCCAGCACTGCTTGGCCGACCCTGGACTCCTCCCTGGAGTCCCGATCGACACTGTAGAATCTCGTGAAGGTGTGCGTCGACCTCCACGTATCAGCCCTGCAGATGTCCAGCAGGGGCACACCAGACAAGAACGCCGTGGTAGCAGCGATCGCTCTGGTCGAAAGGGCTCTCTGGCGGCCGGACAAAGGTCGGTTTGCCAACCGATGACAGTACATGACGCAGCCAGAGAGCCACCTGGAAATGGAAGTCTTCGAGAGAGCCTTCCCATGGTTCACAGGTCCGAAGTTCACAAACAGCTGTTATGTCTTCCGAAAACTCTTTGTTCGGTCCTCGTAGAACTTCAGCACTCTAGCTACATCCAGCGAGTGCAAAGTCCTCTCGGCCGGCGCCGAAGACGACGGGAAGAAAACTGGCAACACCAAGGGCTCGTTGAGGTGGAAGTCTGACGGCACCTTGGAAATGAAGGAGGGGTCCGTCCTCAGCACCACCCTCGTGTCATGAAAAATCAAGTATGGCGGCTTGCAGGATAGGGCCTGGATCTCTCCCACTCGTCGTGCGAAGGTGATGGCCACAAGAAAAAACAGTTTTCCACGACAGGAACTTCAACGGTGCAGAGTGCATAGGCTTGAATGGAGCTCCCATGAACCTGGACAGCACCACGTTGAGCTCCCACGCCGGGACTGGAGCTTTCACCGGCGGGAACAATCTGAACAGTCCCTTCATAAATTCCTTCACCAGGCGATGAGACCACAAGGACGGCCGTCCTGTAGTTCTGGTGTATCGGGAGATCGCTGCCAAATGTATCTTGATGGAGGCGTGTCCAACCTTGGCCAGCGACAGCAGGTACGGTAACATTTGAGGGGCCGTAATCCGTAGAGGGTTAATCCTCTGTGCCTTGCACCAGAAAGAGAACCTCTTCCACTTATGTCCGTAGCACTTGAGAGTTCAGGACGCCCTGGCCTTTGCAAGAACCTCTCTGCACTCAGCCGGGATATTGTACCCTCCAAACACTAGTGCTGCAGGAGCCAGGCCTGCAAGTTCAGCGACTCCGGGTCGTGATAAAGGATGGAGCTTCCTTCTCTGTGGAGACGCTGACAGGGCCAGAAGGTCCGGGAACCAGATCTGTCTCGGCCACGACGGTGCGACGAGGATCAACCTGCACCGGGACCTCTTGAGTTGGTTGATGAGACGGAGCAGCAACGGCAACGGAGGGAATGCATACAGGAACAGGCCATCTCAGGGGGAACGAGAAAGCATCGCCCATGCTCCTCGGCTGGGGAAACCTGCTGGCACACCTCTGGCACTTGGAGTTCGTCGCCGTTGCGAACAGGTCGATCTGGGGTTAGCCCCATCGTCGGAAAAGCCGATCCACCTGATCCTGGCGTAGTTCCCACTCGTGGCACGAGCGCAGCTCCCTGCTGAGTGAGTCGGCGATGGTGTCTTTTATTCCTGCCAGATGAAAAGGAACCAGAAACATCCCCTGGGCGACGGCCCAGTGCCACAGATCCTGGGCCTCCTTGGATAGGGCTGGGGATCTGGTGCCTCCCTGCTTCCGGATGTAGAACATCGTGGTGGTGTTGTCGGTGAAAATCCTCACCACCTTTCCCTTGAGGGACGGGAGGAACGACTTGAGTGCCCAGAACACGGCTCTGAGCTCTAGAATGTTGATGTGGAGAGGCCTCTCCTCCAGGAGCCACAGGCCTCTTGTGTGGAGAAGACCGGTGTGCACGCCCCCTCCTTCCAGGGAGGCGTCCGTCGTCACCATCTCCTGATATGCCGGGTCCTGAAAGTCCGTGCCTGCCGTGAGGTGTGCACGGGTGCCCCACCACCGAATCGCTCGACGGAAGACCTCGTTGAGCGGAATCTGGTCTTCGAAGCTGCCCGCCGTCTGAATCCAGCGGGCGTCGAGGAACTCCTGTAGAGGACGCATCCGTAGTCTGCACAGGCGTACTAGGTAGATGCATGAGGACATCGTTCCGAGGAGGGACTTGATGGACCTCACCTTGGCCACGTCCGTGGCTAGCAGGCGCTGCACCTTGTCCAAGATGGCTTTCGTCTTCTCCTCCGACGGTGACGCCAATCGCTGCACTGTATCGAGCTTTGCTCCCAGAAACAGTGCCACCTCCGACGGGACCAGGTGGGATTCGGGATAGTTGATGGAGAATCCCAACTCCGTGAGTAGGCGGACGGTCCGCGCCGTGTGCTCGACGGAGAGTTCTCTTGTCTTTGCGCGGATGAGCCAATCGTCCAGGTGGATCCCCTGCAGGCGCAGCCGCGCCGCCACCAGTGCTAGGCACTTGGTGAACACCCAAGGTGCCGACTTCAATCCGAAAGGCAGAGCTCTGAATTGGTAGTGACGTCCCTCGACTACGAATCTGTTTAACTGACATAGGTCCAGGAAGGGGTGCCAACCGCCTGTCTTTTCTGACTAGGAAGTACCTTAAGTATACTCCGGAGCCCCGTAGCCTCCTGGGGACCGGCTCGATGGCACCTTTCTTGAGCATCGCCTTTACCTCCAACAGCAGTTGAGGGACGTGGTTTTTCTTCCTGGCCACGGGTGGAAAGAGGGGGCACTTCTTTTGGAATTCGAGCGTGTGCCCACGGGCCAGGGCATCGAGCACCCAACGGTTGGTGGAGATGGACTCCCACACGCTGACGAACCTCGTCAGCTGGCCTCCCACCGGGGTGCTTCGGTGGGGGCCCGACGCTACGGCCTGTTCAGTCCTGCTTGGAAGTGGCCTTGCCGCCTTGGCTTCCTTGACGACGGCGCCGAGAACCTCCTTGCTTGCCGTGACCTCTGTAGGCCTCCTGGGACGAGGAGCGGGCCGCCTGATGGTATGTAGAGGGGCCACCGCTGGATCCTTTGGAGGCCCCCTGTCTGCCTCCGGCCCTCCGAAAGGGCCGTCGTTGCTGAAGGACCCCCAGGGTTTGGGCCGTTTCTGAGTCGGTCTTGATGGCCTGCAAAGACTCATCCACTGTCTTCCCAAACAGGTTGTTGCCGTCCAACGGCATATCCAAGACTTCGGACTTCCGTCAGGATGTTCAGACCGTCGCCATGAGCCATCCTCGTCGTCGAAGGCAAACTTCATTGCCCAATTGGCGAAAACCGGTATCGGCAATGTCCGTTGCCACCTTTATGGCGTGGTCCGACACCACCTCACCTTCCTGCAGAATCTCTAGGGCCTCCGCCCACTTGTCGTCTGGTAGGAAGTCCAGCAGAGGAGCTATCTTGTACCAAAGCTCCCTGTCGTAACAGGCCACAATCGCAAAGGCGTTGACCGCCTTAATCGTCGTCGCCGCCGACAAAATGACCCGCCGTCCCATGGCGTCCAATTTCTTTCCCTCGCCGTCTGGTGGGGAAGCGGAGGTTGAGACAGATGCCCCTGCCGCCTTCTGCTTGGCTGCTGCCGACACGACGGAATACAGCGTCGGCTGAGCCATGAGGCACAAGGGGGCAGCGTCGGGGACCCGGGCAGGCGTCGTGGAGGGGTTCTTCAGGACGGCAAGCCCCTCGTCCCAGATATCGTCGAGGAACGGTATCGCAAGCACCGTTTTCCTCTTGGCCTCTCGCCGTTGATAGAGGAAGCCTTCCTTTTTCTGTTCCTCTGGGCAGAGCTGAAGAGCTCGGATGCCCTGGCGATCATGGCGTGAAAGGAGACCATTTCGTCGGCCGGTGAAGCCCGAAGGGGTGGAGATGGAAGGTCCATTCCGTCATCACCACCGTCGTCGTCATCCGTCCCCGTGGTCACATCCGTCGCTGTGTCCTCTCCGGGTTCCAGCGATGGGATGAAGGTTCCACGGGTTGTGTGGGCATGAAAGGCGGGGGTGGATTAACTCTCCTCTGCTTGCTCGGAGGGCTTTCTGATGGGCCTGGTTCTGGAACGTCCGTCGGGGCTCGTGCTAACCTCGTCCTTATCTCCGTACATAAGGATTTGATTGTCATCAAAATGGCCGTCGAGCTGTCCTGAGGCTCAGGTAATTGCTGCGACAGGAGGGAAGGCTGCCCCTCCACTGGGGCCTCAGCGCCACCGTCTCTTTCTTCGATCACATCATCAGGATCTCTCCCGTAGGATCGTACCTTCTCGAAACCTTCCGTCGAGACTCTTCACGGCTTCCACCAGTTCCACCTCAGAGGCTGAATCCGTGTCTGTAATGGCCACCGCCCCCCGCCCCTCTTTTTCCACCGGGGTCTTCACGGGGGTCTTTTCGATGGGTAGAAAAGAGGACTCCCTCCGCGGAGGCAGGGAGACTCTTAGCCCCGAGTTCGCCTCCACTGGCGTAGCCTCCACAGGCTTTGCCAGGGCCGCTGCGACTCCCTCGATAAGAGGCCTTCGCCGGGTGAATCAGGGCCCTTACCACCTTGGAAGTGTCTGGGGCCTTCACCTTGGGGGAGGGTCACCGCCTCGCTCCCCCTCGGCGGATCCTTTCGAGATCGACCGGGGCCTCTCCAGAAGCTCACCTGGGTTCTCGGATTTCCTCTTCCCCGAACCAGAGCGTTGGCTCGTGGTTGACTGGGCCTTTCTCCAGCCAGCTGGCGAGGCGGGAACGACGATCCTTCAGGGAGAAGATCTGCGTCTGTCGACAGTGTGACTGGTGGTACCGGGGAAGGTGCGCCCTGCCTGGCAGCCGAAGAGCCCGACCTTTCGGTGCTCCCGGTGCCCGCGGACTCGTGGTGCTTTGCCTTATGTTGGGCCCCCGTCGCCGGGGCGCCCTCACAGGTCTTAGAAGACCGCTCGGACCTCTTCTCACCTGTGGTCAGTTCCGAAAGGTTCTTGCAGAACGCACAGTCCTTCTCCGCGTGCGTCTTGCCCTCATGAAGACAGACATCTCGAACGCTCGTCCTCCTTGAGAACATTTTGCAGTCCGCATCCAGGACAGTTCCTGAACAGCTTGGATCCGGGTGTCGAGCTCCCTTTGCCCTGGGCCATGTCCATGAGGTAGGCCCCAGATCTTCTGGAATCCTCCAAGAAGCGTACTCGACCGAAATTTCACCCTTGAGGGGCATAGAAAAATTCCGAAACGGGTCTCCATTGATCGGAAGTAGAAACGGTGGAGCTTGAGGCTCGATTAAACCGAAAAAATGAGAAAATCTCTTGAAAAAGCGTGAAAACGCAGTAAAATCTCAAGAGCTATAGCACGAGGACTCCCAACACTTGAAGGTGCGGTAAAAATCTGAGGATGGCTGCCAGGGGCGGGGCTTAGGGAGAGGGCAGTCATTGGCTGGGGGCAGTATGACCCAGAGACCAGTGATTGGTTGCTACTAAGAAAGACAGATCAGAAACAAAACTGATACTGATTTTTTCTTAAACCGAGGATTCCCAGCCTGACGACAGGGAATATTCATGAGCATGTGAATCCATGCCAGACCCCATGCTGGAGAACTGATCTAATCTATCTATTTCTTATATAGCGCCATTCCCCCTTAACACTCACAAGACAGACAACAAAAAACAAAGGAGCAGAAAGTGGAAAGGAGGAGAGACAGGAAAGAATGGGCAAATTTAGCCTGTACATGTGACAAAAATGTGAGTTTTTAGGTATTTGTTTAATTGAGCGGTAGTCACGCATCCTTTGAGATCATCTGGCAGTGGGTTCACAAGACTCGTGCCCATGTATTAAAACTTGAAACACCAATCTTTTTTTAGTTGACATCGAGGTTGATGGACTAAGATGCTTTTGTTAGAGCGCAATTCCCGCCTGAAGGGAATCCTCTAGACTCGTGATGAGAGGTAAAACAGGGGCTTCTTCTGTCAAACATTTGACCAGAAGAATGGTGCCTTTAAACTGGACTCTGACTGATCGAAAGCTAGTGCAGTTTTCTGCATGCCACAGACACATGGCACTGATGACTGATACCACAGACAGCACGTAGTGCTACAATTTGAATCACCTGTAAGCTTTTCAGGTTTGCCTGGGAAGTTCCGACCAATAGGCTATTGCAGCAGTCCAATTTTGAGTTAATGATGGCTACTGCGAATATAGACGTGTTAGACTGACAGATAAGGAAAAATCCGTCATAACAAGTGGATATAATAAGAGCAGGAGGATTTGAAGTGGGAGACATGTTTTTTAAAAGACAAGTGAGAATCAAAAACTACCCCCAGTGTTTTGACATAGTCAGACACCTTAATGTCGTGACCTGCAATACAAAAGCTGTTATATGATGCATCCAGCTGATTCAACTTATGTGGCGTATCTAAAATGAGCAGCTCAGTTTTCTTGTTGTTTAAAGCCAGAGAGTCCATGGCCATCCAGATCTGTATAGCTCTGAAGACTTAATTAACCCTGTCTAGATCTTTACTGTAGATGCCTGATAATTCGAACACAATCTGGGTGTGGGCTGCGTAATTTGCAAACCGTAACCCTGAAGAGAGTAGGTGGTCGCATAGCAGCCTGATGTACGCATTAAACAGATGTGGCGACAGACAGGATCCTTGGGGCACGCCACACAAAAGGGGGGCCATTTGTGATTGCGCACTGTCCTTAGTCACGTATGCAGTTCTTGGTCAAAGAAATTATCTGAACCAGCAGGCCGCAGAGGTTGTACAGCCGTCAACTTTGATTAGTCTGTCAAGAGCATGATCAACCAAGTCAAAAGCAGCTGACAGATCTAAGAGAAGTAACAGTGCCAAGCCGTCCGTCAATTATGCCTATGTTGGATTTAAGATCCAAAAGTGCAGTTCGGTCAGGTGGTTCATACAGAACCCTGATTGTCTTGGAGCAAGAAAGTTATTTTGTTCTACAAACTTTTGATATCGAGAATATGCCACTTTGTCAAGTATTTTGCGTACAAAGGGGACATTTGTAATCGGCCTGAAATTTCCAGGATACTTAGGATATACATTCTCTTTTTTTAATAAAGGAATAATCCATGCCACTGATGTGGATCTGGTACAGAGGATTCAGAGAAGGGATGGTTGATAAAGATGGTCGCCCTGGGCACAAGAGAGCTCAAACTCTTCAAACAAGGCAGCAGGAAAGCGGTCCCCTTTACACAATGTTGGTTTCATCATGAGCACTATCTCAGATACCACTCTTACAGACACTTTGTTAAAAGCAAAGGGGGTGAGGGGGACACAAGCATTTGTGTTGCAAGTAAACAATCACATTTTCAGTGGTGTGGAGAGGGTTCAATTGATTTGCAATGCATTGTTGGTGCAAATGAATTCTTTTAACAAAACTTGTCAGTCATCTGACACCACTTGTTAACATTATGGCATTGCTTTAAATAAAAGCAACAATTTTGGATTGGCAAATTCTCCCAGATAGAGAAAGAACTTTCATTAAGAGTTAAACATTTGTTATCTACCTTATTTTAGTTTGGCTATTAAGTGACCCTATAGAGTCACCACCAAGCAAAAAGGTTTAAGTTACTTAGCAGTAACTGTTCTCCAGCATGGGACAGGCATGGATTCACATGCTTATGAATATTCCCTGTCGTCCGGCTGGGAATCGTTGGTAAAAGAAAAAACAGTTTCACTTTCACTTACAAAGAACAAGTTACTTACCAACTGGTAACTTTCTTTCGATTGGATGTTCCTCCAACGTATTCCACATCTTTGACATGTAATGTCCACAGCTGTGTAATTCGGAAACTTTTTCGGTAGAGGGCGTCCTGCGTCAAGGGCTCAGGTCGATGTCCCTTAAAGGCCTCAGTCGAGGGTGACGTCACCGGATGTTATAAATAGGACGTACAGCGCCCATAGCCTCAGTTTATGTTTTTTCCTCCATAACGTGTGACATGCACAAATCCAATGCCTGCTTGACTGCACATAACCTAGCGGAAACGCAAGCTGCAATCGCATAGGAAATTCTTCAGAGGGGCAGGCTGGGAGGGCGATGAGGAATAGTTGGAGGAACATCCAATCGAAAGAACGTTACCAGTTGGTAAGTAACTTGTTCTTCGAATGGACTGTGTCCTCCAACGTATTCCACATCTTTCACAGACTCCCAAAGCAGTACCAGAAAATGGTGGATGGAAAAGAATTGAGTACCCAATCAGATGGCAGAATAAAGAACCGCCTTACCAAAGGCCATATCTTGACCATGGATTGTATCCAGGGAGTAATGTTGCACAATGGTGTGGATAGAAGCCCATGTGGCTGCATCAAATATTCTTTACAGGAACTAGCCTGGAAGTAGCCACGCCCCTAGTGGAATGAGCTTGCAACTCTTCCGGAGGGACCTTGCCCGCCAAACGGTAACATTCAGTAATGGTGAGGATAATCCACCTGGACAAGGTCTGTTCTGTCACAGCCTGGCCCAATCGGTGACCAGCATACCCCACAAGGAGTTGATCATCCACTCTGACCCTGGACATCCTAGAAATATAAAAGCTCAGAGCTCTCCTAGGGTCCAACCTATGGAATCGCCCCTCTTCGTACCAGCATGAGGAAGAGGATAGAAAACAGGAAGTACCACTTTCTGGCTTAAATTAAATTCAGACACTACCTTAGGTAGAAAGGAAGGACATACCCTCAGTACAACCCTGTCCTTGTGGAACACAGTAAAGGGCGGCTTAGATGAAAGTGCCTGCAATTCACTCATTCTGCGAGCGGAAGTAACCGCAGCCAAGAACACTGTCTTGAAGGACAATAATATCAAAGGACAAGAGTGCAAAGGAGCACCATAAGAACCTTCAAAACCAAATAAAAATTCAAATCCCAAACCAGCACCTGGAAAGGGGATGGCGGGAACACATTGAGTCCTTTAAAAAATTGGGAAATCAAATGAATCTTAATGTAAGAACATTCTTCAGATGAGCGCTTGAATATAGACAGTACGCTTAATGGTACCCACTTGAAGGCCCCTGTGGGCCAAAGAAAGTAAGAAAGACAAAACCACTGGAATGGAACACTGAAAAGGATCAATATTTTGTCCTCTGCACCAGTCGCAAAATTTACAGCAACGGTACAGGGATTTAGTTGCTGGCCTCCTGGCCTAAAGCAACCATCCATCACGTCATCCGGGAGGTCCCAATCCTTGTACCTCAACCTTTCAGATACTAAGCATGACCGCTGGATGGAGAACCTGACCCTCCTCACGTGAGAGCAGATCCTCTCGGTAGGGAAGACGGCGTGGAGGGCAGATGGACATTTCTAGAAGGTCCGGGTACCACACTCTCCTGGCCAAATCCAGAGCAATGAGGATCATGTGGGATCCGAACCTCCGTAACCTCCTCAACACTTGAGGAATGACGGGGTCTGTAGGAAACGCGTACAGCAGTGGGAATGACCAGTCCACTACAAATGTGTCTCCTAAGGCTCCTCTCTGAGGAAATGCCTTTGAGCAGAATCGCACTTCCGGTTGGCACTGGTGGCGAAGAGATCCACTTGTGGGGTTCCCCAAAGGGCGAAGATCTCCAGAAGGACTTCCTGAGCCAACTCCCACTTGTGAGAGATTGCGCTCTGCCTGCTCAGAGCGTCCGCTGCCGCATTTTCCTCTCCGGCCAGATGAACTGCCAAGAGTCACATTTCCTGCTGGATTGCCCAGAACCAGAGCTGCATTGCCTGTCTGCACAACGGGAGTGACCCTACCCCCACTTTATTGTTGAGGTAATGCAGGACCACTGTTGTCCGTCGTGATCAGGACTCGTCACCCACACAGACGCAGAACAGCCTTCAGGGCCAGCCTGATGGCCCTCAGCTCTAACAGGTTGATGTGGAGTTTGGACTCCGACGGAGACCAATGACTGCTGACGGTCAAGTCTGCAGCATGCGCACCCCATCCTGTGAGGGAAGCGTCCGTCACTACAGTCACCTCTGGCCACGGTTGCCAAAACGGCTCCCCCTTCACCAGGTTCCCCTCGTTGTCCCACCACAAAAGATCCTGGGAGACAGAGTGGAATCTGAATGGGATCAGACATCTTGCCTGAGAACTGCGACCACTGCATCTTGAGAACCCACTGCAGGGATCTCATCCTCAGCCTGGCCTCTGGCACCAGAAAAATGCAGGATGCCATGAGGTCGAGCAACCTTAAGAATTTGAAAGCCGGGGGACTTGTCCACCATCTGCACAATGTGATGAGCCCTCACCTTGGGAGGCGAAAACTTCCCCAAGAACGCGTACAACACAGCCCGATGTACTGGAGCTGTTGGAAAGGTGTCAGATGAGACTTCTTGAAATTGAGGGAGAAGCCCAGCCTGTGGAGGGAGCGGTAGGTGAGACCGAGGTGATCCAATGCTTGCTCGGGAGAACGCGCACGGATCAGCCAGTCGTCCAGGTAGGGGTAGACGTGAATCCCCCCCTCGCCAGAGATACACTGCCACCACCAGCCTTAGCTTGGTGAAGACCCTCAGACTGGAGGTCAATCCGAATGGCAGGACCCGAAACTGAAAGTGCGAGTCGCCCGCCGCAAACCTCAGGTACTTTCTGTGCTAGGGATGAATCGGCACATGAAAGTAAGCATCCTGTACGTCCAGAGACACCAACCAATCCTGACGTTGAAGGGCTTGGGGGACTTAAAAAGAGTGACCATCGTGAACTTGTCCTTCCTGAGAAATTTGTTCAACCAACGCAAGTCCAGGATGGGTCTCAATCCCGAGTCTTTCTTTGGGAACAAAAAATGAAGGGGAATACCATCCCTTGTTCCACTCCGCTACAGGCACCAGTTCTATAGCGCCTTTCTCCAGCAAGGTCAAGATTTCCTGAACAAGGAGCAGATCCAGAAGCTTCAAAGAGAGATTCCCCGGTGGACTGTTGTGAGGCAGCTTTAGGAAGGGAAGGCAGAAGCCGTGGGCGATTGAATCCAGAAACAACGCATCCAAAATAATGGCTCGCCATTTTTCGAGATGCTGTGACAGTCTGCCTACAACCGGCGAACCATGGGACATGGCCTTATGACTGTTTAGGAGCGGCTGCGGCAGCGCCTGAAGGCAAAAAGGCATCTGTCTGAGCGGCTTTGGCACCTCAATTTCCTCGACCACCACGGGTACTTTTACGCTGACCCCTTTGACTGGCAGATCCTCTCATTCTACCAAAGGAGTAGTAGTAACAAAAAGAGCCTCCCCTCCACTGCTGTCCCGTAGGAGGAAAAGGCGGAGGTTGACACACAGCTGCGCTTAAAGATTTTGCTGCAGCTTTTGAGGTCTGCAACCACCTCAAGGCTCTTGTCAGCCTTGCTGCCAAACAAATGCGCGCCATCAAAGGGCATGTTCAGAAGACGGGCTTGCACATCCGGAGCAAAACCCGACTTCCGCAACCACGCAAATCTGCGAACAGCGGTGCTCGCAGCCATAGACCGGCTAACACTGCCGACATGTCCAAACCCGACTGAAGGGATTCACACATGGCATCCTTGCTATCTTGCACGAGAGCAAGGAACCCACGCCTTTCTTCCCCCTCGGGAATATGCTCAGCCGGAAGAGAAACACAGTTCCACAGAATGGGTGAAAATCTTGCCAAGGCACAAGTGGAATTGGCCGATGTTAGCGTCATACTCCACGCACCACACACCGCAGTCTGATCACGCCCCCATAAGATTAACGCTGAAAAGATATCGGAGTCACTCGGGCTTATGGAAATGGCGATACCCGGCGTTCCTATTCAAGGATAAGAGATTGACACGGGAGATCACAGAAGAGATAGGGGCTTTATATTACGCAAATAAATCAGCGGACACAATTCTGCAAATAAACAGGGGGGTTTTAAGGCGGCAATAAGGGGGAAAATTATAGCCATCAAGGCCCGGCTGGACAGGGAAATGAGAGTAGAGGAAGTAAAACTGGAAGGGAGGCTTAAACAGATAAAAAGCCAGATGGGACCGGGGACAAACCGGGAGACAAGGAGTGAATATAAGGCAGTGAGGGGTCAATTACATAAAAATACAGACCAGAGCGGCTGAGCGCACTTTTCTATCCCTTAAACATTCTATCCCTTAAACAGAAGTATTCTATAAAAGCAAACAAGTCAGATAGACTACTAGCCAGATTGCTGAGGAGAGAGAAGGCAAAAACTACACTACAAATAAAAACCTGGGGGGGGGGGGGGAGCGGAGGGGGACTAGTACCCGCACAGAGGATATCAAAATATCAAAAGAGTTTGTTATACATTACACCAAACTCTATAGGTCGGACAACCCGCTGCCCAAGCACAGGAGCGGTACTTCGAAGGCATTAGCTTCCCAGGCATAACCCAACAAGAGAATCCATGGGCAATAAAATGACTGCCCACCAATAAATCCATAGGACACGGCAGGTTCACAACTGAGTTTTACAAGAAACGCAGGGAATCCCCAAAATCACACTTGACAGCTTTGTTTAACCAGATAGGCGCGGTGGGGGCCATTACACAAACCATGGAAGAGACGAAAGTAGTCCTCATCCCGAATAAGGCTAAAGACTCAACAGGATGCGGCTCCTATCAACCCATTGCCTTAATTAACGTAGATGCCAAGATCTATACGAAGATACTGGCAACTAGACATAAGGGAGTAACTTTAATTTAAAGGTTATAAGGACGTTACTTTAACTTACTAAGAATGTAAGGATGTTAACTTAATCCATTTGAGAAAGTGAGGAGAAAAACTTTTTTGTTACAATTTCAAGAATAAAACAAAACATGTATTAAGCAAATCAAATGCAGCAATAAGATTATTTATTGGAGTTAGAAATGAACAGCTGATACAATCAATTCTCACTATATGCTAAGTGAAAATTAGGAGGGCGCAATGAATTTGGTCTCCTCCATTTTGTGTGTGTGTGATGCTGGAAATGCATCGGAGGGACAGGGCCTCTGTATCCTTTTCCTTTACTTTTTTATCGTGTGCTCTGTCGTGTTTTACGCGCAGGGGTTCATATGGGACTCCTGGCGGTACAGCTCTCTCTTTTGGTTTGGTGAACAGTCCCGCGGGATACCCTTATGGCACCCATGGGTAGGTGTAAAACCCTGTGCCCCTAGTGTATGTTTTTAGGGCACCTGTGTGAGACCCACAGAGCAGGGTACGGGCTGGTGGCAGCTCCGTGCTGAAATGACTGGTGCCCCGAGCGTCCTCCATTTTGGGATGCCCAGGCCCTGTCATTGGAATCGGTAGATTCCCGATGGAGACAAAATGGCCCCCATGGCCTCTTGCCTTCCATCAACTGTTACCTTGATCTTCCCGAAGTCTCGGGAAGCCCTGCCTCTGTCCCTTCCCTCTGACTGGCTACTGGGTGGAAGTTCTCCATATGGTAGTGTGGGGAAGTGCCGACCAGACTGGCTGGAGCCTTCTCAACAACCGTATGTTTTGGGTACACCTGTGAGTGGGACCTGGGTGAATGGAGTGTGTGACGAATATACATTCTATGTTGTGGCTGTCTAGTATCTGGTGTTTGACACAATGGTTGAGACAGCCCTGCCCGAAACCGGTAAGAATGCAGCTTGGAGTGTTGAATGGTTTGGTACTTGTCCCAATACACATAACTTGCTGCGAGTGTCTGGAGAGAAGTGAATGGCCTGAATGCCCCGTGTGTGCCCCGTGTCCCCTGATTGGCTGCCTGCCTGCATGAATGCCCATAGTCGTGATTGGATGCTTGAGTGTAACCCAGCGGAATGAATGGGAGATCAACAGTATATCTGGGGAGCTCTCACTGCTAGGAATCGTGTTCGGAAGCTGAGTCCACTACGACGAGTAACTGGAGTAACTGAAGCTTAACCTTGAGCCCTGTTGGATGTGAAGAATTGTTGTTGCTCTCCTTCACTATCTGAAAGCTGCTGTGCTGCAAGGACTGACCCAGAGAGGACCTGGTAAGGCGCCCTCTTCCAGAACTACGAGGGACCATCGTGCACAGCTGATCTTTGCCTAAGCTCTCTGGTAGACAGACCTTCGACAGGCTGCCGACCCGATACGGGGATTGCTGCGGAACTCCAAGGAGAAGCGCCCGGACTGTTGTCCACCACTGTCGCCGACCACCATCGCCGACTGGAGCCGCCGTGCTCCTGTTGCCTAAGAACTTCATTGATCCAAGGACGTTCTCCTCCGCATCGTCGCCGCTGAATCCCGCTGGAGAAGGCCTCACCGTCAACGTGCCGAGGAGCATCCACCGGTGGGTTTGCCGCCACCCAAAGACCACAGAGACGCTGACGACTCGACGCCCTTGCTGGGCCACAGTTCAACTCTTTGCGGTCCAGAACTATCGACACCGAGGTGCCCTGCAGGCCTCTCCCTTGCAGGACGTTTACGCTTCCCCGTCAACGAGCACCGCTAGGAACGACGCGGCAACTTCACCGTCGTAGCTCACCCTGTTCTCCATCAGACGTTCGACGACCCGTGGCTCCTGCCTGAAAGGGAGGACACTCAAGAAGGGCCGTCAATTCCCTGATGCGGAATGCTACGCCACCAAGGTTCTTTGGGGTTACAGAACTGTTGGAAAGTCTAGTGTGAACAATATATGGACTGGGCTTGTATCTTTTCACTACAGGTTGCCCAGGTGGGGGGATCTCCGCACAGAACTGTGTTTAACGGTAGTTACCACTGTTCTGCCTATTGCTCAACCACCTTGCTTTCCTTCCTCTCTCTACTGCTGGTTTCCTCTTTATTTTGATCTGTGCGTCATTCTGACCGTATGCACTTTAATGAGATCTGATAACGTTAGTGGTAACACTTTAGAATTTTATATATTTGTCATTGTTGATTTTCGGAGTACAAAGTGAGTTATTGTGATTGTGTACATGACTGAATATTAATTATATAAAGACTGTGTTTTAACCGATACAGTTTGTGGACATTCCTTCGTGGGTGCTTGGGGACTACACTGTACTTAAGAACCAGCTCGTATCACCTCCTGAGAAGCTAGGCCTTGATTGCTCGACTAAGTCTACCAATACTAGAGAATCTTGGCAGGGGTCTCTGTGTCTCTTCTCTACCAAATAGAGAACAGAAGTACAGATTCCCCCCGCCCTCCTCCCTCCGGTCTTTACAGTGTGCATTTCAGATCTTTCCACAAGTCTGATCAGCCTCAGATTTGGGAACCGAAGTGCTGCCCTACAAACAATAAAAAAAACTTGAAAATCTAAAACAAATACTAAAATATAAAGGCTCGCCATTTGACTGTATAAAGGCTGGAAAAAAAGGTAATCCTTTTCTCTCTTATCCTGACAACTAGACTAGACCTTATCCTCCCATGAATTTTCCAAATAAACCAGTGAGGTTTTGTTAGGGGTCGACAAACCAGCGATAATATCAGAAGAGTTGCGCATCTCATAGAAAAAGCTAACAAGAAAGAAATACCAGCTCTCATCATAACCTTTGACGCAGAGAAAGCTTTTGATCGGGTGGAGTGGGGGTTTCTGTTTGCAACCATAAAAATGGTGGGCCTTGGGAACAAATTCTTGGCTAGGGTTAAAGCTAATTATCAACACCCATGGCCAGCTAACGAAACCAGTCACAGTTCAACAAGGCACAAAACAAGGATGCCCTTTTCACCCTTGCTTTATACAATACACTTGGAGCACCTGTTGGCTTCAGTGAGAGCTAGTGAGAGAATAGCAGGAGTGACATCCGGGGGAAGGGTACACAAAATAGCCGCATTTTTGGACGACATGCTACTTTCAGTAACTTGCCCAGAGACCTCCCTGAGGGCAATAGACAATGAGATGCAGCAATTTGGGGCAGTGGCAGGGCTAATAATAAATGCACACAAATACAAAGTTTTCAATTTGACAGTCCCAAAGGAAGTAGAGCGTGAACTCAAGACGGGATCTCGATATAGATGGGTCGAGAACACCATTACGTACATAGGAATTAAATTAGCTAAAATCGACGGAAGGGATTTACGAGCCAAAATATCCGCCCCTAGTAGAAGTTGTTAAGAGTAAATTGATCGATTGGGGTCCCTTGTCTATATCTTTGCTGGGCAGAATAAATGTGCTAAAGATGGTGATACTCCCCCAGGTGTTCTATTATTATTCGGCTCTTCCAATGCATGTACTCACCTCCCTATTTAAGGCAATTCAAAAACATACAAGTAGATTTGTAGGGAATAACAGAAGACAGAGGGTAGCTAAACAGGTTATAATGAAGCGTAGGAGTAAAGGGGGGCTGGGGGAACTGGATTTCTAAGCCTACTATTTGGCAGTGCAAATTAGAGTGATTAGAGACTGGCAGAAGGGCAACTGGGGCAAGATCTGGACACCAATGAATCGGGCTGTGGCGGGTGAGAACTTGCAAGAGGTACCATGGAAGCCCAAGGCAGAGAGACTGGCCAAGATGTATAGCAGCACAATACTCTCTCTCTCTCTCTCTAGTAGGAGAATCCTGGGACGAATCTATTAAACGCGCCTACATCACCTCCTTCCCATCCCTGCTGACACCGATCTTCGTCAATACACAATTCACCCCCGGGCGGATGGGCACTGCCTTTAATAAATGGCAGATGGGAAGGTGCCAATGGATCAGAGAGCTGTTAGAAGGGGCACAGGTGAAATCCTTGAATCAGTGTAAGGCAGACTTCAGGGTGGGAGATGGGGGACGCTTTTGATGCACACAAATGAAGCACTGGGCTCCAAAAACAACTTATGAAACAGGCGGCGATGTGCGAATTAACCCCCTTTGAGAAACACCTAATCACCGACCCTGGCAACAGGCGAGTAGTAGCACCAATATATGCACACATAAAAATGGGGGAGGACCCGGCCCAAATGAGGTACATTAAACGATGGGAAGCGATGTCAGCCCACACAATGGAGGAAACTGACTGGGCCTGGCTCTGATAAGACTGGACAGAGTCCTAGAAGACTTCCCCTTAAAAGCGGAGCGCAAGGTACATGTCATCTTGATGATGGCGGGGGCACTGACATTAGCACAAAGATGGACATCTAAGGATCCCCCAATGGAGCACGAGTGGGTAGGGGAAAATAGGGAACATTGCGGCGCTTGAATGGTTAACCTACTCCCTGCAAGGGGACCATTGAAGCTTCCTGACAAACTGGTCGAGGATTCTGGACTTCTTACAGGACGGGCTTAGGAGCTCCTGGTGCCCAAGGAGAATGCCCCTCTTGGGAGTGGTGTGATCTTCCCAGCTCTCTCAAATCTGCGGGAGGAGGGGGGGACCAGTGGGTGACCAGGACTTGTACAGGCAGCATAATCTCCCCGACATGGACGAGGCGGGTCATACAGGAATAATGGAAAGCACCACGTACCATTTCCGGACCAGGGGTGGAAGGGGGCAAGGGAGGATTTCAATTAACATGGAAATTTATTGTTTAAAAATGCAAATAAAAAGTTACTTTAAAAAAAGAATGCTCCAAAAGGTAGGACACCAAGGTTATGGTCTGGTGGCCTTTCCCCGAGACACAGAAAACAAAGAACGGATCAATAACTGTAGGATTCCAACTGTAGGGTCATGGTCCTTTCCCCTAGGAACCTTCTTCCAGGGTGTTCCTCTCCTCTTGGGGCCTCTCAGGCCTGTACTTGTTTGAACAAAAATGTCAATAGGCAGTTCACAAGAATATCCTCCTTATGCTTTTCCTATTTAGTCTACCAAATTGGCAAACTCCCTTTGCCAAGCGTAGAATTTGTTGCACTGTGTTCCCTTCAATTTTTTTGGGAACGGGGCCTAGACTTGCAATATAACTGCTTTGTTCACTCTCCTGCCAAGCAGTTATCTTTTCATGAAACTTCCCATTTGGGTGCTGCCCCCAGACTTGCACATTCAATCCAGCTTAGTATACTCTCCTGACAAACCTTTGTGCTCTCATGGACTGCCCCTCTATGGGTGCGACTTCCACACTCTTAACATTCACACTTGCTTAGTTTATTCTCCTGCCAAGTAACAGTTCCAACATAGGCTCTCTCTCTTTGGGTGCGGATCCCAGACTTGCAATGTTCGGTTTGACTTTTGTTTCTGGTTTTCAAATGGATGCATGTCCCAGACTCTCACCCAGTTCCCAGTGTCCCATACCCCCCTTCTGCGGCCTCCGGACCTCCTACACCACTCTGATAAACCGCATACCAGTTTGCTTCCCACTGGATGGTACCAGCATTTTCCAAGCAGCCGCAGCTTCTCTGGAGGCTCTGGTCACGTTCCAAGCTTCATTATGGCCGGCAACGGCTTTCCTGACAATGGATTCTTCCTGCCGGTGTGTCCTTTCTGCTGGGCGCTTACGGGAGCGTGCTCGCAATCTCATCTTCCACCGCTCTCAGCTTACCTCGAGCTGGCTCTCATCCTTCTCGACGCGGCACAGTTTGCCGGTTTTCTCCTTTGAGAATCTCACCTTCATTGCATCCAAGCTGCCTGACATTTAAACTCCAGCGTTGAGAAAGGGATTTGCATTGGACCAATCACATTCTTTGGGAAACTAGAGCGCTCATTCTGCTTTTCGATAGTGATCCTTGAACTCCGGATCATCATCATCACCACCTCAGTCATTCAGAAGCTAGAATGCTCATTCAGTTTCTCCCTAGTGATCCTTGGACTCCGGATCATCTTCTCAGTACATGTCAGAGTCAGATATAACATACTTTGAATTTTCTAAGGTTTAAACTTTGTCAAGTATATTAGATTGACTAACCTGGCTATAACAGATATCGGCCTTATGAAAAGAGGGCAGGGGAGGATTGAACATTGTAGAGCAGTTTTGGGATACTAATGCAGGGGCATACCGCGTTCTCTGAACATAGTCATCCCTAATCCAATAAGGGGGTTCCTCCCCCATGTGAGCCTCCTTCAGCGCACCACCCCCAGGGGGACTATTGTACCGTGGATGCACATCCCTGGCCCATGGGAGCGGTCTCCCCCTAGGGGAGAAGAGACAACATCCTCATATTGGTGACAAAGCCCAATCCACTCCAAAAGCAGAAAAAAACAGCAAGTCAGAGTAGGGTTGATGACGCACAGGTAGGCTAGCAACCAGAGAGGCACGTGTATATAAAGGCCTACCTGTCAATCAAAGCTTCTTTAAAATGACAACCTATTTTTAGTCAGCTTTTCCAGACCCACCTGAAGAGGAAGCTATCCCAACCTGCTGGGACGGAAGGGGAGCAGAACGGCAGAGAAGAACAAGTTACTTACCAACTGGTAACGTTCTTTCGACTGGATATTCCTCCAACTTATTCCTCATCTTAGATGGATTCGCACAGCTTTAGCTGCTTATGAAATGTTTCCTCAGCAGAGGGCGCCATGCATTGGTGTCGGCGAGTCAAAGTCCCTCGAAGGGCTCCGTCGAGGGTGACGTCATCGGGTATACAAGTAGCACGCGCGGCGCCCGTTGGCCTCAGTTCTGTTTTTTCCCCTCTTGCTGTATAGATAGTGTAGGTAGCCAGGTGTCAGCCTTGTGAGAGTTGAAGTGGTAAAAACACCGGAAAATCTACAGAGGGGTAGGATGGAGGGCGATGAGGAATACGTTGAGGAACATCCAGTCAAAATAACGTTTCCAGTTGGTAAGTAACTTGTTCTTCGAATGGAGTGGGTCCTCCAAAGTATTCCTCATCTTAGATAGACTCCCAAAGCAGTGTAAAAAGATCTTTGGAGGAGGGAGTAGATTTCTAAAATGATATAGCTGAATACAGCACTGCTTTACCAAAAGCAAGCTCTTTAGAGTGGGAAGCATCCAGATGACATGCATTACTTACCGTAAAAGCATTTGATGATTGTATCTGCTTAGATTCACATGCTGTGCATATGGTCCGACATCCAGTGGTAACCAAGTATTGCATCTTGTCTTTCGGGGGACCGAAAGGGGACGTCGGCATAGGCGTGTCTGAAACACTATCCCTATCGTGACATGTGTAGTACCCAAAATCCCTCACGCGCCGAGGTCCCTCCGATTGTATTTTTTCTGCCATGAGGGAGCCCAAGGCTATGGTGAGTACATAAAGAGAGAAAGTAGTAAGAAGTCCATGTTCCTTCCACCCCGAGCAGGGAGGCAGGGAGGGCGCATGTGAATCTAAGCAGATACAATCATCAGAAATGCTTTTACGGTAAGTAATGCATGTCTTCTGATGCTTGTTAATCTGCTTAGAATCACATGCTGTGCATAGACTAGCGAGCAGTACCCGGAGTTGGAGGTGGGTTGTGAGAAGGAACAGTAGAAAAAAGATGTCTTAGTACTGCTTGTCCCACCTGAGAATCAGACCTAGAATGAGTGTCTAGGCAATAGTGTTTTGTAAAGGTGTGTACAGAACTCCAGGTTGCCGCTTTGCAAATGGACTCTAGGGGAACATTTGCAATGAATGCTATGGATGCCCCAGTGCCTCGAGTAGAATGTGCTCTAGGCTTGAAGGGCAGTTCTCTCTTTGCCAGAGTGTAACATAGTGTGATGCATTTGACAATCCACCTTGATATTGCTGATTTAGAGACACGGTCCCCTTCTCTACCAGCTGCCACTGAAACAAAGAATTGTTTAGTTTTCCTCAGTGGTTTAGTTCTATCCATGTAGAACATGACTGCCCTGCGCACATCTAGTGTGTGAAGGCTTCTTTCGGCCATGTTAGTAGGTCTCTGGAAGAACGTGGGTAGTTCAATTGACTGGTTCACATGGAACTTCGAAATACATTTCGGCGCAAATCTGGGATGAGTGCGCAGAACTACTTTATCTTTGTGGACTCTAACAAAGGGGTCCAAGACCGAGAGGGCCTGTAGTTCGCTAACTCTTCTGATAGAAGGGATAGCTACTAGAAAGGCTGTCTTGTAAGTCAGGTCTTTCAGACTAGCTTTATGCATAGGCTCAAAAGGGGGTCCCATGAGCCTAGTTAAAACCACATTTAGATCCCACCCAGGGGCTGGGTGAGTGATGGGGGATACATTCTTTTAACCCCTTCCATAAAGGCTTTAATCACAGGTATTTTCCACCACGACACCTTCTGCTGTGACGTGGTGTAGGCTGACAACGCTGCTAGATGAACCTTTAAGGAATTGAAGACTAACCCAGAGTCCAACAGATGGGTTAGATATAACAATGTGTGAAGGCGAACAATCGGTGGGATTGACGCCTTTGGAACTGCACCAAATGACAAAACGTTTCCATTTGCTGGCATAGCAATAACGTGTGTTAGGCTTTCTTGCCTCCCTCAGTATGTCCATGCATCTTTGAGGGAGTTGCAGATGTCCAAACTCTATGACTTCAGGAGCCAGGCTGCTAAGTTCAGAGTTTGTGGGCATGGGTGCAGAGTCTCCCCACTGTCCTGAGACAACATGTTGTACGGGCAGGGCAGCTTGACTGGTGGGGAGAGGGACATTTCCATCAGGTGCGCGAACCAGGGTTGGCGGGCCCACATGGGAGCCACCAGAATCATGGTGACTGGTTCCTGGTGCATCTTGTGCACTATCTTATTCAGAAGGGGAGTCGGGGGGGGGAAAAGCGTAAACAAATTTCCCCGACCAAGTTATCCAGAGACCGTTCCCCTTGGATCGGTTCTGGGGGTACCTGGAGGTGTAATCTGGGCACTGGGCGGTCTCCTGAGTAGCGAACAAGTCGATCTCTGGAAACCCCCATTCTGCGAAGACGTTGGATACAATGTCTTCATGTAGACGCCATTCGTATTCTTCTGGCAGAGGAAAATCTCTGCTGAGTAAGTCTGCCAGAAGATTGAGTTCCCCTGGAACATGTTGGGATATCAGGAACATCTTGTGTTTGAGAGCCCATATCCAGATGTTTTGGGACAGCTTGGATAGCCCTGGAGAGTGAGTGCCCCCCTGCTTGTTCAGATAATACATTGCTGTTGTGCTGTCGGTTTGGACCAGCACGTCCTTCCCTTGCAGTTGCTCCTGAAAGGCCTTCAATGCTTTGAACACTGCCAGTAGCTCCAGTAGGTTTATATGGTTGGACGCTACCTGAGGGGACCACACTCCGTGCGCTGTTTGTTGAAGCAGGTGAGCCCCCCACCCTGTGAGAGATGCGTCTGTCGTGAGAGTGGCTTCCACTGCAGTGGTGGTGAAGGTTTTCCCCTTCAAGAGGTTCTCCCTCGACCACCACTGCAGAGAGAGAACGAGGGCTGGCGAGACAACTAACAGATCTTCCCATTGTCCGCTGGCCTGTCACCACTGGCTGTTAAGCCACTCCTGCATGGGACGCATGCGCAGCCGCGCGTGGGGGACCAAGTATATGCATGACGCCATCATCCCTAGCAAACGCATACCTTTGCGTACCGTCACCTTCCGACTGGCTACATACTGAGGAACTTGAGAGAGCATGTTCTGAACCTTCTCGCTGGAAGGGAAGACTAGACCATCTTCCGTGCGAATTAGAGCCCCCAGGAACTGTTTTACTTGGCTGGGGACTAAGCTGGATTTCTTTTCATTGATAGAAAATCCTAGGCTGAACAGTAGGTCTACTGTCTTTTGGGTGTTCGAAAAACAAACGTCGAACGAGTCCTCCGTGATGAGCCAATCGTCGAGGTAAGGGTAAACTGGAACTGAAAGTCTGCGCAGATGTGCTGCTGCCACTTCCAGGACCTTGGTAAACACCCATGGCGCCGAGGCTATGCCGAAGAGGAGTACCTTGAACTGGTAGTGTTTGTCCTGAATCACGAACCTTAGGAATTTTCTGTGCGCTGGCAGCATTGAAATATGAAAGTTTGCATCTTTCATATCCAATATTGTCATGAAGTCCCCTTGTTTTAGCAATGGGATCACCTCTTGAAGTGTTACCATGCGAAACTTCTGGGGCTTTATGAACAGGACGCATGGTGAGATCCTTTTTGGGTACAAGGAAGTATATTGAATAAATACCCTTGTTTACCTGAAGAATCGGGACGGCTTCTATGGCGTCCTTTTCCCAGCAGCGCCTCCACCTCTTGGACCAGGATCTGCAGATGTTCCGGTGAAAGGCGTCGATGCTTCGGCGGTCTGAACTGTGGGGGTCGGGCGAATTCCACGCAATAACCGTGGGCGACCGTCTTTAATACCCACTGGTCTGAAGTTATCCCCTCCCATGCCTTGAGGAAAGATGTTAATCGCCCCCCGACCGGGGAGACATGGGAGGGGACCTGAACTTGGTGGTCATTTCTGACCCAAGGTTGACGCACCTCTGGAATTGGAGCCTCTGCCTCTATTCTTTCCGCGCTTCTGACCCCTCTGAGGGTAGTAAGTGGGGCTTGCAGCCGGTTGACTTGCCTTGAAGTTGCCGAAATTATTTTGAGCGGCGCGGGCTTGTCCTCGAAAGGACCGCCGAGAATTGCTGCCCCTCTGCGAAGAGGGTTTTTGGGAAATTTGGTGCAGTGACTTAATAGTCTCATGCTCCTTCTTGGCTGTCTCCAACGAATCGTCTACTGCCTTCCCGAAGAGGTTGGCCTCTTCTATGGGTTTATTGATGATGGATGCCTGGGTCTCAGGCCTGAAACCCGACGTGCGCAGCCACGCGTGTGTCTTTAGGAGAGTACCCTGTGCGAGAGACCTGCCTGCTGTCTCTGCAGAGTCCAGGGTATTCTTTACAACATTTTGATTGGCAAGTTTACCCTCCGAGACAATGGCAAGAAGCTTGGCTCTGGTTGGTTCCGGAACCTCCTGGAGGCCTTCCTGGAGTAGGTTCAATTGGGCGTCGTCGTAGCTTGCCAGTAACGTGTTATTGGCAATCCGGACGGTATAAGCAGCCGCCGGCGTGACGCGTTTGCCTAAGGCATATAACCTTTTGGACTCCTTGTCCGGGGGTGACACTCCCGTGGCAGGGGGAACCCCTTCTCTCTTGCGAGTGTTGGTCACCACCAGCGAGTCTGGGATTGCGTGCCCTTTGATGTAAAGCGGGTCGGTGGGGGAGGGCCGGAAGAGTTTTTCAACCCTTGGGTTCACAGCCCTCGTCTGAGCGGGTGTGAGTAAAGAAGGGGCCAGCCGTCTCTTGACAGAGCTCAAGAGGGGGATAGACTGGCTAGCCGCAGGCTTGTCATTAATAATGTTTTCCACGAAATCCTGTTCAGGCAATGCCTCAAGCGTGGCAATTTTAAAGAATTCCGCTGCTTTTTTCAACGTGCTGTTGAAAGCCATTTGATCATCCACCAGGGGAGCCTGCCTAACCAGTGTGGATGGGGGAGAGTCGAGGCAAACGATATCAGAATTGTGATCGTCCTGCTGAGTGTCCTCCCAGTTGTCCGTTGCGCCTTGATCTTCCCCATAATTGTCCTTAAAAGAAGTCTCTTCTTCTGTATAGATGTCTCTATACGTGTCCTTCTGGACATCTTCTTGATAATCAACATAGTGTTGAACATCTAGGTGTTGGGCAACTTGTGTATGAGGGTTTTGGTCTACCCGAGCTTTTTTCGGCGGAGGTTGATCAGAAACACCGAAAACCTGCTGTAGCCGATCCATTTAACCCTCAAATTGCTCCGTGGTCCACTTGGATGACCCAAATGGACCCAGCTGAGCAGGAACCGGGTCCTCCGCCCTAAGGCATTCAGAGGATCTCCTCAGGGTGCTTGAGAGGGGTACCTGGCTCTCTTCTTAAGAGTCCTCAGGATCGTCTCCCAAAACCGTGGAAAACCATTCGGCGGATTGACCCATAATTGTGGGCGAAACCGGTACAAGGCCCGCTGCCGTAGGAATTCTATTGATGCTCTTACTGATAGTTAACGAATCTTCGGGGGACAACGCCTCCGATGAGGTCTTCCCGGGTAGAGGCCTAGTTAGAGGCCTACTCGTAGTTTTCGGGCCTGCACGAGCTTTGGAAGCCTTGAAAGTCGTCGAAGTTTCTTGTTCAGAAATTTCGGCGTGTGTAGTTTGGGGAGTAGCGCCTTTCTTAAGTTTATTAAGCCCAGTCGTCATGCGCTGCTGCGGATGCGGGGAAGGCTTCGGATCAGATCGATCCGATGGCGCTTGAGTCTTCTTCGACGTCGTCGAAGAGGGCGCTTGGGTGGTGTGTTTTGTGTGGTGCGATTGTACGCCCCTGTCACCGGGTGTGGTCCCTGTAGCAAGACCGGAGTCGAGCCTAGAAGGGTTGGGGACGGGCGCGGCGGCTCTAGAATCGTCCGCCTCAAGGTCTACAACGTCCGCGTTGGGCGTTTGGTCATCCGATGTACCCCCGTCACTCTCGGCTGGTGTCGCGGCAGGGGAGGGAGGCTCCACGTGTGACATACCGTCTGCGGCCCACCGCTTCAACCGGCGCTCCTTAAGGGATTGGTTTAGGAGTTTATAAGCCGAACACCGCTTTAGTGCTCTAGGGGGAGACAAGCGTACACGAAGTGTACTCGTCTTTCCACGGATATCTGACCCTTCACAGAGGGCAGAATCTAAATGGAGCCCTTTCCATAGCAGAAGGGAAGGGTGACCAGACCAAAAAGGAAAGAAGTGGAAAAGAGGAAAGACATCTTATAGCAGTATGCCAAACCCCGAGCCTACTCTCCCTACTGTGTAGGCCGGCCAGAAGGCATGACCACGTGGAGGTCCGAACGCCGGATCTTAGGTGCCGGAATCCACAGCCGCAGGCGGTTCCCCCGTAGTCTTCGTCGAAGATGTTCTTGATAGACGAAGTGACTTAACGGGGATTAAACCGACAATTCAGTAAGATAAACAATGTCTCATGAAGAGTTCCGCTATAGGGCGACCAGTTATCTGGGCGGAAATAAACAATCTGAGGGACCTCGGCGCGTGAGGGATTTTGGGTACTACACACGTCACGATAGGGATAGTGTTTCAGACACGCCTATGCCGACGTCCCCTTTCGGTCCCCCGAAAGACAAGATTCAATACTCTGCGGTTACCACTGGATGTCGGACCATATGCACAGCATGTGAATCTAATCAGATACAATCATCAGAAATGCTTTTACGGTAAGTAATGCATGTAATCTGGATGCTTCCCAAGTAAAAGTGTGCAGCGAAGACCAAGTTGCTGCTTCACAAATAGACTTTAAGGGAACACCTCTTTGAAGGACAGTCGAAGAGGCAGTGCCTCTGGTTGAATGGGCCCTCAAGCTTTATGCTGTATCTTTTCCCACCAATCTGTAGCATTCTGAAATGCAAAGCACAATCCAACGTGATAGGATTTGTTTGGACACCGATTGACCCAACCTCCTTCCGGTGTAGCCAATGAAAAGTTGATTATTCACTCTAAGCATGGAGAGCCTAGAAATGTAAAAGCTTAGAGCTCTTCTCGGATACAGCCTGCGCAATCTTTCCTCCTCCTTACTCGGATGAGGTGGAGGATAGCACGCGGGCAGAATGATCTTCCGATTTAAATGGAAATCGGACACAACTTTAGGTAAGAACGAGGGTTTAACCCTCAATACAACTCTGTCCTTGTGGAACAGAGTATAGTGTGGCCCAGAAGACGGTGCCTGCAACTCGCTCACTCTTCGTGCCAATGTTAAATCAACCAGGAAAACGGTTTTCAACGTTAGTAGTCTTAAATGGCATGTGTGCAAAGGTTCAAAAGGGGCACACATCAAAAACATTAGAACCAGATTAAGGTCCCAAACTGGACTTGAAAAGAAGAGGGAGGAAACACATTAGTGAGTCCCTTTAAGAATTGCACTATTAAAGGAATTGTAAAATAGGAACATTCTTCCGAAGAGCGCTTGAAGATGGAAAGCGCTGCAAGATAACCTTTAATGGTCCCAACATTGAGACCTCTATGTGCCAATGATAAGAGGAAAGATGATACTTCTGGAATAGGACACAGAAAAGGATCCACATTCTTTGGCCTGCACCAGTTGCAAATCATCTTCCAGCGGCAACGGTACAAAGATTTTGTTGCTGGCCTTCCCACCGAAAGCAACACCTCCATGACGTCATCCGGAAGGTCCCAATCCATATATCTCAGCCTTTCAGATACCAAGCATAAAGTTTGAGAGTCCTGAACTCTGGATGGAGAACCTGGCCCTCCTTTTGTGAGAGAAGGTCTTCTCTCTGAGGAAGACGTAACAGAGGGCAGATGGACATATCTAGAAGGTCCGGGTACCACGTCCTCCTGGCCCAATCCGGGGCAATTAGGACGATGTGGTTTTTGAACCGTCTTAACCTCCTGATGATTTGCGAAATGACGGGGATCGGAAGGAACGCATTTATATCAGTGGGAAATTCCACTCCACCACAAACGCGTCCCCCTAGGGCTCCTCTCCGACTGCTGATTGTCAGATCGTTGGCATGAGCTCCCCACCCCATGAGTGAGGCGTCCGTTACTACTGTAATCGCCGGCCATGGTTGCCAAAAATGTTCTCCTTTTAGGATGTTCTCTGTGTAAGTCCACCACAGAAGATCCTGTCGAACCTTGTTAGGAATCTGAAGGAGATCCGTCATTTGTCCTGAGAACTGGGACCATTGAGTCTTTAGAGACCATTGAGTCTTTAGAGCCCATTGAAGGGATCTCATCCCCAGGCGTGCATCTGGCACTAGGAAAATGCAGGATGCAATGAGGCCAAGCAACCTCAAAAAGTCGTAGGCCTGGAGATTTTGGGCATTTTTGAATTTGGAAACCATCTGAAGGATGTCTTGAGCCCTCGACTTGGGAGGCAAGTTCTTTGCCAAGGATGTGTCTAGTACAGCCCCTGTGTACTGGAGCTGTTGGGAAGTTGTCATTTGTGACTTCTTGAAATTGAGGGAGAAGCCCAGTCTGTGGAGGAAGTGGTAGGTGACTTTCAGAGGATTCAGGGCTTGCTCGGCAGAACGCGCCCTGATCAACCAATCGTCCAGGTAGGGGTAGACGTGAATCCCCCCCTCTCCTGAGGCGCGCTGCCACCACTGCTTTAACTTGGGGAAGACCCTCGGGCGGAAGTCAACCCGAATGGTAGGACTCAAAACTGATAATGCAAGTCGCCAGGTATTTTCTGTGCTTGAGATGGATTGGCACATGAAAATAAGCATCCTGAAGGTCTAATGACACCAACCAATCCTGAAGTTGAAGGGCCTGAAGGATCTGAGAAAGAGTAACCATCTCAAACTTGTCCTTCCTGAGGAGCTTGTTCAAGCCTCTTAAATCCAAGATGGATCTCAGTCCCCCGTCCTTTTTGGGGATTAAAACATATGGGGAGTACCATCCTTTGTTCCTTTCAGCTACAGGTACTGTTTCTATAGGACCTTTCTCTAGCAGGGATAAAACTTCCTGCTGTAGGAGCGGGTCTGGAAGCTTTAAAGAGTCTCCCCGGTGGATTTCTTTGAGGTTGCGTTAGAAAAGGAAGGCAGTAACCCTGACTATTATTTCTAGAGCCCAAACATCTGAAGTAATGGCTCGCCATTCTTGCAGATGCTGTGACAGCCTGCCTCCTACAGGTGTCTTGTGATGCAAGTCCTCAAAGTGTTTTTGTGGAGGTTGCTGCAGCTGCTGATGGCAAAGAGGCTGCAGCTGGCTAAGCACCTTTACCTCATCCACCACAAGTGTTTTTTCTCTGGCCTCTTTGACTGGCCATTCCACTCGCCTTTCCATAGGAGGAGTAATAACGATAGGATCGTCCCCTCCAAGATTGTCCTGATGTACGAAAAGGCTGAGGCTGCCTAATAGCAGCTCCTAAAGATTTGGCTTCTGCTTTTGAGGTCTGCAACCTCTCACGGCTCTCGTCAGCCTTGTTCCCGAAAAGGTGAGACCCGTCAAAAGGCATGTTTAAAAGACGGTTTTGCACATCTGATGCGAAACCCAACTTTCGCAACCACGCAAATCTGCGCATCATTGTGCTAGTAGCCATGGACCTGCTCATGCTATCTGCAGTGTCCAATCCAGACTGAATGGATTCTTGCATAGCTTCCTTTCCATCTTCCATCTCCAACGATGGCTCGGAATCCTTCTCTTTCTTCACCTTCTGGTATGTGCTCCGCTGCCATTGCAATGCACTCCCACAGAGTGTATGAAAATTTTGCCAAGGCACATGTGGAGTTGGCCGATTTTAATACCATACTCCCGAGTGAAAATACCTTGCATGCCCAACCATCCACACGCTTGTCGTCCCTATCCGGAGGGATGGAAGGGTACGCCACCTTATTAGAAGCTGTGGTTGCCTGGACCACCAGACTCTCAGGAGTAGGGTGTTTGGACAGATAGCCGGGGTCGCTACTGGAAGGGTGGTATTTTGAAGTGAGATTTATTCACAGGAGGAATGGAGTCCGGGGTCTCTCAATTTTTGGCCACCCTATTTTGTAAGGCTACATGGAAGGGTAAAATCGGATCTTCAGTGGGAACATGATCCAATATATCAGTCAGGTCATCCTGGATGAACTGACTTGGTGGTCTAGCCCATCTTAAATAATCCACCACCTTTGTCATCAGTTGTCTGTATGAGGGACTGGCATGTTCCCCTGGTTCTGGCCTGCCAAAATCTGTTTCAGGTGATGTGTCAATTCCACTTGCGTTATGCAAGGTATCCACCAAATCCCTCATTCTGCTTTCCTCAGAAATCAGACATTCTGGGACATTAGGGGTGCCATACTCTAGGCCAAAAGGAACATCCTCCTCCGACGACGACCTTTCTTGTTCTTCAAAAATTGAAGTCAAGGATTTAAAATATTCCTTCTTTAGTAAAGGTTTACAATTTTTTTCTGGAGGTGCTGCTAAAGTGGCGGTTGAAGGTTTTATAGTCTTTAAAAGCTTTTTCTTTTGCTGTTTTGTCAGTTTCTGGCTGAACTGGAGCCTTAGAAACTTTTGGCACTGAAGGCTTCGGGGTCGACGTCGACAAAGGTGTCGATGGCGTCAACGAGATAGCAGTCGTCGATGCAGTTGGCTTCGAGGGCGTCGAGACGCTCTTCAAAGGCTTGTCCTTCGAGGTGTTTTGTGTTCCGGACGGCGTCTATGACCTTGAGCGGTCGACTTGACTCAAGCAATCCATCACTTGGGGTCCTGGAAGGTTCTCCATCCTTCCTACTTCGATCACCCGGGCTCGAGGGCGCGCAAGTGTCGGATGGGTAACGCTCTCGGCCGGTTTACGAGGAAGGCGCGGACCAAGGCTTAGCCTTTTCAAAAACCTCCATCATGTTGACTCTAAATGCTTCCCATTCTTCGGAGGAAGAATGTTTTGTGGGGCATTTCATTTTCTTGGTGGATTCTTCCGAAGACGAGGTGGAAGGGGACCGGTGGCGTCTCTTTTTGGACTTTTTTGTCAAAGACGAAGAGTGGTGTGAACCACTTCAGGACCTAGACCTGTGTTTTCGCCTTTCACGTCGAGGAGATTTCTCCTCATGGGATCTCTACTCGACGCTTGAGGCTTTTCGGTCGGGTTTTCGACCTACTTGTAGTTTTCCCTTCCTCTCTCGCACGGCCTTGCCCGTCATTGCCTGACACTTCGTACAGGCCTCCATGTCGTGGTTTTCACCGAGGCACCACAGAAATTCTCGGTGCGGATCCGTAATTGACATTTTGGAACCGCAAGTTTTACATTTTTTGAACCCCGAAAGTGGGGTAGTCAGGGTCGACGATGAGGACATCTCAAATATCTTCTTTCACAATAACTGTGTCACAGAACTATCGAGGCGCGCCGAGTCTCCGAAGCAACACATATTGCGGAAAAATGGAACTGAGGCCAACGGGCACCGCGTGTGCTACTTGTATACCCGATGACGTCACCCTCGACAGAGGCCTTCGAGGGACTTCGACTCGACAACATTGATGCATGGCGCTCTCTGCCGAGAAAACATTTCCGAAGCAGCTAAAGCTGGGCGAATACATCCAAGATGAGGAATACGTTGGAGGACACAATCCATTCGAAATTGCTTTTTAAAGCTCCACCTCTGCCTTATTGTGATCTAGGAAATCTAACAGATGGCCTGAGAAATCCACAAAGATAATAGATTTAAGGAGATTTATTAATGGTTGAACAAAAACGATTTGAGAAGGGTGGGTTGGTTGAAACTAGGAGGGGTGGGGCGGGGGGGCATAAGGCTCTCTTCACCTACTTATGGGCTACCTCCACCCTAGCCAAGACATCTCTAATCTAATCAGAATGTATTCTAATGCAAGGTAACAACTACTCACTCTCACATCTCTCTCGATTTATCCATCTATATCTTCTCTCTCCTCCTTCCAAGAACGTCCTACTCCCGCTCCATCTCTCTAGATCCACTCCTCCTCTCTTGTCTACCTGCTTTCGCTCCTCTCCTAAATCTTTTCTGCCCTCCCTCTATGCTCCCCTTTTCTTCTCTCAAACCCTTATCTATGCCTGTGTACTGAACTTATCACACTGTCACTACCCATCTCTCCCATTTACCTTCCTCCTGATTCACCCCACCCTCACAACTACTCCCACTACCGCCTTGCACTCTCTCACCATTCTCCCATCATACATTCATCACTTCCATTTACTATCATTCACTCTGAAAATCCCCAACACTTCCCTCCCCATTTCTCGCTCACATTTGCACTCACCACACTACACTCAATTGGTAGCAATCACTCTCCTGCACAACACCTTACCTGCACTATCTGAATACTGCCACAGTCTCCCCAGCACTCCACTCCACCATCCGCCTGGCCTCTTGGACATCATCACTTCATCAGACCTCAGTCAAACACCTTTCAATGTCCTCTGTGCTGGCTTGGACTATATACGCCAGCCCACCCCTGTCCAACACTCCTCCCTACTCCTATTGGTCTCCCTAGTCACATGCTGCCAATCTCTGGCTATGCTATCAATCTGGGGGTTGGGATGTCCTCCGAAAAGCTTTCAGAAGGCTTTTAGCCATGCAAACCGTTCAGCCTACGTTTGTGGGATGGCAGCCATGTGCTCAGTTTTCTTTGTGGTTTGCTTCAGGCGCTGGTGAGTTTTGTTCCTAACTGGTATGGGGCAGGAGTTCTGTGTCTGACTTGCTCCCCTGCAGTCCCTGATCATTCTCAGTTTGTTTTCTGTTGCCCCCACCATACCTCTGGGGTTGGCAGGTCTGGTGGATGGGCGACATCTCTTTTTAACAGAAATAAAAACCCAGTACATTTTATGCCTAGTCTCAATTCCATTCCTATCGCTCCATTCTAAGGTGCATTCTGTGAGTTGCAGTTTTGAAAGACAAAAGAACCCTGTCGGAAACAAGAATGACCAGCTATGCGGAAGGAACAGAGGTACCAGCAGTCATATAAAATGCACACTTCAGGGGCAGGGACAGGTGTGAGTGGTCAGACATCTGAGACTGACAACTTTGCAACGTTTTTTCAAAAGGATGATATGATATGTCATTTATAACGCAGCTATACACAAGTGGTTCAAGGCGCGATGAGGCGGGGGGAGACAGACAACGATCCTACTAGGCCAGGTGTCATTCAGATCGCGCAAGTGCAACGGTAGAGGGGAAGGGAAAAGTGCAAGGGGAAAGTGAGAGGGGAAAGTGCAGTACAGGGTTAGTAGAATAACAAGATAAATAATAAGGGCCAGCTGGTGGCAAGTGCAAGGTAAGTGCAGAAAAGTGCTGGGAAGGGGGGCTGTAGGGATACCAAGACAGTCCCGCAGTTTAGGGGTTGCCAGGGAGGCAGTGCAGGGGAGAGTGGCTGGGCCAAGGACCGAGATCGGTGAGTGGCCCAGTTGCAGATTCAGTGTAGTTTCAGTAAATTGTAGCAGGGGAGAGGGGAGAAGAGAAAGCTGAGGCAAAGAGGAAGGTTTTGAGGTGCTTCCGGAACCAGAGATGGTTCTCCTCAAGTTTCAGGGGGCAGGAAGGCTGTTCCAGAGGGAGGCCCCTGCTGCAGAGAGAGATCTACCCCCAACTCGTTGCTTGTAGAAGCGGCTGACCCTGAGGGAGTTGGAGGCGGATGAGCGAAGAGCTCGAGAAGAAAGGTATTTAGGAAGAGAGAGTTGAAGGTATTTTGGCCCAAGGCCCCAGAAGGCCTTGTGGACAATGGAGAGGGTTTTGAACTTAATCCTCGCAGCCACTGGGAGCCAGTGTAGTGATTTCAGTCCTGGAGAGATACGGTCCCTGGGCTTGAGGCCAAGGACAAGTCTTGCAGTCCTGTTCTGGATGAATTGCAAAGGGCGGAGAGTAGAGGCAGGCAGATTTAGATAGAGGCTGTTACAGTAGTCCAGCTTCGAGAGAACCAGGGCTCTAGAGACAGTGAGCTTCTGGGGGAAGGAGAGGAAAGGAAGACACCTCTGAGGAGGTGTAGCTGGTAGTGTGACTTCTTAGAGACGTCAGATATGTGAGGAGAGAAAGAGTGTGGAGTCGAAGATGACCCCGAGTTTTTTTGCCTTGCAGGTAGGAGCAGGAAGAGGGCCAAGAGAGACCGGCCAGAGAGCTGCAGGTAAGGAGGGAGTGGGTGTGCCGATGAGTAGAATCTCAGTCTTACTGGCATTAAGACAGAGGTCATTGGCGGCACACCATTACTGGACAGCAGAAAGACAGTCAGAGATGAGGGAAGGAGAATAGGAGGCCGATGGTAGCCTGAAAATGAGCTGGGTATCATCCACATAGCACTGAAAGTTGGGGCAGAGAGCGACAATGCGGTGGGCAAGAAGTGCCAGGTACTGGTTGAACAGCCAGGGAGAGAGGTTAGATCCCTGGGGACACCACAGGTAGAGTAAAAGATGTCAGAGAAGAAGGACCCCAGTTGGACCTGGGAGGGTCGATTAGAGAGGTAAGAGGTCAGCCAGGCCAGAGCCTGACCAGTGATACCCAGGTTATCACCGAGACGGGTGAGCAGGATGGTATAGTTGACAGTATCAAAGGCAGAGGAGAGATCAAGTAAAATGAGAACACATGGAGTGTTAGAGTTAAGGTTCGAGAGCAGGTCCTCACAGACTGTGGGGGCCGAGTTGAGGCCAAATGGAAGGTCTTTGTATTGGAAATGGTAGCCCATGATCCTGAACCGTAGGAAAGAACTATGGGGGCTGCCAAATCAGGACATGTAGGTATGCGTCCTTCAGATCCAGGGAGCACATCCAGTCTCCCTTGTCCAATGTCTTCGCTATAAAAGCTGGCGTAACCATCTTGAATTATTGCAAGGGTAGAGAGAGGTGAGGGTGGAAAGGTCTAGCACAACTCTCAGGCCCGCCTGGTTCTTCTGAATGCCGAAAATCCTGGAGTAGAAGCCAAAGCCTCGCTTGGAGGCTGGGACTTCCTCCACTGCCTGGCTCTCTACGAGCGACCGGATCTCTGCCAAAAGAGTTGCTGTCCCAACCTGTGGGGGAGGAGGGAGGAGAGGCTGGGATAGGAAGGCGGTACCCTGTGGATACTACAGAGAGGATCCAGGGGTCCGCAAAATTCTGGCACCAGAATTGTGCATGTAGAGCAAGCCTGCCCCCAACAAAGACACATGGACCCGAAGGGCCGTGTCATGCCTTCTTTCCCTCGGAGGCTGACGCTGAGGAGGGGGGACTGGAAAAAAGACCTAATCGATTCCCCCCCCTTTGTTGTTTGTGCCGGTTCTGAGACAGCAAGCGGTTCGGCTGCCTGGATCTGCGTTCCTGGAAGCCGCAGAACCCTCCATATGAACGAACCCTTTCCGAGCGCTGCTGAGATTGGGTGTACGACTTGGGTGTGGTCCTTGTAAGAATGGATAAAGACTTTGCCGTTTGTGAGCTGCTGTTCTTCTTGTCCAGCTCTTCATCCGTAGAGGAGTGGAAGAGGTCCCCCCGCCACCAAACGGTAGATCTAGAATGCGCTCCTGGACATTCGGGTTGAAGTTTGTTGCCCAGAGCAAGGCTGTTCTCCTCATGTCGGTGACAATACAGATGGCATGGCCTGAGGTATCAATATGAGCCACTGTGGATTCCATGAGGTCATGCGCCACATGCTTGGCTTCCGCTAGCCCCACCTTAAAGCGTGATTGGCATTGGGTGGGGAGTTCCGGGATGAAGTCCGCAATTTCCTGCCATAACCGTTGGTTGGCGGCAGCCAGCATGGCATCTGCATTGGCCTGACGCAGGTGCAAGGAGGTGTTGGAGTAGATATTCTTGCCGTACGTCTCCAAAATCATCTCCTTCTTGCCTAGCAGCGCCGCAGAGGAGGAGGCTGAGGACGACTGAGGCTTGGAGTATAGTGATGCCGCAGCGATCACCAAGAAGTGTGGCTGAGGATGGGTCGAGAGCAAGAGTGTATCCCCCCTCCATCTGCCTGTACTTGGCATCCAGGCGTCTTGACCGGCTGGACGAAGTGGGGCTTGAGCTGACCCTTCTTGGCCAGGGAGACTACATCGGTTTGCAGTGGAATCTCCGTGTTGGCAGAGGGGCGTCTCATGAGGACTTCAGCCAGAACCCCCTCTGCCAGCTGTTCAACCTCGGGTTGAGGAAGGCCCAGGTACTCCGCCAGGGCAGCAAGACGTTCATAGAAGGCCCTGGCTGAGGATGGCGTGTCTGGATCCTCCTCCTCATCCGTATCCTGCAGATCTGGAGGATCTTTTGGAGGAGGAGTAGATGGCGCCGGAGGCTGGGATACAGGGACCACAGCCAGAGGCTGAGGAGGCGGCAGAGTTGGCTGTGTTGCCAGAGGAGGCGGCTGCACCAAGGACAGGGGGTCCAATGAAGGCGTCTATGGTGCCTGTAGCATGGCAGGGAGGACTTCCCTTACTGCGTCTTTGATAACCCCCATCTGAGGAGACCTCACGAGACCGAGAAACTTCTCAAAGAGCACCTCCTCGCTGGACAAGGAGGTGGCAGGGGGTAACAACGGGGCAGCTGGGGCTGCTGCATACCCTGTCCATATGGACACAAAGGAAAGTTGCCCTGCGCAAATGAAGGAGACTGTAGGCCACATACTTGATTAAAGCCTGTCCCACCTTGACACTCGTTCTTCGCCGAATTCGTGGAATGGCGTCAGACGCGTGCCCCTTTCTGGCGCGGTGGCCATCTTGTTGAGCTGCCTGACACGTGCCTGCCACGTGTTGCTGGGCCCGCTGGGCCCGGCCTCGTCCAAGACTATGCGTGTGGATCACAAGGCCTACCCTGCTCCTCGGGCCTCGGCCCGGTAGGTGTGACACACTCGACCCGGGGGTCAGTAGAGCTGCGGTTAGGCACCCCCTCGGATGTATTGCCGGTATTAGGGTGTAGCCTATCGGACGTATTGCCAGTGTTAGGGCGTAGCCTCTCGGCCATTGCGCCGGTAAAAGGGTGTAGCCCCTCGGGTTTAGAACCGGTAAAAGAACCTTCCGGTCCCTCAACACTGCACCCGGGAGGATCCGAGGATCCCTCGACCCGAAGGCCGGTAGCTGTAGCAGCCTCGGTGCACGTGCCGGTAGAAGGACCTGGCCGGTCCCGTCCGCACGGGAGAGTCCCTGGGAAGGAGTCTCCCTTGCGGGGTGCGCTGGAAAATATCGGGGCCCTACCTTGGGCCTGGTTCGATGCTTCACGAAATTCATGAGATCCTCTGGAGGCGACTTCTGGAAGAGCTCCCTCCACCTGCCTAGTCTGTTCTTCAGCGCCTTCATCAGCGAGTCACACGTCGAACATGATTGCCAACCGTGGTCTGGGCCAAGGCAACATAGGCAGAGTGCGTGGGGGTCTGAAGTTGGGAAGAGCCCGTTGCAGGATGGACACCTGCTGAACCCTGTAGAAGTCGACTTGTGCCGGGGAGGAGCATGACGCCTGAGGACAGAGTACCTGAATGATAGAAATGACAAAAAAGACAGAAGAGAAGTACCCGCGCGTGGAATTACAAGGCTGAAGCCAAACCCAGGAGCGCTGGTGAATTCGGCCTCGTCCCGTCGACGCAGAAAAGGGGACTGGGGCGTGGTGCCGGAGGGCAGAGTCAGGGCAGCGCATGCTCCCTGGGGCGCAACCCCCGCGCACCTCTAAATTTAAAGGAGAAGAAGGTTTTTTCTGGTGAAAAGGGATCTGTCTCGCGTCCCTTGGAAGGGACGCCCATACAGAATGGTGGAAAGGGGACGGGACGTAAGAGTAGGTGCTCGTGTGTCAGTCATTGATGTCCAAAGAAACAATTCTGATGTCCAAAACTACCCTAACAGACTCTACCACGAAGATAAAACTAACTTGGGTCAGGAGAACGACATCCTTCTTCTGAGGGTACTGCTTCCTGTATTAAGTTCTTTAATTCCCCAAGTAGGATGTTGCACTGTCTCTTTTCACTTAGAATCCCTTTTGGCTCTCTCTTAGCCGGTTTACGGTTTTGGAGATAGACCTGGTTGTGTCTTTCTCCTGAGGGAATATGTTCCTGGGCTTTTACTGTTAAGTTATAACAATTCCACTTTTCCTGGATCACAGGAGTTTGTATCTGATTTATGTCTTTCTCTTGAACACTATATTTGTTTTGTTTGTTTGTCTTATTATTTATAATGCGCAGATATACCCGGGGGTATCAAGGCGCAGCATTTACAAGAATATGCGAAGCTTAGTTACAGATAAAGTCTACACGTTAGCAATGGAAGTATATACAGAGCATAATGAGGAGAACAAGCAGTATGTACAATATAAACACGAGTACAAAGTGGGCGCACAAGGTTACACAGTGTGTGGGTAGCATGAGTGAAAGCCTTGGCACCTAGCTATCTTGGTGGTCCCTCGTTTTTCAGCCATGAGACTAGCATGGATCGGAATTTCAGGTAGGGTATGTCTGCTCTAAGATTGGGAGGCAGGGAGTTCCACAGTTTGGCTGCTTTTACTGGAAAACTGTTACCTCCTATGGTGGCAAGTTTGAAATTTGGGACAGAGAGGCAGTCTTTGTATGCAGTTCTGAGGGGTCTCGAGGATGCTTGTCTATGGAACCTGTTGATCTAATAGATCGGGGCGGCATTGTTAAGAGATTTGTGGGTTAAAGATGCCGTTTTTAGGAGGATTTTGTCTCTAGTGTATAGCCAGTTGTTCTGTTGGCTGGGTCCTGAGATGTGCTCTCTTCTAGGGATGCCTAGGGCTGCTCTCAGGGCGTTATTCTGTAGGGTTTGTAGCTTGTTGGTGATAGTCTTGGAGGTTCCCAGGTAAAGGGCGTTGCAATAGTCAAGGCGGGAAAGTATAAGGGCTCTAGCGAGTGTGAGGCAGCTAGTGTCTGACAGAAAAGGTTTGGCTGAGCGGATTAATTTGCACGTGTATGCAGTTGAGGATGCCAGGGAACTCAGTTGGCTTTTGAAGGAAAGGTTAGAGTCCAAGTAGAGACCCAATGTTTTGACCTCCTGTCCAACTTTGATATTGTTCCCATCTATCATGTTGTATCATTTGTAGGCAGGGCTAAGTTTCTTTAAACTGGACGTGGTACCCAGGATGATAAGCTCCGTTTTCTCATCATTCAGGCATAGTCCATGAGTGGCCATCCATGCCTGAATGATGTACACCCTATTTAACAAGGCCAAATCCTTTTCATAATCTCCAGAAAGCGGAAGGAGGATCTGGGTATCATCTGCGTAGTTGGTGTAGGTGATACCGAGATGATCCAAATCATCGAAAAGGGGGTTGGTAAATATGGTGTACAGTGTGGGGGAGACGCAGGAGCCCTGTGGGACACCACAAGTGATAGGAATGGGGTCTGCTGCAGCAGTGGGCTCTTGTGCAGCATGATGGCGCTTTGTTTTCCCACTTTCCCAGGGTATTTTGTCCCACTGTTTCTCTCTTATTATACAGCTTCTTATCAACCTTTTCTCTTGGTTCGCAATCTTCGTATCCATTTGTCTTCAGAGCTAACTCCTTTTCATAGCTTACACTGTGACGAGTTAGCTTTGCGATATGCTGATCCTCTTTGATCTCCCCTCACATCCCGTTCTCTGTGTTACCTTCTTTCTTGAAGGAGAATGTTGTAGGGTTTCGGTCTCAGGGGTTTCTTTCTCTCTGTATGGTGGACACCGCCTTCTCCGCAATGTTCAAATCTCCGTTCTCTCCCTACTTCTTTCGATGTCCCCATGCTCGCCTGCACGCACAGACACAGTGGAGGGTGGACTGCCTTGCCCTGATACAGACGTGCTTTTCCCGCAACTACTTCAAATTGCCCTCCATGAAGACAACATTTCTCACCTCACCAACACCACAGAACGGATGCATAGCCAGACCTGGCTGTCCATCAAGAATGTTGAGGGATTCAAAGATCGGTGACCCACAACACCAAGTCTCTGGGTTTTGACAGACATACAGGTCTTCAAAACACTGACAGAAAAGAAAGTTCAGTCAGCACAGTACTAACTATCCCACCTGTGGGCAACCAAGCCCTTCCTACCAAACACCAGATTCAGTTGGGACATGTCTGGCACATGCTCCTGCATAGATCCTAATATAGATCATTCTTAGTAGTGGGCACAATCCTATTTTCACCTAGATTAAAAGTTGTAGTGTTGCTGGGGCTTACCGCCTACTTCGTGCATTGATTGAGCTGCCAGCAGCACCGTTCTGGGCCTCTGAAGCACGGGTGGCCCACTCTCACCATGCAACGGCAAGATGGTGGGCATGGCAGGCAAATGAGTGCCTGGGTTTGGTGGAGGAGGGGCGGAGCAGCTGGGGATCGCTGTGGGAGCTCCCCTGACCGAGTCGCCTGGAGGCCGCAACATGTGGTACGAGATCGGGGACGAGGCCATTGTGAGCCGCAGTATAACGGCAGAGACGGTGAAGGGCTTCTGGAGATACTGGAGCTCGGCGAGGTGAAGGGCTGGTGCGCCGTGCAGCAAATATCCATGAGAATGAACACTGACACACTGCACTGTAAATCCTTTAATTGGTGTTTTACTGGGAAAGACTGCACCTTGTGCCGTGTTTAATGCATGTTTGCCACTTGGGACTGCTTTCCTGGCACTGGATGCCGATTATTTATGCTGAACGGACACGCTCATAGTGGGAATACAAAGTTGCACTGAATTTACTGGTTCGCTGACCCGCACAGCGAATAGCGCTCTGTGCACTTGCTACACGACACTTGGCACGCCGACTAGCAAACAGAAAGGAGGTAGCAGAGGCTCCATCATGGACGCATTTGCAGCCAGCGAGACCCAGTGCCATTGGGAGAGGCGGCACAGTGGGAGACCTTGATGGTTCAAGAGGCAGCCCACGAAGACAGGATCATTCCTGCAATTGCAGCTTTGCGCACCCTGCTGGAGGGCAAGAATGAAGAGGTGAAGATTCATGTATATTTACAAAGGCAAGATATCCGCTCTTTGGCTGAGAGGCTGACAGCCATGCAGTCGCTGCTGAATGAGAATGTGACAGCTACCTTAGTTTTGGAGTCCAAAGTACGTGATCAGGAAGTTAAAAATGCCACCCTTGAACTACGAGATGAGGACGCGGAAGGAACATCACAGAGAAATAACATTCTTGTTCTCGGCCTCCCAGAAGGAGAGGAGGGTCCTGACCCTACCTCTTACATGGAGAAGTTGATCCTGCAAGAAGTGGGCCCAGGAAAGCTGTTCCAAGACTTAACAATTGAGAGAACTATGTTCACTGCAGAGAAAACCACCGCTGGGCACCAACCAGAGACCCACCATTGAAAGGGTCCTCAACTTCAGTGGCAGGGAGTTGATCCTGCAACACTTCAAATAAGGCAGCTCCATACAACGGGGTAACACGAAAATTGCCATTTTTCCAGACCATACGCCATGCAGAAAAAGAGAATCATGTTTGTTCTGACAAAGGAGAGACTCAGTCTTCTAGTACTTAAATATACGCTCATCTACCCAGCCAAGCTGAAAGTGCTTTATAAATGGCAGGCGATCTTCTTTGAGACTCTGGAGGACACACACTCTTGGATGGACCACAATGGCACGAAGGACATAACGGTGGACCACGGCCATGATAGACAAGGGATAAGCCCTTGAGACTAATTACGCTTTGACCCCTGAAGTGGTACGCTGAAAGCAGAAACACACACCACTGTTGACTGGGGATGCAATCGGCAGAAGGAGCATTGTGCTGCCTCCCCACTGCATGGAACATCTTATAGCCCACGGATTGACATACAAGGTTGTATCTGGTGCTTGCTGGTTACCAACGCCTGAGGCCACTATAACATCTTGTCTTGTGGGAGCGGGTGGGCCCCAACAGCAGGATGTTGTTGCGCCTTGTTGCCTCACGGTTTGGGACACTCACATTTTGTTATGGATAGGTTGGTTTGTTATGTTTATTTATAGGCATCTGTGAGATTGAAGGCAGTAGATTGGTACATACTAAAAGGATGAACAGGAAGGTCATTGATGATTGGGGCTTACCCCATTGATGATTCTAGGACCCTGTATGTGTGCTGTGGTTGATTGTGAGGACGACAAATGTGGAATGTCAGGGGGATGGGTTCATTTTTTAGAAGAAACCAGGAACAGTCCTACCTACGGAAGAAAAAGAAATCGATTGCGCTATTGTAGGAGACTCACTTTCTACCAGCAGAGCAAGAGAGGAGGGTGGTCACTGGGTGGGGGAAGGAGGCTCCAGATGACATGCTTTACTCACCATAATAGCACTTCTGATGACCATCTGCTTAGATTCACATGCTGTGCATATAGTCTGTCATCTAGTGGTAACCGCTGAGTATTGCATCTTTCTTTCGAGGATCGAAAGGGGGACGTCGAGATGGGCGTACTTGTAACACTATCCCCAACGTGAGGTTTAGTGTACCCAAAATCCCTCACGTGTCGAGGTCCCGCCGATTGTGTTTTTTCTGCCGTGAGGGAGCCTATGACTATAGTGAGTGAGTACAGAGAGAGAAAGTTGTAAGATGTCTAACGTTCCTTCTACTCCAAGAGGGGAGGAAGGGTTGGCGCATGTGAATCTAAGCAGATAAAATCATCAGAAATACTATTACGGTGAGTAATGCATGTCTTCTGATGCTTGTTAATCGGCTTAGAATCATATGCTGTGCATAGACTAGCAAGCAGTACCCAGAGATGGTGGTGGGATGCGTGAAGGAACAGTGGCAAAGATGTGTTAGCACCGCATGTCCCACCTGAGAGTCTGATCTAGAAGGTGTATCTATACAGTAGTGTTGTGTAAACGTGTGTACAGAACTCCAGGTTGCTGCTTTACAAATGGACTTGAGAGGAACATATGCAATTAACGCTATGGAGGCCCCAATGCCCTGAGTAGAGTGTGCTCTAAGCTGGAAGGGTAGATTTCTCTTGGCAAGAGTGTGGCACAGTGTGATGCAGTTTACCATCCACTTTGAGATGGCCGATTTAGCACTGGGTCCCCTGCTCTACCAGCTGCCACTGAAACAAAAAACGGGTTTATGTTCCTTTGTGGTTTAGTCTTTTCCAGGTAATATATCACTGCTCTCCTCACATCAAGTGTGTGGAGGCTTCTTTCTGCCACGTTAGTGGGGTTCTGGAAATATGTGGGTAGTTGAATGACTGGTTCACATGGAACTTCGAAATGAATTCAGGCGCAAACCGTGGGTGAGTGCGTAGGACGACCTCATACTTGTGAATCGTGACAAATGGGTCTTATACTGAAAGGGCCTGCGGTTCACTAACTCTCCTTATATATGTGACTGCCACCAGGAAGGCGGTCTTGTAAGTGAGTGCTTTAAAGCTAGCCTTATGCATAGGTTGAAAGGGAGGCCTCATTAGTCTCGTCAGTACCACATTCAGGTCCCACCCGGGAGCTGGGTTTGAAATAGGGGGACAAAGTCATTTAACCCCTTCCATGAAAGCCTTGATCACTGGAATTTTCCACCACAAAACTTTTTTCTGTGACGTGGTGTAAGCTGAGAGTGCAGCTAAGTGGACCTTTAGGGAATTGAAGACCAGATCTAAATCTAGTTGGTGAGTCACGTACAAGACAATATGTGTTGGTAAGCAGTCCATGGGATTGACTTTCTTGGAATTGCACCAGATGACAAAGCGTTTCCTTTTGTTGGAGTAGCAATGTCTGGTGTTAGGCTTTCGTGCTTCTCTAAGCATGTGCATGCATCTTTGAGGGAGATGGAGGTATCCGAACTCTATGATCTCAGGGGCCAGGCTGCTAAATTGAGAATTTGCAAGCATGGATGGAGTGTTTCCCCCTTGTCCTGAGACAGCATGTTGTATGGGCATGGTAGCTTTCTTGCCGGTGAGACTGACATTGCCATCAGATGAGAGAAACAGGGTTGGCGGGCCCACATATGGGCTACCAGAGTCATCTTGAGTGGTTCATGGTGCATTTTGTGCACTATCTTGGTTGAGTAGGGGATTTGGGGGAAAAGCGTCGATACATTTCCCTGACCATGTTATCCATAGACCGTTACACCTGGAGCAGTTCTGCAGGTACCTGGAGGTGTAATCTGGGCATTGTGCGTTCTCCAGAGTTGCGAACAAGTCGATCTCTAGGAAGCCCCAGTCTGCAAAGATGTTCAGAACATTGTTTTCATGCAATTGCCACACATATACTACAGGTAGTGGGAAGTCTCTGCTGAGCAGGTCTGCCAGACGATTGAGTTCCCCTGGAACATATTGTGCCAGGAGGAATTCTTGTGTTTGAGAGCCCAATTCCATATGTTCTAAGACAGTTTGGATAGCCCTTGAGAGTGAGTGCCCCCTTGCTTGTTCAGGTAATACATGGCTGTGGTGCTGTCCATGAGGACTAGCACCGTCTTTCCCTGTAGGTGTCCTTGAAAGGCCTCCAGGGCTGTGAACACTGCCAGCAATTCCAGCAGGTTTATGTGGTTGGATGCTACCGCTGGGAACCTAACGCTTTGTGCCATCTGATGAAGGTGAGCCCACCCCCCCCTCCACCCCTCATCAGACATGCGTCTGGGATGAGTGGCTCCTATTGCGGGGGTGGGGAAGGTTTTCCCCTGCAAGAGGTTCTCCCTTGACCACCACTGAAGAGAGCGAAAGAGGGCTGCCAAGGCAACCACTAGATCGTCCCATTGTCCGCTGGCCTGACACCATTGACTCGAGAGCCACTCTTGCATGGGGCGCATGCACAAACGTGCATGTGGGACTAGATAAATGCAAGATGATATCATCCCTAACAGTTGTATGGCTTTGCGTACGGTCACCTCGCGATTGGCTACATAGTGAGGGATCTGGAACAGCATGTTTTTAACCCTCTCATTGGAGAGAAAGACTAGCCCGTCTTTGGTCCGAATTAGAGCCCCCAGAAATTGTTTGACTTGGCTGGGGTCTTGGCTGGACTTTTTCTCATTGATCAACAATCCCAGACTGAAGAGGAGATCTATTTTTTTCTAGGTATTTGATAGGCATGTTCGTCGACGTAAGGATAGACTGGAATGGACTGCCTGCGCAGGTGAGCCACTACTACCGCCAGTACCTTTGTAAACACCCTTGGGGCTGAGGCAATCCCAAATGGAAGGACCTTGAACTGATAGTGCTTGTCCTCCATCATGAACCTTAGGTACTTTCTGTGCGCCGGCAACATTGAAATATGAAAGTATGCATCTTTCATATCCAATGTGGCCATGTAATCCCCCTGTGTTAACAGGGGGATTACTTCCTGCAATGTCATCATTCTAAACTTTTGTGGTTTGCCAAATTTGTTCGCTGGGCGCAAGTCTAGCACAGGGCGCATGGTGAGATCCTTTTTGGGTATAAGAAACTACACTGAATAAATACCCTTGTTTACCTGATGAATGGGAACGACTTCTATGGCGCCCTTTTCTTGAAGGATCTGCACCTCTTCCAGCAGAATCTGCAGGTGTGTTGGCGATGGGCGTCTGGATGTTGTTGGGCGGTATGGAGGTGGCTGGTGGAACTCGATACAGTAATCATGGGCTATGGTCTTGAGCACCCACTGGTCTGAAGTGACCCTGTCCCATGCGTGAAGAAAAGATGTGAAACTTCCCCCGACCAGGGAGGGGACCAGGACTGGCAAGTCATTTTTGAGCAGAGGCCGGGGAACCTCTAGGGGTGGAGTTCCTACCCCTGCCTTTGCCTCTCTGCTGACCCCTCTGTTGGTAATGACTGGTGGCAACTGCGCCTTCTCCGGAGGACATGGCGTACCCAGTGTTCCATACTGGGGAACGGGAAAAAGGTTGCCCACGAAAGGAGCGGCGAGAGTTACCTCTACGTTGTTGGTAAGGTCGAGCAGTAATTTGTTTAAGGGACTTGAGAATCTCATGCTATTTTTTCGCTATTTCTAGGGCATCGTCTACAGCTTTCCCAAGCAAATTAGAGTCCTCCACCGGTTTGTTTATAAGTGAGGCCAGGGTTTCCGGTTTAAACCCGGAGTTTGAACCAATCGTGCCTTTTAAGAAGAGTGCCCTGGGCCAGGGTCCGCCCCGTCTCAGCTGCATCCAACATATTCTTAAGGATGTTATGGGTGACCAGTTTCCCTTCCGAGACAACCGCCAGCAGGTGTGATCGTTCCAGTTCTGGGACTTCCTGGAGACCCTCCGAAAGTAAATTCCACTGCACATCACTTTAGCTTGCGAGAAGTGTATTGTTATTAGCAATCATTGGTGGAATATGACACTGAGGTTGCGATGCGTTTGCCGAGGGTGTACAACATTTTACAGTCTTTGTTGGGAGGCTGTTCTGAAGTAGACAATGGTACCCGGCCCTCTTCCTGGTAGTAGTAACACTCTAGTGAGTCTGGTGTGACATGCCCCCAGATGTACAACGGGTCAGAAGGGGAGGGGCGAAACAGTTTTTCGACCCCAGGGTTAACAGCCCTTGTCAGCGAAGGGGACAGTAAAGCAGGTGCGATGCGCTTCTTGATAGAGTTCAGCAGGGGGATTGCCTTACTTGCGGGTGGTTTTTTTCCTTTAGGATGTCTTCCACAAAGTCAGTATCCTATACAACCTCCTGAGTGGCAATCTGAAAATGTTCTGCAGTCCTTTTCAGGATTGCATTAAATGCCATTTGACCATCAATGGGTGATGCCTGTCTCGGTAGAGAGGAGGAGGATGGATGAAGACAAAAGTGTCTGGGTCAGGTGTTGGAATTGGTGAAAGCAGGCTGATCTCGGGCCAAATCTGGACATGGGTCAGGTGAATACTGCCGAAAAAAGATTGTCTTGTTGGTCATAGGGATCTTCATAGAACTCTTCAGGTTGGGAGTATTCATAAACCTCTTCCTTTGGCGTATGACTGGAGAGTTTTTGTACCTTTACAAGATTAGGGCAGGAATCCTCCTCCTTAGGTCTCTTAGAGTTAAACTATTTGTCAGAGAAGTCTACAAATTTGGACGGCTTGCCCATACAGCTTTCAAATCTTACTCTGGTCCATTGAGATGGACCAGAGGGGTCAGGAGGAAGTAAAGGCTCTCCAGGAGAAAAGGGGTCCCTAGAGGGGGTGCCCCTGTCGGACAGTCTTGGAGAGGGATTTGGAACAATCTGAATACTCCCCTCAGTGAGAAGAGGTAGATTTTGGCTTATTTGCCACCGAAATGATGTTTGCGAGCCTCTTGCGTAGCTTCAGCGGGTTCGGGAGATATTTTAACGTGTCGCTGAGGTCTTCGGCACCAGCGAAACCTCTGTGGCGGACGCGTGCTTAGACAGCGCATCGGCAGCATTGTGTTTTTTAGCAGACGCCCTTGTGTGTTGAATGCCGGGACGCATGCCGAGACAACGGATGCAGGGAGGGCAGCCGATCCAAGGGATCGGAAGGCGCCGCCCAAGTTTGACAGGCCTGTTGGCGTCTGTTGCCTCATCAACGTATCCATCAAGGGAACGTGTGGGGTTGTGTTCTTATCCTTATGTGGTGCGGGTGTGCCCATGTCGCCGGGATGTAGCTTCGCCATAGCAATACCAGCAGCCTGCCTGACTGACTGGGGCGGTGGATGGGCAACTGGGAACCGGACGGTTCCTCGGCTAAATCTACGGCCTCTACATCGGAGCCATGGCTGCCGCTTGAGTCCTCGTCACTCAAGGCGCCTGCGCCGACAGGGGAACTGCCCTCAGCCTGCTGCATGGCTTCGTCCACCGATCTTTTAGCGTCTTCGGACGAAAAAGTTGGCAGGACTTGCAGGATCGCTCGTCTTGATCACGAGGTAGACACTGGTTACACTTTCGGTGAGTGTCCTTCCATGGGTACTTTCCGTTACAGGACGGACAGAACTTAAAGGGAGTCCTCTCAGAGGTAAAGGGTGGCAGCCAGACAAGAAGGGAAAGGAGAGGGGAAAAGGAAATGCATTCTTAAAGAATCAAACACTGCGGCACCACTCTCCCTATTGTATAGGCCTGGCCGGAGGGCCGAGGCCATGCGGTCGACAGCGTTGTAGACATCTCCACAGCAGTCGAAAAAGACGGTAGAAGACTAAAACGACCAACGTGACAAAGAAGTTATATGTTTTGCAATGTTTCCCTTGTGAGCTTCGCATATGGCGACCAGCTAGCTGGGTGGAAAAAAACAATCTGAGGGACCTCGACGCCTGAGAGATTTTGGGTACACTACACTTCACGTTAGGGATAGTGTTACAAACATGCCCATGTCGACGTCCCCCTTTTGCCTGCCTTCCTGCGCCCCTTGTTTGGTAAACTAGCGCATCCGAGGGATACGCTGGTCCTTTGGGAGTGATTTTAATTGCATGCTGAACCCCATCACAGACATGCAAGGCAGTCACCTGCCTCAACCACTCTCTTTGCCATATTATCCAACCTGTCACGACATTCTGATGAAAAGGGCTATTCATACTACTCTGCCCCTCAAAAGGTTTACACAAGAGTTGACTATGTATGTGTGGGGAATGAGCAATGGGAGAGTTCACAGGGGTAGAGTACACAGGCCAATCCATCTCAGACCACTCCCCACTCGCAGTACACTGGAAACAGCAAAGAGGCAGACCGCCTATCCCCACGTGGTGTAAGTCTGCGGGAGCCCTGCAGGATGACATTGGGGACCATATGGAAGATTTCCTAGCTGACTTCTTGAAAACAGATGTGGGCAGTGTGGAGAGACAGGGGACAGTCTGGGAGACGCTTAAGGTGGTGGTTCGATGCGGGCGGTATCAGAAAGTCATTAAGAGCGGATCTGGAGGCATTCGAGCACAGTATTCAAACCTTAGCGACTGAGGCCTAGGGCACAATGCACTGCAGCATGGGGGAGGCTACGGAAATTAGATTATGAGGTGCATTTCACACAAATGCACGGGGAAGTAGGTAATACATGAAGAGCCCAGGCAAGTGATCACGCTAGTGAGGGATGAGTGTGGAGCCAGTTGGCGATCACAAGTAGCCATAAATGACACCTTCAGCACCTACTAAAATAATCTATATAAACAGTAACTGAAGAAGAGTTGAGGGGAGTGATCCCATCTCTTGGGACAGTTAAGTCCCCGGTGCAGATGGACTCCCATTCCACTTTTATAAAGAATTCAGAGATGTCCTTGCCACTGTCCTGCTCTGAGTTTTTGAGGCAGCCTACGGGCTTAGCAGATTACCTAACAGTATGCAAGAGACAGTGATAGTCCCAATATTGAAGCAAGGGAAAAAGGCAGATATATGCCAATAAAACAGACCCGTGGGGATGTTAAATCAGGACGTCAAGATTCTAACGTCGCTCCTGGCTGGATGCCTTAAGCAAGTCATTGGCACCCTGATTCACAAGGACTAGACTGGCTACGTCCCTGGCCAAAACACTTCTATGAACTTTCGTAGCCTACAGCACATCATTGACCAGACCAATTCCTGTGATGCTCTGTACGTGGTTGCATGTTTGGATGCAATCAAAGTGTTTGACTCTATACTTGGGGTGAATAGATGTGGCACTCCAGGGTTTCGAGATTGGCGAGGCCTTAATTCAGTGGGTGAAGACATTGTATTTGGCGTCTGTGGCAAGGGTCGGAACTGGCAGACATGTGTCCGACACCTGGGATATACAGAGAGACACTAGGCAGGGCTGCCCATAGTCACTGATGCTTTACATATTAGCGTCAGAGCCATTGGCAGTATTTTTACGAAATGAGTTCGCAGCATCTTGGATAAGTCTGGGGGGTACTAGGCATGTGATTTCCCTGTATGCAGAGGATGTTCCCCTGTACCTATTAAAGCCCGAACACAACCTACCTATGGTCCTAGAGGTGCTAGATAACTTTGCTGGGTTGTCAAGTATTTCATTCAACAGGCAGAAATCGTGCTGGTTCCCCTTGGCAAGATAGCATCAGCTTGACGCCCGAGACATACCAGTCCTGGGATTACAGTGGGAGACTCTCACATTCAAATACTTGGGCATCCACATTGCACACACACCGGAGAGTACGCATGCCAGAAACACAGTCAAGACCGTTGGTGGGGTAAAACACTGCATGAAAATCTGGAGCCGATTGCCCTCGTCGTCAACAGGCCACATATCATTAGTGAATGATTGCGTTACCTCGCCTGCTTTACCATTTCGATAATGTGCACTGTTTTACTGAAGCAGACTTCTTCCAAGGTCTGGACTCCATGATTAGAGGCTTCCTATGAGGATATGGAAGACACAATAAAGCCCTAACCATCTTGTGTATGACGAGGGGAGGGGGTTGGGTACAGCTCACATGGCTGGAGCTTTACAACTTGGCGCACAGCTGCAATACGTCGTGGGCTGGCTTCTAGATGATTCTATAGCAGAGTCAAAATTGCTGTTGGGCACGACACACCCTGCAGTGCTCAAAGAAGCCCTGTGGATCACAGACAGCTGTCTGGGGCAAATGCCACGCATGATTAGACTGGGATGATGAATATGGGAGAGAATGGTTTGAATGCTTAGACTGCAGGAGCCATACTCCCTGCATGTACCCATGATGGAGGACTCATGTCTAGATGTTGATGACCTATCACTTGCCAGAAAGTGGGACGAGGTGGGACTCACTTCATGGGGTGACATGCATTAGTACATGGTGTTCAGGGATTTTGAGGGCTTGGTGCAGCAGGAAGGGCTCCACAAGGGTCAATTCTTGAGATACTTAAAGCTTGTTAAGATTGCTAAACGCAAATAGCCAGATTTGCACGGGGAACCCAGATCCTACTAAGCTGTTGGCACTGCTATACGAACTTCAGGATGGCTGGAGGCCTGTATCCAGTCTGCACAAGAGTTTGTTGAGTGCAGCATACAAGAGGGACAACATTGAGAATGCTGTGGGAGACTGATTTGAGACAGGCACTTGAGGATAGGCAATGGGATAATACATTATGCTTTGTTAAGAAAGTCTCCCGTAATGCCAGATTTCGCCTGCACCAGCTCACCTTGCTACACAGATCGTTGCTAAATTTGATACCAAGGCTTTGACTAACTGCTTGTGGTGCGGGAATGACAAATACAGGCCTTATGCACATGTTTTGAAGTTACCAAAAGTACGAGCCTTTAGGCACTGCATTGAGTTGAAGTGCACTGCAACAGGGGGCTTCGAAAATCAATGGTCCCTGATGGAATGTCTGCTGGGCACCTACCCCAGGCCGGATAAAAATCGCATGCAATCAAACGGATGGACTTGGTTTGTGTGCTAGCCAAGAGACAAATAGCCATGGCATGGAAGTACAAATGGGGTCCACAATTTCACCAGTGGAGGAATGAATTAAGGATACAGAGCCAAGCTGAAACTACCACTTTGCACATGGTCATTGAAGAAAGGCATTTGTGAACCCACTGAGAACATAGCGGCCTAGAATGCACTCCTCCTGGCGCCGTTTAGAACCTCTGATGAAGGGCCCCTGTGTACTCTTTGGGGTTCCTTCACTCTGATGTATAGGCTAATGTGTACAAGCACTGGAGAGGCCTAACTTGAAACTGTAAAATAGGGCCATTGTGACGTACTCTGACCTGGAGTATGAGCCCCCCTGCCCCCCCATTATCTGGGTTACATAATCGTGCATGCATTCCGAATCTCACAAGGAAATTATATGTAATGTTTGAAGCTGTGTTTTCTTACTGTTAACTGTATATTTGTCGACATGATTACTGTCTTGACTCCTGCACTATGGTGATATGTGCTTACCAATAAACAGATTAAAAATAAACTATCTATACAGCAGACACGGGGGGGGGGAGGAAGAACCAGGAAACAAGTGTTTTCCATGTTCACCCTAAAACGGTGGAACCTCAACCCATTAAATTCAGAGTTGCTCCCACCCGCAAGCAATTAAAAAATGAAATCAAGACCTGCTCTCGAAAGAGCACCTTGTTCACACCCCATAAGATAACACTGCTCATGGGCTCACTCAGCCCAATATCCCTCCTGAAAAGCACACTTTCACCCTGCCCTGTCCCACTCCCTTCCAGTAGTGTTACATATTGCCCACTTCTTTAAAATGTTAACTATTCCTTACTACCCTACATAGATGAATTAGATTCTCTATTCCTCCTATTCCTCGCATATTGCACTTTGTTGAAATCTATAGTCTCACAGGAACCACATTTTCCATCTCCACGAGCCGTTGCTGCCTGAACCCATCTTCCCGCACTGTAGCCCTCAACGCGCTGACACAAAGTCTGCTTGTGCCTGTTCGGGGCAGTTCTACGGTCGAACGCGACCTCTTACCGTTGCACGTAGCTACACGGTAGGTCTTATACACACCACTGGGATTCATTTCCTGATTACGTTTTTTATTGATCAGCAATTATACATCTACCATTATGAATACCAAAAGAGAATTACTGACCTGAAGTAAAGGTTTTGTCCTTGCAATATCCACACACTGAACAAAATCAGACTACATGGTATTGAAAAATCCCATGATACCACCATGTTCCCATCTGTAAGGTTATCAGATAACCAGGTCTTCACCCTCCATGCCGCTCTGGTCAATGCCAGATCAACTGTGAAATGCAATAGCTCTGGCTGATTTTATTGAACTATACGACTTAGATTTGATCTTCGTTACGGAGACTTGGGTCAATGCCAGTTCTACTTCGGATTTTTATCTTCTTGTTCCCCCTGAAATTGTTTACTCAGGAGTCCCAAAGGAGGGGTGGGATTCCAATAATGTTTAAATCCTCCCTTATCCATAAAGATCAGATGGATTTGTACTGTACAGACATACTTTACTCAATTTGCATCACGTAATTGACAGGAGAAAGGACCTAGACGAATGATATGCAGTTGTCTCGCTAGATGCTAAGTCTTTTGATTCGGAGCATTGGGAGTGGATGTGTGAGGCCCTTCGATGCTTTGGGGAGACTTACTTTCATGCACTTTGCCCATGGCTAGGGTGCAGCCTGGGAGAGTCATTTCAGAGGCCTGGGAGTTCAGGAATGGCACACGGCAGGAATGCCAGCTATACCCCATGTTGGATATTTGGCACTAAAACCCCTGGTGATGTTTCGAAGAACAACTTGCGGAGGCCAGAATTTTGGTGGCTGGACATCGACATTTAGTTTACCCTTATGCAGATGATATGCTCTTGTATATCCAAAACCCAAAGGACAATTTGCCATATTTTATTGAAGTATTGGATAACTTTGCTATAAATGTAAATTAGGATAAATCATGCCTTTTTCCGCCGATGAAGGTGGCTACTTGGCGAGAAGTACGCTGCTAGTGTTGAGATTGAAATGTTCCCTGCTACTTTAAATATTTGGGGGTTCACGTATGTCATGACATGAGGAATTCGCATGAGGTCAATACGGTATGGGTGTTGAGAGGGAATCTGGCACTCCATGGGTTTCTGGAAGAAGTTGCCCTCATCTTTGATGGGTCATGCTGCAGTGGTTAAGATGGTTCTTCTCCTTCGTCTGTTGTACCACTTCCTGAATATTCCATTCGAGATACCTCAATCTTTCTTATGCCTATTGGATACAAAGTTGCGGGAGTTCCTTTGGGGACAGGGCCAGAATAAAATCTCGCTGAGTATATTACACTTACGGTAGGAGGATGGGAGTATACAGCTACCACGCTTCGAACTCCATTACCTAGATGGCCAGATCCAGTTTGTGGCATGGTGGTTGGCAGATGATGCTACTCTGCACTAATGTGCTTGGCGAACTGACTGCTTTTAAAAAATATGCGGCGGTTTCCCCTTTGTTGAAAAAGGCCTCTTTAGACCCAGCTATTCCAGCTAACCTTTGGCCCAGCTTGCTATTGCGAGGCCTAATTAAGATTCTTGAGGCCACTGCAAAACCAGAGCGGAGAGTCTTTCTGGATTTGCATGCTATTCTGGATCCTTTTCAATCAGAGTTTCTCCCCTTGATGGGCACAGAATCAGTTCTGGTCTCAAGCATCGATGACCTCTTCCGCTTCTTAGATCAGGGAAGCGATATAGGTGTCCTCATTTTGTTGGACGTCTCAGCACAATTACACACGATTGATCATGAAATTCTTTGTCAACACTTGATGGAGATTGGTAGCCAGGTCTTTGACTGATGTCAATCTTTTCTGTCAGATAGGATGCACTCCCTCTTTATTCCCTTTATGTTATGCCTCGTTTCCTCTTTCTGGTGGGGTCTTGTAGGGTCAACCAGGGGTTTGAAATTTCCCCCTTGTCTGTTCAATATATATCTGCTGCTTTTGGCCAAATTAATTAAAGTGCATGGCTGTAGATTTTATTCCTACGCTGATGACAAGCAAATGGTATTGCGGGTGGATCACAACCAGGAGCATGCTGCTATTCGACTTAGGAACTGCCTGTCTGATACTGGGGGCTGGATGCAGAAAAACTGCTCAAGCTTAATGCTGAGAAAACTGAGGTCATGGTTCTTGGTGCTGATCCCCAGAAGGGTTCTCCACAGTCATCTAACTTTTGGCCTACCTCTTTGGGTTCGCTCCCTGCTAGAGTTCATGCTGTGAAAAATCTTGATATTTAGATTGTATCTTTCTCTCAGTTGACCTCAGGTTAGGACCAGATGTAGAGACGCCTACTTTAAGCTTAAGACACTGAGACAGATCATTCCATTTGCACCAGCTAACTTGCGTGGGGTGGTGGTGTGATGAATCCTGTGGAGTCATCACTAAACCCCAGCCTAAAGTCTCCTCCAATGTGGCCAGGGAAAGGCAGCTGCTACCTGATTCCCACCCTAGGGGTGGTATCAGGGGAAGGAGCACATGGAAGTAGGGATGACTCCACTAGGAGTAACGTGGTATTCATTTTCCTCTTAAGGATGAAGATGAAATAATGGCCAAATAGTTAACATACTATCAATGTACCAATCCCACTAATACCAGTGTGAAAATAACCTGTTCTAAAAAGTCAATTAAACAAGAATTGCACACGCCCCAAACCTGCCTTACTTTCAGTATATAGAACAATCTGATGTAATTAGAACCAACATAGAACTTAATGTAACAACTTTTTCTATGGACTTCAATTCCCACAATGCTAAAAGTACTGTGATGAAAAAGGAGCATAGAGGCATTGAGGACTCAGAATGGTGAATACTCAAAGCTGCGGTCTAGTTGTTGTCAATTGAAACAACTAAGCAGGATATTTAAAACCCGAGATGAAACCCAGAGTGATGGTGATGGCGAAGGTGAAACAGAGGAAGAAGGTTGTGAAGCGGTTGATGGCAGTGCGGGAAGCGTAGATGTGAAAGCTACCATCATACAAGGTGCAGACGCTGCCAAGGAGAGAAGCCTGCTTGTTGGAGTCAGCCGACGAAGGAAAACAAAAGACTGCAGAGCACACGCAGCGGAAGAAAGCGTACTAAAAGGAAGCCCAGGTGAGCAGACTGGTTTCCCGAACAGCATGTTGCAGACTAGCATCGCAGTGGAAGATCAACGGGCGGACGTCGCTCCCAGAGACTGCCGCATCACTTACAGATTTGCAGAGGCGGGGAAGGTATCCAAACGGAAGCAGAAGCACTGCTGCAAAGCTGGAGAGTCAGCAGGAGCCGCCACAGAAAACCGGTGAGTTCGCAGAGGGGTAATGCTAACACTGGGTCGTTCCGTGCAGTAATACTTTTACAGAAATAGTTACAGAAACAGAGTTTTGAATACTGAGTATTGATAAAACAAAGCAGAACTTATTTGATGAATATCACACTGTTAAGGAAGACTACACAAAGTGGCAAAGGGGAAAGTTCTCTCATAGGGGAATGCAAGAGGGGCAGGTTTGTGAACAACATTACCCAAAGCCAAAAGGCTGTCAAACTAATTTGGGTAAAATACCAGTGAAGGAAGCCACAAACCAATACTACCCTCATCCAAGAGGCTAGGAGAAATATTTATTACAACAAACACTGGGAAAAGTTCACAACTAGCATTACCATTAGCTAAGAAACTGTGAAAACCCCTTAAGAAAGCAACTGAAGTATAAAACCCCTTTAGAGAGAAATACTTTAGGAAAAACCTATATCTCACCCTGTCAACGGCCAAGTGATTGTGAAATTAGACCAAGGCGACAAAGGAGCAACTCTTCCTTTTTGGGATTTAAATTGGAGGATTCTTACAACCCAAACTGCTGTCAATCCAAAGGTTGTCCAGAAGTCATTGAGAAATCTTTTAATAACAATTCTTGCACATATTGTTCCCAGTTTAAGGAAAAGTGAAACACAAGGTGTCAAGAGCCAAAAGAGTATAAGAAACAATTGTTGGTTAAACCTCCTTCCAACAGAGATTGGTGTGCAGAATGCTGGTACCAATCATACCATCATGTTTGAAGTTAGATGTAGGAGATTTCTTCCTGGCAGGCTAGTATACCAGGAAAGGGCTTATAGTAGTTAGTACTGGCAGGCAAGTGGAGCAGGAAAGGAGATGATGGTTTACTATAATTGTGGCAGGAATATATGTGGAAAGACCTTTTGTTGAATGAAGAGAATGTATGTACTGTATCATTTATTAACGAGCAGTAGAATCAACAAGACAAGTTGTTTTTTGCTATCATGACAAAAGTATTTTATTTTATGAAGAAGTATGGTAAAATAATATTGTGCTATCTTGACAAGAGGACTTGAAGAAAGTGTCATATGACAAAGGATTGCATTTGGCTTTGGAACCTGTGTTTTTAGGGGAGAATGTTAATCTTCCGTTGTAAGAGCGATATTGTGGAATATATTGAGTTGTTTAGACTGTCAACCATCTATAGTGAAAAGAATGTTTGTTGCATCTCTAAGAAAGACTTTGTGGTTGAAAAAGACTTTCAATGACAGTACTCTCCCTAAGCCCCTCTTTTGGCAGCCATCTTCATATTTGGTAAGCACATAAAGTGGCAGTATGACCAAGAAGAGCCGCAGAGGGGACAGAGGGAGGCATCACGTGTGAATCCATGCCAGACCCATGCTGGAGAACAATAGTTAGAGGTAAATAACCTTCTGCAGCATGGGGTCTGGCATGGATTCACATGCTCGTGAATAACGAATACATAGCAGTACAACATTACATAACCATGGGAGGTGGCAAAGCTCAACAGAAGCAATACATTCTTACCTCCAGAACAGTCTCACCTCAAGCGAACAGGTTGCGTAGCACTGCTTGGCCGACTCTGGACTCCTCCCTGGAATCCCTGTCTGTGATGCTGGAAATGCATCGGTGGGACAGGGCCTCCGCATCCTTGTTCTTTAGTATATCACGTATGTTCTGTCTTGTTTTCCGTGCAGGAGTTCATGTGGGACTCCTGGTGGTGCGGCTCTTCCAGCTTTGTTCGTGGTGAACAGACCCATGGGATGGGAGTACAAGCCTGTACTCCTCGTGTATGTTTCTGGGCACCTGTGTGTGGCCCACAGAGCAGGGTATGGGCTGGTGGCAGCTCCATGCTGTATTTGACCGGTGCTCTGAGTATCCTCCATTTTGGGATACCCAGGCCCTGCCATTGGAATCGGTTGATTCCTGATAGGAGACAAGATGACCCCAGTGGCCTCTTGCTTTCTATCGCCTGTTACCTTGTTTTCCCGAAGTCCCGGGAAGCCCTGACAATGTTCCTTCCCCCTGACTGGCTGTTGGGTGGAAGTTCCATGTATGGTATTGTGGGGAAGTCCATGCCCGACTGGCTGGAGCCTTCCCAATGACTGTATGGTGTGGGTACGTCTGTGGGGTGGGACCTGGGTGAATGGAGTGTGTGACGAAAACAGATTTCCTGTTTGGGTGTTTAGTATCTGGTGTTTGACACAATGACTGAGACAGCCCTGCCCGAAACTAGTATGAATGCAGTGTGGAGTGCTGAATGGCTGGGTGCTTGTCCGAATTCACATTTCGTGTTGTGAGTGTCTGGATGGAGAAGAATGGCCTGAATGCACTGTGTGCCTGATTGGCTGCCTGCCTGAATGCCCTTCCGAATGATTGGTTGCCTGAGTGTGACCCAGCAAAGTGAATGAGAGACCAAACAGTACATCTGGGGACCTCTCACTGATGGAAATCGTTCAGAAGCTGAAATCGATACTTGACGCTTACTGTCGAAGCCGAGCCAGAAGAAGGTGGTGTACCGCTGTTCCCTTCAACGGAATCCGAAAGCTGCTCTGCCTTCAAGAAACTGATCCAAGAGAGGACCTGGCTAGGAGACCTCTTGCTGAGCTACGCGGGACCATCGTCCACCAGCTGATCTTTTCCAAAGCTCCCTGGAAGTCAGACCCTCGAAAGGCTTGCGACCGGAGAAGTGGACTGCCGCGGAATCCAAAGTGAAGCACCCGGACATCCAAGTCCATCGTCGTTGACCAGGGTTTGCAGGTTTGCTATAACCGCTGTAAGCCTGTCGAAGTGTGTTGCCCAGACGTAGGGACAACTTAACGTTGTGCTGCTCAACGACCGGAGCTATTACGCTCCACCATTGCCTAAGACATTTGATTCAAGGACTCCCTTTCAACCGCTTTGTCTGGCTGGAGAAAGTCAAGGTCGACTATGAACGAGGAGAATCTGCTGGTGGGTTTCCCGCGACTCAAAGACCTCAAAGACGCAGACGAAGAGCCGAGAGTCAGCCGTAGTCACATCCCGATGGCCGACGCCAGACGCCGACGACCCAACACCCTTTCTAGGCCAAAGTGTTCTTCATGGACTCTTTGAAGCAACAATACATCACCGTCAAGGTATACCACACACCTCATCTACACAGGGCGTTCACGAGCTTTCGTCAACGTGCATAGCGAGGATCGAATCTGCTTCCCTGACAACATTGTTCAACTTTTCTTCATTTGGAACCTCGACGACCCGTGGCTCCTGCCTTAAAGGGAGTTCACTCAAGAAGGGCCCGTCGACGATACATCAGAGAACTCTACGAAACTAGGTACATTGGGGCCGTAGAACCTTTAGAATGAATCAAGACTATATTAAGCATATCTGGACTGGGCTTGTCAATACACTTTATTTACAGGTTGCCCAGGTGGGGGGATCGTCACACAGAACGGTCTCATGGTAGTGGGGTAGACTGTTCTGCCATTGCTTGATTTAACCTGCTTTCTTTCTGTGGTCTATCAGACATTCCTTTGTGGGTGCTTGGGGACTACACTGTACTTAAGAACCAGCACGCATCATCTCCTGAGAGCTAAGCCTTGATTGCTCGCCCATGTTTGACCAAATAGAGAATCTCGGCTGGGGTGCTCTGTGCTTCTACTCTGCCATATAGAGAGGAGTGCAGATACCCCCTCCAGTCTTTACACTGTCGATGCAGTAGAACTTCTTCAAGGTGTGCGTGAACCTCCACGTAGCAGGGGCACACCTGAGACGAACGCTGTCATTGCAGGGACCGCTCTAGTGGAGTGGGTTCTTGGACAGCGGTTGGTTCACCAACTGATGACCGTGTGTGGTGCAGCCGGAGAGCCACCTTGAAATGGAAGCCTTGGACCAGGCCTCCCCATTGTTCACAGGACCAAAGTTCACAAAGAGCTCTGAGGTCTTCCGAAAATGATGTGCCCGTCACGTAGAACTTCAGACACGAGCAACCTTCAGCGAATGCAAGGCCTTTTTAGCTTGCGAAAAAGGTTTTGGGGAAAAAAACAGGTTACACCAAAGTCTCGTTGAGGTGGAATTCCGACAGAACCTTCGGCATGAAAGAGAGGGTATGGTCGGTTCGCCAACCGATGACGGTGAATGATGCAGGTGGAGAGCCCCCTTGAAATGGAAGTCTTGGGCAAGGCCTTCCCATGGTTCACAGGACCAAAGTTCACTTACAGTTGTGAAGTCTTCGAAAAACACTGTGCGTAGAAATGCAGGGCACGAGCAACGTCCAGCGAGTGCAAAGCACTCTCAGCCGGAGACGAACGCTTTGAGAAAAAAACAGGTAACACCAAAGGCTCGTTGAAGTGGAATTCAGACAGAAAGAGGGGTGCATTCGTAGCACCACCCTTGAATCGTGGAAAGTCAGGTATGGTTGCTTGCAGGACAGGGCCTGGATCTCACCTACCCTACTGGCAGAGGTGATGGCCACCAGGAAAGCAGTTTTCCACGAGAGAAACTTGAGGGAGGCCTGAGGCACAGGCTCAAAGGGGGCCCCCCATGAGCCTCGTCAGAACCACGTTGAGTTCACACGCCGGTGCTGGAGCCTTCACCAGTGGGAAAAATTGAAAAAGTCCTTTGAGAAACTCCTTGACGGGTTGATGGGACCAAAGAGAAGATCTTCCTGGAGACCTGGTGTAGCAGGAGTCCGGCCTTGGCCAAGGATAGCAATTATTGAATGACTTGCAGGGCAATGATGCTCAGAGGGGTAATCTTCTGAGACCGGCACCACGTAGCGAAACGCTTCCACTTGTGACCATAGCACTTCAAAGTCGACAATTCCCTGGCCTTGACGAGGACCTCACTGCAGTCTGCAGGAAACTTATATCCTGCAAATTCTAGGGCTGCAGGAGCCAAGTCCTCATGTTCAGCGATCCTGGTTTGTGATGAAGGATTGCGCCTCCTTCTCTGGTGAGAAGATCCGGAACCACTAGCAGCTTCACAGGATGCGATGTGGACAGGTAGAGAAGGTCCGGATACCAAATCTGCCTCAGCCACCACGCCAGGGCTATGTGTATCATCTTGCATGGACACTGCCTGAGTGTGTTGAAGACTCGTAGCAGGAGAGGGAACGGAGGGGGTGTGAGGGTGGAGAGGGACGCTAACAGGAGTACAGGAGCAGGCCTTCCAGCAGGACGGAGAACGCGCCCCACCCTCAGGCTTCTCGGCTGTTGCAAGTTCACTGGCGTCGCAAACAGATCTATCTGGGGCCTGCCCCACTTCACAAACAGACGGTCCACCTGATCCGGACTAAGCTCCCACTCGTGGCAGGATTGCAGCTTCCCGCTGAGGAAGTCTGCAATGATGTTCTTGACTACCTCCAGGTGGAGAGGGACGAGGAACATTCCCCGTCTGACGGCACAGCTCCACAAGGCCTGCACTTCTTTGAAGAGCGCCAGGGATTGAGTAACCCACTGCTTCCTGATGTAAAACATGGTGGTATCCGTAAAGATCCTCACCACCTTGACTTTCTGAGACGGCAGGAACGACTTGAGGGCCCAGAACACTGCCCATAGCTCAAGGATGTTGAAATGAACATCCTTCTCCTCCGGCAGCCTGAAGCCTCTGGTGTGCAGATGTCCAGTGTGAGCTCCCCATCCCTCTAGGTAGGCGTCCGTGGTGACTGTTGCTGGGTATGGCAGGCTTTGAAATCCTGTGCCTTGAGCGATGTTGGAGCGGCCGCTCCAGCAGCCTATTGCCCGATGGAACTCTGAGACCTCTTGATTGTGAAGCTTTGGGACACCTGTATCCAGCAGGCGTCCAGGAATTCTGAAGGAATTTGCAACCTGCAGAGCCGGACGAGGTAGATGCAGGACGACATCATGCCCAGCAATTACTTGATCGCCCGCACTGTGGCCATCTTCGTCGACGACAGTGGTTGCACCTTTCCTAGAACGGCTGCTATCCTCTCCAGGCAAGAAACCGTATTGAGTCTGGCACTTAGGAACAGCGCATTCTCTGATGGCGTTAAGGACTTTGGGAAGTTGATGGAGAATCCCAGATTCGTTAGTAGCCGGACGGTCGCCTCCGTGTGTCCGTCGGCCAGACCCCGCGAGCGGGTGGGAATCAGCCAGTCGTCCAGGTACGGGTATACGTGTATGCCCTGTAGACGTAGATGGGCTGCCACTGGTGCCAGGCATTTCATGAATACACCAGGGGCAGACTTCAAGCCGAAAGGCAGGGCCTTGAACTGATAGTACTGTCCTTGCACCATGAAACGTAGAAACATTTGATTTTTCTTGTGAATAGGGACGCGGAAGTACGCATCCTCCAGTTCCAACAACGTCAAGAAGTGTCCTCTTCCCAGTTGGTCGGAATGTGTTGCAACGTGACCATCCTGAATTTTTGGGACTTTAGGTATTTGTTCAGATGCCATAGGTTTGGGGGAGGGGGGCTCCAGCCCTTGTCTTCTTTCTGACCAAAACGTATCTGGAAGAGACTCCGGAGCCCCAGAGCGGTTGGGTGTTAAGGAGAATTCTCTATAAAGGCTAATTTCCCAAACCTAGTGAGTCCCCCAGCAGCTTTGCTGGATTTTTTTGGGTTTATTTTTTTCTCCTGCTAAGAGTGAGACTCTTTTACTCCCACTCTTAGACATGATTTGAGGTGTTCCTTTATCTTGCCATGTGTTTTATGGGCTATGGAGTCTTTTACTCCATAGGCTCTCATGTGTTTTTGATGTGGGTTACACAGCACCCTCTGTGCCGTAACCCAGGGGGAAGGTGTTCTCTTCTGTGACTCCAACCCAAGTCAAGCCCTTTGTTCCACTTTTTGGCGGGCTTCTCCACAGAAGCCTCCAGAAGTGGTGCCACTCTGTCTGGGTACCACAGGGGGTGTGGGAGGGGGTTTAGGCACCCTGGACTGAGTTACCTAGGTAACTCAAGTCGCACTCTTGTGTGATTGGCCCAAGTGGCTCACCACCTAGCATGTTTGATTGACAGCTAGGCTGAGTGAATGGGGGTGTGCTGCATAAAAGCAGGGCTTTGGGGATTGGAACTTCAGAAGTCGCACCAGGACCTAAGAATCCGAGGAGGGAGAAGCTGAGCCGACCTGCAACGACGACACCACCGGTGGAGCCCTGCTGAACCGTCTCACCACTTTTCCCGACGACAGAGGTCCGGAGAGTCTTCTTCCTTTGACTGGTGGGGATAACCAGTTTTGCCTTCTTTTCACCTTCCTGGAGCATCTCGTGGCCGCCTTGCACGTGCCGAGCACCCCGGCAACAGGAATACCACGGCTTACCACTACCGCAAAGAGAAGGGTAGTACCTTTTAACCAAAAGAACTCTGCGGCTAGTTTCTTCCCTGGCAGTGCAACGACCTTCATCTTTCCTCCACGGCGAGACCTCCTCTTCCTCTGGACGAAACACTGACTTGCACCCGCTGCCAGGAACAACTGCCCCCGCTGGAGCTTCCTTCACACTTAAGGTACTGTGTCCCGCCTGGCTTCCCTTGTGACAGATCGTTCGGGGTGCCAGTAAAGCCGCGACTTTCTAACCTGGGCTGGCCTGGGACAACCTAGCTAGCTTTTCCTGACTTTAATTTCATCCTTTTTGTGCGAATTATCTACAAGACTCTTTGGGCATAACCCCACTGTGTGAACCTGGACCCCTTCTGCTTGCTCTCTCCAAGAGTGGGCCTTGCAATTGACTTCCTTGCTCTCCAGTAGAACTCTGCCTATCCTGCCTTACTGTGGTTCTTTTAAAAGTATTGAAACTTGTGTGCTTTCATAACTCTGTCTTTTTCCCCTTCCTTTTTTTTCTAACTTATTAGAGTGCCATCTTATGTTAAGCGCCCACCTCTGTCAGACAAGTCTTAGTGAGAAACACCACTTATTTTCAAACAAGTAATTAGGGTTGTATATATATAATAGTGACTGTGTGCTGAATTTACTTGCCTCTTTTGTGTTAGTGTAATTTACAAGTGTGTCTTTAAAATAAATAAATTGTATACTTTTACACCAAAGCTCTGGTCAGTGTTTGCTTGTGCTACTTTATCTCTGTACCTATTGTGTATACTCTACATACTGCCTAACTCTTCTTGAGGGAAGTCTGACTGCTCAGCCACAGCTACCAAGTGAATCTGTGTGGTACAGACTGCTACCAAGTGGGTTTACTGCCAAACACCTGTAGTCCTAAATCTTTTGCAGTGGTCCCTCAGGGAACTGCACAGGTTTCTGCCCAACATTGGCGAACTAGCTCCGTCCCTTTTCGCAGCATGGCCCGTATCTCTTCCAGGAGCTGAGGGATTTGCTGCTCCCGACAGGTAACCGGAGGGATCTGCAGACTCTTGCTTTGAAACTCCAGGGTGTGTCCTTTGGTGAGAGTGTCCAGCACCCTGTGGGTGGTGATCTTTCTCCACTTGCTGACGAACCTAGTCAGCCGGCCTCCCAATGGGGTGCACGAGTGGGGGCCTGACGTCTCGGTCAGTTCAGGCTTGCTTTGGCGCCGGCGTGCTGCCCTACAGCATACGGTGACGCTGTCCTCTGCTACCATAGACCTGAGAAAGGCCTCTGTAGGCTTCCTGCTTTGTGGATCTGGAAGGTTGTCGGTACAACATTGAGAAACCTATGGAAGACCTGCTCGACTTTCCCCTGGAGGAGCAAAAAGAAGAGCTTGCTGCTGGAGAGTGCCCAGTGCACGGGCCGTCTCTGGATCCGCCTCAATGGCCTGGAGGGACTAGTGGACCACCATCCCAAACAGATTCTCTCCGCCGAAGGGCATGTCCAGCACCTTCGCCTGGACCTCCAGATGGAAATTTGTGGCTTTCATCCAACCTTGGCGACGAAGGCAGACACTGTTCCCCATTTGTCAGAGCCCTGTGTCAGCGACGTCTATTGTCACTGTGATGGCGTGATCAGACGCCACTTGCCCCTTCCTGGTAGAGAGCGATGGCCTCCATCTTCTTATCGTCGGGGAGATACTCCAGAATCGGCCCCACCTTGTACCACAACTCCCTGTCGTACCTGGCCAGGATCGCCAGTGTGGTGGCCGCATGCATAGTGGACGCTGCAGTGTAAATCACCTTCTTTCCCATTGCGTCCATCCTTTTCCCCCCTCGCTGTCCGGAGGGACTGAAGACGATGAGGACAGGTTGGCTGACCGTTTCCTCGTGGCCGCCGACACCACCGAAACCGGCGATGGCTGCGACCTCAGGCACTTGGTGCGGAGTACGACACCCTATTTTTCTTCACCAGCTTAACCAGTTTTGCTGGAGCCGTTCTTCATGAGGTCCAGGCACTCATCCCAAATATCGTCCAGAAGGTGCATCGCCATGATCGTCATCCTCTTAGCTTTGCACCTCTGGTACAAGAAGCCCGGCTGCTTGGTTTCCTCAGGCACCAGCTGGAATAGCTCAGAGGCTCTGGAGATCATGGAGTGGAACAATCCCATGTCATCCAGTGGGGACACCCTATGTGGAGCATCCAAATGTGAAGATTCACCGTCCGCTGCAATGATATCCTTATCATCCGTCGCCGTATCCATCCCTGTACCCGTTTCTGGGCCTATTGGGGGAGAAGGGACCTCAATGTGGTGGCAAAGGTTGAAATGGGGGCGTCGGGTAACACTTCCTCTTCTTCGCTGTAGGATGATTGGGGACCTGGGGACTACAGGTACTGGAGCCAGAGGCATCCTCATCTGGATCTCAGACATCAAGATGTGTAGAGTCGACAGAATATCCAAGGAAATGTCCCTCGGCTGAGAAGATAGAAAAGGAAAACTAGGCGCTGTGCCGCCGCCGCTGTCGTCCTCTTCCACGTTCTCGTGGACTGTATGTAGGGACTCCTGGTCTTCGTCGTCCATGGACCAGAGCTGTTTTTTGGGCAACAGCCTGGGAGGGCTGTTTTGGGGGCTCCCCAAACCGCCCCCACCTTTTTTCCCCCCCCCCCCGAGGGTCTTGGTCCGGGGCCTGAGCCGGTTTCACCCCTTCTGACGTGCCTGCAGACTTCGCTAAAGTCACTGCGGCGTTGTCGCGTCTTGGATGTAGGGATACCTTCTGAGCCGTGGGGGTTACCCTCGAAGGATCAGCACCCTTAGCGGTTGGTGCAGTAGCAGTCGTCGAGGGAGTCGCTGACTAGGTCCAAGTCTGTGCTGGTTGAGCCTGCTTAGGTTGTTCGGCCTTCTCCTCAGTCCGCAGCTTCTCGGATTGCTCACGTAGTTCAGCCAGGTTAGATGACGTCCTCTTCAAAGAGGAGCTTGATTGGAGGCTGGTAATGGAGGCAGAAGGTGATGTTGATCGCGCCCTTATCGCTTTGGGACCTGCTTCGAAGGGAACCTAGTCGACTCAGACTTGCAGCTCTTGGCCTTATCTTGGCCTCCCCCGGATGAGGCGACCTCAAAAGACTTGGAAGACCGCTCCTCAGATCAGCCGGTTCTGTGTGAGGCATGACCCTGCTCGGAGCACGGGTCAGAAGCCATGGCGTTAAACCATGCTGCCAGCCTACTAGGCCTGTTCTTCATTGTCTTTTTGGAGAAACCGAGGCATATCTCGCACTCGACCTCCACAAACATGTTCCGTAGCCTGCACTTGGTGCAGGGCCTGAAGAGGGACCTTCCCTCCTTCTCCGTCATCGTTGAAGGGCGCGAAGTAAGCTACAGGTCTTGTAGAATCTTCAATGCTCTTCGCCCTTGAGGGGCGCTGAACCTCACCGAAAATGGATCCCCGCTGTCTGTAGATACAGAAAAGAAAACATGGGCTTCTTTGAAACATAAATAGAACCTTATCTGTCAAACACGAAAAAACTTACAAATAGCTAAGAGAGCAAACTCGAGGACTCCCAACACTGAAGCGTGCACTAAATATCTGAAGATGGCTGCCAGAGGAGGGGCTTGGGGAGAGGACTGTCATTGGATGGGGCAGTATGACTCAGAGCACAGTGATTGGTTTATGGGAGAAATACCGTTTTTTTTAGAGAAAGTGAAAGTTTTTTCTTTTACTGGGGATTCCCAGCCTGACGGGGAACATGCATGAGCATGTGATTTCATGCCAGAACCCATGTTGGAGAAAAGCCCAGTCTGTGGAGAGGTCACGCTGAGATGATCCAGGACTTGTTTGGGAGAACGCCCTGATCAGCCAATCATCCAGTTAGCCGTAGACGTGAATCCCCCCTCTCATGAGACTCACTGCCATCAGCTTGGCGAAAACCCTCCGCGTGTAGGTCAGCCTGAACGGCAGAATTCGAAACCGAAGAGAACCGCCAATGGCGAACCTCATGTACTTTCTGTGCTCGAGATGGATTTGCACATGAAAATAAGCATCCTGAAGGTCCAATGACACCATCCAATCCTGGAGCTGGAGGGCCTTAAGGATCTGAGAAAGTGTGACCATCTTGAACTTGTCCTTCCTGAGGAACTTGTTTAAGTATCTCAAGTCCAAGATGGGTCCAAGTCCTCCGTCCTTCTTGGGTGTTAGGAAATGTGGAGAAAAACATCCTTTGTTCCTCTCAGTTACAGGTACTGGCTCTATAGCACCTTTCTCTAGCAGGGTCAACATTTCCTCACAAGGAACAGATCTGGAACCTTTAAAGAATGGCTCCCTGGTGGAGGATTCTGAGGTCTATGAATGAAGGGGAGGCAGTAACCATGGGCTATGGTTTGTAATGCCCAAGCTTCTGAATTAATAACCCTGCCATTCTTTCAGATGCTGAGGAAGTCTGCCTCCCGCTGGGGTGTCGCGAGTCAAGACCTCAGAAAGGTTTGAGGTGGCTGAATTAGGGCTATAGGTAAAGATGCCACTGCTTAGGCTGGCTTTTAACCACTCCTTCATCCACCACGAGGGAATCTTCTTTGGCATCTTTGACGAGCCATTTCTCTCGCTCTTCCAACTGAGGAGTGGTAGCGAAAAGATCTTGCCCTCCAAGACATTCCACTGGAGTGAAAAGGCTGAAGCTGCCTAATAGAGGCACCTAGAGACTTGGTTGCCACCTTCGAGGTCTGCAGCTTCTCGAGGCTTTCGTCAGCCTTGCTGCCAAAAAGATGGGACTGGTCAAAAGGCATATTATTTATTTATTCATTTATTTGCATTTTTAAAGCAAACAGCTACCCTCGGGCATCGTGGCGCTGTTACAAGAAGGTTTACTTGACATGAGCGAGTATCATAGAATGAATGGATACAAAGTTAGACATAGCTGTCACAGAAGTCCCAAGGTTACATGGGAACAGTGAGCATGGTACAGTTATATCTTACGTACATTGATAGACATTGCAGTCATATTATAAGTAGGAATCATTTAAATAGCGTGGTTTTCAGGGCCTTTCTGAAGGCTGTGAGGGATGATTCCGCTCTCAGTTCGGGCGGTAGGGAGTTCCAGGCTTTTGGCGCTAGGACTTCAAAGCTAGAGCCGCCAGCTTTGGCTCTATTGAAGTTGGGGACTGCTAGTTGGTTAGCGTACAGGTCCCTTTTGGGTCTAAGTGTCTGAACTGGTTGTATACGTTCTGCTCGGTAGCTAGGTGCAGATCGGGATATGCATCTATGGGTAATGGTGAGAGTCTTGAACTGGATGCGCTCTTTGACTGGGAGCCAATGGGCATTTTGTCTTGCTAGGGAGATGTGATTCCTCCTGGGGATGTTGAGGGCTGCTCTCAAGGCGTTATTCTGAGTGACTTGAAGTTTATTGATGTTTTTGGCAGAGGTGCCTAGTAGGAGGACGTTGCAGTAGTCTAGTTTGGCACCTATGGTGGCCCTAGCGATGTTGAGGCAGTTTATGGTGGATAGGTGAGCCTTTACTGCATTGATTATTTTGGTTGTTAGGGCGGCTGAGGAGGAGATGTAGCTAACATATCTATCCATGGAAAAGGTAGAATCTAGATACACTCCCAGTGTTTTTAGGGCAGAGGAGACTGGGAGTACAGAGTTCTCAATTAGGAAGGTGCTGTACTCGTTGTCTAGCTTGCTGAGGGATTCTTTAGGGCCTACCAAAAAGATCTCTGTCTTGTCTCCATTAAGACAAAGGCCGTTGGCTGCCATCCAGGCCTGGATGATGGCGTATGTTTTTTATAAGGTTTTTAGATCTTGTTCGTAATCACCAGTTAGTGGGAGAAGAATTTGTGTATCATCGGCATAGTTGGTGAATGTTATTCCGAATTCTTCTAAATCGTTGAATAGAGGGAGTGTGAATAGGTTGTATAGTGTAGGGGAGGTGCAAGAGCCTTGTGGTACTCCGCAGTTGATGGGTGAGGGAGTGGCTGCTTCTTGGTCTGAGTAGACTCTCATGGCTCCGCCCTCCAAGAAGGATGAGATCCATGTTGTGGCCTCAGTGGAGAAGTGAGCTGTGTTAATGAGGTGTGTCTTTAGAGTTTTATGGTCGACTAGGTCGAACGCAGCAGAGAGGTCAAGGAGTAGGAGGATAGCACATTTGCCTTTATCCATGTTTTTTAGGAGTTGGTTTTTTAGATCGAGTAGCACTGACTCTGTGCCATGGCGTGGGCGAAAGCCGGACTGTCTCTTGCCTAGGATGTTGTGGGATTCAAGGTAGGCTTGTATCTGTAGATAGGCAGCCTAATCCAGGATTATTAGCAAAAATGGCACTGTTGTGATGGGCCTGTAGTTATTGGGCGAGTCTGGGTCCAGGGAGGGCTTTTTTAGCAGTGGACGAACCCAGGCTTCCTTGAGGGAGGATGGTACTGAGTCAGTGGTAAATGATGCGTTGATAAAGGTTGCAATGACCGGTGCTAGGAACTCAGCGCAGTCTTTGATTATGTTTGCTGGACATATGTCCCCTTTACAGAGTGAGGGTTTTATTTGAGTTTCATAATGAGTAGGACCTCAGGGGCGGTAACCTTTCTAAAGGAGAATGGCGGTGGAGGGTTGCTGTTGTGTTGAGTAGGGTGGTTAGGGATGTGGGCAGTCCTCGTTTTGTGAGGAGACCTAGGTAGATTGTCAAAGTTGGCTTTGATTTTCTTTTGGAGTAGGTCTATTTTGTCAAGCATGGTCTTCTGGATGTCATTACACCACATCTCGTCTTTGACTGTTTGATGTTTGGACGTGGGCGGTATGACTAACTCATTGAAGATGGCGAATAGTTCTTTGGAGTGTGATTGGGCATTGTCAATTCTAGTGTTTTATGCGACAGCTTTGGCTATGGCTGTGGCGATTTTGTATTGTTTAGCAACAGTTAGGTATGCCTCCAGTAAGGGGGCAGAGGGGGAGGATTGCCATTTTTTAAGAGCTTGTCTTTTGAGTGTTTTTAAGTTTTGTAGGTCTTGGTTGAACCATGAGTTGACGTGGAAGAGTTTTTTGCTTTTTTAGTCTCTAGTGGAGCAATAGAATCGATGACATCTTTAATTGTAATGTTGAAGAGTTCGACTAGTTCTTGAGGGTTATTAGAGATGGGTGAGGCTAGTGCCGAGGCTTCTAGGAGTGGGCACATGCTCTCTTTAGTGAGAAGTTTTTTAGATCTGGCTAAGGCAGCTGGCATGGGAAGGTTTTGAGAGATAGCTGCGTTTGTAGGGATGTGGAAGTGGATGAGGTGGTGATCGGTCCACGGCTGTGGAGTGTTTGAACTGATATCTACCCTACAGTTGTGATCGACTACCAAGTCTAGTATGCGGCCTTTGGTATGAGTAGCAGAGTCAACTCTCTGGACGAATTGTAGGTCCAGAAAGGCGTTGGCAAAGGTTTTGCTGTGTTTGTCTTTTGTGTCATTGAACCCAAGATTCAAGTCTCCCAAGAGTATGGTTTTAGTACTTGGTTTGAGGTTGTTCCCTATGAGGTGTATAATGTCGGCTTGAAAGTTCATGGAGTCTAGACTGCACGTCCGTTGCAAATCCAGACTTCCTTAACCACGCAAACCTGCTTATCACGGTGCATGCCGCCATGGCTCTGCTGATGCGGTCAGCAGAATCCAAACACGAACACCATCTTTTACAATGGCCAAGAAACCATCTCTTTCCTCCCCTTTGGGAATATGTTCATCCGCCATGGATATACAGTCCCATAGAGTGTAAGTGAATTTCGCAAGAGCACATGTTGGCTGATTTGAGAGCCATGCTCTCAGCAGAAAAGACTTTCCTAGACCAAGCGTCTATACGTTGATCATTCTGATCTGGTGGGATGGTTGGATAAGCAGCCTGCTTGGAGGTAGCATTTTCTGCTTGCAACCCAAACCTTTCTGGGGTAGGATGTTTTGACAAGTAGCTGGGGTCACTACTTGACGGACAGTATTTCTTTGTCAAGTTTTTACTGCTGCCGGACTTGATTCAGGTGATTCACAATTAGCACTTCATCTCTTCTGTAGAGCAACATGAAAGGGTAACATAGGATCCCTTTGAGGACCTTTGTCCAGGATATCCGATAGGTCACCGTGTTCGAATGGAAGGTCAGGCCTACTCCATCCTAGATAATCTACTACCTTGGTCATTAATTGCCTGTAAGGTGGCATCTGCATGCTCATCTGAATGTGGCTTTCCAAAATCCGATTCTAATGAAGTGTCCACTCCACTGGATATCTGTATATTTTCATGCAGGTCCTGTAACCTAGATTCATCTCATATGAAACTATCAGGGGCATTTGGAGTGCCATACTGCAATCCAAAGGGTGCACCATTATCATCAGACGGCTCATTGTCCTCCTAAATGGAAGTGACAAAGAAATCCTTCCTAGGCAAAGGAGTGAAGGTTTTCTGAATTTCTGGCAAAGGCGTTTATGGCTTCGAAGGTTGCGAGCCAGATGCCCATAGAGTCGATGTCTTCGATGAAGACGTCTTAGACGTCGATGGCACTGGTGGTGTCGACTTCGACATGGACTTGTCCTTGGACTTTGTCCGTGATGGCATTGACTTGTCCTTGGACTTTGTCCATGACGGACTTCGATGGCTCGAAGGATATCTCAATGACTTTTCATCATGTTGAGGCCTCCACAGCTTTCAATGGGAATTTGGTCTTCGTCCCGGGTTTAAGGGTGTGCAGGATTTGGCTCAAGCACTTTCCTTACTGGCTTCAGAAGGCGCGGTAGGAGCATGGCCGACTTACTTTGAGTGTTTCTGGCTCTCGAAAATGTTGAGCATTTCCTGCCTGAATTATTACCATTCAGCCAGAGTAGAGGCCTTTAGGGCAAGATATAGTTCACTGTGGGGAGGAGTCGGACGAGGATGTCGAAGTAGGTGATTTGTGATGCCTTTTTCTTGGATTTCCTCGATGAGGAGTGGTGAGAGCCACTCTGTGACCTGGACCTTTTAGTCTTCTTCCGACGAAGCGAGAGACGACTCTCCTCAACGAAAGAACGTTTTTTCAACAGGGTAGTCAAAGGGTATTTTTTTTGGGAGTCTACCTACTGCCAATTTCCCTTTACACTCCTTCAGAGCTTTTGCAGTCATTGACTGACACTTGACAGGCTGAGGTCTGTGCTCCACACCGAGACACCACAAGCATACTCTATGCGGATGCACTTTTTAAAAACGTTGTCTTTGCGGTTGTCGGAGCCAAAGACTAAGACATTGCTTGATAATTCTCAAAGAAATATCTGAAGCGCGCCGTAGTTCACGAGGCGAAAGCTTAGTCGGGAAAATGGTACGGAAGCTAATGGGCGATGCGCGTGCTATATATACCTTCGATGACATCCTCGCGACAGAGGCCCTCGAGGGGTATCGAGTCGACTGCATCGACACAGCGCTGTCTGCCGAATTTATTTTCCGAAGCAGCTGAAGCTGGCTATTGGACCTATCAAAAGATGAGGAATACGTGGGAGGACACAATCCATGCGAAGAAAGTCATTTAGCCAGAGAGTCCAGCATGGCCACCGCTGCCTGACCTTGTCCCGCTTTTCTCCTGCCTGGAGGCAGATTCTATTGGACCATCACCCACTGAAATCCAGCTGCCAATGGAGCCGGGAGGCGAATGCCGGCCTCCACCTAAGGGCCATACATAGAGACACTACGGTTCCTGTCTGGGCCTGTCCAGGTCCTGGAGGGCTCTTGTGGCCCTTGCCTGCTGTGACTGCGAAATCCGGTTTGTCCCTCGCCTCATGCCAGTAAACCTATTATCATCCATTTTCACCAGGGCTTTGTAATCCCTACCTACTATTTTCCATCTCTACTGTGCTCCCCTCGCCAATGCCCGGCGTACAAAAATGCTCTGCTTATGTTTACGGTGCTCTAGCTACAATCCCTGGGCTGCACCCCTCATGTCCTTCGTATCGCATAGCACCTCTCCTGGTACCCCACAGCTCCACTCCGAACTGCATCGCTCCATCTCTCCACCGATACACAGGTTATCTGGTCTTGAACATGTTTCTCGAATACATCCCCGCCATAACCTAGCCATCTGCAAATGGCATTCCGCAGGCCCCATAAGAAGGACCTTATACCGGTATCAACTCCTTGAATTTGCATAAGCCACCATTAACTATACACTTGCGCTCACCATGTCCTTTGTATGCACACCCAACGTAGCCCCCTGTAACATGAGGAGTAGCTTTTCCAGTTTGTATATTTGCACCTACCATGTCCTATGAATGTACGCCTGATATAGCTCCCCATAACGTGTGGAGAACCTCTACCAGCTGCTATACTGCATCTTCCTTGTACTGTACCAAGCACCATCTGTAACTAGCGCCTAGATGCCTCCTGGTTTTGCACGCTCAAATAAATGCCAAATAAATATATTTTTTTTTAAAAAGAGTTGGATATGGTGCGGGCCCCGGTCCCAGAAAGCCTTGTGGACGATGCAAAGGGCCTTGAACTTGATCCTTGCAGCCATTGGGAGCCAGTGCAGAGATTTCAGGGCTGGAGAGATGCAGTCGCTGGGTTCGAGGCAGGGATAAGTCTTGCATTCCTCTTCTGGATTCGTGGAAGGGGGCAGAGAGTAGAGTTAGGCAGATTGAGAAAGAGGCTATTGAAGTAGTTCTGCCTGGTGAGAACCAGAGCTCTAGAGGCAGTGAGCCTCTGGGGAAAGGTGAGAAAAGGTAGAATATCTCTGAGGAGGTGCAGCTGGAAGTGGGCCTTCTTGGCAAGGTCTGTGATCTGAGGAGAGAGTGAAGTCGAAGATGACCCCAATGTTTTTTGCCTCCGAGGAAAGCGAGAGCAGGGGTCCCAATGAGCAGATTCTCAGTCTTACTGGAGTTGAGGCAGAGATCATTGGAGGAGCACCAATTTCTTAATTGCGGACAGTCAGGAATGAGCGAGGAAGGAGAGGAGGCTGAGGGAAGCCCGAAAGAGAGCTGTGTGTCATCTGCATAAAACTGGAACTTGGAAGAGAACGTGGAAATCTACACTTACCCCTAATTTACAAGGAGATAATGCAATTGATAGACATTTTTTCTAAAGCGGTTTCCAGAGAATGGAAGACAAAACACGCAACCAAAAGAAAAGATTACATACCAACCTCAACAGCCAAGAACTTCATGCAATGAAAAATCTACGCAACGCCACCACCTGATAATAAAGGAAGCAGTCAAAGGAGGCAATATCATCATTATGAACAGATGACTATATCCAGATGGCCCAGACACACCTCGAAACACCAAGATGCTATGAAGTACTACCCAGTAATCCTATAGGTACCATCAAGGAATAAGCGATCGATCTGATAAAGAAATGGCACCCAAGAGGACTACTGACCGATGATGAGGCCAAATACCTAAGAACTGATCACCAGAGGACACCAACCATATATTTCCTACCGAATGTGCATAAATCCTTAATCAAAATACCAGAGGGCAGACCTATAGTAAGTGCAATAGGCTCCATCAATGAACCCATAGCCAAATATATCAATGGTGTGATTGAAAGAAAAGTGCCCAAGATCCTGACATACTTACGAGACACAATGCACACTTTGGCTATACTACAAGACCTCGCATGGGAAACCAACTACCTACTAGTGACCCTTGATGTCAAGGCACCTTATACAGCCATTGAACACCAGCAGGCCCTCGATGCTATTGACTATGCATTTTCGTAAACCTCTGCATCACACTATTCGCACCTGGTAAAGGTCAATGAATTTTTGGAATTTTCACTGGCTAACAACATTTTCCTGTTTAATGGCACATACTACAAACAAAAGAAAAGCATTGCCATGGGAGCAACGTACGCACCATCTATTGCCAATATATTCATGAATAAATATGAACAAGTACACACATTCAGTGAGAACAAATACAACAGGCATATTCTTAAATGGGACTGCTTCATTGACGACATCCTACTGATTTGGGCAGGTGGCAAAACAGCTCTTGATGAATACAAGACATTTCTGAACTACAACAGCTTTGGGATAGAGCTGATAGGGACCGAAAACGAACACCATCGACTTCTTAGACATCAGAATCTCAGCCACACCAACTGGACTAGAAACTACAACTTACAGGAAACCGACTGAGGTTAACTCGGTCCTCTTCTCCACCAGTTGTCAAAAGAATGTCATTGAGAACATACCCAAAGGTGAAATCATCAGGGCAGGCAGGAATTGCAGTACATCAAACTCCTACAATGAAGAATGTGACCTATTGCGCAATAGATTCCTAAGAAGAGGATACAAACCAAGCAACATCACGATAGCAATCAACCATGTGAGCACAATCCCCAGGACCAAACTGCTCCAAACTAAACACAGAGAAGATACAGCACAGGCTGCCAACAACATCCGGTTTGTGACAGAATACAACAAGGACCCAACAAACTCCAGAAAATACTAACCAAACACTGCCATATCCTGGATGTAGACCAAGATATAAAAGAATGGGTAACAGAAAAACCCAAATTATCCTATTGTCGGGCACCAACACTGAAGAGCATGCTTAGTCCCTAATGTATGGAACCTCTGGCAACCACCACAAGCAATTGGCTAACTAAACAAATTGTGTCAGGTTTCCACAAATACGGAACCTGCTCTATGTGCTCTCACACAATCACCACCAATAGTGTACAATTTGGCACTATATATGAGAAAAAGATTGATCAATTTATAAACTGTAGGACTAAATTTGTTATATACGTGATCATATGCGTATGTGGCCTGAAGTATATAGGGAGCATGATACGCAAACTACGCACAAGAATCAGGGAGTACCTCAACTCTCTCAAAACAGCTGAAGCAAGATACTCACTATCAACTCACTGGCAACACCACCACCAGATGGACAACCAGAAAGAGATATGATTCGTCGGCTTGGAGATGATTAAACCGGATGCAAGAGGAGGAAATAGAGCCCTAAGATTGCGGCAAAATGAGGCCAGACTCATTTGTAGAACACGCAACACGGAGTTTGGTCTAAACACTGAACACGAGTTGAATGTCTTTCTGTGAATTAACACTGTACTAGATCAAAATGGGTCTACAATATTCAAACTATTTATAAGACAAGACATCTTCTCCCCACCAGACAGAATCACAGTGAACTGACTGCCTTACCGCAACATGCCACTAAACTTAACCAAAATTTGTCTCCCTATACCCAGACTTGTCAAATCTCCAATTAGCACCTTCCCACCAGATAACATCACGGGGAGCAGACGACTAACCACCTTTTAACTAGTCTCACCTAAAACAGCAACTATACTCACCCAAGACAGGATCCCCGTGCCACTGAACACTTGCCCACCCTGTGAGAATGCAACAGTTTCACCCCAATTCCCTAATTTATTTGTGATACTGCTCACTCACCCAAACGTACAATACTGACGCTTAACATCCAAGTACTAAAATGACTAATCTTCCAACTGCCGATCTGCATTACTGTTAACTGACCTCCGAGTACTTGATAGCCACAGCCCTCTTGCGCACCCTGTGTGAATGCCAGAGCCTCACCCAAACTCCCTAATTTACTGTGACGTTGCAGACTCACCTAAAATGTGCAACACGGATGCCTAAAATCCGAGTACTAACATGACTAATCTTCCAAATGCCCATTTCCTTCACTGTCAACTCCCCCCAGAGTGCCCGAGCGCCACAGCCCTCTTCTGTTGTGGGTTGCGGCCTTACAAGCGCCACAGCCCTATTCAGCGGGGTGCCGTGGGGGCTGGCCTAACCAGCCACTCACGGCCGGCCTGACTTCCTCCAATAGGATTATGCGCCATCCGGCCAATCCCTGGCCGATTGATATTTAAAGTGTAAATCTCATCGCTGGCAGTGTACTCCGATCCGACGGGTAACAGACAGACGAACACAGCCTGATCACTGGTAAGCAGCTACTTGGAAAGCCCCCGCCCCAACCCGCGCTCCCACACGGGCATCCAGCAACCCAGAGCCTGCAACTTCTCTTTTCTTTTCACTTCATTTCGAACGTAGCATCTTGACTACGTCTCCGGTACCAACAAACCCCTCCTTCCTCTCTAACAGAGAATCCAAGAGGGTTCCCGGGGCACCCGAGCCCTTCTTTTCTATCTATAAGCGCACCACGAGTGGCCCCTCACCTGAATTAAGCACCCATATCTGTGAGCTAACATGATCTGCAACCGGGACAGCCCTAAAATCGCAGTGTTGATCATATTATATCACAGAGAGCACTTCACTGCTTCCCAACTCCATAGCAACAGATAATGATCCACGGGAACCCCAGCAGCCCCCATAATCACAAGGGTCACAATTTGTGCCCCACCCTCAAGTGCACCCAACTGAACCCGGAACCCCAACCACATACTTGTCCCCCCCCTCGGAGGGCACACGCACCTATTTTTATGTCACTCAGCCAGCGCGAGCCCATTAAGACGCTACTGTCTCCTACTCACCAGACCCTTCTTCCACTCCTGCACCACAGACCCATGCAACCCACGAGACCACGAACACCAGCACTAGTTATAATATGGGATACATTACTCACCGTAATCGTATTTCTGATGCTTGTATCTGCTTAGATTCACATGCTGTGCATAGGCCAACATCTAATGCAAGCTGCGGAGTATTACAGTTTGTTTTTCGAAACTCAAAAAGGGCCGTGGAACTAGTGCGTGCCAGTAATACTATCCCTAGTGTGACATCCACTGTACCCATGATCCCTCACGCGTGTAGGACCCTCAGATTGTATTTTTTTCTGACATGAGGTAGCATGAGGAGTAGCGCGAGTACAGAGTATCCAAGCAGATAGATAAGACTACAAGCATCCATGCACCTTCTCTCAGAGGGGAGGAAGGGCAGGCGCATGTGAATCTAAGCAGATACTGTCAGTCTAGAAATCTAATTTGAGACCGCAAACGTATTTTGGTGGCCGTGGGCCAACCGTCTCATGCACGATACGACAGAATATAGGTTTTCGAGTGTTCTAATGAACAGCCATTTTGATGTAACAAGAATCGCCATTTTGTTTTCTAACCATTGCTCATTGCTTTCTGTTCCTATTGCTTCGCAGTATATTTTTCGCTTACACTGCTCGACTGAGGAACAATGCTGTCTATATGAAAAGGACAAGGCCACAGGGCCAAGAGGATAACAAGTGTTTCACTGAAACACAAACGTAGGCAGCGCCAGGAAGAATGCCCGGCTCCCTCCTTAATGTAGCCTTGAAGCCGCAGGGCGTTTAATCATTTCACAGCTGCCAGCCAGTCTCGTTATATGGTAGAATATGTTAGAATAATACCACTAAAGGCTTGAATTATGCTTTTCTAACGGCCCCCCTTTGCTGAGCCCGCTAAGAGCATGTCGGCTCCCAGAGTCCATGAGCGAACAAATGTCTTAGAACGGCTATCCATTTAGATATGGCACCTTTAGAGATGCGATCTCCATCTTTACATGTAGCTACGGAGACAAACAGTTGATCTGTCTTTCTTAGCGGTCTGGTCTTGTCTACGTAGTAGAGGACCGCTCTTCTCACATCTAGTGTGTGTAGTTTCACCTCAGCAGAGCTTTTCGGTTCTTGGAAAAAGGCTGGTAGCTCAATGAACTGGTTAACATGAAATTTAGAAATAAACTTAGGTGAGAACCTAGGGTGAGTCCGTAGAACCAAATTATCCTTATGGACAGTAAAGATAGGATCTTGCACTGACAGAGCTTGAATTTCACTGACCCTTCTTATGGATGTAATGGCTACTAAGAAGGCAGTTTTATAAGTCAGGTGTTTAAGACTAGCTTTATGCATGGGTTCAAAGGGGGGTCCCATGAGTTTAGCAAGCAACACATTAATGTCACCCCCCCTGGTGGTGGGTTAGAAATTGGAGGGTGGAGTCTCTTCCACCATGACTCCTTGTTATGGGAAGTGGTGTAGGCTGACAGCGGCGCCAGGTGTACCTTGAGTGAATTAAATACTAACCCTTCGTCCAGTAAATGGAGCATGTAGGTAACAATTTTGGAAGGAGGGCAATCAACTCTGTTGATTTGTTTATTCTGGCACCAAATAACAAATATTTTCCACTTATCAAAGTAACAGTGCCTTGTGTTAGGTTTTCTTGATTCTTTTAAGCTATCCATACATCTCTGGGGTAAATTGAGATGGCCGAACTCTGACTTCAGGAGCCATGCTGCCAAGTTCAACGAGCTCGGTTGAGGATGCACCATTTGTCCTTCGTGCTGGGAGAGTAGGTTGTACCAGCACGGGAGTCTGATGGGGTCGCACACCGCCAGTCTGCGTAGGTGTGGGAACCATGGTTGTCTCGTCCACATAGGAGCAACTAGGATGAGCGTCATCGATTCCCTGTGCATCTTGTTGACCTTTTCCAGATCAAAAGGGTTGGTGAAAAGCGTAGGCAAACATCCCTGATCAGTTCATCCATAGCACGTTCCCCTTGGAGCCTGGCTGGGGGAACCTGGATGTGAATTCTGGGCATTGTCTGTTTTCGCTTGTGGCGAATAGGTCTATAGTGGGGAAACCCCACTGAGAGAAGAGATCTTCTACGACTTCTTCGTGTAGACGCCATGTGTGTTCTTCTGGGAGGGGATGTTAGGGAGCATTCTCTTCTAAGGCTAATTTCCCTTACCTATAGAGTCCCCCAGCAGTTTTGCTGGATTTGAAGGGTTTAATTTTTTTCTCCTGCTAAGGGTGGGACTCTTTTTCCCCACTCTTAGACATGTTGCTAATGTGCGTTTTAGGCTATTTGTGTGCTTATGGTCTATGGGGATTTTCTCACCCTCATAGGTGTCATCTTTTTACATGTGTGTTACACAGCACCCTCAGTGCACTACCACAGGGGTGTCATAGTGAACCCCAAACAGACTCCATACCCTGGGACTGACTACTATCTCCCAGAGCATGTAAAGTCCCCCATTGACTTTACTAGTCAATAGTTATGAACAAAACCAGTACAACCCATCTTACTATGGAAGTACTGTAAAGGGTTAATAGTTTTTCCCTGGTGTTCATTCTCGAGGGGGTATCGTCCAGTCCCTCTCTCCAAACTTTCTGGCTGGTGGCAGTGGTTACTATCGTAAATATGTGACGGCGAATATTTTCCTATGGGATTTTCCCCATTGTTCAAGGCTACCACTTTTACTGACAGCCTCCAACATACCGCCGATTTATTTTACTATTAACTTTACTCCGGTAGGTTTTTATTGCCAGATCGATAATATTTCTTTCTCGTGTCTTTCTCTGAAATCCTAACCCAGGTCGGGGATCCTTTGTTCGTCCTTTTGGCGGGCTTCTGCACGGAAGCCCTCTTTTCGGCGTCACCGAGTCTGGGGTAGACAGGATGTGTGGGAGGGGGAATAGGAACCCTGGACAGGGTTACCTAGGCAACCCAAGCCGCACTTTGCTCTGATAGGCTGGGGGTTATCCCACCAGGATAGCCACCCCACTGTGTGAGTGACAGCTAGGCTATATGAATGGGGGTTTTCTGCATAAAAGCAAGGACTGGAGGGCAATACGTCGCCACTGGAACTAAGAAACCCCAAGAGGAGAGAAGCTGAAGACATCTGCAACAACGGAACCACTGGTAAAGCCCTGCTGCAGATCCTCACCACTTTTCTCCAACGACTCGAGAAGATCTTCACCTGCAAGAGTCTTCTTCCCTTGAGCTGGTGGGGCAAACGAGTTCGCCAATCTCCTTCCAGGAACTGCCTTGGTCGAATCGCCAGTGCACAGCACTAGGAGACCGGATAGCCAGGCACCCGTCCACCACGACCGCGATTTAAAGGAGCGTACCTTTTATTTTGTTTTGGCATCACCGCGGCTGGCTTCATACCTGGGCAGTGCAGTAACTCAAACCTTCCTCCACGACGAGAGCATCTCTTCCTCTGCTGGATCTCCCGAACTGCAGGAACTGCCAGGAACAACCGCCACCGCAGTAGCCTCTTCCACTTTCAAGGTACATTGTTCCGTCAGGCCTCCCGTTTCTTTGGGTACTGCTAAAGGTGTTTTAAATCCTTTACTTAACTTCTTGGCTGACCGCCCCTTTCGTCTAACATTATATTTTTACCTTCTGCAACCGCCTTTTCAAATCGTTAAACAAAGACTTGACTGCAGCTAATAGAACCGTTTGATCCTGGGCACATTGCCTGTACCATTGACTCTGGCACAGGCCTATTGACTCTGGCTAAATCTGTTACAACTGCCTTCTCTAGATTGCTTTTCACTAAGAAATGTGTTGGTGCACCTAAACTCTTATAACCACCTTTCCTTCCCATTTCTATATTGTTGAAGTGCCATTTTGCTCGGTTTTCACCAAAGTATTGCTTATGCCAAAGTATTGCCTTGCCTAACTTGTTCACAATCCAATTGGGAAGTGTTGCTGGTGCGTTTAGGAGTCGAACCCTGTATGACTTGTCCTTTCCCACCGTCTGAAGAAATTGTTAGAGTGCCATTTCTGCTTGGTTTACACTGTGCCGTTTTGCTCAGTTTCACTCTTGCTCAAACTGGTCTACAATTTAAATAGGGAGTTGTGTATACTTTTGACTGTTTTAACTTGCTTTAATGATAGTGATTTGTGTGAAGAACTAAGAGTGTGTAAAATAAATATATATATTCTTTTTGATACAAAACTTTGGTCAGTGTTTCCTTGTTCCATAGTACTGTAGTCCTATTGTGTAAACCCTGAATACTGCTCATCTCCCTCTTGAGATAAGTCTGACTGCTTAGCCACAGCTACCAACTAAATCTTTGTGGTACAGACTGATACAGAGGGGATTTATTGCACATGCCTGTAGCCTTAATCTTCTGTAGTGCTCCCTAAGAGAGCTGCATAGGATTCTGCCTAACAGGGGATCTCTGCTCAAAGCATCCGCTAGTGAATTGAGATACCCTGGAACATGTTGAGACGACAGGTAAATGTTCCGTCCGAGTGCCCATATCCACATTTTCTGGGCAAGCCTGGACAGATTTGGTGAGCGAGTGCCCTCTTCTTTGTTTATGTAAAACATTGCCGTTGTGCTGTCTGTTAAGATCTGCGCTGACAGGTTGGATAGGTGGGGTTTGAATGCCCGAAGCGCTCTGAAGGCTGCCAGAAGTTCCAGCACGTTGATGTGATTCTGAGCCACTGTGTGAGACCAGAGACCCTGAGATGTGTGGTGAAGGAGGTGTGCTCCCCACCCTGACAGGGACGCGTCTGTTGTGACTACGGCCTGTATTTCTGGATCGTAAAAGGGTTTCCCCTTTGCATGATTCTCTCTTGTCCACCAGCGAAGACTCTGTACTAGTGTTGGCGAAACGACCACTAGATCGTCCCACTGACCACTTGCCTGAGACCACTGTTTCGCCAACCATTCCTGCATAGGTCGAATGCGCAGGCGCGTGTGGGGAACCAGGTAAATGCATGATGCCATCATGCCTATTAAACACACCGCTTTGCGCACCCTTATCTGGCGACCTGACTGATATTGAGGAATTTGCATTAACAGATTCTGAATTCTTTCCTCTGATGGAAAGGCCAACCCCTCTTTGGTGTCTAGGACAGCTCCTAGGAACTGTTTGGAGGTGCTTGGCACCAGGCTTGATTTTTTCTCGTTGATTGAGAAGCCCAATTGGAAGAGTAGGTCAATTCTTCTTTGAATGTTTGATCTGCAAATTACGGGGGTTTCCCCTGTGATGAGCCAGTCGCCCAGGTAAGGGTACACTGGGATTGCCTCCCTGCGTAGGTGCGTCGTCACCCCCACCACCAGTACTTTGGTGAATACCCTTGGAGCCGAGGCTATTCCGAAGGGCAGCACCTTGAACTGGTAGTGCTGGCTGTCTACCTTGAAGCGCAAGAATCTTCTGTGCGCTGGGAGGATGGAAATACGAAAATAAGCATCTTTCATATCCAATATTGCCATGTAATCTCTTCTTTTTAGTAGGGGGATTACTTCCTGGAGTGTAGTCATGTGAAATTTTTGTGGCTCGACATACTTGTTTGCAGGGCGTAAATCTAATACTGGGCGCATCGTTAGATCTTTTTTTGCACAAGGAAGTAAGTTGAATAAAAACCCTCGTTTACCTGGTTGCCCGGGACAAGTTCTATTGCGTCCTTTGCAAGAAGAATAGTGATCTCCTCAAGGAGGATTCTTTGGTGCTCCAAGGAGTGTATCTTCTGTCTTGGAGGATGGTTGCGGGGGCGTTCCAGTAGCTCTATGCAGTATCCCGCAGACACGGTGGACAGCACCCATCTGTCCGAAGTGATCCCCTCCCATGCGTGGGTGAAGATGGAAATGCGCCCCCCTACTGGGGATGCATGGGAAGGGACCCGGAGCGGAACATCACTGTTTATTGGGAGGCGAAGCACCTCTACCTGGGCTGCCTCTCCCCCTACCACAGCCCCGCTTTTGACCTCTGGCGAAACCTTGGGTAGCCTGGTGGTTGCCACCCCATGAGGTTCCTTGGTTCTGGTAGTAATTGGACCCTCTCTGGGAGTTTAGGCCGCGAGAGCGACGAAAATTGTCATTTCCCCGCTGGTTAGTGGGCTTATTTGTTAATTGGCCAAGGGACTTTAAGGTGTCATATTTGTCCTTAGCTGTTTTCAGCGCTTCCTCCACTGCTTTCCCAAACAGGACATTAGGTTCTATCGGCATGTCTATGAGGCTGGCTTGGGTCTCAGGTTTAAACCCCGACTGCCTTAGCCAAGCGTGTCTTTTAATTACAGTTCTTTCTGCTATCAGCCTCCCTGTATTGTCTGCTGCATCGAAGTTAGCCTTGAGAATGTATCCGGACACTGATCTTCCTTCCGATGCAATCTGGGCCAACTGGCTCTTTAGAGGTTCTGGTGCGGAGGCAATGAGGGCAGCTACCTGTCCCCATTGATGGCAGTTGTAGCTTGCTAGCAGAGTGGTGGTATTGGCAATGCGTGCTTGGTATGCCGACGTGGATGCCACCTTCCTTCCTAGAGCGTATATTCTCTTGCTCTCTTTGTTCAGGGGAGCTTCTGAAGATGCTAATGGTGGTCCCGCTCTTTTCCTGGTGGTTGTAACCACTAATAAGTCAGGTTTTAGCTGACCCCTTATGTACAGTGGGTTGGAAGGAGCTCCCCCCTGAATAATTGTTCTACTCGTGGGTTAACTGCCCGAGTAAGATTAGGGGTCATTAGAGAAGGATCGATTCTACGTTGAATAGATTTTAGAATGGGGATAGCATGTGCAATGGATCTTTGATCCCCTAGAATTTGCTCTGCAACATCTCTCTCTCCCTGGGCACCCTGAGTGTCAATTTGGAAATGGGCTGCCACTTTGGCTAAAAACTTCATTAAGCAAAGGCTGATTGTCAATAGGGGAGTCATTCACAGGGTCCTTGGGAATAGGGGAGTCGAGACTATAGGCCTCCGCCTAGTCTTCCTCCTCCTCTTCCTGGTCCTCATCATCTCCATAGTAATCGACCCCGGCCTGGTCGTCTAGCATTTGTACTTCCGAATCCTCACCATACTGTTGATAAGGTTCAACACTGAAAGGGTCTGAAATCAGCCCCTGAACTGGAGTATCAGTACGGAGTCTCTTAGTAGGAGGTTGAGGGTCTTTGGATTCAGAAGGGGCAGAGGTAGCAGGAGTATTCTGATAACTATGGAAGCAATTTGAGTCATAGAAATCTACAAAAAAAGACATTCTCCTCATTACTCTGTCAATGTCCTCCGAGTTACATTCCTTGGAACTTGGAATGACCCTTCCCTGCTGTGGTTCCTCATCCATGCCCATATCCTGAAGAGTGGGAGGGACAATTTTTGGTCTAGTCACAGGGTCAGGGCCCTTGGACTTTTCTAAAGGCGGTTTGTGTTTTTCCTTCTGAACCAGAGGCTTTCTTATGTTTTTCCCCTTTCCCATGTGTAGAGGAATGTTTTCCTGACCCCTTGGACTTCCCGGAATCTTTCGACGCTTGGCATTGAGATTCGGAGGATGGATCACAAGATTTGGGAGTGTAGGAAGATGGGCGTAGAATCAGTAGCCTGCGAACGTGCTGCCTGGGGGTAGAGGTTGGATTTGTCTTCTGGCGACCATACCTCAGTGACTTTAGGTAATGTGGCACTCTTAGCAATCGTAGACGGTTGCTGTGTGCCAGGGGGCGACCGTGACCTGGGACGCCCAGAGGAGACCGATTCTGCAGAACGCTCTCTCTGTGCCTTCTTCTGCCGATCAGTCGACACGCGTGTCGACTCTCGGGAGGGGTGAGTGTGTTTAGTGGAAGATGTGTGGGTAGCGCTCTTGCCGCTGGGTGTTGTCCCCATAACAGACCCACCAGTCAGTCCTCCGAGGTCGGGGGCTTGCGCTTGGGTGCCTGACAACACCCCTGTGCCCTCACAGTCCGATACGGCGGCGTTGCAGCCATCGCTGAAGGAACCCACTGCGTCCATGGCCTCGAGTTGCCTGGCGTAGTAGGCCCAACGCTTGGTCGAGCGGTCCTTAAGTGTCTTGGCTTTGAAGAGCTTACACGCTCTACAATTTGCCTCAGGGTGGTCCCTTGGAAGACACAGGTTACAGGTATTATGTTCATCTACCGAGGGGAACTTACGGTTGCACTTCGGGCAGAATTTAAATGGAGTACTCTCCATATGTCGATATCTGGCAGCGGGCGTGTATATGTAGGAAAACGTATGGTGTATATCCACCCCCAACTCTGCCTACTTGGCAGGGCCAAGGCCCGGGCCGAGGCCAGAGGCCTTCCAAAGCCCAAAGTCCATCGTGTAGTCCCGATGGCTGTTCTTCCTCGGTCTCAAGTGCCGACGTCGATCTGATTATTATATGATAAATGGCTAAAAGCCAGTGAACTCCGCAACTATGCTTCCGATAAGTATGGCGGAAAAAAACAATCTGAGGGTCCTACACGTGTGAGAGATCTTGTGTAAAATGGACGTCACACTAGGGATAGTATTACTTGCACGCCCTAGTTAGACACCCCTTTTCGAGTTTCGAAAAACAAACTGTAATACTCCGCAGCTTCCAATAGATGTCGGCCTATAAACAGCATGTGATCTAAGCAGATTCCACAAGCCTGAGAAAATAGAACATCTACACCTCTAACCACCTTATTTTACAAATGTTCGAACTGCATAAACAGACATAGTTTATTACCTCTTGGGCCACAGGAGCCCTCACAGCCTCTCTCTGGTTTTAACACACGCAGGTACTAACCTTGATGACTACCAGGAGCCGGGTTTTAAACCGCAGCTCACCCAACAACCCAGGACACCGTTGGACTCCCAAGATAACTATCTTCGCTCCAACCCCAATCCAAACGACGACAGACACCCACCAGGTGAGCCAACTCCATTACCAAGTCACCCTAATCTATATGGACAATCTCCTTATCCTCTGACCATACTAACACTTATTCAACAACCATTCCTTCCTTCCTTGTTCTTTTCACCCCATGCTCTGTTCTAATTACAAATGATACTGTACTAATGCTTGCAATTAATTGAATAGGGCAACTTCACTATTTTTATCTGAACAAATTATGTTTTATGAATGGGGCTACGCATCTTTCAACGCCCACACATCTTGCACTACAATTGATGTCTGAATGTTTATTTTACAAACTGGCCTAAACAACTGAATGCGATAAAGTTTTGACACCATGTCACCTCACCTTATATGGTTTAATACACCTCACGTCAATTCACACTCACCCTGCACTACTCACCAATTTGAATAATGCAATATTTGATAAACTATGGACCTATTAAACGTGATAAAGACCTGTACGGTCGAAACACTGTCGGCACCACCTGTTAAACAATGTAAACTACACCTTGAGACTTTACTATGTTAAACAGGGTGAACTCATCGAGAAATTGATTTTATCAAATAAAAACCAATTAGAAACAATGAAATTTGTGGACTCTACCGACCTACTCACCTGAGTGGGAACAGGAAGTGTTTGTATATTAATTTCAGCACAAGCGCCAATTGAGTAGAAACTAAAACCAAATTATGTGGAAATCTGGTGGGCCAAAGCGGCCAAGTAGACATTGAAGAGCCAGAGTGAGAGGATAGAGCCCTGTGGGACGCCATGAGTGGAGAGAGAGGTGGTGGAGAGAAAGGACACAAGGTGGACCTGGGAGGGTCGTTCCAAGAGGAAGGTCAGCCAGGCTAGAGCCGGATACGTGATGCCCAGGTTCTCGTGGAGACGATTAATCAGGATGGCGTGAGATTGGATGTATCAAAGGCAGAGGAGAGGTCAAGGGAGAGGGAGAGCTGGAGTCAAAGTTAGAGAGCAGATCTTCACTGGTGTTCAGAAGAGCAGTTTCCCTGCCATTGGCTGCTCTGAAGTCATACTGCTTGCGAGAGAGGAGGGCTAGCTGAAAGATGGCCAGCTTTTCTTGGATTAAACAGAATCAGATTCACAAGAAAATGTTGCATCCAGCAATGCTTACACGAGAGAATGGCAAATTGACATAGCTACTAACCACAATGAACATGAGGTGGATTGCAGTCAATGAGGGCAACCGTGCTGCAGATAAGCTTCAGGAAGGCCTTAAGAGCAAGCCAGATAGCTTTCAGCTCCAGCCAATTGATATGAGACTCCTGCTCCTGGAGGGACCAGACTCCATGGACGCTGTGGTTGTCCAGGGTAGCACTCCAGACTTCCAGGGAGCAATCTGTGGTGATGGTGCCTTGAGGTGCTGCCTGCCGGAAGGGCTTGCCCGTCCGCAGGTTGCAGTCCGTGCACCACCAGACAAGGTCCTGGTGGAGACAGGGAGGAATGCTGACAAGCTCCGCTGATTCCATGAGGCTGCGAAGTGCAGCTGTAATCTCCTTATCTTGAGCCTTGTGTGAGATACAGCCAGAAGGAACGCTGCCATGATACCCAATAGATGCTGGAACCACCAGGCTGAGGTCACCTCACTGCTAAGAAAATTACCTGTGGCCCTCTTGATGGCCGTGATCTTGTCCTCCAAGGGGAAAATTCTCTCGGAGCTTGCGTACCAGATGAGGTCCAGAAAAGTCAGGGTCTGTGTAGGCTGCAATTAAGACTTCTTGAGGTTGATGGAAGAAAGAAAACAGTTCGTGGAGTGTGATCATAAGGGCGGAGGAAGTGTGGTTAACCGCCTCCGGGGATCTCGCCCTGACGAGCCAGGTACAGGTAGACATGGTGACCCTGGGCCCTGAGAAGGGCTGCCACTGCATTCATAAGTCTGGTAAAGACCCTGGGCTCTGAGTTAAGGCCAAAGGGTAGAACCTTGTACTGGAAATGGAAGCCCATGATCCTGAACTGCAGAAAGGACCGATGAGGCTGCCAAATTGGGACGTGTCCTTCAGATCCAAAGAGCACATCCAGTCTCCCCTGCACAGTGTCTCTGCAATAAACACTGGCCTAACCATCTTGAATTTTTGAAGAGGGAGGGAGAGGTTCAGGGTGGAAAGGTCCAACACAACTTTCAGGCCAGCCTGGTTCTTCTTTTGTATGGTGAAGAGGAAGGAATCGGTAGGCAGTAACTAAATGGACAATACGGATAGGATCCAGGGATCCGCCAACTTCTGACACCAAGACTGCACGTGAAGGGCAAGCCTGCCCCCCACCGGAGACACGTGGACCCGAAGCGGTGAGTCATGCCTTCTTTCCCTTTGAGGCTGGTGCGGAGGAGGGGGACAGAAAGAAGTCCTTGTCCCCCCCCCCCCTTCTAGTGTTTGCGCCGGGGCTGACTCAGCGAACGTTCAGGCTGTCTCGACCTCGGTTCTTGGAAGCCTCGGAACCCGCCAAAAGCACGCCACTTGTCGGAGTGTTGATGCGACTGGGTGTAAACCTTGGGCGTGGCCTTCGTGAGGATGAAGACTTTGCAGTTTTGGGAACTGTTTTTTTCTTTTTATCTAGCTCCTCATTGTTGGTGGAATGAAAGAGGTCACCCATCCTCAAATGGAAAGTCCAATATGTGTTCCTGGACGTCCGGGTTGAACTTGGTAGCCCGTACCCAAGCAGTCCTTGGCAATGCAGAAAGCACGGCCTGAGGTGTCAATGTGTGCCACTGTGGACTCCATGATGTCCTGCACCACCAATTTCGCTTCGGCCAGGCCCGCCTTGAAATGTGTCTGGCTCTGCACCGGAAGTTCTGGGAGGAAGGTAGCTATTTCCCGCCAAAGCCTCTGATTAACGGCTGCCAGCATGGCGTCTGCGTTGGATTGACAAAGGTGCAGTGAGGCGTTGGAATAAACCTTCTTTCCGTATGCCTTCAGGATCTTCTCCTACTTGCCTAGAAGCGCACAGGACGAGGTAGCCGAGAACGGCTGAGGCTTGGAGTAGAGTGCAGTTGCGGGTGTGCCGACAGCAAGAGTGGATCCCACTCCAATTGCCTATGCTTGGTGTCGAGGCTCTGATTGACAGGCTGGGCCGAATGGGCTTTAAGCCATCCCTTTTTGGCCAAGGTGACAACATCCTCCTGCATCGGGATCCCCGTTCTAGCCGCAGGGCGTAGAGTGAGGAGCTCGGCCAGGAATCCGGTCTCTTGTTTTTCGACCTCGGGTTGAGGAAGCCCCAAATATACGGCCAAACCTGAGAGCCGTTCATGAAAGGTCTTGTCTGAGGATGGCATGTCAGGGTCCTCCTCCTCGTCAGTCTCCACCATGATGTACGATTGGTCCGTTAAGGGTGGAGGAGTGCTAGGCGCCGAGGGCTGTGGTGTAGGAACTGGAGCCGGTGGCTGTTGCGGAGGCTGGTGTGGAACCGCCGGAACTGTGGTAGGCAGAGAAGCCAGAATCTAAGGACCCGGCGTGGGCAGCAAGGGCTGCGCGGGGCCTGAGGCACTGGAGCCATGGGAGGAATAACTATGGGCGCCAGCGGTGGGACCGGAGGGAGCATGTCCCTGATAAAATCCTGAAGGATGGACCCCATCTGAGGAGATCTCCTGAGCATAAGGAACTTTTCAAAAAACCTGTCCTCACAGGCTGTTGTGGTGGTGGGTGGCATTGATGGAGTAGCGGGTGGCTGCTGGGGCCTGTGCATACTCTGCCTTGCTGGCTGCGGGGTAAATCTACCCTGCTATGCAGATGGATAAGCTATAGGCCACGTACCTGGTTCAGACCAGTCCCACCTTGAAACGCGTTCTCCCGCGTGCTCCGCACCAGGGGGTGGTATCGTAAGAGCAGCCATCTTGTCTGGTGCAGCGGCCATTTTGTCGAGCTGCGTGCCACATGCCAAAGTCGTGGTGCTTGCCTCGCTGGGCCCGGCCTCCTCCAAGACTTGGCGGTGGAGCACAAGAACTACCCTGCACCTCAGGACGGAGCCTGGTAGGCGCGTTGCCCTCAGCGGAGTCACTGGTAGTGCTGCGTACAAGCACCTACACAGCCATCTGTCGAGTACTAGGGCGTAGCCCCTTGGGTGGACACCCAATAAAAGAACCGTGCGGTCCCTCAGCACTGTCCGCGGAAGGATCTAATAACCCCTCTGCTTGACGGCCAGTAGCTGCAGTAGCCTCGGTACCTGTGCTGGTGCGCGAACCTGACTGGTTCCTCCCACTCTGGCGTTTCCTTGTGAAGGAGTCGCCCTTGCGGGGTGCGATGGAAAAAAGGCGGCCCTACCTTGGGCCTTGACTTGTGTCTGATGAAGCCCTTCAAGTCCTCTGGAGGAGACTTCTCTAATAGCTTCCTCCGCCGAGCTAACCTGTTCTTCAGAGCGTGCGGTGTAAGCACGTCACATGCAGTACAATCCTCCCAGCCGTGAACGGGGCCAAAGCAGGGGAGGGAAAGAGCGTGGGGGGGGACGCACTTAGGGCAGAGCCCCTTGCAGGCTGGAAACCTGCTGAAGCCCAATGACGTCGACATGCGCCTGGGAGGAGCGTGGAGCCAGAGGACCGAGTACCTGATTTAGACCAAAGAACAGAAGAGCACATGGTATTACAGGGCCGAAGCCAAACCCAGGAGCGCTGGTGAAAGCGGTCCGTTCCTGTCGACGCGGGGAAAGGGCCTGTGTAGTGGCACAGTGGGTGGAGTCAGGGGAGCGCATGCTCCTAGGGCTGCGCCTCTAAAATTAAAGGGGAAGATTTTTTCCGGTGAAAAAGGTTCTGTCTCCCTAGTGAGGGACGCCCATACAGTATTGAGGAAATAGGACGGAACGTAGAAATAGGGGGGCGTTATGTTTGGGCAGGAGATCCTACTGGTGAACGTCTCTGGCCGTAATGTAGTTGACCCTGAGTTTTGTGAAGGGATATTTGGCCAAATGACATTGTACTTTGAAACCAATGTGGGCACTGTGGAATCTCTAGCCATGATATGGCAAGAATTTCAGGCATATATATGGGGCGTGATCCTTTCTACTGAATTTGGGGTCCCAAAGGTCATTAGGTAAGAGCTAAAGCACCATGAGGCCACACTGTCCGCCCTCCAGCAGACATATGCAACACACCCTTCCCCCCAACTTAGACACGACATGAAGGTCTGCCTAGATGCGTTTAGGGAGACTGCCGATGGGGAACTGAAATACTTGGGACAGACCTATGGTAGCGAGGCGCTATGGAGAAGCGGATAGGTCTGGCAGATTATTAGCCAACGCAGCGAAAAAAGAGAGAGGGAGTACACATATACCATGTATTGTGGACACGGACAGTAGCCGAATACACTCAGATAAGGACACAAATGCAGTAATTCACCCAAAGGCGTCACAACCGAGGCTGAAATAAACAATTAACTGGGTAAGATCCATACAACCTTACTGTCGGTGGAGGCCAGGGAGTCACTTGCAACCCCTCTAGCACTTGAGGAAATCAAAGCTGCTATTGTGGACCTGACCAAACGAAAAGCACTGGGGTCGGATGGCTTTAGTGCTGAAATTTAAGGACAAATTGGCTCCTTACTTGCTAGACGTGTGGAATGAGGCCCTCTGTAATGCCTGAAACCATGTGGGAAGCAATAATTATACTCCTCCTGAAACCAGACAAAGAGGCGGATTGGTGCAAATCATACAGGCCCTTATCACTGATCAACACTGAAGCAAAGATATATGCTAAAATCATTGCTAAATGGCTCTCACCTTTGATTCCACACATGGTTCACAGGGACCAGTCCGGCTTTATGCCTGGCGGCACTAAATATACGCAGGTTTTACAATATTATGGCGCGAGTGCCAGGACATAGCCAGGCAGTCGCCATAGCACTAGACATGCAAAAGGATTTTCACACTGTTTCCTGGCCCTTTTTATTTCAGGTCCTGCTCAATTATGAGTTCGGCCCCAATTCTGTCTCATGAATCCATCCGCCTGTTAAATTGACAACCGTTTGCTAGGGTCTGCACGAATGGCATGTATTCCCCAAATCTCACACTGGAGGGTGGCACGAGGCAGTGATGTCCTCTGTTGCCCCTACTCTTTGGCTTGGTGATTGTACCTCTGGCCGACCTTATCTGAGATCGGTTCGGGAGAGCAGGGTTCGGTTCCGAACCAGACTAGCATGCATGTTTAAGGTATATACTCCCACCAGGTGTGGGCAAGACAACCATCTCAAATTTATATAAATGAGCACAAACAATTACACCTTGTAAAGGCCCTGACTTGAGAACGAAGTGGGCAACAGATCTGAGGGCCGAGATCCCTGAGGCACAGTGGGAGTGCAAATGCCAATTGATAAAGAAAGTGTCTACGAACTTGAGACATCGACTTATACATTTTAAAATTATAGACTACATTACACTTCAACCAAGGTATCAAAGTTTAGCCCCCTAAGCCAGGCACAGGAGTGTGCCCGTGATGCAATAGCCCAAAAGCCACCTTGATGCATATGATGTGAGACTGCCCCAGGCTGAAGGAGTTCTGGGGAAAGATCAAAGACACCATGGATTAGATACTGGAGCAAAGATTACAATTTACACATGTGCAATATATTTTGGGATACAGAGAGGATGGGTAAAATGCACAGTAGATTGTTAAACTTATGTTTGTTGCTTGCGAAGAGATGCATTTTGCAGCGGTGAACATGGAAGTGTACCCCCACGCAGACAGACTGGATTCATGAGGTAATGTGGGATAAAACTGCAGAGGAACTGTATTTATCCCTAGTGCCGGGGACACGCTGCCCTAAGGACATATGGAAAAACTTAAGTCAGTACCTGGCGGATTCTGTTATTGAAGAATGATATAAGGCTCTGTGGTTCTAATGTAAGTGTAGAGCCTTGACTTGCCCGGATTTGACACGCATATGTATGAACACTGCCTAACAGTTCAATTTCAGATTCAATGGGAAGCTGAAATGCTGCACGTTGTGTGGCGCTATGCATGTATTGCCCTGTCAGTACTGCGAGATGTTCACCCGATGTATAATGAACATTTAAAACAAAAAATCAAAAAAAGTATGCGCACTGTGAAAACACCCAGATACCACTTTCCTAGAAAGAGGGAGAAAGGCCTAGTTTTTAACACCAAAAAAACAAAGGGGACTAGTGAAGGGTATTATCCCTAACACACCCAAAATAAATTCACACAAGAGTGCTAGGACACCGATTCATTGCTTTACCTTTTTTGAGTTACCCTACATATAACTGCTTGCCCTCCAACATTCTATCTGTCCCTAGTGTGGTGACTCGCCCTAGACCGCGCTGATGAGCCGCTCATCTAGGGTTAGGGGATAGAAAAAGAGACTTGCCCTATACTTATCTGGATGTTCTTACTGTTCTCTTTGGATCATATATAAAAAACACAACCTATGATAGTCTAACCTAGGTATGAGCATAAAGTCTAGTAGGTGAAGTAACCTTATGTATTCTTCTTCCCTACATTGGCTACTAAAATGAAAAAAAACATGGCAACAATGCCATACAAGACTAAAGCCTGCTTCGTAGTATCCCAACTAGTAAATGGTTGAACACTACCCAAGCATTTTAACTCTCTCATTCATAATGCTGTTTCCTGGTATTCGATCTCTGGAAGGCGCAAGTTATCCTTTATTGTACCAGAGGTCTGGAAAAGCCTACCGGCTTCGGTGGTATGTAGAATTCACCACTATCTTCAGGGCTACAGCACTCACACCGTACTGTTAACAAAGAGCAATTTGAGAGCATTGGCTGTGCAGCTTGCCGCATCCTTCTCTGATGCACAGCCCAATGAAGAATTGAAATATTTATTTTTTCTTAAATGCTTTTACAAGTTGCTCAAGTCGGGCGATGTAGATCAAACCGCCCGTTCTGACCTGAATTCAGTCCTGACATAATCGTCCTTTTTTGTCGCAGGCAGCTCTGTGTCAAAGCGGTTGCTGGCGTCTGCACCTCTGATGTTTGGTCACTTTTACAATCGCAGAAGCGATTGTAAAAGTGCACCAAAAAGATCGGCAGCGATTGTAAAAGTGCACCAAACATCAGGATGTCAACAGGGCATGTCTGTAATTCTAGCCCTAATGTGACGTCCACTGTACCCATGATCCCTCATGCGTCGAGGTCCCTCAGATTATTTGTTTCCGACAAGAGTGACTGTAAGGCGTAATCCGGGAGTGTAGGTAGCGACCATGAGGTGTGAAAGATCTATGTTTTGCGAAGAACCTTCAACTCCAAGAGGGGGAAGAAGGGTGGGTCCATGTGAATCTAAGCCGATACAAGTAGCGAGTAATGTATGCCTTCTGAGGCTTGTGGATCTGCTTAGAATCACATGCTTTGCATGGATTAGCGAGCAGTACTACTAGAAGGTGGTGGGTTGTTTGAAGGTAGCGCTGCAACCAGATGTTTCAACAAGGCTTGTATCACCTGTGTATTACCCTTGGAATGTGTGTCTAAACAGTAATGTTGGGTGTAAGTGTGTACTGAAATCCAAATGGCAGATTTGCAAATGGCATCTAGTGGTACATTTGCTATGAAGCCTACAGTTGCCACTGTGCCTCGAGTTTAGTGTGCTCTAGGATTGAACGGCAACGTTCTCTTAGCAGCAGAATAGCAAAGTTGGATGCAGTTGGCAATCCATTTTGGAATTGCTGCCTTCGAGATAGGATCCCTATTCTCCTTCTGTGGCTATTGATCTAATATGATAGGTTATTTATAACGCGCTTAATGCCCAGAGGTTTCTAAGCGCTGACCCGGGGATCGAACCTGTGGTGCTCCTTGTCTTGCTTCCAAGGCGAGCACGTTGCCGCTGAACTATCCTCTGGAGACAAAAAAAAAAGATCTGTTTTCCTGATAGGTTTATTCTTTTGAAGGTAGACCTTGACAGCTCTACGTCCATCTAGTGTATGAAGGCTCTTTTCTGCTGTGTTTGTTGGATTCCGCAAAAATGCAGGAAGTTCTATAGCCTGGTTAACATGAAATTCTGATAGAAATTTTAGGTGAAAATTGAGGGCGAGTGCGTAGCACTACCTTGTCTTTGTGGATAATCACAAAAGGGTCTTGTACTGATAGAGCTTGCAGTTCACTGACCCTTCTCATAAAAGTAATAGCTATCAGAAAAGCTGTTTTATATGTCAGGTGTTTAAGGCTGGCTTTGTGCATAGGTTTGAAAGGGGCACCCATTAGCCTTGTGAGAACGATATTGAGGTCCGAGCCGGGAGTACGATTAGAAAGTGGGGTTATCATGTGTTAACACCTTCCATGAAGGCTTTGACTACTGGCACTTTTCACCATGAACATTTGCTTTGAGATGTGATATAAGCTGAGAGAGACACCAGGTGTACTTCCAGTGAGTTAAAGACTAATTATGAGTCTAATAGATATAGAAGGTAGTGGATTATATTTGAAGGTGAACATTCAATTGGATTGAGAGAATGTGTTTTGCACCAACACAAATATGCTTCAATTTGTTAAAATAGCACTGTCGTGTGTTAGGTTTAAGTGCCGCTTTAAGGATTTCCATGCACCTTTGGTTGAGGTTTAGGTGACCAAATTCTATGAACTCAGGAGTCAAGCTGCTAAGTTGAACGTCTGAGGGCATAGGTGTGTTCCTTGATTCTGTGTCAGATTGTCTGGACAGGGTAGTTTCATGCGAGGATGCAGGGACATCACTTGAAGGTGGGAGAACCACGTTTGTCGTGCCCACATAGGCGCTATTAGGATAACTTATTTGTTCCTGGTCTAGTTTGTGTACTATTTTGTTGAGATGAGGTGTGGGGGGGGGGGGTCGCAGGGGTTGTGGGGGGGGAGGGAGGGGGTAGTCTTAGCAAATCTCCATGACCAATAAATTACTAGTGCATTCCCTTTGGAACCTTTTTGGGGAAACCTGGACAGATAATCTGGGAATTTTGCAGTGTACTGTGTAGCGAAGAGGTCTATTTCCGGGAACCCCCAGTTTGAGAAGACGTTTAGAACATCTGTGTTTAGTTGCCACTCGTGTTCTGAGGGCAGCATTGCACTTCTGCTCAGCATGTCTGCCAGTGAATTGAATTCCCTGGAACATGTTGTACTGGTAAAAACATATCTTGTTTTAGGGCCCACAGGCAAATATTCTGGACTAGTTTGCACAGCCCAGGAGAATGTGTCCCCCCATTTGTTTATATAAAAGATGGCTGTGGTTTGCTTATTTATTTTATATATCGCCCCTGACCCAGGGGTATCTGGGCGCTTAAGAGACAGATGACGGTTACATGATACAGTTTATACAGATGAAATACAATTCATACAATTAAGATACAACTGATAGTGGTGCATGGGAACAGGCAATACTATGTGAGACATGACAGGGAAAGAAGAAAGTGTTGCATACATGTAACAGGAGTAGGAGTGTGGATATCTAAGGTGTTGTCAGGTAAGTAAAGTTCTTTTTTGGTGTGTAGCCACGTGATAACATGACCTCTGAATTTTTCAAATGTTTGAATGGTGTGGATGTGCTGTGGGAGGGTATGCCATAGCTGGGCAGCTAGAACTGGGAAGCTAGTTCCACCAGCTCTTTTAAGGTTATACCTAAGCATCACCAGGCTGGAGGTGTTAGAAGATCTTGTGGTTCTGGCTGACGATTTCCGTGAGAATTTGTCGGTGAGATATGGTGGGGCTCAGTGGTTTAACGCTTTGTGGGTGAGGCAAACGGTCTAAGTCAATTTTCTCTTGTATGGAGAGCCATTTACAATGCTTTCTGGTTGCTGAGATGTGCTCTCTTCTGGGGATGTTTAATGCTGCTCTAAGCGCATTGTTTTGTAGAATCTGCAATTTGTTAATTACAGATTTGTTGGTGCCTAAGTATAGGCCATTGCAATAGTCCAGTTTGGACTGTATAAGTGCTCTGGCCAGTGTGAGGCAGCTATTGGAGGACAAGAAGGGTCTTCATGCCCTAATTAGCTTGCCAGTGTAGGCGGCGGCTGAGGCAGTCATGTTCACCCGTTTGGTTTGGTTGGAGTTGGCATTGAGGTAAAAGACTAGGGTTTTTACATTTTTGGCGATGGGTATATTGTTCCCATCAATGAGGATACTTGTATAGTTGGGACTGAGTTTCAGAAGGTTGTTGGGTGAGCCGACTTAGAGCAACTTGGTCTTGTCATCATTAAGGCAGAGGCTATGTGTGGCCATCCATGCCTGAATGATGGTATAGAGTTCATTGACCCAGCAGACATCTGTGTCATAGGTGCCTGTTAAAGTTAGGAGTATCTGCAGGGTGTCATCTGCATAATTGGTGTAGGTGACACCCAGACGGTCCAGTTTGTTGAATAGTGGCTTTGTAAAGATATTGCACAAAGTGGGCGATACGCAGGAGCCTTGTTGGACTCCAGAGGTGATGGGGATCTGGTCAGCCGCAGCAGTAAGTGAAAAGACCCGCATAGTTTTGTTCACCAGGAAGGTTTGAACCCACTTGACAGCAGAGTTTGAGAAGTGTGCTGCCGGTGACAAGTGATCACATAATATTTTATGGTCAACCAGGTCAAAGGCTGCCGATAAGTCTAAGAGAAGTAGGATGGCAACTCTGCCATTATCTTTTAATTCGTCAATCTGGCTTTTGAGGTCGACAAGGGCAGTTTCCGATCCGTGTTGGGATCTGAAGACACATTGACGAGTTCCAAGTAATCGGTTTGTTTCTAGATAGTCTTGAAGAAGGCTGCAGGGAAGCGCCTGAAAACTATCGCCCAATTGCCCTATTGGACATAATGGGCAAACTTTTTGCGTCTCTCCTCCTGAACCATTTCAACCGATGGGCGAAATTGGCCCCCTGCAGTGACCCATTTCAACTAGGCTTCAAGAAAAACGGCGGTACCGCATTAAACATCCTCATACTCACCATCCTGAAAGCCAAAATAAAACAAGGGTCCCCCACAGTCTACGTGGCGTTCATCGACCTCTCTCAGGCATTCAACAAAGTTGCGAGATGTAAACTGTGGAGAAAGCTGGAAAACTGGAACTGCCCGAAAGACGTGCTACTACCAATAATAGCCCTCCATACCAACAATACACTCAGTGTCCGGTTGAACAGACAGGGAGCACTGGCTAAAGAAATCCACGCTCACAGAGGAGTAAAACAAGGCTGCCCTCTAGCCCCTGCTCTGTTCGTGGCTTTCCTGGGGGACTACAAAGACTCGGAAGCCCAGGTCCGAAGCTTCCCGCCGAAGTTTGGCAACAGTAACCTCTCACGCCTTCTCTACGCGGATGACCTGATTCTGTTTGACCAAACCCCGATCGGCCTCCAGCGGCAGCTGGACAATCTGGAAGCCTATATGACCATCAACAATCTTCAGATAAATCAGATGAAAACGAAAATCATGATCCTCTCCAGATCGGGCCGCTCCCAGAAAAAAACTCGACCCTGGTCAGTGTGTAAAACCAACATTGAAGTGGTCTCGCACTTCAAATATCTATGAGTGATTTTCGATGGCTCCTCGCAGGAACTCACAATGCAACAACGTCTGTGGTCTAAAACCAAACAACTTACTTCTCAACTAAGAGCAATCAACAGAAAGTATGGCAAATTCTCGCTAGTGCCGGCCATTAATTTCTACAAAGGCAAAATGGTACCGACCCTGACCTATGGCATGGACGCCATGTTCACTGTTCCGTCCACACTTTGGCGGTCTCTGGAAGCCTACATTTGGAAATCGCTCCTAGGCCTACCCACCGCCATTCCAATCGAAGCCATCAGACGAGACCTGGGCCTCTTATCACTAAGTGACTCGGTTAGTGGGTCCTCATTGGCCCTCTACAGGAAGATTCTCACTAAGGACGGCCTGCCAATTTCCAACATCATCGGTCAAGAACTCGAGTCATCGAACTGTAAGGCTGTCCAAAAATGGACTCACCTCCAAAAAACCAAACTGGAGGACTTGCACTGTACATTAAACGACCTGATCTCAAACCCGCAAAGAGTCAGTGAAAAACTGAAACTACAAGACTGGATTAATACTTCTGACAAAGTGGCGGCAACCAAGTTCCTTAATCATCTCCCACCGACTTACAACAAATTGAAACTTCCCATGGCGTACTGTCTGAGATTCCCGGACAAAAAGCTTCGCTCTATATTTTTAAGAGCGCGCTTAAATCTGCTCCATACGCGGGAAATCTTAGCGATGAGAAGGCTGTCGATCGTCACCACATGTAGATTGTGTAAACTTCCGGACTCTACTGAGACCGTCCGCCACCTTCTCCTAAACTGCCCCGCTTTAACTCAAGTTCGTACAGCTTTTCTATCTCCCCTATGGCTCGACTCGGTACTGATCGATGAGCAAACATGGTGGTACCGTTTGATATCTGGTGAAAAGTCCCGCTGGGCTGCTGCGACGGCCAAAATAATGGAAGCTGCCTTCATCAAAATCAACGCTGCAACCTAGACGCTCCCCTGGCCACTCACTTCCAGTGGCAGGCTCCTAGCATCTGATGACCGCGTCACAGAAAACCTTTGAGACCACTACTGCACTCGACACGCTGAGATTTAGACCCCAAATCTCAAGATGCCCCCTTATTTCTTAGGTCGCATCCTTGTAAAAATCTTTATCTTTGATTATATACAAGTAAATAAAAAAAAAAATAAAAAAAAAAGATAGTCTTGAATTTTCAAGTATGCAAATCTATCTAAGATTTTCAGTAGGAAAGGGACTGTAGTTAGTGGGTATAGCCGGATCCAATGTTTGTTTCTTAAGTAACGGGAGCACCCAGGACTGCTTTAGGTTACTTGGGACTGAGTTGCTGGCAAATGAGGAGTTTATTAATTTAGTGATGAAAGGGGCTAAGTCTCTGGCTGCATCTTTTTTGACCTGACAAGGGCAACTGTCGCCTTTACAATTAGATGGTTTCAGTGATGCTATGATTTTTTGAACCTCAGGTCAGGTATGGATACATTGTTGAATTTGAAGCCTATGTTAATGTGTGCAATAGAGGCCGAAGTCGGACTTGTTAGATTGCCAGAGGTAAATTGGTGTCTTTTTTTCAGCTAGTTTGGTCCGGAGCCCGATAATTTTGTTAGAGCATTTTGGATGCTAGTGCACCAGGGTTTATCCTTGATGCAGGTATCTGCAGGTGGGTTGGGGTTTTCTAACTCTCTTAAGATGTTAATTCTTTAGTGCTTGATCCTGCTTGGTTTATTTTGTCGTTGAATGTTTCTTTTTTGGTGCAGATTATCTCATTTTTGTAAGTGGCAGTGATGTTAGTTAGGTTGACTTTGTTTTCAGGGGAACGGGTCCTTTTCCAAAGTGTTTCCAGTTTTCTTTTTTCTGTGCCCAGTAGTTTAAGTTCAGGAGTGAACCAAGAGTTCAGATGTGCTCTAGGTTTACCTTTGCACAGTTTAAACGAGGCAATGGTGTCTATAGCTTTGGTCATGGAGTTATTGTAAATGTCGACCAATAGATTCGGGTCATTTGTGGCAAGTAGTGCATCGAGTATGGGGACTACCAGGGGTATTATAGCCTGCGCTGTAATATTGCATTTGTTCCTAGTGAGACATGGTGGTGCAATAGCGGGCTTTTTCAACTCTTGGTTGCTTTCATTGATTTCTAGGCATATGAGATAATGATCAGATCACATGAGTGGTGAGGAGTCCTTTAGGGGTGATGTTGCAGTTAAGGTATGCTACCCAGTCAAGTATCCTACCCTTCTCATGGGTAGGTTTGGTGCTTATTTGTATGAAGCCTTGTTCTGGCTAGGGAGGTGGCAGGTAGGTCATTAGGGTCATTATATCCAAGGTTGAAATCACCTAGGATAATGTTTTGTGCCATGAGTTTGGTGGTGACAGCTACGATCGACGTAATTTCTTCTTCGAAAGATCCAGGAGGACCTGGAGGCCTATATATTAGGTGGATAGTAATAGTACTTTTAGGAGACGTTTGGAACCTAACAGAGGAGTTCAGAAGATGCCAGAGGAGAAGGGGTAGCCAATCTCATGTCTAGGGTGGATTTAAAGATAATCGCCGTTCCTCCTCCTCAAGCATTGGGTCTGTCAGCTCCAAGGATGGAGTAGTTGTCGGGGACAGCTAAGGTGAGAGATGGGCCAGCTGCGTCGTGCAGCCACGTTTCTGTCACAGCAAGGAAGTCAAGGTTATTCGCCAATATGTCGTCTTCAGTCTCAGTTGCGTGGGCAACAAGGGGCCTGGCAATTATTAGTGCCACTTTTAAGGGCTGATTCTGTGTACCCTTCTGGGTTTGGCTAGGGCTGTAGTCAGCTAAACTCTTTATTGCGTTAGTCTAGGACTTTTTGTGCATGTGTTTGCGATTGATTAATTCTGTGCGCCGTTTACTGGTGGTCTTAGGGTTGTGTTTGGCTAGTGAGTTAGGGTGAGTGGGTAATCTGCTACCTAGTCTGATGTTTCGGTCTGTTATGTCAGGGTTGGTGGTAGATATACCTGCTCGGAGGTGAGGCAGCTTAACAGGAGTGGGAGTGGGGATGGGTGTGCCATGCCTTGCTCTGGGTATGGTGAAGGAGTGTAGTGTAGGTAGGAATGAGGTGGGCTTGATTCTGGAATCCCAATTAGTGGAGTTTAGTGCCAGTAGGAAGAGCGTGGGCAGAATCGTAGGGTTGGGGGGGGGGGGTGGTAGAGCTTAGGAGAGCCCTGGGGAAGGGGTCCCTGAGGTATGCCATTTTATCATGGTTAAATAGTCTAATTTCAGGCGATATGGAGGTGAGAATAAGCGGAATGATACAAATTATGCTGATCATTGTGTGTCAACTATTGGTTATATGTATTGCTTGTGTAGAATATGTATCGTAATGACCATTACAGTAGTGATAACAGAGTTAGGCTAGTGAAACAGTCCACAGTAATAATAGTTAAAGCAGCAAGGATAACGAATGGGCTGGTTAAAAAACAAAGAGAATAGCAGAGTCGGCTAGTACAAAGAGAATAAGCAATGGGAATTACACTGAAGTAACCACCCGGCAATTTCAGTATGGCACAATAGGCTCTAGGCAGTATGCTACACAGATACAAAACATTTAAGGCTAATGGCAGGTTCATTATGGTGCAATAGGCACAGGGCAGTATGCTGCACAGATACAAAACATTTAAGGCTAATGGCAGGTTCATTATGGTGCAATAGGCACAGGGCAGTATGCTGCACAGATACAAAACATTTAAGGCTAATGGCAGGTTCAGTATGGTGCACAGAATCAGAACATTGAAACAGATGAACAAGTTACTTCTTACCTTGTAACGTTCTTTCGACGGGATGTTCCTCCGACGTATTCCTCATCTTAGATATCTCCTTCCAGCTCTGCTGGCCTCGGAAAATTTTTTCTCTAGAGGGCGCTGCGCGTCGACATCCTTCGAGTCGATGTCCCTCGACAGCCGCCGTATCGACGTTCGACGTCATCCTGCTTATAAAGGCCGCGCGCAGCGTCCGTTGCTCAGTTCCATTTTGTAGCCCACAGTATTACTGTCTGGACTAGACTAATCACCCTGAAGGAGCGTAAGCTGCAACAACAAGGGAAGTAGAACTGCGGGGATGGATGGGAGGGTCGATGAGGAATACGTCGGAGGAACATCCCGTCGAAAGAACGTTACAAGGTAAGAAGTAACTTGTTCTTCGAAGGGATTGTGTCCTCCGACGTATTCCTCATCTTAGATAGGCTCCCATAGCAGTATTCTATATTCGGAGGAGGGAGTACTGACTTCACGCTGTCTTCTATTGATGAATAGAATGCAGTACAGCCCGTCCAAACCTAGTCTCTTGACTGGAGGAGGAATCCAGATTGTAAAAACGTGTAAATGTATGGACAGACGACCATGTAGCGGCCGCACATATGTCTTTAACCGGCACGCCTCTTTTGAGGGCCGATGAAGCTGCAATACCTCTGGTCGAATGAGCCCTAAGGTTTTGAGGGGGCTCTTTCCCTGCCAGTTTATAACATTCCAGAATGGCTAGAATGATCCATCTGGAAATGGTCTGCTTAGTTATTGGTAACCCCAGCTTGTGACCTGTGTAACCTACAAACAGCTGGTCTGCCTGTCTTATCCTGGCTAGTCTACTAATGTAAAAACTTAAAGCCCTCCTAGGGTCTAGTCTGTGTAACCTCTCTTCCTCTTTCCCCGGGTGAGGAGGAGAATAGAAAGATGGTAGGGTAATCTTCTGAGTGATATGGAATTCAGAAACCACCTTTGGGAGGAAATTAGGCTTCACTTGCAGGACAACTTTGTCTTTGTGAAAGATTGTATGAGGGGGTTTACAAGAAAGAGCTTGTAATTCGCTCACCCTTCTAGCAGATGTAAGTGCTATTAATAAAACAGTTTTAAGGGTAAGGAATCTTAACGAACAAGAATGGAGAGGTTCGAAAGGTGTACCCATCAGGAAAGTTAGTACTAAGTTTAAATCCCATAGGGGAACTTGGAATGGTCTTGGGGGATAAACATTGGTTAACCCCTTTAGAAACTGTATTACCAAGGGTAATTTGAAATAGGATGGTTCTTCCGCAGTACGCTTAAAGATGGATAGCGCTGCGAGATAGCCCTTAATGGTGCCAACTTGAAGGCCTGAATTTGCCAAATATAGTAGGAAGGACAAAACCATTGGTGTACTACATGAAAATGGGTCGATATTCTGTTCTCTACACCAGCTGCAAAATCTGTTCCAACGGCAGCGGTATAAAGACTTTGTTGCTGGCCTCCTTGCCGAAAGCAACACCTCCATAACATCATCAGGGAGGTCCCAATCCTTGTACCTCAGCCGTTCAGAAGCCAAGCGTGAAGGTTGAGGGTTTTGATGTCTGGATGGAGAACCTGACCTCCCTTCTGTGAGAGTAGGTTCTCTCTGAGTGGAAGTCGAATTGGAGGGCAGATGGACAAGTCTAGAAGGTCCGGGTACCATGTTCTGCTGGCCCAATCCGGGGCAATTAGGATCATGGTTTGCCGGAATCTTCTCAACCTCCTGATCATTTGAGGAATGACAGGGACCGGTGGGAACGCGTACAGAAGCGGAAACTCCCAGTCCACTATGAACGCGTCTCCCAGAGCTCCTCTCGGAGGAAATTCCCTTGAGCAGAACAGGTCGCATTTCCTGTTTAGGCTGGTGGCGAACAGATCTACCTGAGGGGTTCCCCAAAGGGCGAAGATCTCTTAAAGGACTTCCTGAGCTAGCTCCCACTCGTGGGAGACTGTTCTGCCTGCTCAGAGCGTCCGCTGTCAAGTTCTTCTCTCCGGCTAGGTGAACTGCCGATAGAGAGATTCCTTCTTGGATTGCCCAAAACCAGAGCTGCATCGCCTCTCTGCACAGGGGTAGTGATCCTACGCCTCCTCTTTTGTTGAGGTAATGCATGGCCACCGTGTTGTCCGTCATTATCAGGACGTTCTTCCCTTGTACAGCTGGCAGGAAAGCCTTCAACGCAAGTCTGATGGCTCTCAGCTCTAACAGGTTGATGTGTAGTCTGGACTCCGATGGAGACCAACGACCGCTGATGGTCAAGTCGTTGGCGTGGGCTCCCCACCCCGTGAGTGAGGCATCCGTGACTACTGTTATCTCCGGCCAGGGTTGCCAAAACTGTTCTCCTTTCAGAATATTCTCCTGACAGGCCCACCACTGAAGGTCTCGAGCCACCCTGCCGGGTAACTGAAGAAGATCTGTCATTCTCCCTGAGAATTGTGACCACTGAGTCCTCAGTGCCCACTGGAGGGATCTCATTCTCAGGCGAGCCTCTGGCACAAGGAAAATGCAGGATGCCATGAGGCCTAGCAACCTCAAAAAGTCGAAGGCTGGGAGACGTTGGGCATGCTGGAACTTGGTAACCATCTGTAGAATATCTTGAGCCCTCACCTCTGGTGGCGAGGCTTTTCCCAGGGAAGTATCCAGGATCGCTCCTATGAACTGGAGTCTCTGCGATGGTATCATTTGTGACTTCTTTAAATTGAGGGAGAAGCCCAGTCTGTGAAGGAAGTGGCACACGTGATTTAGCTGGATCTGAGCTTGCTCCGGAGAAACAGCCCTGATCAGCCAATCGTCCAGGTAGGGGTAGACGTGAATCCCTTCCCTCCTTAGACTTGCAGCCACTACCGACATTAACTTGGTGAAGACCCTCGGGGCGGAGGTCAGCCCAAATGGCAGCACTCGAAATTGATAGTGAGAGTTGCCAATTGCGAACCTCAGGTATTTCCTGTGTTTGAGATGGATAGGCACATGGAAATAAGCGTCCTGAAGGTCCAGAGATACCAACCAGTCCTGGAACTGAAGGGCCTGGAGGATCTGAGAAAGAGTGACCATCTTGAATTTGTCTTTTCTGAGGAATTTGTTCAATTCTCGCAAGTCCAAGATGGGTCTCAGTCCTCCGTCTTTCTTCGGAATGAGAAAGTAAGGGGAGTACCAGCCCTTGTTCCTCTCCGCTACAGGTACCGGTTCTATGGCACCTTTCTCTAGCAGGTCCAAAATTTCCTGCAAGAGGAACGGATCTGGAGCTTTCTGAGAGCTGATCCCCGGTGGATGACTCTGAGGTATACGTAGGAAAGGCAGGCAGTAACCTTGGGCGACTGTTTCCAATGCCCAAGCATCTGACGTGATAGCCTGCCATACCGCCAGATGTTGAGTCAACCTGCCTCCTACAGGTGTCCTGTGAGGGGAGTCCTCAGAGTGGTTTTGGGGCGGCTGATGCAGATGCCGATGGTAAAGAGGCACCTGCTGTTGCTGCGGCCTTTGAATATCTACCCCGTCCACCTCGGGTAGTTCTTCTTTGACCCCTTTGAGCCGGTCGTCCTCTACCTCTTCCGAATGCGGAGTAGAAGCGAAAGGACTTGCCCCTCGCAGAGGTTCCTGTGGGACGAAAAGGAGTCTGACGGATTGCAGCTCCTAGGGATTTTGCTGCAGCTTTTGAAGTTTGCAGTTTCTCTAAACTGTCATCCGCCTTTTTCCCGAACAAAGAAGAGCCATCGAATGGCATGTTCAAGAGCCTGGCTTGCACATCTGGGGCAAAACCCGACTTTCTCAACCAAGCGAATCTCCTGGTTGATGTACTTGCCGCCATTGCTCTGCTGATACTGTCAGCCGAATCAATGCCCGTCTGGAGGGATTCGCACATAGCGTCTTTACCGTCCTGTATAATATTCAGGAACGCCTCCCTTTCTTCTCCCTCCGGGATGCAGTCAGCCGCTGTAGAAGCACACTCCCAAAGTGTATGGCTGAACCTAGCAAGGGTGCAAGTAGCATTAACAGACTTTAACGCCATGCTACATGCTGAAAAGACTTTCTTTGCCATAGCATCATATTTTTTATCGTCCCTGTCCTGTGGGACTGTAGGATAAGCCGTCTTGACATCGGTAGAGGATGCTGCTTGTACCACCAGACTTTATGGGGATGGGTGTTTAGACAAAAACTCTGGGTCTGTGGAAGAAACCCTGTACTTTGTAGACAGTTTTTTATTTACTGCTGGTATTACATCTGGGGTTTCCCAGTTTGTCATGATCTTTCTCTGAAGAGCTTTATGAAAGGGCACCACAGGATCCTCTTGTGGGCCTTTGTCAAGAATATCCGTGAGGTCATCTTGTTGGAAAGATTGTGAAGGTGCAGACCACCCCATGAACTCTATAATCCTGGCCATTAAGGCTCTGTAGGGGGTTTCAGCATGCTCCCCCGGGTCTGGCTTAGCAAACTCCACCTCAGGGGAAGTGTCTAACCAACTTGCCTCATGTAAAGAATCATGAAGATCCTTTAATCTGCGCTCTTCAGAGGAAAATTCCTCTCTAACTGGGGTTACAGGTCCCTGTAACTCAAATGTGTCTTGTTCAGACAATTCACCCTCTTCTAAAATGGAGGATATAGTTCTCAATTGTTCTGAACTCATAAAGGGAGTAAATCCCATTTCCAAGGCAGAGGGTGCCGAACTTGTCATTATTGGCCTTGAAAGCGTCGATGTCGTCGACGCCGAAGGCTTCGAGCGTGGCGTCGAAAACAGAGGTGGAGGCCTCAAGGACCTCGACAGAATTGGAATTCTACTCGACAATATCGAAGCCATCGACGTCGAGGGCCTGGGGATAGTCACTGGATGTGTGGAAACCGTGACTTTTCTTGGCGTCGACAATTCCCACAATCTCGACATTTTTTGAAGCCGGATCGAGGAGTAGTCGGTTCCGACGAGGAAGCCATCGAGTACGGATCGAATAACTCGAGGTAAATAGGATTATCTGACTAAGAACTGAGCAACGGTATTCCGAGGCACCGAGTAAGCACGGAAAAACGGAACTGAACAACGGACGCTGCGCGCGGCCTTTATAGGCAGGATGACGTCGAACGTCGATACGCGGCTGTCGAGGGACATCGACTCGAAGGACGTCGACGCACAGCGCCCTCTAGAGAAAAATTTTTCCGAGGCCAGCAGAGCTGGAAGGAGATATCTAAGATGAGGAATACGTCGGAGGACACAATCCCTTCGAAAGAAAGTTCAGTATGGCACATTCACTAAGTGGAACAGTAGGCTGGTCCCAATTAAAGTACTGTAGCTCGATGAGCACGTTTGTTATAGAATGTGGTGGGCTGTGCCAATTCGATGGGAGAGGTTGTGGGTGTGATTAAGAGGACAAGTGGCAATTAGTGTGGGGCACCAGGGATAAATAGTCCTTACTGCCGAGGTGGAGTGGCTAGTTGCGGAGAGTTCAGACCGATAGCACCTTGCAGCTGCAACACGGCAAGACAGGCAAAGACAGGAAGCACCTGGTCCTAAGTGCAGGTCCTTTGTGGGAGGTACCCGGCTTCCGCCTTGCAGTGCTTCGGTGGCCCGGAAGTAGGTGAAGGGAATAAAAAACCACCCAATTGGCTACTGTAGCATTCGTTGCTAGACAGCTTGCAAACAAGATAAACATACAGCAATTAAGGCACCACCATTTTAGGCTGCCTCGTGTAGGTTAGTCAGCCATAATTAAATTATGGGCGAAATAATGCTCGATCTGTAAGTGCGAGCAGGAATGAGCCTGCACAGCTTGTGAGCTACAAGGGCTGAGTGCCTCGGGCAGCTTACCCCAGCGATGAAGAGGGTGTAGGGCGCAGGGTGATGCAGCTTCTCATCTCCGTTGCTTGGTACGTGGTACTGTCTGTTAAGATTAGGACTGTCTTGTAGATTTACTGTGAGTGCCTGAAGTGCTTTGAGGACTGCTAGTAGTTCCAGAAGGTTGATATGTTTCTTGGTCATTGCGTGTGTCCATACCCCGTGAGCAGTGTGATGGAGGAAGTGAGCTCGCCACCCTGTCATTGATGCGTCTGTTGTAAGAGTGGCTTCTATTGCTGGGGTGTGGAAAGGTTTTCCTTTTAACTGATTGTTTTTGAACCAACACTGTAGCAACTGAACAAGAGGTTATGAAACTATCACTAGGTCGTCCCACATACTGCTTGCTTGCAACCACTGTTTCGCTAATCACTCTTGCATTGGACACATGCAGTCTGGTGTGTGGCACTAGGTAGATGCAGGAAGCCAGTTCCCAGCAGGCGTGTTGCCTTTCGTACTGCATGTTTTGGACCCTCTCTTCGGAGGGGAAGACTAGACCTTCTTTTGTCTTGATTAGTGCCCCTAGAAACAGTTTGACTTGGCTGGAAACTAGACTTCACTTATTTTTGTTTATAGAGAAGCCTAATTGGAACAGGTTGATCGTCTGTTGTGTGATTTGCATATACCTTTGAGGCGTGTCTCCGGTAATTAGCCAGTCGTCCCAGTAAAGATACACTGCAATGGCCACCACTGCAAGAACCTTTGTAAACACCCTGGGTGCTGATACAATGTCGAATGGTAACACTTTGAATTGGTATTGCTTGTCTCCCAATTTGAATCTCAGGTTTGTTTTGTGCACTGGTAACAATGAAATATGAAAGTATGCATCTTTCATGTCCAATATTAACATGCAATCCAATCCCCTAGTTTTAGGAATGGGGATGGCTTCCGGCAGCATTGTCCTGAATATTTAAGGCTTGACATACGTGTTTGCAGGGCGCAGGTCCAGCACTGGGCGCATTGTCTGATCTTTCTTTGGAACAAGGAAGTACATTGAATAAATAGCTTGATTTCCCTCCAGGACTGTTGATTTCCTCTTGTATTGTATTAAAGTGTTATGAGGAAATGTTCCTCGCATGACTTGGATGGTGGCGCAGTGTTTCCAGGAACTCTATTGAGTATCCTTTGGCCACTGTGTCGAGTACCCATCAATCTGATGTTATTCCCTCCCATTGCTGGGTGAACAGTTTTATGTGACTCCCGACTGGGGATTCCAGGGGTATGTGGGGGGGGGTGAGACATGAATCCACCCGTCATTTGGCCGCAGGGATGCTGTGCCTCTAGAGGCTGCAACCCTGCCTTGCCCTTTTCCACGCAAAACCCCCTCTGCGGATATTGATATGAGGTAGATTGAGACTGGGGGCTGTAAAAAGAAGAGGTGCTACAGACCCAAACTTTATCTGTTGAAACTTAGTGCACAAAATGCCCAGCGTGTGTTTAATAGTCTTCTTTGTACAAAGTTTTGTTTGAAATCTGCCCCAGTGTTTTGATGGTTTTGTGTTCCTTTTTGGTAGTTTTCAGCTGTTCATTCACAGCTTTCTTGAAAAGGACTGCCTCTTCAATATGCAGATTAATAAGGGTTTCCTGCGTTTCAGGTTTAAAACCCATGTCCCAGAGCCACAAGTGTCTCTTGAGGAGTGTGCCTTGTGTGATAACTGCTCCAGGAGGTGTCAGCAGAGTCTAGGACATTTGAAAGAATATTTTGCGACACCTGCTTGCCCTCTGTGGACACTATCTGTGTGAGACCTGGTAGGCTCAAGCACAGAGTTTAGGCTCTTGATGACCTCATCCCATTGGGATGTTGTAGTTGGTGAATAACAATGTTATTTGCTATTCTGTTCATATAGGCGCCAGAGGTGGTAATAAGCTTGCCCAAGGTATAAAGCCGTTTATACTCCATGTTATTGGGGAGCATCTTAGGTAGAGTGGAGTACCAGCTCTCCTCCTGGTAGTTGTGACCACAAGGGAATCCGGCTTTACATGTCCTCTGATAGAGAGGATTGGATGGTGAAGGTTTTAAAGATTTTTTCCACCCTTGGGTTCACTGACCTAGTGAGCGAAGGCGTGGAAAGAGATCAAGAAAATCTCTTTTTGATGACTAATGGGTTTTTTTCTCATTGAGAATGTCTTAAACACAATCAGTTCCTTCAGGGACTGCTTCCGCTGTTTGTATGCCGAAGGGGTGAACAGCTTTTTAAGCAGGTCATTTATACAGTAGCTGGTCATCTATCGGGGAGGTGTGACTACTCAAATGCTGTGACATCAGTTGGATCGATAATAGTGACATTAGGGTCATCTTCGTCTTGTAATCCATTATTATCATGATCCTGATCGGGGTCATCCTGGTCGACATACTAAATGTAGTGATGCCTGGTCAGATTGGATGTCTCTATGCTGAGAGCCTTGATAGGAATCTATGGATGAGATGATGAGGTTAGGAGCGGGCAACGGAAGACTTGGAGGCCGACTAGGGGTTGACACTGCATATCTACTGTCTTTTGCCGGATAGGGAACTTATGCATGAAATCGACGAAAGACAAAACCTTATTGATGGTTTCTTTGAATCTCTCGAGTCCATGTTCCACTTTTTGGTGCATCAGCCAAAGGGAACACTATTGCGTCAGGAGGAACTACTGGGCATACCCTGGGGTGTTTTGAAGGAAGAGGAGGGTGGACTACTTTATAGTCTTCAGAGGCACCAGGAGTCCGTTTCTTATGGGTATGGACTTCTTACAGTGCTTGTTTGTCGAAAAGCACACCTTGCGCCTTTGAGGATCTTTCGGCATCTCCGCCTGATCTGTCGAAGGAGGTATGTGCACACCTATTGCTGTTATTTTGTCCTTACTGCCTTGTAGTAAGTGTAGTTGTGGAACCACAGCAGGCCTTTTTTCTGAAGTGGATCGGTAGGTCGAGATGCGCCTACTGGCAGTGTGCGACCTGCCTACGACGCTTCAGTCAAGGAGTATCCTTGGGGTATGTGCTTGGGTGTAGATGTGCATGCGTGTGCACTGTCGTCACCAAAGGCTTTTTCCAAAGTGCTCTGCGACCGCCTTTCGAGGTTGGGGACAGGCGCACGGGAGTCTGATGGGTCCTCGACATTTCTTCAGGCTCTGAATCAGAGCCTCCGCTGCCATGGCCTTCCTGATTTGACTCCAAGAGTCCCGCAGGGTTTTTAGACTGCGCCATCATTTTTTCTTCCGCCCACTGCTTTGTTCGGCTCTCTTTAAGGGTTTGGGGTCTAAAGAGCTTGCAAGATGCACAACGGGCCTATAGGTGATCGCACAGAAGGAAGTGGTTGCACACTCTATGGGTGTCTTTACATGGAAACTTAGGATTGCACTTCGGGCAAAATGTTAAACTGAGTGCACTCTATTGTGAAAGGTTGATAAAAAGGCAGCAAGACAAGAACAGTAGAAACTGGGAGTGGAGATAGGCATTCTAGATAGAAAGGATCAGTCCCCCCCACTCTCCTTACTGGTAGGCCGAAGCCAGGTGTAGGCTGAAGCCCGTTGTAGGAACAAACGTCTGTTTCGGTCTCCGCCATTGAGATGAAGCGTTGAACAGTAACCACCAAGTAAAAATAAAGGAGGTATTTAACTCCAAAACAGCTTTGCTACGGGACTCCGCGATAACACAACTATCCGCGACGGCAGGGAAAAAATAATCTGAGGGACTAAACGTGCGGGATTATGGGTACAGTGGACATCACTAGGGATAGAATTACAGACACACCCTAATGACGTCCCTTTTCGAACTTTGAAAACTTCATGTGCAATACTCTGCAGCTACCACTAAATGTCAGCCTATGCAAAGCATGTGCTTCTAAGCAGATCCACAAGCCTCAGAAATGGATATAAATATGATTCAATAAAAACAAAAACACCCAACAGTCAAATGAAAAACCAGGAAAACCAGATTAAATAAATAACAAATGATAAATTACTCACCATAGTGACCAACATACTCTTAGTCCTTAGTCCCCATTCCTCCATACAGCATGGGACGTCCTTTCCTAGGAACATTTTTCACCAGAAAAAAACCTTCTTCCCCTTTAAATTTAGATGCGCACAGGGTTGCGGTCCTGGGAGCATGCGCTGCCATTTCTCCACCCTCCGGCGCCACACCTCAGTCCCAATAGATGCGTCGACAATAGATTAACATTGCCTAATGAGACCAGTTTTATTAGGCGGGACGATGGTGGGACATATGGGGGGAAAGGGGAGTAAGTTAGTCACTACGGTGAGTAACTTATAATTACTCTTACGTCCCGTCACCTTTCCTCCAGACTGCATGGGTGATTACAACAGAGTGTAGCCCCAGGGTGGAAAGGAGACTCTCCTTAAGGAAACAGGTTTTTAAGAACCGCCTGTCCGAAGGCCGAGTCTGCTCTAAAGCCGGCATCCAAACAGTAGTGCTTGCAGAAAGCCGAAGGGGTGGCCCATGTGGCTGCCCTGATTATGACCTGCCGGGGGACATGCCGCTGGAAAGCGATGGCCATTGCCTTGGCTCTGACCGCATGGGCGTGCATGTTGGCCGGCAGAGGCTTATGCTGTCCCTTGTAAGCTTCTTTAATGGCCAAGATCATACAGCGTGCTATGGAGGCCTTTGAGGTTTGATACCCCTGTTTTGATCCGCTGAAGGTGACAAAAAGTGAGTCCGACTTGCGGAAGCACTTGGTCCGGTCTAAGTAGAATTTCAGGGCACGCCTGACATCAAGACAGTGCAGAACTCTGTGCCTCGTCTTTGGGCTCAGCAAAAAACATAGGCAGCACAATTTCTTCGTTCAGATGGAATACGGAAGGCACCTTAGGTAGGAATGCTGGGTGTGTTCGCAGGACTACTTTATCCCTGTGAAACGTAGTATATGGCTCGGAGGCGAACAGCGACTGGATTTCGCCGATAATGCGAGCCGAGGTGAGGCTGACTAACAAGGCCGTCTTAGTGGTGACCATCCAGATGTCTGCAAACGCAAATGATTTGAGCGCCAGGGCACCCAAAACTATGTTGAGGTCCCACACGGGTGCGGCCTCTTGATGGGCGGGTAGACCTGGCGAGTACCGTCAAATGTTTGACAATCAGGTTGGAAGCGGAAAAGATCTCCTCCGACGAGTTTCAGTAAGCCCCAATGGATGCCAGGTAGGTGCGGTAAGTGTCTACCTGCACGCCTGAATGGGCGAGGTGCGCCGAGAAGGAGAGCACATCGTCCAGGATACCTGCAAGTGGGTTGATACACTTAGTCTGCCTAGTGGCAGAACATGGTCCATTTGCTCTTATACTGGGCCCTGGTAGACTTGCTCCTGGTGCCCTGTATGATCTCTAGATTAGCCTGGGAAAGGCTGAGGTGACCTAGCGTGACCTGTTCAGGAAACACGCTGCGAGTGCTAGTTTCTGTGGAGCGGGGTGGATGACCCTACCCCTCTGCTGAGCCAAAAGATGGGCTGGGCCCATCGGAAGGCGAATGGGAGGCCTCTCAGAGAGGCTGAGCAGCTCCAAGAACCATGTCCTGGCTGGCCACCACAGTGCTATTAGAATGATGCTGAGGTGGCGAGACTCCTTGATCTTGCATATCACCCGTGGATCAGCAGTGTGGGTGGTAACACGTGTGCTGTCATTCTGTCCCACCAAATCTGAATGCATCGCCCAAGGAGCCCGGGCCCTGACCCTGCCAGGAGGTGAACAGTTGGCACTTCCTGTTGTCCCAGGAGGCAAAGAGGTCCACCTGGGGGTGTCCCCATTTGTAGAAGGTCTCCTGCAATATTAGGTCGTTCAACTGCCACTCGTCCGCTCCCAATCTGCTGAGCCTGTCTGTCTCCTGGTTGGATTCCCCATGGCAGGTGGACAGCCGTGAGGTAGATGCCTGCCAGTCTGCACAGTGGGCGGGATCTGGTACCTCCCTGCTTTTTGACACAGAACATGCTGGTCGAGTTGTCTGAATGAGGAGGACCTAGCCCTCGTTAACCGGAAGGAAGGCTCTGAGAGCCAGCCAGATGGCCTTCAGTTCCAGTCAATTGATGTGGTACTCCTGCCAGGTCCAGGTGCCATGGATGCAGTGGTTGCCCAGGGTGACCCCCAACCCTCAAGAGAGGAGTCTGTGGTGATGTGACCTGTGGGGTAGATTGACGGAAAGGCTTGCCCATCCGCAGGTTGCAGTCCCTGGACCACCATGTGAGGTGCGGGTGAAGTGACGGAGGAATGTTGATCATCTCTGACTGGGAGCCTCTCTCATGGTTTCAAGATGCTGCAAAGTGCAGCTGTATCCTCCTCATCCGGAGTCTCGTGTGGGGGACAGCCAAGAGCCATGAGACCCACGAGGTGTTTGTACCAACAGGCCGAGGTCACTTCTCTGCTGACCTTCTTGATGGCCGTGATCTTGTCCTCTGCGTAGGTTGCAGCTGCGACTTCTTGAGGTTGAGTGAAAAACAGAGCTTGTGCAGTGTGTTTATAAGAGCGTGGGAAGTCTGGTGCGCCGCTTCCGGAGATGTCACCCTGATGAGCCAGTCGTCCAGGTAGATGTGGTGGGCCTGCGACCTGAGAAGGGTCGCCACTGTATTCATCTGCATGGTAAAGACCCTGGGGCCGAGTTGAGGCCGAAAGGGGGGGCCGAGTTGAGGCCGAAAGGGAGCACCTCGTATTGGAAATGGTAGCCCATGATCCGGAATCGTAGAAAAGAACAATGAGGCTGCCAGCTCGGGACGTGTAGGTATGTGTCCTTCAGATCCAGGGAGCATATCCAGTCTCGCTTGCACAATGTCTCCGCTATCAAAGCTGGCGTAACCATCTTGAATTTTTGTAGAGGCAGGGAGAGGTTGAGGTAGGAAAGATCCAGCACAACTCTTGGGCCCGCATGGTTCTTTTTATGAATGGCAAAAATCCTGGAGTAAAAGCCAAAGCCTCGCTGGGAGGCTGGGACTTCTTCCTCCACTGCCTGGCTCACAACGAGCGATCGGATCTCCCCTTAAATAGTTGCTGTCCCAACCTGTGGGAGTGGAGGGGAAGAGGGAGGAGGTACCCTGTGGATACTACGGAGAGGATCCAGGGGTCCGCAAAATTCTGGTGCCAAAAATATGCATGGAGAGCAAGCCTGCCCCCCACTGGAGATATGTGGAACCGGAGGGGCGTGTCATTTCACTCTGAGGCTGTTGCAAATGGTGGGACGCGAGAAAGCCCTTACTCCCCCCCGCCTTTTTGTTGCTTGCGCCGATGTTGGGTCGGCGAACGGTTAGGCTGCCTGGGACTCCTCTCTTGGAAGCCGCGGAACCCTCCATATGTACGCCCCTTGTCCAAGCGCTGCTCTGACTGGCTGTACGTTTTTGCCGTGGTCTTTGTAAGGATGGATAAAGACTTGGCCATTTGTGCAAGTCCCGCCTTGATTCGTGATTGGCTCTGCGTCGGAAGCTCTGGGAAGGAATCAGCAATTTCCCACCAAAGCCTCTGGTTAACGGCTGCCAGCATGGCATCCGCGTTGGCTTGACGAAGATGCAGGGACGCGTTGGAATACAGCTTCTTCCCGTACGCCTCCAAGATTTTCTCCTCCTGACCTAGCAGCGCTGCAGAGGAAGAGGCAGAAGATGACTGAGGCTTCGAGTATAGTGATGCCGCAGCGATCAACGAACAATGCGGATGAGAGTGGGCCAATAGCAGGAGTGCATCCCCCTCCATCTGCCTGTACTTGGCGGCCAGAAGTCGTTTGACCGTCTGTACCGAGTGGGGCTTGAGCCAGCCCTTCTTGGCCAAGACGACCACGTCCTTCTGCATCGGGATCCCCGTTCTTGCTGTGGGACGCAGCGTGAGGACTTCGGTGAGGACCCCCTCTGCTGGTTGCTCAACCTCGGGCTGAGGAAGGCCCAAGTACTCTGCCAGCCCTGCAAGACGTTCAAGGAATGGCCTTGGCCGACCATGGTGTGTCGGGGTCCTCCTCCTTATCCGTGTCCACCCGAGGGTCTGGTTGGTCCGGCTCCAGTGGAAGGGTGCAGGGAGCCGAAGGCTGGGGTGTGGATACTGGTGCCGGAGGCTGCAGCAGAGGCTGGTACGAAGCCGCCTGCATAATCGGTCTGGGGGCCGGAGCGGGCGGCTGAGGCTGAACAGGGGCCAGGGGTGTCTGTACTGGGGCCTGCAGTGCCAGGCCATTGGCGGGAGCACGTCCCTGATGGCGTCCCCGAGGATGACCCCCATCTGAGGAGATTTCATGAGCCAGAGGAACCTTTAAAAAAAATCTGTCCTCGCAGGCCGGAGTGGTAGGCGATATTGACAGGGTAACGGGCGGCAGGAACCTGCCCTTCGCAAATGAAAGGTAGGCTGTAGGCCACATACTTGGTTGACACCAGTCCCACCTAGACACACATTCCTCCAACTGCTACCTGCCTTGGTGCGGTATCAGGCGGATGTCAGAAATGTCTGGCACAGCGGCTATTTTGTTGAGCTGCCTTCCACGTGGCTGCGTCGTGTTGCTCGGCTCACTGGGCCCCACCCCGCCCAGAACTCTTCAGTGTGGATCATGGGGACTACCCGGTTCCTCAGGCCGGGGGCTAGTAGGCACTTCGCCCTCGGCAGATCTGACGGTAGAACTGCGTATAGGCGCCCCTTCTGACATGTTGCCGGTACTAGGGCGTGGCCTCTCGGATGAAGACCCGGTAAAAGAACCTTCCGGTCCCTCAGCATTGTCACCGGGAGGATCTATTTATCCCTCTGCCTGTCGGCCGGTAGCTGATGTAGCCTCGGTATTTGTGCTGGTACGAGGACCTGAGCGGTCCCTGCCGTGAGGGCGAGTCCTTGGGAAGGAGTCTCCCTTGCGGGGTGCGCTGGAAAAGGGCGGCCCTACCTTGGGCTTGGATCAATGATAGACGAAGTCCTTTAGGTCCTTTGGAGGCGATCTCTGGAAGAGCTCCCTCCACCTGGCTAGTCTGTTCTTCAGAGACCTCGAGGAGAGCGCATCGCACACGGTACAAGTTTGCCAGCAGTGGTCTGGGTCAAGGCAACGCAGGCAGAGACGTGGGTATCTTTAGTTGGAAAGAGACCATTGCAGGATGGACACCTACTGAACCCTGTAGAAGTCGACATGCGACAGGGAAGAGCGTGACGCCTGAGGACCGAGTACCTGAATGATAAAAAGACAAAATAGACAGAAGAGAAGTAGTATATGCGCGTGGAATTACATGGCCGAAGCCAAACCCAGGAGCGCTAGTGAATTCTGCCTGTTCCAGTCGACGTGGAAAAGGGGACGGAGGTGTGGCACCGGAGGGCGGAGTCAGGGCAGCGCATGCACCCAGGGCCACACCCTTAAAGGGGAAGATGTTTTTTTCTGGTGAAAAAGGTTCTGTCTCCCGTCCCTAGGAAGGGACACCCCATGCAGTATGGAGGAAAGGGGACGGGATGTAAGAGTAAATACAGTATGCCGAGTAAGGCCCACAATATCTAAATATAGTATTTCTTTATTTCTTTTTTCCCCTATTGCATCAATAACAACGTAATGGCTTTGCACTATACTTTATCCCATAAAACAAGTATACATTAAAGGAAGTCCAAGTCACAAGTCTTGCAAATCAGGTGTCCTGCTTACTGAATGTCTTCCCTATAACAAAGTCCACCAAATAGGATAAAGTCACATTTGTGGAGCAGACCTGCGGGAGGGTTTTCTCCTCAAGAAGTGCAAATTGTTTTGTGTGAAGAATGGAACACCTTTCCAACTACCTGTGCAAGCTCAGGATGCGGTCTACCACATGCCAATATACCCATGCATCCTGGGAAATCTAGTCCTCAAACGGGAAAAAAGGTAATGTCAGTGTCCCAACTGCAACACTGCCCTGAGACACATGATGCCTACCACCTAACTATCCTGTACATCCCAATGGCAACATGACTGTTTCAGCAAGCAGCCTCTGGGGGAATTTACTGTAATTTCATTGTTTTTATCCCATCGACCGTGTAGCAATAGCTTTCAGATGTTAATGAATGTGGGGATGATGGGGTGGGAGAGTTTGTTTCCATCTATGCAGCGTATATGACGCATTTCCATCTAACTACCTTTGTAAGCTCAGGATGCCTGCATTAGGTTTAGTACATGCAAATATTCCCCATGCATTCTAGGATATGTACTTCAAGAAAATGTATCAGACAAAAAGAAAAGTGGCTTGGAGAGTCTGCTGAAGCTCTGCTCCAGGACACATGTTGGAAGAGGGCACATGTTGGAGACCCCCTAACATGACTTTCCAGTGTCTTACACTGCTAGCAGGATCTTTCCAACAAGTATGAACAGTAACCCTTATGTACGGTTGTATGGTTCTAGTCTAGTTTTTGAATGTACTGTAACAGTAATTCTAATCAGCACACGCTGCAACAATTGCCATGGTACAAGACCTGTTGTTTTAGCAAGCAGCCTCTTGAGAATGGACTGCATTTCCTATACAGTAGGTTAATAGATTTCCAGTATACAAAAGCTCAAAACAAGAAATATATTAATGACAGTATATCTTGTAGAAACAGAAGGAATAGATACAAACAATAACCATTCAATTGGTTATCTCATATCACCCAAAAAGGCAGGGAAGATACCTCCGGTATGTAATGCAGTGTTCACTGAACACATTAAAAGTTACACTGGTGGAGTGGATCAAAAACTGGGACCCAGTTAATTGAGGGGCCATGTAGCTGTAGCGCTCACTAGGTTCAAACCCAGGTCCCCAATCTATGAGCTGTACAAATGTTGCTCTGAAGTACAGTGGTTTGCATGGCACCTTAAAAGTAATTACAGTCCTTCTGGCAAAAGGACAGGGTAAAGACGAGCAGAGGAAAAGTATTATGAACAAGACATCTATAAAGTATGACCAGAAAACAAGCGTTGGTAATCGTACCATAAAAAAAGATGCAGGCTTTACTGCCCACAAAACATCTGGTCAAAAGCATAATACTGGAAATCTGCTTCCACAGTACCTGTACAGACAGTCCATATAGTCTGCTCCCCGACTATATTCTTCCCAATATCTGTGATACATAACCAATACTTGCTCTTCTGAATCCAGTACTCTCTAGGAAATGAATAAAATAAAGAAACACAAACAAGTAATTTAAACAAAAGACAGCAGAATTTACAATAAAGATGCAAATCACCTTTGGGTTGGATAGATGTTCAATGTGTAATCACAGCTTGCTAACTCCCTCTCTCGCACAATTGCAGTCTACAATCTAAAGCTCTTCTCTGCCTCCTCCTCTATGCGCTACCTCTCACTTCCATTCATTCATCCTATTTGCGCTCAACTACTTATCCCCACACCATCAAATCCATCCCCACTTTAATGGGCTCGAGAACTTCCTTAAAAAGAATATGCTTTCGTTTGAAGAGCCTTTGAGTTGTTAGCTAGCATTCCCCCGCCACAGCACCTTCTTCTCCATCGACACACTGCTTACAACAATCCTCTACTATATGTAAATCTACTATACTGTCAATCTTGTTTGTTCCCTGGATTTTATTGTGTCTTGTCAGTGCTCCCCTCTTTCTGTCCCACTACGGTTAATGGCAATACTCATGGGTGACAGCGCAAATTGGAAAATACAGGCATAAATGGTGACCAGCTAACATTGGAAAGGAACAAGTTACTTACCTGTAACTATTGTTCACCAGCATGGGTCTGGCATGGACTAACATGCCCATGAATACTCCCCATCGTTGGGCTGGGAAGCCTTACTAAAAGAAAAAAACATTTTCACTTTCACTTACAAACTGTATTTCTGCTTTAAACCAAATACTGTCCTCTGCTTCATACTGCCCCCATCCAATGACACGCCTCTCCCTAATCCCCTCCACTGGCAGCCATCTTCAGATTTGGTAATCACGTAAAGTGGCAGTATGACCAAGAAGAGCCGCAAAGGGGACGGCTTTGCATATGAATCCATGCTAGACCCATGTTGGAGAACAATATTTACAGGAAAATAATGTATTCCTTCTCCAGCATGGGGACTGGCATGGAGTCAAATGCTCATGAATAACGAATACATAGCAGTACACCATTACACAACCAATGAAGTTGGCAAGGCTCAACAGAAGCAATCAACTCTTACCTTTGGAAGAGACTCCTCTAAAGCAAACCGGTTGCGTAGAACTGTTTGGCCGACTCTGGACTCCTCCTGTCGACGCAGTAGCATTTCGTGAAGATGTGCATGGACCTCCATGTAGCCGCCCTGCAGATGTCCAGCAGGGGCACACCAGACAGGAACGCTGTTGTTCCAGCGATCAATCTGGTGGAGTGGGCTCTCGGACGGCAGGGCTGCGGTCGGTTCGCCAACAGATGACAGTGTGTGATGCAGCCGGAGAGCCACCTTGAGATGGAATCCTTAGGCAAGGCCTTCCCATGGTTCACAGGAGCAAAGTTCACAAACAGTTGCAAGTCTTCCGAAAATCCTTTGTGCGTGTCACGTAGAACTTCAATGTCCAGTGAGTGCAAGGACCTTTCAGCCGGTGATGAAGGCTTTGGGAAAAAAACAGGTTACACCAAAGGCTCGTTGAGGTGGAATTCCGACTGAACTTCTCGGCATAAAAGAGGAGTACGTCTAGAGCACCACCCTTGATTCGTGGAAAGTCAGGTATGGCTGTTTGCAGGATAGGGCCTGGATTTCACTTACCCTCCTGGCAGAGGTGATGGCCAAAAGGAAAGCGGTTTTCCACGGGAGGAACTTGAGAGGGGCCCGATGCATAGGCTCGAAGGGCGCCCCCAAGAACCTTGTCAGCACCACTGCGTTCCCACGCTGGGGAAGGGGCCTTCACCGGCAGGAACGATCAAAACAGTCCCTTGAGGAACTCCTTTACCAGTCAATGAGACCAATGTGAAGATCTTGCTGGAGACCTGGTGTATCTTGATAGAGGCGTGAATCAGTCCGGCCTTGGCCAAGGATAGCAAGTTGGAAGAATCTGCTGGGCCGTGACCCTCAGAGGGGTAATCTTCTGAGACCGGCACCACGTAGCGAGTGTTTACACTTGTGACCGTAGCACTTAAAAGTCGACTAACTCCCTTGAATCCGCAGGCAACTCATACCGTCCAAACTCCAGGGCTGCAGGAGCCAAGGCCTGTGGGTCAACGATCCAGGGTCGCAGGGTCGTGGTGAAGGATTGCGCCTCCTCTGGTGAGAAGATCCGGTACCAATTGAAGCTTGACAGGAGGCGACGTTAATAGGCCGAGAAATTCCGGGTACCAAATCTGCCTCGGCCATGCAGGGCGATGAGTATCATCCTGCATTGGCATTGCCTGGGTGTGTTCATGACTCGTAGCAGGCGAGGCAACAGAGTAAATGGGTACAGAAACAGGCCTTCCCACAGGAAGGAGAACGCATCCCCCAGGCTCCTCGGGTGGTGGAATCGGCTGGCAAACTTCTGGCATTTGGAGTTTGCCGGCGTTGCTAAAAGATCTATATGGGGCCTGCAACACTTGACGTAGATGCAGTCCACCTGAAGCTGCCAAGTTCCCAATTGTGGCAGGAGCGCAGGTCTCTACTGAGGGAGTCTGCAATGGTGTTCTTGACTCCTGCTAGGTGAAGAGGAACATTTCTTGTCCGACGGCCCAGCGCCACAAGTCCTGCGCTTCCTTGGAGAGCGCTGGGGATCGAGTGCCCCAGTTTCCTGATGGAGAATATTGTGGTGGTGTTGTCCATGAAGATCCTCACCACCTTCAGAGACGGAAGGAATGGCTTGAGGGCCCAGAACACTGCCTGTAGCTCCAGGATGTTGATATGGAGAGCCTTCTCCTCCAGCAGCTACAGGCCTCTGGCGTGCAGATGCCCGGTGTGTTCTCCCCAGCCTTCCAGGGAAGTGTCTGTGGTGACAGTCTACTGGTATGAGGGGTTTTGAAACCCTATGCCTCGGGCAATGTTGGAGCAGACGCCTCACCACCTTATCGCCTGACGGAACTCCTCGTCGGGCGGGATCTCGTCCGCGAAGCTTATGGACACCTGTATCCAGCGAGCATCCAGAAAGAGGTTGCATCTGTAACCTGCAGAGCGGGATAAGCTAGATGCAAGACGACATCATGCCGAGCAACAACTTGATGGTTCGGACCATGGCGGTCTTCATCAACACCAGCCGCTGCAACTTCCATTGAACGGCTGCAACCCTCTCCACCAAGGGTGACACCAGGTAGGATACCGTATTGAGTCTGGCTCCCAGGAACAGCACATTCTGCAATGGTGTCAAGCAGGACTTTGGACAGTTGGTGGAGAATTCCAGATCAGTCAGCAGCTGGACGGTCGCCTATGTGTGCGACGGCAAACTCTCGCAAGCGGGCCTGGATGAGCCATGGGTATACGTAAATATCCCATAGATGCAGATGAACCGCCACCGGTGCCAGGCACTTCATGAATACTCTGGGGGCCAACTTCAAGCCAAAAGGTAGGGCCTTGAACTGGTAGTGCTGTCCCCTGCACCACGAAGCATAAAAACATTGTCTCTCTCATGAATGGGAATGTGGAATGGGGATGTGGAAGTAGGCGTCCTCCAGGTCCAGCAACATCAAGCAGTCTTTTTTACGACCCAAAAAGTATCTGGAATAGACTCCAGCACACCGGAGTCGCTGGGGAACTAGCTCCATCCCCCTTTTCGCAGCATGGCCCGCACCTCCTCCAAGAGCCGAGGGATGTGCTGCTCCCGACGGGCCACCAGAGGGATCCGCGGACACTTGCTCTGAAACTTCAGGGTATGTCCTTGGGCAAGAGTATCCACCACCCATCCGTCTGTGGTTAGGTTTTCCCACACGCTGACGAACCCAGTCAGCCAGCCTTCCACCAGGGTGCACAGGTGGGCTCGACTTCCCGGTCAGTTCAGACTTACTTTGGCGCTGCCGTCCTGCCCTGCGGGTGACGCTGTCCTCAGTCACCGTAGGCCTGGGCGCTTGGACCTTCTGGTGGAAATTTGTGTCCTTCATCCAGCCTTGGCGACAAAGAACCCTGTGTGGGCAATGTCCAGCGCCATTGTGATGGCGTGATCAGACACTACCTCGCCTTCCTGGAAAGAGTGGTTGCCTCCATCCTCCTGTCGTCGGGGAGGAACTCCAAAATCGGACCCAGCTTTTACCACAGCTCCCTGTCTTACCTGGCTAGGATCGCCAGTGCATCTGTCGCCTTGATGGTGGACTCCGCGGTGTAAATCACCTTCCTTCCCATGACATCCATCTTCTTCCCCTCGCTGTCTGCAGGAACTGAAGACAAAGAGGATGGGTTAGCCGAAAGTTTTCTCACGGCCGCTGAAACCACTGAATCGGGCGATGGTTGTGACCTCAGGCACTTAGGTGTGGATTCCGGCACCTGGTAGTACTTCTGCAGACTATCCCGTTTGGCTGGAGCCGTGCAAGAGTTCTTCAAGAGGGCCAGGCCCTCCTCCCACACGTCATCCAGAAGGGGCACCGCCATCCGCCATGATGGTCTTCCTTTTGGCCTTGCGCCTCTGGTACAAGAAACTGTTTCTTCGGGCACAAGTTGGAACAGCTGTGAGGCTCTGGCAATCATGAAATGGAACGACCCCACCTCATTAGGTGGGGACGCCGTCCGTCGTCAACGTGGCCGTGTCCGTCCCTGTACCCGTGTCTGCTGAGGGAGAGGGTGCCCGACACGGATGTGGAGGCTGAAATGGGGGCATCGGGTGGTGCTTCCTCCTCTTCGCTGGAGGCTGATCAGTGGCCTGGGGGACCATTGGAACCGGGCCCTGTGACATCCTCTTCTGGATCTCCGACACCAGGGTGTGAAGGGTCGACAGGATAGTGTCAGGGAGAATTCTCATTCTATGGCTAATTTCCCTTACTTATGGAGTCCCCCAGCAGCTTTGCTGGATTTGAAGGGTTTTTTTTTTCTCCTGCTAAGAGTGAGACTCTTTTTCCCACTCTTAGGCATGTTTGCTATGTATGTTCTACGCTATTCTATTGTGTTTAATGCCTATGGGGTTTATCTCACCCTCATAGGAAACATCTTTATCCACATGTGTTACACAGCACCCTCCGTGCAGTGACACGGGGGTGTCGTAGCGACCCCCAAACAGACTTCATACCCTGGGACTGACTACCGTCTCCCAGGGCATTTAAAGTCCACATTGACTTTACTAGTCACTCTTTATGAACAAAACCAGTACAACCCATCTTACTATGGAGGTACTGGAAAGGGTTAATAGTTTTTTCCCTATGTTCATTGTCGAGAGGGTACCGTACAGTCCCTCTCAAAAGTTTATGGCTGGTGGCAGTGGTTACTACCCAAAATATTCGACCGCGAATATTTCCCTTTGGGATTTTCCCATTGTTTGAGGCTACAACATTTACTGACAGCCTCTAACATACTGCCGGTTTATTTTTATATTAACTTTACTATGGTAGGTTTTATTTACCAGAACTTTGATGTAAATTCTTTCTCAGGTCTTTCTCTAAAATCCTAACCCAGGTCGGGGATCCTTTGTTCGTCCTTTTGGCAGGCTTCTGCACAGAAGCCCTCCTCACGGTGCTACTGAGTCTGGGGTGTATCCATTGTGTGGAAGGGGGAGTAGGACCCCTGGACAGGGTTGCCTCGGCAACCCATGTCGCACTCTGCCCCGATAGGCTGGAGGGTCTCCCGCCAGGATGACCACTCCACTGTGTGAGTGACAGCTAGACTGTATGAATGGGGATCTTTTTGCATAAAAGCAGGGTCCTGAGGACTGGAAGAGCAAGACGTCGCCACTGGAACTAAGAAGCCGAAGAGGAGAGAAGCCAAAGACATCTGCAACAACTGAACCACCGGTGTAGCTCTGCTGCAGCGTCTCACCACTTTTCTCCACACGACGAGAGAAGATCTTCATTTGCAAGAGCCTTCTTCCCTTGAGCTGGTGGGGCCAACCAGTTTGCCAAGCGCCTTCCAGGACCTGCCTTGGTCGAATCGCCAGTGCCCTGCACTCGGAGACCGGATAGCCAGGCACCCGTCCACCGGGACCGCGATTTAAAGGAGCGTACCTTTTATTTCGTTTGGCAGCACCGCGGCTGGTTTCATCCCTGGGTAGCGCAGTAACTCGAACCTTCCTCCACGACGAGAGCCTCTCTTCCTCTGCTGGATCTCCCGAACTGCAGGAACTACCAGGAACAACCGCCACTGCAGGAGCCTCTTCTTCATTTTAAGGTACTTTGTGCCGCCAGGCCGCCCTTTTCGTTTGGTAGCGCTAAAGGTGTTTTAAATCCTTTACCTACCTGTTGGGTTGGCCGTCCCTATCTTCTAACATTGTCTTTCACCTTCTGCAACCAACCTTTCGAATCGTTTAACAAAGAATTGACTGCAGCTACAAGAACATTTTGCTCCTGGGTGCTTTCCCCTGTACCACTGACTCTGGCACAGGCCTCTTGACTCTGGTGGAATCTGTTACAACTGCCCTCTCTAGATTGCTTCTCAACTAGAAATGTGTTGGTGCACCTAACTCTTATAACTACCTCTTCCGTCCCACTTTTAAAACTTGTGAAGTGCCATTTTGCTCGGTTTTCACCTAAGCATAATACAAGCTAAAGTACTGCCTTGCCTAAACTTGTTCACAAACTTATTGGGAAGTGTTGCTAGGGTGCCTAAGAGTATATTCCTGTATAACATGCCCTTTCACTCCCTTGTGAGAAATTGCTAGAGTGCCATTTGTGCTTGGTTTTCACTGTGCCGTTTCGCTCAGTTTTCACTCTTGCTCAAACTTGTCTACAATTTAACTAGGGACTTGTGTATACTTTTCTTGACTGATTTTAACTTGCTTTAAGAACTGTGATTGATGTGTCTAACTAGAAGTGTGTAAAATAAATGTATATATTCTTTTTAATACAATGCTTTGGTCAGTGTTTCCTTGCACCATAGTACTATAGCCCTATTGTGTAAACCCTGAATACTGCTCATCTCCCTCTTGAGATAAGTCCGACTGCTTAGCCGCAGCTACCAACTAAATCTTTGTGGTGCGGACTGATACCAAAGGGGATTTATTGCTCATACCTGTAGTCTTAATCTTCTGTAATGCTCCCTAAGGGAACTGCACAGGATTCTGCCTAACAGATGTCCGGAGACAGATCCATTGGCTGAGAAGGCGTGATCGGGACACTAGGCGCTGCGCCATCGTCGTCCACTTCCACGTCCTCGTGTACAGTGTAAAAGGACTCCATGTCTATGTTGTCCGTGGATGAAACTTACATGGTTTGGGCCATGGCCTGATCCAAGGCCTCCTTGCCACCGCCCCCCTTTTTTCTACCCCGAGGGGCCAGAACTGGGTTCTGAGACAGTGTCCCCTTCTCCAGAGTGCCAGCGGACTTTGCCAAAGTCACTGCAGCAGTTTTGCACCTAAGGGCAGGGATACTTTCTGCGCTGTGGGGGTTACCTTCAAAGGGTCAGCTCCCTTAGCCATCGTGAGAGCAGGCGCCACCAACTCTATCGTCGACTAATTCTTTTCCTGGGCAGATTGGCCCTTCTTGGGCAGTTCGGCCTTTTTTGGCCTTCTTCTCCATCCATGGCTTCTCGGGCTATTCCTGAAATTTACCCAGTTTGAATGATTTCCTTTTCGAGGAGGAGCTTGATTGCCGGCTGGCAATGGCGGTGGAGGGTGATGTCGATACCACCCCGTCCACCGCGGGACATGCTTCTGCTGCGACCCCGGCGGATCCAGACTTGCGGTTCTTGGCCTTGTCTTGGGCCCCCACGGATGAGGCGCCCTCAAAAGGACTTAGAAGACCGCGCATGACCCTGCTCAGAGCACAGGGCAGAAGCCTTGGCGTTCAGCCACGCCGCCAGTCTACTGTGCCTATCCTTTGTCATCTTATTGGAGAAACCGAGCCATGTCTCGCATTCTCCTTCCTTGTGATCTCGATGCAGGCAGTTGAGACATGGTAGGTGCTTGTCTTCAACAAACACTTTTCGCACCCTGCACTTGGTGCAGTACTTGATGAGGGATCTTCCTTCCTTCTCCTCCGTCATGGTCGAAGTAGGTCCGATGGCCTTCTGGACACTTCAATGATCTTCACCATTGAGGGCACTGAAATTCACCGACAACGGATCCCCGCTGTCGGCAGATGGATAAGAGAGCATACAGGCTCTTTTCTAACAAAAATAGAATCTTTTTCTGTCGAAAACACGAAAAAACATAGAATTCGCTTGCAGCGCAAACTCAAGGACTCCCAACACTTTATCGTGCAATAAAAGTCTGAAGATGGCTACGAGAGGAGGGGCTTAGGGAGAGGACTGTCATTGGATGGGGGCAGTATGACCCAGAGGACAGTGATTGGTTTAAAGGAGAAATACAGTTTGTGAGTGAACGTGAAACTTTTTTTGTTTTACAGAGGATTCCCAGCCTGACTGGGAATATTCATGAGCACGTGAATCCATACCAGACTACATGCTGGAGAACCTATGGTTCGTTCATTCGATCTGCGATTGCCGATCATCTGGTGATGGTTGTGAAAAAAAGCCTGCACCGTTATGGCAAACTAGCCCATTGTGCTGTGTTGCTGCGACTTGCATTTCATCGTATAGGTCAATTTCATGTATTTGGTCATTCTGTCTACTGTGGAGGGCAGTTTGTTGAGAGGGTGCCAGATCTTGTGACAGTGATAATTTTTTAACTATATGTTGCAGTCCAGTTGCCTCTGGCCGGGTTGTTAGTTATTATCTTGGTGTATTAGAAAGGTTAGGGAAAGGTTAGGGAAAGGTTAGGGAAAGGTTAGGGAGAATTCTCTGTTTAGGCTGAATTTCCTAACCTAGTGAGTCCCCCAGCAGCTTTGCTGGATTTTTGGGGCTACCAACTTTAATTATTTAATTCCTATAGCCTCGAACATACCGCCGGTTTATTTATTTAATATTAATTCTCCGGTTGGTATTTTTTGCCAGAACTCGGTTCTAAAATGGCGTTTGTGTTCGCTTCTGTGACTCCAACCCAAGTTGAGCCCTTTGTTCCACTTTTTGGCGGGCTTCTCCACAGAAGCCCTCCAAAGTGGTGCCACTCTGTCTGGGGTACTTAGGAGGGGTGTAGGGGGATTTAGGTACCCTGGATTGAGTTGCCTAGGCAACTCAAGTCGCACTCCGTCCTGATTGGCCCAAGTGGTGAGCCGGCCGGCTCACCACTTAGCATGTTTGAGTGACAGCTGGGCCGAGTGAATGGGGGTTTTCTGCATAAAAGCAGGGCTTTGGGGACTGGAACTTGAGAAGTCGCCACAGGACCTAAGAATCCGACGAGGGAGAAGCTGAGCCGACCTGCTACGACAACACCACCGGTGGAGCCCTGCTGAACCGTCTCACCACTTTTCCCAACGACAGAGGAGATCTCCAGCCCGGAGAGTCTTCTTTCTTCGACTGGTGGGGTTAACCAGTCTGCTTCCTTTTTCGCTTCCTGCATCTCGTGGCCGCCTTGCCTGTGGCAAGCACCCCAGCAACCAGGATACCACGTTTTACCACTACCGCGAATCAAAGGGTAGTACCTTTAACCGGAATACTCTGCAGCTGGTTTCTTCCCTGGCAGTGCAACGACCTTCATCTTTCCTCCACGTCGAGATCTTCTCTTCCTCTGGATGACGCCGCAACTTGCACCCGCTGCCAGGAACAACTGCCCCCGCTGGAGGATCCTTTCCACTTAAGGTACCGTGTTCCGCCTGGCTTCCCTTGCAACCGACTGTACGGGGTAGAGTTAGCCCCCGGGGTTCGAACCTGGGTTAGCCTGGGACACCCTGGCTAAACTTTTCTGAGCCTACCTAAAACCTTTCTGAACTCCCTGCAAGACTTTTTGAGCCTGTTGTCATTGTGTGATCTTGGGTGCATTTGTGCCCTGCTCTCTCCAAGAGTGGGCCCGGCCTATGGACTTTGGCTCACAAGTAACTTTTGACTTTCCTGCCTTGCTTAAGTGTTCCTAAGTATTAGTGTGGTGTATTTTCCTACATTCTGCCTTTTTCCCTCCCTTTTTCGTTAACTTATTGGAGTGCCATCTATAGTTAAGCGCTCACCTCTGTCTGGAAATAAGTGGTGTTAACTAAGACTTGTCTGATAAGGAATAAGGGATGTAGATATAATAATAGTAACTGTGTTTAGAGTGATTTACAATGATAGTGCTGGAGTGTTTCAATAAGTGTGTTTTTAAATAAATAATTATATACCTTGATACCAAAGCTCTGGTCAGTGTTTGCTTGTGCTATTGTGTCTGAGTGCCTATTGTGTATACTTTACATACTGCCTAACTCTTCTTGAGGGAAGTCCGATTGCTCAGCCACAGCTACCAGGTAAATCTGGGTGGTACAGACTGCTACCAAGTGGGTTTACTGCCAACACCTGTATTCCTAAATCTTTTGCAGTGGTCCCCAAGGGAACTGCATAGGTTTCTGCCTAACAAAAGGCATGTTTATAACAGTTTACTGAACATTAAGTGGTATTCTGTTGCCTACTGTTGCCCAGATTTCTTTGGGGATGGAGTTCCGTAGTTCTGCTATGAGGGTTGAAAAATCTGTGCCCCGTATTGGTTTTTCTCATAGCGTGTGGCTTCGATCAGTATGTTATTACTCGATTGAAGTGTCCTTCGTGGTTGGTAGATGGTGATTTTTGATCAAAGGAATTCTGCTCCCTGCCCATGCAGTGCAATGTGTGCGATGCAAAGTGTTTTAAAAGGATTATTTTTGGATTCCAAGATGGTCACCGTCACAGGTAGACGTGTCGACGGCAGCTCCTCAGCCAAAGGGTAGCACAAGGCAGTTCCACCAGCCCGGCAGAGGGCTGTGGAAGCAGAGCAGGACCCCCTAGAGAGGAATACCAGGCGTGGGAGCCAAAGGACCAAGCAGGCACAAGCATTGAGGGGCCACTAGCGACAAAGGTTCTGTGGCTGTGAGATCTGGTGAGGCCAAGACGCGCTGAGAGAGAGGTGGCCCAACGAGTGGAAAAAACCCAGTGTCCTGAGGCCAGAGGGGCCAAGACGCGAGGTGTGAAGCCAGTAATGAAAGGAGGACCAGATGGGAAGTGGAAGGACGCACCGCGGCTGTGTCCTCACATAGCGGGATGCCGGTGCACTGTCTGCCTGGGGGACCAAGGAGGCGAGGAGTGAGGTCGGTGTCTATTGACAGACCAGAGGGGCAGAAGAGAGAAAAGCAGCGACCGGTCCCACTCATAGCTGGTCAGTTGACTCCATCCAGCCCAGAGGGCCGAAGAAGTGAGGAGCAAGGCCGAACAGCGGGCGGACCAGATGGGAAGCTGAGAGGCGCGCACTGCCTTACCTCACGCATAGTGGGACAGAGGGGCGTCTCGTCGGGGGGAGACAAGGCAGCGAAAGACGTGCCCCAGCCGGATACTCACCGGAGAGAGGGAGGCCCCGGAGGACTGTAAGGATATTTGGCGTGTTACAGCACAGAGTACAGCACTACTGCACAGGTAGCAATTTTTTTTATGCAGCACCACCACAAGGGTGCGGTGCATTGCTAGATGTGTTACCAGATTAACAAGGAAAGACAGGCTATTCAGTCAAAAACGATTTTAACATATAAGATGCAAATCTATTTTTACAGTTAAAAGCACACGTGCACATTCAAAAATGCACACTATTTTTCACCTGAAATGCCTATGGTGCAAGAGACACATTTGAAAATTAATAACTAACATTACTCATAACTAACCTGACTAATGAAACTGAAGTTAACATAATCCACTAATAAAAATGTGTCTCCACTGCAGAAATAGGCCTACTCTGAAAGTGAACTTTTAAACGCACATTCAATTTTTTTTTCTTCGTTTTCTCTGCTGCTCTGTCCACATAACTACAGGAAGCAAAAGGGCTCGAAAGAACAGGAAATCAGTTGGTTACAAAGTATTACTATAAAAATGAGCCATTGTGTAGAGAGGGAGGAGATGGCATGATTGATTCTGATTGGAGCAGCGTCATAGCAAGTATCATGCTAGAGGCAGTGATTAGGGTTTTGCTGGGGGGAGTTTGAGGAGGGAAGGACAGTGGAGATTGGGAGAGCTGGGAGAAGAACCTGTTTTTTCCTGGTTGGAGCATTTCTGCTGAAAAAGCTGAGAGTTCCAGGCAATGACCCCGGTTTGAGAATGAAAGGCGCTCCTTTTCACTGGGGTTAATCTTCAAGGGAGCCGCATTCAGAAAGAGAACAGCTGAAGAAAACTCGGGCTGAACAGATAAGGTAATTACATAAGTGTGGGAGCTGAGTGTGTACGAGAATATTCAGTCAGAGTAGGAAAGGAGATTCCGGTGCCTTAATCACATGTTAATGTTGCAAATCGAGTTCTTTTCTCCGCCACTCTCTTTTCAGTGTATCACAGACAATGCTGTTACTGTGCTATTTTATTTATTTCTGTAAAGAGTGAGATCGTGTTTAAATGCAACTTTTATAATACAGAAAAATATTTGAAAGCAGACGGGTGGTGTATTTTATATTTACCAATACAGTGCTGATGATGAGGGGAGATTTTTAAACAGTGCAATTGTCATTTTAAGACAGATGTGTGCATGATCATATTCAGTATGGACAGTTGAGAGTGATTGTTTGTAGCATAGCTCGTTGGAGGTACATGAGCCAACGGGAAGAGGGACTCTCTGGACATAGTTCCCTACCGTATATAAGGTAGTGGAAATTACCACAAAATTACCACATATAGCTCTCTGTCGTAAATAAGTCAGTGAGATCGCCCATGGTGGCACACTAACACTAACACACTGAAAATGTGGTATTCCTGAAATGTAGGTCTGAGGTCTCTCTAGTGATTACACGAAAAATCTAAGCAAAGATAAGGGATTCTGGACATTGGGGCCACAAATAAAGCAAGGGAATTATGCTCACCAAAATACCACCAACCACGCATACCAACCACGCATACCAAATATGCATGTCTGGGTGCTGAAATAATGCATGTCCACTGTATTATTGTTGCACATGGCCCAATCTGAATACAAGGAGTGATTATTGCTAAGTTATTTTTCGGCGGTAATAAAATACCGTCAGGCCCCAAATCTCCACAAAATACCCTACAGGACCAAAGCAAAGACACAGGCCGGCAGGTGTGGACCCGGCCTGCGAGATAAGAGAACCAGAGAAGGACACCCAGGAAGTGAGCCCTTAAAGACTGGCCCTCAACCCCGGGAGGTGTCCCAGAAGCACAGGTGCGCGGCCCTGAAGCATAAAGAGCACAGCCCAATAAAGGGGCCCATAAGAACGTGGGGGCCGGGTAGCGGATAGTTACTCAACCTGACGCACTAGCGCCGGAGGAATCGGGAAGGACACCCTTACAGCGCCAGGCAGTAATATAACAGCCAAGGCCTACCCACTGACCCAAAGAAAATCAAAGGAAGAGGCAGAGCCCAGGGGCATAAATGTCAGCTAAACCCAAGGGCAGGGCCCCAAAAACGCTGGGCACCCCCCCCACCATGTGTCCATCCCTGGAGACAAGGGACCTGGGCAAGAAAAATCCAGACCAGGTGCTGGAGCGAAAGGACCAAACAGCAGGAGAGTTAACAGCCCCAATGACCAGACAGGACTTCCATGGGGAAATGCAGTCCCCTCCAGGAAATGCGGGCCAAGACGTTCCAGGAGCAATTTCAGTTACTGCAATCAGACCTCAACGTGGCGCTGGCAGACATGAAGCAGGAGGTGGGTCAACTAGTGGAAAGGACTGACTTCCTTGAAGGAGGGCTGCAGGAGGTAGACAAAGAGGTCACGGCAAAAAGCGAGGCTATTGGACAACTAAATGTTGCTATGCAGAATCTCGAAATACAAATAGACGACATGGAAAATAGGTCGAGGAGAATCAATATCAGACTGAAACTGCTCGCAAAATCGATACAAACCAGTGAGTTGAAGGAGGAAGTCCAGGGGTCTTTTCTGACCTGCTGGGCGAAGCAGACCCAGCGAAAGTGGAATTGGACCGGGTTCACAGGGTGGGACGACAAAACAAGGGCCCTAATGCAAGACCACAGGATGTCCTAGCGGTATTCGCACAATACGGCCAGAAAGAAGCGGTCTTGAGGGCAGCCAGTGCTTTACAAGGGCCAACAAGTTTCGCTTTTCCAAGACCTGGCGAACAGCACGCTAACCCAGCGCCACCAAATGGGCCCAATCATCAGGGAGCTGAGCAAAAGAGGAATAAGGTAAAAGTGGACATTACCCTTTGGACTAGTGTTCTACTGGGAAGGAGTACAAAAGAGGGTAGTTTCCCCTCAAGTAGCAGCAGACCTAATGCACCTGGATATGGGATTGGACCAGATGGGAGAAGGGTCCTCCCCATCGGAGAATAGAACCAGGCCCAGACCATGCGAGTGGACGACAGCGGTCGAAAGGCGCAAGCGGAGAGTGACCCTAAGAGGCCCGCGACCGGAAGGGGGCAGGAGAGCCTAAAGGCGACAAAGGGAACATAGGATGACGAAGGGGGCGCTGGGTCCACGAAAAACAAAAGTAAAGAGGTGGTGGGTAAGTAGGGTTAATCAAGGCCAAAGGGGTACAGGGAGCACAAACATGTTGGATTCAGGAAGGGCAGACAAGCCCGGGGAAGAGGGAGGGGGACAGGGAGAGCACAGAACATCACGAAGTTGGAGAACGGGATGGGGAGGAGAATGGGGGTGAGGAGGCGAAGTGCTAGAGGCCCAGAAAGGGAAGAGGTCCACAGTCTCAGGAAGAAGAAGAGGGGGTGGCGGAACTCAGGGTTGACGCACAAGAGGAGGGTGAGCAGGGGAAGATCAAGAAGCAGAACTTGTGCATCCTCATATTCAAATGGCTAACGCATAACGTGAGCGGGCTTAACTCCCCTCTTAAAGGGAAGAAACTAGAGAAATTCATCAAAAAACTTGGCCAGACGTCTTGGCACTGCAGGAAACGCATCTCCTGCAGAAGGATCAAGGGCGTCTGAAATTAAGGGGATTTGATGAAATATTTTTTGCATCAGGCCTGACAAAAACAGGGGTGGATGGCTTTGGCCCTCAAGAACACCATGGACTTCAGGGTTGCCGAGTACAAAAGGGACAAGGGAGGAAGATACTTAGTGATAAGAGAGAAATTGGCGGGGGTCTCCTATACGGTGGTGTCCGTTTACACCCCCACTGTGGGACAGGATCCCTTTATGAGAAATTTCTTAGGAGTACTGGAAGTATTCGCCAGGGGATACATCATACTAATGGGCGATTTCAACATGGCATGGCACAGGACAAGGGGTAGGACAGGGAGTGGAGGACTAGGAGTAGTGGCATCACTTGAATTACAAGAAAGGATGACACAAGCAGGTCTGAGGGACGTATGGACTGGTTTGAAGATGGGTATAGATTCCTATGAGGTGTACATGGCCACAATCAAGAATAGACTATATATGGGTGTCAGCAACACTGCCAGGGAAGATTGAGGAGGTGGGCCCTCTCGGGATAGCGGATCATGAGGTAGTAACCCTGAGAATGAAGCGGTGGCAGCGAACAACAGGGGTATGGAGATGGAGAATGCCAGCAGTGATAGGTGAAGAACTGTTTGGCAAGATTAAGGGGTTCTTCGATCTCAATAAGAGCACGATACAGGTGAGCACCAGGTGGGACGCATTCAAAGCTACCATGAAGGGGGAATTAATAGTGGCCAGGGCACAAAGGGAGAGGCAGATGAAGGCATTGGAGTCTCACCTAGAAGAAGAGGGGGAGGAGGCCAGAAAAAGGGCAGGTGAAACACCCACGAGAAATACTTTTAAAGCCTACAGAAATGCAGTAGGGCAACTTGGTGCTCTCTTAGAACAAAAAAAAACAAAGGGGCACTCCTATTCGTGAGGCAGAAATATTATGCGAAAGCCAATAAGGCAGATGCACTATTAGCAAGATTGTTGAGGGGGTTGGGGGAGAAAAACACCATTACAACCGTAAAAGACGAGAGGGGTGTGCGACTTACCCGCACGGAGGACATACAAGAATGCCCGGCAAGGTTCTACGAAACCTTAAACTCCTCGCAGGAACCCCTGAACCTCCAGCAGCTGGACTTCCTTGAGAAGGTCCACTTACCAAAGATAGGGAGGGAAACATTAGAGATAATGGGGCGGGAGATCATGGAAGAGCAAGTGAGAACGGTGATCGTAAATCTATCAACGCACCGGGCCCGGGTTTGGGTATACGGCATCCTTCTATAAAACATTTGTGGTAGCGTTAGTACCACATATGACACGTCTCCAATACCTTCAAGACAACAGGGTGTATCACCCCTTCAAAGAGGCAAAAATAACCCTCATGCCAAAACCCAATAAAGACCCGGCAGAGTGCACCTCCTACAGGCCCACAGTGCTCATTAAGGTTGACGCAAAAATCTATACTAAGATATTGGCGAATAGGTTGGAGGGGAGCTTACCTAACCTGCTCCACCAGGACCAATCGGGGTTCGTACTGGAAAAAGAAACAGCCGACAACATCAGAAGGGTAGCCCACCTCGTGGAGAAATCGCAGAAGACAAACACCCCCCTCAGTCCTCTTGTCATTGGATGTGGAAAAGGCATTTGACTGAGTCGAGTGGACGTTTCTGTTCCATGTATGTAGAGAATGGGGCTGGGAGAAGACTTTTTCAAAATGGTCAAAGCAAACTACCATGCTCCAGTAACACGCCTCTCGGTGAATGTCTCCATGTCACGCCCCATCCGTCTGAGCAGGGGGACTAAACAGGGATGTCCACATTCTACTCTACTCTACCTGGAGCCCCTGCTGCAAGCTATACAGGAGGCAGACGAGATACAGGGAATACCCTTCGTGGGCACCCAACATAAAGTCGAAGCCTTTGCGGAGGATATGCTCCTTTCACTGACCAGACAGACACTCGATACCAGCATACATGGAGCTGTTCAGGAAAGTGTCCGGTCTAAGTATAAATTTAAGCACATCATAAATGATGAGCCTTAAGGTGGGAAGGGGGTGAGGGGGAGAAATGCCGGGTTGGGAAGAGACAACATCCTTTGCATGACCGGGGGGATTAAATATTTGGGGATGAGGATTACTCCGACCTTGGCGGGGTGGTACGCTGCAAATTATCCCCCCATGGTAAGGGCCACTGCAAAGAACCTTCAAAAGTGGAGGCACCTCAAGATTTCCTGGGTGAGCAGGATATCAACGGTTAAATTCGTTGTACTCCCTCACCTTCTCTACCGATTCAAGCAATTGCAGCGACAATATCCACCGCTCTGTTCCGGGAGCTGAAGAAAATGGTAAATGTGTTCGTCAGGGAGGGGAAGAGGAAAAGTATTAGCAAACAGCTTTTGATGAACCCAAGGAGGGGGGCGTGAGGGAAAAAAATAAAATTGCACTTCCAAATCTCCAGCAATACAACGAACCAACAGAACTTCGGGTGATAAGGAATGAGTTACTTACCTGTAACTGTTGTTCTCCAGCATGGGTCTGGCATGGATTCACATTCTCATGAATAGTCCCAGTTATCAGACTGGGAATCCTCAGTAAAGAAAAAAATCAGTTTCAGTTTAGTTTCTGAACTGTCTTTCTACTAGTAATCAATCACTGGTGTCTGGGTCATACTGCCCCCAGCCAATGTCTGCCCTTTACCTAAGCCCCTCCTCTGGCAGCCATCTTCAGATTTGGTAGCACGTAAAGTGGCAGTAGGACCAAGAGAAGAGCCGCAGAGGGGTATGAGGGAGGGTTCGCATGTGAATCCATGCCAGACCCATGCTGGAGAACAACAGTTACAGGTAAGTAACTTGTTCCTTCTCCAGCATACGGTCTGGCATAGATTCACATGCTCATGAATACAAGAATACATATCAGTACACACATGCACAACCACGGGAGGTGGCAAGGCTCAACATTAAGCATTTCAACAACTCAAAATTAAGCATCTCTTACTTCCTCACTAGGCTCACCTTAGAGCGAACAGGTTGCGCAGCACTGCCTGGATGACTCTGGACTCATCTCTGGAATCGCGGTCGACGAAGTAGAATCTCGTGAAGGTGTGTGTCTACCTCCACGTAGCAGCCCTGCAGATGTCCAGCAGGGGCACACCAGACAGGAACGCCGTGGTAGCAGCGATCGCTCTGGTTGAATGGGCACTCGGTCGGGCAACAGTCGGTTTGCCAACCAGTGACAGTGCATGATGCAGCCGGAGAGCCATCTGGAAATGAAGCCTTCGAGAGTGCCTTCCTTTGGTTCACAGGTCCAAAGATCATAAACAGCTGTGATGTCTTCCGAAGACTCTTTGTGAGGTCCACATAGAACGTCAGCGTTCTAGCCACATCCAGTGAGTGCAAAGCCCTCCTAGCCGGCGACGGGAAGAAAACAGGTAACACCAAGGGCTCGTTGAGATGGAAGTCCGGCGGCACCTTGGGCACGAAGGAGGGGTGCATCCTCAGCACTACCCTCATCTCGTGGAATGTCAGGTATGGAGGTTTACAGTAGAGGGCCTGGATCTCTCCCACTCGTCGTGCGGAGGTGATGGCCACAAGAAACGCCGTCTTCCACGATAGGAACTTCAGCTGTGCCGAATGCAAGGGCTCGAATGGGGGACCCATGAGCCTGTTCAGAACCACATTGAGCTCCCATGCCGGGGCTGGAGCTTTCAACGGCAGGAACGAGCGGAACAGTCCTTTCATGAACTCCTTCAACTGGCGGTGAGAACACCGCAACAACCTCCCCGGAATTCTGGTGTAGCAGGAGATAGCCGCCAGGTGGATCTTGATGGAGGCATGTGCCAGCCCTGCCTTGGCCAGCGACAGCAAGTACGGCAGCACTGGAGGGGCCGTAATCCGTAGAGGATTGATCTTCAGTGCACGGCACCAGACAGAGAACCTCTTCCACTTTTGTCCATAGCACTTAAGAGTCAAGGACGCCCTGGCCTTTGCAAGGACCTCCTTGCAGTCCACCGGGATATCGTAGCCTCCGAACTCTAGTGCTGCAGGAGCCAGGCCGGCAGGTTCAGCAAGCCCGGGTCGTGATGTAGGATGGTGCCTCTGTCCCTGGAGAGAAGATCCCCGTCCGTCGGCAGCTTGAATGCGGTGGGTGGGGGGGACGCTGACAAGTCCAGAAGGTCCGGGAACCATATCTGCCTCGGCCACGCCAGTGCGACGAGGATCATCCTGCACAGGGACCATCTAAGTTGACTGATGAGTCGCAGAAGCAACGGCAACGGTGGGAACGCATACAGGAACAGGCCATCCCAGGGGAAGGAGAATGCATCGCCCATGCTCTCCGGCTGGGGAAACCTGCTAAAGAAACCTCCGGCACTTGGTGTTCACCGCCGTTGCGAACAGGACAATCTGGGGACTGCCCCATCGTCAGAATGGGAGATCCACTTGATCCTGCCGAAGCTCCCACTCGTGGCAAGACTGCAGCTCCCTGCTGAGTGAGTCGGCGACAGTGCTTTTCACTGCTGCCAGATGAAAAGGTACCAGGAACATCCCCTGGGCGATGGCCCAGTGGCACAGATCCTGCGCTTCCTTGGATAGGGCTGGGGATCTGGTGGCCCCCTGCTTCTGTATGTTGAACATCGTGGTGGTGTTGGTAAAGATCCGTACCACTTTGCCCTTGAGGGACGGAAGGAAAGACCCGAGGGCCCAGAACACAGCTCGGAGCTCCAGGACGTTGATGTGTAGTGACCTCTCCTCCGGGAGCCAAAGGCCTCTTGCGTGGAGATCTCTGCTGTGCGCTCCCTATACCTCCGGGGAGGCGTCAGTCGTCAGTTTCCTGAGGTCCCGGGGTCTGGAAGTCCATGCCCGCCGTGGTTGCCCCACCACCAGATCACTTGGCGGAAAGTCTCGTTGAGGGAGATCTGGTCGTCGAAGCTGCCTTCCGCTTGCATCCAACGGGCGTCGAGGAACTCCTGTAGTGGTTGCAGCCGCAACCTGCACAGACGTATGAGGTAGATGCACGATGACATCATGCCGAGCAGGGACCTGATGGACCTCACCCTGGCCTCTTCCATGGTCAACAACCATTGTACCTTGCCCGGAATGGCTTTCTTTCTCTCCTCCGATTGTGAGGCCAACTGTGCCACTGTGTCAAGCCTGGCTCCCAGGAACAGGGCGTCCTGCGATGGACTTCCTGGGAAGTTGATCGAGAATCCCAGTTCTGTGAGCAGGCGGACGGTCTTCGCTGTATGAACTACAGCGAGTTCTCTTGACTTTGCTCGGATGAGCCAATCGTCCAGATAGGGGTATACGTGGATCCCCTGCAGACGTAGACGCGCCGCCACCGGTGCCAGGCACTTGGTGAAGACTCTTGGCGCCAACTTCAACCCCAAGGACAGGGCCTCGAACTGGTAGTGCTGCCCCTGGACCACGAACTGTAGAAACTTTCGATGTCCTTTGCGTATGGGGAAGTAAGCACCCTCCAAGTCCAGCGACGACATGAAGTCGCCTTCCTCCAATTGTCCCAGCACGTGCTGAAGGGTGACCATCCAGAACTTCTGGGACTTGATGCATCTGTTGAGCCGGCGAAGGTCTAGGATGGGCTGCCAGCCGTCAGTCTTCTTTCGGACGAGGAAGTACCGCGAGTATACTCCGGATCCCCGGAGCATCTTTGGGACGATTTCTAATCGCGCCCTTTTTCAGCATTGCTCGTACCTCCAGAAGCCGATCTGGCACGTGGTTTTCTTTCCTGGCCACAGGTGGGATATGGGGACGCTCTCTGGAACTCCAGGGAGTGCCCGTGGGCCAGGGCATCCAGCACCCAACGGTCGGTGGAGATGGACTCCCACACGCTAACGAATTTCGCCAGCCGGCCTCCCACCAGGGTGCTCGGGTGGGGGCCCGACGTCACAGCCGGTTCAGTCTTGTTTCGCCGAGGCCTTGCCACCTTGGCCCCCTTGGCGGCGGCGACGGTGTCCTCCTATCTTGTTGCAACCTCTGTAGGCTTCCTGTGACGATGAGCGGGCTGCCTGGCCGTACGACGACGAACTGTCGCCGAATCCTTTAGAGGCACCCGAGACTTGCCTCCGGAAGTCGGAAAGGGCGGCCGTCGCTGATGCAGAAAACCAAGGGCCCGGGCTGTCTCAAGAGTCCGCCTTGATGGCCTGCAGTGAATCATCCACTGCCTTGCCGAACAAGTTGTTCCCATCGAAGGGCATGTCCAGTACCCTGGTCTGCACGCCCTGACGTAAATCAGTGGCCCTGAGCCAACCGCGCCGGTGAAGGCAAACACCGTTGCCCATCTGGCGAAAGCCAGTGTCGGCAATGTCCGTGGCCACCGTGATGGCATGGTCCAACACCACTTCACCTTCCTGCAGGATTTCAAGGGCTTCTGTCCTCTTGTCATCTGGGAGGAAATCCAGGATGGGAGCAATCTTGAACCACAGCTCCCTGTCGTAGCACGCCACGATCGCGGGGGCGTTGGCCACCTTGATGGTCGTCACTGCCGACGAGATGACCCGTCGTCCCATGGCATCCAGCTTCTTCCCCTCGGCTTCCGGCGGGGAAGTGGAAGTTGATGCAGTCGCCCCTGCCGATTTCTTCTTGGTCGCCGTGGAGACCACCAAATCCGGGGACGGCTGGGCCCTGAAGCACATTGGAGCGGAGTCGGGGACCCGGTACTACTTCTCGTACCGGTCCCTCTTCGCAGGGGCCGTGGACGGGTTCTTCAGAAGGGACAGTCCTTCGTCCCAGATGTTGTCCAGTAAGGGCACTGAGAGGACCGTCTTCCTCTTGGCCTCCCATCGTTGGTAGATGAACGTCTTCTGCTCTTCGGGGCATAGCTGGAAAAGCTCCGATGCACTGGCGATCATGGCGTGAAAGGAGCCAATTTCATCGGGCGGGAGGCCCAGGCAGGGGGTGATAGGAGATACGTCCTGTCGTCACCAATATCATCTCCGTCCCTGTCTCGTCCCTCAAAGGAGGCGATGGGGGTGAAGGCTGGAAGGGAGGTGGAGGATGGACATGCCTCCACTTGTTCGGTGGGCTCCCAGACGGTCCAGGCGCTGCTGGATCGTCCGCTGGTGGAAAGGGCAACCTTGCCCTTATCTCCGTACACAGGTCCTGCAAAGCCATCAAGATTGCTCCTGTATTGTCTTGTGGCATCGGTTGCAACGGGAGCGAAGGCTGGGGAGCGGGGTCCTCCATTTCCTCGACGGTCTGCGGGTCCTTGTCAGCCCCACCGTCGCTCTCTACGTCCACATCGTCGGGATCCCTCCCGTAGGCCCTGGCTTCCTTGAACTTCTTGTCCAGGATCTTTTTGACGCCAGCCAGCATATCTTCAGAGGTGGTATCTGTGTCCGTTAGGGCTACCGTGCTCCCCCCTCTTGCTCATGCTGGGGTTTCACGGGGGTCTTCTCGATAGGCTGGAAAGAGGTTTCCCTCCTGGGTGGCAGGGAAACTCTAGGCCCGGAGGTCGTCTCCACTGGGGTAGCCTCTGCAGGCTTCGCCAGGGCCGCCACAAGTCCTTCAATTGATGCCTTTGCCGGGTGAATCGGGGCCTTCACGACCTTGGGCGTGTCCGAGGCCTTCACCTTGGCTGTCTCCGTCGAGATCAACCGGGGCTTCTCCCGAAGCTTACCCGGGTTCTCCGACTTCCGTTTCACCAAGCAAGAGGGTTGGCCCGTGGATGATGGCGTCGGTGACATTGCGCCCTGCCTGACAGCCGAGGAGCCCGAACCAATGGCGCTCCCGGGGCCCGAGGACTCGCAGTGCTTAGCCTCTTGTTGGTCCCCCGTTGCCGGAGCATCCTCAAAGGTTTTAGACGACCGCTCGGACGACTTCTCACCTGCTGCTGGGCTCTTCGCTTCCAGCCAGTTAGTGAGCCGAACACGGCGGTCCTTCATTGTCCGGACTGACATGTTCTTACAGAACGCACAGTCCTTCTCCACGTGCAATTTTTCGTCGTGAAGGCAGTAGAGGCACCGGGAGTGCTCACCTTCCTTGAAGACATTCTGTAATCCACATCCAGTGCAGATCCTAAACCGCCTGGATCCAACAGGCGTCGTGTCTCCTTTGTCCTGGGCCATGACCGCGCGGGGTAGGTCTCAAAGATCTTCCGGAATCCTCCAATAAGTGAAAACTCGCCGAAAATTCACCATTGAGGGGCGTAGAAAATCCCAAAACGGGTCCCCATTAATCGGAAGAATAATCGGTGGAGCTTGATGCTCGAACTAACCGAAAAAATAAGAGTAAACTCTTAGAAAAATGCGATATGCAGTAAAAGCTCGAGAGCTACAGCACGAGGACTCCCAACACTTGAACGTGCGGTAAAAATCCAAAGATGGCTGCCAGAGGAGGGGCTTAGCTAGAGGCCAGTCATTGGCTGGGGGCAGAAACACCCAAAAACCAGTGATTGGTTATTAGTTTTCTTTACCGAGGATTCCCAGCCTGACGACAGGGAATATTCATGAGCATGTGAATCCATGCCAGAACCCATGCTGGAGAAATTCGTTTTACTGGTGTAAAACTTCGCAACATGCCTTTGAGGAAATGCTTTAGAAATCTGCGTCCATAGAGGGAAACGCCTTTCTCCCATCTGGTGTACCTAGAGATGGCCGCCAAATGCACTTTAATAGAGTTGTGGGCAGGGCCCCGTCTGGCCAGGCCTAGCCGGTATGGGAGTACCTCCTCTGGCATCACCTGGAATGGGCTCAGCCCTTCCTGGTGTTGCTGGAGTTGGGTTTCGCGCCAGTTGCAAAAACGCTTCCACTCCAGGCAATAGGATTAGTTAGTGGCGGGGGCTCTCCAGTGATATGATCAGACTTCTGAACTCTGCGAAGTCAGAAGCCACGCTGTCAGGCGAAGTGATTGGTGGTTGTGGGTCATGATTTTCCAATTGCCTTGTGTTATGATGTCTAGTTGATAAGAGTTTGCCGGGTTTGTCCCCGGAGAGCTAGACCACATCGTAGTACCGAGTCTGGCGAGGCCAGACTGGCGCAATGAGGATCACCTTGCAGATGTGCCGGTTCATCATGTGTATTGTTCAGCACAGGATTGGGAACGTCGGGAATGCATATGCGAAGAGGCCATGCCATGAAACAGCGAACGAGTTTCCCATTGAGCCCTTTTGGGGCATCTTGCTGGCGTACTTGGCACACTTTTTGTTGTGGATAGTGGCCAATAGGTCCACCGTTGGCCGACCCCAGCTTTGGAACAGTGATTGCAGCGTTGAGGAGTCGAGCTCCCATTCGTGGTTCTGGGACATTTGCCTGATGAGGCTGTCCGCCGTCTGATTCTGTATCCCCAGGAGGTGGAATGCCGGAATGTTGATCCCGTGGGCAATGGCTCAGTGCCATGTTAGTTGGGCTTCCTTGGACAGTGTCCTGGATCTCTTTCCTCCCTGCTTTCGCAGGTAATAAATACATTGTAGCAGTGATGTTGTCTGTGAGGACTTTGACTGTCTGGTTCTCCAGTTTTGGGAGGAATGATTTGAGTGCCCACCGAACCGCTTGGAAGCAAGACGACACAGAGAAATGCATGTTCGATCCCCGGGTCCGCGTTTAGAAACCTTTGGGTATTAAGCGCCTTAGAAATAACCAATCATAATCATATACCTCCCTGGGCCTCCATAGCCCTTTGACGTGTAGTTGATCCACATGAGCACCCCACCCATGAAAGGAGGCGTCCGTCACCAGCGTTTTGTCAGGTGTTTGAGCCTGGACTGTTTTCCGCCTGCAAACAGTGGGTTTGTGTTAGGGAGAATTCTCAAATGGCTAATTTCCCTAACCTACTGAGTCCCTCAGCAGCGTTTCTGGATTCCTAGGATTTATTTTTTGCACCTGGTAAGAGTGTGAGCCTTTTTCCCACTCGTATATGTGTTTTGCTGTGTGTGTTTTCACTTTTAAAGTTGCCATTAACTTTATTTTAGTCACTTTAAACCACAGACCCAGTACACCCCATTTTACATGGAGTATTGGAAAGGGTTCATTCTTATCCATTTTTGTCTGCGTCTCTTGGAGCCTTGATTCGCTCCCTTTACACATCAAGACTTGGCTGGTGGAAGTGGTAACTACCCTAACTTTCTACCGCGATTATCTTATATAAACGTGGTAATGTTTTAGGCTATTATATTAGCCTCGAACATAAACCCGCTTGACCAAATACATTTTATTTTGGCTCCGGCTGGGTTTATTCGCCATTTCTTTTTGTTAAAGTCTTTCTCGTGTTTTTCTCTGTGCGGCAAACCGGGGATTATTCCTTTGTTTGCTGTCTTTTCACAGGCTTCTGCACAGAAGCCCTTCTCAAGGCCCCTGAAAGTCTCGGTAGGCAGGATGTGAGGGAGGGATCTTCGGACCCCTGCCATGGATTTCCTTGGTAACCCAAGTTGCACTCCTGTTTGATTGGCTAAGGGGGCTGTCCTTACTAGGACAGCCACCCTGCTGTGTGATTGACAGCCAGGCTGTATGAATGGGGGAAAACGGCCTAAAAAGCAGGTCTCTGGGACTGGAAAGGCAGTCACCACTGGAACGAAAGAACCTACGAGGAGCTGACGGAAGAGGACACCAACGACTGAACCGCCCGGTGAAACCCTGCTGCAGGTCCGAATTTTCACAATCCGACCACAGAGAAGATCCTCCAGGAAACTTCTTCCCTTGAGCTGGTGGGACCAACCAGTTCGCCCAAACTGCAAGCCAGGACCCCTGCTCTGGTCAAATTCGCTGTCCAGAGCTACAGTGGGCCGGATAGCCAGGAAGGGCGGACCCTGCTTAGGTTTTAAGGAGCGCACCTTTTATTTGTTGCTTTGCTCTGCTGCTGGTTTCTTCCCTGGGTAGTGCAGGACCCTCCAGTCTTCCTACTTCAGTCCGACAGTCGCTTCAGTAAATGTGAGCCTGCAGGAACTACCAGGAACGTCCGCCTCAGCTACAGCTCCATCTCCGTTTTAAGGTACTGTGGAAATCCGGTTGCTCGTTTAGTTCAACCGCGGTGAAAGTGTTTGAAAGCTTTCTCCAATCCGAGGGCTTGTCCTTCTCTTCTCTTTGAACTAACTTTTCTCTCAACCAACCTTGTCCGGAAACCGTGCCACAAACTTTACCGCAAACTACCCTGAACTGTGTGATCTTGAGCAAAAGACTTTGGACCCATTGACTTTGGCCTTAAGCCTTTTCTATCTGATCTCCTCACTGAGGTTCCTCTTGTTCAACTGCCCTGAGTACTTACCTGTTGGTTTGATTTAATTTCTAATAAGCTTTGTTTTTCCCTCCCTTTTAAAATGCTGTAGTGCCATTTTGCTCCCACTTCATTTTGGGAGCTTAACTTGTCTGGAATTTAAGGGAAGTGGTGTGGTGTGGTGTATTAAGATTGTGATTTTTGACTTGCTTAGACTAGTGTAATGTTATACAACTGAAGAGTGAAATAAATGTATATTCTTTTACTTGAAAACTATGAGTCAGTATTTTCCTGAATCATAGTAATTGCTGTCTTTTGTGTAACTATCTTGTACTGCTCACTTACTCTTGAGATAAGTCTACTGCTCCGGTACTGTTACCACTTTAACAGTGTAGTACAGGCTTGTGCCAAAGGTGAATTTGTACTGTCACTTGTAGTCTTATTTGTGTGTGGTGTTCCCAAAGGGTACTGCATATAATTCTGCTTAACAGTTTGCTAGCCCACCACTGAAGCTGTGAGCACAGTTTGGGAGGGATATGCATCATGTCCCCTCAAGATCCGGTGGTCTGCAACTAGTTTGCTGCCAGAAATTCTTGTCGCCGTCTCATATGAAGTCTGCAGTGCGGGACCAGCGGTATGTACAACGCCATCGTCCAGAGTAGTTGCATGCATTGTCGCACTGTTTTCACTTTGTTCAGTGTCAATGTCTTTGGTAGGGCCGCGAGGGTATTTAACCTGCCGCTGGAGGGACACACACTGGGCTCCTAGGTGGCCTCCTGAAGGATTTCTTGTAGTTGATGGCGAAGCCCAATGTTGGTAATAGGCCCACTGTTGCCGCTATAGAAGACTGTGCTCCTTGCCTGGATGGGAAACGCACCAGCCAGTCATAAATAAAGAGACGTGGTGCCCTTTTCTGCGCAGGCTAGCCGCAACGGACGCGAGGCACTTTATGAAGGTGTGCAAGAGATTTCTGGCCGAATGGCAGGACCTTGAACTGGTAGTGTGATTTTCCCATAAACCAGAGGCATTTCCGGTGCCCTAGGTGGATGGGTACGTGAAAGTATGCACTGCGTGATTACCCTCTGCAGGGACAAGAGGAGCTGCATGGATAGTAGAGCCTGTGGGTTGGTCAACAGTGCCCTTACATCACTTTGCTGAATTTGTAGGTGGGTGGGCCCAGTGGGTGGAGCAGGGCCTGCCTCGTCCTGTGGCTGTCGCGGTGCTGGATACGCCTCCTCCAACCATTTGGTCGCCTTTCTGAATATTACTCCCTGGTGCTGTCGGCCTAGCTGTATCCTCCCCCTGTAATATCACGGACTGTTCCGAGTCTGACTGCTGATGCTGCGCTTCAAAGTCGATATCCACCTTGTGCTGTAGTATTTCTTCTGGTATTATCCCGGAGTACCTGGCTGATGTGTTATGTGGTCTCCTCTGGTTGTGGAGGTTGCACCTCTTCAAAGCTGCCGTTGACGGGGTTGTCGTCGGTGTCGGGTCCTCCTTCCATGGTTTCTTGGGAACCGGGAGTGTCTCTTTCCCGACTGCTGAGGTTGTAGGCCATGGTGACAGGAGTGCTCGTGTGGTCTTTGTCCATGGCCTTCGTCAAGTCCAGTTTACGGTGTGTCATAGACAAGAACGTTTTTTGGGGTTTTGTGGACGAGCTGGACTTGTGAGATGTTGACAAGGTAGATCTATGTGGCGTTGAAGGGTCATGCGCCTGATGTTTCGTTGACGGGCTGACTTTTGACACTCTTCTCTGTGGCCATAGTCGGAGGGTGCTTGTGCATCTTCCGCACCTCAATGGCATCCGCTGACCCGTGTTTCAGTCCTTTCGGAGTGGTCGACGACGAGGTACTTGTGCCTCTGGTCATGCCCCCTGGGTGATCTTTGTGCCATCCGTCCATTGACGAGGCCTCACCCTCTCTCACTGACCTCGATTTAGGTTTGTGCTTTCGTCCTTCCATTGCTTTGACGCCTTCTGCTGCTGACTTCTGTCGCAAAGACAACTGGCCTTCTACGGGCGACGACATATCCGGCCCCTTCAGCTTTTCGACCAACGACGACAGCTCGTAGCTGTGGGCGACCCTCTTCATCAGCCGTTCTTCCGACCTAGTCCATTTCCTCGACCGTGGTTGGTTCCCCGCGGGAATGCCATGCGCCAGGTCGATTCAATCACCGGAAGGCTATTCAGGGTAGTTCCCCCACGTTGAGCCAGCAGACTAGCCTATTTCTATCTTTGAGTGTCTTGGAGCTAAGACCTCGACAGAGTTGTGGTGGGGTTGAAGGCAGTATATGCAGTCTGAGTGCTCATCTCCCTCATATACATTTTTGAGTCCACAAGTGGCAAAGGGATTAAAAAGGGGTCTACCTTTACCCTTCATCTGAAGGCCCAAATACTGATGTCCAGTGCATTCAGATTCACTAGGGGCTCCAGGCAAGTATGCCCAATGTCCCGCCTGCTCCGATGAATTTGGCTTCCTTGGTTAACAACCTTATAGCATGCAGAGGACATACTGGCTTGAAAAACAACTGGAACAAACCAGAACATTTACCACTTACCGCAGTGACAAGCAGCAGAGGGGAGAACCTGGAATTCAGGTGGAGGCCAAGGACTGGATTTGGCGAGGCTGCAGCTTCTGCGACTGCACTTGGGTTGCCTTGTGACACAGGTGCCTCAGAAACCGGGGCTCAGAGACACCGCTTGCTAGCTCCAGAGAGGTTGCAGGCTGCAACAGGGGACCCACGAGGTGCAACAGCAGACCCTAGAGCATGAACCGTGCTTCTGCAAGGCTGCTGCCTGCATAGCGTCCAGCAAGTGATCTGCAGAGGTGGCGGAGAAACCAGAGAGTGCACATATCCCAGTAAGGACAGCATTGGAAGATATTATCTTGGGGGTGCTGCAACAGAAAGTGCACAAGTAATACAGCAGTGTGGCCCATTCCCACACAGTGATATTCCAGTTACAGAACGCCTATTGTACAGGCTGCCCCGATACTACTCGTCCCATCAGACACTGATCCTGGCAGGGATACAGGGATGGGCAACAATAAGAAGTAGGTAAAATGGACACCTATACAGATAGTGCTTAAGGCCCTCCCTTTCTCGTTTCAATCCCCTGCTCTCCCTCACGTTACACACACAATTAAACTCCACAAAAAACACCTTGACGACACCTCACCTCAATATATACAACAAAACCGGACCCCACCTTGGTCCACACCACCACAATAAAAATCATCAAAAAGTACTCGCTGTCCTCACGCCCCCCTTATATAGGGCGGAGGGATCCCAGGCCCTCCAACCTTGTTCCTTTTTTGCCTTTTTAGTCACCCAGCATTGTCTTCTCCAACCAGAGAGGATTCTATCACACCTCTTCTTCCAATACCTCATTTAATCAGAATCAAAAACCATATATATATTGCCACATGGACTTTGCACTCCCCTTCCATTTCAATCTCTCACACTCCCTAACACTATCACTCCCCACACCCATAGTTTTTTCTCCCACAAAAGCTGCACTTATATCTACGTGCTCTCCAGAGTTCCTCCGTCACAGGGTTCCATCAACATCTTGCACAATCCGGGAGCGGCGCCCCACTCCAAAGAGCGGACAGGAATTCAGACAACACAGCCCCTATAAACCTCTTCAGTTTGTGCACAGGGGACTGATCACCGCAGGTGGGTGTGGCCCCGCCAGATATGCAGCCAGGAATCCTCTGTCATCGCGGAGGGTCTGGGATCATGTTGGGGTCACCAAATTCGTAAGGCAGACGTCCAGACAACCAGACAAACAACAATCCTCTAAGGAAGAAAGCTTGGTGCACCACTTTGCAAGAAAAACAAGTTTATTTTGTATACTAAAAGGAAAAAGGTGACAGAGACCCATGGAACCCAACTTCCACAGAGCAGTCTATCAGTTCAAAGCAAACATGGCGTTATGAAGAGCGACATCGTCATTGATGATGCACGCAGTATACAGTGTTCATCCCCCACCATCATTGGCTAACACCTATATACATACCACCAGTCCCATGTAGACCATTGACCGATTGGCCACATTCTAATCTACCCCTGCCATCGAACACGTGGTCCCCTAGTCCATCACCTTGGATTCCCGCTGCCCGATTGACAGACCTAGAATGTTACTCTCTCCATGGGACTAATCACATGGTGTGCACCTGGTCGTTAACATGAGCTCAGTGGATAAGGTCAAATTGGCCTTTTAGAATAAAGGAGCACTTCTCTTGATACCAGACATTTGAGCGCCCCATCCTGACTCCCCATCATGGGACTAAATTTATCGGCATCCCCTCTTGTTCCTCGTATTACAAATCACGGAATGCTTTACTCCCGGCTCCCTCCTTATCAGCTGCCCCTCCCCAGAGCTTCTCCTGGGCCTCTCAAGGACCACACTAATCAGCCAAATTCAGATGGATCTAAGTATTCCGTTTCATTGGCATCTGGCAGTTCAAATGTTGATGGCCATGAGTTTGTCCTTCGGGACAGGCACAACCCTGCCTGTGCTTGGCCATTTGCATTCCTTTCTGGTTTAGCAGGCCCATAGCTCGATACAATTATACTTTAATGCCTCTGCGTTCGGTTTCACTGCAAGGGCTTGAGATGGGAAGGAGATTCGAAAATCATTACCGCACTATGTCGCTACTTTAAACAGGGCTCACAAAATACTAGGCCTGACTGAAATATGGCAGTACTTAAGTATTTCTCGTGTCGGGGACCAGGGCCTACGTTTAAATCGTGTACACTATATTTCGACTACTATACTTCAGTGGCACCTGTGCACTCTACCTGGACCTACGTATAGGTTAATGTCTGCTACAAAGCAAATATGGTTGTTACCCCTTCACACGTCCCACTCCCTGGCAGCCGTGCATGTTCACTTTCTCGTGCATTAATACATTCTCTGCAGCCTAAAATGTTTGGGTGCGCATGGGAGCTGGACATACATCGGAACAGTGGGCAGAGGAACCTGATAATATCCCACGCCCCAGTATCAATAGATTGGCAATACATCCATTCTAATGGGTATGAAAAGGGGAACACCGAAGATTCATAAAGGAAAGGTGCAACCTTAGTATACTATGTGTCCATTAGAAAGGACTCCTTCGCACTCTCTGCTGAATAGGAGTATAGTATTAAAAATCAGGAATGCTACAACTCCTACCACAAAGTCACCTTCACACTTTCGATTGATATTTCTCCAGCTCCACTCATACATTACATTAAACAAAAACCCAATGTGTAAACATTTATGGGCATACATTAAATATATCAAAACCTGATTTTGGTAACTTTGTTAAGTACATAAAAGAAATATTACATCGAGGGAGCAATTCTGTAAATATAATATAGTAATCATATGTATCTCATCACCTCCTTAAGAACATCAAATATATTGAACATATTAAAAGGCAATTATTGTGTCACACTTGGTACACTATGTGCACAAGGTTGTAACTTTCTTTACAATGCTATTTATTACACATTTATGCCCAACTGAGATGAGTAGGTCCCAAAACCTAGATAACTTGATGTAGAGAATAATTGTCTGGAAATTCCGCAATTCCCTCTTTCTGATTGATTTCTGGGAGTTTGTTATTCCATCAGTTATATAAACCAGCCTAACATGTTTCAATCCGTTACTGACAGTGATGGAACTTTCTCAAAGGCAGGCGAATAATTAGTGGCCAAGTTGCTAGCTAAAAAAGGAGAGCGAGAATAAATACATCTTTCTTTGTGTGGGTTGTTATAGTGTGAGGAATATCAAATATTAATTTATGTTTTTAATACTAAATAGGAGGGAACAAATGGATCCCACCTGATTGGTCTTGTGTTGACACCCCAATTACCTGCACGGGATTAATCCCACTTTGTATCCCACAATCACTCGTGAGTCAAGTGATTCAATTCCCTGTTGAAGAATATAAGGCACACACATAATATCCCTATGTAAAATGGATTAAGCGTGCTAATTCCTACTGGTTATGTGATGTGGCTCAAAATGGCCACAAAAGCGGATTAGTCGTCAGCTATTACAGGAAAGAAACCACACAAGCCTATTAAATGTGGGCTATAAAACAATTGAAATTTTACTAGGGCGAGTGATGTGCTGAAGTATATTCCCCTCCTAAAAAGGGCAGCAGGTAGTTGTCGGGTGAAGTGAGGTCTGTAAGTGATCGCTTTCCCGCTTACTAGCCTATTGCTTGGATTGTCCAGAATCGGAGAAAAACTGTGTGTGACATCACTCTTGTTATTATGACATCATACATTGCATAAAATTACGGCATTTGTTATGCTATTAATGCGTTTTAGCCAATTTAAGTGCCAGAGCATAAAAAGGAGTTTGACATTGTACTTATATTGACGTGGAATTATCTTTTTTGTTAAACAACGCTTTTACCCAACAGGTTAAGGAGCCCACTCATATAGGAGGCAATACTCTTGAAGTAATATCCAATCACCAGGTGTCTGCCTCTACCCCATCTATTGTTTTGCATCCCTGGTCTGATCATTCTCTGCTTACTCCATCAATTTGCCTGCCTCGCACCCCCAGAGTGTCATTCCTAGAAGGTTTGTTAAGACTAGAAGTCTCAAAAATCTCATTCCTCAAATACTCCTGCAGGCATTGAGTCTTAAGCTAGGTGATATAAAGGACTATAATAGTTTGCCTGTCCTAATACCCACATAACAAACACCCTCGATTCCATCATGGATGATCATGCCCTCATTGCCAGTAGGTGTGTCCAGCCCAAAACTCTGTCCCACCACTGGTTTAACAATGACATCCTCGTCCTTCGGTATCGCAGGAGAGCATCTGAACATGCTTGGCGGAAGCAACCAACACCAGCTTTGCTCTCCCTATACAAACTGGCAGTGAAAAACTCTAAGGTCGCTGTGACCCAAGCCAAATCCACCTACTATAACAGAAGAATTCTGCAGGCTAAGTCCAGTACCAAGGAACTCTTTGCTATCCTTCGGGACTTTAACAGTAACACCCACACTAAAATCAGCACATCCCAGGATCTGGCATGGTGCCAAACAATTCATGACACTTTCACAGTCAAAGTCGACTCCCATCTGCAGTCTAGCATTTCTCATAGCGCTCCTATTCTCACACTCTTACCTGCTCTGTCCCTATCGTGCACAGCCTCCACGAACCACCATGCCACTGCCAAGCCCATTTTTTTTCTTTCACTCCTCGCACAGTGGCAGAAGTTTCTCAGATCCTTCTCAACATGAAACTAACCACTTGCAATGTGATTCCTGTCCCTCCAGGTTGCTGATTAGCTTCCTTGATATCGTCGGCCCTTGGGTTACCAAGCTTATTAACCAGTCTTTTTTTTTGGGATCATTTTAAAAGTAAAACATACAAAAGAAAGGTAACATGTACATATCAGTTACACCAGAGAAATGCATTCATATTGTATAGTACATGTAATAACGAAATAACCAAACCTGACAAAACTTGAATTTACAGCTTCAAATCCTTAACACACTACTAAAAAATCTCTATTCTTCAATGGAAAATCAAACATGTAAAAAAACAACAGACAGAACACCAACAACAAACGTAACACACAACATCAAGTATGATTAATTATGATTATAATAACCCCCCCATCTCTCCCATTCAGAAAATAACGCATGCAGCCGATAAACATCAACTGTAGAATTCATTGAAAGAACCCCAAATTTTAAGATAATGCTCCTCTTGCTTTTGTTTCGTTAGCATTATTTTCTCATAGTCAGACAAAGTACGGCACCTACCAGCCATTCATCCACAACTGGCTTTTTCAGTGACTTCCAAACTTTTAATATTATTTTGGCTGCCACCACTAATACCCTGTTTATCCATTCTGTTCTCACACTAATCATATCCCTGTCTCCTTGCTTGACAATAAAATCGTTGAGTAAGATGTTCGTGGGAGTGTTTCCCAGAGCACAATATCCAAACTGTTTAATACATCACTCCAAAAGGTAAATACCCTTGAGCATGTCCATAGCGTATGAAGCAGGGTGCCCCCACTAAGGCCACAACCCCAATAGATATCATTGTCCAACAATCCTAACCTGGCCATTCGAACAGGGGTCCAATACAATCTACAAAGGATTTTCTGTCTAATGTACCTCAGCCCTAGATCCATTTTAGACTGCACCCCTATACAAATCAAACTTTCCCATTCCTCTGTAGGAATATCCATAGCAACTTCCTCTGCCTAATCTCGATGCAGTTTGTCCCATGATTCCACATGCAAGTCATCCATCAGCATAAGTTTCATGTCTGTTGACACTGTATATGGAAGAGAACGAATGACTACACAAACTGTGGGTCTCCAATTGGTTCCCCTAACATTTGTAACCGTTCAGTTAAAAGGAAATTCGGGTATCTATAGCGTGCACGCTCCCTACCCCCAAGCCAAAAGGATTCTCTGAGGCATTCAAAGGATATCATACAGTCACCCTCCCATACATCACGTATCCTGAAAATGCCTTTATTGATCCAGCTTTGCCAACAGTCATAGTCGCTATTTGTAGCCCATCATTATGCCATAGGGATGCATCATAATGCATCCAGATGTTTTCCACTCCGGCAGTCAAAAACTTTGTAGGGCCCCTCTAGCAGCACCCAAAGTAGGCAATTTCACTGTGGAATTAGGCAACTTAGTCATCAAGAACATGTCACGTAGAGCATAAGGCGAAAATTGCTCACCCTTAACAATCTGCCAATAGGGCATATCACTGCCCTCCTCAGACAAATAGAACGCTGACAGCACAATAATTCATTAGATTTGGATAACCAAAGCCCCCTTTCTTCACAGGGTGCATCAAAATGTACCTAGGAATCTTAGGTCTGTTGCCAACCCCGCCAAAGAAACTCCTGAAAGACTATCAATACTGCCAATGATCTCAGAGGGGTAGATTGGATAATGTAGAGTACCTTTGGCAGGAGAACCATCTTGATAGCATTGATTTTCGCCTAGAGCCCCAACGGTAAACGACCCCATTTTAATATATCCCTCCATATCTTTTCCAAAATCTTTGAGACATTAAATTCCGCCATTTTTCCCAGGTCACAAACCAGATATATTCCCAAATACTTCATAGCACCCGTCTCCCACTGACAATTCCATGAGCCCATATCCCCCCCTTGGTTGCAAAAACATCTAGAGGAAAGACCACCGTCTTTCAACAGTTGACCTTATAGCCAGACAACAACCCCACTTTATTGAACATGCATATTAGCTTTTCACTCCCTTCCGATGGATTAGTCAAAACAATGGTCATATCATCCGCATAACACAGGATCCTTACTTGGCTATGCCCAAATTTCAGTCTGTGGAGACTACACTCCTGATGTATGTATGCAATCAAAGTTTCTACTGCAAGGTTAAAAAGATACGGCGAGAACGGGCAGCCCTGTCTAGTACCTCTTGATAAGAAAAAAACAGGGCAGACAAGACACAATTGACCCAAACTCGGGCACAGATTGATGAGTTAAGCATTTTAATAACTCTTAAAAAGGTATCCTCAAAACCCATTTTTCAAAGTGTGTGATCCAAGAAGGCCCAATTAACACGGTCAAAGGCCTTCCCCGCATCCATAAAAATTAGGAGTGCATTCTGAACCTTTTCCTTCGGGAGTCCCATTATATCTATAAGTGTACTGATATGAACATACCCATATCTGCCATGCATAAAACCAACCTGAAAACGGCTAATCAAATCAGCAATACATCCGTCCAACCGGTTTGTCTTAATTCGAGTGAAAATTTTAAGAACATTTAACAACGAAATTGGCCTATAGTTTTAGCATTTTTTTGTGGTCTTTACCCACCTTTGGGATCACCACAATGCAAGCCTCTTTCATCGTAGAACACGCCACCCCATTTGACATGAATCCATTGTATAGGTTACACAATACTGGATTCAGTGTCGGACCCAATGCTCTATAGAACTCCACTGGGAGACCATCTAAGCCAGGCGACTTACCCACATTGAGCTGGTCAATGGCAACCAATATTTCCTCCCCATTAATGGGTCTGTCAACAGCTACAGCCTGGTCCTCAGACAACTTTGGCAAAATAAATTTTATTAAATAACCCATCCAGATCCTCAGCCTTTGAGGACTGATCCTCCCTATACAATGATTCATGAATATTTCCTAAAGCTTTCACAAATCTCATCTTTCTTTACTTTACATTCCCCATCTTCGCCCTCTACCCTTCAAACAAAGGGACTCTCAATCAAGCCACGTAACCTACTTGCCAGTAACTTATCATTCTTGTCCCCCTGCTCCCAGAATTTGTTTCATAAAAAGCATGCCTTTCTCAAACTGCGAATCCATCTCCCTTTTATGACAATCCCACATTTTCTCCATATCATCTTGTCCTCACTACTTCTGGTCATCCGATACTTCCTCTGGCATGCACCCAATGCACTCTCCAACCTCCTCAGCTCAGACACTCCCTTTTTCCTCACACAGGTCGTGATGTTCATCAATTCCCCCCTAACTGTAGCTTTGAAGCTGTCCCAAACCATTATATTTGATGCAGAGCCCTCATTTAGCTCAAAGAAGTTCTTCGTGAAATCCTTAAGAGACTCAACTACTCCCTTTTCCTGCAATATAAATGTTTCCAGACGCCACTTGGGAGTTCCAGTCCGTTCCAAACCTATATCTAGGCACATTTTTATCATGGAATGATCCGAAATACCTCTCTCCTTAATGTCTACACTTGAGACCTTTTCAGCAAGCTTATGAGAAATCAAAAAATAATAAATCCTTGACTACGAATCACCGACTGGCGAATAGAAAGACAATTCCCTCTCCCCTGGATGCATGAACCTCCAAGCATCAACTAAATCAAGACTGTATAAACTCGAACACCTTGCTCACACCTTCCGCCGTATATCTACAATGAGCAGAGCAATCCATCCTGCCATTGAGAACACAGTTAAAATCACCCCCGAGAACTGTATATTCCCCATTCATCTCACTTAAAAGTGACAACATCTTCGAGAAGAACCCACTTCTCCCAGTACATGGACCATAAACCGATCCTATTGTTATTAACCTTCCTTCAAATTGGACATCAGAATCGCCCTCCCATCCTCAACCATTACTACTTTCTCCATACTCAAATGTAGACCCCTACGTAAAAATATATACCTACATCTCTTGATTTAGATGTATAGCAATTTAATAGAACCCTACTATACAGATTGCTTTTAAGGAGGTGCTTAGACTCTTCCACTAGAGGAGTCTTCTGTAAGAGAGCAATGTCAATTTTCTCCCTCTTTAACCTAGTCAACACTTCCCTCCTCTTTCTAGGCGCTTAACATTCCATGAGCAGATCGTTAAATCAGCCATCCTGTGTTAAAGTGCAAAACAAGACCCATCGCCCATTTCAATTCTCACCAGGGTTCGAGAGCCTAGATGATAAACCCAAGTATCAGAAGAGCCCATCTTAATTGGATTTCCAAAAATACAAAACTGAGAGAAGCAACTATGCCGCCATGCTCAACCCTAACCAAACATTGACAAAGAACAAGTTACTCTCTTACCTGGTAACGTTCTTTCGATGGGATGGTCCGACGACGTATTCCATATCTATGACAGTAATCACCACAGCTGTGCTGCTTCGGAAAATCTTCAGCGTCTGCATCCTGCGTCGATGACGTCGATACGCCGCCCTCGAGGACCTCCTCCAACGGGCGACATCACTGGATGTTATAAGTCGGACGCACGACGCCCGTAGCCTTAGTTGTAGTTTTTTCCCAGAACGTGTGCCACCAGTCTTCTGCCAGTCTGACACACAAAGCCTTGCGGAAACGTAAGCTGCAATCGCATAAGAAATTGTGTAGCGGGGAAGGTAGGGAGGGAGTGTTAGGGAGAATTCTCTCTTTAGGCTGAATTTCCTAACCTAGTGAGTCCCCCAGCAGCTTTGCTGGATTTCTGGAGTTAGTTTTTTTCCTCCTGCCAAGAGTGAGACTCTTTTTCTCCACTCTTGGACATGATTTATGGTATTCCTTTGACTGGTAATGTGTTTTATGGGCTATGGGGTCCTTTACTCCATAGAGTCTCATGTGTTTTTCCTATGTGTGTTACACAGCACCCTCTGTGCAGTAACACAGGGGTGTCAAAGTGACACCCCACCATAGACTCCATACCCTGGGACTGACTACTGTCTCCCAGGGCATGTAAAGTCACCATTGGCTTTACTAGTCCCAAATTATTAACAGAAACCAGTACAAACCATCATATTGTGGACATACTGGTCGGGGCAATTCAATTGCCCCGGGGTCTGTTAGTCGAGGGGGCACGTCTCCGTCCCCCCTGATCAAGTTTTGGCTGGTGGCAGTGGAAACTACTTTTTATATTCGACCGCAAATATTTTCCTATGGAATTTTCCCATTGTTCAAGGCTACCAACTTTAATTATTTAATTCTCATAGCCTCGAACATACCGCCGGTTTATTTAATTAATATTAATTCTCCGGTTGGTATTTTTTGCCAAGACTCGATTCTAAAATGGTGTTTGTGTTCTCTTCTGTGACTCCAACCCAAGTCGAGCCCTTTGTTCCACTTTTTGGTGGGCTTCTCCACAGAAGCCTCCAAAAGTGGTGCCACTCTGTCTGGGTACCACAGGGGGTGTGGGAGGGGCTTTAGGCACCCTGGACTGAGTTACCTTGGTAACTCAAGTCGCACTCTTGTGTGATTGGCCCAAGTGGTGAGCCAGCCGGCTCACCACTTCGCATGTTTGAGTGACAGCTAGGCTGAGTGAATGGGGGTTTTCTGCATAAAAGCAGGGCTTTGGGGACGAACTTCAGAAGTCGCCACAGGACCTGAGAATCTGACGAGGGAGAGGCTGAGCCGACCTACCACGACGACACCACCGGTGGAGCCCTGCAGAACCGACTCAACACTTCCCGACGACAGAGAAGATCTCCCGGCTGGAGAGGTTTCTTCCCCTGACTGGTGGGCTCAACCAGTTTACCTTTCTTTCTTCGCACCCCAGCCCGGTTTGTGGTCGAACTGCCCATGCCAAGCACCCCGGCAGCCGGATAGCCACTCACCACTGAACCGCGAATCACCGGACCGCTCCTTGTACCTGAGAAACTCTGCGGCTGGTTTCTTCCCTGGCAGTGCAACAGACTCCTGTCTTCCTCCACGACAAGATCCTCTTTTCCCCGGACGAAGCACCGACTTGCACCCGCTGCCAGGAACAACTGCCCCCGATGGAGCGTTCTCACCACTTTAAGGTACCATGTCCGCCAGGCCTTCCTTTCTAAAGATTGCTACAAGGTAATAATAACCCCTTAACCTTCTGGACTGGGCTGGCCGCCTTGACCTTCTAACTGGTCCCTTTCTTTGGTCCAACTCCTTTTTGAACCTTTACAAGACTTTTGTGCATTGCAACCGTGTGACCCTGGACACATTTCGTTTGGATCCTCTGAAAGCGGATGCGGCCTCTGGAACTCTAACTTCACGGTTTTACTTTGCCTTCCTCTCTTGTTATTTTCTGATAAAAGTGTTGGGATCTGTTTCAACTTGTTCTCTGCTCTTCTCTCCCTTTTTAAAACGAATTATTAGAGTGCCATCTACGTTAAGCGCTCACCGCTGTCTGAAAATAAGTGGGGCTTTACTTAAGACTTGTCTAATATTCTTTTAAGGGAGTGTATATCTTTTAGTGACCGTGTTTTTGAATTGCTTACGATTAGTGCCTGTGTGTTTTTCTAGATGTGGTTTTAAATAAATAATTATATCTCTTTTACACCAAGCCCTGGTCAGTGTTCACTTGTTCTACTGTGTTCTCTTGACCTATTGTGAATACTCTGTATACTGCCTAACTCTTCTTGAGGGAGGTCTGACTGCTCAGCCACAGCTACCAAGTGAATCTGTGTCGTACAGACTGCTACCAAGTGGGTTTACTGCCAAACACCTGTAGTCCTAAATCTTTTGCAGTGGTCCCAGAGTGAACTGCACAGGTTTTTGCCTAACAGGGAGCGATATAGAATAAGTCGTCGGACCATCCCATCTAAAGAACGTTACCAGGTAAGAGAGTAACTTGTTCTTCGAGGGGATTGGGTCCTCCGACGTATTTCATATCTATGACAGACTCCCAAAGCAGTACCAATGCAAGGAGGTGGGAAAAGAATTTAGAAAACAGAAATTTAGCATGCCAAATCAAATTGCGGAGTAAAGGACCGCCTTGCCAAAGGCCAGATCATGCCCCCGGATGGGAATCGAGGGAATAGTGACGTACAAAAGTATGTACCGAAGCCCAGGTGGCTGCATCACAGATGTTTCGAATAGGAACACCCCTCTGTAGGGCAGTAGAGGCAGCCATACCCCTGGTAGAATGGGCCCGTAAGCCGACCAGTGGGTCCTTACCCGCCAAGCGGTAACACTCAGAGATAGCCAAAATAATCCAGCGAGACAAAGTCTGTTTCGTCACAGCCTGTCCCAAACGCTTTCCAGCGTAACCAATGAAGAGCTGATCGTCCACTCTGACCCGGGACATGCGTGAAATATAAAAGCTTAACGCTCTCCTAGGATCAAGCCTATGGAGCCTCTCATCTTCCTTACCAGGATGTGGAGGAGGATAAAATGCCGGAACAACCACCTTCTGGCCTAAATGAAATTCCGACACCACCTTCGGAAGAAAAGAAGGACGAACTCTAAGGACAACCCTGTCCTTATGAAACACAGTGAAGGGTGGCTTAACTGAAAGCGTCTGTAACTCACTCTGCGAGCGGAAGTGACTGCAACTAAAAATACAGTTTTAAGAGTTAACAGTCTCAAAGGGCATGAATGCAAAGGCTCAAACGGAGCACCCATCAGAAACTTGAGAACAAGGGTCAAATCCCAACCGGGCACCTGGAAAGGCGACGGAGGGAACACATTAGTGAGACCTTTCAGAAACTGAGAAATTAAAGGAATTTTAAAATAGGAACACTCTTCAGACGAGCGCTTAAATATGGACAGCGCCGCCAGGTAACCTTTAATGGTACCCACTTGAAGGCCACTGTGGGCCAAAGAAAGCAAAAAAGACAGAACCATGGGAATTTCACATGCAAAAGGATCCACATTCTTAACCCTGCACCAGTCGCAGAACTTTCTCCAACTGCAACGGTACAGGGACTTTGTTGCGGACCTTCTGGCCGAAAGTAACACCTCCATCACATCTTCAGGGAGGTCCCAATCCTTATACCTCAACCTTTCAGAAACCAAGCGTGAAGGTTGAGGGATCTGACCTCTGGATGGAGAACCTGACCCCCCTCCCGTGAGAGCAGATTGTCTCGGTAGGGAAGATGACGTGGAGGGCAGATGGACAAGCCGAGAAGGTCCGGGTACCACGTCCTCCGGGCCCACGCCGGAGCAATGAGGATCATCCGGGAACCGAACCTCCGTAACCTTTGCAGTACTTGCGGGGTGACAGGGACTGGAGGAAATGCGTACAGCAGTGGGAATGACCACTCCACCACGAACGCGTCTCCTAAGGCTCCGTTTGGAGGAAATTCCCGTGAGCAGAATCTCTCGCACTTCTGGTTGACACTGGAAGCGAACAGATCCACTTGAGGGGTCCCCCAAAGGCCGAAGATCTCCAGGAGAATCTCCTGTGCCAACTCCCACTCGTGAGAGATCGCACTCTGCCTGCTCAGAGCGTCCGCCGTCTCGTTTTCTTCTCCTGCCAGATGAACTGCCGAGATCGAAACTTCCTGCTGGATTGCCCAGAACCAGAGCTGCATCGCCTCCCTGCACAGAGAAAGTGACCTTGCCCCCCTTTTTTGTTGAGGTAGTGCATGGCCACTGTATTGCCCGTCAGGATCAGGACATTCTTTCCTCCCACAGTCGGCAGAAAAGCCTTCAGGGCTAGCCTGACGGCCCTCAGCTCCAACAGATTGATATGGAGTCTGAACTCTGACGGAGACCAACGACCGCTGACTGTCAACTCATTGGCATGAGCTCCCCATCCTGTGAGGGATGCTCCCGTAACGATCGCCACCTCCGGCCAGGGCAGCCAAAATGGAGCCCCCCTCAGCAGATTGGCTTCGTCGGCCCACCACAGAAGGTCCTGGGCGACCAAAGACGGCACCTGAACAGGGTCCGACATCCTGCTGGAGGACTGAGACCACTGGAGCTTGAGTGCCCATTGCAAAGATCTCATCCGCAACCTGGCCTCTGGCACCAGAAGAATGCAGGATGCCATGAGGCCGAGCAGTCTCAAGAACTCGGACGCTGGGAGAGTCTGGGCAAGCGGAAACTTGTGCACCATCTGCTGAATATGATGAGCCCTCACCTGGGGAGGAAAACACTGTCCCAGGGACGTGTCGAGCACTGCTCCAATGTACTGGAGCCTCTGAGTTGGTGTCAAATGGGACTTCAAGTTGAGGGAGAAGCCCAACTTGTGGAGGGAGTGGCAGGTGACAGACAGATGCTCCAAGACTTGCTCGGGAGAGCGTGCCCTGATCAACCAGTCGTCCAGGTAGGGGTAGACCTGAATCCCCTCTTTCCTGAGGTGCGCTGACACCACTACCATGAGCTTGGTGAAGACCCTCGGGGCGGAGGTCAATCCGAACGGCAGGACCCGAAACTGAAAGTGCAAGACGCCAACGCGAACCTCAGGTACTTCTTGTGCTTTGGATGGATCGGCACATGAAAATAAGCGTCCTTGAGGTCGAGAGACACCAACCAGTCCTGAAGTTGGAGGGCCTGGAGGAATTGAGAAAGATAACCATCTTGAACTTGTCCTTTCTGAGGAGTTTGTTCAAACCGCGCAAGTCCATGATGGGTCTCAATCCCCCGTCTTTCTTGGAAATCAAAAAATAAGGGGAATACCATCCCTTGTTCCTCTCCGCTACAGGCACCAGTTCTATGGCGCCTTTCTCCAGCAGGCCTTCAATTTCCTGCGCAAGTAGCGGATCCGGACTCTTCACAGAGAGATTCCCCAGTGGACTGTCTTGAGGCCTCTGCCGGACAAGGTAGACAGTAGCCGTGGGTTATGATCTCCAGAACCCACACATCTGAAGTAATGGTGCGCCACTCTGCAAGATGCTGGGCCAGCCCCCCCCCCAACCGGCGAACCATGGGACATGGCCTCATGACTAAGCTGAAACGGCTGCAGTGTTGCCTGAGGGCAAACAGGCAACAGCCCGAGCGGCCTTGGCACCTCGAGTACCTTGTTTTCCACCTCTGGCACTCCTACGGTGGCCCCTTTGGCTGGCAGCTCCTCTCGCTTTACCAAAGGATGAGTAACGATGAAAGGAACCTCGCCTCCATTGCTGTCCCCTAGGACAAAAAGGCGGAGGTTGGCGAACTGCAGCGCCCAACGACTTTGCTGCAGCTTTTGAGGTCTGCAACCTCTCAAGGCTCTCGTCAGCCTTGCTGCCAAAAAGATGTTCCCCGTCAAAGGGCATGTTGAGGAGCCGGGCCTGCACATCAGGAGCAAACCCCGACTTCTGCAACCACGCAAACCTGCGTATCACGGTGCTCGCCGCCATGGACCGGCTGACGCAATCTGCCATGGCCAAACCCGACTGAACGGCCTCACACATGGCATCCTTGCCAACCTGAACCATGGCAAGGAAACCATCCTGTTCGTCCCATTCGGCAATATGTTCAGCCGCCAAGGAAAAACAGTTCCACAGAGTGTGCGTGAAACGTGACAAGGCACTTATGGAGTTGGCTCCCTGAAGCGCCCTACCCCCTGCAGAAAACACTTTCTTCGCCCAGCCGTCAAAACGCTTGTCGTCCCTATCAGGAGGGATGGTAGGGTACGACGCCTGCTTTGCCGGGGCCCTAGCCGCCTGCACCACCAAACTCTCCGGAGTAGGGTGCTTGGACAAGTAGCAGGGGTCACACTACTGGCTGGGCGGTATTTTCGCGGCAAAGACTTGCCCACTGCCGGGAGACTCTCCGGAGCAGTCCAAGCCGCCGCCACTCTCCTCTGTAGAGCCATATGAAACGGCAGTACCAGGTCAGTTGGCGGACCAATGTAGAGGATATCCGTAAGGTCATCCTGAACAAACTACCCCGGCGGAGCAGACCATCCTAAGTACTCGATGACCCTTGACATAAGGCGCTGGTACGAAGAATCAGCATGAGTGCCAGGCTCAGGCCTACAAAACTCCACCTCCGGAGAGGTGTCCAGCCCACTAGCATCATGCAGGGACTGCCTCAAGTCCTCAAACTGGCTATGGCCCGAGAGAATCTCGTCTGGCACCGTGTCAGGCACCATGCCATCATCGGAGCCCTCATCCACCGACGAAATGAACTCCAGATGGCGGTAAGACGGCACAGAAATTGAACCAAAGCCATGCTTGACCTTGGCCAGAGCCTTTCTAGGTGGTTCCCCTGAGCCACGGGGTAACCCCGTCGACACAGCCTCGAAAGGCATTGAGGGCGTTGAGTGAATCGGCGTTGACGCCGAGCGCGGCGTCGACAGCATCGACGGCGCAGACAGTCCTCGAGGCTGGGGCCCCGAGCATGTCCCTCGACGGCCGGGACGCCGATGGCATCGACAACTTCTTCGAAGGCAAGCTCTTGAAAGAGTCCGTCGACGACCTCGGCGCCACCGGCGTCGACATCTTCCGTGAAGAAACCACAGGTTCACACGGTCTTGAGCGCATCGAGGACCTGGACCGGGCATGTCGAGAACGATTCCCCTTGTCCGAGCGGGACCTTTCCCACGAATCGTGACGACCACTCGAGCCCGAAGGCGTGCGAGCGGAGTCTCTCAGCTGATCACGACCGACCCCACTCGGAGGCGCGGACAGACCAGTGCCCTGCGATTCGAGAATCGCCAACATTTTCTTCCCGAAGGAAGCCCATTCCTCCGGTGTCGCATGCTTGGTGGGGTAAGCGACCCGCCAATGGGCGGAGTCCTCGGATGAGGACGGGGAAGGCGACCGATGACGGCATTTCCGGGAGTGCCTCGAAGATGCAGGAGTGGAGAGACCGACTCCGGGACCGAGACCGACTGGACTTCCGACGACGACGCGGAGAGTCGCCCCTCGAGTCCTCCGTCGAAAGCCCCGCAGACCTAGACTTCCGGGGCTTGGACACCTTACCTACCAATAACAACTTCTTGCACTCCCGCAAGGCTTTCGAAGTGAGCAACTGGCAGTCGACACAGTCATACGTGTCAATGGCCACCCCGAGGTACCAGAGGCAGGTGTCGTGCGAGTCCGTAACCGACATCTTGGACCCACAGTCCCCGCACTTCTTAAAGCCCGGACGCGGTGTGGAAGACGAGGTAGACATCTTCATGTAGAAATACTTCACAAACACCAAACAGATTCGAAGAACCGAGAAACAACAGAAACTCCGAAGAGTTGAGGCGCGCCGAGATTCCCAAAGCGAACACGTTCGCGGAAAAAACAGAACTGAGGCTACGGGCGTCATGCGTCCTACTTTAACATCCAGTGACGTCGGCCTTCGGAGGAGGTCCTCGAGGGCGGCGTATCGACGTTATCGATGCAAACGCCAAAGATTTTCTGAAGCAGCACAGCTGTGGTGATTACTGTCATAGATCTGGAATACGTCGGAGGACCCAATCCCCTCGAATTGGAAGGTTACATATCGAAACAGCACAAACAAGAAAAGACACAACAAAAACATACAAACACAAACCACATTGACACATCAAATGAAAATAAAGCATAACACTCCACCACCCAGTGAAGTAATTCTGAGTAACAATATGTACAAGCTCAACTCTATTCCAACTATAATTCCTCCAAGGTTGCACCTAAATTTCCGCATTTTAATAGTACTTATCACTACTCTACATCTTCAAATGGTTGGGGTTTGCAGGGTGACAGTAGAAACAAGTAGACAGAAAAAAAAACTATAATCATTAACCTCGAAATGTCATGGCAGCATTACTTAGGCCAAAAAACCGCATATTCATTGTGAATTTCACCTTCTCCTTTACCATACTTCTGCAGACTCTATGCCTGTGCACAAATCAGTACTGCACCTACCAATGACCTCGTGACTGACAACGCAGCAGCATGCACCGGGAAAAAAATGCACTTCAAAACCATCCACCGACCACAACCTCTGTACATCAGGGATAACATTTGTGTCTTTTTTCCCCCTATTTCAGCCACACATGCCATAAACAGCAAAAGAACTTTCCAAATGAACATGTGCTTTAAGCCAAGACCAGGCAACAAACATTTAACATAAAGCAACCCCTATATAATAATAACATACCTTGGAACCACAGTAAAATATAGCAAATGCATTGCATTCAATAATGGCATGCCCAGCCACCACACTAACAGTGTTCATCATTATACCCATCATTCCATTGCCAGCTCAAAGCAGATTTGGCAAGATGGGGCAGGCACTTTAAACACTTTACCGTTGGTCCAGGTTGTGCATCAGCGTAACTTATCTCGATTTTGCCTAGACTAAGACCTTTAAAAGCATTTCCAATGACCTCGTTCATGCTCATTCTACACGTGACAGCATTGCATTTTCCGGCGTATTATGGACCGTGATAATAGGGTAATAATAACAATATTTGCATGACGTGACTGTGCATAGGAGAGCGTGTCTGGACGCATCACCTTTCCCATGCAACAAAATACAATCATCAAGATATACACTGCTTTCCTTTTACAACCTTGCCCTCCATTTGTAAAGCAGGTTCAAAAGTGTCTAGAAATGCATCTGAACACGTCGATTACTCAAATTAAAAGCAGGGCAGATCTAGACTCAGGACCACAGATGTTAGGTCATAACTCGCTGGGTATTTGCTGCTTTAATGCCAGCGTTGTTCTCCAGCAAAAGTCAACTAAGGGTTCAACCAGTCGGAATGAGGCGAAGCAAGTTATTGAAACCGGGGCAGCTTGTAGTGGAGCAGATACTTGCAAGAAGCACGTTCACTCAGCACTTCCAACGAAGACACTGCTAAAAATGTTATCTGTACATGTGTCTGTGAACCTACTGCTCCCACTCGGCTCTGTTTATTGCAGGATGTAAATGAAGTTTTTCTGCGAGTGTGTCTGTCATCATGTGAATATGCAAAACTCTTGCTGTCAAGGTTTCAAAAGTGCAAATCTCAACAACCCTGTTACACATTGCACTGCCTGCTGGGGTAGAGCATTGTACAGACAAAACCCTCAAAGCGTTGTGGACCGTTCGCAATAAATGAGCACTGCGCAGCGACCACTACACATCCGATGTATGCACGCATGTTCATATTTTAATGTATGGCAGGGATCAGCGATATTGATTTCAAACAATAAGTGCTAGCTCATTTCATGTCTAAGTATGGACCGACAACTGAAGCATTCCCACAGTGGACGTGCAGCATAAATAATATTATCTGTGTGACTGGGCCTGCGGTTCCCAGTAAAGAACTTGCAGATACTCTGTCAGTCAGGAGCCTCATTGTAAGCGTGCAGCAGACCAAAACAAGTCTCTTTACTAACTGGCTCATATAAAAGATGTGTACGGGGAAGCTTCCTCCGTTATAGGAGAGGGTACTGTTACTCCGCTTCCATAATCGCAATCAGTGGTCAGCCCGCTTTCTTCGCCGCAAGCATGCTCCTCAGATTCCGTATCCAGACGCGTGTGCGTGGGCCTATTCCCTTCACCATTCAGAGTCACTTGTAATCATGTTGCAGAGACCCTTCCTCTAATGTGTTTGAGCAACGGAGTTTAACAGTAAACAATGGAAGGAAAGAAAAACGACTGCAGTACCATTGCAATTTTAAATGTAAACACGAAGAAGTCACAGAAAAGTAAAAAAAAAAAACAACAAGAATATGAAATAGATGGCAAAAAAAAAAAATCAATAAAATATAAAGCCAAATAAGTAATAAACACATCTATCCTTTCATCTTTTCTTCTTTGGTAATGAGGACCTTCGTGATGTGGACGCAGTGGCCTTCATAGGCTCCTGTTCCTTTTCTAAATCACTAAGAAAAGCCTCTGCACTCTTGCTGTCATTGAATGAAAACAGTCTACCATCCATAATCACACAAAAAATTGCAGGGTAAACCATATGATATTTGAGGCTTTTTGTTCTTGCTTTTTCCTTTGCTATATTGAACTAATTTCTCTTGTCCAGTATGTCCCAGCTTAAGTCGCCAAATAGCATCACCTTATGGCCAGCCAGGGAGAGCTCCTTCAGTTCCCTTGCTTTCCTCAACATTAACTCCTTCATGGGAAATCTTAGAAACTTTACCACAAAATGTCTGGGCCTTTGGCCCAGTACTGGCTTAGGACCCAAACTCCTGTGCGCTCTTTCCTTATCCAAGTTTGTTTTAGGGTCCAGCTTAAGCAAGTAGATTCAAGTTTTCCCTATAAACTCCATGGGGTTGCCTCTCTCAATGTCCTCAGGAATGCCAGCAATCCTTATATTGTTCCTCCTAGAAAAGTTTTCCTGTTCAGATATTTAAGAGGTCAGCTTCTCATTCCTGATTTATAGCTCCCTTACTTGGTCCTCCAGCTTAAGTACCCTGTCGTCCATTTCATTTAAGTGAGTCTCCACTCTGTTGAAATTTGAGGCGAGTTCCACACATCTTTCATCTGCTTTGGAAACCTTTTCCTTAATTTCAGTGATGTTTGAGGTCAGTTTGGTCAGCATATCCAAAATTCTGTCCTCTCTATCATCAGGGGGGTTCGTTCCATCCCCTTTCTGCCGCTTAGCAGGTTGTTTTGGATCTAGTTTCAGCACCACCCATTGTAGAGCAGTGATTCAGCCTAGGTGCATGAGCTCAGCCTTCAGGGAACCATTCCCTGGAGCGGACAGTTCTATAACCAGTCATTTCTTGAGGGTCGGGTTCCAATGGATCTCAAAAAGGCCTGGATCACTGCCCTCCCTAAAAAAAGACAATCTTGACCCTCTCCAGCCTAAACACTATCACTAATGTCCCGTTTCTCCTCAAGGTTATGGATCGGGTGGCATATCTCCAGCTGAAGAAATTAATTGAGGAAAATGCCATCTTAGGTCCACGCCAATCCGGCATCCGTGCTCGACATGGCACAGAAACTGCCATGCTCGACCTGAAGTCCAATCTCTCGGCCATCATCGATCGAGGTCATCCAACTCTCCTTATGTTACTCGATCTGTCCGCAGCCTTCGATCTGGTTGACCACGAGTTGCGGCATTCCAGGTTGTAATCACTGGTGAGCTGTTCTAGTACCTCCACACAATGGCTTACCTCTTTTTTGAGTCCTCGCAATTCTAGAGTTGCCGTTCACAATGCCTGGTCCTCCCCTCCCCTACTCAACCGAGGTGTTCCTGAGGGCTCATCACTCTCACCGACTCTGTTCAATATCTATATTCTCCCGCTTCTCAAAATGCTTGATGACCTGAGTGTCCGGTATACGAATTATGCCAATGACACCCAGGTCATCCTCGAACCATCAGGCATCAATGCCCATGACTCTGAGGTCATCAATTCTATCTACTCCACCATTCATTCCTGGATAGTGGCTAATTCCATGGCCCTTAATGCTGAGAAGACGGAGATTCTCATCACTGCCCCTAACCACATGCTGAAAAACCTTTCCCCGGAGTATGCCAATTTTTCCATTGCTAATGCCACCATTCCTCTGGCCAAGAGCGTCAAAAGGCTTGTCGTTACACTTGAGGCCGAGCTCACCATGAGGAAGCACGTAGTCAAGACCCGTGCCTTATGTGGCTTGATTAACAAACGTTTGTGCCACATGCGCCCCTTCTTGTCCTTAAGAAATATGTCAATTTTAGCCGCTGCCTTGGTCAATTCGAGGCTTGACTATTGTAATAGTCTTCTGGTGGGCACTGCCCAGTCCAACCTCGCCGCCGTCCAGGTCACACAGAATGGTGCTCCGAGAGCAGTGCTAGGCATTCCCAGGTGGCAGTTCATCACTGAAGCCAGAAGAAATCTGCACTGGCTGACTGTCAGGCACTGTGTCTCCTTTAAGATTCTGACCCTTGTTGCGCACGTCTATCTTTCTGAGCGCATCAAGCGTTGTGTGCTCTCATGCTCCCTTAGGTCACTGGACCAGGCCAAACTCAGTCAGCCTAGATTTCGCCTAGCCAAATATGGGAAGACAAACTTTGATGTTTTGGCTCCTGCCACCTGGAACACCATGCCGCTGGATTTGAAAATGACCACGTCTCTTGCTGACTTAAAAAAGAAATGGAAAACCTTCCTCTTCAATGCACCTGCTATCTAGTTTTTACTGTATCTGACAATGCTCTTGTTTACGGTCTGTTATTCATGTGCGACTTGAGGCCTTCCGGTGATCTGGCACTTTATCAAAAATTTTAAAAATAAATAAATATTTTAGCAACTACATACAAGTTTAGGCAATGTCAAAGTGATGACAATCACGTAACTGTGGAGTATAGATGTGCAATTATGAAATGGAAGTAGAGAGTATACTCATCGAGAGATTGTATAAATGGATGGTAATGTATTTTCTCGTCCTATTGTAAAAACTTTGCTAGAATTCCTGTTAGTAATTTATCTAAATCCACATGCATGATAGATTAAAATTAAGTTCCCCATTCAATTTTGTTTTTCAGCCTGGTAATATGGCTCTGTCATAAACATCTTTCTTTGTTCTTAATTAGTGAGGATTCTCTCTGCTGTATCTGAGTCAATATGGATTATTCTCTTGATCACTGTCCATCTTAAATCTTGTGCAAGATTGAAATGAAATGTCTCACTAAGGGAGCTGATACAATACGATTACGTATATAGTTGTGAAGTTCACATTCTTGTTTTTACTTTTCTTTTGGTTTTACCAATGTGCAGATGGTTACACAGACAGTAAATTGCATAAATTACCTTAGTCGTGTTACAATTGGAGAACACCATTTGTTTCCAAGAAAGTTCCAAGTCCTCGATTAATAGTGCTAGTCCTTTCAGCGTATTTACAAACTGAACAACACCCACATGGGCATGTCCAGTAAAAGGTGGTAAATTCAAGTGTTCTCTAAGTGTATGACGATTCTGGTCTCTTTCTAGCCTATGGCCAATGTCACTTCTGATGATTGTATCCCTAATTGAAGTGCTTCTTTTGAAAGCGAAGGGCGGGAGTTTTAGGTACCTACCACCACTGTTCATAATATGCCAGTGGTTTGTAATTTGCCAGAACTTTGCGCTGTAGTTTCTGGCAGACACCAAGTTAACAGATCTTTGTTGTTTGTTCCCTTGTAGAATTGCCTTTGTTATTGATGGCTTTATTGCTCGATTGTTAATCATTTTGGCTAGCCTCGATTAGTGAGTTTGTCAGAAAGAATTTGTGGTTCTCTGTTTTAGTCCCATCTGTTGGAACTGTTCATATGTAAAACGCAGGAATTGTCCAATCAGAAGATTATCTGTTTCCAAACCTATACTTGCCCTCACCTCTAGGTTTATACAATGGGTAGGGATATCTGCTACAAAATCATATGTTTTCAAAATAACAGTTCCAAGCTTCATCCAGCTCTGGGTTGGATAAGATCACCCTTCCCCACGATTCAAGATAATTCACAAAGTTGCTCAAAAAGAGTTTCCAGAATTTCTAAATAATACAAAAGACACAAAGGGGATTCCCTTCCCCAAAGCTTCAGGATAGTTCACAAATCACAAAGGGTTCTGCCTTCCCTAAGGCTTCAAGTCTCAACAATTTCACAAAGTTCAAATCCTCAATTCCAGTTCACAGTGGGTTTCTTTCAGATTCACCAACAAGCTCTGTTGCAGGTATTTCAATTAGCTTTCCGTTGATGGGTGATATCGGTCTGGGCACAGTTGTTGGACCATACGGTCCACCCATTAAAGGACACGTTAACGGATACACCCAACTGGTTTCAACTTCACCTGCACGTTGCCACTGTTTCAGCTTCACAGCGTTTTTTATTTCAGGCTCATTTCACATCCTCTTGATGATGTACCTCTTCTTGTTGGCCAATATGCAAAATGTTCACTTTTCCCTATTCTTATGGCTTTTGCCAATACTGGTTTCTCTTGAAACACACAGTTCTGTGATCTAGTTCATATGGCTTTGTCCAATGCTTATTCTTCCAAAACACACAGTTCCTTCATATGACTCTGGCCAATGCTCGTGTTCTCAAAGTTCCCAGTTCCTAGATATTCACAGGTTTCCACCCAAAACTGCTTTCATTCAGATCAGTATTCAAACGTGCTTGGGTATATGTGAAATGTCATTCGTATCTTTACTTTGCTTTAGCTTATCACTTTCTTCTATTTCCGTACACAGGCTGCCTTCAATATGCCCTGGTGTCCCTTTCCCAATTCACAGGACTCACCGGTTTCTCTCGCAGTGAACCGTAGCACCCACTACAGTGAAGTCGGTCTTACCTTCACTTCACTTCCTCTGGCTCCTTCTGGCTTTCACGGTCACCATTCCTTCCAGTGTCTCAGTTTAGAGCTCTGGTAAGCAGTCCAGCTTGCCCGCACCTGCGAATGCCCCAGGCTGCTCCTCTGCTCTCGGCGTCCCAGCAGCCTGCTGCTTTATTGCTACAGCTCACATCAGTGATCCTCCTCGCTCCACCACACTGGTAATCGCTCTTCTTTCTGTGCAGTTTCCAAGGGATACTTGGTCTGCTCGCGTCCACAGCTATATCCAACACCGTCTCTCTCTTCTTCCTGTATTGCGGGTATTTAAACATCCAACCAAGATGAGTGGTCCTATGACTACTAGACCGTATATTGTTGGTTCTAGAGTAATTTGTCTCTTGCTGTTGCGTCTTCTTTATCCCAGTACTAGCGTGGTGTATGTATGAATGATTGTCAATAGGAAAATAGGCATCTGACCTACAATAGCCGATAAAGGTCTAGGGAATTGAGGGGACATTTTGAGAGGAAAAAGGGGGATACCACGTCTCATTTACAGAACCTCATCACCTCCCTCCCACCAAATCTCCTCCACCCAGGTGATCCTCCCTCGCATATCCAACCCCAGGGTCAGGATCCGATACACTTGTGGGTAAAGATTATATGTTACTTACCGTAGTAACTAACATACAGTCCATAGTAGTCCCCTTTCCTCAATATTGTATGGGCGTCCCTCGCTAGGGACGGGAAACAACCCTTTTCACCAGATAGAATGGTCCTCACCTTTAAACGCGGTTAAGTCTAGGGCTGCCATATAGACAGGCCCTATATTAGAATGCTTAGTTTGTGCTTCTAGATGTGTAAGAATGGTCGCATTTAAAGGGCAACCCATATGTTTACGAAACCATACTTGATAGGGGGACAGCACATTATGTTGGTCTATATAACATTGCAACTGCTTCAACAACAAGAGGGAGAATATTTTGGATGACACATCAGTAAGGGCGATATGTCTAAAATGTTGTAGGTTATTGGGAGAACCCTTTTTATATATTGGTATAATTATTGCAGAACGCCATGAAATTGGAATACTTCCTTGTTGCTGAATACTGTCGAATTTTACTTTCAATATTTTAGCCCATAACGCCGGATTGGCTTTGTATAGATATGCAGGTAGCCCATCATGAGCTGGGGCTTTTGAGCTCTTGGTCCTGTAAATTGTGTCACTGATAGCCTCCAGGGCCCATAATGGAGTTCCACAACGCATAGTTTCAGACACTGCTGCTTCCTCTGAAGCAAATTTGTCAGGCAAACTATTTCTTTCTCTTATATAAGAACACCATATCTCCGCTGATATAGCTGGTTCAATGGGCCCTTCAGCTGAGGTGGTAATAGATCGTAATATAGTCCACATCGGTCTTGTGTCGTGATTTAATAGCTGATAAATCATCTGTTCAATTGCAAGGGCTTTTCTTAAAAACTTAATTTTGTTTTTATAGGATTGCTTAGTAACTCTAATTTCCTCTTGCATAGCTGAAAACAAGAGGGTTTGCCTCATTATGTGTCTGATATGAATGTTCTTTTCTTTTTTGTGTTGTGCAAGGTTAAGACTGTAGTAATGTTTACGCGATAGATGTGTCGGGTTTGGGTCCATTGCCTACTGATGTTAATGCACTCAAGTGAAGTTGAATGCATCGATCAAAGCATTCTTCTACTTCCAATACTGATCGACCCATAAACCTTAAACCGCGAATACCTGATTCAATATGCCTAGGAAATTGCATGCATGTTATCGGAGTCCACCTAACTGTTAATAAGTGGTGGTCTGGTTTCACCAGACATAACATGGGGTCCACTTTAAGTTTGTTGTGCAATAGTTTGAGTACCTGTTGGATAGCCAAATGGTTGCTGAAAGCCGGGGCTAAAATGTGTACTGGATCACTATGAGAATAGAGTTTAGTGGATACAAAAAACTAGTCAATGCATGATGTCCGGGTTCCTCGAAACCATGTGTATTTACATGGGCCCTCCCCCATTTTTACCATTTCCATGTCCCATTCAAGAAAGAAATCAGTCCACTTTCGACATTTTGTAATGCTAAAGTGGAATAGTTCCCCATGTGTTCCCTACTAACATTTGGCAGCTCGCAACACCAGGTATTAAGGTCACCACCCACTATTATTTTTGTGAAAGGGTTAAGCGAAAGTGCTTCTTCAAATTTTGTATTTAATAGGTCGTGTATCTGGGTTAAATCAATGGTTATCTTGTTCCAGTATATACAGACAAGTAGCAAGCAGGTCATTACATCCACTCCAACGTGCAGCTCAACTACCAAAAAATTGTCTGATTTAAGTATAATGGTAGCAGGCATTTGACCAGCCACGTTAATTAATATGGCATGGCTGCCTACTGGGCACCCTAAAGAACCTCGTTTTGCTAACCGTATGCATGAATGATAACCTATTTCGAATAAAGACAGCTGTATCGTCTCCTTAAGGAATATGACATCAGGTTTCTTGTTTTTGTCTAATTCAATAAACCATTTTTGAAAATATTCAACCCACACGGGTTCTATGACAGAATGATAAAATGTGCTTAGCGGTTAAACCGAAGAAGGGCATTGCGGGTTTACAGGTTTGTTCATCAATGGTTGAAGCCGGGTAAGACCCTTAAACGCTTCTGTAAACGAAGATCACTGTTTTAAGCGATATCTTCGCTGATGTGGGGTGCCCCTGACCTATTTTGGGCATCTACAGTAACTTCACCAATTGACAGCGGGGTTTCCAAGGGTAATCTTAAATATGTGGGATTAAGCCAATATAGATAAAATCTTCTCTTTGCGTCCAAATCAGTTTCATGATCACTTGTGATTTGAAATTACAGATCTTACAAATGTTGTTAGAGAATGCCAATTTGATCCAATCAATATTGTCGGATCTTATTGTTCGAAGCCAGGGTATGGTCTGAAAGACTTTGAGCATAAATGCCCCATCTAGTCTGGCATCTCCGTTACAGGCCGAATCACTATCCCATCCCATAATTGTGGGTGTATCTACCGACAGGGTCATTACCCCAATTTCAGTCAAGTTGGACTTTCTCCCTTTTTGTTGGGACCTGGCTGTAGTTGGGGCTGCCAAAGGGGTGCTGTTCAAAGCAGAAGCAGCTGATTGTATCCCTATTTTTACTTCCTCATGGTAGAGAACCCCTACTGGCTTGCTACCTGCTTCTGCAGGATTGTGCGTTCTTGGGGCACCACCAGGATTTGCAACATCACTATCTGGTCACTATTCAGACATCGCATCATTGTTTACCCTGGTCGTTCTCTTTATCCCTCTTGATAGAAATAAAATGGATAAACTGTGCATAACAGTAAAAGGAACATCAATTGAATCAACACTTCCGTAACTCATTATTCAACTCGTTTGTGACTATGCTACAGGCAAAGTGGATAAGCTTTTATCAATATGACAATTATTACGAGGTTTTTTCTTCCCTTTTCTTTTTTGTATTATTTGTTGTTTTTATTTCATTGCTGGGACTGGGTCGTACACCCGTCCCGTTTGGTTCCTTTAATTCTAGTAGGGCTTTAGAGTCATCATTTAGTTGTTGGAGATTGATGATCACATCTTGGTCTGGGATGTTATAGAATCCTTTCAGAGGATCGATCTTTGTCATTCGATTTTTTTTTTCTCCAGTTATTGCATGTGTTTTTTTACCCAAAGCATTATCTCCATCCTCTCTGGCGATTCATTTTTTTTGTTTACGAGTAAGTACCACAGGTAGAATGCCTTCTCTTGGCATCGCAATCACCTCCTTCTCCATATTTACTCTCTGTCCTGTGGGCTACATTGACCCACTGAACAGGATTTCTCCAAAACCAAGCTATGCTTCAACAGAAACAGCGAAATGGTTGCGCTGGTTCCAGTGAGCACCATGGCTTCAAAACTGCGTTGTGCAGCAACAAAAAGATGCCTGCACCATCTTGCCAAGCACATATTGGGCAGGATGGAACAAGGGGACACACTAAGGGAGCTTGCCAGTCTGTTCTTACATATACATAAGAAACGGCGTAAAAAAGTAGCGCTGTTTTGCTGCTAGACCAAAGTCCCCATTAAAAAGGAAACTTTTTCACCTTTAAAAAATGCTGTTCTGACGCTATTTTCCATCTGTTCTTCCTTAAACCACTGTGATTAATAAGGCCCTGCCATGCACATTCATATCCCCATTGTGCTTCAGCAAAACCAAGCATGACCCCTGAATGACAGGCTCTGTTACGCCAAATATGAAAAAAAGGCCAAGAAACTTCACTTTCTGCCATGCACGGAAAAACACATTCATTTTCTTGACAAAGTATCAAAGATCAGTATTGCACAGGAACTTCAGCTATCTGAGCCATGTCAATTTCAAGGCATCTCTGCTTCAAACAAAACTCCTGCATGAAAGGAAATAACTATAGCTGCAAGACAGTGTGGAATCCAGAGGGAAATTCAAACCGAGTTTAAAAAGAAATGCCAGCTTTTCACCACACATGTAAAATGGGCTTTGCAAACTCAAGGAGAGAAAGGCCCGTTTTAAAAGTAAACTGTTGAATGAAAGCCAGCCATTATCTAGTGTTAGGCAGAAACCTGTGCAGTTCCCTCTGGGACCACTGCAAAAGATTTAAGACTACAGGTGTTTGGCAGTAAACCCACTTGGTAGCAGTCTGTACCACACAGATTCACTTGGTAGCTGTGGCTGAGCAGTCAGAATTCCCTCAAGAAGAGTTAGGCAGTATATAGAGTATTCACAATAGGTCAAGAGAACACAATAGAACAAGTAAACACTGACCAGGGCTTGGTGTAAAAGAGATATAATTATTTATTTAAAACCACATCTAGAAAAACACAGGCACTAATAGTGAGCGCTTAACGTAGATGGCACTCTAATAGTTCGTTTTAAAAAGGGAGAGAAAAGCAGAGAACAATTGAAACACATCCCAACACTTTTACAAGAACATAACAAGAGAGGAAGACAAAGTAAAACCGTGAATTCAGAGTCAGTAGGCCGGATCCGCTTTAAGAGGATCGAAACTAAATGTGTCTAAGGTCACACGGTTGCAGTGCACAAAAGTCTTGTAATGGTTCAAAAAGGAGTTGGACCAAAGAAAGGGACCAGTTAGAGGGTCAAGGCGGCCAGCCCAGTCCAGAAGGTTAAGGGGTTATTATTACCTTGTAGCAATCTTTAGAAAGGGAGGCCTGGCGGACACAGTACCTTAAAGTGGTGAGAACACTCCAGCGGGGGCAGTTGTTCCTGGCAGCGGATGCAAGTCGGTGCTTCGTCCGGGGGAAGAGAAGATCTTGTCGCGGAGGAAGACAGGAGTCCGTTGCACTGCCAGGGAAGAAACCAGCCGCAGAGTTTCTCAGGTACAAGGAGCGGTCCGTTGATTCGCGGTTCAGTGGTGAGTGGCTATTCGGCTGCCGGGGTGCTTGGCACGGGCAGTTCGACCACAAACCGGTCTGGGGTGCGAAGAAAGAAGTTAAAACTGGTTGTGCCCACCAGTCAGGGGAAGAAGCCTCTCCAGCCAGGAGATCTTCTCTGTCGTTGGGAAGTGGTGAGTCGGTTCCGCAGGGCTCCACTGGTGGTGTCGTCGTGGTAGGTCGGCTCAGCTTCTCCCTCGTCGGATTCTCAGGTCTTGTGGTGACTTCTGAAGTTCCAGTCCCCAAAGCCCTGCTTTTATGCAGCATACCCCCATTCACTCAGCATAGCTGTCAATCAAACAGGCTAAGTGGTGAGCCGGCCGGCTCACCACTTGGGCCAATCACACAAGAGTGCGACTTGAGTTACCAAGGTAACTCAGTCCAGGGTGCCTAAACCCCCTCCCACACCTCCTGTGGTACCCAGACAGAGTGGCAACACTTTTGGAGGCTTCTGTGGAGAAGCCCACCAAAAGGTGGAACAAAGGGCTCGACTTGGGTTGGAGTCACAGAAGAGAACACAGACGCCATTTTAGAATCGAGACCTGGCAAAAAATACCAACCGGCGAATTAATATTAATTAAATAAACCAGCGGTATGTTCGAGGCTATGAGAATTAAATAATTAAAGTTGGTAGCCTCCAACAATGGGAAAATCCCATAGGAAAATATTCGCGGTCAAATATAACAAGTAGTTTCCACTGCCACCAGCCAAAACTCGATCAGGGGGGACGGAGACGTGCCCCCTCGACTAACAGACCCCGGGGCAATCGAATTGCCCCGACCAGTACGTCCACAATATGATGGTTTGTACTGGTTTCTATTAATAATTTGGGACTAGTAAAGCCAATGATAACTTTACATGCCCTGGGAGACAGTAATCAGTCCCAGGGTATGGAGTCTATGGTGGGGTGTCACTATGACACCCCTGTGTTACTGCACGGAGGGTGCTGTGGAACACACATAGTAAAAACACATGAGACCCTATGGAGTAAAGGACCCCATAACCCATAAAACACATTACCAGTCAAAGGAACACCATAAATCATGTCTAAGAGTGGGTGGGAGAAAGAGAGTCTCACTCTTGGCAGGAGGAAAAAAACAAACTCAGAAATCCAGCAAAGCTGCTGGGGGACTCACTAGGTTAGGAAATTCAGCCTAAAGAGAGAATTCTCCCTAACATCTAGCAATGGGAAGGTGTTTGTTTCTGGGGAAAATACACATGGGTTATTTTATTTAACTTGCTTTTTTAATTCAGGACCAAATGTAAGAAAGTAAAACAAACTGTAAACTATACTGGCTGGATTTTGCATGTTACAAAAGAAAAATAGGTTTCTGCTTGGGGGGATGCTACCAACAGGAGGGCTTCTCTCAGCAGATACTAACACCCCAGTGATAATTGTTAGGTTGGACAGAATCTAGTCTAGGCTGAACCCACTGACAATGGATGTTGCAGAACAAGGAAGTGTGAAGTGGGGAAGGGGAAAAAAAGCTTCAATCAGGCTGAAAAACCTTCACCTTGCTCTGGAGGTGATAATTGGTGGCACCTGAAGAAAGAAAAAATGGTCCATTGACAGACAAAGGACTGCCATTTGCTTCCAAAGACTATTCATGAATAAAAATGTAAAGACTTATCTCTGCAGCAAGACTTTGTAAAAAATGTAAACATTTTGCAGTTTAAAAGTGATTTTATGGGCTTTCAGTTAAGACATGGTAGAATTCACTGACCCTCTTGGGGACATAAAAGGCAAAGAATCAGGGATTACAAGGAAAGTATCCATGATGCCATAAGGAATTTTCATATTTACATCCCTTATGATGATCCACACATATATATATATATAAAGTTATGGAATTTTAGGCCAAACATTTCACATTGAAAAGCACGAAAAACTGGTAGAAGGGCAAAACAATTTCTCACAAACTGGAGGATTAGACAACCTGTTTATGTAACTTGTTTAGATGTTTCCACTGTATAAAGGTGCCATTTAGGGCAAAACTGGATTTTAGTTCAAGTCATTGTGGGAGGTTTTGGACATTGTAAAACTTGCATCATAAATCTGACATAATTCCCTTGAAATCCAACCAGCTTAGAGCGAGGCAGGGACTAGCACCCTTGACCAATGCAGTAATTTAGAGACGTGATTAGCTAAACCTGCCCAGTCAAATACTTTGATGATGTCACTATGCATTATAAATAAGAGTCCCTGACAAGACTAGAGACACTCTTCCTGAAGTTCCTGCGCTGCGTTCCTGATCTGCTCCATCCGGATTGCAGGCCCCACTACAAGGCCAAAGCATTGCTAACCCTACTCCCTGCATGGCCTCAATTCTGAAAACCCACTAATCTCCCATAAAAAAGGAGAAAGCTATGGTATTCTTTTGGGAAGCATCCTGAGTCAGACTGGCTTGCTGCCCACTAACTGCATGCCCGCTGCAATCCTGCCATCCAGCCGACCTTTAGTATCCAGTGACCAGAATTGCCATTCTGCTGTCTTTGCCATCCGGTGACCAGAACGGCCAAGCTATTTTTTTTTGCCAGGCGCACAGCCATGTGGTGACCAGAACCTGTTGACAGTCCAAAAATCCTAAAACTAAAAGTGGACTGAGAGTATAATCCCTACCCCATAGAAACCCATAACTTATTTTGTCTTGCCTTTGGCTTAGAGAGTGGGATTAGGACATTCTATCCTTTTCCTGATAACTTGCTAAAACTGTTAGAATTATCTGTGCACCCTGCCTGTGACTTTCTAAAGTGCTAGCGCCATCTCTTTTCAATTTTGTCTTGGGTAATCTTACATTTTAGTCATATTTCGAGTGATCGGACTGGTTGCCGCCAGGGTTGGGCGCTGGGGCGACAGGGTTGAATTTGCGAATCAACCTTGGATCTTATTGTGTCCATCTTTGGTGGTCTAGTCTGAATACTCTAGTTTAGAGTAAAACTGTTCTTGTCACAACAGACTTCCTTTCCTATTTCACGGCTTCATTTTGCTCAAGCGCACCTTTTTATATCTTGCATAACTCATCAAGTTTCAAAGCTAGAGACCTATGTTCAACTCTAGAGTGTCCCTGTGACATATATATCTGTCACCCAACCCAACAACAGAGTATTTCACCCGTTTTTATTAAAAACCGTTTGGGTAATTCAAAGCGGGAATTGAAAAGAAATCCAACTTTCAGATGTGTCATTTGGCTGCAATCTGTTCTAAACTTTCCACTCATTTTCGAATTGTATGCTTTTTGCTGATCCATTGCCTTGCGATTGCCAGTGATCGAACTACATGCAATTGTGATAAAACATATGTACATTATAATTTAACCAAACATTAATTCATTATTTGCCATTTCAGAGTGCTATTTTAGGCCTTTGTCAAGGGTTTAAAGTCCATTTTTGTTCGGTCAGATTTTTATTCTGTCTTCTGCCTCATTCCCGATTACCTGCTGCTTCTATCGACTCAGAATTCGATTATTTGTGGGTTGATGGAACATTGCAGGGGGAAACCTTAACATGGGTGCTATCTTTCCTAAATCAAAAAGTGCTCCCATTTCATTGTGCTGTATATGTTCTAGGAGAATGTTAACCAAATGCATTGTTCACAATTTCATTCTAATTATCCCCCCATTGGTGATTGCTGCCCCCATATTAAAAATTGTATGATTTCTTTTGAGTTTTAAAATAAATAAATATTGCATTTCACCAACCAGCCTTGTTCATGGTCCATTGTGACCCAGGGTATTTGAAAAATGGGGTGTGATACGAGTTGTGTACCATCTCAATTTGAATCTGCATAAAATAAGGTAAAAAGTATCTCAGTTGTGCGCTACATACTAGGCCGAGACCAAGATGTGCATCGCCTGATTGAAATCCTTAATAGTCGTCTCCCTTCCTCTGATGGGTCAATAAGGTTATTTAACACAGAAGGGCTGTCTGGCATATCATGTCTATAGGGGGCACTTATTCATCCGCTCCCTCCTCCACCTGACACATTTCGTCAACTGGCTTTTGGAGTGTAATCAGCAAGTTTACTTTATTGTTCATTTCTTTAATTTGGCGTGAGTTTTCAACCAGCAATTGCACCACCCCTATGTGATCTAGGTTCAGAGGGGTTTTCTTAGCTGACACTCCGGCATAGAAGTAGGTTTGGGGTGCCATCGATGTGGTGCTGCCCTCTATAACTTGTGGCTTAGCAAGAGCTGCAATTATGTCACACGTAAATAATAAACCCTCAATTTTATTTACCTTGCCAATGATCTCATTTAAGTAGGCCTGTATTACTCTGATATCCCAGTGTGTCTGTTCGTGGCCTTGGTCTAATAAATTGAGGATGTGCGAGATCACAGGAAAAGCATCATTGGGTAGTGTAACATCAGGAAAATCCACTCTTAGATGGCCGCCCGCTGAGCCAAATCGACCACCAGCCTCCAGAGTGCCTTAGCTGCACCAACGCGGCTACCGATTGGCCGCAGGCCTCTTTATTCTGTCCAATCAGAGCGGGCAGGCGAGAGCCGGCCCTCTACACGAAGGCCCGACACACTAAGGCAACCCCTGTCTCGAGCCTTAGGAGCCTGGGGCCAAAATTTCTACCTGAGCATACCCAGAAGGTAAGCGAATGTACACCATCGGTGCGTTATATTAGATGAACATAGACTATTTCGACTACCCCCAGATTTAACAATATACTTTGGAACACTCCCCTGATACACTATCTGGCCTCATGCCCTCCAACTTAACGATATTCGCTTCATCACACGTTGCTGAAACGTTGTTGCTTCTATTATCAATGGAGATGTCTAGCTGTACCCAAAGATATGATGCATCATTAGCCCTCTCATGTACTGAGTACTGAACGTATGCTTTTTCAAAAATTGTGGATTTAACTCAGGTCCATCAAAATTATGCCAACACTTTCGCTTTTTTCGAATACCTGTCCTTGTATATCTCAAAAATGTTTGACTCCACTTAGCCACATTTGCATTGATACTACCTATATATTTGAACTGTGTTCAGTCCACCTGTACTTGTTCTTCAGATTTAGTCCTACAGTGCTGCATACTGCTAGATTACTAGCCTGTATCTATACCGCCTAGCTATCTACTACTTTGTCACTCCCATTTCAGTATGTACACCTTTCCTATCTACATATGTATAATTGGCACAGTGCTCACATTCAAGTTCACATGCATCCCTCAACTCCCACAAAATGGGCCCCCCCTCCCCCCTCATGACCCTCCTCACCACTCCTACTCAGGTAACACAGGGAAACATCCGCCTGGGATCACGCACTCACGCAACAAATTGCAGTCACCTCAACATAGGTGTCCGCAAACGCACGAACAATGTACAGTTCCACACCGTGCCCAGCCGCCACATTAGTAAAAAGCATACCTACACACCCACAACTGACACCCTGCCACCTCAAACTAAGAAACATCACTCTCGACACCTCAAATGCGCTCTACTCAATGTTCGCTCGCTCAAGCGCATGCCCTAGAAGTCAATGATCTAATCTCCTGTCAGGAACTAGATATATTAGCTATAACGGAAACTTGGCTGCATGAAGACTCTGACCCCACCATTACCTTAGCCCTAGCGGAAGGCTATTCAATCTAAAGACAAGACAGGCTATCCAAAACAGGGGGGGGGGGGTTGCACTAATCTTCAAAGATACCCTAGCTATCAGACCTATTCCCCACCAAGGGGGAAGTTAAAATTGACATCCTATCAGCCAAACTATCACTCTCCCCCAAAGACACAATAAACATTCATGTCATCTATCGACCTCCCGGTCCCCCTACCAACTTCTTACGTCTAATCAACCACCTCCTCGGAAACTAGATTAAAAAAAAAACTACCAAAACTCTGCTCCTAGGTGACAAACCTTGGATTCAACGACAAAAATGATAAAACCGCTACAGCTCTCACCAAAGACCTAGACTTAGGATTCTCACAGAAAATAACCGCGCCAACTCACGCAAAAGACTGCATCATAGACCGGGCGGTAGACCACAATTGCGACTACCATCAATTCTAACACAGTCCTCCCATGGACAGACCATAACTGCCTACAATTCAGTGTCCCTGTATCTCCATGCACTAAAACTACTACATCTGCACCCGCCACCCTAGCTAGAAGCGCAAAAATAACTCACTGCGGACAACATACGTGCCTTTCTTGACATCCCATACTTACCACCATCATTCTCAACAGACCTGAACAATCTAGTAGAGATTTTCAATGACACCCTTAGCCATACTGTCAATTCCGTAGCACCACTAGAAAACAAAAAAGGGAAAAAGTCGTTCCACTCCAACTCGTGGTTCACAGATGAACTACTGAATTTACGCAAATGCAAGTGTCAGGCAATTAAAACCTGGCAGGCAAACCCCTGTGATGCCACCAAAGTAACCTTCCAAAGCATTGCTAAAAAATACAAAGACTCCATCTTTAAGGCTAAATCCAAAGCCTACAATCAGCGCATCACAGAGGCCAACTCCCAAATGAAAGAACTCTTTACTATCTTTAAAGAGCCTACCATTCCTCCCATATGCACTGATGAGATAGTTAAAGATGAAGCTTGGTGCAACAGCATACAAGCGGCTATGCGAAAAAAAAAATAGACCTTCTCCAAAATAAAATCGAAGAACATTACAAGCCTCTTCATATCCATCAGACCCAAACACAGAATACCTCAAAAAAACAGTCACTCTCCCAAATTCAATTTCCTTGAAATCACAGAAGCAGATGTCCTACACATCCTCAAACATTTCAAACCTTCACAATGCAAAGGCGATATATGCTCCCAAATCATCATTAAGGATTGTGCAGAGCCTCTTGCTCCTCTCCTTACGGCTTTCATCAATGCCTCTTTCAAGACAGGCAAAGAAATAGAGGCATGGGTGTGCCCGCTCTTAAAATAAAAAAAAACGACGTTAGACCCTAACAACCAAACAACTACCGACCCATCACAACGGTCCCATTTCGCCTTAAAATCCAAGACAAGGCCGCACACATTCAGATCCAGCTATATCTTGAAAATAACTATTTTAGGAAAGAGACAGTCAGGCTTCCGTAAAGGGCACGGTACTGGAACCGCTTTACTAGACCTGAAGAACCAAATCACTCAAATTCTAGACAACGGCAAGCCTGCCCTACTTCTCCTTCTAGACCTCTAAGCGGCGTTCGACCTGGTTGATCACAACACCCTTACTAACCACCTCACGCATGCTGTGCACTTCTCCAATCAAGCCGCGACATGGATCACGTCCTTCCTCGAAGGAGGAGTGATGAAAGTGTTCTCTAAAATTGCAAATGGAGAGCCTACCATTATCCACTGTGGTGTCCCACAGGGTTCCTGTACGGCACCTACCCTTTACATTCTTTTCACTAAACCACTCTTTGACAAGTTGGATGCACTTGGGATCACATTTACAAACTATGCAGATGATACCCAAGTGCTCCTTCCCCTTACAGGGTTTTATCACCAAGATGCTGCTATATCTACTCCACCATCCAAGCCTGGATGGCCACCAATGGTCTTTGTCTCAATGGGGACAAAACCAAAATCCTCATCCTTGGTCAAAAGTCCACACACGTCAATCTTGACTCGCTCTACTCCAATTTCTGCATTGACAACTGTGTCATCCCACTTTTATCCTCTGTCAAAACGCTAGGAGTCCACATTGACGCCTCACTGTCTATGGACAAGCAAGTCAGCGCTATTGTCTCTGCCTCCACACTTAGCACTAAACTCAATGCCATTAAACCATTCTTAACGAAGGATAACTGCCTCTCTATTGCCAGAGCTACCATTGGAGCCAAACTAGATTATTGCAACGCTCTACTGGCTGGCACCTAAAAGAAAAACGAAATAGACTCCAAACAACCCAAAACAAGGCACTCCGAGCAGCCCTCAATATACCAAAAAGAGACCACTTCACGCAAGCCAGAAAGACGGCGCATTGGCTCCCAGTTAAAGACCGTATCACATTTAAAATTCTTACAACCACACACAAATGTATCAACCACTCAGCCCCCTCATATCTGACACTCTTACCAGAACACACTCCACCAGACCTACTAGACAGTGCTTCACCAACCAAATTAGGGTACCACGCATCGAAAGAGCTACAGCAGGAGGAATACGCGTCCCCTATCTTGCCCCCAAGCTATGGAATGCACTACCTAATGCTCTCAGATCCGAAACGTCTCTCTATGCCTTCCGCAAAAACCTTTAAACAGCCCTTTTTAACTAACCTAAACACAGCTATTTCTTCTCTCAGTTTTTCTCTCCCAATACTAGCACACCTTGTATTTATAGCAATCATCGCTATATGCCTTCTTGTAACTAAGCAATGACATTTCCTGTATGTATCTAAGTCATGATCAACCTCTGTAACAAGCGCCACAATGCCCTTGGGCTGCCTGTGCGCTCAACAAATGTGAATAAATAAATAAATCAGCAAACATTGGCTGTATGGGGGATGCCCCCTGTATATCACTCAGCCCCTCTTTCAGTGGCAATTGGGTAATATGGTCTTTGGTCTCTGGGTGTTCATGCTCTAAAGTACCTTTACTTTCGGTGGTATCAGTCATGGGTATTTGCCGTGATAGTTCTTTGAAGGAGTTACGTTCCCGTGCTACCCCCTGCGCCCCACTGCAACTAGTCATTAGTACCTTGAAATCACATAACGGTTTGATTGGGGGTTTGGGCAGGCTATTGAATAAGTATACATTGTCAATCCCAAATTTATGTTGAGTTACTGGGGTAGATGGCCCATGGGAGAGCCTGACGCGCTTGGTTAGCTCTGCTTCTACTGCGGCCGCCAACATGGAAAAGTCAGATATATAGTTGTTGAATCTCTCTAGTCCCATTTCTCTTCTAATTGCCTCTCTATCAAGGATTTCCTTGGACTCTTCATGATCGATCACCCATGATTCATGAATTGAATCATTTGCTTCTTTAACTGTATATTTCCTGGGAGTTTTATGTATGTTGTATGGACATCCCCTATTAAGTGCTTCATTGTTGGGACTCACAACATTAGGCTCATTGCCAGACAGCTGCTCAATTTGCTCATATATCGCCTCGTCAGTTAATTCGTTCTTACTTATATTTGCTTTACCTATTGTCAAAGACTTTATGTGATCACTGACGTCGGACGATTTTGTACCTAGATGTCAATTTCCATTTCATGCGCTGTTGGTGGCTATAGCATTAAGATTATGTGATGCTTCTTGGAAAGGGGTGAGGTGGTCTTGTGTTTGACTTTCAGCATTTTGCACACCTAGATTACTATTTGGTTCAATCTCTGGTCTAGCCACTCTATTTCAATTTGAGACGAATTTAGCAATCCTACCACCAACTCCTGTGGCGTCATACTCTGGGTATTGGTCACTACATGCACCATTTCCGACCTAATGGTCAGCTTTCTACCACTCCTAAGGCCATCAGTCATTATTACAAAATTCAAAATAATATATACCTATGGCTTACCAATCCCACCTTTTCAAGTGTGCAGGTCTCCTACACTCTTAGTATAGATGTATACCCGTTAGTGGAAAAATAAATCCTTTGTTAGCGGTGAAAAAAAGTGACCAAACTCCCGTAGGCTTTTACGTTTGGCCCAAATGTAAATACTACTTCAGAAGATGCTGCCGAGCCACCCAGAAACAGGCGAAAACAGGCAAAAACAGGCGCTTTCGGGGGCACACCGAGGGCACGGGCCTGTGCCTTATATCCTGGAAAAAAATAAGGTGCCTAATGTAGGTGGGCGTTGCTTCGGCGTAGCAACGGCAGTGTCTACAAAAGGAAAGAATACAATTACAATTAGATATAGCGGATCACATAATTAGTTCTTCATCTCAGTAATCAATAATTAGGATCCAAGATCCAAAGTTCAAACACCAATGTCCAAAGTTACAATAGAGTTCTAAATTATGTTGCGCTCGACCTAAGCCGACCTATTTTTATTTAAGGTGTCTAAGAGTTCGTAGCCTCTGTCCCCATACACACCGTGGCTCAACAGCTGTTGATTTGCACGTGACTATGCAGGCAGGCAGTAGCTTTGCTCAGCTCGGGCCAGAACAGCAGCAGGCTCGCAGGTGAAAACCGGCACTTTTAGGCACTTCTAGGGCTTTTCCTCTTTTCCTAGGAGGGCTGACGCAGGGGCTGATGTGGAGTCTTGTGGCTTAGAATACATAGAAGCCGCCACTATAACTGACAAATGTGGCTGAGGGTGTACCGACAGAACGAGGGCATCCCGCTCCACCTGCCTATACTTGGCATCAAGGCGCTTATTCATAGGCTGAGTGGAATGTGGCTTTACGCAGCCTTTCTTGGCCAACGCTTCAACATCATTCTGCAGAGGGATGCCAGTTCTTGTGGTTGAGCGGATAGTCCGAACCTCTGATAATACCCCCGCCTCCGGTTGTTTAACCTGTGGCTGCGGAATCCCCAGATACTCTGCAAAGCCAGCCAGCCTCTCAGGGAAGGCTCTTGCTGAGGAGGAAGTATTCTGGGCCTCATCGTCGTCCGTGTCCCCTCCCCCGCGGTGTCCTGCAGGACAGGTGCTGCCGGTGGAGTGCTGGGGGTGCTGCAGCGTACTGACGGACAGTGCCAGAGGTTGTGGCGGGGGCTGCGCCAGGGGCAGAGCCACCGTGATGATAGGCACCTGGGGGAGGTGTGGGAACCTGTTCCTGCATGAGTACCGGGGTCTGGACTAAGACAGGAGGTTGAGGCGGTACAGGGGGAAGCATGTCTTGGATGACCCCCCCTGAGTATATTGCTCATTTGAGGCGATTTCATAAGGGTGAGGAACTTCTCAAAGAACCTGTCTTTGCATACTGGTGAGGAGCCTACCTGCGTGGGAATGGGTCCCTGGACCTGTACCTGTTGCTGTGCTCTCGACACCCCTTGCCTGGCATAGCTAGGGTCTGTGAATCGCCCCTGTGTGGATGCAGCTGGGTATGAGGTGGACCAGGTAACTGGAGTTGACCAATCCCACCTTGACGCGCGCTCCGATGCCTGCGCATTGGAATGGGGAGGCCCTGGAAGCGCCGCCTTTTTGTCTGGCTGGGCGGCCATTTCACCCTGTACTGCGCCACGCGCCTGCTGCATGACGAGTGTTGTCCTGGGACCAGGCTCCGCCTGCGCGCTTGATTGAGAATGCTCAGACCTTCCCTGCACCTTAGGAAGGTACCTGGGAGGCGGAGTGCCCTCGGATATGGCGCCGGTAGTGCTGGTAATGAGTTTAGGCGCCCCCTCGGGATCGAGCCCGGTAGCAGAACAGAGCCCCTCTGGGGGATCCTGGTACTAGAGACTTGAAGCCCCTGTGCAGTTGGACCGGGAGGGTCCTTAGACGTCTCAACCGGTTGGCCGGTAGCTCCTCGAGCCTCGTCCCCCTTGCTGGTATTAGGAACTAGAAAACCCCTCAAGCTTGGATGCTTCCCAGGGAAGGAGACACACTTGCGGGTTGCACAGGAGAACAGGGCACCTACCTTTGGCCTGATCTTCCTCCCGACGTACACCTTGAGGTTCTCCGGTGGTGATCTTGAGAACAGCTCCCTTCACCTGGCCCAACGATTCTTCAATGAACACGGGGTCTGCGTGTTGCATGCTGAGCAGCAGTCCCAGCTGTGGTCTGGACCAAGGCGCCTGAGGCAGAGCGCATGTGAATCCGACGTAGGGAAGGAACCCTCACAGACCGGACACCTGCTGAATCCTGCTGCCATCAACATGCGCCGGGCAGGAGCGTGGCACCAGAGGACAGAGTACTTTAAACTCTGAAGAATTGACTAGGGAAAGAAAAAGGGAAAGAATATCCTGAGGAAGTGCACAAGAAATTACAAGGCCAGAGGCTGAACCCAGGAGTGCTGGTGTAATCCGTCTGCTCCCATCGACGCAGAAAGAGGACTGAGGAGTGGCACCAGTGGAGTGCATGCTCCCAGGGCCGCGTGCATCTAAGCCAATTTTTTATGGTGAAAAAAGTTCAGTTTCATGTCCCTAGTGAGGAACGCCCATACAGTATGGAGGAAACGGGACGTAGAAGTATTGCAAATACCTTTTTTCAACCTTTTTGACTTATTCATTGGGTGTGAATTCTTTAAATTAATTGATTTCAAAATTAATTTCTTCTAATCATTTCTCATATGTCTCTAATGATGCAAGTTTTAATATCACCCTCGCGTTTTTCTAGTTCCTCACCATGTTTTTTGAGACTACTCTGGCTTTTTCTTTGATTAACACCAACCATTCTCGTCCAAACTTATTTGCCACAGGACTCAATTTCTCTAAGAATTCTTTGCAGTCCTGGAAAAGTTGTGGTTGAATCTTAACTATCAAGCCTTGTAACATGCCATTTCTAAGATATTTGGCCAACGCAGGCATCACAGTCTGACATCTGCGCAGGCAGTAACGTCCATGCCAGACTGATCGGAGACGGAGGCAATAGTGGATGCAGGCAACGTTAACAGCCCTTAGCCTGGAAGAGGCTTCACCTGCTCACCGAGGCGGGTGAGGAAAGTAAAGGAAAATCGGCAGGGCCCAAGTGACGACTAAGAAACTTAGAGGTGAGAGACTGGTAGAGAACCGACACAGGGACTTTGAAAGCTCCATTCATCCCTCTGCCCCATTCGCAAACGTGCGAGACCACAAAGTCCATTCAATTAGTGCCGTGCAGGGAATCTGAGGTGGAAGGCAGCTTCGGTGTGCAGGGAGGTGTGTCCCCCCAGGAGGGGGCAGTATGGGGATTAGCAATCATCTGAAGCACTCACGAGGCTCAAAGCGGCCTAGAAGGGAATAGTTTCTTACCTGTAACTCCATTTCTCCAGCATTGGTATCTTTCATGGATTCACATGCTTAGAATATTCCCCGTCGTCAGGCTGGGAATCCCCGGTACATTATATAGACCCTTTCCCGTAGGAAAACTTTTTCGACGCTTATGCGTCCTATCCACCTCGTTTTGTATCATGCGTGCCCGCGCCGTCAGGACGCCATGATATAAATACAGGACCCGCCCCCGCGCTCCCTCAGATTTCGGCCCCCAAAGTAGTGGGGGAAACCAGTTTGCATGGCCAGGGGAGGCAGGCGGGCGCATGTGAATCCATGAAAGATACCAATGCTGGAGAAATGGAGTTACAGGTAAGAAACTATTCCCTTCTCCAGCATTGGATCTTTCATGGATTCACATGCTTAGAATAGATTACATAGCAGTACCATCCCGAAAAGAGGAGGCGTGCATGCAAACTCACATACTTTCCTTACAATACCAGTTCTCTATGGTCGTCTACCCATCGGCAATAGTTAACAGAGAACGAATAATATTCAATCACAATTGCAACCAGACTAACCCCTCAAGCGGGGCTTACCTTATTGGAATAGGTGTCGAAGCACCGCCTGTCCCATCCGAGTATCTTCGGCATGTTGTTGTGGCAGGCAGTAATGGCGGGTAAAAGTGTGTGCAGCCGCCCAGGTAGCCGCCGCGCAGATGTCCCCCAGAGGGACTCCAGACCACAGCGCCGTCGACGACGCCGCCGCTCTAGTGGAATGAGCTCTTGGGCGTCGCAGAAGAGGCTTCCCAGCCTTGGAATGGCAGTACGAAATGGTAGACGATACCCATCTTGACAGTCCTTGCTTTGAAATGGCTTTGCCTTTAGCACCCAGACCATAGGCCACGAACAATTGCCTCGTTTCCCTGAAAGGTTGCGTGCGATGAAGATAAAACTTGAGAGCCCTCTTCACGTCTAATGTGTGTAACGTGCGCTCCGCTCCCGAGCATGGCTCTGGAAAAAACGTAGGTAAGACAATAGAGGAATGTTTATGGAACACTGAAGGCGCTTTCGGTATGAACTGTGGGTTAGTGGCAAGGACCACCTTGTTCTTAAAAATTCTTAAGTATGGTGGGTCTACCATTAGAGCTTGGATTTCCGAAATACGTCGGGCTGAAGTGATGGCCACCAAGAAGGCCAATTTCCAGGACAAAAACTTTAGAGACGACGATGACATTGGTTCAAAAGGAGGTTTCATAAGAGACGCTAACACCAGATTGAGGCTCCACACCAGAGGAAATCTCTCCTCGGGAGGGAAACTCCTGAACAACCCTTTAAGGAAGTGCTTAATCAGGCGGTCGCTGAATAATGGTGCGGAATGTCGTTGACGTGTAAACCTGGAGATGGCGGCCAGGTGTACTTTTATCGACGACACCGATAAGCCCTTTTTAGCTAAGAACAGCAAGTATGGAAGGAGCTGTTCCGGCATAATCGACTGCGGAACCAAACCTGGTTGATCCCCACACCACTGACAGAAACTCCTCCATTTGTACGAGTATGAAGTGTTTGTGGAAGGTGCTCTAGCCGCTTGCAGAATACGACGACACTCCTCCGGAATCGTTAGCTGGCCAAATTCGGCAAAGTCAGGAGCCAGGCCGTCAACTTGAGGCTGTCCGGGTCGTGATGCCAGACGATACCCTCCTGTCGAGACAGAAGGTTGGGGATCTTCCTGATCCTCATTGGCTCCGCCGCAGCCAAGTGCAGCAGGTCTGAGAACCACACCTGTCTGGCCCAATACGGGGCTACCAGAATCACCCGACACGGGTACTTGAGGATCCATTGCAACGTCCTCCGAATAAGAGGAAAAGGAGGGAATGCGTACAGGAATTTGTTCGTCCATGGGAAGGAGAACGCATCTCCCAGTGAGCCCTGCTGAGGCCATCTGCTTGCATACTGCGGGCATTTTCTGTTGTCCTTCGTCGCGAACAGATCGATGGAAGGATGTCCCCACTTCTTGAATGCATGTTGCAGTTGCTGGTCGTTCAGCACCCATTCGTGAACCTCGTTCATTTCCCTGCTGAGGGCATCTGCCTCCACATTTCTCACGCCTGGCAGGTGGAACGCCAAGATTAGCATGTTGTGTTGCAGGGCCCAATGCCAGATTTTCTGTGCCTCCGTCGACAGGGACCTGGAACGTGTTCCTCCTTGTTTCCTTAAGTAAAACATTGTAGTCGTGTTGTCCGTCATGACACGCACCACAGAGTCTCTCAGTTGAGGAAGAAAAGATTTGAGAGCCCACCGCACTGCTCTCAGTTCTAGCAGGTTGATATGCATGGAGGACTCTTGTACCGACCACCGGCCTTGTACTTGTAACATCTCCAGATGAGCTCCCCATCCGCTCAGCGATGCATCCGTCACCACCGTCTTCCGGAACTCCGGTTCCACCAGAGGTATTCCTTTCGTTAGATGAGTAGAAACTCTCCACCAGCGGAGTGCTTGTACCAGTTGTTCGTCGATGACCAGTCTGTCGGACCAGCGACCTTGGCTCTGCATCCAACGGTCCGCTAGAAATTCCTGGCAAAGTCTCATAAACAGACGGCAGTTGTTTATCAACGGAATGCAGGACGACATGGTCCCTAGCAGGGACATGTATTTGCGCACCGACACCCTGGTACCGCATTTCCATTCCGACGCCTTGCTTTGTAGCTTCTGTATTCTTTCGCTGGATGGTCTTACAAGGCTTGTGTGCGTATGAAACTCCGCTCCTAGAAAGACCAAGGTCCTCGAGGGCTCTACGGAGGACTTGCTGAAGTTTATCGCGAAGCCCAGTTCCTGTAAAAGGGACATCGTGGCCCCCAGACTGTTTCGTGTTTGTTCCATGGACGAGCCTCTGACCAGCCAGTCGTCTAGATATGGATAGACATGGTGACCGTCCTTCCTTAAATGGGCCGCTATGGGGGCCAAGCACTTGGTGAACGTCCTGGGGGAGGACTTGAGATCGAACGGGAGGACCTTAAACTGAAAATGCTTTTGCCCGACGACAAACCTTAAATATCTCCTGTGTCGTGGACGTATTGGGATATGAAAATATGCGTCCTGAAGATCTAGCGACGACAAATAATCCATGGGTTGCACTGACCTGATAACCTCCTGGAGCTTTAGCATTTTGAATTTTAAGCTCTTTAGCCATTTGTTGAGTACCCTCAGGTCGAGAATGGGCCTCCATTTTCCATTTGGCTTCTTGACGACGAAGAACCGGGAATAAACCCCTTGTCCTTCCTGTGCCACAGGAACCCGTTCTACCGCTCCTTTTTGTAGCATAAGCGCCACCTCTTGTCTTAGAACTCGAAGGTGGGGCTGGGCCGAAAACACTGGCGGAAGACTTGGAGGCTTGTTTTTGAATTGCAGCGCATGACCCATGCGAACCGTGTCCAGAACCCATCGATCTGTGGTGATGCATTTCCATTGGTCGATATGATGAGACTCGACCCCCCAGGACGTTCCGAAGGCCGTCATTGGTTGCTGGTTCGCTTGTCCTTCGTCGACGAGGGACCCGAGCCTCGTCGTCTGGAGGCTTGATAATCTCTCCCTCTACGTGCCGACTGGGATGCACGTCTGTAGCCTTGTGAGGAGTATGAGGGCCTGTTAAATCCACGGTCCCTAGAGGCTCCAAAGCGGGAGTTTCCGGAGGCGCCCCTGAAGGGGCGAAAAGAGCGAAAACTTCTACCTGTCTGGAGGGCGCCAAGAGACCTAGCGGTATCCGTGTCTTCCTTCATCCCCTTCAAGGCTTCATCAACCTTGTCTCCAAACAGATGTTCTCCTTCACATGGCATGTCTAGAACTTTGTACTGGACTTCAGGTCTAAAAGTAGTACATTTGAGCCACGCTTGTCGACGAAGTACTACACCATGATTGATTTGTTTGAACCCCGACTCTGCTAGGTCCACCGCAATATTAATTGCATGGTTCGAGGCCTCCTCACCATCCCGTACCAGTAACATGGCTGCTTTGCGATGTTCTTCCGGCAGGTGTTCTAGGATAGGGGCTATTTTATGCCACATCTCCCTATCGTAACGCAATACAATCGCCAAGGAGTTGGCTGCTCTTACCGTCGTGGCGCCGACTGAGAGCACCTTTTTCCCGAAGGCGTCCTGTCTCCTTGCCTCGCTTTCTGGAGGGGTTGAACATTTTTGCTGTACTCTGGCCTTCCTAGCCGCTGCCGCCGATACCACAGAGTCTGACAGTGGCTGTGATGTTAGACATTTTGGAGTGGACTCCGGAGCTTTAAACTTTTTCTCAATACGCCCTTTAATAGCCGGTTCCGAGAACGGATGGCGCATCGTCTTGAGGCCTTCTTGCCATACGTGGTCCAGGATTGGGATGGCAAATACCGATTTCCTCCTTTGACCCATGTGATCAAAAAGAAAACAATCTTTCTTTTGCTCCTCAGGAATTAAGCCGAACTCGGAACACGCTTTCCCCATCATTGCATGGAAGGCTCCCACATCATCCGGAGGAGATGGTTGTGCCTGGCTCCTCGTAGACTCTACCTCTACATCCGAATTCCATGTTGGGTCTCTCGACGGTGACAGGGAGATGTCCGACCCCGAGTCCCTCGTATAGAATCGGACTCCGATAGCTCACCCTCCTCCTGCACTCGAGGACGATCCTTCACCACCTGGGAGGACGAAGGGCTTTTGGTCGTCGAGCGAGCTGCTTGAGCTTGTTCGTCGACGGAAGGTGCAGAAAATATCGACGATGAAGTGCCAGGCTGAGGGATCTGCGTATCCAGACGCTGCAGGAGCTTCTGAAGTGTATTAAGCACGTCCAGAGACAAAACCGTCTGGGGGCTCAGCAACGTCGAGGATAGAGGGGCCACACCCCCATTCGCACTCGTCGTCGACGTATTGGAAGGCCGTAGGCCCAAGTCCGACGGCTGCATAACTATGTCACCTTCTCCTTCCACCGACGACCCCGGCAAGGCAGTGTCTTGCAGCAGCATCTCAGGGGGGGCCGGTTCACAAACCTCTGGCTGCCAGGCCATCAATTGAGTCCCCGTCGACGAAGGAATCCCCACCGCTGCTGCCTGAATAGTAATCGGCATCGTCAGCGATACCGGGGTCGACGAGCCAGTCGCCGGCACCGAGCCTTTAGACTTCGTAGCCGATTTCGTTGCCGACTTCCCTGCTGAAGCGTCTCGACTCACGGAAGACCTAGGACGGTCCCCTGAGGAGGATTTTGATGCCGCTTGCCTCTCCGTCTTAGAGGATGAGGAGGACTTTTTGTGTGATGAGGAAGACCCAGCATGCTTCCCCGCATGCTTGTCCGCAGGGCATTTTTCGACAGGCCTCACCTTCTTCGAGGGAGGTTCTGACTTGCTCCTGGAGGCCGTGGAGCCAACTTCTGATGCCGGATAGGCACCCGCTCCGTCGTTAAGCCAGTCGACCAACCTTCTTTTCCGGTCTTTAAGGGTTTTTTGGGAGAAACCCTGGCATATCTCGCATGTATCCGCCGTGTGGTGCGGGTGGAGACAGTAGATACAATCCATGTGGGCATCACCTTCATAGACTTTTTTGAGTCCACATGTCGCACAAGGACGGAATAAAGCTTTTCCGGACATATTTTCTTCAGAACGTAACTTCGCCGAAGCGAAAATACAACCTAACTTCAATTAGCAGTAACCGCGAGGATCCCACTACTTTGAAAGACGGTTGAAATCTGAGGGAGCGCGGGGGCGTGTCCTGTATTTATATCATGGCGTCCTGACGGCGCGGGCACGCATGATACAAAACGAGGTGGATAGGACGCATAAGCGTCGAAAAAGTTTTCCTACAGGAAAGGGTCTATATAATGTACCGGGGATTCCCAGCCTGACGACGGGGAATATTCTAAGCATGTGAATCCATGAAAGATCCAATGCTGGAGAACTTTACAAATTCAGAATGAAAGGAGGAGCGGTGATCCGGACCACCAGTGCTAAGACACAGGCAACCAAGCCATTGTTGGTGGAGTGTCTGGCGATAGGAGAGCGATCAAAGCCCACCACTACACATGAAAGCCCATTTTACCCGCTTCAAAGCTCCCCCCGCTTGCCGCGCAACCCATTGCACCTACACTTATTGGAAACACATAATGCTGGCCCTGCTCTGGAGCCAAGCACTGGTATGTTGTACCTGCTGCCTCGTGTGTACTTTAATACACTCTGTCGATCTGTTCTATCCCTACAGCTGAGTGCTGCACTTCGATCTCATCCTTGTGATTTGCACTGTTCCTTCTCTGCTGCCTCGCATTGTGACCTAATTTCAGAGATTTCATCATGTCTCGACAGTCGCATGCTGTATTTGAAACTCAACCTCCCCAAAACCGTGCCTAATTGCTCCTCCACTTACCTGACTTTGATGGGGCAGTCATGCGTTGCTCCACCTGCTGCAAGTGATGTACTGCAACCGTAACATTGAGCTATATTAAGCACAGCAACTATATCCTAAGCAATGTGATTTACTGTAACCGTAACCTTAAGCTATGTGAAGAACTTCAACCATTTCCAAACCTATGTGACTTACCGCAAACATAACCTTAAGCCATGTGATGCCCTACAACTGTAATTGTAACCTAAAGTTGAAAGTAACATGTCTGCAACAGCGCCTAGATGTCTAAGGGTTTTTGTGCGCTTTCCAAATTTACAAATAAAAGTGCCATGAAGAACTTTTCTTATAAGGTGTTTCTTTAATTGGGTAATTTCTTATTCACTTAATACTGTTTCTGGTGTGGTGTCTTCTAAGTGGTTTACAGTAGAGAGAAGTTCTTGAATCTACTGCTCAGAGTATTGTATTACTCGATCTGCACTAATCTATCTATATATGCTCTCCTGAACATCCGTGAAGACCTGCTCTATAACCTGGATTCTAATCTCCCCCCTCTGTCCTCATCCTACTTGATCTCTGCTCTGTCTTTGACAGGGTCAACCATGCCATCCTGCTCATCCAGCTCTGTGATAACCTGGGTATTACTGATCAGTCTCTGGCCTGGCCGACTTCTTTCCTCTCTGAACGACCCTCCCAGGTCCAACTTGGGTCCTTCCTCTCCTCCATCTCCCTCTCCACCCATGGTGTTCCCCGGGGGTCTTGCCTTTCTCCCTGGTTGTTCAACCAATACCTGGCACCTCTCGCCCACAGCATTGCTGTTCTCTGCTCCAATTTCCAGTGCTATGCGGATGACACCCAGCTCGCTGCTTCTTCTCTTATCCCAAATTGACTGTCTGCAATCCAAGAGTGGTGTGCCACCAATGATCTCTGCCTGAATACAAGCAAGACTGAGATCATTCTCATCAGCACACCTGCACCACTCTTTTCCTTCACTTTCTAGCCAGCCTCCCTTGGCACTTCTCTTGCTCCCACCTGTGAGGCTAAGACCCTCTGGGTTATCTTTGATTCCACACTCTCCTTCTCTCCTCACATCTCCGATGTCTCTAATAAGTCAACCTACCCCCTGCACCTCCTCAGAGGTATTCTTCCTTTCCTCTCCATCCCCCAGAAGCTCACAGTTTCTAGAGCTCTGGTTCTCTCTAGGCTCGACTACTGTAACAGCCTCTTTTTAAATCTACCTGCCTCTACTCTGTCCTCTTCAACTCATTCAGAACAGGACTGCAATACTTGTCCTTGGCCTCAAGCCCAGGGATCGTATCTCTCCAGCACTGAAATCTCTCCATTGGCTCCCAGTGGCTGCAAGGATCAAGTTAAAGACCCTTTGCAAGGCCTTCTGGGGCCTGGGGCCAAAATATCTCCCGCTTTCTCTTCTGAACTATCTTCCTACTTGAGCTCTTCACTGCACCACCACCAACTTATTGAGGGCCAGTCGCTTTTCCAAGCAACACGCTGGGGACAGATCTCTCTCTTCAGCTGGCGCTTCCCTCTGGAACAGCCACCCTGCCTCTCTGAAACTTGAGCAGAACCATCTACGGTTCTGGAAGCACCTGAAGACTTTCCTTTTTGCTTCTGCCTTCTCTCTTCCCTGCTGATCTCCTGTCTGATACTGCATTAGTTGCCTGGCTACCCTCAACCTCGGGCCCAGGTCCCTGCTCTCAGTTGCACACCTTCACTGTCTGCTGGCAACCCTGCACTTGGGGCTGTATCTGTAACCCTACAGTCCCCCGACCTGCACCATCTAGCACTTGTTGTTCTGCACTTAACCTTGCACTGCCACATGTTGGGCGCACTTCTTGTTTTTCGATGTTTAGATTCTATGTCCTGCACTTGCTCCCTCTCCCCTCCCCCCAGCACTTTTCACCTTTCTTCTCCCCTGCACTTGCGTGATCTCAATGTCACTGGTCCTAGTAAGATCGCTGTCTTGTCCCCCCCTTTGTTCCCCTCCCTGCCTTGTTGTGACTTGAAACACTTGTGTATAGGCGCGCTATAAATAAAATATATCATATCATATATTTGTGAAAGTGCGTTTGTATTTTTCGGGCTTGGTTCCAATCCCATAACAGTTGGTGGGCTGAAGTTTTGGCCCAAGTTCGAGATATCAGCCTGGGGTATACTGGCTATAGTGAAATCTGACCAACCACAACCATTCGCCCTGCAAAAGTGCTTGGAATCCTGGATAGGACACTAAGGGAGTTATTATGGAACAGCAGGTGATGTCGCGTGGCCATGCATACATTCCGGAGTAAACATGAGGAAGGGGGACTGAATATACCTGATTTTGAACTATACTTCATGGCGGCACAACTACAATCTGTAGCCCACTGGAACATGAACCCGGAGGGAGTGATGACAAGGTTGCTGGGAGGGAGGAATTGCAGGAGATAGACAGGGCATGGAATTACGGTGGAACCCCACAGTGGGTAGAGGTGGTGTGGGATGTGTAGAAAAGGGTGTTAGGGAGGCTGAAAGTCAAAGGCCTGTATGATGGGGAGCTAGCTATCGGATTTGACACAACTATCAGGATGGCACGGGGGGGTATAGGGTTGGCAACCTTGAAGTAGAAGCAGTGCTCTACAGAGTGGGGGTTGGAGGGGGTCTCTTTGAGGAGGTAAATTGCTGACGTGGAGACAGGAATATGCGGTAGCGAATGGTCACTTCCTCACATATGCCAAGGTGGTGCGGCGGCTACCTGAGCTGTTGGACGACATACCGTGAGAGCCTGAGGTGAGTCCGCTCAAGCGGATGCTGCTGGAGTTCGAGGGAGGATATCCAGTGTGTACATATTGTTTCAGGCTGTAGTAGCGGATAAGGAACTGGCGGTTAAAGCAAAATGTGAAAGATGTAGGGTCACCTATTACAGACAATACATGGGAAAAGATGTGGGAGCAAGTTATAAAGACATCTAGAAATGCACGATTCCAGCTCACTCAATTTAACTATTTACACAGAGTGTGCTTAATGCCAGAGAGATTGCACGTTATAGATCCATCTATGACGCATGAGTGCCTGTGATGCAGGCAGGGCCATGCCAGTTTTACGGCATATGGTCTGGAGCTGCCCAGTTATTACATGATACTGGGGTGAGGTGTTGGGAAAAAGAGGATCACGTGATGAATAAAATCGCCAGATTCCCATTAACCCTAGCCAAGAGGCAGATGGCCATCTCATGGAAAGGGGCAGTTAGTCTGTCGTTAAGGCAATGGCTCCAAGATGTGCAAAGGTGGGGTTTGGCAGAGGTGGAGTACTTGAGCAAGCACAGAGACCCTGACGGGAGAATGACTTGGAACTGGACTGGGGCAGTTATTGAATGATTTGGCATCCACCCAAGATCTAAAGCCCGCATGAACTGGTCCATCAGAGACACGTAGGGATGGAATATACAGAGATATCAGAAGGAGCTGGTTGGCTACCAGGAGAGCGAAGAGAGACATTATGTACTAATAGGGGCATGATCGGACACCATTTAACAGTGGGAGGGATCAGAGGTGAGGTGTGGGCGATGGGTCATGGACTCAGGGGAGTGGTGGAGTTTGGGTGGGGTAAAGGGTTGTTGGGGAGATTCATGTTGCCTGGTAACGGTATGTTGTATTTCATGAAAAACGTAATAAAAATAAATAAAAAAAATAAATAGAAAGAACACATCACGATGTTAGGAGACCTATTCGGGCAAGTGTAGTTCACCACTTTGGAACTTTTTCGCGTGAGAAAGTTACCATCAATGCCTGGACTATGTTTTTATATTATAGGCTGAAGCATGTTCTCAAACAGCATATTTCTGGCCACCCCAAAGAACCAAGTATATCTGTAGTAACACAACACTTGGTGGTGGACTTGGAAAAAAAAGCATTTGAATTCAAACAAAATAGTGGGTTCCTTCAACACACACACAGAAAAGGCTAGGGTTCGAGGGAGCACACTTTGGCCATAGCTTTTACTGAAACCGAGTGGAGATTCACGTGTGTACAAACCCACAGGATTTCAATTAATTATGGGTGCAGGCGGATACACTTTAAACATGTGCACCAGCTATATCGCACACCTGCCAGACTCCATTCGTTATGCCTGGAGAGAAAAGATGAACGCGCCAAATACAGACTGGAGGGCACAGACTTCTACCATTTATTGTGGAATTGTAATAAAGCGAATACGTTCTGGAATGGGGCTAGGAATAAGATGTCCAAAATGATTAGGGGGGGTAATTCATAGAATTCAGTGCACAAGTGGCTCACGCGGCTGGTGCAGTGTGCGCCTGCAAATCTCTGCGCCAGCCGCGTGCGCTAAAATCCATTTCCGCGCACAGCGTATTCATGGATTTTAGCTACCAAAACCAGCCGTGGCGCAGCGTACCTGCAGCAGCGCCAGTTACGCCCCCAATGAACGCCCATTGCGCAAGGAAAAGCCATCAAAATCCCCAATCCAGCGCAAAGGGCTGCGCTAACCCTGTACCAGTATACAGGGCCGCCACACAGCACACGGCAAGGGGGGGGGGTGAAAGTGTATTAATGGGGTTCGCGGGAATTCTCACACACGATAGGCCCTGTGCGAGTGGGGTACGTGTATTCCTGGGGTGCGCGGGAAGTTTCACACGCGATCGGAGCGGTGTACGTGTAATTCGGGGGTGCGCAGAAAGCTTCACACGCGATTGGCCCTGTGCGAGTGGGGTACATGTATTCCTGGGGTGGGCGGGAGGTTTCACACGCAATCGGAGCAGGGTACGTGTAAATGGGGGGTGCGCGGGAAGTTCCACACGCGATTGGCCCTGTGCGAGAGGGGTACGTGTATTCCTGGGGTGCGCAGGAAGTTTCACACGCGATTTTGCTGTCAGAGCGGGGTACGTGAATTTCAGGGGTGCGCGGGGAGTCCTACCCGTGAATTGGCAGTGTGGGTCCTCCCAGGTGTTCCCTCTACACCCTCCACGGCCCCTGCAGCCAGCCCACACCACAGGGGACTACCCTGCACCCCTGGCCATGTCCCGCAGGCAGCCCATCCACCATGGGCATGCCCCCCAGCCAAGCTACATGTCACCTTGCACTACTGATCACCAACTCATCTCCCCCAGCAGTCAGGGGCACCAGCCAGCAGGCCCCCACTCTTGTCCCCCAGCAACCCCACCCCCCCAGCAGTCAGGGTCACCTGCCAGTAGGCCCCCACTCATGTCCCACACTTGACCCCAGTACCCCCACCCCCCAGCAGTCAGGGTCACCAGCCAGCAGGCCCCCACTCATGTTCCACACATGTCCCCAGCAGTCAGGGTCACCTTCCAGCAGGCCCCCACTCATGTCCCCCAGCACCCCCACCCCCCAGCAGTCTGGGTCACCTGCCAGCAGGCCCCCACTCATGTCCCCCAGTAGTTAGGGGCACCTGCCAGCAGGCCCCCACACATGTCCCCCAGCACCCCCACCCCCAAGCAGTCAAGGGCACTTGCCAGCAGGCCCCCACTCATGTCCCAATCATGTCCCCCTGCCCCCACGTCATGATGATCCTCAATCATGGGCCTAATGGCCAGCAACATCACACCCCATGCCACCCCAGCCCAAAGACCCAACCAAGTATTGCATCCACCCACATAGAAGAACAAGTTACTTCTTACCTTGTAACCTTCTTTCGATGGGATGTTCCTATATCAGGTATTTCCTGTGTTTGAGATGGATTGGCACATGGAAATAAGCATCCTGAAGGTCCAGAGATACCAGCCAGTCCTGGAGTTGGAGGGCCTGAAGGATCTGAGAGAGAGTTACCATCTTGAACTTGTCCTTCCTGAGGAACTTGTTCAATTCCCGTAAGTCCAGGATGGGTCTCAGTCCTCCGTCCTTCTTTGGTATGAGAAAGTAGGGGGAATACCAGCCCTTGTTCCTGTCTGCTACAGGTACCGGTTCTATGGCACCTTTCTCTAGCAGGTCTATGATTTCCTGCAAGAGGAGCAGATCTGGAACTTTTAGAGAGGTATGCCCCGGTGGATGACTCTGAGGGATGTGTAGGAAGGGTAGGCAGTAACCCTGGGCAACTGTCTCCAATGCCCAAGCATCTGACGTTATAGCCTGCCATTCCATCAGATGGTGAGTTAACCTGCCCCCCACAGGTGTCTTGTGTGGAAAGACCTCAGAGTGGTTTGGGGGCGGCTGATACAGATGCTGAGGTTAAAGAGGCACCTGCTGCTGCTGCGGCTTTAGTCTTTTTGACCCGTCCACATCGGGTGGATTCCTTTGGCCTCTTTGAGCCGGCTGTCTTCTGCCTTTCCCGAATGTGGAATAATAGCGAAAGGACTTTCCTCTTCCAGAGGTTCCTGAGGGGCGAAGAGGAGTTTGGCTGATTGCAGCTCCTAATGATTTTGCCGCTGCTTTAGATGTCTGCAACTTTTCCAGACTGTCATCAGCCTTTTTACCAAATAAAGAAGAGCCGTCAAAGGGCATATTCAAAAGTCTGGCCTGTACATCTCGAGCAAAGCCAGACTTTCGCAACCACGCATGCCTGCGGATTGTCGTACTTGCCGTCATGGCCCTGCTGATACTGTCAGCGGAATCAATGCCAGTTTGAAGTGACTCGCACATGCCATCTTTGCCATCTTTTATAATGTTAAGGAAGGCTTCCCTTTCCTCTCCTTCAGGTATGCAGTCAGCCGCTGATGAAGCACACTCCCACAGTGTGTGACTGAACCTGGCGAGCGTACAGTTGGCGTTGATGGACTTCAATGCCATACTACAAGCAGAAAAGACTTTTTTCGCCATATAATCGTACCTCTTGTCATCTCTATCCTGTGGGACAGTAGGGTAAGCGGACCTACTGCTTGATTAAGTTGCCGCTTGAACCACCAGGCTCTCTGGAGTCAGGTGTTTTGATAAGTATTCAGGGTCAGCTGCAGCTACCCTATACTTGGCCGACAATCTTTTATTGACTGCAGGGATAACTTCAGGTGTTTCCCAATTAGATGATATCTCTCTTTGTAAGGCTGCATGGAAGGGGACCACAGGATCCTCCTGTGGACCTTTCTCTAATATGTCTGTCAGGTCATCCTGTTAAAAAACAGGCGAAGGCGCAGACCAACCCATAAACTCAATAATTCTTGCCATCGGGGTTCTATAGGGTGTTTAGCTATTTTCCCCTGGGTCTGATTTAACAAATTCCACTTCTGGGGAAGTGTCCAGCCCACTTGCCTCATGTAATGATTCCTGTAGGTCTTTCAACCGTCTTTCATCAGAGGTGAAATCCTCTGAAACAGGTAGTGTGATCCTCTGCAACCCAAAGGTTTCCTGGTCAGAATCCTTCCCTTCTTCATAGATTGAAGATAATCCGGGGTACTCCGACCTCGGAAATGGTGTAAAACCCATTTCTAAGGCAGAAGGAGCCAAATCCGTCATTATTGGGCGAGAAAACGTCGATGTCTTCGACGCCGATGTGACAGACTTCGAAGGCGCCGAGAATGGCGTCGAGAAAACTGGAAGAGGCCTCGAAGAACTCGAGAGGATCGGGATCCTACTCGAGGATGTCGACGGTTTTCTCAGCGTCGTGCCGGAGGCTCTTGGTATCACCGTTGGCTATGAAGTAGCCGTGGTTTTCTCCTTCATCGGCGTCGATGTCTACGATGGTGTTGAGTCGATCGACCGATGCGTCGAAGAACCCTTCGACAACGGCGTCGATGGCGCGGATCCATGCGTCGAAGGGATCTCCGACGATGGCGTCGAAGACGGTGCCTTCTTACCCGATGGCCTGTGGCGCTCTCGGGTGGAATCTTTTGCCGGGTGCAACGACTCGCGGCGTTTCGATTTTTTGGGTTTTTCACCCGTGGTATCGCCCTCAGCTGTCTTCGAGGGGGTCGAGGCCGCTTTCTCGAAGACCCTTAGCATTTTCTTCCTGAATTCCTTCCACTCAGCCTGAGAGCTGTGTTTTGTGGGGCAGGAGACCCTTTCTGGGGAAACAGAAGATGACGAGGAAGGGGATCTTCAACGTCTCTTCTTTGAGTGTCTCGATCTCGACGAATGGTGGGAGCTACTTCGAGATCTAGAATGCGAATGCTTCCGACGGCGAGGAGACGAATGCCTCGACTCAGCCGAAGAAACTTTCGTGGAGGTTTTGACTGACTTACCTCTCTCGAGCTTCCCCTTGCGCTCCGTCAAGGCTTTCGCCGTCATGGACATGCAGTTCTCACACTCCGAACAATGGTGCTCGGCTCCCAAGCAGATCCGGTGTGGATCCGTTATCGACATTTTTTTAAGCCGGATCGCAGCGTTGTCGGTTCCGATGCAGATGCCATCGAGAACGAGTTGGTTATATTCGAGTAAATGTAGAAGGTTTATCTGACTGAACTGATCAACGATATTCCGAGGCCCCACGAAGCGCGGAAAAACGGAACTGAGCAACCGACGCTGCGCGCGGCTATTTATGGGCATGGTGACGTCGGCGCCGATACGGTGGCCGTCGAGGGACATCGACTCGGCGGATGTCGACGCGCAGCGCCCTCTACAGAGAAAACATTTCCGAGGCCAGCAAGCTGGAGACGAATTATCAAAGATAAGGAATACGTCAGAGGACACAATCCCTTCGAAATGCCCATTACATGATACAACCCGAATGGCAAGTATGTAAATGAACACATGTCCGTCACACACACACAATGGGTGCAAGTGAATGTGAAAACCCACATCATGACATGCATGAAATCAATGAGAGAATACCACACACCGAAGTATGAAACAAAAATGTATTGAATCCAAAATGAATGTAATGAAAAGAAAACAATGTGAAGAAGAAATAAAACGCAGCATGTCCAGAAAATAATCTAAAATATGGAATCAGAATCCAAAGAAATCCAAATGAAAACGTGTCCAAAGTCTCAGTCCAACAAAGCAAATCCAAGGGAAAAAAATAAGTGAAATCTATTGCTCCATGGTGAAATGGTGAAATGAAAAGAAAAAAAAGAAAATCCACTGTTCAACTATATACAAATCACAAATCCAGGGTCCATGAGCCCAACAAATGAAATGATACCTACAAAAAAAGACTACCTAACAAAGAACTATATACAAAAACGTGGTGCATTGTCCAATCGCCCCAAAATAAACAAAAACAGAAAGGAAACCTAACACTATCTAACTATTTACAAAGGCAGCGGGCTAGTCCGACGGCTCACTTATTGATGTCCCGGGCCAGGACATCATCAAACTCACGCTCAATGTCCTGGAGGCGGTCCTCTTCCATGGCCCAAGGGTTCGCAGGGACGACGACATGTTCACCTCGAACTCCCTGCGAATCGCCTCGAGGCACTCGGCCCGCCTCAGGGCCCCAAGCATGGAGTTCTTCGCCCTGACCATTGTGAGCCGTGCCTCTTCCGCCCGCTGCCGCTCCGCATCTATGGCGTGGCCCAACCTCTGCCACATGGAAGACACTTGAAATCCGGGGTCCTCCTGCCCTATGGCCGATGCCTGCCCCTCCGATGTTGAAGGCCCCGAGCCATCATTGCTCCCACCATGTTGCTGCTGCTGTGCCTGTGCCTGCGCCCTGGCTCTTGCTGCCTGCACGTCCCCCTCCGGCTGGGGTGCAGTTGTCGTGGTGGCCACCCCTGCTGGACGTCCGACTCCAGACTGTGGCAGGGATGTGTCCTCCACCAGCCTGGCCGCTGGTTCAGGGGCAGCTCCACAGGGTACCCAGGTGACACATGGGTGGGAAGATGGCATGGAGGACGAGTGGCGCATAGGGGGTTCAGGTGAGGAGGGGGGTCGCAAGAAGGTCCAGCACACGGAGGAATCCAGCACCAGTGAGCCGTCCCAGTAGGTCAAAGTGGTCAAAGAGGCATGCGAGACGACGTGCAGTCTCTCCACGAAAAGACTGCAGGTCACCTTCATGCCCCATTGACGCAACGCTATCCCACTCAGGAAAGGCTCAACACGTCCCTGATAGCCACGTCTGCAGGGAGAAGAAGGCCAGTTGTTGTGCGCTCATCCCCTCCCTGAAAACGGGTCTGGACGTAGGCATCCCTGCTGGTGCCAGATGATGCAGTGACAGGATCAGGGACAGGATTACACACAGGCACCTCCGCGGCGGCCTGTGCTGCCTTCCTGTCCCTGCCCCTGCACTGCACCACTAGCACCAGTGGAATCCCCACCTCCAGACCCCGTGTGTCCCTTCCGCAGCCTCCTCCTCCATCAAACCCGCCACCAACCTGGATGACTCTGTGCCATCTTCCTCTGTTGGACACAGGGGTCTCAGCTGCCCCTTCTGCTGCCGAGGAGTCCACCTCCAACCTCTGCCTCTTGGACCTACCCTTGGCAGCTGCAGCCTGGGACGCGGCACCAGACTCCTCACTCCTCGACGATATGACAATCTGGGAGGGGAGCCGGGCCTTGCGTCTCCGGCTGGTGGTGCGATCCCTGCCGCTGTGCTCCACAGCCACCTCTCCGCCCTCTTCATCAGTTAACGCTGCAGACAGGGAGAGATAAAACACAGACATCAGGGCACTGTACAATGGACTGATACACACATGACAGTTGCACATGAGTGGCAGTGTCAAACTTCAGACATGGCATCACACTCCACGACACACATGTCATTTCAACTCACACACATGAGCATTTCCACAGCAATATTGCACCAGGCAGCAACATCCATACACATACAACAGCATGAACAGCCAAAGGTGAGCCTGACATCACATGAAACACAGGGAGTGCACCACAAATGTACACACGCCACCACACTTACATGCCTGTCTACATCTCCTCCAACTGTCGCAGTGATGCGATCACCATAGATGTCACATCTGGCATTCAGCCTTCTACATATCAGTGTCACGTGCATCCATGTTGCATCACAGTTGCACACTTGTCAAATACACACACATGCACATTTACACAGTGCCGATACATGCAGCAGGAACCACCATCCATGTGTGACACCACAACCATGCAAACATACATACACAGAAATACAAACATGTGTGCTACCACACCTGCATTTGCACAGCATGCTTACCAACACATACACCATCGATGTGTCTCACACCTAAGAGGACTCACATGTGGCAGCCTCACGCCCCTGTTCATACACATCCCTACATGGCCCTACGAAAACACATGTGCAACCTGCACACTACTGGCACACCACCACACGCACAGCGTCCAATCAGTATGCATGCACACTTACCTCTCAACTCCAGACGGGTCTGCCTCTCAAGGACCTGGACGTGGAGCGCTGGGCATATGTGTTCCAGGACCCTCATCTGTTAGTCGGACAGGTGGCCCCGGCGCCCCTTGGCATCAGCTGCCTTCAAGAGGCGCCGGGCCTTGTTGAGGGTCCTGGACCTGAAGTCCTCTCAGCGCTTCTTGACATGGTGTAAGTCGCGGACTGCCACCCCCTCCGCGTTGATGGCAGTCACGATGTCCATCGTCCGTCCTTCATTGACGGAGCGCAAACTTCCAAAGAGGACATCATACTGCCCCAGGACTTGCTCCACCAGGACACCAACTTCCCTGGCGCTGAAGCTGGTGGCCCTCTGCCTCTCTGGCTGGGGGTTGCCAGTGGTGCCAGATGGTGTTGTGCCCGACATGGCAACCCCAGAGGCAGGAGTGGGTGGGCAACTGGGTCCTGGGGCTGGGCTGTGGAGCGATGGTATCCCAGTCAGGAGTCTTCGGTTCCAGCAGGGGTGGTCACAGCAACTGCACCCCTGGCTGACGTGCAGGCAGCAAATAGCAGGGCACGTGGGCAGCAGGCAGTCAGGAAGCAGCAGATGGCAGGTGGGAGCGTGCTTGGGGCTCTGGGGGGGCAGTAATTCGGCCTTCTGGGCAAGAGCGTGGTCTTCCGTGTGTTGTTGCGTGGCCAGCTTGATACGGAGAGATTTGGCACGTGAAAATCTTGCACGTCAGTGTGTAATTCGAGGAAACGCCCTTCGCGCGTGAGCGCGTCAGCACACGTATGCGGTTTCATTGGACCAAAGGCCCTTAGCGTGTAAGCGCTTCTGTGACGTGACTCGCACGGGCGTTTCCCTCGTGACGTGGCAGCGCGCGTAGAAAAACTGCATGTCCGCATGTGTATGCGTGTAATCCGGAGAAAGGGCCTAAGCACTTAAGTGACGTGACGAGCGCGGGCGTTTCCATCAACATGATATGATACGATAGTTTATTTATATAGCGCCTATACACAACGTGTTTCAAAGCGCTTCAAGGAGGGAGGGGAACAAAGGAAAATACAGTTACATTCAGCAAAGTCCTTGAAACAGTACAGAATGTAAAAATAACTATCATAATAGGCCTGTCGACATTTCTGATAGTGCAAGTGCATAGAACAAGTAAGGCAAGAGGTAATGGATAGGAGGAGTACAAAGCAAGCAGTAACATTACTATGTCTGACGACAATTTACGCAGTGCAGGTGGTAACACGAGGAGGGGTGGGAGGGGGGCAAGGGTACGGAGGGGAAAGGAGAACAAGGCACGATACTGAACAAAAATGTCGGTGACAAATTTGAAAGTAGGGGAGGGGGGGAGGAAGAGAACAAGGGGGGAGGCGGGGGGACAGACAAGCTGCTATCGAGAGTCACGGAACAAAAGATAGGAGTAAGTGCTAGGAGGGGGAAGTCAGAGTAGGGAGAAGGAGAAGGAGTGGGGAGTAGGAAAGGTAGTAGAAGAGGATGGATGTGAGGAGGTGGGAAGGGAAGGAGGCAGGAAGGGGGGTGGAACGCAGAGCAAAGAGGGTGGAGCAGGCCCTCAGGGGGGGAAGGGGGGCACACAGGCACTCACGGAGGGCTAGGGGGGACACGGGCACTCACGGAGGGGCATGGGGGAACACAGGCACTCACGGAGGGGCATGGGGGAACACAGGCACTCACAGAGGGGCAGGGGGGCACACGGGCAATCACAGAGGGGCAGGGGGGCACACGGGCAATCACAGAGGGGCAGGGGGGCACACGGGCACTCACAGAGGGGCAGGGGGGCACATGGGCACTCACAGAGGGGCAGGAGGGCACATGGGCACTCACAGAGGGGCAGGGGGGCACATGGGCACTCACAGAGGGGCAGGGGGGCACATGGGCACTCACAGAGGGGCAGGGGGGCCACGGGCACTCACAGAGGGGCAGGGGGGCCACGGGCACTCACAGAGGGGCAGGGGGGGGCAGGGGCACTCACGGAGGGGGAGGGGGGCACACGGGCACTTACAGAGGGGCAGGGGGGCACACAGGCACTCAGAGGGGCAGGGGGGCACACGGGCACTCACGGAGGGGGAGGGGGCACACGGGCACTCACGGAGGGGCAGGGGGCACACGGGCACTCACGGAGGGGCAGGGGGGCACACGGGCACTCACGGAGGGGCAGGGGGGCACACGGGCACTCACGGAGGGGCAAGGAGGGCACGCGGGCAATCAAGGAGGGGCAGGGGGGCACGCAGGCAATCACGGAGGGGCAGGGGTGGCACGCGGGCACTCACGAAGGGGCAGGGGGCACACAGGCACTCACGAAGGGGCAGGGGGCACACAGGCACTCACAGAGGGGAGGGGGGCACACTGGCACTCACAGAGGGGAGGGGGGCACACTGGCACTCACAGAGGGGAGGGGGGCACACTGGCACTCACGGAGGGGCAGGGGGGCACACGGGCACTCACGGGGGGGCACACGGGCACTCACGGAGGGGCAGGGGGGCACACAGGCACTCACGGAGGGGCAGGGGGGCACACAGGCACTCACAGAGGGGAGGGGGGCTCACGGGCACTCACGGAGGGGCGGGGGGGCACACGGGCAATCACGGAGGGGCAGGGGGGCACATAGGCACTTACATTAGTACATTGACATACATAGATGTTACCATACATGGGTGCATGTTCATCATACACGTCCAAAAACTGCACGTCAGAGTGTCAGCTCCTGTAATTGGAGGAAAGGGCCTTAGCGCGTACACGCGTAAGTGACGCTGTACCTGTGGGCCGCTTTAAAAGCGGCGTGTAGGACCCCATTCCCTTGTACGTGCTTTTCGTGGACAGCGAGTGGGTGAATTCTGTACTTCTTGTCGGCTCACACGCGATTACTTCACAGCGTTTCAAGTTCGTACTCTGTTACCTCTGACAGCGTTCTTTATTCTTTTTGGGCCCGTTTCCTCAAACAGCGTTCACTTCTTTTGTCCTGTTTCCTCAGATTGCGTACAATTCTTCTTTTGGCGGGGGTGTTGCCAAGGCGCACACGCGCGTGTTTTTCACATTCTTTTTCCAGGCAGACGGTGAGTCGTGCACGTATTTACCAACTGTGCTTGGCCCGTGTGTCGAGTACCCCTTCAGAGGTCGTCGTAGGCTGCGCGTATTACGCGTACGCTTATTTTTGTGTTTCTGGGTGCCACAGCGTAGTGCGGGTTCATTTTTTCACGCATGTGGTGTACGAGGGGTTTGCATGCACGTTATTTTTTGATTTTGGGCTGCCTGTGCATTGCGTGACCCGTCATCTTCCGCCAGGGGTCACAGACAGCCTTGTTAGAGTACTAGGGTACGAATTCCATATAGTACCCTACCCCTTTCACCCGCAATTGCCCAGGACAATAGTTTACTGCTACTCCCATACGCACAACAACATCAGTGCCATGGTTGGGAGGCGACCAAGCGGTAAGGGAGGCAAAGGTGGCGGACCTTCAAAAGGTGGGCGTGGTAGGGGACGTGGCCGGGATTTGCAGGGTGCCCTTAAACCCCCATGTGTGGAGGACCAATCAGGGACACCCATGCCCCCCCCCCATGGTTGAGGGAAACGTGGCTGACACCATCCCAGCTCAGCCCTTGTTGGACCAGCCCATTGTGGCACCTGACCTGGCACAGGATGACTCCCAGGCTGACTTCCAGGTCAGCAAGTCTAGGCCACGTGTGGCGGTGCAAGTTGGTGTCACCAAGCCACGTGGATCTGGGGCAGCTATGTCATCTGCTGCCCCAAGTAGGTGGGGAGGCTGCAGGGGCAACTGCAGCTCCATCCACCCCAGCTCTGAGTCTCCCAGCCAGGACAGGGTCGGCCCAGGTCCTTCAAACGGGCGTTCCCCCTGCCAACATCACACTTCTACCAATGCCTTTACCAAGGCCGATGGTCATTGTGCATTTGCACACTCCTACCAGGTCCACCGGTGCTTATGCCCCTATTGACCTGAGCGGCGTAAGCCACTCAGGCTCCGCTCTACCTTTGAAAAAGAGGAAGAAGGGTGCTCTGGCACAACAGGCTGAGACCCCAGACACGGCTACACACTCCGGCACGTCAAGGAAGCCTAGCTTTAATGACGCGGAAGAACAAGTTACTTTCTTACCTGGTAACGTTCTTTCGATGGGATGGTCCGACAACGTATTCCATATCTATGACAGGTAATGTCCACAGCTGTGCTGCTTCGGAAAATCTTTGGCGTCTGCGTCCTGCGTCGATGACGTCGATGCGCCGTCCCAGAGCACTTCCTCCGACGGCCGACGTCACCCGATGTGATAAGTAGGATGCACAACGCCCATAGCCTCAGTTATAGATTTTTCCCAGAACATCTGCCACCAGTTTTCTGCCAGTCAGACACACAAGGCCTTGCGGAACACAAGCTGCAATCGCAAAAGAAATTCTGCAGCGGGGAAGGCAGGGAGGGAACGATATGGAATACGTTGTCGGACCATCCCATCGAAAGAACGTTACCAGGTAAGAAAGTAACTTGTTCTTCGAGGGGATTGGGTCCTCCGACGTATTCCATATCTATGACAGACTCCCAAAGCAGTACCAAGCAAGGAGGTGGGAAAGAATTTAGAATACAAATTTAGCATGCCCAATCAAATTGCGGAATACAGAACTGCCTTGCCAAAGGCCAGATCTTGCCCTCTAATGGAATCGAGGGAATAGTGATGTACAAAAGTATGCATAGAAGCCCAGGTGGCTGCATCACAGATGTGACCAATAGGAACTCCCCTCTGCAGGGCAGTAGACGCAACAACTCCTCTGGTAGAATGGGCCCGCAAGCCAGCCTGAGGGTCCTTACCCGCCAAGCGGTAACACTCGGAGATAGCTAAAATAATCCAACGAGACAAAGTCTGTTACGCCACAGCTTGTCCCAAATGCTTCCCAGCGTAACCAATGAAAAGTTGATCGTCCAATCTGACCCGGGACATGCGCGAAATATAAAAACTCAACGCTCTCCGAGGATCAAGCCTATGGAGCCTCTCCTCTTCCTTACCAGGATGTGGAGGAGGATAGAACGCCAGAAGAACCACCGTCTGGGTCAAATGAAAATCCAAAACCACGTTCGGAAGAAAAGAAGGACGAACACTAAGGACAACCCTGTCCTTGTGAAACACAGTGAAGGGTGGCTTAACTGAAAGTGCCTGTAACTAACTCACTCTGCGAGCGGAAGTAACCGCAACCAAAAACACAGTTTTCAGAGTCAACAGCCTCAAAGGGCAAGAATGTAAAGGCTCAAACGGAGCACCCATAAGAAACTTAAGAACAAGGTTCAAATCCCAACCTGGCACCAAAAAAGGGGACATTAGTGAGCCCTCTCACAAACTGCGAAATTAAAGGAATCTTAAAATAGGAACACTCTTCAGACGAGCGCTTAAATATGGACAGCGCCGCCAGGTAACCTTTAATGGTCCCCACTTGCAAGCCCCTGTGGGCCAAAGAAAACAAAAAAGACAAAACCATGGAAATGTCGCATTCAAAAGGATCCACGTTCTGAACTCTGCACCAGTCGCAGAACTTTCTCCAACGGCAACGGTACAGAGACTTTGTTGCCGGCAGCCTGGCCGAGAGCAACACCTCCAGCACATCTTCAGGGAGGTCCCAATCCTTATACCTCAACCTTTCAGAAGCCAAGCGTGAAGATTGAGGGATCTGACCTCTGGATGGAGAACCGGACCCCCCCCTCCCGTGAGAGCAGATCGTCTCGGTAGGGAAGACGACGTGGAGGGCAGATGGACAAGTCGAGAAGGTCCGGGTACCACGTCCTCCGGGCCCACGCTGGAGCAATGAGGATCATCCGGGAACCGAACCTCCGTAACCTCCGCAACACTTGCGGGATGACGGGGACTGGAGGAAACGCGTAAAGCAGTGGGAATGACCACTCCACCACGAACGCGTCTCCTAAGGCTCCTTTTGGAGGAAATTCCCGCAAGCAAAACCTTTTGCACTTCCGGTTGACACTGGAGACGAAGAGAACCACTTGAGGGGTCCCCCAAAGGGCGAAGATCTCCAGGAGAATCTCCTGAGCCAGCTCCCACTCGTGAGAGATCGTGCTCTGCCTGCTCAGAGCGTCCGCCGTCTCGTTGTCGTCTCTGACCAGATGAACTGCAGAGATCGAAACTTCCTGCTGGATGGCCCAGAACTCGAGCTGCATCGCCTCCCTGCACAGCGGAAGTGACCCTGCCCCCCCTTTTTGTTGAGGTAGTGCATGGCCACTGTGTTGTCCGTCGGAATCAGGACACTCTTCCCGCGCACAGTCGGCAGAAAAGCCTTCAGGGCTAGCCTGACGGCCCTCAGCTCCAACAGATTGATATGGAGTCTGGACTCCGACGGAGACCAACGAACGCTGACTGTCAGCTCGTTGGCATGAGCTCCCCATCGCATGAGGGATGCATCCGTCACGATCATCGCCTCCAGCCAGGACAGCCAAAATGGGGCCCCCTTCATCAGATTGCCCTCGACGGCCCACCACAGAAGGTCCCGGGCTACCGAGGGCGGCACCTGAACAGGGTCCGACAGCCTTCCGAAGGACTGAGACCACTGGAGCTTGAGTGCCCACTGCAAAGATCTCATCCGCAGACGAGCCTCTGGCACCAGAAGAATGCAGGATGCCATGAGGCCGAGCAGTCTCAAGAACTCGGACGCTGGGAGATTCTGGGCAAACTGAAACTTGTGCACCATCTGCTGAATGTGAAGAGCCCTCACCTAAGGAGGAAAACACTGCCCCAGGGACATGTCGAGCACTGCTCCGATGTACTGGAGCCGCTGCGTTGGTGTCAAATGGGACTTCTTTAAATTGAGGGAGAAGCTAAGCCTGTGAAGGGAGTGGCAGGTGACGGACAGATGATCCAGGACTTGCTCGGGAGAGCTCCCCCTGATCAACCCATCGTCCAGTTAGGGGTAGACGTGAATCCCCACTTTCCTGAGATGCGCTGCCACCACCACCATGCGCTTGGTGAAAACCCTTGGGGCAGAGGTCAATCCGAACGGCAGGACCCGAAACTGAAAGTGCGAGTCGCCAACCGCGAACCTCAGGTACTACTTGTGCTTGGGATGGATCGGCACATGGAAGTAAGCATCCTTGAGGTCGAGAGACACCAACCAGTCCTGAAGTTGAAGGGTCTGGAGGACTTGAGAAAGAGTCACCATCTTGAACTTGTCCTTCCTGAGGAGTTTGTTCAAACCGCGCAAGTCCATGATGGGTTTCAATCCCCCGTCTTTCTTTGAAATAAAAAAGTAAGGGGAATACCATCCCTTGTACCTCTCCGCTACAGACACCAGTTCTATGGCGCCTTTCTCCAGCAGGGCTTGAACTTCCTGCACAAGGAGCGGATCCGGACTCTTCAAAGAGAGGTTCCCTGGTGGATTGTCGTGAGGCCTCTGCCGAAAAGGAAGACAGTAGCCGTGGGTTATGATCTCCAGAACCCACACATCCGAAGTAATGGCTTGCCATTCTACAAGATGCTGCTCCAGCCTTCCCCCAACCGGCGAACCATGGGACCTGGCCTCATGACTGAGTGGTAGCGGCTGCGGCGTTGCCTGAGGGCTAAGAGGCAACTGCCCGAGCGGCCTTGGCACCTCGAGTAACTCTGTTTCCACCTCTGGCACTCTTACGATGGCCTCTTTGACTGCTAGCTCCTCTCGCTTTACTGAAGGACGAGTAATAGCGAAAGGAACCTCCCCTCCATTGCTGTCCCCTAGGACGAAAAGGCGGAGGTTGGCGAACTGCAGCACCCAACGATTTTGCTGCAGCTTTGGAGGTCTGCAACCTCTCAAGGCTCTCGTCAGCCTTGCTGCCAAAAAGGTGTTCACCGTCAAAAGGCATGTTGAGGAGCCGGGACTGCACATCAGGAGCGAACCCAGACTTCCGCAACCACGCAAACCTGCGCATTACGGTGCTCGCCGCCATGGCCTGGCTGACACAATCCGCCAAGTCCAAACCCGACTGAACGGCCTCACACATAGCATCCTTGCTCTCCTGAACAATAGCAAGGAAACCATCCCGTTCGTCCCCTTCGGGAATATGATCAGCCGCTAATGCAACACAGTTCCACAGAGTGTGTGTGAAACGAGAAAAGGCACATATGGAGTTGGCCGCCTGAAGCGCCATACCCCCCGAAGAAAACACTTTCTTCACCCAGCCGTCAAAACGTTTGTCGTCCCTATCCGGAGGGATGGTAGGATACAACGCCTGCTTTGCCGGGGCCGTAGCCGCCTGCACCACCAAACTCTCCGGGGTGGGGTGCCTAGACAAGTAGTAGGGGTCGCTACTGGCTGGACGGTATTTTGGCGACAAAGACTTGCCCACTGCCGGCAGACTCTCCGGAGCCGTCCAAGCCCCCGCCACCCTTCTCTGCAGAGCCATATGAAAAGGCAAAACTGGGTCAGTGGGTGGACCGAGATCAAGGATGTCCGCGAGATCATCCTGAACGAACTCCCCTGGGGGAGCTGACCAACCCAAGTACTTGGTAACCCGAGACATAAGGCGCCGATATGACGAATCGGCATGAGTGCAAGGCTCCGGCCGACAAAACTCCACCTCCGGAGAGGTGTCCAGTCCACTGGCATCATGCAGTGACTGCCTCAGGTCATCAAACTGACTATGGCCCGAGATAAGTTCATCCGGAACCGTAACCGGAACCAGGCCGCCATCAGAGCCTTCATCACCCTCTGAAATGTACTCCAGGCGGGGAGAGGAAGACCTCTGCGGACCAAAGCAATGCCGGACCTTAGCCATAGCCTTTTTAGGGGCAAACCCCGTGCCACAGGGGCCCCCCCCCGACACCATCGCCTCGAAAGGCGTTGAGGGCGCCGAACGAGTCGGCGTCGACAGAAAAGGCGTTGAGGGCGCCGAACGAGTCGGTGCCGGCGTCGACAGAAAAGGCGTCGACGTCAGCTGCAACGCCTCCAGAATCTGCGGCGTCGACACAGTCCTCGAAGCCGGAGCTCCGAGCGTGTCTCTCGACAACCTGGGCGCCGACGGCATCGACGACCCCCTCGAAGACGGAACCTCGAGAGAAATCGTCGACGACCTCGACGCCACAGGCGTCGCCGTCTTCTTCGAAGACGGCACAGGATCACGCAGTCTCGAGCGTGTCGAGGGCCGGGACCTGGAACGGGCATGGCGAGAACGGCTACCCTTGTCCGAGCGGGACCTCTCCCGCGAGCCGTGCCGACCACCCGAGCCCGAAGGCGTACGGGCGGTGTCTCTCTACCGGTGCCAACCGGCCCCACTCGGAGGCGCGCACAGACCGGTGCCCTGCGATTCAAGAATCGCTAGCATCTTCTTCCCGAAGGAAGCCCATTCCTCCGGTGTCGCTTGCATGGAGGGATAAGCGACCCGCCGACGGGGGGGTGCGGGGGGGGGGGGGGGGGGAGTCCTCGGAAGAGGACGGGGAAGGCGACCTATGCTGGCGCTTGGTGGAATGCCTAGAAGAGGCGGAGGAGTGGCGAGACCGACTCCTGGAAGGAGACCCACCGGTCTTCCTACGACGACGCGGAGACTCACCCCTCGAGTCATCGGTCGAAAGCCCCGCAGACCTCGACTTCCGGGGCTTAGACACCAGGCCTACCGACAGCTTCTTCTTGCGTTCCCGCAAAGCCTTCGCAGTGAGCGACTGGCAGTCGACACAGTCGTCCATATCGTGGGCCTCCCCGAGGCACCAAAGGCAGGTGTCGTGCGAGTCCGTGACCGACATCTTGGACCCACAGTCCCCGCAGTTCTTGAAGCCCGGACGCGGGGTCAAAGATGAGAAAGACATTGCCACAAACAGGTCTTCACAACCAACCAAACAGGTTCAATGAACCGAGAATAGAAAACAGCAACTCCAACGAGTCGAGGCGTACCGAGATTCACGAAGCAAACATGTTCGCGGAAAAAACGGAACTGAGGCTATGGGCGTCGTGCGTCCTACTTATCACATCGGGTGACGTCAGCCGTCGGACGAGGAGGTCCTCGGGGACGGCGCATCGACGTAGGACGCAGACGCCAAAGATTTTCCAAAGCAGCACAGCTGTGGACATTACCTGTCATAGATATGGAATATGTCGGAGGACCCAATCCCCTCGAACTTGATGCACTTGTGACCTATGTGTCGGCACATAGCCACGAAATGTTGGTGACTGCAGGGTGCAAGACCACACCTGGTCAACGTAGGGAACACTGTCAGACCATCGCGGACCGCATAAGTGCCCTTGGATTTGTGAGGCGCACAGCTGATAGCTACAAGCGGTGGAATGACCTGAAACGCAGAGCAAAGAACAAGCTGGCCTCAAATCATGCTGCTACTCTGGTGACTGGCGGTGGGTCTCCACAAGAGGACAACAAACACACTGAACATGAGTCTGTTGCTGGGACCTTCGTCACAGAGGAACAGATCCAAGGTGTGGGAGAAGTACCTGATTACGAGGCATTGTCCGGTGAGTGCCCATGCCTTTGTGTGTAATCCATGTGTATGTTTGGGTGACGGGTTCTGATTGAGTGCCAGGTGAGGGTGTGTACGCCTGAGTGTTATGGGTCACCCATTTGCTTCCTCCCATACATTCACGTGCCTTGGATTTGGATACGACTGTATCCCTTCTGCCCACCGTTGCCAATTACGCCTAGATTAGTGCACTTTACCTTGAACTGTCATCTTGCAACTACATTGGTCAGATTATTAAAGTGTTCATTCAGGCTGATTGTTTCCACTCTCCCATTTTTAGTACACATTATTCTGCCCTATTGCAACATATGTGATATGCTTCAGTCATTGTTTACAGCCCACACTGGGCCACTATTTTTACCTGGTTATGTTAATGATTACACTATTCAGGCCGATGGAGTATTGGGCTGCAGATATTTTTCATTACGGCCCGTTTGCATGTGGAAGATGACAGGTGTTTCCCGTAATGTTAAAGTGACCAACCATTGATCAGCCCACAATGACTGTGTTATTGGACACTGGATGTGTTTCAATGTGTGGCACATGCATATTTTGCAACAATATTCAGCATCAATCTTCGCATCATGTCGATGTGACATGGATGTGTGACAGTACTCACTGACTGACATATTGCTGTAGTTTTGTAATTTACTGTGGCTATGCTACATGACATCTGTGTGGTGGCATGTGTCATGTATGTGTATTGGACATGCCACTCACAGCCCGATGTGTGTTGCCAGTGCTACCCAACATGCTGCAAATGTGTTGCATATCCATCTTGCTCTCCCCAGTGTCTGCCTTTCTGACTCCACTTCCAACTCTTTGACAGTGCATGCATGGCAGGGTTATAGTGTTGTGGGACATGTGTAATTCATGTACTGGATCTCTGGCTTGTCACGGCCTATGTGTGTGCTATGGTGCTCATGCCTGTTTCCATTTGTTGTCTTTCATGTTTTTGCAGGTGATGACGCACTTGGTGCTGTTGAGGTTGAGGAGATGGTGCAGACCCAGGAGGAATCTCAGGCACGACCGGGCACCAGTGGGGGACATGCTGGGTGAAAACCCAATGTTACTGCAGACCATACTGTCCAGGGGTGCCTCTGGGCGCACCTCGCCAGACCTCTATTCAGGTGCTGAGTCGGATGATGAGACTTATGTGCAGTCGCAGGTAAGTGTTTCTGGCAGGGATTCTGGCGCAAATCCATATCAATAGAGTCCCAGGGCCACAGGGAAGCCCCGAGGGTAGAACTCCATAACCTCAGGCAGAGTCTGCTTGAACTTGAGGCTTCCCGAAATGTTAGGGCAGAACAGCAGCTGGAGCAGCTCACACGTTCGCTCTCAGCTGAGCTGCATACAACACGTGAGGAGATCCGGGCATCACGCAAGGCCATGCGTGCAGAAATGCAGGCAGCCCGTGATGTGCTGCATGGGGATCTCTGCACTTTAATCCTCCAGAATCAGACCTTCCAGACCCGCATGCTTGCTGCCATGGAGGACCATACCAGGGCTTTGCGTGGGCTGCCTCCCATAGTGCCACCGCCTCCTGATGCAGCAGCAGCAGAGGATGAGCAGAGCGACAGCAGTTCTCCCACAATGGCATAGCTGTGCAGGCCATGAGCCCAAGGAGGTATTTTTTTTCGCAACATCCACGCAGGTGGGTGTTGGTGTGCACCCTGTCCTCGAACCTCCTGGGTGGCCTCCCCCAAGTCCCCCCCTCGCACCCATATGGCCATTTCTGATTTTTTTATTTTTACAGTTTGTTGCCCGTGGGCATCCACTGTATTCCGGCTGGGCACATGCAGGCTTGTCCTGAGTTTGGGTTAGATGCTTGGGTTCGTGAGACACACACCCCTCCTGCTTCCCGTTTCCATGGGCTTGCAAAGGGTGTGACCAAGTGACAGTGCATTACACAGCGACGTTGGGCTCCCATGAGCTGTGTGGGCAGTCTGTAGTCAATACTGTGTAGACATCCCGAGTGGATATTGTTGTTGTATTGTACACTGTATGGTGTATTGATATGTGCTTGTGCATCCATGTCTTCCTCCTAATCTGCAGGTTCCTTCCTCATGTCTTCACAAGGACGTCTACTTTGCAGATGCAGTTCATGTTGTATGCAGTACACAGACATTTGCGTGGCAGCAACACTCTACAGTTGTAAGGGGTCGATGTGCTGGCGTATTCAGGTTGTAAGACTACCACTACTCGAACTTAGTACTGTCATGTTTTTGCATTTTTCCATGGTGTGTTGCAGCATTGTGTTGGTGGCAAGTATTTGGTAATGTGTGCTGTTAGTTATACATTACTGGGAGCATATTGTGTGTGGGCAGTTTCCATTAGGGACAGTGTACTTTGTGACACTTGTGTCAGGTCTTGTGCATTGCTTTGTTTGCTTTCACATTGCATGACATGCCATGGTGTGTTTGGTGGTGGAGCTGGGGAGGGGTTGGGTGACATGGCGCTGTTCTCATGTTGTATTTAGCAAGGGGGTAATGAATTTCGCAGCATAGATGTATGTCTTTTGATGACACAGCATTGGTGGTGTTTGGGTAGGTAGAGATGCACACAATGTAACACTTCCAGGTGACCAATCTCAGGATGGCATAGTTGTGACAGTTGAGTGTCCCTTATGTCATCATCATTGATCGTCTGCTGGTATGTGCCAGGGCTGTGTGCACTCCACAGGGATGTGATTTTAGGTGAAGTAATTAGCCACCAGCTGCGTACGGGCTGCCTCACCACATGCCCTTTCCCCTCCCATGCGCAGCGGGCGTGCATGTGGTTGGGGATGTGGGGGCACCACCATGTCCACCGGCAGGCCCCGGTGTGTTGCAATGTTGTGCAGGACACATGCTGCCACTATGATACTGCACACTACTGGGGGAGCGTATAACAGCTGCCCACCAGAACGGTCAAGGGAGCAAAAGCGTGACTTGAGCACTCCGAATGTGTGCTCCACTATGCCCTGGGTTGCAATATGGGCTGTGTTGTATCTTACCTTGGGTGGCGTGGTGGGGTTCTGAATTGGCGTCATGTGGGTGCTCAGAGGGTAGGCATTGTCCCCTGGGGAGGTGGTGATGGTTATCATTAGTGGGGTTGTGACATTACTCAGTATCTGACATGCATGCATGTGCAGTGGCATTTATACTCACCAAGCAGCCATGTATCGCCATGCCGCCCAGCTTCTAGGTCACGGTTTAGGGTTGACATTCTGTAAATGAAACTGTCGTGGGTGGACCCTGGATAGTTGGCATATACTGAGGTGATGATTCCCTTGGCATCACATACTACCTGCACGTTGATGGAATGCCATTGCTTGCGGTTTCTATAGATGTGCTCAGATGCCCTGGGGGGACGTAGAGCCACATGGGTGCATTCAATGGCACCTAGCACTTTGAGGAATTGTGCCACCCCATAGAAATCCTGGACGGCAGCCTGCCTTTCGGCGGGTGTTCTGGGCAGGTATATGTGCCTGTGGACTGATGGGCGTGCAGTCATGATGGCCAACACCTGGTGTAGGCAGCTGACTGCGTGGCCTGCGACACCCCCCCACTATAGCACTTGTCCGCTGAAATGATCCAGTGGCCAAGAAGTGCAGTACATTGAGGACCTTCTACAGGGGGCTAAGTGCTTAGGAGCACAGGGTGGGTGATGTGAGGTCATCCTCCCACTCACTCACCAGGTCGAGTATTATGTGAGGTGGAAACCTGTACCTCCCATACACCTGGTCATCAGGCATCCCAAAAAGGCTGGTTCTGGGTGTAAAAATTCTGGGCCCGACTATACTCCTCCTCCTCCTGCGGTATCCCACGACCACTGCTGCTAGGAATGGTATATTCATCTTGGCGTCTGCGCTTGTTTGTTGTTTGCGCGCACTTTTATGCTGCGCAGGTCCACGTACGCCTGCTTCCTGCTGGCGTACGTTTTTCCGGATTAGTGCGTCTTTTTTGGCGCACGCATTAGCCCCGTTCGATTCCATGAATACGTGTTGTAGACGCGCGTGTGGGCGTTCCGCGCATTTGCCTCCTGTACTTCCCCCGTGATGCCCACATTTTCACGCGTTGTTCCCCATTCCGCGTGTTACGCCCCCTGTTACGCCTACTTTTGTTGTGCGCGCTGCCCTATGTGCGCTTTCGCCCTGCGTTTAGCGCACGCTGTTTGGGACGTGTGCACCAGCATGCACCACGCAGAATTTTAGCGCACATCCAGGGATTTACACGCACACGTACTTCCATGAATCGCTGTGCGCGTGTTTCACTGCGATTTTCGCACTTGCAATGCGATTCGCACGCTTGCGCCAAAAATGTCAGCGCACATTAATTCCATGAATCGGCCTGTAAATGTGAGCTACCATTAGACCCTCAGGTGTGGCTATTTGAGTTATTCAAAACAAATCTATCGAGGATGGTTGCTGAACCTAACATCGATTATGGAAAGAAAACTTATTGTCACAAACTGGGGTAGGAAATATGTACCTACGGTTGAGTCTTAGCCCAAGGATTAGATTTATTGTTTGGTACAATTCGAGACACAGACCACCCTTCTTACAGCAGCAAGCAGACGAAAAGACACGTGGGCCTTTCTTCTAATAGAATACTTGGCAAAGGAGCAGGAAGGGCAATGAGATGCAAATCCTTCAGAATTATGAGGCAGAGTAAAAGCACATGTAGGGTACTGAAAGTGATGGATTGTATTAAACTGATCCACTCACCTGAGTGTTAAACGTAATGTCAGAAGCTGCCAACAAATAATGTGGCCTATGCTTGATAAACTGCGGCTGTATGTCGGAAATAAAATGAATGAAAAATCCTTGAATTGCATGCAAAAGAATGACAATTTTGTTATTAATTACTTTTTCTGTAAATGTAAAATTATATAAAAAATGTTTTGTTTATATACTGGTAGTTATACCTTAACTACTCTACGGTTACCAAAATAACCCCAGAATACTGTTGGCTGACTTTCAAAAGGGTTCAGCAAATAATCGCTAGGATAGTCCTGGCAGGGAAAAGCCCTTTGATTGCCACAAGCACACTATGTAGACCATATGAGAAAGGCAGACTAGCTTGTCCTGACATGTACACATACTACAATGTCACCGACGTCCTTTTGCATTACCATCTTCTCGACAAGCCTTACCATGTGGCATTGGTAAACCTCAACGCAAAGAGACCGGTGTGGCACTCAATATGGAAAACGCTGCTTAGGTTGGTCGAATAAAAGAGTACCGATTATGTACTCATAGAATGCCTCAATATTTAGAGTAAAGAGGCTACTATATAACATTTGTGAAGATGCTACAAGGGTTATTTGGCCGATTTGTTTGAACGAGGTTTGTTTTAACACTTTTTATTATCTTCGGCAGAAAGGAGAGGTTAATGGGCTAACCATACTATATTATAGATTACAAATACTGAATAAACATTTTCTGCATTTGTTTTCCAAAAGGCATCCTCGTTATTAAGAGTGCATTATAGCAAACTCAACTACTCATTTGGTTTCGAGGACCTAAGCAAAGTTATTATCCATGCTACCATATGCAGAATTAACATCCCGTGATGGGTGGCTCGATTTGCTAGGGGTACGTTGAGTGATGAAAACTAAGACAGCTGCTCGCAGATCGAGTTGGTTTCCCTTAATTGCAGATACAAGCTGGTACACTGCAAATTCTTACAAGAAGCTTACTTCACCCCACATAAGTTATTCTCCTACTAACCAACAGTTAAGGATGAATATACAAGATGTGGCATTGACGAAGCTGATTTGAGACACCTAGCTTGGTAGTGTCTCAAAGCATATGAATTCTGGGTAACTGTCAGTGACACCATTATTGACATAATTCAAAATAGCACACCACTGGTTCCTCAATAGCTGTTGGGATGGTTTAATATAAATTCTTGAGTGAATATAGGGGTTCTCACACTTATTTCTTTTGCGGCAATGCTATGAATTGGGGCAAGCGATCAGCTCCCACCATGCATGGGTTTAAAGACCTGAGATATTGCAATGCTCAAGAAGGTACACATGCACTGATTAGCCGAGCATGCAGACCCAAAGATATATGGAAAGACAAGTCCATATCGGTGCAGGGCCGATGATGCAGAAAACAGGACTGAATGAGCATGATAAATCAAGATTAGAAAGATTTTCCAAATAGCAACCTGGATCATGCTAAAATAAGATTACCAGTAGGATAAAATTGACTTTAACCAGCCTATCAGTTTTGAGTCAACAATGATTGATAGATGTAGTCACATAGGATGGCCAATGAGAGGAGTTGTAAATGAACTGCTATAAGTACCATTCCTTTTTTGATTGTTGTACGTTGGTTTAAAAAAAAAACTTTTTTACAAATGAAGTGCAAAAAAAAAATAATGGGTGGGCTCGGAGTAAGACTGCAGAGGAATTAAATAGGTGTACCAGAGCGAGTGAAGAGAAAACAGACGTTTTTGCATGACCTCCCCATTGTGCAGATAATGGCCCAACAGTACCAATCAGCTGCAGAGTGGGAAAATGACAGGACTGAGCCATTTCCCAGCCAAATGGGGGGAAGCAATTAGCTGAGAGCTGAGTGAACACCTACTTAATATTGTTATGCGTAGTAGAGATAGAGATGAGTGATCATTTTGACACAAAAAGAAGGTGAACCACAAGTAGCTTCTACATTTTATTGCCTCTTCATTTAAAGGGGGAAACCAAGGGTTTGGTATACAATTTTGGCAAACAGACTAATGGGTGTATTGCATCCCTTGTTTATCCGATAATTCTGGCTTCATGCCAGGAAGATTTGCAGAAGTTAATCTAAGGAGGCTATTTGCTGACTTGGCACATCGAGTGGACTCCAAGGCAAACCATTGGTTTTATCGGGGAACTCGCACACAAAGCCTTTGACACTGGAACAAACATTTACTTGGCTCTACTGAACACGATGGGCTTTGGACCAGTTTTATTTTAAATTGCGCACACCTGCCATAAACAGCCCTACTAGTACGAGTCAAGGCCAAAGGTCATAACTTAAGGTGTTTTTCCTTGTGTCTCAGTACGTGGCCCTGTTCTATTTCACCACTTTGTTTTGCTCTGGTGGTCGAATAAATGGTGGAATGGATCAGTGAAGGTGGGTCACTGTTGGTCCATGTGCGCAGTGTCATGTCCCACTGGTTTGGGGGCTTGTCAAATACCAATACCACCCATGTTCTCAAACAAATGGTGAATACCCGTGGCTGCATAAAAACGGCCTGGTGAAATTAGGAGACAACACTGGAGTCCCGCAGTGTCTCGGATTCAGCGATGAAAAAAACCTCTAGTGAAGTGGACCCTCTTATGACCTTGCAAGCTCCTCTGAACCATTCCGAGAGAATCGGGCAGGCAACAAGGGCCTTTCTAGTGCAGGTGAGGGCAAAGCAGGAGCTGGGAGGAACGGGGAGATGAATCTTACCACCAGCGACAAAACTATAGGAACAAAAATACAAAGACGTGTCTGAGAGGCAAAAATGCAAAAGAGGAACAAGAAACAAATACCTCAATAGGCCAAAGCAGACTCCGGAATAGTTGACGCTGCCAAGAACTGTCACTCAACTTCCCAATTTTACACATACACCTCTTGTCCATTCTTCCACCACCCTGGAATGTTATCTTCTATCCATTCTATGCTCCTCTATGTTTCATTTGGCGCAGTTTCCCGTTTGTCACTAGCCATTTAGTCTATATTTTCCATACATTTGACTCCTCCCTTTATGTTCAGCACTCTCAAGCTTGACAAGAAGATCTGGTGTGTTGGGGTAGTTCATAAAGGTCCCAATAAGAAAGAGTGGTTCACGTTGTGCGTGCCGCATTGGTGACTGGGGGAATGGCAATATTGACACAATGTTGCAATTTCACATGTGTTTAGTATAGTTCATAGGAATGGGAGATGTGTTACTTTTAGTGTTAATTTGTTTTAAATCGATACATTTTAAAAGTTGCAAGCACGCAGCAAGATAAATGTCAAAACCGCAGAATATAAATGCAATATAAGTATGGTCTGCCACGAAGCGCCTAGAAACTGGGCAACGAGGAGCTTCATAATGCGCATGCGAGAAAGGAGATTTGTCATGAAGAAAACCATTACGAAGAGGATGCACTAATTTTAAACATGCATGCACCGACAGAGTAATAAACCTGGGTGAATAGACACCTAAGGGCAGAGTTGACCAAAACCATATGGGTTTTGATTATTTTCTCAGGTTGTGTCTGGAGGCCATGCATGTTGAATTGGTAGTCGTTTAGATTAGAGTGAAACAAGTACTCCAGCAAGTCTGGTCTGGTGAGATAGTTATCGCCAGTTCAAAAGGAATTTGTTTATTCTCCCCCTCCTCCTATTGTTTGAAGTGTTCTTGCAAACCATGTCCATCATATCCGGAGTTAGAAGGTCCCAGGCCAGCTGGAACTTGTAATGAATTATGTTGGTTTATAAATGTGTAACTATGTGACGATATCATGAGCTAAAAGGGAAGACTCCAGGAAAGGGTTGTGCTCCGAATATGAGCGAAGGACAGCTAAATAAATGTGACCAATGAGAACGTGGAAATTACAGAAGATTGGATTTCTTTTCTATATGTTTGACCAATCGTGTGGGGGGGAATTTTAATAAAATATGTGAGAGTGCTTTAACGGTTGCAAAATGTATATAATGTGAAATGTTGTGTGGTCCAGGCAGACTCAGGGAAGTTTGATTCTACAGTGTCATCTAGCCCCTCTCGGGCCAGTTGTACAATAAACTTGCTTTATGGACAAACGTGCACTTGCTTCTTAAGTGGTGGGCCTACTTTGGGTTAAGGTGATCAGAGACCCATATGCACATTTGGTGTCGCTGGGTGAGCCCCAGGCCTTCCGAGATGTTGGGGGTTTTCTGACCGCACAACTCGGCTGCAGTACTTCTCTGCGGGGACCAGTCTTCTGTGCATGATAAAAGGAGCAGTCCACAGGCGCTATATTGGTTAGAGGATTGTCTGTTTCCCGGAGGCGTGATCCAGCTCTGCAGGGTGAATTGAAGGACCACTACTTCGGAGTGGTTCGGGGTTCATTTGCACAAAAGTGCATCTGTGGTGGGTAAAGCAAGGGGGTAATGTTTTGAAGGAGTGAATGAACATGTGGTATTTTCTACATATATTTTTTACCTAGTTTGTTATTCAGGAGGTGTGAGGTGGTATCCCCACTAGCCTGTCCATTGTGAGTGTTGTCCTGATAACCTTCAGTTTGCTTGTCTGGTTGGCTGTAGCCCTCATCTAGGGTTGAGGTGGCACCTTATAGTAAGTCCACCCGTAGATACCATTCTGAATAAAACCCTTGGCACCCTTCACTTTGTATTGACTGTGCGGACAGAGCCCTCGCCTGGCTTTTCTTTGTTAGTCGAAGTAGTGCAGGGAATCTTCCTGTAGTCAGGGAAAGACGGTACTGTAGTTCATAAAACCGTACTAGTGATGGAGAGCGAGAGCAGCAGTGCTGTAGTGGAAAACACTGTGCTCCTTCCATGCTCGAGTGAAGGAGATATCTGAGATATTGGCCGGTGTGTGTATATTTGGATAAAGATGCTATATTTTGTGTAAAAATGAGAAGTGCAATCAAAGTGAATAGCTAAGCGAGGCTTGTGGTGAAAGTGAGCAAGGTGAGTGTGTGGGGAAAGATTAAGAAATCGTGAAGGGGAATAAAGGGGTTCCTTGGGTTGAAATGTAGTACCGTGGGTTCGGCCCCAGTGTTTTCAGTCATATATTTTGAAGTAATATTGTTGAAGGTTGGACTAGGTTTGGAGTATAGAGTGTCAATTGAATCATTTGTGTCAGGGACTTCTAGATTTAATGTAAAGATATTAAAGTACCATCAAGAATGGCTATGGGACGGCTGAGGGGGGAGGGAAGGGGACTCACGTCTTGGAATGGGATTGGGTGATCCCGCGTTGGAACAGTTTGGGCACAATGCATGGGGCGACTCTCGAGGTTCAGATTCGAGGGGGGCTGAGGCCAGTTGTCCCACATTGTCAGAGGGAAGGGGGGATAGGGGGCGGGGAGGGTGGGGGAAGACCAGTGCTACAGTAGCTATTAGGAGGGCTTCGTAGCTCGACCAGAAAGGGAGATCCGGGGGGGGGGGGCTCTTTGGGAGGCTAACCAGCCTGAGCGCGAGAATTGGCTCTTTACTGTTGAGGTATCATGCCTAGTCAATGGGTATTGAGGATCTTCTCCCTTAACGTGAATGGCCTTAATTCCCCAATCAAACGCAAGAAAATAGAGTGCGACATTAGGCGCAAATGACCAGACATCATCACGCTCCAAGAGACCCACATCCGCACAGCGGATCGGGGTAGGATCAGGTTTTGGGGATACTAGATTACTACAATCTACTCAACCCGAAAAGAGAGCGTCGGTCCTGCTGGCCCTTAGAGACGGGCTGGATCTACATGTAGCCGCGGAAATGGTAGATGATCAAGGGAGGTTTTCGGCGGTATCCCTTGTGGGGGAGGAGCAGCCACTCACTGTGGCAACGATATACGCCCAGAACGCAGCGCAAGATAGCTTCCTCCGAACCTCACTGGGGAAGCTTGAGAAGTTCGCCAAGTCCCCCATCATCCTTACGGGCGACTTCAACATTGCTTGGGATCCAGTGAATGATAGATCGGCGGGAGAGGTGGGATCTGTGGGGAGACCTTCGTATGACCTGAAGAAGAAATTCGGCGATTTGGCTCTGGTGGATGTGTGGCGAGAACTACAGGGGGACGCAGGGGGGGTATACCTTATATTCTCATGCCCACCGGTCCCATTCTAGAATAGACTATATATGGCTGTCAACCAATCTCCTGGGGAGGGCTTTGGATATCTCTATGGGTGTCATTACCTTGTCTGATCATGCCCCCCTAACTCTATCCCTGAAAACCATCGGTAGACCCTCGGGGCTGTGGAAATGGCGTTACCCTATTGCCCTATTTAAGGACGAAGTATTGGTGCACGAGTTGGAGGAGGAAATGGGGCGTTTTTTTGCTGAGAACCCCGCAGGGGACACCCCCTTCAGGTTAGGTGGGATGCTTTCAAGGCAACCATTAGAGGGGCCATAATAGCGATCAAGGCGAGAAGGGATAGGGAACTAAGAATAGAGCAGACACGTTTGGAAGAGGCTCTTAAGGGAATAATTGCTAAAATGGGGACGCATCAGACCCAGGCCACCAAAAGGGAGTACAGGGTGGTGCGGGCCCAGCTTGAACTAATTCAGTCACGAGCGGTGGAGCGGAGTTTATTGCATCTCAAGCAGAAATTCTATATCAAGGCCAATAAGGCAGATCGTCTCCTCTCGAGAATGCTAAGAAAGGAGCAGAAGGAGAAGACGATATTACGAATTAAGAGGGGGACGGCTCCACTAGCACCAACAACAAGGACATTTTAAGCAAATTTGCCCGTTTCTATTGCGCCCTGTATGCGTCTGACACTCCGGCGCAGTCGCTCCAATCCGGTTACTTGGACAGGGTTACTCTTCCCTGCATTCCGCAAGAAGAGAGGGAGGCATTGGAAGCAGCCATTACGGAAGACGAGGTCAGGGGTGCAATTAGAGCGCTACCTAATCTTAAATCCCCGGGTCCAGACGGTTACATCGCAGATTTTTACAAACACCATAGGGAAACTCTAGCCCCTATTCTAACCACGCTCTTCAGCCAGATAGGACAGGATAGGGCAATCTCAAGAACTATGGAGGAGGCGAAAGTAGTCCTTATACACAAAAAAAGGCAACGACCCAACAGAGTGCGCCTCCAATCGCCCTATAGCGCTAATTAATGTGGACTTAAAAATATACTCTAAGATCCTGGCTAAGAGATTAGATCACCTTGTCCCTGGCTTGATTCACCCGGACCAATCAGGTTTTGTAAGAGGAAGGCAGACCACCGATAATGTTAGGAGGTTGGCCCACTTAATAGAAAAGGCGCACAAGAGGGGAATCCCCGCTCTCCTGATGGCAATTGACGCAGAGAAGGTGTCTGATCGGGTGGAGTGGGGATTTCTCTTTGCTTCAATGCTTAAGATGGGTTTCAGGCCCAAGTTCATGGATAGGATCAGAGGCAACTACAAGAATCCGGCATAAAACTTAATGTATGATTTTGAATTTATGTCATATCTCTGTTTATTGTGTTGATGTTTTCATTTAAATACACTAAAACTGCAAATTTACCAGAGTACACCTTCATTTTTGTTGTTTTCTGCAATGACCCTTCGGGCACTGGTCTAAATCCTTCTCCATGATTTCATTACTTTATTTGTAAATCAATGACGATGAAATGAGTATTGGTCTATATGTGGATTTCTCTTTTTGATTGTAAAATAGCAGATTTGGATGGGCTAAAAGGTCTCCCAGGGTAGCGGCCAAGGTGATGAGCCCCCACGGAGCGGGGAGGGTTGGGTTTACCGGACTTTAGGGTGTACTTCAGGGCAGCCCAGCTGAAGGTTCTTCGGGACTGGCAAAAAGACAATCAGCGGAAGGTATGGAGGTCTGTGGATAGGGCGCTTCTGGGGGAGGATCTCGAAGGGGTCCTGTGGAAGCCAAAGCAGGACAGGCCACACTGATTGTACTGCAGGGAAATCCTGGCCTTGGTAGCCCGCACCTGGGATGAGGCGGTGCAGCAGGCCCATTTAACGACACACCCATCCCCCTAGACACCACTATTCTTTAATCTGCAGTTTACCCCAGATCTCGTTTTTATTGCTTTCCAAGACTGGGACCGGGGGGATGTAGAACGTTGCGGGATAGGTTTGGAGGAGGACAGCTAAAACAATTTGAGCAATGTAAGTCAGATTTTGGTGTGGGTGAACATGAAAGGTTCCGTTATTGCCACCTTGGGCACTGGCTTAATCATCCCACTGTTAAGAGCGTGGCGACCCGACAGTTGACCCCCCCCCCCTTTGAATCGTATCTCAGTAGGGAAACAGGGGACACGCACTTGATTTCAGCCCTATATAGGCATATGAAGGCAGGAGAGGACTCCCCATTTCGGTCATACATGAAAAATTGGGAGCTAGCTCCTGGGTCTGCAATCGAGGACAGCGAGTGGGCTTGGCTGTGGATGCAGATTCCTAGATTAACAAAATCCCTCCAAGTAAGGGAGATGTGGCTTAAGCTGCTCACCCAGTGGCACCTAACTCCCGCCAGACTTCATAGAATGTTCCCCGGAGCCTCCCCTCATTGTTGGAGGCAGTGCGGAGCAGTGGGCACATATATGGTGGGAGTGTCCGCAAATTGAGAGCTACAGGGCTGGGATTGGGCTCGCGATGAATCAAGTTCTGGGCTTGGCCCAAGGGAGTACAAGGGGCCTTGCGATACTCGGCCTGGGGGGTTCACTGGCCTCCATCAAATCTAAGGCGGGCCGCAAACTTTATGTAATCATGATGATGGCAGGGGCAATGGTACTAGCTCGCCGATGGAAAGCAAAGGATCCCCCGCAGGACCACAAATGGGTGGCAAAGCTGTGGAGCTTGCTGGCAATGGAGTGGCTCACGTTTTCTATTCAAGGGGAGCATTTAAGATTTAGAATGGACTGGGCTTCTTTACAGACTTATTTGATGGGTGGGCTGAGGCAGCGTTGGTGCCCACGAAGCAGGAGACTATTGGGGATCATTACTGATGAGCCTGGCGAAGCGGACTCGTAAAGGAGCATTCAGGTAGGGGCTAGCTCACCTTCAAGTATCCAAACAGGGGTAGCGGGGCACCTCCCCGGACGGGGTGGCGCTTTTTGAACTGGTTTTCGAGTTGGGAGAGGGGTGACTTGGGGGTTTCTGTTCTTTGTTGTTTCTGTTGTCTTTTTTTTCTTGAAATGCCAATAAAAACTACAGAGAGAAAAAAAAAAAAAGAATGGCCACGGGAAACTAAGGGGAAAATGTTAAATTCTTGGCCTACTGAGGGGACCTATAATAAGAGAATGTTGGAAAACCTGTATACTTTCTTAGCCACTATGCATAAGGGTTTGAAGTTGGAGAATAGTTTAAATATCAGAGTTATGGAGGATGAATGAGAAAGGTAGGAAGGCCGATAATGTTAAAGTCTCAGAGGAAGGGCCGAGAAAAGAGGGTGCAGGAATCCCTTCCGCACCGCCCACATATGGGTGCTATCCTTTATCGCCCGCAGAAGAGTATACAGACCCCGAGTTTTAACCTCCATTTTCTCCAGCGCCCACACTCCACTGTTTGCGAAATGGACACAGGTAACGCCTCAATCAGCTAAGATTCCTAAAAAATTGGATACTGAGGAAAGTGGAACGGTAACTCCTTCAATGGTTAGGGCTGCAGAAAGGTCGAGACCCCCTCCCCCGCTAGGCTAGCAGAGAGATTAAGGGTGGAGGAGTGAGACAGGCAACCAGAAGAGTTTATGAAGGGCTTCGAATGAGTGAAAAAGGGGAGACTGTGCCTTCTACCGCTAGGACAGGGATAGGCTGTGAATGGCATTGGAGACGCAGGAGCGGGAAAAATCTGAAGCATTGAGGCGAGCAGAGGCAGAGGTAGTACTGATACAATAGTTTAGGAGTGAAGAGCAGGAAGAAGTGAATAGGCAGGTAATGGATGTAGAATAATGAAGGTGGAGGCATGGACAAGTTCTTGTTAGAATGGTTAAGTCAGTGATCAAGTAGGTCAACGTGAACCTTGAGGACGGAAGTGTCTCTATGGGAACAGGATTTGAGCAAGGTGAGTGGGAACCAGCACCCCACGGTAGCGCTGAGCATGCTTCAGTGCCCATAGAAGTATCAGGGGACGTGGTAACAGGAGTAGGAGACGAAGATGAATGGGAATCAGATGTTGAGCAGGGAGAAGAGGGTGTAGCAGCCCCACCTCCCACTCCAGCAGTGAGAGAGTACACCATGTGGTCTTAGAATATGCTGCGATACTGGCATGGCCATAGTGAGTAGCAGGAGAGATATGCGGGAAACCCCAGTAAAGGTGTGGATGACTCAATTTCCGTTGCTCCAATTTTCGTTGCTCCAGATGGGTCAGGGAAGGTTGTATTATGTCAGTAGCCACCCATGGGCTGGAATAATTTAATAAAGGCACTCCCTTCGCTCACTGCAGAGGCAGGGAAGTGTATTTATGCATTAGAAAAGCACACTGCCTGTGTCATGTTGGCCATTGAGGACATGAAAAGTTTATTCACGGCTCTGATGGGGGAACAGTCAGATGAGCTTTGGAGAGAAGCAGGGTATACAGGAGTTCAGTTGGATAAAAACACCCACAATGGTGCAGCAATTTAATAATTACAGGGCATATGTATGGCTGGAAATTCAGGTACATATTGTGCATTTCTGCAAAAAGACAGTAGAAGGAAAATGAGAGCAGAGAACAGGCACAAAAGGCAGAGGCCAAGCTTGTTCAGAAAAAGCTAGCGAAAATCTGTTTGGAAGGAGCAGCGATTGCCATCTCCACAGAGGCACAGCAGGGACAATTGGGACAACAGGGATACAGTAAATCAGATATGAAACAAGGTTGGATGGATGGGTATGCTCCCGGTCCAAGGTAAATTAGAGGGTTTCCGAGGGATAGGGGAGGATGTTCACGAGGAAATGGGTCATTTGGTGGATTCAGAGGAATGGGGTATAAGTTTAGTTTTCATGACCAGTTCTCAACATCTTCCCTTCTCCACCTGTCCCATCCTTTATAGTGGTTGGTGCCCCTCCCATCTGTCACACTCCCTCCCTCTTTCTGTAAAAAAAAAAGAAAATAAATAGGTTCCACCTTTGAAAGTCTAAAAATAGAATGAAATAAAAATGTGTACAATAGATCCTTATGGATTCCATCTGCTTTATATTGATGTATAAACCAGGTGGACTCAAGAAACTGCGATTAGTAATTTATTCACAGTAATCCATATGTTTTTTTTCATGTTGCGTTATGTATAGAGATCTTTTCACTTCTGTCAAAGTGTGTGGTGTTGGTTTTATACATTAGTGATCCTAAAGAATATATGTGTTTTGTGTAATAATTGTGGCATTGATGCATTGGAATTTCTTGAACACAGATGTTCTGTGTTCTCTCATAAATATCGTTTTAACTTTGTGCCATCTGCCCTACTAATGGTTAGGTTGATGTGCTTTTTTGCTGTTTGTGTCCACCCGGCGTGTGCAGTATGTTATGTTATTGGGAATTTGTATAGCACCTTTCACCATTGGTATGATCTCAATGCATTGTGGGTGAAATGCCCTTGGGGACCGTAGTACAGGTCAGTGGAAAAATAGGGTGGCAAGTAGTGTGTGTGTGTGTTCGCCATATGTGTGCAGCTAGGCCAATGTTTTGTGATGGGTAGATGCATTATAATGCTATGAGTGGTGTGGAGGTTGTGTGAGACCAGTAGTATGTGTGCAGGTAAATTAAATTGTCTTGGGTAGCTGCATTCTAATGTAGGGGTTGTTGTTCGTATATGAAATTGTGTGTGCAGCTAGGCCGATTTCCTCATGGGGCATAGCTGGATACTAAACATTGTTGAGGAGTGCATGGTGGTGTATAATTAGGGTTTCCCGTTTAGGTTTTTTTTATTTTTTATTTTTACTTCCGGGCGTTTTTTCCAGTGTTTTCAAAACATTGCAGAATCTGTATTTTCCTGTGTGCCCAATAAAACATTTGCGAATAACTTTTTTCCAGTGTAAACACACAGATATTATTTTATTGTTTCATTGCCTGCATAAGTAGGGTAATAACATAATGGCTGCCACCCCCCTTTCTTAGAGCGGAAAACAGCCTGTGCATGCATTATTATAATGGAGAGAAAGCTAGACAGCCGGGGGTTAATAGCCACTGATTATCATGAGACGGCCAGCCAGCAGGAAGCTGAAACACTAAATGCCTACTGCAAAGCTATACATCTTTCTTTGTCAGCAAGTGGCTGGTTTGGAGGAAGCAGCATTAAATGCAATAAGGTGATATGATGGCTGGAAGGGCTCCAACAAACACAGCTTGTAAGGCGAACCCTGCAAAGGGCACATTTAAAGCCCCAGAATTAAAGTAATATAGATCGGAATATATTGCTGTGTTATAAGACTGCTGACTGGCAACATGGGACAGTTGCTGGAGGCCCCCTGAGGATTTACGCCCCTTTCATCTGAAAGTTGAAAAGCCCTCACGCCGTCCCTGCTTGCAAACCCCTTCCACCTTTCAAGAGGGTACAGGTGCCGATTTCCGAATCTCCGGATCTGTGGGCACGTTTACTAGGCGAGGGGAAACACACACACCCTGCTTCATACATTAGGAGCACCTATGCGGGATACAACTTTTCCTTAAGAGCCTACCAAATACTTAACCAACTTCTTGTGTATAATACGTGCTCATGACCTTGTGCACACATTCAGCTGTTTGCCGCTGCACATTTGGTTACAAGTGAGAGAAAGACTTACACTTTCTCCAGAGTGGCGCTGGAACTGAGGCAGTGCCTCCCAGTGTCTGTTCTTTCAAATTTGAAGTGTGGCAGAAACAATTAAGAGGCCGATTCATGGAATAATTTGCGCGGTGCAAGTGGCCCAAAACGTGCAAATCGCAGTGGAATAGCGAAAATCGCAGTGCAAGTGTGAAAATCGCACGAAAAGCAGCGCACATCGATTCATGGAAGGCCGTGCGCGAGAAAACCATCGGATGTGCGATAAAAAAGTGCGCGGCGCACGTTGGCGCACAGGCCATCTAACTGCGTGCGCCAGGTCACAGCGAAAATCGCACAGGCCACAGCGAAAATCGCACATAGCGCGGCGCACGCAACAAAAGTAGGCGGAACACGGGGCGTAACACTCGGAATGGGGAACAACTTGCCAAAATGTGGGCGTCACCGGGGAAGTACAGGGTACAAGTGCGCGGAACGCCCACACGCTCGCCTACAACACGTATTCATGGAATAGAATAGGGCAAAAAAGCGCACGCTCAAACCAGCGCACAGGCACAAACACGACCGCCACAAGAAAGCAGGCGGTAGCGTCTCTGCGCCTGTAAGAAATGTGCGCCAAAAGGTGCGCCAACAAATAGCACCTATATACAGCCATGATGAATGTCCTATACTGTGGCCCTCCAGGACAAATGACGTGCAAAGGGGTACCCACAAACACGGACACCCGCTGCCAAAAATATACGTGTGCGTGTATACCGGGTTGCGCGGGAAGTCTTACACGCGATTTGGCCGGGTATGTGGATTTCAGGGGTGCGCGGGAAGTTCCACACGCGATTTGACAGGGTACGTGGATTTCAGGGGTGCGCGGGAAGTTCCACACGCGATTTGGCCGTGTACGTGGATTTCAGGGGTGCGCGGGAAGTTCCACACGCGATTTGGCCGGGTACGTGGATTTCAGGGGTGCGCGGGAAGTTCCACACGCGATTTGTCAGGGTACGTGGATTTCAGGGGTGCGCGGGAAGTTCCACACGCGATTTGGCAGTGTACGTGGATTTCAGGGGTGCGCGGGAAGTTCCACACGCGATTTGGCCGGGTGCGTGGATTTCAGGGGTGCGCGGGAAGTTCCACACGCGATTTGTCAGGGTAAGTGGATTTCAGGGGTGCGCGGGAAATTCCACACGCGATTTGGCCGGGTACGTGGATTTCAGGGGTGCGCAGGAAGTTCCACACGCGATTTGTCAGGGTACGTGGATTTCAGGGGTGCGCGGGAAGTTCCACACGCGATTTGTCAGGGTACGTGATTTCAGGGGTGCACGGGAAGTTCCACACGCGATTTGGCCGTGTACGTGGATTTCAGGGGTGCGCGGGAAGCTCCACACGCGATTTGCCCATGTACGTGGATTTCAGGGGTGCGCCGGCAGTTCCACACGCGATTTGGCCATGTACGTGGATTTCAGGGGTGCGCCGGAAGTTCCACACGCGATTTGGCCAGGTACATGGATTTCAGGGGTGCGCGGGAAGTTCCACACGCGATTTGGCTGGGCACTTGTATGACAGGGGTACGCGGGAAATTCTACACGCGATTTGGCTGTGTGCTCCCAGGTATTCCCTGTACACCCTCCACGGCCCCTGCAGGCAGCACACACCACAGGGGACTACCCTGCACACCTGCTCATGTCACCCATCACCCCCACCCCCCAGCCACCAGGGGCAGCCTCCACCAGGCCCCCACCCATGTCTCCCACCACCTCCACCCCCCAGCAGTGCAGGGGCACCCTCCACCAGGCCCCCACTCATGTCTCCCACCACCCCCACCCCCCAGCAGTGCAGGGGCAGCCTCCACCAGGCCCCCACTCATGTCCCCTATCACCCCCACCCCCCAGCAGTGCAGGGGCACCCTCCACCAGGCCCCCACTCGTCTCCCACCACCCCCACCCCCCAGCACTGTGGGGCACCTGCCAGCAGGCCCCCACCCATGTCCAACTCATGTTCCCCACCACCCCCACCCCCCAGCACTGTGGGGCACCTGCCAGCAGGCACCACCCATGTCTCCCACCACCCCCACCCCCCAGCAGTGCAGGGGCAACCTCCACCAGGCCCCCACCCATGTCTCCCACCACCCCCATCCCCCAGCCACCAGGGGCAGATTCCACCAGGCCCACACTCATGTCCCCTATCACCCCCACCCCCCAGCAGTGCAGGGGCACCCTCCACCAGGCCCCCACTCGTCTGCCACCACCCCCACCCCCCAGCACTGTGGGGCACCTGCCAGCAGGCCCCCACCCATGTCCAACTCATGTTCCCCACCACCCCCCAGCACTGTGGGGCACCTGCCAGCAGGCACCACCCATGTCTCCCACCACCCCCACCCCCCAGCAGTCAGGGGCACCCTCCACCAGGCCCCCACTCATGTCTCCCACCCCCCAGCAGTGCAGGGGCACCCTCCACCAGGCCCCCACCCATGTCCCCTATCACCCCCACCCCCCAGCAGTGCAGGGGCAGCACCACCAGGCCCCCACTCATGTCCAACTCATGTCTCCCACCACCCCCACCCCCCAGCCACCAGGGGCACCCTCCACCAGGCCCCCACTCATGTCCCCCTGCACCCCCAGCATCCAGGGGCACCCTCCACCAGGCCCCCACCCATGTCTCCCACCACCCCCACCCCCCAGCAGTGCAGGGGCACCCTCCACCAGGCCCCCACTCATGTCTCCCACCACCCCCACCCCCCAGCATTGCAGGGGCACCCTCCACCAGGCCCCCACCCATGTCCCCTATCACCCCCACCCCCCAGCATCCAGGGCACCCTCCACCAGGCCCCCCACTCATGTCTCCCACCACCCCCACCCCCAGCAGTGCAGGGGCACCCTCCACCAGGCCCCCACCCATGTCCCCTATCACCCCCACCCCCCAGCAGTGCAGGGGCACCCTCCACCAGGCCCCCACTCATGTCTCCCACCACCCCCACCCCCCAGCCACCAGGGGCAGCCTCCACCAGGCCCCCACTCATGTCTCCCACCACCCCCACCCCCCAGAAGTGCAGGGGCAGCCTCCACCAGGCCCCCACTCATGTCTCCCACCACCCCCACCCCCCAGCAGTGCAGGGGCACCCTCCACCAGGCCCCCACTCATGTCCCCCTGCACCCCCATCCCCCAGCCACCAGGGGCAGATTCCACCAGGCCCACACTCATGTCTCCCACCACCCCCACCCCCCAGCAGTGCAGGGGCACACTCCACCAGGCCCCCACTCATGTCTCGCACCACCCCCACCCCCCCAGCCACCAGGGGCAGCCTCCACCAGGCCCCCACCCATGTCTCCCACCACCCCCACCCCCCAGCAGTGCAGGGGCAGCCTCCACCAGGCCCCCACTCATGTCTCCCACCACCCCCACCCCCCAGCACTGTGGGGCACCTGCCAGCAGGCCCCACCCATGTCTCCCACCACCCCCACCCCCCAGCAGTGCAGGGGCACCCTCCACCAGGCCCCCACCCATGTCTCCCACCACCCCCATCCCCCAGCCACCAGGGGCAGATTCCACCAGGCCCCCACCCATGTCTCCCACCACCCCCACCCCCCAGCAGTGCAGGGGCACCCTCCACCAGGCCCCCACTCATGTCTCCCACCACCCCCACCCCCCAGCAGTGCAGGGGCAGCCTCCACCAGGCCCCCACTCATGTCTCCCACCACCCCCACCCCCCAGCAGTGCAGGGGCACCCTCCACCAGGCCCCCACTCATGTCTCCCACCACCCCCACCCCCCAGCAGTGCAGGGGCACCCTCCACCAGGCCCCCACCCATGTCCCCTATCACCCCCACCCCCCAGCAGTGCAGGGGCACCCTCCATCAGGCCCCCACTCATGTCTCCCACCACCCCCACCCCCCAGCCACCAGGGGCAGCCTCCACCAAGCCCCCACTCATGTCTCCCACCACCCCCACCCCCCAGCAGTGCAGGGGCAGCCTCCACCAGGCCCCCACTCATGTCTCCCACCACCCCCACCCCCCAGCAGTGCAGGGGCAGCCTCCACCAGGCCCCCACTCATGTCCCCCTGCACCCCCACCCCCCAGCATCCAGGGGCTCCCTCCACCAGGCCCCCACTGATATCCCCCTGCACCCCCAGCCACCAGGGGCACCCTCCACCAGGCCCCCCACTCATGTCTCCCACCACCCCCACCCCCCAGCAGTGCAGGGGCAGCCTCCACCAGGCCCCCACTCATGTCCCCTATCACCCCCACCCCCCAGCAGTGCAGGGGCACCCTCCACCAGGCCCCCACTCATGTCTCCCACCACCCCCACCTCCCAGCACTGTGGGGCACCTGCCAGCAGGCCCCCACCCATGTCCAACTCATGTTCCCCACCACCCCCACCCCCCAGCACTGTGGGGCACCTGCCAGCAGGCCCCACCCATGTCTCCCACCACCCCCCCCCCCCAGCAGTGCAGGGGCACCCTCCACCAGGCCCCCACCCATGTCTCCCACCACCCCCATCCCCCAGCCACCAGGGGCAGATTCCACCAGGCCCACACTCATGTCTCCCACCACCCCCACCCCCCAGCAGTCAGGGGCACCCTCCACCAGGCCCCCAATCATGTCCCCTATCACCCCCACCCCCCAGCCACCATGGGCAGCCTCCACCAGGTCCTCACAATCCCCAATCATGTGCGTTATGGTCAGGCTCCACAGCCAAAAAGCCCTACCAAGTAACCCATTCACCCACATGGAAATGGAAATTACATGTTACACCCCCAATGTTCATAAAGCTAATGAACCCATGTCCGTCACACACGATGGTTGCAATTGAATGGGAAAACACCCAACATGACATACATGAAACCAATGAGATGATACCACACAGTGAAGTATGAAAACAAAATTGTATTAAAAAAAAAAAAAGAATGCAAAAGAAATGAAACAAACTACAATGGCAATGAAAAAAAGATAAGCTGCATGTCCGTTTAAAAAAATAAAAACACCAAATCCTAATCCAAAAAAATGTTGTCCAAAGTCAAATGAAAAATAAAATCAATCCAATGAAGAACTATGTACAAAACATCCAAGGGTCCATGAGCCCAACTGAACAAAGGAAACCTACAAAAAACCCTAACTAAAATGCAACTATATACAAAAAGTGGAGCAGTGTCCGTCGACTCCAAATCATAAGAACAAACAAAGGAAACCTAAAACTAAAGAACTATATACAAAGGCGGCGGGCAAGTCCAGCGGCTCACTCCGTGGTGTTCCGGGCCAGGGCATCATCGAACTCCTGTTCGATGTCCCGGAGGTGGTCCTGTTCCATGGCCCGAGGGTCCGCAGGGACGACGCCGTGTCCTCCTCCAACCCCCTGCGGATTGCCTCGAGGCACTCGGCCCGCCTCAGGGCCCTCCGCATGGAGTTCTCCGCCCTGACCATTGTGAGCCGCGCCTCTTCCGCCCGCCGCCGCTCCGCACCTATCTGCTGGCCCAATCGCTGCCACACAGAAGACACACCCCGTCCTGGGTCAACCTGCCCTCCGGCCGATGCCTGCCCCTCCGATGTTGAAGGCCCCGAGCCTTCATGGCTCCCACCACGTTGCTGCTGCTGCTGTGCCTCTGCCCGTGCACTGCCTCCTGCTGCCTGCACATCCTCCGCCGGCTGGGGTGCAGTTGTTGATGTGGCCACCCCTGCTGGACGTCCGACTCCCGACTGTGGCAGGGATGCCTCCTCCACCAGCCTGGCCGCACCGTCAGAGGCAGCTCCACAGGGCACCCAGGTGACTGATGGGTGGGAAGATGGCACAGAGGACGACTGGCGCGTAGGGGGTCCAGTTGGGGAGGGGGTCGGAGCAAGCCCCATCAGACGGAGGAATCCGGCCTGGGTGACCTGTCCCAGCAGGCTGACGTGGTCAACGAGCCATTCGAGATGACGTGCAGTCTCTCCATGAAAAGACTGCAGGTCACCTCGCATGGCCCGTTGACGCTACGCCACACCAGCCAGGACAGGCTCAACCCGGACCTGGATAGCCACGTCCGCAGGCAGAGGAAGGCCAGTTGACGTCAGCTCATCCCCTGCCTGAAAACAGGTCTGGACGTAGGCATCCCTGCTGGTGCAAGATGATGCAGGGACAGGATCGGGGACAGGATTGCACACAGGCACCTCCGCGGCGGCCTGTGCTGCCTCCTGTCCTTGGTCCTGCACTGCACCACTAGCACCAGTGGGATCCCCACCTCCAGACCCCGTCTCTGGTGCTTGCACGGCCTCCTCCTCCACCAAACCCGCCGACCAACCTGGATGACTCTGTGCCATCTTCCCCTGTTGGGCCCTGTGGGGTCCCAGCTGCCCCTTCTGCTGCCGAGGAGTCCAACTCCAACCTCCGCCTCTTGGACCTCCCCCCGGCAGCTGCGGCCTGGGACGCGGCACCAGACTCCTCACTCCCCGACGAGATGACAACACGGGAGGGGAGCCGGGCCTTGCGTCTCCGGCTGGCGGTGGGTCCCCGCCGCTGTGCTCCACCGCACCTTCTCCGCCCTCTTCATCAGTTGACGCTGCAGACAGGGAGAAACAAAACACAGGCATCAGGGCACTGTACAATGGACACATACACACATGACAGTTGCACATGAGTGGCATTGGCAAACCTCAGACATGTCATCACAATCCCCAACACACGTCATTACAACTTGCACACATGAGCCATACCACAGCCATATCGCAACTGCCACCACCATCCCTACACATACAACAGCATGAGCAGCCAAAGGTGAGCCAGACATCACATGCAACACAGGAAGTGCACCACACATGTACACACACCACCACACTTGCATGCATGTGTACACCTCTGCCAAGTGTCGCACTGTTCAGACGGGCATCCATGTCACATCTGCCAATCAGGCTTCCACATACCGCTGTCACATGCATCCATGTTGCATCACTGTTGCACCCTTGTCAAATACACACACATGCACATGTACACAGTGCTGATACATGCAGCCGAAAACAACATACATGCGTGACATCACGGACATGTCTACTTACATACACATTCATCCAAACATGTGTGCCCACACAACTGCATTTGGCATGCAAGCCTACACACACAAGCACCATCCATGTCTCACACATTACAGCCCTCGCATGTGTCAGCCCCACGGCCCTGTACACCCCCACCCATACTCGACCCCATACAAACAGATGTGCAACCTGCACACTACTGAATAATCACCACACGCACTGCTCACAATCAGGATGCATGTACACTCACCGCTCGACTCCAGACGGGTCTGCTTCTCTAGGACCTGGACGTGGAGCGCTGGGGATATGCGTTCCAGGACCCTCATCTGTTCTTCCGACAAGTGGCCCCGGCGCCCCTTGGCATCCGCTGCCTTCAAGAGGCGCCGGGCCTTGTTCAGGGTCCTGGACCTGAAGTCCTCCCAGCGCTTCCTGACATGTTGTAAGTCGCGGACTGCCACCCCCTCCGCGTTGATGGCAGTCACGATGTCAGTCCAGATCCGAGTCCGTCCTTCCTTGTCGGCGCGGGAACTTCCGAAGAGGGCATCATACTGCCCCAGGACTTGCTCCACCAGGACACCAACTTCGGTGGCACTGAAGCTGGTGCCCCCTCTGCCTCTCTGGCCGGGGGTTGTCAGTGGTCCCAGATGGTGTTTGCCCCGACATGACAACCCCAGAGGCAGGAGTGGGTGGGCAACTGGGTCCTGGGGCTGGGCTGTGGAGCGATGGAATCCCAGTCTGGAGTCTTCGGTTCCAGCAGGGGTGGTCACAGCAACAGCACCCCTGGCTGATGTGCAGGCAGCAAATGGCAGTGCACGTGGGCAGCAGGCAGTCAGGCAGCAGCAGATGGCAGGTGGGAGCGTGCTCGGGGCTCTGGGGGGCAGTAGTTCGGCATTCTGGGCAGGAGCGTGGTCTTCCGTGTGCTTACGCGTGGACAGCTTGATACGGAGTGATTTGGCACGTGAAAAATCTGCACGTCAGCGTGTAATTCGAGGAAAGGCCCTTAGCGCGTAAGCGCGTCTGCACGCATACGCATTTTCATTGGACAGAAGGCCCCTCAAGCGCAAGCCCCCCTGTGACGTGATGCGTACAGACGTGCATGGGCATTTCAGCGCGCGTGAAAAACTGCACGTCCGCGTGTAATACGAGGAAAGGGCCCATGCGCGTAAGCGCGTGTGGAAACTGCACGTCCGCGTGTAATACGAGGAAAGGGCCCATGCGCGTAAGCACGTGTGGAAACTGCACGTCCGCGTGTAATACGTGGAAAGGGCCCATGCGCGTAAGCACGTGTGGAAACTGCACGTCCGCGTGTAATACGTGGAAAGGGCCCATGCGCGTAAGCGCGTGTGGAAACTGCACGTCCGCGTGTAATACGAGGAAAGGGCCCATGCGCGTAAGCGCGTGTGGAAACTGCACGTCCGCGTGTAATACGTGGAAAGGGCCCATGCGCGTAAGTGCGTGTGGAAACTGCACGTCCGCGTGTAATACGCGGAAAGGGCCCATGCGCGTCTGTACGCGTCAGGTCACAGGGGCGCTTGAGGGGCCTTCTGTCCAATGAAAATGCGTATGCGTATGCGTGCAGACGCGCTTACGCGCTAAGGGCCTTTCCTCGAATTACACGCTGACGTGCAGATTTTTCAAGTGCCAAATAACTCCGTATCAAGCTGGCCACGCGTAAGCACACGGAAGACCACGCTCCTGCCCAGAAGGCCGAACTACTGCCCCCCAGAGCCCCGAGCACGCTCCCACCTGCCATCTGCTGCTGCCTGACTGCCTGCTGCCTACGTGCACTGCCATTTGCTGCCTGCACATCAGCCAGGGGTGCTGTTGCTGTGACCACCCCTGCTGGAACCGAAGACTCCCGACTGGGATTCCAGCTTAACAGTGCCAAACAACCAGGTGGGAGGGATTACCAGACCACCACACCTGGCCCACCAGCATGCTACTGCATTGACATGGATTGCAACATTATTGGCAGACTCCCCAACCAGTGCCCCATGCTTAATTCTGGCACACATAGCACCACCTAACTCAACGCCCCTGCTCCCACCGGGATCCAGGAGGGCCAACTTGCTCACCACCACCACCAACATGCATCAGCCAGAGTGCCCCTTTCAACATCACTGTAGCGCTGCTCATACCCTGAGCCCCGCTCAACGCGGCTGCCACCATGCACACCCCCATTTACCTCTCCCCTCCCCCATCCACCCCCTCTATTATTTTTGCCCTTAAACACGCTAAACAGCTTGATGCATCCATCACACCTTTTACACCAACAGTTTATTTTGCTCCTCTCTAGTATCTTCCTGCTTCCTTATTCAAGAACTCCAAACACAATATGTTACCGGTAAGAACCTTACTAGCCAGATACTTATACACCTTGGACCAAGCCCACCCTCTCTAACCCATTCTCTCTCTCTTCTCGCCCTTGGTGCAAACTCTCTATTTCTGTAATATGTACCCAACGGTGAATTTTTACCTATGTGGTTAACATGTACATAATTGTCATGCCACTCGTCATCAAATTGTTTGTTTTATCATTTGTAATGCGTTCCAGACCCTGGGATATCAGGGCGCAACATTTACAGAATATGCAAAGCTTGAGTACAGAGGTTTCAGGGTGATCTAGGTAACAATCATGGATACAACACATCATATGGTAACATACATCGTGGAAATTATATACATTCTATATACCAACATTTAAGTAAGAATTAATATATTTGGGTAAGAGGGGGCAGGTGGTGTGCAGAAGTGGAGGGCAGGTCTATGTGTGAGTCTTTCTGATCTGTAGATTTAAGCCAATTATTGTAGTTAAGTCTGAAATTCTGGTAAGGTTGGTCTTCTCTGATGGGGTGTGGCAAAGAGTTCCAGAGTTGGGCCGCTTTAACGGGGAAACTACAACCTGCGATTTTGGATAGCTTAAATCTTGGGATGGCGAGGCAGTTGGAATGGGCTAGTCTTGTAGGTCTGGTAGATGTTCACCTATGGAATCTCTCAGTAAGGTAGCTAGGTGCGGCATTGTTGAGTGCTTTGTAAGTGAGGGATGCTGTTTTTAATAAGATTTTGTTGTGGGTAGAAAGCCAGTTGTTATGGCGCCTGATGTCCGATATGCGAGATCTTCTTGCCACACCAAGTGCAGCTCCTAGGGCATTATTTTGGAGGATTTGTATCCTCTGGATAATTGCTTTGTTGGCGCCAACATATAGGGCATTGCAATAATCCAGCCTGGAGAGTATAAGGGCTCTAGCTAAAATCATGTAATTATCATCAGACAAGAATGGTTTGCCTGTCTTGATGAGCTTACAGGTGTAAGCGGTGGGAGAAGCCATTGCATTCACTTGTTTGCCGAAGGAGTGTGGAATCCAGGTAGATCCCCAGAGTCTTCACCTCCTTGGCCACCTTGATGAGGTTACCATCTATTAATAAGGATGCATACTCTTGACCTAGTTTCTTGAAGTTGGATTGTGTGCCCAGGATGAGAAGGTCAATTTTATCATCGTTCAGGCAGAGCACCCAGGGGTTGCCATCCATGCCTGAATGATGAAATACACTATTCACCAAGGCCGAATCCTCGACGTGATCCCCAGAAAGTGGGAGGAGAATCTGAGTATCATCTGCATAGTTAGTGTAGGTGATACCCAGAAGGTCCAGATCGTCGAAGAGGGGCTTGGTGAATATATTGTAGAGAGTAGGGAAGAAGCAAGAGCCCTGTGGGACTCTGCATGAGATGGGGGTAGGGTCAGCTGCTGCAGAAGGGGAGAACACCCTCATAGTTCCGTCTCACAGGAAGGATTCAATCCAACGGATAGCTTCTTTGGAGAAATTGGCAGCCGAGTCCAGGTGACTGCATATGACCTTGTGATCCACATGATCAAATGCAGCCGACAAGTCAAGTAGAAGGAGGAGGGATGTATTCCCTTTATCTCTTAATTTGTCGACCTGTGTCTTCAAACGATGAGGGCCGTCTCAGTTCCATGTTGGGGTCGGAAGCTAGATTTTCGGGCTCCTCGTAATTTGTGGGCTTCCAGACATTTTTGGATTTGCAGGTAGGCAACAAGTATTTTTAACAGGAAGGGGACTGTCGAGACAGGGCGGTAGTTGGTTGGTATGAGTGGGTCAAGCAGCACCCAGGATTGTTTAAGGTTGGTAGGGATGGTGCCAGAGGCAAAAGAAGCATTGACAAGTTTGGAGATAAGGGGGCCAGATCTCTTGCTGAATCCTTTATGAGCTGGGCACAGGTCACCCTGGCAGTTGGATGGCTTAAGTGAGAGAATAACTTTTTCTATCTCACGAGTGGTGGTTTTAGAGACATTAAAGCGGGTGAGAGTCAGGGTGTGGCAGGTTCTGGGAGGGCTGGTGGGAATCTTATTGGGCTGGGAGATGAGCAAGGCTTTTTTTTTTTTTAACTATTTTGTTTTGGAGGGTGGTAACTTTAATGGCAAGTGCTTGTTGAATGTCTGAACACCACTTTTTAGCTTTAGTGCAGATGTCAGGAGTAGAAATTGGAGACTCTAATTCCTTAAGGATGGTGAATAATTCCTTCATACTAGAGTTGGCATTGGAAATTCATTTATTGTACGAGTTGCGTTTGGCTAGGGAAATTTCTTTTTTGTATTTGGAGGATATTTCTGTCAGTTTAGTTCTGTGGGCTTCTGATGGGAGTAATTTCCAGGACGTTTCACAGCTTCTCTTTAGTTGTCGTAGATCTTTAAGCTGTGGGGTGTACCATTTGTTTAGATGGGTTTTTGGCTAGCTAGATCGGAGTTTGAGAGGAGCAATGGTGTTGAGTGACGTTAGCATGATTCTGTTAAACTCATCGACAAGTGTCCCAGGGTCTAGGTTGTCGGCAAGTGAGTTGAGGGTGAGGAGGATAGCAGGAATCACTTTGTCTACTGTAATGCTCTTTTTGTTTCTAGTTAGGCAAGGTGGAGCTGTAGGGCTGGTTGGCGGAAGTGGTCTAAGAGTGGACAGTGCAAAGGACAGGAGGAAGTGGTCTGTCCACAGTAGTTGGGCAATTTCGATGATATTGGCTGTGTTATAATCCGCCACCCAGTCTAGAGTTCTCCCTGTGTTGTGGGTAGGCTCATGGGAATTGTATATATTAATTATGTGTGTCATCAAGTCAATTGATACATGTTTTTCTATACGCTCACAGCAACTCACTGTCACCTACATGCACTCTCACTTTGACAAAAACAGCACAGCCTTGATAAAGACCCATGGTCGAAACATGTGTTGGCGTTCACCATGTGAATAGCACTAAAGGTGCTCCGAAAAGCCTGGCAATCCTTTTCCCAGTAAATCAAGACTACATGCACAAACAAGTGTCATGACTCATTTACCCAGGGCACCAGTAAATACTTCACAAATCCAGTGCCAACACAGACCGAGTTTACATCGTTTCCAAATAATAAAATGTGCCGCCCATACAGGAAAACAAGACAGGGTATCAATGGGGAACGAAATGGCAGACAGAGAGACAAAAGCAGTAGCATATTTACCAGAAGAAGGGGGAGTGCTGAGGTACCTCGAGGAAGAGGAAAGGGTGCCACTGATCGCAGTGGAAAGAAGAGTGGGGAGGAATAAAGGGGAGAAAGTTTCAATATGAACCCCATAGAACACATAATAGAATTACAAGAAGAAGTGCCAAAAGAGGAAAAAGAATTATGGATACACAAAGGGGGTTTACCGTCACCAACAGATCTGATTGATGGCAGAATATCACAAGGAAGCCTGTGAAGCCCAAGAATTGGTAAATGTAGCTTTAGAACAGCTGCATTTCCCCACTCATGCGTCCAAAGAGAGCACAGCAGCAGAGCTGAGTGAGGAATGGTACGTTCCAAACATGCATGAGCGAGTAAATGAGTTTATGCGAAATTGTATGGTTTGCAAACAGTTTGTCTGTGCACACATTGAAAACCTTAAGGGGAACGATGCCACGGCCGGAAGGGTTCTTCCGGCACTTGAATATCAACTATGTCGACATGCAAGAAGGGTGTGCCTTCTACAGGTACCCAATAACTATAGTCTGTCCATTTCATGTTGGCTTGTGGAAGGACCTTGTGCAAAGAATTATGCTAAATCTGCTGCAAAGTTTCAAGTGAGGGAATTATTCCAGAGATAGGGCGTATGTGAAGAGATCAGCTCAGATAATTTTCAGCACTTTGCCAATGATCTCTTTGAGATCACACATCTCCCAGGAATTAAACAAACACAAACTTTGCACAGTTTACCGGCTGCAGGCGAACGGGATTGTGGAGAGGATAAACGGCTTACTGAAAGGGCGCTTGGCTAGGCTAACAAATACTGTGTCAAAATTGGCTTTTTTGCCTTCCTCTTGCAATCTTTGCCCTCCGAAACACACCTTCTGTGATCACCAACTGACTCTGCATGAAATTGTAACAGAAAGGAGAATGCATGCACCTGTCCCTCCTTCACCTTCATTTTCAGACGCTAACCTTAACTCAGAAATCCTTCGAAAGGAAATTAAAAATTATCTGACTGAGATGACAAATGTGCTTTGCTACATTTCCCACCAGGTCCAGCAATCTACAAGCGCATCACCCAACACCGAGGAGAGTGCACAAACATTTCCACAAACACATACACTCTATCTGGGAGATACAATCCACATTCTAAAACACAGTTAGGAAGTTGAAAGAGCCTCAGTTTTGTGGTCCATTTGAAGTGATCTTCTCAACACCCACAGCAGTGAAGATAAAAGAATGCTGTGCATGGATTCAACACACCGATGTTTGATGAGATACCAGCAGCACATTGAAAGAGTAGGAGTGACTTAACGGGAAGTATAACCCAATTTACATTGACATTTTGTACTATAAATAGGTGTTACAGGAAACCCACAATGAAGATGGACGATGCACAAGGAAAATGAAAAGGGGCTGGGATTAATGAGAAGAGTGGGGCAAAAGTAAAAAGTATAATATTGTTTTGCATCTTTGTTTTCTGTCTTCTTCTCTTCTGGTATTCAGCATTTAAAGATAAATTGAGCCCATCAGTTGGGGGTGAAAGGGAAACACACACTAACAAGTGTGATAAGCACACTGGATTTATTAAACACTGTTGGGTAAGGGGTAGATCTGGTTTCAGAAAATATATGGTATGGGGAAATCAAGAAAGTGGGGTGAGGGAGCACCAAATGATACCTGCTACGTGTGCTTACTGATTCCACACCTCACAGGAAAGCCAAAGCAATTCTTACCGTGAGAGGTGACAGCAGAAGAGGGAGGGTGTCTGGAATATCTGGCAATGTACTGAACAAGGGGTATGTTCCAGGGACATACGGTAGAAGTAAAGTGGATTGATGAGGGGGAATAGGTGTACGAGGACAACTTTATGCAACTGGAAAGCATGTCCCAGGTGGAGAAAAATAAGCACATGGTTCCGGAATATGTATCAGAGGGGGCTACTGTCTATAAAAGAAAATATTGTAAAACCTCAACAGGGAATGATGCGCCATGGTTCCACACCAGGCCCTTGATGCAAATCCAGGGTTCGGAGCTACACAATGGGGATGGCACCGTGCCGTGCAGAAGGGTTGGTGACTTTGAAGAAAGGGTGGTTAAGAAAATAGCACACGTAGCATTCTAGATGTAAGAACATTTGAAACAGTTATATACATGCTTTAACGTAGATAAACGAAAACAAAGCCACCGACACAATATTTTCTATGTTTTAGAGCCAACGGAACAGTAATGCTGGGGATTAATACCAGCTGCAGGAGGATGATGGAAATTGCAGTGTTGCAGAAGGGGGACCGCTGCTGTGATGGACACCTGGTGGGCGTGCAGAGCAAGAGCATATGCCCAACAACCAACACATTAGTGGTGCCCCGTGCAGACTGGATATCGCTCAATGGGCTGCCCACGGCTTAGGTGAAAACGGCAGCAGAAAAACAAACCAACATAAGGTAACAAGGAGGAAAAGGTCCAGTAGTAACTATATCTCGGCAGAGTCCACCAAGAGCTTAGAGAACATTCCATCTCATTTGAAACTATTCAGTTCAACATCTGTTTCCTTCACTTATGGTACCTGGGGTGCAAGCTGCAAACAATGCAAAATGGCTGCTAATCACCCGCTACGAACTGTTCCAACTGACAAATGCAACTGAAAAGGGACTCAACACGATGCGTGAAGAACTACTGGCCATACGGTTGATGACCCTCCAAAACAGTTTAGTTCTCGATCTTATGATGGCAATGGAGGGAGGGGTGTGTCATAAAATAGGCAGCTGATGCTGTACCGCAATTCCTGCCAATGACATTACAAATGGAATAATCATGTGGCGGTAGAGGCAATAAGAACAATACACGGGAGAAAGACGAAAGAGAAGCAAGACATTTCACCAACATCCTGATTGGATTCATTGTTCGCTTGGGCACCTAACTGGCTTGTGACTATGTTTATGATAACTGTCCTTCTGCTCGTCACGATCCTCATCGTCACCTGCCACCAGCCCAAGAAAGGGTATGCAATGGCAATGCAAAAAAAACATGCCAAGGAGGTATTAGGTGAGGAACTAACACCCAAGTGTGAATGAGAGAGCAAGAGTGAAGAAGAAATAATATTTTCAGCACTGCTACTAGACTTGGAGAATTACCTGACGGGACAAAATATTTTTTGGGGATGGGTACTGTCAGTCTAGAAAAATGGATACCTCTACTTTGTGACCGCAAACGCATTTTGGTGGCCGTGGGCCAACCGTCTCATGCACGATATGACAGAATATAGGTTTTCAAGTTTGCCAATGAACGGCCATTTTGATGTAACAAGAATCGCCATTTTGTTTTCTAACCATTGCTCATTGCTTTCTGTTCCCATTGCTTCGCAGTATATTTTCCGCTTACACTGCTCGACTATAAAACATTGTTGTCTGTATGTGAAAAGGACAAGGCCGCTGGGCCGAGAGGATAACAAGAGTTCACTGAAACACAAAAGTAGGCAGCGCCAGGAAGAATGCCCGGCTCCCTCCCGAATGTAGCCTTGAAGCAGAGCTGCAGGGCATTTAATCATTTCACAGCTGCCAGCCAGTCTCGTTATATGGTAGAGTATGTTAGAATAATACCGCTAAAGGCTTGAATTATGCTTTTCTTACGGCCCCCCTTTGCTGAGCCCGCTAGAGCGTGTCGGCTCCCAGGACGCAAATAGCACTTAATAGATAGCAAGGTTCGGAATGCAACTCTTTCCCCCCCGTATGTAGCTCGCTTCCAAGAACAGAAGCGCTGTGTTCTATTCAACAACTGAAAGGTGCCTTCACACTCACAAATTGCAAATTGTTACTAGAATAGATGTTTGAAGGTGTCATAGTAGTCGGAGATGTCCATCATCACACCAAGTTCAAAGAAACCCAATAAAGGGGGGGTGTTAAACATGTCATAGCCGATTGTTTGATATGCATTCTGTATATATTTAACTGATGTACGTAATTCACTCTCTTGCGTCTCTCGAGGTCTAGAGATCGTCGCGGGGCGTGAGACCGAGTTGGCCAACTAAGACTTTTGCTTTGCAATAAACCCTAGCTTTGGGAATACAACCTCGTGTCTGGCGTATCTATCGTGCGTGGTGACTCGCCTTGTTTCCATAGACGTCAGGGTCCCCTAGGGGCCCCTTTCAGTACGAGAAAGAGGGAGACATGACCAGGGTAACTGTGTGGGTGCGTAAAGAAAAGGAGATGAACAGGGCAAAAGTATCGATAAAAAAAAAAGATTGATGGGGGGAATGTGTTAAAGTGCTAATTCAGCACCAGATAGTGGGACGCACCTACCAACTGCAGGAGTAAAGATGCACAGTGGGGGTGGCTACATGGGGAATAACAGATACTCCGAACCACAGACTGTATAAAGGACTTCACCGGGAATAGTAGGGGGCAACAATACATTGGATGAAAACTTGGTCCAACACATTGCTCTATGATTAGCTAAAGGAGGGGCGGGACTAAAAAAGCACAATCACAAATACGCATAGTAGGAAATCCCTCGGAGCGGGCTGGATCTGGGAACTTTTCAATTCAAAACACGTGACCACAACGACGGGGATGTGCAAAGGGGGGGAGGTGCCTCAATTTACTAATCATATGTGAATGAAGACAACTGGAACTGGGTGATGTAACTGCAGGGCAGTCAGCCAAACAATCCGCCCTACACAGTACCAGGGAGTGTGGCTCTGTAACAGTGTGTCGGTCACATGACCGCCAATGCCGATCGGCAGGCAACAGTGGGAAAGGAACACTGGATGGAGTGGTGTCCCTGTAAGGACCAATCAGACGGTAAGGCCCTACGCTTTGACGAGGGAGCCAGAGCTCAAAGTATATTCCATAGTCTGCAAAGGTCATGATCTAGCAAGTATTGTGTGCATCTCCCTGTTCCCACCAGCTGCAAGGTGACCCGTTCTCAATGGTGCTAACCAATGGCAGTTTATTAAAGTCCCGGCGGTCAGCCCAAATGTTGCTTCATTAATAAAAAGATGTCCTGGGGTGGGTTGTGAATAAAATGTGGTACCACATGGGGAGGTGAGGTGATAGGAAACAATTGAACTGTTTGCTCGAATGGGGCTTTCACCAATTCATTTAACTAATCGAGGAGGGGGAGATTGAAAAACAATCAAATCCCCGGGAAGCACAGAAAAAAGTAATCCTTCAACTTGCAAGGGTTTCTCCTGACTTCTGACTATTGTATTTCTTGTTATAAAACTGCTGTTCGCGGTGGCTAGCGCGCATGGCATGAGGGAGCAGCTCCGTAGAGCTCCTATCCGGGATCCTACAATTGATCCTATTGCAGTTGAAATATTATATATTTTTCAGAATGGAACGCAGTAATTGGTGAACAAACTTTCTCCATCATCCGGTGAGTCTTCCGATGAAGAACGGACCCTGGAAACCGTTGTAGCAGCTATTTCGGGCGATTCCCCAGCACCTCACAAAATGGCGCTGTGCGCCTGCAGTGCACGATCAGCGGAGAAACAAGCCCACTGAGGCCAGTGGATCCTTCGCCTACGCAGAGCCGAGTAACTAACTGGGGCTGTCTCTTTGCCCACAATCGTACCCTGGAACGGCTTGGGTGTGAACCTGCTCTTCCCTCATTACAGAGAGAGCCGCTGAACAGCACAACGCGCTACCAACGGGGCGCTTAACTTTGGCTGATAAATGGAGTGAGGAGGGGACGCCCGCATCTCCTATTAAAGCAGCACCTACCGTGAGGTAGGCTGTATCTGGAACAGCGACCTGCTGGCCCACAGAGGGGAAACATCGATAGCCTCCTGAACGCTCCCCTGGATGCCGGCCGGATACTGGAGCACCGCAGACTTGCCGGACGTGGAGCCCATGTTAAGGTGCGCAGCGCCGCCGCTCCATGGACCGCAACGCAACAGAGCTGCCGGTGCGGCCACGACCCGCACTGCAATCCCGAGCTTGTGGTCATTACATTTAATTAGAACAGCTGCCGGTCCCTACTCATGCTGCCGCAAAATTTAGGACCCTTTCACTAGGACTGCATGCCACGGAGGCACCAGACGCGTGTACCAGCCCTGTGGGGCTGATTGAGCCCTGAACTTTCCGCATACTGGGAGCACCCGAGAGAGCCAGCCCATGAGGAGCACCTAAACTGCTTGGGCTACCACACGCAAAGCGAGCCACCTGCAGCCGCCAATAGATCTCATAGGCACTACCCTCTGTCCTTTCTGTTGCCGGAGGGTCATTACCGGAGGACCTCACCTCACTATACCTCCTTCACTATAATTCACCCTAGGCCATCACCGAACGGAGCCCTTAATCCTCGGGTGATCCGGGTACCATCGATTGGGGGTAGAAAAATGTGTAGGACACCTCGCAGCAGATTCAACACCACTGATTAAAGACCCGCTGGTGCATCTCCCACCCACTCTGGTGAAAACTGCTGTAAAGTGGCCTGAAGCTCTGTGTGCGGTAGTACCATGCTTGCCTACATCTAAGACTGGACGAGAGCGCAAAAAGCGTCTCCACTCTGGAGAAGGTGCCCCACTGTCACTGTCGAGACACCACTGGGACACTTAGTTCACAACACAAACGTAATCAAACCTCAACTCTGCTCATCAGCACCTGCAAGGACGGGCTCTCACCCAGAAGGCATCTTGGCAAGCTGCTCGAATGTCGTTTGGTCACTGAAAAAACACCACAAACTTGATTTGTGTTCAACTGGCTGAATAGCCACCCTCCTGCCAGCTTCGATTCAGTACTACACAACCACTGCACATTCAAGACAGCTTAACTGGCAGGGTATCACTACCATTCTCCAGAGACCCAGGTGGCATTTCCCCATCTAAAAGCAAACCCAAGTTGTCCATAATGGATTCCTTTTCAGCGGCTAAACCAAAACAGCTACTGCAGCACGCAGCGTCCACGCAACAAGAATCACCTCCTTCAGATGACAATTCTAAGGACGCACATGTGCTACAAGCCATAGCGGCAATTCGATCATTTATTGACACCAAAATAGACTAGGTCAAATCCGATATGTAACTAATGCGCCAAGACTTTCGCAACCTGACCGAAAGAGTGACCACAGCAGAGGCAAGCCTACTGGAAACCGTCGACACCACTGCTGACCTGAAAATCAAGGTTCAAGAACTGGAGAGAAAAGTAGCACGACTGGAGGCTAGGTCCGAAGAGGCTGAGGGGCGTGCCCGCCTCAATAACATTTGCATATTAGGAATTCTGGAAGACATGGAAGGGTCGAACCCGACTGAATTTGTGGAAACCATGTTGCAGCAGGAGATTGGTGTTGGCAGGCTTTTACAGGGCTTCTCGGTGGAAATGGCCCATAGATCTCTGCAAAAACGACCCCCACCAGGCTCATACCCACACCCAATGATTGCAAAAATCCTGAACTTTCGGGACAGGGAAATAATACTCAAACAGTCAAAAGAAGGGAGAGAAATCAAACGAAATGACTCCAGGATTGTCATTTATCCAGATTACACACCTGTGGTGCAGCGTCCAAGGAACTCCTTTGTACCGGTAAAGGCAAGACTCAGGAAACTTAACCTCAAATACATGTTGCTATATCCATCTCGTCTTAAAGTACTGTAAAAAGACAAAGCGATATTCCTGGAGACATCCGACGCGGCCATCATGTGGCTGCAGCTCAACGAGACGAGGAACCTATCACACGAGTGGATATAAGATGGAAGAGGGGGGGTGGGGATCCACAAGTACTGGAAGCTATTTCATGTGCCTGCGATATGTTAGTCACCACATCTCATTATCACTGCAATGTCGAGTTGATTGCTAGTGCGGACAGTGAGACAATCCACCCTACAAAAGACCAGTGCAGGCGAGTTGCCCGCACATCACCCACATCATATTACCTGGACAGGCCCAGATGACGGGGGAGGCGGGGGGACAGCAGGGGGGGGGGGTTTCCCCAAGCGCTGTCAAATGATGGCAGCTGCTGGGAGCAGTTTATTGTTACTGTTGTTTGTTTTTTTGTTTGCGATAATGACCGTTCGTGTAGTTAAGAAGTCTCCAGAGGATATGGGGGAGTCGGAGCGGCTTGAGGGTGGAGGTGTGGGGCTGGCTAGATCTAGGTACCTGGGACGCAGGATATCCTTTTTGTACAACCGCCACTGGGAAAGGCAGGGACAGTGGGAAGAGAGCCCTGGGATTTATCCTTAAATTGACATGGCATCACGCATTAAAAGTGTGGACATGGAACGTACAGGGATTAGGCACTTATCTTCGCAGGAACAGAATTAAATCCTACTTACATAGGAAGAAAGTGGGAATAGCTCTATTACAAGAAACTCATTTAACAAAGGTATCCATGGTAAAATTACAGCAACATTGGGGAGGGCAAGGGTTTGGGACAACTTATTCCAAATACTTAAGAGGGGTGTTCACGTGGATAAATCCCCTTCTTCCTTTCAAACTAGTTAAGACAGAAGTAGACCCGGACGGCAGGTATGTGATATTATGAGGCTACATTGAGCAACTAGAAGCATGCATAGTGAACTATTTTCCCAACTGTAACATCCCTGCCCATCTAGATCTAAAGTACACCAAGATTGCACAATGTAGGAACAGATTTTTCATATGGGGCGGGGACATCAATTGCGTACATGATCTGGTCCTGGACAGGTCTACACCCCCATTGGACCGCTTGTCAACAGCCACCACCGCACCGAACACCACGATAGAACGTTTAGATATCGCTGATATTTGGCGGGAGCTGCATTCAAGAGAGAGAGAGGCTACTCTTAATTTTCACCCCCACATAGCCTATATACTAGGATAGATCATGTCTTCACAGGCAGAGAACCTCTTCCCCAGATGGAAATGGTGCAATATCTGGGGCAATCTATTTCTGACCACTCACCCCTATTGGTAGAATGGCGCATGGCAGGCCCCAGACCCCCCCCATTCTGTTATGGAGAATGCCCACCGAAGCATTGAAAGACCCAGCATTTAGGAATGACCTTTGGGATTCCCTGGAGAAATATGTTGAGGAAAACGTCGACCGGCTGAGCACACTATGGGACGCCCTGAAAGTGGTGATGCGTGGAGAAATTATAGCGAAGGCAGGGGGCATGAGGAGACTAATGCTGACTGAGCTAGAACAGCGTGAGAAGGAAATTGAAAATGATAGAGTCTACCACTCGGGGGACACAGCAAGAAGAAGACACACTAGTCGGATTAGGGGCGAATGCATTGATATATGGGGCAGACTAGCAAAGTTTGACTACACTACCAGAACCATTAGAGCACACACAGAGGCAAACAGACCTGGCCGCCTACTGGCATGGCCTCTGTAGGAGGGAACATCCCAGACACCTCACAACTACACTGAAAGGAGATGATGGCACCCTACATTAGGGGTGTCACGGTATTAGTTTCATGGCGGTACGATAACCTTCTTGCTAAATGACGGTATATCATGGTTATCGCGGTATAGCAGGTGGAGTTAACCAATCTTAACAAATATTTTCTAAAAGGTCATACATTGTCAGATTTATCATCACAAACAAAACCAGGTACCCAGGGCCAGAAGTGGGCTTTTCAACATACCTTCCACTGAAATGAAACCTCTTGCTTCCACCAAACACAAACACACGTGGGGAGAGGAGGAGGAGGGGGGGGGTGGTGTTAGGCAGAATCCTGTGCAGTGCCCTTAGGGACCACTACACACAATTAAGACCACAGGTGGCAATACAAGTTTTACCTTTGGTACAAGCCTGTACTACTATGTCAAAGTGGTAGCAGTAGCAAAGCAGCCAGGCTTATCTCAAGAGTATATGAGCAGTAGCAGAGATTACACAAAGGGACCACAATTACTGTGACTCAAGCAAACACTGACTCAAGGTTTCAGGAAAAAAAATATTAGTACATTTATTTTTAAACCATTCGTTATAAACACAACTCTTCTATTAATGCAAAATCACACGTAAAAATACACTACAACCAACCAATTCACTTTGGTACACTCTAACTCCAGGTAAGTACCCTATGTTTTAACGGACCGGTGTTGGCAATACTTTTGTCAAGGCAGACAGAATCATAGAACACTCAGACAGAAATTCGTGAGTCAATAGCCCGGAGCCAGTGTCAAGTTGAACCGGGTTTCTGTTGTCGAGGATCACACAGTCGGATAGTTCGAGATTCAACGTTGCCAGGAGTACTTAGATATTGTCAACAGAGGAAGCAAAAGTTATAAGAAGGAGGGAAAACAAGGGCAAGCCTTGGAGGTGAAGAAAAGGGGTTCACCCTACTTCTTCAAGCAGAACACAGTACCTTATTCAATGAAGAAGCTGGTGCCACGGCAGTTGTTCCTGGTAGTTTCCTGCAGACCTATGGTTCCTGTAGCTTCGGTGTGAAGGAGGACGTCTGGAGGGGTCTGCACCACACAAGGATGAGGGCGACAGCAGCGACAGTGAGTAAAAGGTGCTCTCCTTAAAAACAGGAGAGGCTCTTCAGATGGCTATCTGGACCACTACAGCAGTGTGCAGCGATTTCGACCAAGAAGAGGATCCTCTGGCTGTGGAAGCTGGTTATCCCCACCAGGCTCAAGGGAAGAAGACTCTGGACTGGATCTTCTCTGGTCGTCGAAGGGTAGATAGCTCAGGACTGCAGCAGGGCTTCACCGAGACGGGGTAGTTGCAGCAGCTGTCTTCTCCGCTTCTCTTCAGTTCCTTGTAGTTCCAGTGGCGACTGACTTCTAGCCCAAGAGACCTGCCTTTTATGCGAAAATCCCCCATTCACACAGCCTGGCTGTCAATCACGCAGCAGGGGGGTTGTCCAGCCCGGACAACCACCTCAGCCAATCATGGCAAAGTGCGACTTGGGTTTCCTAGGATACCCTGTGCAGGGGGTGACTACACCCCTCCCTCACATTCCGCCCACCTAGACACCCAGGCGCCTAGAGGAGGGCTTCTTGACAGAGGCCCGCCAAAAGACAGTGAACAAACGAAGCAAACCTGGTTTGCCGCGCAAAGTAAAACACAAGAAGGACTTTAACAAAAAGAAATGGTGACTAAACTTGACCGGAGCCAAAAGAAAAAGTATTTGGTCCAGTGGGTTTAAGTTCGAGGCTAATATAATAGCCTAAAACAATGCCACGTTTATATAATATAATCGCGGTAGAAAAGTTAGGGTAGATACCACTGCCACCAGCCAAGTCTAAATGTTAAAAGAGCGAAACAATGCTCTAGGAGGTACAGATAAAAAGGGATACAGAGTAACCCTTTCCAGTACTCCATGTAAGATGGGATGAACTGGATCTGTGGTAAAATGACTAAGTAAAGTTAATGGCAACTTTACCCTTTTCTGGGGGACAGTAGTCAGCCTCAGAAATGGAGTCGGTGGAAGTCTAAAAGACAACCCTGTGTCAATGCATTGAAGGTGCTGTGTAACACACAAAAGAAGGGGGGTACTTAAGTGGTGTACACAATCACAAAAACAGATGAAATACACATGGCAAAACATGGGTAAGAGTGGGGGGAAAAGCTCACACTCTTACCAAGTGAAAGAAAATTAACTCCAAAAGTCCAGCAAAGCTGCTGGGGGCTCACTAGGTGAGGGAAATTAGCCATAAATTGAGAATTCTCCCTAACAGGGGGGGCCTGCTGCGACTGGCAAAGCAAACTGAATAGCTTTTCTTAAGTGGTCATTTAGGCTTTTAGCTCCCCACTGGCTACTGGTGAAGATGAACATCTTGCCATCTTTATAACCTGCATGCCACAGATCAATGGGGTCTGATGGTAGTATATGCTTGTGTGCATACACACGCAGGCTCTCTTTACATTACAGTCTTTAGTTGACTTGAGAGCCAAAAGGTGTTCAGTAATCAGACATCTTACCCTTTGGTATGGCAGCACGGAATAACAACAGAGATGAGTGAATTTTGCAGTGTGACTTATTATATGTAAATTCAATGATAGATCCAGGGAAATCCCCCATTGTCATATGTTTAGCAAACAGTATCCATTATAAATATATAAACCCCAAAGCCGCCAACCCAAAGTAAACCCTTTTTCCTTCTTGGCACTGTATTTATTCTTCCTATTGCTAACATACTGATTTTGTGCCTGGTCAGACACGTGTGGTTTATGGAATGGCATTAAAAACTGCTCCAACTGAAACTACTTGGAAGATGGCACATCCAACAGTGCAAGACCAAGACTGCGCAGCAATTGCTTACTGCAGCTTTTCCAAATCAGATAGAAAAGCACAGTTAACGGTATAAACGGTATACCGGTATAAACAATGTGGTGGTTATTATTGTTCAATTAAGTGGTTCACGGTATCTTTAACGGTATACCGTTATACCGTTACATCCCTACCCTACATCAGACTTTTAAACAGTTCTACACCCAGTTGTATTCACATGATACCCCAGTCCCCCAGGAGGAAATCCTAGGTACACTAGAGGAAATTGGATTACCTAAATTGACACCTACACAAAGTGAATCCCTATACGCCGACATTACTACGGAAGACATTACAGAGGCTATAAAATCCCTAGCCACTTGCAAAACCCCGGGCAGCGATGGGCTGCCTCCGGAGTTTTATAAAACGTATCAATCATCCCTCACACCACTACTACAAAAGTGTTCCAGGAAGTGTACTGTGAACTGAGTAAACTGAACGTGAGAAAAAGCAGTGAAGAGGGGCCGGTTGAAGGGTTGCCGAACTGGAACCAAAGCTGGCCTGGCGTTAATAAAAACGCAGGCGATGGCCATATGACCAATGTAGCTGCAATTACGGGAGACCCAGCCGATAGTGACCTAGCAGTGGCCGCTCCCCTGTACCCTTTATATTCCGCGGCGTCCGAGCAGAAAAACACAGCCGACGCCGACACTGCTGTAAACGCTCCTCTGACTTTCCCAGCTACTTATCACTCGACTACTGCTTCAAACCAGCAGGTACACGCCGGCGAAGAAATTCAGGCAGTGACCGCTTCACAGTGTTCCACATTAAAACATAACTCACCTTCCCATTCAGGCAGCGACATCCCGAGCAGCAACAACCCGAGAGGGTCCGCCGCTGAAGGAATCCAGGCAGTAACCGCTCCACAGTGCGCCACATTAAAACATAACTCACCTTCCCATTCAGGCAGCGACATCCCGAGCAGCAACAACCCGAGTGGGACAGGCGTACCCGGCTTGCCTAGAGGCAGGTGTTCCACGCGGTTTGCCATCCTTGGCGAGAGTCATCATGGCGAACTTCATCCAGAAGGAAAGGGGGCGGGGCTTATGGGACTATTTATAGAAAAACTGACCAAACCCTTCCTGATTGGCCCAAAGCCATCCAGCCCCCATATAATGGAGAGACTAATGACAGACTGTGTGTGTCTTTCTTGGTCTCTTACAGAATCGCGAAGGAGAAGGAGAGAGAGCTACACCAGAGACGCTCTGGGCATATGAAGACTAGCCGCCAAAAGATCCATCCATATTACAGAAGGAACAAGAGGCCTAATCTTGAACTCTGATTTTTTTTCCTCTTATTTTTTTTCCATTTAACCTGAATAAAGGCTGTTTCAGTTCTACCACTACTGCCTGGCTGCCTCCTCCTTACACGTACGACCAAGGGATTCTGCAGGAAAGCATGAGGGAGACACTTGTGATCCCGATGCTTAAGCCTAGGAAACCTGCAGACGAGTGTGACTCCTACCGCCCACTCACGATGCTCAACTGTGATGTAAAGATATTAACCACGAAACTGGCCAAGCGACTTTGTAGATTGATCGGTGGATTGGTACACACGGATCAGAGCAGCTTTGTGCCTGGTCACAACATCACAGCAAATCGCTGTAGGCTCCAACACGTTATGGCACAGATGGACCCGAAGGGGGGCTCCTATGCGTTGCTATCGTTAGACGCCATAAAGGCATTTGATTCCATCTATTGGGAATGGCTTCAGGCGGTCCTTAGGGGATTCGGATTTGGGGAGAAATTTGTCAAATGGGTGGAAGTTCTATACACCAAACCTAGGGCAAGAGTGAAATCTAGGAGGTTTGTATCCTCGGCATGGGACAAATGCAGAGGTACCAGGCAACCCATTGCTATTATTTCAGGAAGCAATTTTTTGATGCAGGTATACAGGTGGGTGGAGTGAATCATATAATTGCATTATACGTGGGCGATGTCCTTTTGTACGTCAAGGACCCACACCTGAACGTGCCAACCATGCTGGAGGTTCTGGATAATTACTCCAGGGTGTCTGCTATACAGTTCAGCAGACAAAAGTCCGGTCTGTTCCTGCTGGAGACTTAAGGGGTAAGAGCATTGAATACCTGCCTGCGGTAGGTATCCAGTGGCAACTAACCTCTTTCAGATATCTTGTTTCAACATAATGCACACCCCAGAACTGGTGCATGATCATAATACTGGAGTTGCACTCCGGGCCCTACGCAAGTCAATTGGCTTTTGGTCCAAACTTCACTGATCTATAATGGGCAGGGCATCAATCATCAAAATGATTGTTCTCCCCAGATTTCTTTATTATTTTCAGAATGTGTATTATTATATTAAGGCTCCCTTTTTTCGCCTACTCGAGACAATATTTCGAGGGTTCTTATGGGGGACGGGCAGACACAAACTGGCATTATAGACAATGACCCTGCCCCATAGGCAGGGTACTATTCAACTCCGGGATCTGCAGAAATATTACTTAGCGCCACAACTTAGTTTCGTGGGCAGGTGGTTATCAGACGATGTTGCTACAGAAACTGCTTTGCTGCAACACCTAGTTACCCCACTGCGGCTGAATGAACTCATCTGGGCGCCACAACACCTCCTGAGTAATGTACCCCAATTAGCGAATCTGGCAAAGCAAGTATGGCACATGACCAAAGCACTTCTACACTTGGAGCACTCATACACTCCCGAGATCCCAATGATCTCATATTTATACAAGACTAGCACAGTCCTGGCGAATATTACACTCAGGGAAAGAAACAGGGTCTACACACAGGGGGGCGGGGGGAATCTGTATGAGGATGGTACCTTTCACGATTTTGCTTCACTTCAATCCATGCAAGGCGTGTCAGATGGTCAATTCTTATGGTACCAGCGGGTCCACAGGGTAGTGCGTGCAAAATGGGACAAATGGCCCGAAGAACCTGAGGCGGACCCCCTTGTGACGTTATTGTATAACTTGGGCGATAGCTGGAAACTGGTGTCCCAAATATATAGCCGACTGATAGATCAACCTAATACCGGAGGCACTGAACTGAACTCCATATGGGAGACCGATTTAGGGCTGTCACTTGTGGATAAGGAGTGGGACAGGGCTCTAGCGTTCCCTAAAGAAGTGTCCAGGAATACCACATTTCGGCGAATTCAGCTGAATGCGTTTTATCGCACATACCTGACCCCATACAGAATGGCTAAACAAGCTCGCCCCGAATGCACATGGTGCAGCGCAGAAAAGGCAGATTTGCTACATATGTTTTGGGAATGCACCAAAGTGCGGTGTCTCTGGTCTCGGGTTGAGCAAACTTGTAAGAAGGCAGAATTTGTCCCAATATAACTGGTCTCCTAAGGAACGCCTTCTGGGAACTTATCCTAGACTGGCTAAGATCGAGTATATTGTGAAACTGATGGACATGGCGTGTGTACTAACCAAAACGAAATATTGCGATGGCAAGGAAACGAACAAAAGGCCCACAGTACAATGGGATGGTGAAATGGAAAGCTGGGTGGAAGCCGAAACTAGGGCCTGGGATGATAGTGTCTCTAGATCTCCTGATGGTACAAGCATGACTCTGGATGCATGGAAAGCCTTGACGTGGAGCATGTTCCATCCTTCGGATGATAAACCCCCCTGAACAAAATCTTTCATGATAATTAGAACTTGGCACCAACTAACTCAACTGAAACAAAGCACCTTCCTGGCCTGCGTTACACCATGGTTCTCCCCCTTCCCTCACCTCTCGCGCACCCTCATTACACATTCCTCACGCATACTATACTGGATCAATATAGCACACGGAGACAGTTAAAGTCTGGTTGTAAAGTTCCGTTTTGTTTTATTGTTGATTGAATCACTAAACGGCAATGTAAACTTACAGATGTTATGCCATATATGTGATTTGAAGAAATGCCAATAAAGAAATTTGAAAATGAAAAAAGAAAAAAATCATAATAAAACTGCTTTTCGTAGTCCATTTAGATATCAGCCTCTCGATCAGAGCTAATCCACTGTTACGTCTGATTTTGTGCTCACCGAGCTGTAATAAACAGTGTTGATTTTTGCCCTGTTTGTGCTCAATCGTTTGAGTATGTGGTTTTTATTATGCACTGATTAGCGGACCCCTGACTATGAATGAAAAGCTTTGAATTAATCTTGACCAATGACAATTCTATTGGTCATCTGCGCCCTTACAGCACAGAACCAGCAATATGTAAATCAGTCTTGGTCAATTTAAGGGAGCACACCCTTCTCTCAAGGGGTATTAGGGCTGCAGAGGGAACGCAAGTTCCAATCACTGAGTTGCATCCATTCAATCATTCCGACAGCCACCCAATCAGTCGGGCTGCTACACTGAACCTTAGCAGGCTTCATCTCAGGTGTGTTTTCAGCCATGAATCCAAGACAGCACTCAAGAAAATGTCTTATCCAGTTCTAGCAACTTTAGCCTTCACTCGCAGAAGTAGGCCATACTCCAACCACAAAGGTGAAATCTGTATTCCTCTAACTCGTTCCCAACATTGTCTCGCCACACCATGGAATTCGTCTAGAATCCAAATAGGGCTGCCACCAACCAGAGCATCCCACAGAGGCAGCTGTGAGAGTAGGTTTGCATGGCAGGGTTCGAAATTGAGGGGGGAGTTGGGAGATATTTAGGTCCTGCTTGTAGCCCATCTAAAACCTGGTTGGCTTGACACCAACAGCTACTAGGAGCTACTCTTGGCACCCAAGGCCAACTTGGATTGAACAAACACACCTAAGTAAATGTAACATTTCAGACAATCTACAGATACATTAAGACTTTTAAAGCATAATGGGTCATAAATAATGGACAATGAAGTATTTCTGCATCTTATGTGGAAGTAAGATTTGCAGAATGCTATGCACTAGCTCCTGGTTCCCCTGTTAGCTCCTGGTCACTGGTTAATGCTGGATACCCAGGAGCTGCTTTAAACTCCTGCATTATCTAATCTGAATTTCAATCTCTGCAAAAGGAAGCAGTGTACAAGGTGTACCCTGACCAGTATGGAGTATCACAGTGGGCACAAACACCATTTGAGTCTCTAATAAGGCCTCAGATGGTGGCTTGTCATGGAACGAGTCAGATATAGCTAAAAAAAAACAGGGCTTTGTGAAAGAGTGCGACACAAGTCCAGCCAATCCGTCCATTTTCCCCAGAGGGTATCCACACCCTTTGACACTAGGGAGGTGAGCCTGCTATGCAAGACCCTCTCTAAAGGCCTGGGAGTGATTCGCCATTTGGGGACAAGGACTTCCATTCCAGAATGGAACTTCCCCATCCAAACCACCTTGTTAATCAATGGAACACTCCTACAGAGGGAATGTGACTGCTACGCAGAGGCAAGGCTCTACAGTAGTGACACCCTGAAAGGGCGGGGCCATGCTAGGCCTCAGAGCCATCGGAAGCAAGGAGGGCGAGCGGAATGCTAACTGAACACCTATGGGTTTGTATTCTATCCGACCTAGATGCCCAGGTCAGAAGCAGAGTGGAGACGGAAAGACACCAGTCTCGTCTGGTGGAGAGACCAAGTAGGACCAGTGGTGGCCTGAGAGGCCGGTAACAGACGCTGAAGCCAGACTGTTTGAGGGAGCCCGGATTCCCGAGTTCTGTGCACATCAGACGGTAGCAAAGAGATACATAGCCATGGGGAAAGCACCCGAGGTTTCGGGAGCCTGCGAAACCAGACTTAAGACAAAACGCTACAATGTATGAGAGCCTGAGAAACCCCTTTGTGCAAATACCCTATAAAACAGGAAATGAGAGAATAAAACGGGAAGTGAGAGAAATACAAGAGAACGTTGTTAAAAAAAATCACTTGAAAAGATATTCAGGTTATGAAAGCCTGAGAAACCAGACTATGCAACTAACACTTGAAAGAAGGAAAGCAGGAGATATCAATAATTGAATTAAGCCTAAGAAAAATTGCAACCATTTGAACAACCAGGGCAGACCACCACCCTTTCCAAAATAACTTGTGTGAAAGAAAAGAATCTGAGGAATAAAAGACTTCGAGGGAGTCCCATCGGCTTGAAGGAGATGAGGACAAACTTTTTTCCGTGTGTGTTCTCAAGCAATCCTGGAGGAATGGAATTGTTTACATCAACAGAGACTGCAAAACTTAATTTGGTCTCAAGGCTGGAAATAATATCCTGCTAAGGAAAATGAATTTCTGAAGACTGAAAACAAGTCAAGTGTGAACTGAAAGAAGCCTTTCTGAGGCTAGTGTACAAAGCCTCCCCTTTTCCTTCATTTAGTTAGGCATTTTCTATAGTGGTAGGGCCAGTTAACTGTAAATGATTCAGAATACACCGTTTTATTTTGGACTTTAGCATCCACCCTCCATTTTTGTTTTGTTAGGTTGGTAACTTGCCTCACAGTAATAGGCTAAGTTAGGCATTTGATCCCTTTTTTTTTTAATAAAACATGACCACAAGCGCCCGAATCCTCCTTCTGGTTCACCACAAGTGCCATGAAGGAACTTCCTTCTCAGAATTCCCTAACAAAAACCGCTTTTCATTTAAAGGGAAGTTTGCAGGTCTCATTGCTGCCATCAATAAACCAGGACTTACCAAGCCAGTACAAGCATGTTCTCTGCGTATTGGTGAAACTTGCAAGGCTGTAATGCAGAACTTTAGCTAAACACACTGCAAGTGCATTGGCCAACAGCAGAAGACAAACATGAACCATGTGTGAATTTGCGCATACATTACTTAACCATTGTTAAGCAGAATTATATGCAGTACCCTTTGGGAACACTACACACAATTAAGACTACTAGTGAATATACAATTTCACCTATGGTACAGGCCAGTACTACACAGTTATAGTGGTAGCAGTAGCGGAGCAGCCAGACTTATCTCAAGAGTAAGTGAGCAGTACAAATAGTACACAAAGGACAGCAATTACTATGATTCAGGCAAATACTGACTCAAGGTTTCTAAGTAAAAAGAATATACATTTACTCAGTTGTATAACATTTCACTATTCTAAGCAAGGTCAAAATCACAATCCTAAATACACCACACCACTCCCCTTAAATTCCAGACAAGTTAGACTCACAATTATGAAGTGGGAGCAAAATGGCACTCCAGCAATTTAAAAGGGAGGAAAAGACAAAGTTATCAGCAATTAGGCAAAACCAACAGGTAAGTATTCTGAGCAGTTAAACAAGAGAGACTACAGTGAGGAGATCAGCAAGAAAAACCTTAGGGCCAAAGTCAATAGGTCAAGAAGTCTTTTGCTCAAGATCACACAGTTCAGGGTAGTTTGCGGTAAAGTTCGTGGCACAGATTCCAGACGAGGTTGGTTGGTAGAAAAGATAGTACAAAGAGAAGAGAAGGACAAGCCCTCGGATTGGAGAAAGATTTCAAACACTTTCACCGCGGCTGAGCGAAACGCACAACCGGATTTGCACAGTACCTTAAAACGGAGAGGGGGTTGTAGCTGAGGCAGACGTTCCTGGTAGTTCCTGCAGGCTCACGGTTCCTGAAGCGACTGTCGGATTGATCAGAAGTAGGAAAACTGGAGGGTCCTGCACTACCCAGAGAAGAAACCAGCAGCAGAGCCAAACAACAAATAAAAGGTGCGCTCCTTAAAACCCAAGCAGGGTCCGACCTTCCTGGCTATCCGGCCCACTGTAGCGCTGTACAGCGAATTCGACCAGAGGAGGGGTCCTGGCTTGTAGTTTGGGTGAACTGGTTGGTCCCACCAGCTCAAGGGAAGAAGTTTCCTGGAGGATCTTCTCTGTCGTCGGATTTGGAGATTCGGACCTGCAGCAGGGCTTCACCGGGCGGTTTAGTCATTGTAGGGGTCATCTTCTTCCAGTTCCTCGTTGGTTCTTTCGTTCCAGTGGTGACTCTGCTCTTCCAGTCCCAGAGACCTGATTTTTATGCAGTTTTCCCCCCATTCATACAGCCTGGCTGTCAATCACACAGCAGGGTGGCTGGCGTGGCAAGGCCAGTCCCCCAGACAAGAGTGTGACTTGGGTTACCAAGGGAACCCATGGCAGGGGTCCGAAGATCCCTCCCTCACATCCTGCTTGCCTAGACTACCAGGCGCCTTAAGCAGGGCTTCTGTGCAGAAGCCCGTGAAAAAAAAAAAAACGAACAAAGGAGTCATCCCCAGTTTGGTGCGCAGAGAAAAACACGAGAAAGACTAACAAAAAGAAATGGCGACTAAACCCAGCCGGAACCAAAATAAAACATATGGTCAAGCGGGTTATGTTCGAGGCTAATATGTAGCCTAAAACATTACCACTTTATGTAAGAAAGGTTAGGGTAGATACCACTGCCACCAGCCAAGTCTTAATGTTAAGGGAGCGAAACAAGGCTCCAAGAGGCACACACAAAAAGGGATACGAGTTAACCCTTTCCAATACTCCATGTAAGATGGGGTGCACTGGATCTGTGGTTTAAAGTGACTATATAAAGTTAATGGCAACTTTACCACCTTACCACTTTTGACAGTAGTCAGCCCTAGAAAAATGGAGTCAGTGGGAAGTCTCAAAGACAACGCTGTGTCACTGCACTGAAGGTGCCGTGTAACACACAAACCGTGGTGTACATGGAGTATGTTTGTTTGTTTATTTATTTATAATGCGCACAAGACCGGAGGGTATTAGAGCGCAGGAAGCAAAAGAGGATTGTTCAGCTTAGGTTACATTGCTGTGCGTTACAATACAATACATTAATAAACAGTGCAGGCAGATATACAGGTAGGCAAGTGGTGGCTACAGACAACAACAATTATATGCAGTAGTAGTGGTAAGAGGTCAGATGTCATGTTCCTTAATCCGTAGGATAAGGTTAGATCTAAAGCATGGGTAAGACATGTCTTCCCTTAGAGAGGGTGTGAGTGAATTCCAATTTTGGCCAGCTTTGACCGGGAAGCTACTACCACCAGTCTTCGTATGTTTGAATCTAGGCACTCGAAGTAGGTTGGCAGTGGCTGTTCTAGAGGGGCGGTTGGTGGATTGTCGTAGGAATCTAGTGGTAAGGTACTGTGGGGTGGCCATGTGTAAGCATGTATGAGTCAGGGAGGCTGATTTAAGGAAGATTTTATCTTTGGTGGAGAGCCAGTTGTTGGCTCTTCTGAGATCCGATATGTAGGCTTTCTTGGGAATGTTGAGAGCTGCTCTCAGAGCATTGTTTTGTAAGATCTGAATCTTGTTGGTGATGTATTTGTTACACCCTACATATAGGGCATTACAGTAGTCCAATTTGGATAATACCAGAGCTCTTGCTAAGGTGATGCAGTTATTTGGTGTAAGGAAGGGTCTAGCTGCTCTGATTAGCTTACAGGTGTAAGCGGTGGCCGAGGCCGTGGAGTTTACTTGCTTTTTGAAGGTGAGAGTAGAAACTAAGTAGAAACCAAGAGTTTTAACTTCCTTGGCTACTGTGATGTTATTATTATCTATGATGAAATTAGAATACAGATGGCCTAATTTATTGAGATTTGCCGTGGGGCCGACTATGAGGAGTTCCGTTTTGTCATCATTCAGGCATAGTCCATGAGAGGCCATTATGCCTGGATGATGATACAATCTGTTCACGAAGGCCAAATCCTTGTCGTAATCCCCCCCATCAACGGGATGAGGATCTGTGTATCATCCGCATAGTTAGTGTAGGTGATACCCAGGCCATCTAGATCAGGGGTGCACAACTGATTTTGACAGAGGGCCGAAAGTACCTTACATGAGGGCTATAGTGGGCCGAAAAGTAAAAGTGGGCGGGGCGGTAGGCGGGACATGTCAGGAGGCTTTTTCAACCCCCAATTTGTATTAAACACATGGAAAAAGATATGTTTTTGAGGGGTAACGATTTTTATTGCATTTCAAACTTACATTTTGTACTACACATTTTCCATTGCTATCATTTATTTCAATTTAGTTATTGTATATCGTCTGTTTAATTAAATTATATATCTTTTATTGACCCTTGATTGGACATTCCGTTATTTTGGACTGCTATAGTTTGCTGTTTGGGTTACCCAAGAGGAGTATGGCCTTCGTTGAGTCAGGTTTCCTCAAAAAAGCAAAGGCTGTACATCTCCTAACTGTGCCTGTTTTAGCTTTATTATTGAGTTCACTCTTGGAGGGCAACACTATGCCCCATGGCTCCCATCCCCAACCAAACACTATGCCCCATGGTCCCCTCACCCCCAACCAAACACTATGCCCCATGGCCCCCTCACCCCCAACCAAACACTATGCCCCATGGGCCCCTCACCCCCAACCAAACACTATGCCCCATGGCTCCCACCCCAACCAAACACTATGCCCCATGGCCCTCACCCCCCAAGCAAACACTATGCCCCCTGTCCCTCACCCCCCAAGCAAACACTATGCCCCCTGTCCCTCACCCCCAACCAAACACTATGCCCCATGGCCCCCTCACCCCCAACCAAACACTATGCCCCATGGCCCCCTCACCCCCCTAACCCCCAACCAAACACTATGCCCCATGGCTCCCACCTCCAACCAAACACTATGCCCCCTGTCCCTCACCCCCCAAGCAAACACTATGCCCCCTGTCTCTCACCGCCAACCAAACACTATGCCCCATGGCCCCCTCACCCCCAACCAAACACTATGCCCCATGGCCCCCACCCCCAACCAAACACTATGCCCCCTGTCCCTCACCGCCAACCAAACACTATGCCCCATGGCTCCCAACCCCAACCAAACACTATGCCCCATGGCCCCCTCACCCCCAACCAAACACTATGCCCCATGGCCCCCTCACCCCCCTAACCCCCAACCAAACACTATGCCCCATGGCCCCCTCACCCCTAACCAAACACTATGCCCCAAACACACTCAAGCATGCACCCATACAGACCTGAACCCCCACCCCCCAAATCAACACACACACAAACATGCACCAATACAGACCCGAACCCCCCACCCCCCAAATCAACACACACACAAACATGCACCCATACAGACCCGAACCCCCCACCCCCCAAATCAACACACACAAACATGCACCCATACAGACCCGAACCCCCCACCCCCAACTCAGCACACACACACACAAGCATGCACCCATACAGACCCGAACCCCCCACCCCCCCAACTCAGCACACACACAAACATGCACCCATACAGACCCAAACCCCCCACCCCCCAAATCAACACACACAAACATGCACCCATACAGACCCGAACCCCCCACCCCCAACTCAGCACACACACACACACAAGCATGCACCCATACAGACCCAAACCCCCCACCCCCCAAATCAACACACACACAAACATGCACCCATACAGACCCGAACCCCCCACCCCCCCAACTTACCACACACACACAAACATGCACCCATACAGACCCGAACCCCCCCCCCAACTCAGCACACACACACAAACATGCACCCATACAGACCCGAACCCCCCCCCCCCCCAACTCCAAACCCCCCCCAACTCAGCACACACACACACACATGCACCCATACAGACTCAAACCCCCCACCCCCCCAAATCAGCAAACTCTCAAACAAGCACCCATACAGACCCGAACCCCCACCCCCCAACTCAGCACACACACAAACATGCACCCATACAGACCCGAACCCCCCACCCCCCCAACTCCAAACCCCCACCCCCAACTCAGCACACACACACTCAAGCATGCACCCATACAGACCCGAACCCCCCACCCCCCCAACTCAGCACACACACACATGCACCCATACAGACCCGAACCCCCCACCCCCCCAAATCAGCCAACTCTCAAACAAGCACCCATACAGACCCGAACCCCCACCCCCCCAACTCAGCACACACACAAACATGGACCCATACAGACCCGAACCCCCCACCCCCCCCCCCCCAACTCCAAACCCCCACCCCCAACTCAGCACACACACACATGCACCCATACAGACCCGAACCCCCCACCCCCCCAAATCAGCACACACACACACCCATACAGACCCGAACCCCCCACCCCCCCAAATCAGCACACAAAAAACATTCAAATCAAAACATCCATACACATCCGACACCCCCGACCCCCGCATCTCAACATACACACAAAATACATTCAAATACAAACATTCACACCCCCCCCACATCTCAACATACACACAAAATACATTCAAATACAAACATTCATACACATCCGACACCCCCCCCACCCCCGCATCTCAACATACACTCAAAATACATTCAAACACAAACATTCATACACATCCGACACACCCCCTCACCTCAACATATACACAAAATACATTCAAACACAAACATTCATACACATCCGACACACCCCCTCACCTCAACATATACACAAAATACATTCAAACACAAACATTCATACACATACACATCCGACACACCCCCTCACCCCCGCATCTCAACATACACTCAAATACATTCAAACACAAACATTCATACACATCCGACACACCCCCCCACCCCCGCATCTCAACATATACACAAAATACATTCAAACACAAACATTCATACAAACAAACAAAGCAAAACAAACCCGACACACAAACAGACCACTTACCGGAGACGTGCTGGAAGGCAGGCAGGCAGGTAAACTGGAAGTCGCAGGAATCGCACTACGGCTGGCATGGTCCAAGGCTGAAATGCCTTCCGGCATCAAGCCTTATGGGCCACGCCAGCCGTAATGCTGGCCCTCCATTGGTGCAGCACACACGCATTACGTGGCTCGTAGGAGCGACGTGATGCGTGTGTGTGCTGAGCCAATGAGGGCCAGTGTTTTCACCGGCCCGGAAGACAACAAAGACTTTCCTAATGGAGGGCGGCCGCGGGCCGCCCTCCATTAGGAAAGTCTTTGTGCCTCGCGGGCCAGTCAAAAGGGCATGGCGGGCCGCAACTGGCCCGCGGGCCGTATGTTGTGCACCCATGATCTAGATCATCGAAAAGGGGCTTTGTAAAGATGTTGTACAGAGTGGGCGAAACGCATGAACCCTGAGGCACACCGCAGGTAATAGGTATGGGGTCCGCAGCTGCTGAGGGTGCGAAGACCCGCATGGTTCTTTTATCTAAGAAGGATTGAATCCATCCTATGGCTTCTTGTGAGAAATGGGTAGCAGAGTCAAGGTGGTGGCAGAGAATCTTGTGATCAACTAAATCAAATGCTGCTGAGAGGTCAAGCAACAGTAGCAGTGCTGTATTACCGTTGTCTCTCAGGGTGTCTATTTGTGCCTTGAGGTCAATCAGTGCAGTTTCTGTTCCGTGTTGCGGTCTGAAACCTGACTGACGTACTCCTAGGAGGTGGTTACATTCCAAATATTGTTGGATTTGGAGGTACGCTACCTTGTCAAGGATTTTAAGCAGGAACGGTACTGTCGCAATGGGATGATAATTAGTGGGAATGGATGGGTCAAGTGTAGGTTTTTTTTTTTTTTAGGAGTGGGCGGACCCACGATTGTTTCAGGTTGTTGGGAATGGTGCCGGTTGAGAATGAGGCATTTATAAGCTTAGTTATGAATGGGCAGAGGTCCTGTGCGGCACCCTTTATAATTTGTGCTCGGCAGGGGTCACCATGGCAGTTGGACGGTTTGAGAGTTAGGATGACTTTTAACTTCTAGAATGGATACTTTCTTGAAGTTGAAAAGGGGTTGTGGTAGTTCAGAGGGGGCGAGAGGTGAGGTGATCGGAGGCAGAGGGGCAGTGATGTTGTTAGAATTAGAGGCGAGTAGGTTGTTGTTAATTTTAGCCTGAAGGGTCGTCATTTTGTTAGCTAGGGCACTCTGAATACTGGTAACACCACGGGGCTTGGATAGGCGTTTCCATTTCTTTGATATTGTGAACAATTCTTTAGTATTGGAGTTAGCTTGGGTAATGCGCAGATTATAAGATTCTTGTTTGGCAAGGATTATTTCTTCTTTGTACAAGGAAGCTAGTTTTGTGAGGTTGTTTTTGTTAGTAACTGAAGTAACTGAAGGGTCTAGTCTCTATATTTGTTCGCATTTACGTTTCTCTAATCTAATAGCTTTTAGGTGGGGAGAGAACCATGTGTTGATATGTTTTTTCTGTTTGCACTTTCTAGTTTTCAGGGGTGCTATGGTGTCTAGGGCAGAAAGCATTACTTTATTGTACTCTTCGACCAGAGTAAGTGGGTCTGTGGATGCAGGAAGAGAATTCAAGGTGGGGAGGATCAGAGGAATTAGTTTGTTAGCTGTAATGTTCTTTTTATTCCTAGTGGGAATGGCAGGGGCTATGCTGACAACATGATGGGGGACTGTGGCTTCAAAGGAGAAGGAGATCAAGTGGTGGTCGGACCAGGGCAAAGGTGTTATGGCAGTGATGGAAGTTTAGCAGTGGTGTTCCGCTATCCAGTCAAGGGTTCTACCTTTGGTGTGTGTAGCGCCTGTTACCTTTTGGGTAAATCCTAGTTCCTCGATGGAATCATTAATCTGTGTGGCATTGGGATCTAGGGGGTTTTTATAGCCCAGATTAAAGTCTCCTAGGAGAAGATCTTGAAGATCTTCTTCAAAGGAGTCTAGAGTGCATGGAGGTCTGTAGATAAGGTGGATAGATCTAGTTTGAGTATTTGAGATGTTATCTTAGCGGTCAGGAGTTCACACAAGTCTACATTTAGTGGAGAAGCAAGTCTCAGTGCTAGGCTAGTTTTGGCAATTATGGCTAGGCCACCGCCTCGAGAGGTGGTGCGGTCTATTCTTAAGAGGGTATAGTCCTCCGAATAGCTAACATAACCGGTGGGCTGGCTGCTGAATGGAGCCAAGATTCCGTGATAGCAAGAAAGTCAATTTTTTTCAGTTGAAATTAGGTCAGCTGTTTCTGTAGCATGTGCCACCAAAGACCGGGCATTTATTAAGGCTCCTCTTATACCGGGCAGTGTGGTCTTAGTAGGTGCTGGCACGGTATTGTGGAGGGGTCTAGGATAACTGGTGGGTTCTCGACAATGTCAGCTATTAAGCTGGAGTGGGTGCTGAGTATTAGTGGATTTATGTGAAGAGATTTTGGTATTCGGCTGAATGCTTTTTAGGTTTCTAGAAGGGTAGTTAGAGACGGGGTGTAAGGATTTGGCTGGGGGTTCATACATTTTGGGGAGTCTGGCACAAAGTTTAAGATTTCTCTGGGCGAGATTGCATGGTCTGGTGATCAGGTCCTTTAGGTTGTTAGGATCGTTAGGAGGTGTTACAGACGCCGACAAGGACAAAGTGTGAGGCAAGTGTGTCCACAGGAGCAAGCTGGGCAGGTGGTGGCTGAGATCAGAGTGGGCGCTGGTGACTATGTGTGAGGTGGGCGTACGAGTGTCGATCATACGGGCACAATAATCACAGAACTATAGGGCTTGGCGAGATCGGTAATGCTAGTACAACTGTAACAAACGTCACAGTCTGAGCATAGGGCGGGCCGTGCTAACGCAGTGAGGAGAGGTTCCTGTGCCCAAGAACACACAGTATGTAGAAATACACATAGCAAAACACATGTAAGAGTGGGAAATAAGGCTCACACTCTTACCAGGTGAAAAAAATAAATCCTAGAAATCCAGCAAACCTGCTGGGGGACTCTTTATTTGTATTTTGTATTTGTTTATTACTTGTATCGCGCGCCAAACCCAGGGGTAACTGGGCGCTTGAGAATGTAGGTTACAGGTTGCAAAAGGTTATGCCAATAAATAACAAAAGGCATGACCCTGGTTACAGTTGGGTCGATAACAAGTTACAGTGACCCTGGTTACAGTTGGGTCGGTTTACAAGATACACAAGATACACAGATAATAGGCAACGGTGTACGATGGTTGTATTGGGATCTCTTTAGGTAAGGAAAATCAACCATTTATGAGAATTCTCTCTAACAGCCATTTGTATAAATTGGAGGAGTACAAAATTCACCTCACTAGTGAGACTGCAATAGCCATGAACCTTTACTGTGCACACTCACTGGAAAGCCACTTGGAGAATGTGCAATGAAAAAGGAGCTTCTCCCCACCCCGCCCACAAAGTGCGGCTTGCCCAGGGAGGATGCTGCAACTTCGAAAACACCACTGCCGAAGCACTGCTAAAACAAACTTGGGCAACCTGCAAGCAAAAAGGACAAGCTCTGTTGTGTAGCCCGTCCAGCGAGGATACCAAAGGCATACGAAATGTCCTGTAACAAAGTTCTTGCTACCCTTGTTTGCTATGCTGGCTCCGTCTCTTGGCTGCTTAACCTACCGCGCACCCTGTTATCGCGCGGTCCTCTGGTTTTCCTTGAATTTGCATGGCTCGCTTGCCCCTTGGGTTGCATCTTCGCCCCACGCATTCTTCAATCACAGGGCTACCTCGCCTCGTAGGCTACTTGTTCTCCTGCGCATTCCTTGATCGCGTGCGCTCCCTTGCAATCGTACACCAGCCGTGCGTCCTTGCTCACATGCGGGCCCTCCCTCCTCCCTGTCTCCAGATCTCTGGTCCTCTCTAGGCTGTACTACTGCAACAGCCTCTTTCTAAATCTTCCTGCAGCTACGCTCCCTCCTCTACAACTCATCAAGAAAAGGACTACAAGACTTTTTTTTGGCCTCCAGCCCAGGGATTGTATCTCCCCAGCTCTGAAATCCCTTCACTGGCTCCCATTGGCGGCAAGGATCAAGTTCAAGACCCTTTGCATTGTCCACAAGACTTTCTGGGCCTGGGACCATACTACCTGCAACTCGCTCTTCCTAAATATCTGCCTTCTCAAGCTCTCTGCTCTTCCACCTTTAACTCTCTGAGGGTCAGTCGCTTTTCCAGGCAAAGAGTTGGGGGCAGATCTCTTTCTTCAGCTGGGACCTCCCTCTGGAACAGCCCTCCCTGCCTCTCTGAGACTTTAGCAGAACCATCTCTGGTTCCGGAAGCAACGGAAGACCTTTCTCTTTGCTTCTGCCTTCTCGCTTCCTCTCCCTTGCTGATCACCTGCCTGTTCATTGCACTGGTCACCCTCTGAATTCGGGCCCAGGTCCTTGCCTGTCCAACTGCAATCCTACACTGCCTATTGGCTCCCCTGCACTTGTGGTCTGTATCTGTAACCCTACAGCCCCCCTCTCTTGCACTTCTTTGCCACCTGTTCGCTGCACCCTTGTTGTTTTCTCCTTTGTCCCGCACTTCTCCATCCTCCCTCTACCCTCAGCACTTCTTCCCTCCCCCTTTCCTGCTCTTGCACGTTCTGAATTGCCAAACAGAGGATAGGTCCTTATCTCGCCCCCTCGGGGGAAGCGGGGGTGAAAAACCAAAGATGCAGCGTACCACTTGGTTGAGAGTCCTCAAAAGGTAGTAACCCAGGGAAACCCTCACTACATACCTGAATCAAGGACAATGCTGCAAATGGAGCTTCCTGGCGTATGGAAATTGGGGACTAATACAGAGGGAGCCCCGAGTAGTGTTGAGTTAACTACAGGCTTCATACGGCCTATGCCCAGCCTCAAGTGAGATATCACCTGTAGGTCGTTGGGGCGATCTGCACTGTATTTTTGCGTTTGTTTTTGAATTTTTGTTTTTACGTTCGTTAGTTCAGTTAAAACCTTGGTTGACACATGGCTTTGGATGTATACAAACTCATGATGGCAGCTGAAAGTCACCTGGCCCCTCCCCCCCCCCCCCCATTGACAACACCGTCCCTGGAGATACATTAGCTCATCAAAATTTGAATTGTGTGTCACTTAATGTCAAAGGACTGAGCTCCCAAGTGAAACGAAAGTCGATTTTGTGACACCAGAGAGACTTAAACTGTCCAGTGATCTTCCTGCAGGAGACAAATCCTCCCTTTGGATTTTATTCGCCTACGGAACAAAGACTTCCCTAAACAATTCATAACCTCTAGCGGTTCAAAGACTGGGGTAACAGCTATCCTATTGGCAAAAGGCATCTCGTTTGAAGGAGCTGGACACTATACAAGACCCAGGAGGTCGATCTATTGGAGTCAAAGGTATGTTACTGGGTCACATTTATTCCCTAGTCTCGATTTAAGCCCCCAATGAGGGACAAGATCAATTCTTCAAAGATTTAGAAGCCATAGTTCTTCCCTTCCTGGAGGGTCAGGTCATCATTGGAGGAGACTAACAGGGTCCCTGACCCCACGATGGGCAAAACACATGACCTCCCCCTCTCGGGCAGAGATTTCGAGATTGCCTTAGGTATTCTTCACTTCTTCAAGTCCCTGGGGGTGGTGGAAGTGTTACACCGAGGGGAACAAGACTATCTTTTTCTCTCACGTCCATCGCTCCTCTTCCCGTATAGACCCATTTCTAGTGTCCCCCAATTTACGCCATTTATCGACAGGGTGTCCATTGCCTCCAGGGTGCTCTCCGATCATGCCACGATTCTTTTGCGGGTTAGAATCTGGGATCCGCCCCCCCCCACCCTAGGCTACAGTGGTGACTGTATGACCCAATCCTAAATGACATGGCCCTTAGGGATGTGGTTGCTAAAGCGATATGGGAGGATGTGGTTGCTAAAGCAATATGGGACTATTTCCGGGAAAACCCCACCAGACTCCCGTCTTCAGCAACGACATGGGATGCCATGAAGGCCGTTATTAGGGGAGTCTTAATAGCCCTCACTGCAGCTTACTACAAGCAGAAAAAACCGGCTCAAGCTCAGTTAGAACAGGAAATCTTGGCAATAGAGGGGAAATATAAAAGAGGTTTGTCCCCTAAACTTCACTAAGCCCTACAAATTACCCCAAAACAAGCTTGAGGCGCTTTACGCTGAAGAGACAGCTCACTCTCTTTTAATGACGAAACAAGGGTATTATGTCAAAAGCAACAAGGGCAACCAAATCTTGGCCAGGAAGTTAGCCCAATCTAAAAGACGTAATACTATCATAGGCCTAAAAGACCAGCAAGGGGTGACAATACAGGGAACAGGCTAAACTGCAGTTAGCGAAATCCCACCTTATGGAAACAATGGTGGTACCTCCCCGATCCCTAGAGGGACAAAAGCTGTACATTTAAGTAGCCGCATTACCACACCTCCCCTCAGGGAGCTAAAGAAGCCCTAGAATCCCCTATTCACCTGGAAGAAATGGACGCAGTAATTAGATCCCTGAAATGTAGAGCTCCGAGCCAAGATAGTTTTTCAACTAAATTTTATAAACTCTTCCGAGCCCAACTGGTGTCCTCTCTGACGGCTCTCTAACTCTTTCAGAGAATCTGGAAATATAACCTCCTCTATGCAGACCTCTGCCACTATTCTGATGCTAAAACCCAACAAAGATCAGAAGGACTGTGCCTCCTATCGGCCAATCTCTCTTTTAAACATTGATGCAAATATCTATTCTAAAATATTGGCCAAACGCTTGGCTCCACTTCTTCCAGCACTGATTGATGCTGACCAAATGGGTTTCGGCCTGGGGAGAAAAACTGGGGACAATAGTAGAAGAGCCCTGAATCTGACAGAAAAAACAGCAGGGCAGGGCAAACTGGCCCTTCTGGCACTAGATGCAACTAAGGCGTTTGATAAGGTGGATTGGGCCTTCATGCAATTAACCGTAGAGGCATTTCATTTTGGTCCTTCCTTACGTAGAATGTCTCGGCCAACGATACATCCCCTAACACTCTACTCTGGGTAAATAGGGAACAAACCACCTCTGCCCCCCTCAGATGTGGGACGCAACAAGGATGCCCTCTCTCCCCTCTCATATTTGCCCTAATTATGGAGCCCCTCGCTCAGTGTATATGCAACAATCCACAATCATGGTGATCATGATAATGGGGTTCCCAACAAAGTATCCCTTTGTGCTGATGACGTCCTGCTAACATTAACCAACATCCGACCCTCCCTTCAAGCGGCCCTTCAAGAACCATAGTTCTTTGGCCAAGAGGCAGGTTTCAGAATAAATTATAGTAAATCCGTGGCATTGGGGATGGGGCTGTCGTCACAGGAAATTCTCTCCTTTCAATACCTCTGTCCAATCTGGTGGGACACAAAGTAAATTGAACACTTGGGGGTTCGCATCACGGCCTCACCTAAGGACTTCTTTGAGTCTAATTTCCCCTCCCTTTTTAAGACTCCATAAACAGATCTGGAGAAATGGGCGACTCAGGATCTCTCTCTAATGGGACCGATTACTGCAGTCCAAATTAACTTACTCCGCCGTTTTCTTTATTTCTGCTCGTCCCTTCCTGTGGAAATCCCGAAAAATGTACTTGACCGCCTCCAACAGGAAAATTCTGGGGTTCATCTGTCGGGGCAAGAAGGACAGGATCCCTAGGAGGGTGATGCTGGGAGGTGCCCGGTTGGGGGCTTGGGGTTCCAGACTTGTGCAAGTACTCTGTGGCGGCACAGATTTCACATCTCCTGACATGGATGTTCCCCTAACCCCCACCAAAATGGGTTGACATTGAACAGTCCAGACTCACACTCCCCCTTTTCTGCCTTTTGTCCCCAATACAACACAGAAACAATGGATGGCAAAACCTGCTCTCCTCCTCAAAAGCTACTCTAAAGTCATGGGATGGGGCTTCGAGATAGAAAAAGATCCCTAGAGGCATGGGCCCACTCTCACCAATCTTTCACAGTCCTGCCTTTTACCCTGGTATGCAGCCGGGAGCTTTTTGAAATTGGAGGCGAGGAGGCCTTCAAACGTTAGCCTAGCTATTTGAAGGAGGCCAAACACGTATGTTTGATAGCTGTAAAGTGATATTCCAACTTTCGGAGTCAGACAGGTTCTCTTATGCACAGCTACGGCATTGGATCACACAACAGCTGACTAGACAAAAAGTCACACGTGCCCATAGTCCTATCAAGCTTTATTTATTTATTTGCATTTATGAAGCACACAAAAACAGCCCAGTGGCATTGTGGCACTGCTGCATGGAATCAGCTTAGTTACATTAGCACATAGAGGTACTTAGTAATGCAGGATGTGTTACTTGGAGGACGATAATGCTGCACAGGGTTACATAGTGTGTAGCATATCATTACATAGCACATACATACAGCTGTTTATAGTCTAGGTACACAATTGGGTCGGCATGGGGATGTTAGCAAGGTTATGTGGGAGGTTTAGGGAAATAGGGGGTCATTACGACCCAGGCGGTAAGTACGCCAACTTTACCACCATGGTGTAAACTACGTTTCCACCATGGTGGATGGCGGATTTACCGCCCCATTCCAAGGTGAGTGGGGCAGTAAATCCCCATTTCCCATTTTACCCTTCCCCATTCCCATTTTTGCCCCATAGGGCATAATGGGAGTGGGGAAGGCGCTAATTACGCCACCGTAAATTACGGTGGCGTAATTAGCACCAAGGCGGTTTAACGCCATGGATTTTAACGGCTGCTAGAAGCAGCCGTTAAAATCGGAATCAGGCGTTAAGGGTTAACGACGGCGTTAACCCTTAACGCCTGAGTTGTAATGAGGCCCATAGTCTAGTTTTGATGGCTTTTGTGAAATACGAGGTGTGAGGGTTCAGATCTGAGGGCGTGTGGGAGGGAGTTCCATTGCCTGGCAGCGATGAAAGGGAAGCTTACGCCCCCTCCTCTAGTACTCTTAACTATGGGTACCGGAAGCAAGTTGGAGTAGGGTGTTCTTGTGGGTCTGGAGGTGTGGGGGAATGATGACTCTCTGAGAAATGTAGGGCGGGGCTGTATGATGGTTGCATTTGTGGGTAAGAGCAAGTGTTTTGAAGGACACATTCGCAGACGGGCAGCCAGTGGGCTTGTCATTTGGCTGGGGAGTTGTGTTCCTTTTTAGGGATGCCTATAGCGGCACGTAAGGCGTTGCTTTTAATGGTTTGAAGTTTGTCAAGGTTTTTCACAGTGGTGCCAATAAAGAGGACGTTACAATTGTCCAGTCTACAGCCGATTAAGGCTCTAGCAATAGACCGTTTGCGTTGGCGAGCAATAGCCTGGAAGAGTTTAGAAGTTTGTGTAGTAGGCTGCGGGGGCGACGGCACTAACTTGTCTGGCCATAGTTAGGTTAGCATCTAGGTAGACTCCAAGTGTTTTCACTGACTGGGATGGTAGTGTTGTCGATATTGAAGGATGAGTAACAGTTGTCAAGTTTTATCCGCAAGTTGGTAGGAGCTAGCAGCAGTAGTTTTGTCTTATCCCCATTAGGCAAAGCCAGTTCTCAGCCATCCAGGTTACCGCCCTGGAGGGCCTGCAGCATGGAGGGCTCTCCAAACTATACAAACTCCTGAGGGATGATATGTTATCCGGGCGCCCATCTTACATGAGTCGCTGGGAGACGGACTTCGGCCACCCGCTAGAGGACCAATCTTGGCTAGACATTTGGACCAGAAACCACTCTTCCTCCAGATGTGTGACCAACAACGAATGTACCCTAAAACTTTTATTCTGTTGGTACTCCCCAGTACAGCTACACCATTGTCAGACATCAGTGGCACCAAACTTCTGGTGAATCTCTGGGGCACCAGGGTCATATTTTCACATGTGGTGGGACTGCCCGCTTATTCACTCCTCCTGGGACGGTATAGTAGCCATTACAGAGGCCACCACCGGCACCAAACTCCCAATGTAGCCTAAGGCTCTTCCTCTAGGGGCTCCAATTGAAGCGATATATCCTAAATCCGGTGAACGATCTAAATGAATTAAACTACTCTTGCTGGATGGACGTATTACGATTGCCCGCTGGTGGCAGTGCCCAGAAGGGCCGGTTCTATCTCTTTGGTGGATTAAAGTATGGAACATTTTAGTGGCAGAAAAAGTTACGGCAGCAAAGGAAGGAAAACTACAATTTACGAACATGTGGGCCCCCTTTTTTGGACTACGATCAGATTTTCTCAGCCTTAACATTTAAACCCAATTCGGCAAGACTTTACCTGCAGGCTCCTGACACCACGTAGCAGCTGGATTACTTGGGAGGGAGATACAAAAGGGAAATGGGGTGCTCAGCTCGCCTGAAAGTGCGCAAGACGTATTATCTGTACTGCATAATTTGTCTCCATTTGCCTTACACAGTATACTTTTTCCATGTGCGCAACCGAATAATAAAACGTTTTTAAAAAATGCAATGGTGAAAACATCTAAAATTCGCACAGAAAACTCAGAAATATTCACTTCCAGCAAATCATCAGTAATGGTGCCTGTGATACCCTAACAATAGTGCCAAGTGTGACGACATAACCAAAGCACGCATTTTCAATATGAAACCCCACAAATTCTTCTATTCTAACATTAGACCAATCATGCCTGTATTATCTACCCTGTAAATAAAATATCCTATGGATGCATCAGCAAAACTTTAAAATGACTGTAGCAATAATCCATCCCCAATGGCAGCAATCAGTAAAATGAACAAGTTACTCTCTTACCTGGTAACGTTCTTTCGATGGGATGGTCCGACGACGTATTACATATCTATGACAGTAATCACCACAGCTGTGCCGCTTCGGAAAATCTTTCGGCGTCTGCGTCCTGAGTCGATGACGTCGATACGCCGTCCTCGAGGGCCTCCGTCGAGCCGACGTCACCAGATGTTATAAATAGGACGCACGACTCCCGTAGCCTCAGTTGTAGTTTTTTCCCCAGAACGTGTGGCACCAATCTACTGCCAGTATGACCACAGAAAGCCTTGCGTAAACGTAAGCTGCAATCACATAAGAAATTCTGTAGCGGGGTATGCAGGGAGGGAGCGATATGGAATACGTCGTCGGACCATCCCATCGAAAGAACGTTACCAGGTAAGAGAGTAACTTGTTCTTCGAGGGGATTGGGTCCTCTGACGTATTCCATATCTATGACAGACTCCCAAAGCAGTACCAACATAAGGAGGTGGGAAAAGAATTTAGAATATACAAATTTAGAATGTCCAATCAAATTGCAGAGTAAAGGACCGCCTTGCCAAAGGCCAGATCCTGCCCATGGGAAGAATCTAGGGAGTAGTGACGTACAAAAGTATGAACCGAAGCCCAAGTGGCTGCTTCACTGATGTTACGAATAGGAACACCCCTTTGCAGAGCAGTAGAGGCAGCCATACCCCTAGTCGAATGGGCCCGTAAGCCTACCGGAGGGTCCTTACCCGCCAGGCGGTAACACTCAGAAATTGCCAAGATAATCCATCTAGACAAAGTCTGCTTAGTCACAGCTTGTCCCAAACGTCTTCCAGCGTAACCAATGAAGAGCTGATCGACTCCCCCGTATCACGAGGCATCCCCGACAAAGCCGCCTCAAAAGGCGTTGAGGGCGTCTATGGAATCGGCGTTGACGTTGAGCGCGGCGCCGACGGCGTCGACACCGCCTCCAGGGCGGAGCCCCGAGCGTGTCTCTCGACAGCCTGGGCGCCGATTGCGTTGACGACTTCCTCGGAGGTGGGCCTCGAGAGAGTGTCAACGACCTCGGGCCGCCGGCGTCAAAGTCTTCCTTGAAGACTGCACAGGTTCTCGCGGTCTCGAGGCCATCGAGGACCGGGACCTGGAACGGGCATGCCTAGAGCGACCATCCTTGTCCGACTGGGACCTCGAAGGCGCCCGGCGGTCGCGACGACTGCTCGAGTCTGAAGGGGGACAAGGGGTGTCTAGCACGGCCTCGACCGGCGTCCTCAGACGGCGCGGGCGGACGGACGGACGGGAGCCCTGCGATTGAAAAATCACCAACATCTCCTTTCAGAAGGAATCCCATTCCTCAGGAGTGGAATGCTTGTTGGGACAAGCAACCCGCCGACGGGCGGAGTCCTCAGAAGAGGACGGGGAAGGCGACCTGTGACGGCGCTTCCTGGAGTGCCTTGACGAGGCAGAGGAATGGCGGGACCGACTCCAAGACCGAGAACCCCCAGTTTCATGACGACGATGCGGAGAGTCGCCCCTCGAATTGTCCGTCGAAAGACCAGTGGAACACGATTTCTGGGGCTTGGCCACCCTACCGACCGACTTCTTCTTACGCTCCCGCAAGGCCTTCGATGTGCGCGATTGGCAGTCGACACAGTCGTCCGTATCATGGTCCTCCCTGAGGCACCAGAGGCAAGCGTTGTGCTTATCTGTTAGCGACATCTTGGACCCGACACTTCTTAAACCCGGTCCCAGGGGTGGAAGAAGCCGAAGACCTCATGCTTACAAGATCTCCGAAGCGAACACTTTCGCGGAAAAAACTGAACTGAGGCTAGGGGCGTTGTGCGTCCTACTTATAACATCCGGTGACGTCGGCTCGACGGAGGCCCTCGAGGACGGCGTATCAACGTCATTGACGCAGGAGCCGAAAGATTTTCCAAAGCAGCACAGCTGTGGTGATTACTGTCATAGATATGGAATACGTCGGAGGACCTAATCCCCCTCGAAATATGCTATAGAGACAGGAGCCTTACCTGATACAAATGCTGTACATGATTTTCCAAAAATACTTTGGTCTCTGAATAAAGTCGCTCTCCAAGAGGTTCTGGATAAGCCACACATAAAGCGTAAATATCACTGCACTTTAGTCAAGGAGTACAATTTTCAAATACAGATTTAAGTTCAAGCTACAACCTTTTTTGTGCATTAGATATTTATTTTTAAGAAAAAACAAACACATGCCTCTTGAACATTACAATTTGTAAGAGGATTCCAGGCAGCACATTACAAGTGGCAGTAGTAATTGTTTCCTGTACTCCTATTACATCAAACCCACATGGAATTCAAATGTTCTACCACTGAAAAGACTTGGACATCAATTAACTGAAAAGCAGAATGATTTTTTAAAAGTTTAGTGAACATGAATTTAAAAATCAAATGAGTACGTTTCTGGTATCATTACTTAACGGCAATAAAAATAAAAATAAGCAAATGTAATAATCTTGCTGCATATTAACGAATTGCAATTTCTTTCACTTAATTTGCCGCAGGTTTTAATCTTTCCATAATGTAAAAACCTGTCTGGCTCATCATAATCTAGTCCAATTATAAAATGGATATCAAATATCAGCCTGGTCTAGAAAACATCATGATCATGCCCACAGGTGACGAGTGGTTGGCTTAAAGAACGGTACATGCTTTTGCACAGTTTGTACATTTTAGCCTATGACTCATTTTTTTCCTGGTGCCTGCTGACCCCCACCAGGACTGCCCATAATGAGGCACCCCATCCTATTAACAAAGCCATTAGTTTATACAGACATGTGCAAAAACCCAGTAATCCCAGCATCAAATTAAGATTAGTGGTTCAAGTAGAAATGTAACATACCATTAGAGATCAACTTTACAAGGGCATCTGTTACATGCTGCTTAGAGGCTTCAAACTACTTTAATTAAAAAGTCTTCCCGATTAAAAATAGTTCATCTTTAAACTGAAGGTCACATGGCACCACACATCAATCGCATATTTTCCTTTTTTATCCGGAAATACTTTGTCTTTTACTGATCAAAAACAAAACTTTCTTTTAAAGCCAGTAGTAAAGAACAGAAACCATTTGCTGCAGTAATCCTATAATCATTTTATGTGGAGTTTAGCCTGAATCATATCAGTCAACAATAGTTACTTCTTAAAAATCAAAGACTTTTTAAAAGCTAGGGCAACAGGATACATTTTTATCATGTTATCAGTCTTGCATCAAAAAGCAAACGATGCAAGTTTGATGCAATGCAAACTTTAATTTATTCAGTTTTGTTAAAATATATATTGCCAGTCTCATGAAAGCCTGATTAGGATTTCTATATCAAAACGAGCGAGAGGTTAAGGTATGCAAGATGATTAACCCATCAATGTTCATTAAGCAACAATGGATACGAGTTACACTGGCAATTGCAGACTGAAACATATTGTGTATATTTAATCTGAGCTTACTCCAACAGTTCCAGGCAGTATTTACTATATTCCCGACTTTGTTTTGATATTCAGCAGATACACATTTTCATTTTCTAGCCACCACATGCAAATAACTGCCTACAATTTTGTTTATTCCAATTACAAAAAAAAAAAAAAAACAGTGATACCAATTCTACTCCAAACGGGACCCCCGACTTGCGCTGTCGTTTGTTTTTAATCTAGTCTATCGGTGACTGCGTCTGCAAGCCGAGCTATCGTTTAAAATGCTAGGATAACTGTGGTGGAGGAGTCTTTAACATATGCTGTGCAATCTGTACTTGTGCTGGCCTGGAAGTTAGGCACATAAAGAAGCAAAGAAGGAAAGCCATTTTCTTGCACCAGCTTGCTGCGTGCTTCTGATAAAATTCAAGCAAAGAGGCAAAATATCAGCACCGTCAAGAATCGGGAACCCAGGTAAGAGGGTGCCACTGGATGGGAAGCCCAGCTACGAAAGGAGAATCCATAGCATCGTTTTTTGCCTCTTTGACTGTTACATTCTGAGGAGAAGCAAAAAGCAAAAGGCAGACACTGCAAAAATCAAGGGGACAATCGTGTGGACTTGAAACTCCCCTGATGAGAAGGGGAGCCAGAAGAGCCCAGATAAAAGAAGCCAGTACCACAAACCCAAAGGGTGAAATGGACCGGAACAACTGGAGAAGACCTAGGCAGGTACCATTGATCAAGGACATGCTGATTTGTGGGAAACAGAGTACCATTATCCTAAAATAATTCTAACTTTCAAATGCTGAATTGTGAGAAACTGGACGGGTATAACGTAAATGTGTAAAACCATAACGTATTTGAGGAAATTGAATACTGATGCCAATTGTGTAGGGAACAAAACAAAGGAACACTACTTCAGAATCTCAGCAACTCCTACATTTTTTATCACTTGAAAGCAAAGTTGAATCATACTAAGAAAACTGTTAGTGATTGTTCAATGTGACATTTCTAGGACCAGGGCAAAATAAAATTCTAAACCAACCTTCTATGTTCTTGGTTAATAAAGATATATTTCTAAAAAAGAAAAACGATTGCAACAAAATAATAAAAAGGAATATAAATATTCTCAATAAAAATACTAAACACCGGACATAGGGGTCTGCCCCTTCTTCCACCCACACAGCTCCAAATATTTTCAGATGGTAGTATTGGCAAACAAGTACCACAAGAAAGACAGCTAATAGTTTTACTATTCTATCTTATGAGGAATCTTGAGGGATAAAATGGATCTTTTAATTGGAAGGAGTTAGTAGGTGCAAAAAAAGTATATCATTTTTTTTATTGTGAATTGGTTTACAAGAAACTTTACATAAGATAGAAAAATGCATAGTTAAAATGTACAATTCACTAACAGAACACCACGTTTACTACACAGATTATAAAATAATTTAAAAAAAAAATAATTAGACATGTTATCGATAAAAAAAACAAATGACACAATAAATGGAATACAAGAGTTTCAGTCTAACTTTCCTTATCACTAGGCATAGTTGCTTCAATATCATTTAAGAAATGCACCACAGAAATGATCAGAGACACATTGTTTTCCCACATAAATCTCGACCACAACAGACGTCTAGAATGGTCAAATAAGAAACTATTTTGGTCTTTGCACAGTGCGATAGCTCTGATCCCATTCAGTGATTGACACTCTTCAGTGTTTAAGGCTTTCTATACCCACATTCAAGTTGCAAAAACGACATCCTACAACAGTATCGCCGAACTTCGTAGTGGTCCAATCTCTCGTCCTCTCTCTAGATTTGATCTGATTTAATCTGAACCGCATGTAGGTCTTGCGACTCTTCATGCAAGGAAAACACATTAAATAAGATAACATTTCACCTCTCTTGCACGGAAACCCAGTATAATCCATAAAGGTTGAGTAATTGGACAAAGCTTCCACTGTCAATCTCCAATCATCCTGGACATTTTTTTTCTTCACCATCACAGGGTTTGACAACAGCTTGGGCGCCGAAGAAACTATTTTATACAACAGGTTTTGCATCTCGTCCCGAAGACAGAAATTGTTATTGCCGACCCTTTATCCAGAATGTGTTTAAGTCCACTGTAAAGTGAGTTCTGAGAAGAAGCCAAAACCCTTATCTATCTAGTACTTTACAGCCGGAAGAATTGAAAATCAACATTATTTTCCAAAAATATGTTTCATGCGCGCTAGGAGCGGACAATCTGGCATTTGGAACTTGTTTGCACATGATTAAAGAGGATGTATTCAAAAGATTGTAACCAATGTAGCGGATAGAAGAAACCAGCTTCACTCTCTCAGAACCAACCATTTAACCAGTTTTTGGTTTCTTAGCTTTCGAAAAAAAATAACTACCTTCGATTTGGTACCATTTATCGTAAGATTATTCTTCAAGCAGTACTCAAAAATTTTTCTTTTTGGGAGGCCTTGTGGAGGCCTTGTGGAGTCCTGCCAACCAGGATGAGCTTGTCCGCGAAGGCCAACCAATGGATCTTCAAGTGGCTCAATCTAACTGGCACCAGTTCAGAGCTGTTCCACAAGTCCTCTGTCTTTTTCAGGTAAGCATTTAACAATGTGGGTGCCAAAATGCACCCTTGCCTAAGTAGCAAGTTGACAAGAATCAGCTTAGAGACCCTCCCTTCATGATTCAGATGAACTCTCAGAATAGACTTTTATAGAGCAGAGAAATCAACTGTACAAGTTTAGGTGGAATATTGTATTTGAGCAACTTATTCCATAGATGCGACGCACAACACATTCGAAGGCTGATGTCAGATCCAGGGATGCCATATATATGTTAACCCCTTCATTGTGCTTGACTTTATATAGCAGATGTTTAAGAATGGTGGTATTCAAGGATGTGCCCATGTTTTGACGAAACCCAACTTGCAATGGTGATGAAATGTTATGTTGATTCAAGTGTCTGTTGAGATCTCTCAGCAGCAAAGTCATGAAGAATTTGCTCATAGCATCCATCAGGGCGATAGGTCTATAATTATCCGGATCGTTAGAATCGCCCTTTTTATATATGGGAATGATAATAGACCGTGACCCAGACTCCGGAACAATACCAGTCGCGAAAATACTATCAAAATGGGGTTTTTAAAAGAAATTCCTAGTCCAGTGGATCTCTTTTTAGTAGAAATGGAGAAAGAGCGTCTGGCCCAGCTGCCCTAGATGGCTTGAGTTTTTTGATTGCCCATTCTATATCTTCCAAGGACAAGAACTAGGGATTACAGGACACCCCTCACCCCCAAAGGATCCCAAAGGCCCTTAAAGTACTCTGGAATAGTACATGTATTGCCAAAATAAAATCACCCGCGTAGATTCCTGAATAGAGCTTGCGCCCACTTGAGCTTTATGCCCACCTTTAGTATTGATAAGATCCCAGAATCTCCTACAGTTCGATTTAATAAGAACCTTCATCATGGTCTCATTGTCTCTGAGATACAAGTTAAATGTCAATGATGTCCCAAAGTTGCGAATGCGTTGGCCAACCCGCCTCTTCTCAGTTAGACATTCATTGATAGGGAATGCCTTGGGCTTTAATAGCCTCAGATCTTTCTGTTTTTGTTTCTTTGAGGCCTTAATTCTAGGATCAAACTGATGAGGGTAGATTGTTTTTGAATCCTTGACTTCCTCTGCAGATATTACTGCTTTAATGGATTCAATCAAGTGTTTTTGGGTCCAGGGGTTTTTCATTTACCTGAGAAAAGGTTGAAGGTACAACTCCCAGCCCATCACCCTGCTTCAACCCCCTGGAAAGAGAAGACAAATTAACCTGTTGTACAGTTTGGCACCCCAACAACACACCTGCCCCTTTCTGTCCAGTCTTACAGCTGCCAGTATGGGACATTTCGTGGACAGCAATTTGTTTTTTTAGGTTAAAGGCAATCATTACATGGTCTCCGGCTGTAATGTTCAAGGAACCCATAGTGCTACACATATGTTTAAGGGATGAGGAGACAAAGAAGTAATCAATCCAAGAAACCACATTGCCTCTGTGCCAAGTATAAAGGTCAACCCCCATGGTGATAACAGTCTCAGTTAGTTGTAAATTCCACTCAACCATAAATGAGCCCAAAGTCAACCCCACTTCAAACTATTTTTAAGGGAGTTAAAGTTATATGGAGTGTTTTTGTGAGCCATGCAGAGAGCAAAGTTTGCATTGAAGTCCCCAACTGCCACGATTGAATGCGGTTGGCCCTCTGAGAAGAGCCAACATTCCAAAATCTGCAAAAGTGACCAGTATTAGACCATGTTGCTGGCACAGAAAAAGTCAAGAAACCCTTTAATTCGATGTTTTTCATACGCATTGATTCTTGGATTAAAAGAAAGTTGTACGTAGAATCGTTGAACACCTGTTCTTCATACCACAGGCATTCCAAGAGAGAAATTTTATAGCCTCACTGTTAGGGTTGTTGAATACATCGCGTTTGAGACACCAAGGTTTTAAATGCAGTCTCCAACCAAGACCAGTCCTTAACATCTTTCAATTTAGAAATGAAATTGGAATCCAATTTAACAGACGCTGAATTACTCCGCATTCTTATTAACTAGTGTTGCTGGCAAATTAATGGCAGCCTCACCATGTCCCAAAAAGGGCTTCACTTCCTCGCTAGTCTTAAGCGGTGTGATGATATCACCAAAAGAGTGTAAGATGCCTCTCTGAGCCCAGATCAGATTGAATATAATTACTGAGAAAAAACAAGAGGCCATTCTGTTATTAGAGAAAGGAAGAGATATAATGTCAGAAGACTATAAATGATCTTAATGGAGGAATAAGTGAGAAAATGTCTAGAATCTTAGTTCTATTTAACCTTACCGAGCCATGCTTATGTAAATTGACTCCCCATCCTAGAATCTTCGTGGTACAAGACAGAGCCGAAGACAAGCCGTTTTTTCTCATATGTTTTACGTATTTAAGTGAAGAAGATTAATCTGGATCTACCATAGACAAGACTTCAACCAATAAACTAGTGTCTCCCTCCAACTCCAACGTATTAGATACTACAGGATCAGTAAATATTGTATTAGAGCTTATCATACAATTCAAAAGAGAAGTAGGTGAGTTCGGAGAGAAAAAGCTCACAGGTTTTTTTCTACAGTGTCCCCAAGCTCAACATCAAGGAGCACGGACACCATTTGAGTACCATACATACCAGCCCCTGCCCGCTGTATTTCCTCAAGGCATTCAGGTACATCACACATGGTCTGCTTACAAGTAGCCCTTTTATAAATCCCTCTTAAAAAAGACAACTTTTCACACATTGTATTCAAAAGAGGTGTGCTGGACCGCACTTCACTCGAGACCAGTTTTTGCTGGTCATACAGGGCAGTTAGTTCCTTGTTGATGTTATTCGAAAATTTGCCACAAGCTTCATTACCCTGGTCTTCACCAGTTCCTATAGGTGAAAATGTATTCCAGAATTCGACCATGGGCGATGAAGAGCCAACTGAAAAAGGCACCCCTTGTGCAAGAGTTGGACTCACAATGACCCCTCCTCCCTGTCATTCACAATCTGATTTACAAAATTCTTTCCATTGGTAGTGCAGTCCAAAACCATGTTTCTCTTTCACAAAAGACTCGGGTCATTTGTAAGTGGTAGGCTCTTTGTAGAGGCAACAACCTCTACCCGGTTCTTCAACCCTTCAACAGATCAGCCGCCGTCAAAATAGGCAATTGGAAATGAGCCACTGGATTACTAGATTATGGGCCCTTGACTCTGGGCTCCGTCCGTGGACACGGACCCCGTCTGCAGTATGGTGTTATGCGTCAAAGGCTGAACAGGTGGCATGTTTCCACATCCCATCAAAAGTTCCAAGTCAGTAATTTACCTCATGGGGTCAATGTTGGTTGAAAGTTCGATCGTGAAAGAGTAATTCCTTGTATTAGGGGGGGGAAAACAACTCAGCCGAGTGACAAACTGCATGCCTGCACCTTTACCTACAAGGCGGGCCGGTCTCAGGGCCTCATTAAGTGGGTATCCCTTATATGAAAATTAAAGCTCTTCCCTCTGCCTACGTCAGGATATGCAAGACCGGCAGAGCAGATGAAGGTCATTTGGAAAAATAAAAGTTTGCTTTTGGGGTGAAGACAGAAGCGTACCTGCTTGTAGCTTGGACAAATGCTAAAATATGGCATAAGCAATGGCAAAACAATCACAGCTATCTGTTTTAATTTAGCATCAGTATCAGTTTCCTTAGTTGTCTCAACAGAAAATCCTGAGAAAGCACCATTACCAGGTGCCTGTTAGTTTTAACCACAAACAAAGACAAACTCCTTGTTTGCCTCAACTTCACTGTTAAACGGAGACAAGCGGGCGTCTCCATTAGGCACTGGTGGTGAAGAATGAGGTGTAATTACCCTATCTGGCTCCACCTCACCCGACAAAACCTTGGTTCCTTCTCCAGGTCTACATTGTTTGATGACATTGTCAGGTTCTCCAGCTGTAGTCCCGCTCGTGACTACCCGCTCGTGACCTTAAAGAGCGTTGGGACATGATTTGTTGTAAAGATTGTAATTGTGCACAGAAAGACAAGTATATTCATGCACCAACGTGAGGGTTAACTCAAAGGCCATAGCCCGCAGTCATCAACCCTCTTTTCCCCAAGACAAACTTACAGCCAACAGGCACTTTCCAACCTTGGGAGCTTTGCACAAAAACCGCAGAGGTTACAGTGCCCTGGAGCAATGTGTGTATTAGAAGGGCCGGGTGTAAAACTTAAACCACTCATTCAGCACGGCCTCTCCGCGCTGCGGTGATCCGAACAAAACATGTCTACTGCTGTCTGCTGCTGCTGTTCACCAATACAAGGAAAGAACCTTGCAACGTCTACAATGCAACCCGTCAAGCTGCACCAAAGTGAGCAATCGGACCAGTAGCCGCTTCCGACAAGTATAGTTCAAAAAAGTATAGATCCAAAGAGTTATCAATTGTAGATTTGAAATATATTATTACTAGTCTAAAATATACCCCAGCCCAACAGAAATGGGAATAATTCCCTTAAAAATAACTTTACTCAGAACTCTCTCTTCAGCCAATAATTCTCTTCCTACGTTGGGGCAAAATAAGATAAACGTAATGGCCTACGCCAATGAGGTTATAATTGCAGACCAAACTCAGGTGGGCTTAAATAGATCTATGCTTGCCCCAACTAAGTATGCAAAGTTTAATGGATTGTACGCTAATGGTAGTTTGGTGTAAGTTCTATGGTTTTGGATGATAGGTAATTCACTCATTACCATGGTAAATGAAGTCCGATCTCTCGGTGCGGTGATCACGAATAATAAGATACAAAGTAGCATATGATCCTATGTCACCTCTAAGGCTATTGTTAGAATGTCTTTCATCGAACGTTTTACAAAATATTCAGCAGGATTCTCTGTGAAAGGCATTAGGAAAAGTAGCTCTTTCTAGTGTGATCACGGCCATGATTTATGGTCTAAAAGTGTATTTCAAATTGAAATTGGAGTGGTCTGATATTATTGAGAGGGAACACCTGGAAGGGTACTTCTTGGGCTTCATCAATCTGTCCCCATACAAGCAATTCGCCAAGAGCTGGGACTCCTCTCGTTAGCCACAGAAATTGAGATTAGGCTAAACATGGCCTAGATCAGGATGAGATTGACTCAACCGGATACACTAAAGGGACAGTGGAGAACATTGTTACAAGACAGCAGGATGTCCCCTTTCATTCCCTTTGTAAATCAGGGTAGGACATTTCACGAAGTCCCAGAATGGAACCCACACAGGACATAAGTTTACCTTACACAAAAAAAGAGCTTCTAAAAAAAAGGCGAGATTATGTGACTCAAATAGGAATATTCAACATTTAGAAACAACAAAAAAATATATACAAGGACCATTTTAAGACCGTTCTCTGAAACCGCTTCCAAACACTATGCCATTTCCCTTATGACAGAATTCGAGATGTTTAATGCAGTTGAGGTTTAATGTACTCCCATCCCTCACGATAGGAGGATCACGTTTGGCAATTCCTCCCATGCAGTGAAGCTGCAGAGGAAGTAAATGTAAATCCACGCTGGAGACAGTGCAGCTTCTACTCACACAATGCCCCAAATTTCAGACCATACACTGGAAACATCTGAACATATTTGTCTGGTACAGACATGCAATAAGAGATTCTTGGAATTTGGTATCTCTGGTAGATCCTTTACGCCAATTAATGTACTGTATTACAGTCTGGAACCTTATACTTGTGAAATAAGAAACATTTCTAGCTGGTTTTACATATCTACATGACAAATTGATACTTTTTATAGATTTGCTAATGTGTTTGTAATATATTTTTGTTTATGAGTGTGGTTATATTGAGATGCGTCGTCAAAAGAAAAATAGGGAGAAAAACATTCCCAGTTCAAAATATCACTTGGAGCCACATTTAAATTATTTCATTGACTCGTACATCTATGTGCACCAAATATGTGCAATAGGTACACCCTCCAAGTTTATACTGGTTTGAGTTAATTTCTTTGTTGGCATGGAAAGCCTGAACATGTTCAATGATTCAAAGTTCTTAAATGACAAATACTAAGCTGGTTAAGAAAGTGAGAATGTAGAAAGGCAAGGAAGAAGGGCGGTAAAACACATGGCAGCAACAATGGAAGGGGCAAAGGAAGAAAAGACTAATGAAAAGAGAAAAAAGGAATTCATGTAAGAGCAAAGAATGGAACAAAAGATATGGTTCGCCTCCTCATGCCACACAGAGGCTTCATGGGGCTTTAACTCCCATGATATGGACTATGAAAGGCTACAGCAGAATTTAAAAGACAGAATTAATTTGAGTATAGTCCATTTAAAAAAAGTATGCAGTTTATTTTTTAGAGAAACCTGGTGAGTGACAACCATTCCAAGTTTGTGTTATGGACACGATAGACTTGGTGGGTCCAGCTCCATTGTAACTTACTAAGAAGATGTACATTAAACTTACTTTCATGGAAACTTACCTGGACATCACTTTCTAACACAATTGTACACATGTTCACACCAACGATTTCTCATAACGATTGTACTTCATAGTAAAAAGGTACATAGTGTAGTGAATGCTGCTGTCTTATGTATTTGAAGGTGTCTCGAATATATATCATTTCACACTCCGCATATCAAAACTATGGATAATTATGCGTTTTTTGTGAAGTTTATATCTCCTGTTTGGACAGACCATTTTTCAAATTTGTTGTGCTAAAATCAACATTTGTGGCAAAAATTAGAAAAACCTGAGCAGGCGATTTTTTAGAAATCGTTCTGAAAATACATGATTATGATGTTTCCCATTCCAAGCAACTGAAACAATGCACCAAATTCAACCTCTCATATGTTTTTAACCCACACATTAAGTTTCACCAAATTTGCCATGCTTGATCGTATTTGCAGGGTAAGTTGCTTGCCAAGCAGTCCAACGTTATAAGGAAAGCTTTTTTCCCCCATGTGGCCTTCGCTGTAACTATGTAAAGAACTGCACTGTATAAGAAAGCATAACTCATTCTAAACATAGATTTGACGAACATTTACTGAAAAGTCGTAGAAGGAACCCGGAAAGGCACTAGAACGCATCAAGCGCGACAGATGCTGCTTGATCATGCTCATACTCTTTTTCATTTATTGTCTCTTGTAGCATAAGGTCAGTGATGCCAGCAATGCCAGGCTGAGATCGGTAGCAATTGCCCTACTGACTGCTGCCTGCCTCTGATAGCTGATGTGAAGACAAAGCGGCCACCATTTTGTGGCACTGAGTCACCAGACTAGTGTAACCCCCCCCAAGCCACCATGTAAAACGAGGTCACAAAAAATGCCCACTGAACCTGTATGCAACCACTGTATCAGGAGGAAAGTTTTAGTTAGTTACCTGTAACTGTATTTCTCCAGCATTGGATCTTTCATAGATTTGCATGCTTGAATATTCCACGTCGTCAGAATGGGAATCCTCTGTAATTTAAAAAACTACAAAGTATATAAAGATTTTTCCCTTAACTAAATGCTACACACCCAGCTCATCGAGCCTGTGTAGCCTCACTTGTGCAGTCCCTCCACCTCCTTATGTCCTTTTAGACCCTAGCCAATGAGGTGGCAGGGCTTAAGCTCGACCCCAGTCAGCCATCTTCAGATTTTGAACCATGCATGCTGACAGGTGATGACTGACTGCAGAAAAAAGTAAAATCCGCTCCCCAGGGGAGGAGGGCAGGCACATGTGAATCTATGAAATATACCAATGCTGGAGAAAAACAGTTATAGGTGTGAAAAACCTGAGGCATTTCTCCCAGGCTATTCTCGGGGATCCTTTGTTCAGGTAGCCAGGGTAGAGCCATCGCTCTTGGATCCCAACCCTGGGGGCGGACGAGCGAGGGAGGATCACATGGGCAGTGGGGTCCTTGGGGACTATGGGAGACATGCCCTCGGGGGAGACATGGTATTCCTCCCGTTCTGATACACCCCTTCCTGACATCCCCTCAGTTGTCATGGGATATTGTCAGCAGAGTCCCAACATACCCGAGTACCTTTCTGTAAGAAAAAGGAGTAAACAACAAGGGAAATTAAAACCCAATAGAAAATCCATTCACCTATCATAATACATTTACCCCCTTCATCCAGACAGAAATCTACATGGTTTTTCCATGATCTCCAGGAAAACCTACAACTCCCACAATCCCTACTTCCATTCTAGAAGTCTAACTACTGGGATGAAGAGGAGGCAGATGGGAGTCATGAAGATTATCCATAGGAATCAATGGGCAGTGGATTCCTACGGGAAGTCTCCATGTTGTCCCAATAATGAGGTCAGGGAGGAACAACTACTCGCACCTGAATCCAATCAACTCTTTCAAAGAGTATAAAAGGTCAGCCACCCCGGCACACTCTGAGCGAGCAGTGGATGCTGAAGGAACCGTGAAGACCAGAAGGAGAAGTCAACAGCTGAGAGAACCTTGGGATGCCAGAAGGGGGCGGACTGCTAAAACACTGAGGCCTTCGATTACAAAGGGGGCTATGGGGTGGCAGGGGAGTCGTGTCCCAGCGAACCAATCTCCAGCTACACTTTTCTGGTAGTGTTTAAATCAGTGCTTGCTCCCTGGGTGAGTTCCAGAAACCCAGGTAGTTGAGGGGCAGGTGCTGGGATGCTGTCCTCAAGTGAATCCGCATTGAGGACCTGCTGACACATCCCTGAGGGTAAAAGATGGAGACGCTGTGACTCAAGGGAAGCTAAGGCGGGATAACCTGTTGTGTTAAGAACTTTGTGTAAATCCCAAAAGTGCCTGTAACTGGCGAAGTAGGAACAAAACCTCAAATGTGCATTTTGGGATTGTAGTCCAAAACAGCAAAGCCTAGAGACAGAGTGGTCCGGCACCGCATGTGTACCCAATCAAAGGTCTCTGTAAGATATCCAGCTGATAAGTGGCAGAAAGTTAGAGTTGTAAAGAATTGTAAATCGAAGTGGTCCTGCGACGGGTCAAGCAAAATCCTGCAAACAGTCTCAAGTCTTCTATTCTGGTGTCAAAAGGGATCTAACCCCGGAAGAGGGGGGGATCCATGGTCTGAGCCCAAACGAGGGAGACCAAATAGTCAACATTGTGTGAAAGGGGATGTGAGCCCGGATGAGGGAGACCAATTTGTGAATTGTGAACAATGAAGAAAAGGTGTCTGAGCCTGGACCATGGGGACCCGTGTTCTGAGCCCGAAGGAGGGAGACCAATCATGAACTTAAGAATGTGAGAAACTCGACAAAGAAAAGGACCTTTTGTGTTTTGTTTGCTATATCAAACCCTCTGCAGTAAGATACTTTGAATGGCAAAGGGACTTTGGCACAGAAGGTCCTGATACTGAGATATTGAACTGTACAAGTAACAAAAGGTACTACAAATAACAGCAATCAATGGGAAAGAAGGTAATAATGTGTGTTTTGACAACTAAAGTGAACTTCTGTTTCAAGGCAGAGGAAGCCTGTGTTTTGACAAGAGACATTTCTTTTGAGAATCCATTTTATTTCTTAAAGACTTTGACAGAGTGGTGCGAGACCAGCTGAACCACTGAACTGTGTCCTTGTGCAGAGGGAGCCAGAGAGTGCACAAGGCTTGAGCGTGCTGCCTTGTCCCATGCTGACAGCGTGGGGAAGAGAGGCCTACTGCTCAACTGTCCTGACATTGTTTCTTGAACACTTTTACATTTTTGCATACACTACTGTCCCACACCATTTTGTATTTAGAAGTAAGGATTGGCAATAGGTTTATTAGCATAGGCCCTTTTATTTTGACAGACTCACCTAGGACGGCATTATTATTTGATGGTAGTAGCTTGCTCCCATCTTTAGATTTAGGTTTGATAGGCGTTTAACCAACCTTTTAAAATTCAATAAACACCCTTGAAGAACTGTGTCCCATTTGTGCCGGTCTTCATCGATGATACCAAGCCTTTCCTTACATAGGAAAGTAACTAAGACTTCTCCAGCAGTGGATCTTTCATAGATTCACATGCTTGAATAGAATACCAATTAATGCAAAAGTAGTATGAACGTTTCTGATAGTAAGACGTTTGTATTTAAATAATATATAACCTGTCTAACACTGCAAAACACACAAAGTAGAGAAAGCTCACTTAGTGAAAGCGTAAAAGGGAGAAAACATTAAAAGAACCTTAGGCTGCTCCTAACTCAAGCAAATAGGTGTTGAAGCACTGCCCATCTTACTGGCATTTTCCCTTCTGCTGTCTTCTTCCAAGCAGTAATGTCAGGCAAATGTGTGGAGCGTACTACATGTGGGCACACAATATATGTCCCTTAGAGATAGTCCTGCTTGGAACACTGCCGAAGCCGCTCTCGCCCTGGTGGAGTGTGCTGTTGGTGTGGACGGTAGTGGGCAATTTCTTTCTGGTGGCAGTTGGTGATGCAGCTGGAAACTACAGGACTTGCTTTTCTTTCTCTGGGGAAGGTGCACATCAGACCTTTCAGGAATGCTTTGACTGCAGGATTTGAGACAAGAGATTCTTGATGAGGTTTTGTGGCATAAGCAGAGATGGCCGAAAGATGAACATTGATGGATGAAAGCTTTAAGCCACTCTTTGCCAACTAATAAATAAGGCAAGATTTGCTCAACCAATGCTGAGAGAGGATCTGTACTCGTACCTGTTGCCCACACCTTGAAGGACTTCCACTTCTTGGTGTATGTTCGTCATGCGGACGGAGCCCTGGATGCTCAGAGTATGCCCCAACACTCTGGGTCTAGTATGAGGTTGTGGAATCTTCGCTGCTGAGGAACTAGCCCCTGAGAGACAGACTTGCGGGGTCGTGGTGAAGCAACTTGCTTTTGTGCTGCAACAGTAGGTGGGGATGTGGTTGGAGACAGATGGGGTCTCCCGTGCCAGTTGGAGGAGTGCCGTGTACCATATCCGACGTGCCCATGTCAGGGCTATGATGATCATGGTGAATGCTTATTCGATCATTCTGCGGAGAACCCACACTATCAATGGTTTTGGTGGGAAGCTGTAAAGGATCTTTCCTCCTCCAGTCCACTGATAGTGCTTCCCCCAGGTAGTATTTCTCCATGTACCTCGAAGCCAACTGACTGCATTTTCTGTTTTCAGATGTTGCAAATAGGTCTATCTCGGGTTTTCCCCACCCGCGGAACAGCTTGTCCAGCTCTTGAACACTCAGTTCCCATTCGTGGGATTGCAGGGATTGCCTGCCGAGCTTGTCCGCTAGTATGTTTTCCTTCCCAGGAAGGTGTTCTGCCCTCATGTGGATCCTGTGCTGCAATGCCCAATTCCAGAGACTCTGCGCCAGTAATAGGATGGTGGATCTCGTGCCCCTTTGTTTGAGTAGTGCATCGACGTGGTGTTGTCAGTCTGCACTGTCATCACCTACCCGGTTAGTACTGGCAGGAAGGATCGCAGTGCCCTTCGGATGGCCCGGAGTTCCAGCACATTCATGTGTAGGCATGATTCTGCTTATGGCCGCACCCTGCCTGCCTGTAGATCGCCTAAGTGGGAGCCCCACCCCAACAGCGAGGCATCCGTTCTTAAGAGTAGAGCGGACGTGGGTATTTGGAAAGGCATGCCCTGTAGACGATTGGTGTCTTTGGCCCACCATTTCAAGGCTTTTTGTTATGTTGGAGTGAGGTGCACTATGTCCTCTCATGATCCGCTGTGTTGGACCCATTGTCCAGCTCCCCCTGCAGCGGTCTCATCTTCAGGTGGTAATGGGGCACGATAAAGATACAGGAGGACGCTATGCACAGGAAGGATTTCTATCGTCTTACAGTGGAGCTGGTTTTCCTTTGGAACCAATGGACAAGGTTCTGCCTCGTCGTCACTCTGTCTGGAGATGGTCATACACTTGGGACTTGAGTTTCCAAGTCTGCCCCCAGGAAGATTGATGTATGCGCTGGTACAGGAGATGACTTGTCTTCGTTGATTGAAAAGCCTAGATTTAGAAGTAGAGCCATTGTCCTCTCCAATGCCTCCGACGCTGCTTTCAGGGAAACGGCCTTTATGAGCCAGTCAAACAAGTTACTTACCAACTGGTAACGTTCTTTCTATTGGATGTTCCTCCAACGTATTCCTCATCTTAGATATATTCCATCCAGCTTTGCTGCTCTTTGGAATTTTTTTTCGGCAGAGGGCGCCGTGCGTCGATGGTCCCTCGAAGGCCTCTGTCGAGGGTGACGTCATCGGGTGTATAAGTAGCACACACGGCAGCCGTTGGCCTCAGTTCTGTTTTTCCCCTTTTTATCTTTGATTTTGTACTGTGTAGATTGTGGCGGCAGACAGGTAGCCTTGCGAGAGTTGAGTTGGCAATAACCCGGAAAAATCTACAGAGGGGTAGGCGATCAGGAATACGTTGGAGGAACATCCAATCGAAAGAACGTTACCAGTTGGTAATTAACTTGTTCTTCGAATGGATTGTGTCCTCCAACGTATTCCTCATCTTAGACTCCCAAAGCAGTATCGATAATTTCTGTGGAGGAGGGGTTAGATTTTTCAATGCCCTTAGATGGCTGAATATAGTACTACTTTACCAAAACTCAGCTCCTTAGACTGGGAAGCATCCAGACTATAGAATTATGAAAAGGTGTGCAGTGAAGACCAAATTGCTGCTTCACAAATAGACCTTATTGGAACACCTCTTTGAAGGGCTGTCGAAGAGGCGATGCCTCTGGTGGAATGAGCCCTTAACCCTTCTGGTGGGTCTTTTTGTGCTAATCTGTAGCATTCTGAAATGCAAAGCACAATCCAGCGTGATATTGTCTGTTTTGTCACCGATTGACCCAGTTTCCTTCCGGTGTAACCGATAAACAGTTGGTTGTCCACTCTAAGCTTGGAAAGCCTAGAGATGTAAAAGCTTAAAGCTCTTTTTGGGTCCAACCTGTGTAATCTTTCCTCCTCCTCCTTAGTAGGATGGGATGGAGGATAGAATGCAGGTAAAACAATTTTCTGACTTTAATGAAAATCAGATACTACTTTAGGTCAAAATTAGGGTTTAACCCTCAACACAACTCTGTCCTTATGGAACACAGTATAGGATGGCCCAGAAGACAGTGCCTGCAATTCGCTCACTCTTCTTGCTGATGTTAGAGCAACTAAGAAGGCAGTGTTCCATGTTAGTAATCTTAATGGACACGTGTGCATAGGCTCAAAAGGAGCACACATTAAGAATTTTAGAACTAAATTGAGATCCCAAATCGGTACTTGAAATGGTTGAGGAGGAAACACAGTGAGACCTTTTAAGAATTGTATTATCAAAGGAATTTCGAAGTAGTAGCATTCTTCCGATGAGCGCTTGAAAATGGAAAGCGCCACAAGATAGCCTTTTATTGTTCCAATATTTAGACCTCTATGTGCTAGGGTCAAAAGGAAAGATGGTACTTCCGGAATAGAACATAGAAAAAGGATTGACATTCTTTTCTCTGCACCAGTTGCAAAACTTTTTTCCAACGGCAACAGTATAGAGATTTTGTTGCTGGCCTTCTTGCCGAAAGCAACACCTCCATAACATCACCTGGAAGGTTCCAATCCCTGTATCTCAGCCTTTCAGATACCAAGCATGAAGGTTGAGTGTTTTGACCTCTTGACGGCGAACCTGACCCTCCATTTGAGAGAGAAGGAGGACAGATGGACATATCTAGAAGGTCCGGGTACCACGTTCTCCTGGCCCAATCCGGGGCAATTAGGATCATGCGCCTCCCGAAACGTCTCAGCCTCCTGATGACCTGAGGAATGACGGGAATTGGAGGGAACGCATACAATAGTGGGAATTTCCACTCCACCACGAACACGTCCCCCAGGGCTCCTCTCGGGGGAAATTCCCTTGAGCAATACCTTTCCAAAGGTGGAAGGGATCAGTAATTCCTTCTCTCCAAGACTGGATACGCAAGGTCTGGGACATGGTGGCATTAGGATGGGCTACCTACGCAATTAATAACATCCTGCCTAAATTTGCAGAGGACTGGGGGGGATTCTGGCATTCTTAAAGGACAACTACAGAGCCCAATGGTGTCCCCAACGATTGAGATGCTTGGAAATGATATAAAAAGAAATGTTTCAATGTTATCCCATATTCTTTAAGCGGAGGTTTGTTTGTTTTGTTTGTTTTTATTACTTGTATTGCGCAACAGACCCGGGGGTAACCGGGCGCATTTTATAAGACAACTTGAAGCTTAGTTACAGGAGCAAATGGCAAAAATAGAGAAGCAAAACAAGGAAATTTATAGTAATATACAACAGACATGTACAAAAATATATAATAGGCAAAAGAGGATGCATGTATTTACAGTCCTGATCAGAAACTACTATGGATAAATAAGTCCAGGCAATGGGTGAACTATTGTATGTCTGCATTTTTGATCCACGTTATGAGGTTATGTCGGAAAGTGAGGTAGGGTTGGTCGGTCTTCAAGGTGGATGGTAAGGAGTTCCAGAGTTGAGCTGCTTTCACCTGAAAGCTACATCCACCGACTCTAGTCAGTTTAAATCTGGGTATGGATATATTGTTGGAGTTAGCGGATCTGGTGATTCTTGTGGGTTTTGTTCTCGTGAATCTTGCGCAGAGGTAAAGTGGTGCGGCGTTATTAAGACATTTGTGGACCAGCGAGGCAACTTTTAGTTGGATTTTCTCCTGAGTGAAGAGCCAGATATTGGCTTGTGATGTGGGCTCTCCTGGGAATACCTAGCTCTGCTCTAAGCGCATTGTTCTGCAGAGTTTGAATTCTTTTGACAACTTCCTTATTAGCCCCAATGTAGAGTGAATTGCAGTAGTCCAACTTTCATAACACGAGTGCTCTCGCAAGTGTGATGCAGCTGTTGTTTGATAGGAAGGGTTTGCCTGCTCTTATCAATTTACAGGTGTAGGCAGTTGCAGAGGCCATTGTGTTGACTTGTTTATTGAAAGAGAGGGTGGAGTCCAGGTAGAAGCCCAGAGTTTTAACCCCGTGGGCAGTTGTAATTTGGTTGTCAATATTGAAGGAAGAGTAGTTAAGGCCCAGTTTTTTGAGGGTAGTGGGTGTGCCCAGGATGATGATTTGAGTTTTATCATTCAGGCATAGTCCGTGAGTGGCCATCCATGCCTGGATGAGATACAATTTGTTCACCAAGGTCAAATCCTTGTCGTAATCACCGGTAGGAGAATCTGAGTATCATCTGCGTAATTAGTGTAGGTGATACCAAGATGGTCCAGATCATCGAAAAGGGGCTTAGTGAAGATGTTGTAAAGTGTGGGAGAAACACAGGATCCCTGGGGCACACCACATGTGATGGGGATGGAGTCTGCTGCCGCAGTGGTGGAGAAGACTCTCATAGTCCTATGGGTGAGGAAGGATTGGATCCAATTTATGGCTTCTTCTGAGAAGTGCGCAGCCATATCCAAATGTCTGCAAAGGACCTTATGGTCAACAAAGTCGAATGCAGCTGATAAGTCCAGGAGGAGGAGTAAGGCTGGTTTGCCTTGATCCCTAAGCTCATCAATTTGCTCCTTGAGGTCTAAGGGGGCAGTTTCGGTCCCGTGCTGGGGGCGGAAGCCAGACTGCCGTACTCCTAGTAAATTGTTGGTTTCAAGGTGTTTCTGTATTTGAGAATACGCCACTTTATCTATAATTTTTAAGGGGAATGGCACAGTGGTGATTGGGCAGTAGTTCGTAGGTATAGCTGGGTCTAGCGTCTGTTTTTTAAGCAATGGGAGTACCCAAGATTCTTTTAGGTTACTGGGTATGGACCCTGTTGCGAATGAGGAGTTAATGAGTTTTGAGATAAAGGGGGCCAGGTCTCTAGCTGCGTCCTTTATCAGTTGTGCTGGACATTGATCCCCTTAACAATTAGATGGTTTGAGTGACAGTATGATTTTTTCAGTCTCAATAATAGATACTTTAGAGAACTTGAAACGAGGAATGTCGATGTTATTTATGGGAGGGGTGGTAGTTATTTTGAGTTTAGTATCCAGACTAAGCGATGATTTTTTCATGGCAATTTTAGATTGGAGAGTTGTCACTTTGTTAGCTAGGGCTTGCTGAATGTTGGTGCATCATGTTTTATCTTTGACACAGTTGTCCGGCACTGGGATGGGAGATTCTATTTCCTTTAGGATAATGAAGAGTTCCTTCATGCTAGAGTTGGCTTGGGCTATTCTAGTGTTGTAGGTTTCCCGTTTTGCCGACAGTATTACCTTTTTGTAAAGGGTGGAGATGTCTCTCAGGGTGCTCTTATTTTCTTCTGATGGTTGCAATTTCCATGCGACCTCGCATTGTCTTTTTTTGGTGCAAAGCGTTTTTAGGTAGGGGGTGTACCACGAGTTGAGGTGGGCTTTAGGTTTGCTTCGTCTCACTTTCAGTGGAGCAATTACGTCCAGAGCAGATGACATCATTTTGTTATACTCATTCACTAGAGTTTCAGGGTCCAGGTTATCTGGTTATGAGTTGAGAGTAGGGAGGATAAGCGAGAGTAGGTTATCTGGGGTGATGTTTTCTTATTCCTGGTCGGGATGGCTGGTGCTAGCTGGGCTAAGGTAGGAGTAGGTCGGTCTGTTTCTAGAAGAAATGTTATAAGGTGGTGGTCTGTCCAGATTAGTGGGGAGATCGATAGGACGGAGGCATTGCAATTGTGGTCTGCCACCCAGTCAAGTATTCTACCCTTGTTGTGGGTAGGGTGGAGTGCTTTTTGTGAGAAGCCTAGTTCAGAGAGTAAGTTAGCCACTCTGCTTGCCAGTGGGTCGTTTTGATCATTGAAGCCCAAGTTTAGATCCCCTAGTAGGATGACTTGTGAAGACTGTTTTAGGTCATGCGAAAGAATGGTGGAGATGTCCTCCTCGAAGGTACCAATAGGGCCTGGAGGTCTATAAATGAGGTGGATGGTGATGGTTTGGGTAGCGTTAATAGCAAATTTGGCTGTTAGGCTTTCGCAAGATTTAGAGTCATTAGAGGAAGCTAGCCTGGTGGATAGGTTGGTGTTAACAATAAGGGCTATGGCCCCACCGCAGGCTTTGCTTCTGTCTGCTCTTAGGATGGTGTAGTCGTTTGGGATTGCTAACATAATAGCTGGTCCTGCCGCGGCATGTAACCAGGATTCCGTAATGGCCAGAAAGTCAAGGTTTTCGATCTGGATAAGGTCAGCAATCTCTGTGGCGTGAGCAATCATGGACCTAGCGTTAATTAGTGCACCTTTTAGGTGGGGGAGAGTGGATGGCGGTGTACATATTTTTTCTTGGGTCGTGATAGAGGTGTGCATACATGCATTCTGTGTCTTCAAGTTTAGACTGTGTGGTTTTTCTGTGCTCCTAGTATGTGTAGGTTTGCTACGGTTAGATGAGGTCAGTGTTCTGGCGCGTGGTTTGTAAAGTTTGGCCAGTCTGGCTCGGAGTCTAGAGTTTCTAGATGTGATGTTGCATGGTTTGGATTCAAAGGTCCAACCTTGATGAGGTACTTCAGTTTGGTTATTACGACTCAACAGTAGTTGGGTTTGAGTCTGTGTCATGGCAGGGTAGTGGGCTGAGTGTTGAGGGGTAGTGTATTCAGTGGCGGGCGCGAGACTAATGCTGTAGACTATGAGTGTTGCTAATGTGAGAAGGGCAAGTATGGCTTGTGAGGTTTGCATCTTGTGGCGTTACCGTGGAGGGGTAGGCAAATAGTAGGCGGCCCCTAGGTTTGGGATAGTAGCAACTGACTAAAAAAGCAATGGGCAGTGCATTTGACTCAAAAGCAGTAGGCAACATATGACTCAAAAAGCAGTAGGCAACATAAAGTGTCTCAAAGCAGTGGGGGCAATTGATTCAGGAGGCAACACCTAGATTTGAGAAAGGTAACAACTGACTAGACAATGCGATAGGCAATGCATATGATTCAGAGAATAGTGGACAGCACGTAAGTGCACGGTGCAGAGGGACTCCAAAAATAATTCACTCATATATAAAGGGCAACAACTAGGTTTACGATGGGGGCAACTGACTGAGGTGCAGTGGGGCCGCACATAGGTACCATTGACTCAGAAGGCATTCGGGCAACACAGTTGGCTAGGATGCGGGACAGCACGTGAGAGTAGCTGACCCAAGATCAGGGGACAGCACATAGGTATAAGGTGCAAAGATACTCCAAAACAATGGGGTCGATAGGCTCTTATTTTTTTTTTGTATTTAATTGTTCTACAATTTTTACAAATTCTTTCTCTTGGTTTTTGTTTCACGGGAGTGTTTCTTTGTGAGACCATTATTTGGTGAGTTTAAAATATTTCCGTTTCTGTGCTTGTTTCTTAAAAATCCTTGTTTTATCAGTTTTTCTGTTTATTCTCGACTTGGTTTATCTTCAAGCTTTAGGCTTTCGAAGAACTTGGCTGCAGCTACAGTAAATGTTGTGGATTCTCCGCTCATTAGCATGTTCCACCAATCTTCTTCACTGGTGGTAAGATGTTTCATTTTGTGTGGTCGTAGATAGGTCGTTCTGAGACTGTTTGTACCAGGACACAGAAGAAGTAGGTGTCGCACTATTTCAGTTTCTCGGGTATCACAGTATCGACAGTTTTCATTTTGAACCTGTTTTCTGCGGTATAGAATTTCTTTCGTCTTTAGGATGTTCAGACGTGCTCTCAAGAATATAATACGCAAGGGTTTATCCAGGAATTGTTTTAAGTAATTCCTTGTCTCGTCAACCCTTTGTGTGTGAATTGTGTGATGACTCTGTGGTGTGTGTTTCTCAGCTTTTTCCAAGGTCTCAATCCAGTCGTGGATTTTTAGTTTTTTCTTCATTTTCTCTGGTGTGCGTTCGATCTCCCATTCCGAGCATCCGATTTTTTCTGACTGATCTAGTAAGTTTTTGTACCATTTTGTCATCATGGTGTTTTTTTGATTCGTCATTTCTTGATAGATGATGTCCAGAATAGTAGGCCGTGGAGTTCTTAGGATTTTCCCCAGGAACAGGAGACCGTTTCTGACTACTACTGATTCCAGTGATTGAAGGCATAATTCTCTTCGGATAACTGCTGTTGGGATAGAGTTGGGTAGTCGTAAGACTTTGCGCCAAAAAGCTCCTTCCACAGGCTCTCATTTCAGAATTCTGGTCATAGAAGGTCACAGTAGGCAGGTTCGGTTATTGCGGTGAGGGATTAGTGCGCGCACATTATACAAATAGTTGCAGAATCGCATGCTAGCATTAAGCATATTAGAGATCTATTGCAGTGATAGCGTGGTCAGTGTAGGCACAGCTCGGTTCGAAGAAGAGGAAGTCATGCAAACCACGGGGCTCTCAAATTACAAGCATAGTTGAGATCAGGGCGGAGCCGTGCCAGGCCGCTTAAAGCATTAGCGCGTATGATTGAGGATGGAACAGATGAGGCAAGTCTGCTTGTGGTGTAGCGTCGATGACTTGTGGCACTATGAGTGCATGGATGGGCGGCCTGTGCGTGCGTTGCCAGTGCAACAGTAGAAAGGTAGTTAATGGTTTGCACTAGGTTGCGGATGATGTACTGGTGGCTGTGGCCGGGATTACTTAGCCAGGAGGGACCCGAAGACGTTTGTGTCACAGGTAGTTCTTTTTATGTACTGTGGGAAGGCGAGAGCCGTGGGCATTGATCGTGCATATGCAAGGTGCAGAGTGCTGAGTTACCTTAGTGACGAAGCAACGATGCAGGGCCAGGGGGGCTGGCAGACGGCAGCCTCGGCAGAAACAGGCTGCAAACAGGCGAGGGCCTTGATCAGGTGGGCCTTCGTCAGTGGTGGGCCGGCTACGCCTGCCGGCCACCAATCAGGGCAATAAGCAGGTGGGCCAATGGGGCGGAGGCTGATGGGCCTGTTTAGGCTCTGGAGGAGCCCCAGTATAGTGGCCTAGGGGGGAGGGAGGGATGGGGGAGGGAAAGAGAGGGAGGGGCGGATGCTAATTTTGTTAAAATTCAATAAAGATATGTTTTAAAAAAAACTGGTTTTTATGTCAAGCGAGTGGAAGGTGGGCAAACGAACCCAGTGGATTTGCAAATTAAAAAACGCATGTTACCCGAATCCAGGACCCTGATAGATGGGAGTTGATTAAAGCATTATTGGGGTGACTCTCCACTCCTGGATCTTAGAGACCCAGTTCTCCCATGAAGAATTCTACACACCACACAATAAAAACCAGTGCACGTCTATAGCCCTGAAGAAAGTGGCGACATCAAGTCTCAATACCACTGAAACCGGTTGGCTTTTTTTGCGACCCGAGTAGTCAAATCTGGATCAGATAAGATCCCTACATCAGTTTGCTGGTAGACCCTACCACTAAGAAGGGATCACCCTTTTGTTCTCTTTTCTTTCTTCAAACCTACTGACCAACGGAGTTCATATATTAAGGAAACAAATCTCCAAACCCACTCAACAACAGGAGTCAGCATCAACGACCACCATCTTTTTGGTATAGGTCCGAGATTCTATTCTATTTTTAACCATTTCTTTTTAAGAAAATAACTTGTTTTAACTAGTTGCAAAACCCAAAAAACGAAAATAATTTAAAAAATGAATGTTTATTTGGAAAACAACACAGTAAACTACATAAAATGAAATGTGTGGAACCTTAAAGGCATGATTCAACAATCAATTACCTTGGATTAATTCTAAGAATGAAGTGATTTATGAAGAACCACTGTCAAAGAAACCTATATGTATTTGTATTACAGTTATGCTCTAATATTTTGTTGTGTCTGATTTTGATATAAAATTATAAAAGGTTGTAAAGCACCATTCTGTGTAAGTATGTGTGAGCCACAGAGTGACTGTCTTGCCCAAGGGTTTCTTGGAGAGCCCCTCACAAGTGGAAGAACACAATTCACTCAACCTCACTAATGACAGGTCCTTATAATGTACATGTGCAGTGTCACAGTACATCCCATTCACCACCCATGCATGCAAAGGGGAACTACCACATTCTGGAACTGCTCAGAGGGTGCCATGTATCCCTCAATGATTGAGTACGGTGAAGGGGGAAATAGGTCCACACATGACGCGAGGAACAGTCCTTTTGGGTGCCTCGCTGGCTCTGTGAGCCACCCAAAATAACGGTGGCATCAGGGAAAGTTGTCACCTGCCTTAACTTACACTTTCACTATATTGACATTTTCCTCAGAACTCAAAGGTCCTTGTGCCACCATGACAGTGCAGGCTCGCCAATATAGGTCTTCCTGTGTGTTCCCTCATTGGAGGGGAACACAGTGCCCTCAGTGACAGAAATAATCACCATTTTGAAGGGGTTTGATGGATCAGAGACACACTATGTGAAAAGGAAAAGTGGGCAGACATTTTTCCTTTCAAAAAGGGCTAAGTGACTGTATGATATATATACCCATCTACAGGTATCTATAGATATCTATATAGAGATTTTTTAAGTGAAAATGTGTTTGTCTCGGGATTTGTGGCGAAGCGTGGTTCTTTATGCAATTCCACTCCGTTTCACCAATCTGCACCAAATTGTGCATAGTTACCTGTTCGGACCCGGCGGATGTTACTGGCTACATGACATTTGGACACCCCACCCCCGTTCCCCAGATTTCAGCACAAGTCAAAATGTGTTTGTGGGTTTGTGGTTTGGCGAAACGTTGCTCCTTATTCAGTTCCGCTGAGTTTCACCAATCTGCACCAAAGTGTTCATAGTTACCGGTTAAGACCCTCGGGACATTGCTGGCTACATGACATTTGGACAGCCCGCCCCCGAGTTCAGCACCTTCACACATGAGACTGTTGCCTGAAATCGGCGAAACATCAATGTGGTCGTACAAAGATTGGTCCAGGCCCTAGGATGCACGTTTTACAAGATATTTGCACCGCAACGAAATGCACCACACCAGGGTGAGGCGACAAGTGGGGAGGGAGCACAGAGGTTTCCAGTATGCAGTAGCACACCAACTCTTGCCACCTCCCCAACGTCTGCTCCGGGGTATGTGAGCCAGTCACACGCGCCCATTCTCAGTGCAGTTTACTTCAGGGTGCAAAGCACTCAAAACAGCGACCTACAGAATAAGCATTATCATGTCTGTCTACAGAACCTGTTCGGAAAACTTGTACTTCTGCTAGTAGTCTATAAAACCATAAGGCAAATGATGACTGCGCTTTGTGCTTCATGCCACATCGATACTTCTCACGACAGCTTGTAGCACCTGCAAGTACCCACCACAAATTGTGTCAATCCCTTAAGTGTTTACAGTTATCAGCGCAACAGTTGCACCTGCCATGACACTTATCTCATGTTTATACATCCTGTGGAGCAATCTTTCTTTGTTACAATCCAGTGAGGCTTCAAGTCACACCTCACATCGCCTCAGTGTTCCTAGCAACACTTTAGAGTGACTGCTGCATCACACACTGGTCTGTGGCATTGGCCACCTCACATCACTTATAGCACATTATCAGGTTGTTCCAATCACCTAAGTGGTGACAATTATCAATGTTGTCATTGCAATACACAATATAGAAGTCGTTGCAATTATGTAGCTGGGGATTATTATCACCTACTTCACGACTCCACAGAATTCCATTTACAAGTGGTGTCAATAAACTGACTCTGCTTTTAGGGCAGTTGGCCAGGCTGTCTAGGGTTAGTTGGAGTCCAAAATATCTTAAGAGCCCAAGGCTACAGATCTATGTGCTATTTTGCATTTCTTTCCAGCTACCTCTGTCAAATACTGGTCTTGAGGAGTCATCCCCGCCTTTTACACTTATTGACTGACCTTTTGCTGACAACTAAGCCCCCATCAGCAACATCGCAATGACAAACAGTATAGGAATGGAACAGCAAAATGAAAAAGTGCAACAAAAAACAGCCTGTGTCCCCTAAAGATACAAAGCCATCGGGCACCAAGCGACAGGCTTTGAGTTCATCACCAACATCGGCAAATGCAAGGTTCATGAACTAATGAGTTTACTATGCTCTTTTAGAAGAAAAAAAAGGCAATGACATCCACTACGGAAACAAAGACGGGCATGGCAGCTCTGGGGAAGGACTTCACCAATCTCTGCATATAAATGTTGGATATTTAGATAAGGGCGGCAGATTGTCACAAACCGATTACGCACATTGCTCCAATCCAAAAATATCTGCAAGATTTGGAAAACCACAACTGCCCTTACAACTTTTTAACCTCTCCAAAGGCACAGAGGGCAACAATTGCAATCCTACATAAAGAATATCATATTCTCACTAGCATTTGCAGTGAACATTGTTCACTGCATTCCCTTTAAATGTTAACAACCTCAGCAATGTCAACTAATCCTAAAACACCAACTCAAAGATTGCACTGGCATGGAAAAATGAAAAGGGACTTTATGGGAGGACAGTAAGGGAGAATGGCAGCCAGGAGAAAGAAGGCCCTTGGATGAGCAGGTAAGTAAGGTGTTGTGGGTGTGGGTTGCCATGGCGGTGGGGAAAGACAATGATGCTAAAAACATGGCGACACCTAGAGGAGGGGCTCAGGTGGTTGGTGAACTGAAGGGTTTACTGGCAGATTCCGCCTATCTGACTGGCTGAGTGCACTCCCCTGGTGTGAATAGACATGTTATTGGCTTTAACTAGATCTCCTTGTTTTTCCTGTTTTGACCAGTATAGGTATATACCTTTGATCTGTATTTTCTAAAAATGGTCAACGCATTATTCCAAACCAAGAGCAGCTATTTTGGTAATGGCTTAAGATCAACTTGTTTTGACCTCAAAAGTAGAAGACTGGAATGTCCCCTTTTCTACCCTCTGTATCTGTGTCCTAGAACTGCTCCTATATAATGGGCGGCGAGGTGCACCAAATTAATTTGGGGCACAGATTTTACAGATACTGAAGTTAAATATTGGCATAAACTAATCACATTTTGTCCTATGGTGGTGGCCTTCACAACTCTGTTGTCTGTATGTCTAGTATTATCCAATGGTATAGCCTAAATCCAGGATATTCACTCAACATTAAGCCTGAATTCTATGTCAAGACCGGAGGCTCCCATTATGCTTCTCTTTCTTTTATTTAAATATTTAAAGAAAGGCTCAGCAGCAAGATATTTTTGTGCACCAAGTGTTATATGAGTAAACATAGAAAAGGGGGTGCACTAAATATATAATATAACAAGTAAAACATAACATAACAGTAGTATCTTCGGAGTTCTGAAGAAACAAACTCCATTTCCCAGAGTTCCCTAGTGTCACCAAAGAAACATCAACATGTGACTTAGTCCTCCAATGGGTGTCCTGATCCCTTCATAAACAGTCCTAAACATGATGCGACTTCCTCTTTCTTTGCTGCTCACAGCAAGAGATAAGTACCTTCATGTTTACCTCTGATTATAAACGTGATTTCATTTTTACATAATTGACATTGCTATATATGCTTAATTATTGTTTATGAGCGTACCTTGCCTTTAAATTGATTTCATTTTGCTCATTGCCTTCGTTGTTGACTCCGACGCCAGCTGCCTTCTGCTGGCGTCGGAGACCGCGTAATTCGAAGCCTCGCTTCGCGCTCGCTGACACAATCCGTCAGCTGTTTTCTTTCGGCGGGCTCGCGTCGGCTTCCCCGAACCATCGGTGCTCTCCTCGAGCACGGGGAAGCCGGCGCGGCTTCGCTACAGCTGTTTTTTCTTCCGCTTCAGGCGGACTTCTCTGCGGGCTCGCGTCGGCTTCCCCGACCCATCGGTACTCTCCAAATCGAGTACGGGGAGGCCGGCGCGGCATTACTACTGCCCGCAGTGCCGCCCACTAACCACCAGGGGAGCTCCTGCTCTTCCTGGTCCCTTCCTCTATCCGGCGCTCGAGTGCGCATGACCCTCATTTATAACGGTCTCTGCGAACTCGAGCGCCGGAACTTCTCCTCAGGCGGCAGCTATTATACTTCTTTACATCGGACCGACAGGATTTCGCACGCGAGTGCGGGAAAAATATCGGCATACATAATTTGCATAAATTAAAAAAAAAAAAAAAGAAGAAGAGAGAAAATCTCCCGTTCAGCATTCTATGAAGATTATAATAATAAGCTGAACTGATTTACTGGGCAGTGAGAGAAGGCGTTCAAGGGCCCAGAAGACAAGACAAAAAAAAAAAAAAAGTGAGTAAGGTGCTTTAAAATTTATTATGGCAGCGCAGTACTCACCCCAATCAGATCAGGCCTGGTCTGAGACGGAGGAAGATCACTGCTATATAGATGAGGTGGCAATGGCTAACAGCTTACAAAAAGTACTGGGATCCTCTGTGGAAACCAGTATTAAGAAAGCAGTAACAGACATGCTCATTCCCATTCAACAACGCCTAGAAACTATGGAAGAGCATTTAAGAGGGACCTCCCCCCCTGGGAGAAAGAGAACGCAAAAGAGAAAGCACCTTACGGAAGGGGGATGTATACCGGCTCGCAAGAGCAGAAGCTCTATGACCCCCCCGAGCCAGCCAACAGATGCCACAGCTGCCGTTTCGGACGCCTTCTCCAGGCTGAAACAAGCCTTTATGAATAGGAAGATAACCTCTTCCCATGAACCCTCTTACCTAGAGGAAGAAATGAGGGAAAATGTACCCTCCAGCCCGGAGAGATACGGACAGGGCACTGAAGATGACCAAAACAAGAGCGTCTACGACGCTGATCCTTCTCAATCCTCATCTGAAGAGGAAATTCAAATAGAGGGTTCAAAGCCCTCTGGTTCTGGGACTGCGGCAGACCCCATCCCCAAGAACACTACCGTAAACAAGCCTCCTGCAGAGGGGATGTTTACTCCGGAAGACCTTATACATCCCAGATCCACAGACTGGGAACCATCTTCAAAGACATCAAGATACATTCATTTCAGGCTACGTAAGCCACTGGATAAAGAAGTTAGAGCTAGACTTCGAGCGGAATGTCCACGTCCGGATATTGCAGACAAAGTGGCTCTAACACCAGAACTAGATTCGAAAATGATTACCTTTCTAGGTAAAAACGTAAAAGACCCAAGGAAAGGCATAGACCGTGCCTGGAAGTCCTGCCAGGACAAAGTACTAGACGTAGCAGGGCCACTAGCCAAGATTTCAGATCTAGCGGAAGAAGCAATAAACTCCTCTAACCCCATTGACCCGATAATACTTTCTGGTTGGGTTCAACAAGCAATTTGCCTTCTAGGCAACGCCAGTTGTGCTATTTCGACAGAACGCCGAAAAGGCATCCTATATAAAATAGACGCCAAACTGAGCGAGCTGGCAGACACAGAGTCCGGTCCAACAGCACAAGGTCTGCTTTTTGGAGATCCTTTTATGAAGGAAATGGCGAAATTCGTGGGAACATTTACAGGATTGGACAAAGCACAAGCCTCCATAAAAAGAGTCTTCGCGTCCAAGGTTTTCACCAGGGCCGGACGAGGCAGAGGTCGCTCCTCCGGCCGTTATTTCTTCGACAAAAGATCTCAACACTCCAGAGGCCAGCATAACTCCTGGCAAGAGCGCTCCGACACTTTCTTTCCCTCAAGAGGTCGTGGAAGAGGGCGCCCCTGGAGAAGATCGGCCAGATACCCAGCCCAACAGCAATCTACAGGTCAGTGTACTTATAGCAGCGCCAGCGCCCATGACTCCTATAGGGGGGAGATTAATGATGTTTATAAATGCTTGGGATACCTTATCAGGAGACGCCTGGGTCAGGGACACAGTTCGGGGCCTACGCCTAGAATTTTTCGAGCAGCCCATTCAGACATGTCGCCCTACTCCAATAGTAATGTCTCAGACAGATCAAATCGCTTTAGACAGCGAAATACACAATCTTTGTCTGAAGAGAGCAATTCGCCCCGGTCAAAGCCAGGGAGGGTTTTTCAGTCCCATATTCCTAGTCCGCAGGAAAGAAAAAGTACGACCAGTCATAAACCTCAAAGCTCTCAACGAATACATCATTTACCGCCATTTCAAAATGGAAGGTATACACATGCTCAGAGATCTTCTGAGACCGAACGATTGGCTCATGCGTCTAGACCTGAAAGACGCCTACTTGACGATACCAATTCATCAGGCACATACGAATTACCTGAGATTTTCCTGGAAGAATCGAGATTGGGAATTCACAAGCCTACCTTTCGGGCTCTCTTCAGCGCCTTGGGTTTTCACCAAGCTTCTAAGGTCTGTAGTAGCTCATCTAAGAGAGCAAGGTGTTCGTCTTATTATTTATCTAGACGACATCATTTTTATGGCACAATCGCAAGAGCTAGTTCAGAAAGACACCAAACTAGCTATAGACTTGCTACACAGTCTCGGCTTCCTTATAAATTGGGAAAAGTCAATTCTTCTTCCATCCAAGACCATGGAATTTCTGGGCTTCGTCGTGGACACCCAGAATTGTCAACTCCGACTCCCAGCAGCCAAGATCCATTCTACCAAAAGGGAGATTCGCAGGATTCTGCAGAAGGACCTGTTCTCTCTTCGAGAACTAGCAAGAGTGATAGGGCTGCTATCCTCCTCCATTCAAGCGATATTTCCCGGCCCTCTTCACTATCGCGAATTGCAAAGACTGAAAGGCCAACACTTAAGACACAGTCTTTCATACTCTCAACTCCTAACATTATCTCCCCAAGCGAGGACAGAACTCAATTGGTGGCTCACCCACATGGAGGCCTGGAACGGCAGAGCCATTTTCGGATCTGCTCCAGATATCATCATCGAGTCAGACGCCAGCCGCTCCGGATGGGGAGCGAGATGCGGCTCTATAGCCACAGGAGGGACCTGGTCCTATCAGGAGCTAGGCCTGCATATCAACTGCCTAGAACTTCTGGCAGGTTCCTTTGCAGTACGCTCCTTTGCCAGAGACAGAGTGAGTTGCTGTATCTTGCTAAAAATGGACAACATTTCCGCGGTAAGGTACATCAACCATCTAGGTGGCACCAAATCAAGACCTCTAGCAGAATTAGCCAAGGACTTCTGGCACTTCTGTCTGGCGCATCGAATCTCAGTCACAGCAGAATATCTTCCCGGCCTATCAAATGTGGTAGCGGACTGGTACTCCCGCCACTCCACAGACTACAGCGACTGGAAGCTCGACAGAGGAGTCTTCCTCCGCCTCCAGGAGATTTGGGGCCCAATGTTCATAGATCTTTTCGCCTCCAGACTCAATACTCAGCTACCACGGTTTTACAGCTGGAGACCGGATCCAGCAGCAACAGACGCTTTTCTCCAACAATGGTCCCAAGGGGTACTCTATGCCTTTCCCCTATTCACCATGATAGCGAGGACCCTGGCGAAGGCCCGTCTGGAACATTCAGACTTAGTCCTCATAGCACCGGTCTGGACATCTCAGACCTGGTATCCAGTCCTTCTGGAACTTTCCTCGGATTTTCCAATCCTACTACCCCAATTTCCAGATCTTCTTCTAGATCCTTCAGGGCAGAGACACCCCCTTCTTCTCAACGGTTCTCTGACCCTGGCAGCATGGAGGATTTCAGGGCAAGATGGAGAACTCCAGGCATGTCACACAGGGCGATCAGTCTCATTGAGGAAAGCTGGGCTCCTGCCACCCTTAAGAGATATTCCAACTCTTGGGGCGCCTGGAGCACCTGGTGCCAGGAAAAAGGCTTACATCCAATTTCAGCACCTGTAGAGGAAATCTTGAATTTCTTAGCATCTCTAGTAGAAAGAGGGCTCGCCTACAGGACAGTGAACGCATATCGTTCAGCGATTTCAGCTGGTCACGACCTCATTGAAGGAATACCAGCTGGTGAACACCACCTCGTCTGCAGATTATTAAAAGGAGTAAGACTTACAGTCCCGCCCCTTTCCCGCTATGACAAACTCTGGGACGTTAACAAAGTATTGAATCTTTTCCTTTCATGGCATCATAATGAGGAACTATCACGTACAGCCCTCTCGGGCAAGCTTACTACTTTACTCTGCTTAGTCTCCTGCAGGAGAGTCTCTGATGTCAGAGCCCTTGACCTAGCAGGCAGAACCTTTTCTCCTGACGGTATTGTATTTCACATACACAGAAGAACGAAATGTAACTCTAGGGTAATTTCTTACCCCGCCTTCAGGGACCAACCCAAACTTTGTCTGGTGAAATGCCTGAAGGTTTATGAAGAAAAGACAGCCCCCCCTTAGGGCCCTCCCCAACGGGCAACTACTGATAGCTCTGCGTAAACCACACAAACCAGTTTCCGCCCCCACTTTAGCGCGCTGGGTGCGCTGGACTCTAAATCAAGCCGGGATAGATACCCAGCACTTCGGAGCTCACTCTGTGAGGGGAGCTATGGCCTCTAAAGCCTTTCAGGCTGGAGTTCGACTAGAAGACATTATGAGAATGGCAGACTGGGCAAGCGAATCAGTATTTAAACAATTCTACTTGAAATCAGTAGATCAACCGGCATCTATTGTGGTGAGTAAGCTTTAAACAAGCATAATGGGAGCCTCCGGTCTTGACATAGAATAAAGATTTTCCATAATAACTTACTAGAAAGTCTTGATTCTATTAAAGACACGGAGGCGAGCATTATCCCACCCAATGAGAAAATAATACTGTACTTCTCTCCTAATTGTGACAATGTATTATTATAAGTTACTAAACCTCACAAAGAAATGATTGCATTTATGAGAAATAAATAAATAACCAATGACATTTTCTCCCACCCCGATAAGGGAACTAGGGTTGTTATATACATGAAGTAATTTGCTTTCTATCTCCTTTTTCGACAGCGCCTGCCGACAAATCCACTTGATCAGCTGTTCAACAGATCTAACAACTTCAAGTGCTACCTTTCCATGGACAACCAAGTTCGCAGCTTCGAAAGAGGAAGTCGCATCATGTTTAGGACTGTTTATGAAGGGATCAGGACACCCATTGGAGGACTAAGTCACATGTTGATGTTTCTTTGGTGACACTAGGGAACTCTGGGAAATGGAGTTTGTTTCTTCAGAACTCCGAAGATACTACTGTTATGTTATGTTTTACTTGTTATATTATATATTTAGTGCACCCCCTTTTCTATGTTTACTCATATAACACTTGGTGCACAAAAATATCTTGCTGCTGAGCCTTTCTTTAAATATTTAAATAAAAGAAAGAGAAGCATAATGCTCGCCTCCGTGTCTTTAATAGAATCAAGACTTTCTAGTAAGTTATTATGGAAAATCTTTATTCTTCCCTCCAAATCCATTGTGCGTTCCTAAATCGGAAGAATCACTGTCTTTTCTCTCACACCCGGGTATTCCTCTCGTCATAATCCTACTCTGCTGCTTCCGACTCAACTCACCTCTTGTCTGTCTCCCTACTACTTCCTCCTCTATCACTTCAATGCATCTCTCACTCACCTATCTCCACCCTCTGATAGTCTTCCTATTCTCTCTCCTACAACCCCCTCTCTGCTCTACTGCTCTCCCCTCTAGTCCCTCCTCCCCCACGTAACTACTTCTACTCCCCATACCACTACTTGTCCCGCTCCACACTCCCACTACTCTCCCCTCCCCTCTCCACACTCTGACTACTCTCCGCGCTCGTTAGGGGAGTTTATCTAAAGTTAACTTGATTTAAGACTTCATAAAACTATCCCAATGGTATACAGGTCTCCAACTCTTCGTATCAGTCTCTACTACTCGTGGAACCTTGGTAGAGGGGCAGAGCAGTCAGGCTTATTATAAGAGGAAGATGTAAGCTATACGCAAGTACACTGAACCCAGTTAGTAATGCAATTCAAAGAAACACACCAATACATTCATATAAAATATATTATATTTACACGAGATGTTTTAAAATACATAGCACATTAAACCAAAACACATAAGATTACTTGTAGATACTTTTCAAAGGCCACTGCTTAGTTTGTAGTTGCTTGCGGTTACAATTGTTACAGCGCTTGACACTAATGACAGTTCTACCACATTCGCGTAAGAAAGAAGAAATACGGTAATTGTATGTAGTTAGCAAAACCATAAAGTCTTTCGAAAGGAAAACAGTTGGCTAGTCAAACAGAAGCAGAGCTTAAGGTAATAGAGACTGTTTCATAGCAAACAAACGCTTTTAAAGGACTCACAAAAGGTACAGAAGCAGCACCTTGGGTCAGAGGCAAGAGTGGACAACCAGGACACATCTTTGTGCACTCCGCATTCTGGAGCAACTTCTTGGTTCAAGGTAAGTAATACCTCTTCACCCAACAGTACCTTTGGTTAGAAGAAATGTATGTGGCTGGGTTCTCCGGACTCTGGATTCCTTGTCTGGTGACCAAAGGCAGGACAATGAGCGGGATGTCTCAGAAACAGTCTCAAGAGCAGACATCTGACAGGGATTGCTTCAGTTTCTCTGGTCAGTCTGCGGTGTTAGTGTCTTTTCGCCCAGTCAATCTTCTTCGATTCCTGAAGTCCTGCACTCTGGTGAGGGCACTTGGATGAGTTGGATTGTGTCTCTGGAAGTTCACCTGGAGCTCAGCAAAGACTGACAAATTTTTCCTTGGTAAGACATTGCACTACGATTGGGTCAGAGGTCTCCTGGTATTCGCGGTCTGCAGCTCTGCAGATGCACAGCACCTCGGGAGATGGCTCAGATTATAGTTCGTCACAAGGCTAGTTGGTCCCATCAGCCAAAGGTAAGGAGTCATCCTTCTGAGCTTCGCTGTTGCATAGAAAACGGGGTTGGAACAGCAGTGGTCACTTCACAGTGTTGCAAAGGGTCTGCAGGTGTCGTCTTCTTCGGTTACTTCAGTTTCCAGTGATCAACTTGCCTTTCACCTCAGGAACCTCACCGTTTATTCAGTTTCAAAACACACTCCTCTGCAATCTCTCTCAGCAGTTTACAGAAAGGGCGGATGGCTGTCCAATCAGGACAGCCAGACCCCCACCCCCCCACCCAGTGGGCACTGGTCCCATTCAGGCACTCAGGCAGACAAGGGCAGGGGAGTGAAAAACTCCTCCCCCACTTCCTGCCTGCCCAGACACAATAAGCCTAGGCGGGGACACCCAAGGGTTCCCTGCCAAGGCAAAACACACACACAGACCTCTACCTCCGAAAATGGTAGAAGGGCAAACAATGAACAACCACGCTAGAAATAGCAAAAAAGAAAGGAGCCACCATGTTAGAACATAAGTGACCCTATTGTGCACAACCGAGACTGAATACTGTCTGTGGTAAAAAAAATAACACAATAGTTGGTAGAACATGTCCACTGCCACCAACCACAACTAGAAGGTTGTCGATGTGACTAAAAAGTTACAGGAGCAGAGAGAAGGGGGATACTAGGTATCACCTTAGCAATCCACACATGGTGGTGTGTGGTAATCTCTCATAGTATAACGTTTTTATGAGGAAATTAAAGTATCCCTCTATCCTTAAGAACTGTAGTTACTCTAGGATAAAGAAATAATCTCAAAGGAGAACACAAAGTGTTCCCAGCAACACTGCCCGTAACTTAAATACAGATGCCTTTAAAAGAGATATGGAGGAAAAGTAGACCACATAGTTAAGGTAAAACACAGAACAGAGTTCCAAAAGTCAGAGTTAATAGGAATGAATGAGCGGAAAAAGGCTCCACTCACTCAGGATAGAAAGAAACAGGTACAGATGTACAGCAGAAAGTGCTGGGGTCTCACTATAAGATGGGATGAAGCATAAAAATTATAAATCTCCCCAACACTCCCACTACTCTCTCCCCACGCAACACTCCCACTGCTCTCTCCCCAATTTCTCCTCAGTCATTCTCCTTTCACACCCTCAGTGAACCCCCCCCACTCACACCCTACTCTACCACTACCACTCCCAATCACAACACAGTACAATGTACACTCACCATACAATACCTCAGCTGTTCTGAAAATCGTCACCACACCCCTTTCTGGCAACCGTCCTTATGGTCTCTTGGTCTGCCACCTGCTCTAACCTCAAGCGAAACCCATAACTTCCTGTTTGCTGTCCCTGCCTTTACCCCCCGAGCCCCCTCCATACCCACTGGTCCTCCGCTTTCCGATCTTGCCTGTTCTTTTCCGTCTAGGAAGTGTAACAGATTAACAAAGTCACTCACCGTAGTGACTACCTTATGCCTGGTCTATAGTCCCCTTTCCTCCATACTGTTGGGACATTTCTTCCATCGGGACAGGACTGGAGCACTTTTGAAGAATCAAAAATAATTGCTTGTCCTTTTATTTTCATGCTGGGCCACTGCATGTGACTGTAGCCCCGCCTTCCTGAGCTCTGCCCCGCGCATCTCCCTTCAGGCCTTTTTCGACTGACAAAGTCGAAGGAACATAAGCAAAATAGAGGATACTTATTAGAGGGGACGGCGGGTGGGCGAATGGAGGAAAGGGGACTATGGACTAGGAGTAAGGTAGTCACTACGGTGAATAATTTTGTTATACTCATATGTTCCGTCCCCTTTCCTCCAAACTTTTGGGAGATTCCCAAGCACTGACCATAGAAACGGGAGGATAGAAACCTCTTACTGGAATAGGTTCTTAAGAACTTCCTGGCCAAACTTGACATCAGCCCGGGAGCTCAGGTAAAGAAATAGTGTCTGCAAAAAGTCAAAGGAGAAGCCCACGTAGCAGCCTTGGCTATGGACTCCCAAGAGACATTTCTGGAAGGCAACATTGGCTGCTTTACCACGGAAAAAAATGTGCATGAACGCCTTTTAGGGGCTGAAGGCCTTGAATTGTGTAAGCCTCTGAGATGCACGAAGCAATCCAGCGCGAGATGGATGCTTTTGAAACAGGTTTCCCTTTTGGGTCATCAAAAGTAACAAAGAGTTGTGAAGAACTTCTCAGTTCGCTTGTTCTGTTGAGGTAAAACTTCAGAGTTCATCTGACGTCTAGGTTAGGTAGAACCCTCTCTGCATCCGAGAACGATTTCGGAAAGAAAACCGGTAAGGATACTGATTGATTTATGTGGCACTCCCGAGACAATTCGTGGAAGGAAAGGATGAGAGGAAAGTACAACCTTATCCTTGTGGAAAATTAGGAACGGATGTTCGACAGAGAGAGCTTGAAGCTCACTTATTCTTCTCGCAGATGTTACCACAATCAAGGCAGCCACTTTCCAAGAAAGGAACTTGAGCTCGGTAGTGACCCTGGGTTCAAATGGCTTGTGACACAAAGCGGTGAGGACCACGTTCAGATCCCATTTCGGGTGAGGAGGCCTGACCGGCCGAAAGAGGTGAAGAAGACCCTGTGAAGTTCCTCTTAATTACTGTGTTTGCCAGTGAAAAAGAGCAACTGGCTGTAGACAGATAAGCTGCAATGGCTGATAGATATGTTCTGCACAATAAGACATGAATGCCCGAGGCCGCAAGGTCTGATATAAAACACAACAGTCAATGGAAGCCTAGGTCACCAAAAGTGATCAAGTTGTTTTGCTAGACACCAATGCCAAAACCAAGCCATTTACTTATGTAATGAGCCCTCGTAGATGGCTTAGGTGCCACCTGAATTACGAGATTATTATCTGAAAGATTAAACTGTGCTAAGGACCTGAACTCAGGTGACAAGCCACCAAGCTGAAAGATTATGGGCAGGGGTGCAACACCTGGTGATCGCTCTGGTGAAGAAGGTCAGGAATCTGATCAGGTCGCGTATCGATAGGTGCTGCAACTCTGAAAACCAGAACCTGGCTGGTCACCAAGGAGCTATGAAGAGGGGAGTGCAGTTGGAGGCTCTGCTGAGTTTCCAGAGTGCCCAATGAATCAACGGCAAAGGCGGGAAGCCATCCGCCTTCATGTTGTCCCAAGGAATCACAAGGGCACATCCCAAGGAAGATGCACCAACATCGTCCCTAGAAGCACAGAGTGGTAGTTTCCAGTTTGTTGCAATCGCAATGAGGTCCACCATTGGAGAACCCCATTACTGGAAAGGTTTGGCAAGAACTTGGCTGTTCATTTACCAAACTGGCGGCTCAGGGAATCTGACGCAACATTGATCTGAACCGGAATGTGCACGGCCTGTAGCCAAACAGTGTTGGACTGTCAAATTCTAAATTTGGATAGCTAGAAACACCAGGGAAGGGGCCCTGGTGCCCCCTTACTTGTTGACATAGAATATAGCTACAGAATTACACATGCAAATTCGCACCACTCTGTCGATGATAGAACACTGAAAAGCTTTCAACTCCAGAAAGATTGCCAGGAGTTCTAAGTAGTTGATCAGAGACATGCTGTCCAAGGGCGTTCACAGATCGTACACCTTGAGGTACCCCAGCGTCGCTCCCCATCATAGGGGGGGGAAGTCTATTGTACCCGTAATCTGTGGGCTGGGCTTCTGGAAGGATGTTCCCACTTAAAGGTTGCTGGCGGTTGACCACCTTTGTAGATCCACTGTCATGGAGGATGGTATCGGAATCATTTTGGAGCCCGGGTCCACAGCTTGGGACGAGCAGCCCCAAAGTGCTAACTGTGTCAACCTCATTTTAGGTCTCACAATAGGTAGGGATAACATGCAAGATGCCATCATGCCGAGGAGTCTCTGGAAACACAAAGCCAACTTGTGGGAGGAATTCAGGAAAAAATGCATGTGGCTGATAAATCCACAATTCTGTCCTCCGTCACAAGAACTCTGGCGGTGACAGTATCCCAATGGAAACACAGAAAAATCTGGTCTTGTGCAACCATCATAGACAATTTCTGCCAGTTCACCGACAGCCCCAGTTGGAACAGGAACTGGAGGAGTGACTGAAGATTAGCTGTGGCAGGCCGTGAATAAGGACTCCGCAGAAATCAATTGTCCAAATATGGATAGAGATGAACTCCCTGCTGTTTGAAGAATGCTGTGATAACCACCATCATCTTTGTGAAGACATGCAGTGCCGAATTGAGACCAAACGGCAGCACTCGATATGGGAAGTGTTCCGTTCCCAAGGAAAACCATAGGCATTTCCAATGTGGGCCCCAAATCTGGATGTGCATGCAAGCGTTCTGAAGTTCTACCACACTGAGCCAATCACCCTTCTGGAGCGAGGACCTTATCTGGCTGGATCACATTGAATTTCTCTTAATGTAGCAAAAGATTGAAGTTGGGGAGGTCAAGGATAGTGCACAGGCCAGCCTGGTTGGGTTTGGGCTCTATAAACAGACTTGAGTAATAGTCCTTATCTTGCTCCCTCAAGGGAACAGGTTCCACCGCTCTGTGGTCTGGAATTTTCTGTACCTCAGCTCTGAGGGAGGGAGACCCAGTCTGCTGAAGTGGAGGGCGAGAGGGTGGGGTTTGAGGGAGGGGCAAGCAGAAGTCCACCCGGGCAACAGACAAAAACCAGCGGTCGTCTGTGATGGTCTGCCATGCCTCCAGATGAGAGGATATAAATCCTCCCACCGGAGTCTCGTGTGACCAATGGAAAACATAATTTGGATGGTTTGTCAGCAGCGAGACCATCTGTTGCCGAAGAGGAGGCTGATGACAGAAAAAATGGCCACTTTGTCTACGCTGCTTGTGACGAGGTGCACCAGAGGAACTTTCTCCCTGGGCTGCTTGATGCTCCTGGAACACAATGAAACCTGAGGAGGACCTTGTTTGGGTCCCCGGCTTCTGCGTATAGGCCACTTTAGCTGGGGGTTTGGCAAAACTGACAAAGATTTAGCCGTTTGCGTGCTTGACTTAGTTTTATTGAGCTCCTCATTGGTAAATGAGTGGCACAGCTCTTCGTCTTTGAAGGGAAGATCAAGTACTTTGTCCTGAACCTTCTACGAGAACTTTGGAGCATGCAACCACGTTTGAGAGCAGATGTCTACCACCACCATAAGGCCCCAAGCAGAAGTGTCTACATGATGGGCCACGGCATCTAGCAGGTCCTGAGCCAAAACTCTGGCATCGGATAAGCACTCTTTAAAATCTTCCAGCCTGTCTGGAGGGATACATTCCTGAAATTCGGAAAGCTCCTTCCACAGCTTGAGATTTGCTGCTGCAAGGATGACTGGTATTCGCCTGGCGCAGCTGACAACCGAAAATGCAAAATACTTTTTTCCCCAATGGCGTCAAGAAGTTTCACCTCTTTGCACAGGACCAGAGAGGCAGCTGTAGAGGATGTGGAGGACAGCTTAGAGGGAGCGTAGCTGCTGCCACCACCGTTGTTGAGGTGACCACCATCATATCCATGACCCGGTCAAGAAAGGCTGTGACCGAGCAGGGTGGGTCTTCGCGATCCTGGTCGGCTTGGTCTTCGTTAGTTGTGGCAGTGGCAGGAACTGATCCACAGCACATGGTACCCCGGACACCGTGGGCATACTTGTCTGCGCAGCTGGTGTCTTACGCACTGGTGAAAGTGGAGGCAGTGGTGGGCCTCCCTCCCCCGGAAGAGGAGGGGCGGCACTACCGAAACCTGCTGAGGGGTAGTAGGAGCAGGCCGCGGCTCGAGAAGCTTAGGATACATTTCTAAGAACAGATCCTTAAAGTATGACTTCATCGGGTCAGAGTGCATAAGGGCCTGGAATATGCCAAAGAACGCATCCTCAGAGGAAGGTTTAGGCAGAGGAGCGAGTAGGAGGCCGCTCTGGAGGGGCATACCTCCAGGATTGTAAAGAGGCAGGTTGCCAGGATGGCCCTCCACCAACTGGATCTACATAAACTAAGGGAGCGGACGCATGAGGGAGCGAGACTGTGTGACAGCGGAAAACCGAGCACACCAATCCGCTGAAGGGCAGAAATGAATCCTATTGTCCACATTCTGTGGAAAATGCCGTTCGGCCCCAAAAATAGGCCCCTCTGCACCAGCTGTTGAGAACGTTGGTGTGAAAGAGCTTGTCAAAATGGCCGCCTCAGACCGCGTAGGTTGAACTGCCATTTTGTCAATGCCCGATGTGATTGGAGTCACAGGTTTCAGTGAGGCCATTGTCAAAACAGAAGTTTCAGGGGCTTTTTTTTTTTTTTTTAATCAATTTTAGCCTTGTGACAGGTAACCTCGGCAGAGCCGGTACTAGCAGATCTAGAGCGCTTTTGAGCCCACTTGGATTCTGCGACAAAATATGTCCTCGGTGAGGGAACCTCGGCAGGGCCGGTACTTGAAGATTTAAGGCCTTTGCCCTCCTTTTTTGCCCTCTCAGCAGGATCGGTTTGACCACAAGATAGTTTGTGGGAATGCTTAGGGTCACACCCCGTAGACAGAGCCCCTGGAAAAGGCCCATCGATCTTGCCGGTTTAAATTACAGCCCCTAATCAGGTTGCTCAGGCATAACCCCAGTACCTTTAGTCACTGTACCGGAAACCTCGAGACTAGGCTCGGTACGTTTAGTTCCAAATTTGGAAACCTCGGGAATAACCCCAGTCAAAACAGCCCCAGAAATGTTGGGCTTAGCCTTGGCCCCCAGATGGGGAACCTCAGATGAATATCCAGTCCTGACAGCCCCTTGACAGGGGGCCTCGGAGCAAACTCCGGAATCCAGGTTAGATCCCTTTCGGGATGCCTCAGGCTCAGGGAGTACCCTGGTACCAGAGCCAATTGTGCCCCTTCCGGAACCAGAAGACCACGGGAAGAAGTCCCCAGCCGGGGTGCCCTAAAAAGGAAGGCACTTACAGTACACTTCCTTTTTTCATCGACAAACTGCTGTATATGTGGAGGAAGAAGCCGTAGGAACTCCTCTTTCCACCCGATGAACCTACACTGGTGTGCCAGGACGGAGAGGGAGTTACAATAGTAGCAAGACTACCACCCGCACCAGGCCCAAGCACTCCATACAGAGAGAGAATGGGGATCCATCCTCGCAAAATGACGTTTCTCACAAAGCACAGGACACAAATCCCAGATGCTCTGGCATAGACAGGGAGGCCGAAGGGGGGGTGGGGAGAGAAGACCGTGGAACCGGAGCATGAAAATGAAGGACAAGGTAACAAAAGAAATAATTTCCTGCTGCAAGCACTTCGGACTGTGCAGAGAAAAGGACTGAAGGGTGATGCGCAGGGCGGAGCTCAGGAAGACGGGGCTACAGCCACATGCGGTGGCCCTGCGTAAAAATATAAGGAGACAAAATTATTTTTGATGCTTCAAAAGCGCTGCGGTCCCGTCCCAACGGAATGAATGTCCCAAAAGTATGGCGGAATGGGGACAGGAAGTAGGGGTATGGTGCATTCATAAAAATGGGGATTTGCCCAGCCCCTTTTCGCCTGATTAGCCTGGCGGCTTTTGGTAATGGTGTCTATCACGGACTAGTGTCCCAGTTCATGTCATGAGGCCACCGAGTGGCTAAATTACAGGTAAGCGGTTTGCTTTGCAAAGTGCTCAAGTTTATGTGAGGGAGTTGCTGCACGACTGCTCTTAAAGTACTAGAGTACATGCCAGCAGTGTGAGGGGTCAGAAATGCAAGACGGACAAGTAGATGGAGTTTTCTCACAAGTAGCCATTTTATTAAAGAAGGGTGAGACAAACGCCTATATTTCCCTAACCTAACAAGGATTTCCATACCGGTCTAAGGCTAAAGGAAAATTATTTAATATCTGTCCCTCACCCTCATACATACAACAAAATCATACAGGGGTTCTGTGGCTTTTTAAACCTCATTAAATAACAATTATATCCAAACAGAAAATGTATAAATATGAATCCTTGTACCCAGGGTTGAATCCCCTTCCCCAGGAACAATTCAGGATATTTCAAACCAAAGTCCATAATCAAGAAAGTTCTTTTGAATAGCCAAGTTCCACTCCAAGTACAACACAAAGTTCTTTTCATTCCATAAGTCATTCACTTGGCAATTTGATTGTCTTATTGCCAAACAGGATTGCTCACTCGTCAGCACAATTGTTAAAGTTTCCACAAACATCTGTTTGACAAACCAAAAAGACTATCTCATCTTCACACAGCACGTCAGTTCAGTATTCAATATTATCCTCCTGCTCCTCCTCCTTCCCACCCGCACGTTATAATCTTCGTTTACAAGTAATCTCCTTTTTGAATATTACTTTCACTTTGTTAGAATATTGGTCCTTTTTACTTTGGCAATGGTGGTTACAACATTCTTCGACTATCTCTCTTAAAATGAGAGTTGCGCCCAAAATGCTTTAATTCAACAGACCGGTATTCAAAAGCTTTACTTTGAGCCATCTGTCTATTTCAAAGCGCCCCAGGATTACCTAGCGAAGGACAACTCACCCGTCTTTAATTGCATCTCCGTTGGAACCGCTGCTTCGGTTTCTTCGTTCGTTGGGATTGTCCTGGCACCAGACAGCTCCAGTAACACTCCCGCTGCTCGTGCCTCCTGAAAAGAGCTTCCTCAGCTCCGCGCATACTCTGGTGAATACCACCCACCGGAGCAGAATGCAGGACCTTCTCTCTCTCCTTCGGGACATCTAGTCTGACAACCGCTTCCTGCTGTGCGTTCTCTGCATTCTACAGGATTCTCGACTTCTGCCACTCTCAACACGGAATCCCACTTGCAACACAGCAGCATCCCCGTATTCTACTGCTCCCGCTGCTTCTCCTTCAAGGCCCACACCTGAACGGCCTTTAGATGTTTAAAGATCTCACTCAGGAGTGGATCATTAAAACCACTAGACTGCATACTACCGTGTTTTAACTCTGGGCCCCTCTTCCTCGTCTCAGTGCTAAGAGCATTGACTTGAACTCAACAACGAGAGGGGACTTGGCATGGCAAGTGCAGAATTGGGTGGGGCTTCAGAGTAGACTGAAGTGCTTGGGTAGACTGGGCGAGGGGGGCCTGGTACCCTGGTATACAGTATGAGTCGGAAGCAACCACGCAGCCAGTCAAATGCAGCAGAGAGGAACATTAGCAGGGGAGAGGGTGGAATCTTAAGGAACTTAAGGAGATCTGACTCAAGCCTGAGAGGGGCGAAGGGAGGATTTAGGCAGATTGAGGAAGAGGCTGTTGCAGTAGTCCAGCCTAGAGAGGACCAGAAGACGAGTTTCTGGGGGAAGGTGAGGAAAGGGAGAATGCCTCTGAGGAGGTACAGCTGAAAGTGGGCCTTCTTAGCAAGGGCCATGATGTGAGGGGAGAAGGAGAGAGAGGAGTCAAAGAGGACACCAAGGTTTTTTGGCTCACAAAAGGGTGAGGGGAGGGGGCCCATGGAGGGCGGCCAGAGAGTAGGGGGGGAAGAGGGAGGTGGGATCCCAATAAGAAGGATCTCAGTCTTATTGGCATACGTTAGGAGCACACCATGAATGAATACCAGTCAGACAGCCAGGAATGAGAGAGGAAGAGGAGGAGGAGGAGGCAGTGGAGCGAAGCATGAAGGAGAGCTGTGTGTCGTCCGGATAACACTAGATGTGAGGAGAGAAGGCAGAAATCAAATGGGGAAGAGGGACAAGGTAGATGTTGAAGAGCCACGGCGAGAGGATAGAGCCCTGAGGGATACCGCAGGTGGAGCGTGTGATGGTGAAAAGAAATGGGCCCAGTTGAACTTGGGAAGGTCGATCAGAGAGGAAGGAGGTCAACCAGTCCAGTGCCAAGTCTGTGATACCAAGGGTATCCCGGAGCCGATATAGAAGTAAGGGTGGAATGATTGACCGTATCAAAGGCAGAGGAAAGGTCAAGAAGTATGAGAACAGAAGGAGAGTTGGAATCAAGATTTGAGAGCAAGTCTTTACAGGCGTTCAAGAGTACAGTTTCCATTCCTCTGTCTGCTCTGAAGCCAGACTGGTGATTGCAGAGACAACTGAGGAGAGGGTGCACAAGGGAGTGCTTGAGGTGTAGCGGGAAGGAGCCAGTGGCAAAGGAGTGATTGCACAAATCAGCCAAGGCAGGAGCAAGGGAGTCAATGTTGTCCTTGATAGTTCTGGAGGAGCAAGGGAGCATCTGTTTGGAGGAGACTTTCATAGAGAGGACTTCTCTAGAACTCACCCGGTGTAATTTTTTTATTATTGTGAATTCATTTATTACAAACTTTTTACACACTAAAACATATATTGTCACAAAATATGTGTGACGTCCTGCTTCATCACTCTTTACATCGTTAAATACGGTCAGAGTTGTCCTTATGAGCATTCTAATCCAGTAGAAGTAGAAGTTTGCTCATTATTTTGTCTAAAAGAATTCACCCCTGCAAAAACCAGTGCTGGTTTCTCACCACAAAGGAACATTTTCTCCCATTCGTCTACTGTTTATGATCTTGCATTTTTTACATGTTCTGGGAGATACAATGATCGATCAGCCATCAATGCAAGACAAAACGTTATGAGAGGTTTCACTGTCTTTGTATTCTCTGAAATCCTGCAAAAGCGACACATACCATCATTTATCTCATGATGTCCCTTCGTATATGGTCACTCCAGTGTGAGATAAATATTCAGCCTTATCCGTAGAAGCAGCTTGCGATGGTAACTACTTGGGAACTTCTGCAGATATGTCGGAGTCATCTTTAGAGCTCTAGGTTCGAGCGCTGCATTTTTGAGCGATTTATATTGATCTCTCAGCTCTAGGGTGTGGATCCAGTCTGATCTTTTACGTTTTTGGTTTATCCCACAGGGATGAAGGACAAATGATTCCCTGGAGGACTCCACGTGTTCTAGTTGCTTTAAGCATTTTCCTTTCCATAAGTCTAGGAGAATGTGATGAATTCCTGGAGCAATAGTCTTTAAGATGCTGTAGGGAATTGGTGGACTGTCCATTGATATTTTCCTCGATAGAGATTTCCATAGTACAATGGAGTGCAATGATTGGAGCCCAAATTCAACTCTGATGGCAACTATTGGTAAACTATTTGGTACTTTCAATGTCTTTTTCCAAAACATACCGTCTAGGGTGTTCCACATCTTCCACAGTAGATTCAAGGTTGTCTCTCCTCTAAGTTAGGATTGGTACTACCTTTTGCAGGTAAGAAGTATGCAGAGGTAGCACTGAGAAGAACAAGTTACTTTCTTACCTGGTAACGTTCTTTCGATGGGATGGTCGGACGACGTATTCCATATCTATGACATGTAATCACCACAGCTGTGCTGCTTCGGAAACTTTTTCGGCGTCTGCGTCCTGCGTCGATGACGTCGATGCGCCGTCGTCTAGGACCTCCTCCGACGTCCGACGTCATCCGATGTGATAAGTAGGACGCACGACGCCCATAGCCTCAGTTGTAGTTTTTTCCCCCAGAACGTGCGACATAAGTCAACTGCCAGTCAGACACAAAGCCTTGCGGAACGTAAGCTGCAATCGCAAAAGAAATTCTGCAGCGGGGAAGGCCGGGCGGGAGCGATATGGAATACGTCGTCGGACCATCCCATCGAAAGAACGTTACCAGGTAAGAAAGTAACTTGTTCTTCGAGGGGATTGGGTCCTCTGACGTATTCCATATCTATGACAGACTCCCAAAGCAGTACCAGAGCAAGGAGGAGGGAAAGAATTTAGAATCAAAATTTAGAATAGCCAATCAAATAGCAGAGCAAACGACCGCCTTGCCAAAGGCCAGATCCTGTGCTCGGATGGAATCAAGGGAATAGTGACGTACAAATGTATGTACTGAAGCCCAGGTGGCTGCATCACAGATGTTGCGAATAGGAACACCCCTCTGCAGGGCAGTAGATGCAGCCATACCCCTGGTAGAATGGGCCCGCAAGCCAGCCGGTGGGACCTTACCCGCCAAACGGTAGCACTCCGAGATGGCCAAAATAATCCAGCGAGACAAAGTCTGTTTCGTCACAGCTTGCCCCAAACGCTTTCCAGCGTAACCAATAAAGAGTTGATCATCCACTCTGACCCGGGACATGCGTGAAACATAAAAGCTTAAAGCTCTCCTAGGATCAAGCCTATGGAGCCTCTCCTCTTCCTTACCAGGATGCGGAGGAGGATAGAATGCCGGAAGAACAACCCTCTGGGCCAAATGAAATTCCGTCACTACCTTCGGAAGGAAAGAAGGACGAACTCTAAGGACAACCCTGTCCTTGTGAAATACAGTGAAGGGAGGCTTAACTGAAAGTGCCTGTAACTCACTCACTCTGCGAGCGGAAGTAACCGCAACTAAAAACACAGTTTTCAGAGTTAACAGCCTCAAAGGGCAAGAATGTAGAGGCTCAAACGGAGCACCCATAAGAAACTTAAGAACCAGGTTTGAATCCCAACCGGGCACCAGGAAAGGTGACGGAGGGAACACATTAGTGAGCCCTTTCAGGAACTGTGAAATCAAAGGGATTTTAAAGTAAGAACACTTCAGACGAGCGCTTAAAGATGGAAAGCGCCGCCAGGGAACCCTTAACGGTACCCACTTGCAAGCCCCTGTGGGCCAAAGAAAGTAAAAAGGACAGAACCATGGGGATGTCACATGCAAAAGGATCCACATTCTGAACTCTGCACCAGTCACAGAACTTACGCCAACGGCAACGGTACAGAGACTTTGTTGCCGGCCTTCGGGCCGAAAGCAACACCTCCATCACGTCCTCAGGGAGGTCCTAATCCTTATACCTCAACCTTTCAGAAGCCAAGCGTGAAGGTTGAGGGATCTGACCTCTGGATGGAGAACCTGACCCCCCCCTCCCGTGAGAGCAGATCGTCTCGGTAGGGAAGACGACGTGGAGGGCAGATGGATAAGACGAGAAGGTCCGGGTACCACGTCCTCCGAGCCCACGCCGGGGCAATGAGGATCATCCGGGAACCGAACTTCCGTAACCTCCGCAGCACTTGCGGGATGACGGGGACTGGAGGAAACGCGTACAGCAGCGGGAATGACCACTCCACCACGAACGCGTCTCCTAAGGCTCCTTCTGGAGGAAATTCCCGCGAGCAAAACCTTTCGCACTTCCGGTTGACACTGGAGGCGAAGAGATCCACTTGAGGGGTCCCCCAAAGGGCGAAGATCTCCAGGAGAATCTCCTGAGCCAACTCCCACTCGTGAGAGATCGCGCTCTGCCTGCTCAGAGCGTCCGCCGTCACGTTTTCGGCTCCGGCCAGATGAACTGCCGAGATCGAAACTTCCTGCTGGATGGCCCAGAACTCGAGCTGCATCGCCTCTCTGCACAGAGGAAGTGACCCTGCCCCCCCTTTTTGTTGAGGTAGTGCATGGCCACTGTGTTGTCCGTCAGGATCAGGACATTCTTCCCTCGCACAGACGGCAGAAAAGCCTTCAGGGCTAGCCTGACGGCCCTCGGCTCCAACAGATTGATATGGAGTCTGGACTCCGACGGAGACCAACGACCGCTGACTGTCAGCCCGTTGGCATGAGCTCCCCATCCCGTGAGGGATGCATCCGTCACGATCGTCACCACCGGCCAGGGAAGCCAAAATGGAGCCCCCTTCATCAAGTTGCCTTCGACGGCCCACCACAGAAGGTCCCGGGCGACCGAGGACGGCACCTGAATCGAGTCCGACATCCTGCCGGAGGACTGCGACCATTGCGTCTTGAGTGCCCACTGCAAAGATCTCATCCGCAGGCGAGCCTCTGGCACCAGAAGAATGCAGGATGCCATGAGGCCGAGCAACCTCAAGAACTCGAACGCTGGGAGCGTCTGGGCATGCTGAAACTTGTGCACCATCTGCTGAATGCGAAGAGCCCTCACCTGGGGAGGAAAACACTGCCCCAGGGAAGTGTTGAGCACTGCTCCGATGTACTGGAGCCGCTGTGTTGGCGTCAAATGGGACTTCTTTAAATTGAGGGAGAAGCCCAGCCTGTGAAGGGAGCGACAGGTGATCGATAGATGATCCAGGACTTGCTCGGGAGAGCTCCCCCTGATCAACCAATCGTCCAGGTAGGGGTAGACGTGAATCCCCCCTTGCCTGAGATGCGCTGCCACCACCACCATGAGCTTGGTGAAAACCCTCAGGGCGGAGGTCAATCCGAACGGCAGGACCCGAAACTGAAAGTGCGAGTCGCCAACCGCGAACCTCAGGTACTTCTTGTGCTTGGGATGGATCGGCACATGGAAGTAAGCATCCTTGAGGTCGAGTGACACCAACCAGTCCTGAAGCTGAAGGGCCTGGAGGACTTGAGAGAGAGTAACCATCTTGAACTTGTCCTTCCTGAGGAGTTTGTTCAAACCGCGCAAGTCCATGATGGGTCTCAATCCCCCGTCTTTCTTCGAAACCAAAAAATAAGGGGAATACCATCCCTTGTTCCTCTCCGCTACAGGCACCAGTTCTATGGCGCCTTTCTCCAGCAGGGCTCGAATTTCCTGCGCAAGGAGCGAATCCGGACTCTGCAAAGAGAGGTTCCCCGGTGGATTGTCGCGAGGCCTGTGCCGAAAAGGAAGACAGTAGCCGTGGGTTATGATCTCCAGAACCCACACATCTGAAGTAATGGCTTGCCACTCTACAAGATGCTGCGCCAGCCTTCCCCCAACCGGCGAACCATGGGACATGGCCTCACGACTGAGTGGGAGCGGCTGCGGCGTTACCCGAGGGCAAAGAGGCAACTGCCCGAGCGGCCTTGGCACCACGGGTACCCTGTCGTCCACCTCTGGTACCCCTGCGTTGGCCTCTTTGACTGCCAGCTCCTCTCGCTTTACTGAAGGATGAGTAATAGCGAAAGGAACCACCCCTCCACTGCTGTCCCCTAGGACGAAAAGGCGGAGGTTGGCGAACTGCAGCGCCCAACGACTTCGCTGCAGCTTTTGAGGTCTGCAACCTCTCAAGGCTCTCGTCAGCCTTGCTGCCAAAAAGGTGTTCACCATCAAAGGGCATGTTGAGGAGCCGGGACTGCACATCAGGAGCAAACCCCGACTTCCGCAACCACGCAAACCTGCGTATCACGGTGCTCGCCGCCATGGACCTACTGACGCATTCAGCCAAGTCCAGACCCGACTGAACGGACTCACACATGGCATCCTTACCATCCTGGACCATAGCAAGGAAACCATCCCGTTCATCCCCTTCGGGAATATGTTCAGCCGCCAACGCAACACAGTTCCACAGAGTGTGCGTGAAACGTGACAAGGCACAAATGGAGTTGGCCGCCTGAAGCGCCATACCACCAGAAGAAAACACTTTCTTCGCCCAGCCATCAAAACGTTTGTCGTCCCTATCAGGAGGGATGGTAGGGTACGAAGGCCTGCTTTGCCGGGGCCGTGGCCGCCTGCACCACCAAACTTTCCGGAGTGGGGTGCCTGGTCAAGTAGCAGGGGTCGCTACTGGCTGGACGGTATTTACGCGACAAGGATCTGCCCACCGCCGGGAGACTCTCCGGAGCAGTCCAAGCCGCCGCCACCCTTCTCTGTAAAGCCATATGGAACAGCAGTACCGGGTCAGTTGGGGGACCAACATCAAGGATGTCCGTCAGATCATCCTGCACAAACTCCCCTGGGGGAGCAGACCATCCCAGATACTCAGACACCCTAGCCATAAGGCGCAGGTACGAGGAATCGGCATGGGAGCCAGGCTCAGGCCTACAAAATTCCACCTCCGGAGAGGTGTCCAGTCCACTGGCAACATGCAGTGACTGCCTCAAATCGTCAACCTGACTATGGCCCGAGACAATTTCATCTGGCACCTGACTAGGAACCAGGCCATCAGAATCCTCATCCGCCTCCGAAATATATTCCAGGTGGCGAAAAGGCACCCGAGAGTGCTTGCTCTTAACCAGAGCCTTCCTAGGGGGTACACCCGTGACACGGGGCACCTCCGACACGAAAGGCGTCGATGGCGTCGAGCGAATCGGCGCCGACGCCGAGAAAACCGGCAACGGCGCCGAGAGGATCGGCGTCGACGTCAGATGCAGCGCCTCCAGTATCGGCGGCGTCGACACAGCCCTCGAAGCCGGAGCCCCGAGCGTGTCCCTCGACGACCTGATCGTCGACGGACGACGTCCTCGAAGCCGGAGCCTCGAGAAAGCCTGTCGACGCCCTCGACGCCTCAGACGTCGATGTCTTCCTCGAAGACTTCACAGGAGCACACGGTCTCGAACGCGTCGAGGACCGGGACCTGGAACGGGTACGGCGAGAATGAGCCTCCTTGTCCGAACGGGACCGCTCCCGTGACTCGTGCCGACCACTCTTGCGAGCGGCGTCTCTCGACCTCACACGGCCGACCCCACTCGGGGGCGCGGACGGCTGAGTACCCTGCGACTCAAGAATCGCCAACATTTTCTTCCCGAAGGAAGCCCATTCCTCCGGCGTCGCACGGCTGGTGGGGTAACCGACGTGCCGTGCAGAATCCTCGGAAGAGGACCTGGAAGGCGACCGGTGACGGCGCTTCCGAGAATGCCTCGAAGAGGCTGAGGAGTGGCGAGACCCACTCCTAGAAGAAGACCGACGAGACTTCCGACGATGACGCGGAGAGTCACCCCTCGAATCATCCGTCGAAAGCCCCGCCGACTTCGACTTCCGCGGCTTGGACACCCGACCTACCGACAACTTCTTCTTACGTTCGCGTAAGGCTTTGGACGTGAGCGACTGGCAGTCGATACAGTCATCTGTGTCGTGGGCCTCCCCGAGGCACCAGAGGCAGGCGTCGTGCGAGTCAGTCACCGACATCTTGGACCCACACTCCTCGCACTTCTTAAAGCCCGGACGCGGGGTTGAAGACGAAGTGGAAGACATCGCCGAAGGAAATTCACAAACGAACAGGTTCGAAGAACCAGAAAGAACAGAACTCCAAAGAGTCGAGGCTTAGAACCGAGAAACACGAAGCAACACGTTCGCGGAAAAAACGGAACTGAGGCTATGGGCGTCGTGCGTCCTACTTATCACATCGGATGACGTCGGACGAGGTCCTCGACGACGGCGCATCGACGTCATCGACGCAGGACGCAGACGCCGAAAAAGTTTCCGAAGCAGCACAGCTGTGGTGATTACATGTCATAGATATGGAATACGTCGGAGGACCCAATCCCCTCGAAACACCATTATCTTGCATGCAATATGGATCCTTTTGAGGCAAACATTTTGCCTTTTTGATTTAACTATTTGTCAACAATTTTCTTCTAATGATTTGTTGAATTTCACACCCAAGTAACAAATTGATTCGACAGCCTGGAGTTGTTCTTGGCCCAACGTCCACTTAAAGCTTTTGCCTTTTATCCCAGGTTTACGGGTGAAAGATTATTTTAGATTTATCAATGTGGATTGTCAAATCGTTAGCTGCCATATACTTTTGTAAAGGAGGCAAGTAAACGTTGCAGTCCAATCTGGGTTTGATCTAGAAGGACTAGATCATCAGCATATATCACAGCAGAGATTTGGTGGTTGATTAAGTGTGATGGTTTCTTTCAGGGCTTCGGGCAACATTGTTTTATTCCTTTCATAATTAGTGTTTTCGATGACAGTGCGCCCTCGTTGTTTAGATGGATGCGCATTGACGTGTTGGTATGAAGGGCTTTAATGGGTTGCAACAGATCTTTAGGACAACCCCATGCCTGTAATTTCACCCATAGTTTGTCTATTTACGCTATCGAAAGCTTGTTTTAGATCTACAAAGGCCAAGAATAAATTGCGTTTCATCTTTATGGAATCCAGTTTCAGCAGGTTCAGAATGATTAAATTGAGGTCAGTTCCTACTCCTTTCGTGAACCCGGTTTGTCTTGGGTCCAATAGAACAACCAAGGTTGCCCACTATGTTAGCCTGTTAGCCTTTTTTTAAATTTTTTTTTTTAAGTAGGACGCAAAGAGTTTTCCGATAACGTCCAACAGGGCTATTGGTTTATAGTTGTCGGGCTCATCTCTTGGGCCTTTCTTGAAGATCGGAACGACAATTGCCAAAGTCTATGATGTTGGTAGCATAGCACGAGTTGCAATTAACTTAAATAATACTGCTATGAACTTTGACCATTCTTCAGGAAAGGCTTTAAGTGTCAAATGTGTTAGACCATTGGGCCCAGCTGCATGTGAGTGCTTCAATTTTTTAATTGCCTCTTCAATATCAGGGGCAGCTCTGACCAAAATTCAAAGTCTGGAAAATCGGCAAAAACTTTGGAGTAGCGTTTTATCCACTGATCTTCCGAAACACCGCTACATAGTCTGTTCTGCTGGTTAAAGTGGTGTGATTGAGGATTGCCCACACATCTCTAGAGTTGGAATTTGATAATGCTTTTAGCATTATTTCGCCTTGCTCTTGGTCTCGTTGATTTCTGAAACTAACCAATATCATGATATTGGTTATGTTGCATCGTAGTCTGCTGTTCCAGAACTCTTCGACTATAGAGATGCCTAGGTGTCAGTAGTGGGTGTCTAAATCCGGTTTTCACCCGTTTGTAATTTGCCAACAGTGTATCATAGGAGGTGCCTACCCTAGTACGGTCTACCATATCGAGATATTTTGCAGTTAGCGAATTGATGTTCTTCTTTGCGACTTTTAGCTGATTAAAGTCTTGGTTTATTGTAATTGGCTCATATTAAACTCACAGGTTTTACCTGGTCTGTGCCCGTATTAGGTGCGGTATCAGTTGATTGCCTGCAGGGGCGCTGTTGAGCTTGTAAAACAGGACGCTACGCTCGTGCGATGCGTGCTGTTAGCCCGTATCAAGAAATAAACGTTCTTTCCTTCAGAGCAATTTCATTTCAGAGTTACTCTCACAAACGCATATATTTCGATATGTAGAACGAAGGAGAGGGAGCCGGAACTACGCGGTCCCGTCACGCTCTCCCTTCCGTTATGTAGTGCCCTCTTTGACGGATCCGAGGAGCTGCGGCCGGCGGTGCACCAGCCCCGTCGCAGCAATATCATGAAGAATCTAGTGATGCTCATCCATACCAACCTTGAAAAGGTACTGAAACTAAGGAAACACTGGTATAAAAACTGGTTGGTTAGTTTCACTTTAAATTTCTGCATCAATGTTATTATTCCCCGGCTCAGCTAAAGGACTATTTTCCTCAGAGGTCAGGGGCCTGCCTCAGATGTGGCCAGGAGATGGCAGGTTTTCTCCATGTGGCTTGGGAGTGTGTGGAGCTGGTGCAATTTTGGCAGCAGGTGTTTGGGGTAATTGGAGATATCGCGGGGCAGCGGCTTACGCCAGATCCTGCATTGGCCCTACTTGGATACACGAGACAGATACCCAAGGGGACTAGGAAATTGATAGGTCTCCTCTTAATTCTGGCGAAGCGCCGTGTGGCTATGGGGTGGGGGAAAAAGCAGAGCCCGATAATTGCGCAATTGTCAAGGGACATATTGTATTGCAATGATATGGAGACACGATGGGGTGTACTGCGGGGGACTCGCCAGAGTGATAGTCGGATGCGTATACATTGTACCTCCTCAGCCAGCCGGGGAGGGAGAATTCTGGGTCTCCTGTTATGCAGGAATCCTCTACTTCGCTTGGCCCTGGGGTGAGGTCTCTGCTTAATCCCTGAAGCCGGATGCAAGGGATAAACGATTTGGACGCTGCTGCGCCACCAATGTGGAGACTGGATTGGACAGGCTATATGCCGAGCAATGGTTATGTGGTCCGGGCTGACCTTTTGGTTTCTCTAATGCCACCTTTACATGTGTACCGGGGGGAGGAGAGGCGGGGGGGTTATTTGTTGTATTATTTGTGTTGTTATATGAAATGCCAATAAAGAAATTTGTAAAAAAAAAAACAAAAAAAGTTACGTGTAATCCAAATTATACAATATGGTCACCTTCAGCGAATTAGTAAATGCTAGCCATCTCCGCTCTGTTGTGAGACCTTGGAACACATTCAGAACATAGATAGGAAATTCTCTTTGAAAAGAAATTAATTAAAATAATGTCTTAACTGGAAAGTCATGAAATTAAAGAAAAGCCATCTAGCAAGTGGTGACTTCTAGTTTTACCCTATTAACAGCGCATGCAGTATGTTCCCTGCATGGTTTTGTATAAAAACTACAACCATAAAGTGACAATGACTAGATAGGCAATCAGTAGTTTCAATGTTACTTTAATGCTGGAGGCTTTCTCGATTCCATCATTCACCCAATTTGCAGTTAAACAAGTTCCTTATTTGCGTTCTGCATGAGATAACTAGTATCCTCTCCATCTAATCTACTACATCTGACATCCATGGGGAGATATTATGGCTGAAAGGGACACTAAGTTACACTGAAGCACAGATCCAAGAGGCCATTAGTGGCTCAACTATTTTTGATGAAGTACCACAAGCAGATTATGCAGATTATTTGGTCACACCAGAGGCTCTATCAAGAGCAAAGAAAAAGGGATTCCGTATGGAACTCCACGGGCATCTACTCAGAGTATTTGAAGGCCAGTACTATCCCTTTGGGATTACAAATACATGTCCTCCAGCAGTTTTTATGGAGGACGAAGAATATAAGATTTGCTTCAGCCAGATCTCGACCAAGTGTAGTCGAAATCTGATGCTGCTAACAATCAATACATCTGAACGATTGGCAACTGAGCAAAAACAGGAACTTGAGGTACAGGAAGAAACCTTTTTGCCAAGCGGCACATTGGCAGAACAAAAACCAACTGAATGCCATTAATTTAGAGTGGGACGAGTTCAAGAAATGTAATCTATTGAAAAAAATTGAACAAATTAAAAATAGATATTGCAGCCTTCTCTAAAGAAAAGGTATACCCTTACCTAGCGAAAGACTACAAAGCCCCCAATTGGAACTATCGGTTTCAAGGCAGACCTAATAACAGCAAACAGTGATTGACATTCTCTGACACAAGCTCATCTGGGAGTGACCTCAGCAATCCAGGACATGGGCAAAATAGTAACAATAAAGGCCAGAATATTTTAGGCCGGGGCGGCCCAAGAGGCAGATGCCCACCCAGGGGCAGTGGTCCCCCAGTGGGACAACAGCAGACATTCAACACGAGGCAACGGGGATATCCCCGGTAATGTGCAATGTAACATCAATATTCAATCTATCCACACACCATCTAACCCCCATAGAAGAGGGTGTCTTGAAGAAAGGGCTCAGCTTTGTACCATCGGCTGACAATACTATTACCAATTTAGAGACTGAACTCAGGAGGTTCTTCAGGAGCATCAGACTTAAAGCATTCTTCATGGAGAAGTCAGACAGACCTGATGAATCCCTGACAGGATTCAGACTGAAGTCCTCTTTTACCCCTGCAATCAATGAGATACCAGCAGAAATTGTTACGTTCAAAAGAATGGTATTGAAAGCTCTACCAGCAATCATGACCCAATCAGGTAGTTCGCAACATAAACAAAATCTGTCAATGGAGGAAAAACAGGCTTTAAAATCTTTAGCAGGGAATAAAAACAGCAATAAAATCTGCTGATAAAGGGGGTGGAATAGTTGTGATGGATAGTCAAGGATATGAAAGGATGGTATTTGCATTGATTACTAACACCAATCATTATGAAAAAACACCTGTGGATCCCACGGATAGATTTATGGCTATGTTACAAGAACTATGCACCCAAGGAATAGAGGATGGTTTCCTTACATACGAAATGGCATGCTTTCTAACACCAAGAGAATGTCAGATGCCAACTATGTATGCACTGCCAAAAGTGCACAAAGACAGTGTCGATCCACCCGGGAGACTGACTATCTCACTGTGTGGCTCCGTGTTGGAACCAGCAGGGAAATATATTGAGAAAGTGATCCACGCATTGGCGGAGGATTCTCCATCCTTTTTGAAAGACACAATGGCTACTATTAACCATTATGAAGGATTGAATTTGGACGGTGACGGTTACTATTGGTAACATTGTTTATTACTGCCCTCTATACTAATATACGAGGCACTAACAAGTATTGAAGAGAGGCTGAATGGACGGTTGAGACCACATGGGATACCAACCCACTTTGTATTAAATCTACTGGAAATTGCCTTATGTAACAACTTTTTTCAGTTTCTAACAATATTTACGTTCAGAAACATGGTACTGCTATGGGGGCAGCTTTCGCCCAGAGTTTGGCTAATATATATATGGCACTATTTGAAGACCAGTTTGTGTACAACAATCCATTTGGGGAGTATGTTTCCCATTGGAAACGATATATCGATGATATATTTTTCATCTGGACTGGCATGGAAGAGCAATTTAAGGCCTTTATCTCTTGGCTGAACGAGCAGAAACCAAATTTGACGTATACAGGACACTGGGACCCAGTGCAGTTACCATTTTTGGGCTTAATTATTGCCCAAAAACAAGGCTGTATATTTACATCCTTATACAGAAAAGAAACTGACCGGAATAGTTTACTTGAATACTCCAGTCAACATCCTCACTCCCAAAAGGATAATTAACCGTATGGCCAATTTCTTAGGTTACGACGTAATTGTACGAACCTAGTGGATTATAAACTACAGGCCGACCTCTTGGGAACTAGACTACTGGAGAAGGGATACCCACGCAAACTAATCAAGAGTTCAGCAAAACGGGCATGGTGGACACCAAGGGAACATCTTTTGAATCCAAGGGAGAAGAAAACAGATACCGATCGGTTGGTGTGTGTGTGTAACAACTTTCTCACCACAAACAGTACAGGTCAAAATACTAATAAAAAAACATTGGAAACTTGTTACCAGCACAGGTTGCAGTAGTGGAGCACCGCCGTTTGCTTTGAAACAGTCAAAAAATCTTCGGGACCATTTGGTCCACTCCAGACTACAAACCATTGGGACTAACTTTGCACAGAACACCTTGACAGCCGCTTGGAATAACAGTAAGGAACGCATTTTGGGACACTACCCTTGTGGGAAGTGCAGTGTATGCCACCTCACTACAAAAACCACCAGATTTAAGCATGGAACATTCAATTGGCAACTCCGTCAATTCACAAATTGTTCATCTAGTAATGTTATCTATGTAATATGGTGCCCCTGCAACCTACTATATGTAGGTATGACAACGAGGAAGGTATCCATCCGGATTAGTGAACACAGGTCACGTATCCGCACAAAATGCAGGACTGCACCTTTGGTACAACACTATATAGAAAAAAATCATATGGAAGAGGATATACGATGGACAATAATAGATCAATTGTCTCTGGACAGCAGCCAATATTCCATATAACACACGCTAATCAAATTGGAGCAGAAATGGATTCACCGACTTAATACTCACGAAACTTGTCTCAACAAAGACATTCAGTGGACATTTCTGATACAATAAGAATGACATCCATAATTTTGTTACTCCTACATGCATGTATATGGGCTTGCCTTGTGTGTATATGATACTTTGCAAATACTGGCATCCAAAATGGGTACTACGTGTAGCAATTGCTGTGGTTTGTCGTTTTCTCCCCAATAAAAGGTTGGAAAAGGCATGGTGGAACCATATGTTCCTTTTCCCTAAACTCTAGTGTCACTAAGTTGCAGCCAAGGAATTCCCCGTGGGCTCAGTTATCTCCACGGAGGTCAGCAATCTGTTTGCTGCCCCCCTGGGAGCTGCCCCTCCGCAGCGTGTTCGGCGGCCGGCGGGGGGTTGGTTGTCAGCATTTGCTCTGCATGTCAGAACGGGAAATGGAATACAGATAAGCTCTATTAACTCTTTCGTACCTTGCGTCTCTGTCTCTCTCCCTCCTCTCTTCCTCCTCTCTCTCCGTGCTCCCCCCTCTCATTGTCTCCCTTCCCACTCCTCTCCCCCCCCCTGTTTTGGTTCCTTTTTTTTCAGCATTTGTGGACATATGCCACAAGGACCATAAATGGGAGGGCTAGACCTGATTGAAGAAACATAGGGAACGGGAGCAGTACCCTGTGAGTTGTCAACTGTGCCTCATGAAGAACCGTGGCAAGGTGACACCCAGTTGATAATAATGGGCTATAGCCACAAGGTAAATGATGATCAATGCACTCAATGTGCAGTTTGGGATAGACGAACGGATGGGGATGCAATTGTGTCAACTATAGTATGGGGAAGTACTATAGGGTAATATGAGGGTGAGGGATACACAGGGACACAGTATACAATGGCAATTGTTTTGTTTACATCATCAGATAGACTAAGAACGGTCTAGGAAGGAAGTCCCGTCGAGCACTGGCAGTCAGAACAGAACCATCACATGAAGAACATTCAATTGAAGACAGCAACACAAACGTCTTGGACCCAAGCGTACTTAGGCTCTTTACAGCCACTTTTCCCTTTGGGGTAAGATGCCCGTTGGGTTTATAGATTGATTTCTCTTGATTTTGGTGTAATTTGAGATAGGAGGAGATTCTTTGTCCAATTAGGAGACCCTGAGCTCCCATATATTTTGTGTTTATTGCCCTTTGCGGGGTGGGGAGGTTGTTGCGCAGCACTGTAGTCAGTGGTATTACCTTTCCAAATTCAAGGAGAGGACTTAGCCTTTCTTGTTAAAATAAGGGTATAATTACCCAGACTTAGCCATACCCGCGATGTAGGAGGGGTGTGGACAAGACAAATTGAAGTGTTATGATTTTAGACAAAGTATACAGCTAGCTATGATAAGATGTTGATAGCATGAGAAACATGGTAGGGAGTGATTTCAATTAAACAAATTGTTATCTTTTTCTTTTTGTTCTCTCGTTACCCGTTTTCCTCTTAGGGCTGAAGTGGCTACCACAGAAACACAGTTTTAACTATAGCAGTACGAATCTTTCATTTAAAAAAAAAAACGGAAAGAAGTTGTATATTGAACACCTGGATGACACGCACTATATATCAAACCGAACTAGGTCAATATGAATTGGTCTTTGGTATTTAGGAAATGTATGTCCTGATGAGGTGCACCAGATAGAAATAGTATATGTCTATTGTGGTGCCCGAAACTCGAGTAGACAACACCATAGAGCCCACTACGTGTAGTTGGGCTGTCTTGAGTTTTCAAAAAAATATATGGCAATTGATACATGTTCACAAGTAAGCTCTCTTGAATATTTGCCCTGTTTACATTTTGTGTAAGAAAGAATTCAGTGTCTAACATGATTTTGTAAATATACAACAGGATTCTAGCCCTAAGAGATGGGTGTTCTACTTTTAGAACAGAGTCATTAGAATTGCGTTTTTTTGCACAGTACGAATGGTGGATGGTATGAATGTGGATGAAAGTGGATGTGAGTAAGAATGGGTGAGATGTGATTACTGGTTTTGATATGATGTGTGTTTTTTCTAGATGTGATATGTGTTTTTTCAAAATAGTTTTTTAACATATGAAATGTCAATGTGTTATATGTGGTTTTTTTCTATAAATGAATGTTTTACAATGAAATTTGAATAATAAATGTAATAAATGAGCTTCAAACATACACACTGATTTGTTTATAATATATGCCCTTTGAATAGGGCTATTTTTTGGAAAGGATATTTGTCAGTGCTTTTATGCGCAAATAGTGTTATGAATGAATGGAGGGGATGCACTTATCTACCGATAATTGTAGTTTTGTACGATCCATGGGGAGAAGGGCATGTTTACCAATTCAATGAAGAGGCCTATGATGGAGAACAAAAGAGTAACCTTCTCTTCTCCGTCATGAGATCTTCATTTATATTTGTAAACACTGAATAGACTATGGAGAACACCCCCAGAAAGGTGGTGAGAACATCAGAATAGAGTTAGTCAACAAGACGTTTTCATGACCCTGTGGTGATTAAAGAAAAGTGATAAAAGCAAATACATTTCCTAAACAAGCTGGCACCACATTTGTGTCAGTCCTAGCATCAGAATTCAGAGAGTAATGCCTGGTGACGGTATGCATCCATCTTCATGTGGCTGCTTTGCAGATTTCTCTCATAGGCACATTCTTTAGGAGAGCAGTTGTGGCTGCAATCCTTCTGGTTGTAGGAGTACTTGGCTTTTCCGGCAAGGGTTTATTAGCCCTCTGCACAGCAAAATGCAAGATACAATCCATCTGGCTATGTGTCATCATGACCTGTGTTAATTGAACCATAATTCACAAAAATGTTTAGATGTTCTAAAATCCTTTGCGTTGTCAAACGAATAACAAAGAGCTCTCTTCACATGCAAAGTGTGAAAAGATCTCTCTGCCAGTGAGGAAGGGTTATTTCTCATGTTAAGTGTTAAAGGTCTGCCCCATTTATATGTCTGAACGGGGGACAATTTAGAGGGGACGTTCTTAAGTTGCCATGGAGGAGATGTCCTTCTTATGGGAGGGTACACAGACTTCAAGCCCTCTAAAAACTCACTAGCATAGTAAGGAGGAATTGTGCAAGGCGCTCTTTCTATAAGCAGAGATGGCAGATAGATGTCCTTTAACAGAGAAAAACTGTAAGCCACTGTTAGGACAGTTTTTCTGAAGTCCAACTAAGGGCTTAGTAAAACCATTCAACTGAGGCAGTACAAGACTCCACTCTTAGTATAAGGCTGTACCACCTGAGTACATGGTAGCTTAGACAGAGCAGCCAGGCTTATTTTAGGAGGGAGAGAGGGCTGTAGAATCGGTACAAATGAAATTGTAATACAAATGGTCCAAAGAAACACTTTGCATTGTAAAAATAAAGGATTTATTTAAATACAGGTAGGCCCAGCTAAATCTAGGGGTAAGTAAGCACTAACATTATATGAAATCACAATATAAAAACACAACACTATAAAAGGTACACAGACAAAAGTATAAACCTTATTTGGAACCCCTGACAGTAGTTCTAGGGAAGTCAAAACCTTTTCATACACATTCAGTATAGGTTACACCAATTCTTGGGGAGTAAAAACCAATGCTTACTTTCACAATTACATTCAGTAATACAAGGACAGTAGACCCTACCAGTTATACACTGACTCTTAGTACCACATACTTAATCAGTCAACTGGACAATATACTTGTTGTGAATAGTGGAAAACGTATTCCAGGTGCAGTAAAAACCTATAACTACGTTTGTGATAACACACAGTTATACTAGGTGCATAAAACCTAAGGATGTAGTATTCAATTACAGGTGCTTTTGAGATCAGTGAACCACAGATAGAGATAAACTGTAACTCTTGTAATTTATTTTTGGGAAGGCACACAGCTAACTCAAGGTAAGTAAAACTTACATACTTTTTACATCTCACAAGCAGGCCAGGTTAGATCTTTCCCAGCTATAAGGATAACTGAAGTAGGACTTATCAGGGACAGTTAGAACCACATACTCTAGGTTAGATAGCACAGGGAAAGTAAAACCCAATGTTACACTTTACTGAATGACAAAGTTATTCTAGGTAGGCAACAACCTAATGCACATTTATTATGGACAGGCCAACAGCAAGTCAGGGGAAGCAAGACCGAGTTTGGGACACTCATACAATTATCCTCAAAGGACTAATCTGGTGATACCAACAGTTGTAGGACACTCATACAATTACCCTGCAGGAATAATCTGGTGAAACCAACACTTTACATTTGGGGAGAGGCACAAACTAATCACAGGAGAGTAATATACGTTCACATCTACTTTCTATTAGACTGGCAATACAGTTTCTAAGGAAGAAAATATGTTAACCATACTTTAAGAATAGTGCATCACACATCCAAGGTAAGTAAGAACTTTTGTAACTGTTCACTCTTAGAGTTACAGTTACCAACCAACTCTTTACAAGTAAGTAACTTTTAAACACGTTTTTTCTTTTCTAGGTAAAAGTCCCAATCCCTTCAAAGTCTTTCCCTTATTCTTGGAGCATGAGTGTTCTCAGTGCAGGGACGTCATTTAGGGGTCGTCAGAGGTCGCAACTGCGACCTCTGAGGTCACCCTTGCGACCTCTGTGGTCGCCCTTGCGACCTCTTAAAAAAAATAAAAATAATAAACTTTTCTTTTTTTTGTTTTTGTGTAATGCAAGCTCCTCGGCTGTGGCCAGCACCATGTGGCTCTTTACTTCTGGAGTGGCTGCCTTTCTTGTTCAGGTCCCTTAAAAAAAAAGAATTAAAAAATAAGAACAGGAGTGCCACAAGTCTAACACTTTCAGCACTGACCCTACATACGAAAGAATAGGAATACCAAATAATGTGTCTTTCTGGAATTCTATACAGTAATTGCTAGACTCGTTAAAGGTTTATTTCAGGCACACTTCAGGGGGTGAGTCACTGATTTAGTCTGTTCTTAAACGCCTCAACTCAGTCTTTCATCCTTCTGAGGTCGATAAATGAGTACCAAAACAGGTTGGGTGATATTGGGTGTATATTTTTTCTATACAAAGCGCTTAAGTGCTATATAATAACACAAATCCCATTTGGTCATGGACGTCTGCTTGCATTCACAGTATTTTGGTAATATGGGCCTATTCACACGGATATTAACGATACATATGGCGATCCATTCTTGTATGAAATGTACATCACATTATAGTGATATCGTAACCCTATTTTTTGTAGTGTACAATGCTATGTGATGCCACTTCCTGTTTTGTCAACGGGTGAAAGGTTGTGTTTCATCGCTTCCCGCGATATCACTTCGGGGTGGGGTCAAATGACATCACTTCCTGTGATGTCATCAGGGGGTCAAGGGTCGTATGATGTCACTTCTGCTACCCCTGGCATTTTGGTGAAATGACGTCCCTGTCTCAGTGGCAGAAGGGGGGTCACTAGGACTAGTGACCAACAGGCAGTGTCCGATAGGTTCTTTAGTAGCAAAAGTCAGAGTTCCTTAGGAAAACTGGGCAAACAGGTGAGTACTTTACTTCTAGGGTTAGAAGAGGGTCCAGGGGCTTCGCAGAAGACACCCTAGCAGGATTCTAGCAGTGGGACTGGGTGCACTGGATGAGAGGCCTCCCCATCACAGAAAACAACCCACAGCTACACAGAAATACTAACAGGCTTAAGGTAAATACATGCCCAAGCCAACATTTGCAGCAGGACGACTTCAGGGTCTGCAGCCAAATACCCGATCAGTGGGTTCCTTGTCATGGTGACTGAAAACAAGACCTCAGAAGGAACTTTACAGCAGTAATCGAAGAAGGCTCTAGGCAAGGTTTCCCTTGCGGGTTAATGCGGTTTTGCGGATTTGGCGCCTTTTCAAGGAGCACATTAGTAGACAGAAAACTGCAATTTAATTCTCGTCATTCCTAGCACTCTGTTGAGGGGACTTTTCGGACTCGATTCGTGCCTCTGGAGATCCACCAGGATGCTCGCGAAGTTCCAGCGAGATTCGGAAGACCGTGCACCGCACAGTGGCTCGAGGTCCCAGGGTATTGGGGTATTGAAGCAACGTAAGGTCGCAGTAACGTGTGGGATGGCTCAAAATGCAGGTGTTCCTGAGTCTAGTGGGTCTCACCAGGCTCTGGGTCGGGGTCGTCGTCTTCGGAGTCCCCAGGTCGATTGGAAGGAAGGGCTACAGCAGGCTCTGGTTACACAGCAGGCTCTCCAGTCGCTGGAAATAGTTTCTTTTCCTTCATCATCCTCTTTGGTTTTCGGTTCCAGTGGTCGACTTCTCCTGAGCTTCCAGGTTCGCAGTATTTAGCAGGAACTACAGCACAACCTCTGCATTCTCTCCCCGCATTTTACAAGAAGGGGTGGTATGGTTGTCCAATCATGACAGCCAGTCGCCCACTGGGATGTATCCCCATTCAAGCAAGGCATAAAACAAAGGGCTGTGGAGCTTTTGACTCATCCCTCACTTCCTGCCCTCACAGACAGACTGGAGCCTGGGCGGAGAGTCACAAAAAGGAATTTCCCGCCTTGGATGTCAGGGGAAGGAACAAGAAACGACAAGAAACACTAAAATGGCAAAAAAAGAAGACAGTGGCCATTTTGGTAAAATGAGCACCCTTAGGTGCCTTTACTGCAGCTGTGAACACAGCCCGTGGTAAAGGTGCACCAAATTAATACAAGGTATCACTGCCACTAGCCAATGAAGGTAAGCTTGTCCCTGTAACAGAATTGTTACAGTTTTAATGTGAAAGGGAATACATTTTATCTCCCCAACACTCCACATAAGGTGGGGTGTGCTGGCTTCACAAAACAAAATGTAAAGGATACAAAAGATCCTTTCTACCGTCGGGAACTGTAGTTCACTCAAGGTTAGCAAAAGCAACCCAGCAACAACAGGACTTTTTATTTTTATTGGATTAGCTGATTTACCTCAACCTTTCAATTTTGATAAATGACTAACATTATTAAAAATTACATTATCACTTTAACATTTCATTTGCTTTTAAAATCACTTTCATCTGTTAATCATGCATGAACCATTGTACAGGCACTTATTGCCATTAAGTTGTTCAAGAGGATAACTATAAAAAGACACTATGAAGAGTCAAAAAAATGACACCCATAAAAAGAGTTAAGAGTCTGAGTATGAAAAAGGTTCCCAAACTGAGGTATTAAAGGAAAAATATCTAGTAAAGCAAAATGTTCTGGGTTTGACTCAGGTCAGGAAGATTTACCAATTCTGTGAAAATCTTACCCAACAGACACATTTTTATTTTTTTATTTAGTTTATTCCAAACTTTTAAAAACAAAATTCCTTTGATATGCACTACAACGTTCCTTTTTACTTTCTTATATAAAAAGAAAAGGAGAAAAAGCATAGAGTTCATCTCTCACGTAATATTCTTAATCATCATTCTTTTCCTAGTCCATTGTATTCATTTAGGGTTGCTTCCCCAACAACCTCTTTTCATCTGATTCGCAGATCTCTACCATGGCAATCCAGACAGTCCTTCATTTCAATCGACTATCACTCCTGTACTGCTCTGGAGTGTCTTATGCAGATTTTCCCAAAAAAACGAAAGTGCAAATATCAGCTTGTTATTTTCTCCCTTATGCATAGTGGACCACCATTCCTCGGCTGATCGTGCATGGTATTTGGCCATCTCATTGCCCATATGTCTCGTTCTTGCAACTGTCATCTTGGGGCAAAAACAACACCAAATGCTTCAAAGATTCTTCTGGATCGTTACAGAGTCGGCACGATTGATCGTTGTCGCCAGTATCCTTCGTTTCCCATACGTTCAATCTGAACTTTAAGAAAGATGTTCTCTTCTTGCATGGAAAAATTGTCAATTACTTAGGCAATACATTTAACTTTTTTACCTCAGCCGGCACGTTCTTCATTCTTCTATGTTGGATTCTTTTATCATAAGTTTCGATACAGTCTTGTTTGAATAGTTTTTTCTTTATTGCATTTGGGTTTTGCATGAGAGTTTCTCGATCTGTGTTCAGCTGTATTTGTTTTTAACTCTTTTTATTGATTTTACAACTTATGAAACAAAACACCAACTGTGTTCTCCCCAAAACTCCCCCCCCCCCCACCCCCATGACGGCTTCTGGGCTTTCCGTGGTCTGTCCTGTTTACTGCAAGTCCAATAGTTTTAGGCGCTGAGGGCACCATACCATTCGAAAGGCATCTTTGAGGAAGGATAAGGTTTCTTCCCACTCATTTGCGAAGTTGTGTACTTTTATTGTCCATGGCGTATGTTGCCCATTTTAAAGCCATAATTTCCCATACGCTCCGCAGCCAGTCCTGTAAATTGGGTACCTCTGTGCTTTTCCATCTCCGTACAATTAATATCATAGCTACCAATGTTAGGACCACTCTCGCCTTTTCCCGGGACCTAGGTTCTCTCACTATGACGCCCCCCCTCTCCAACATTCCCCTGGTGACTCCGGGTATATCTTATGGAGGCAGGCCGGCGTGTAATGCCAGCCGAGCAAAATCTTGTACCATGCTTCTTGCAGCTGGGTTGCCCGTACCAGTTTCGGGATCTTCCTCCATAGTCCTTCCCATTCCTCCCTCTCGATGTCCCTCCCCAGTACCGGTTCCCATCTACGCATGTACGGCCACTGTTGCCTAAGCTTTGCATTGTCTAGTATCTTATACAAATTGGATATCAAGCCTTTCGACCCATCGTTAGATAAGAGGAACTTTTCAAATTGCGTTGTTTCCCTAAGCGCGGCCTCCTTGATCCCAGGGTGCAGAACCCTGTGCCGTATTTGTGCATACCTGAGCCTCTCCCCTTCCGTCACACCGAATTCTCTTTTGCATTCCTCAAAGAGTATTCCCTCCCACCGAAACATCTCACAGCTTCCTACACCCTCCTTCCTGCTGTTGTGTGAATGCCCCCTTCTCTAGCCCGGGTGTGAAATAGCGGTTGTTAAAGATGGGCATGAAAGAGAAGGGGAAGGTTCTGATCCCACCAGTTTGTCCCAATTGTCTGAAATCAGGTTGGTTATAGAGCTCTCATATAGATGCTTTGGCCTGTGCTGCTTCGGTAGCACAGCACCTCTGCTAATTTGTGGTGCGCTACTGCCCTGTACATTTTCACCCATTGTTTATTTTGCGAGTTCTCCCCCTCTTGGAGCCATTCTCCGATTACTTGTAGTTGCGTGGCCTCACAATATTGCTGGAAGTTCGGCTGCACTAGCCCTCCCTCTCGTCTAGATGCCATCAGTAGCTTTCTACTAACCCTTGCCCTTTTCCCTTGTTAGGCAGAATGATATGCAGTACCCTTTGAAGTGACAGTACAAATTCACCTTTGGTACAAGCCTGTACTACACAGTTAAAGTGGTAGCGATGGCTGAGCAGCCATACTGATCTCAAGAGTAAGTGAGCAGTATCAAATAGTTAAACAAAGGACAGCAATTACTATGATTCAGGCAAACACTGACTAAAGGTTTTCAAGTAAAGGAATATACATGTATTAACTCTTCAGTTGTATAACATTCCACCATCATAAAGCAGTTTAAAAAAAAATCACACTCTTAATGCACCACACCACACCACTCCCAATAAGTTCCAGACAAGTTAAGCTCACAAAATGAAGTGGGAGCAAAATGGCACTCTAGTAATTTTAAAGGGAGGGAAAGACAGTTAATAGAAATTGAACCACACCAACAGTTAAGTACTCAGGGCAATAGAGCAAGAGGAACTACAGTGATAGAATCAGGTAAAAAAGGCTTAAGGCCAAAGTCAATAGGTCAAAAGTCTTTTGCTAAAGATCACACGGTTCAGAGTAGTTCGCGATAAAGTTCGTGCCACGCGTTCCGGACGAAGTTGGTCAGCAGAAAAGTTAGTTCAAAGAGAAGAGAAGGACAAGCCCTCGGATTGGAGAAAGATTTCACACACTTTCCCCGTGGCTGAACGAAACGAACAACCGGGTTTGCACAGTACCTTAAAATGGAAAGGGAGCTGTAGCTGAGGCAGACGTTTGTGGTAGTTCCTGCAGGCTCACGGTTCCTGAAGCGACTGTCGGACTGACACGAAGTAGGAAGACTGGAGGGTCCTGAACTACACAGGGAAGAAACCAGCAGCAGAGCAAAGCAATGAATAAAAGGTGCGCTCCTTAAAACCCAAGCAGGGTCCGACTTTCCTGTGTATGCGCCCCACTGTAGCTCTGTACAGTGAATTCGACCCGAGGAGGGGTCCTGGCTTGAAGTTTGGGTGAACTGGTTGGTCCCACCAGCTCAAGGGAAGAAGATTCCTGGAGGATCCTCTCTTGTCGTTGGAGTTGAAGATTCGGACCTGCAGCAGGGCTTCACCGGGCGGTTCAGTCGTGGTAGGGGTCCTCTTCTGTCAGCTCCTCGTCGTTTCTTTCGTTCCAGTGGCGACTCTGCCTTTCCTGTCCCAGAGACCTGCTTTTTATGCAGTTTTCGCCCCATTTATACAGCCTGGCTGTCAATCACACAGCAAGGTGGCTGTCCTGGCAAGGACAGTCACCCAGCCAATAAAACAGGAGTGTGACTTGGGTTACCAAAGGGACCCATGGCAGGGGTCCTAAGACCCTTACCTCACATCCTGCCTACCCAGACTTTCAGGCGCCTTAAGGAGGGCTTCTATGAAGAAGCCCGCGAAAAGACAGCAAACAAAGGAATCAACCCGGGTTTGGCGCGCAGAGAAAAACACGAGAAAGACTTTTACAAAAAGAAATGGCGAATAAACCCAGCCGGAGCCGAAATAAAATATATTTGGTCAAGCAGATTTATGTTAGAGGCTAATATAATAGCCTAAAACAATACCATGGTTATTTAAGCTAACCGCAGTAGAAAAGAATAGGGTAGTTACCACTGCCACCAGCAAAGTCTTGATGACAAGGGAGAGAAACAGTGCTCCAAGAGAAACAGACAAAAAGGGATAAGATTAACCCCCTTTCCAATACTCCATGTAAGAGGGTGTACTGGGTCTGTGGTTTAAAGAGACTACATAAAGTTAATGGCAACTTTATATGTTTCTGGGGGCGTGGCTATCAGGCCATGTGAGGAGATACCTACAACAGCTGAAAACGCAGGAAAATGCACATGAAGGTCCTCGGCGTTACTGAACGAGGTCTAAAGCCCATCGGATGAAACAGTGCAAAGATGTGGACACTGTCACAAGTGTGGCGGCCTGGAAGACAGCGATCCAAAATGGCAGAATAGAACAAAGGACCCGGCGAGGACATTCGGCCATGCGACCTGAAATATGAAGATATTGAGTGCGAGCAGTGCTTGAGGGGGGCTGCACGCCGTGGCGCATCATGCACAGACCCAGTCACAGTAAACACACACGACAAGAATACTGGGGGCGAGAGCGAGCGGGGCGCCCGGGTGTGCGAACGAACACTTGTACATATGGTCGGACCCCACAGCCCGAACACTGCTGAGACATGGCTGCACACAGCAAATGGGAACCGGCACGCGCAGGAGAGGGGCTGATCGGCAATCAGCCTGACTATAAAGCAACCGTTGTCAGCTGCTACGTGACTCTGGAAGAGACACATTGTTGTCAGTGGACCTCGTGAAATAACAACGAGAGAGGCCCGGCAACACGTGAAACAGGTCCTGCAGATCAGACAAGAGGACCGGGATAGGCGGATCACGAAGACCAGGACGCCCGCACCCCAAGGAAGACACAGAGCTGGGAGGTGCACACAACAAAGGAGGGGGGCCTCCTAAATAAAGGAAAGCAATGGGGACATATGGTGGAAACTTAAAAAGAATAAATGAACGGTGTAGGTGCAATACCAGGAGCAGCTGGACTGTGGCAATACCTAATCAGACTACACTGAGGTGCACAACAGCTAAGTCACAGGCCAAAGGAGATGCCCCTATGCCTTTGATGCCCCAGCGAATTTCAGTGGTTGAGAGACAGTGAGACCATCTTCCCGACAACATTGGCTGGCATACTGGGCGCTGACACGTGGGACACAGGTAGACGCGGGCTGCCAAAGCACAAGAAGGCACCCACAAAATGGGCCAAAAGGGAGGCAAAGGAAAAGGGAAGCAGCCTACCATGGGTATTATTCACCACTGTGCAGCAGCCCACAACCTCGCCAGCACAGCCTGGAACAACGATGCAAGAGACTGGGAATGTGCCGAGGGATGACCAACGCATACTCCAAGCAATCACAGAATTGAAATCCTCGTCGGGCATGGCAATGGCCGAGCTTAAGGACGCACTGGAAAAGAAGATAGACACGGTTGGGATAGATGTTAATCTATTGCGGCACGATGTGAGGGCGCTGGCGGATCGCACTGGTAGCTTGGAGAGTGCCGTGAAATCAAATGAGGAACTAAGCACCACTAATGCAAAAGAGGTCCATGTATTAAAACAGCAGGTGGCCAATTTGGAAAACCGGGCAGAAGAAGCGGAAGGACGTGCAAGACGCAGCAACATACGTGTGGTGGGCCTAACAGAAGGGGAAGAAGGTGCAGACCCCACAGACTATATCGAGAATATGCTACTCCAGGAAATAGGAGCTGGCAAACTCTCCCAAGGATTTGCGGGTGAGAGTGCTCATCGTGCCGAGACGAGGAGGCCTCAACCAGGAGCACCGCCCAGAGCTGTAATTGCAAAAACTTTGAACTACAGAGAGTGAGAAAAAATCCTGGAATTCTTCCGGAAGGGTGGTTCAATAACCCAAGTGTCAGCAAAGATCACGGCCTACCCGGATTACACTATGCTGGTGCAGAGGCAACAATACAGCTATGTGGCTGTCAAGAGGAGATTACGTACTGCTGGGATGAAGTATTTGCTCCTCTACCTGGCGAAGCTAAAAGTTTTGCACAAGGGCAAAGCCCATTTTTTTGAGACCTCAGAGGAGGTGACAAGTTGGATGGACACGCACAGATGCCCAGAGTCTGAGGGGGACCAGGACTGAGACGGAGAGGCTAAGTGATCCGACGACAAGGGGGCTGAGGGGGAGGGAGTGACATTGCATGAGGGCAAAAGAGCATGGACTGTTAGAGCTGGATGGTAGTAGAGTGGAGACCACCTGCCATATACGCTTGCTAAGAGAACATTGAGGACTAGAATATAGTGCAAATTACCTGGGCATGTGCTGCACAGTGCAGCGATTTATAGAAATTATCGGAGCCACAGGAAACATGTGCTTTACCCCCATTAGTAGAAGTAGTAGGTGCTGATAGGGCAGCATCTCCCCACTGAGTCCCAAGTACAGGCAGTGCCAAGAAAAGGGCTAGAGGTGGGGGAGCCTGAGATCCAGGGATGGAGCTGGGTAACAGTTGGGAGGGGAGGGTGGGTGGGGGGTGTTGAGTGTTGTGTTGGGGAAGCGAAAGGGGGGAGGGGGGATGGAAACAGGGATAAGGGGCGTTGGGAAATGTTGGGGTAGGGCGGGAAGCGGGCTTACATACACGAGCGATGACCTCCGAGCAGCCCTCGGGGATAGACAAAGGGAGGGATGGGACAGGAAGAGGCTATGGGGGACCTTAAGGTAATCACCTGGAATGTCAGGGGGCTCAATAGCTATTTAAAAAGCAATAAGGTTATAATGTACCTGCGTAGACAGAAGATAGATATAGCCCTGTTACAGGAGACCCACCTCATGAAAGACAAACTATAGGTGGTTCGGAAGAAATGGAGGGGGCCCATGGTGGGAGCTACATACTCTGCCTATGCTAGGGGGTGCTCACCTGGGTGGAACCGCATGTGCCATTCCAGGTGCTGCGGTCCACGGCAGATGCAGATGGAGAATGGTGGCAATAAAGGGGTTGGTGGAAAACAGATACGCATCATAAATACGTATGCCCTGAACCAGGACACAGTGGCATATTTCAAGACACAATACAGTAAAATGAGCATATCCCTGGTGGGGGGCTATGATTTGGGGAGGAGATTTCAACTGCACGTTCAACCCGAGAATTGATAGATCAGACACAAAAATAGACCGACCCACTCCAGCCGCTAGGGCGCTGCAGTCAATATTGACAGATTTCGGGCTGACAGACATATGGAGAAAGCAACACCCACGGCATAGACGGTATTCTCACTATTCTGCCCTGCAAAATCTGCATACTAGGCTTGATTACTTGTTTGCCACACAGGAGCTGTTGGCGGAAATCGCACAGACCGAATATAAAGCGAGGGTATTATTAGACCACTCGCCATTGATCCTGAGGTGGCAATACCGACCCCGAAGGGCCAAGATTCCAACATGGCGACTTAGAGCCGAGGCAGTGAAAGATATGACATTTAGAGAGGATCTGAGAGAAGAAATCAAACTATTTTGAAACTAATACTGGGAGTGTTGAGTCGGCTGGCACGCTCAGGGAAGCCTTTAAGGTAGTAGTAAGAAGGATAGCCATAGCCAAATCCAAAGGACTGCAAGGAGGGATCCTAAAAGACCTACAGGAAACTGAGGGGGAGCTAGAAGAGGTCCTAAGCAGAGAGGGGGGCACCAAGAAAGACGCGGAAACCGTACTTAAACTGCAACATAAATGCATGGGGTACTGGAGAGACTATGCAACCTTAACTATAGAAAATATGTAGAAAGACAGCACGCAAGAGGGGACAAACCGGGGAGAATACAAGCGTGGTTACATAAAAGTGACACCCCCAGGACCACAATTCGAGAGATAGTGGGGGAAGATGGGCACACAGAGGACACCCACGAGGGCGTGAACCGGGAGTTCCTTAGATATTACCAACTATATGGGGATGTAGAACAGGGTGACCGGAGGAAAATACAAGAGGTATTAGAAGACAAACATGCCAAAAATTAGTGCCGGACGAGCAAGATTCATTGGATGCCCCCGTAACACTAGAGAAACTGAAAACAATGGTACGACAGCTGCCCTCTAGTAAGACGGACTCCCTAGTGAATTTTATAAAGCGTATAGCGAGGAGATTCTCCCCCCACTACTGGAAATGTTGAACGAATCAAATGACTTAGGAAGATTGCCAGAATCTCTAAAACAGACGATTATTGTCCCTCTCCCGAAACCCAACAAGCCGAGCAGAGATTGTGGCTCATATAGGTCGTTGTCGATGCTTAACCAAGACAGTAAAATACTCACGGCGATACTGGCAAACAGAATGAAAGGGATAAATGATAAACTCATACACCCAGATCAGACCGGATATGTCCCTCACAGGAGCATATCTGAACTTAGGCAGCTGCATCGAGTCATAGAACACACCAAAGGGGACTCAAGTGAGATAGCGATAGTATCACTAGATGCAATAAAAGCATTTGACTTGGTTAAATGGCCTTGGCTGATGGCCGCTCTGGGCAACTATGGGATAGGTCCGGGTTAGCTTAGGTGGGTCAAATTACTATATAGTGCACCGTTGGCCAGAGTTAAGATGGGAGCGATAATATCGGAGAATTGGCAACTCAGCAGGGGTACTAGGCAGGGGTGTCTGTGGTCCCCTATGTTATATATTTTGGCGCAAGAAACGCTCGGGAATATATTTAAGGCAGCAATACGATATAATCGGAATCAACATCAAGGGGGAGCCGCACCTCATCTCGCTGTATGCAGATGACATGCTGCTCTATATACGATACCCAGAAGAGGACCTCCAGTATATCCTGGAGGTGATGGAGCGTTTTGTGAGGCTATCTGGTATAGCGGTGAACCCAAAAAAGTCATGTATATTTCCACTGGGAAGGTATGTGGGGATCCCGCGAGATCAGCTACCAATCCTACAAATACTGTGGGAGACAAACACGTTCAGCTACCTGGGGATAGACATTTACCACACGGTGGAGGCAGAACATCAACACAATACGGAGAGGGCGGTAAGGGGCATATAAAACTGCATGAGGTTCTCGGAGAAACTCCCCCTGGCGATGATGGGGAGGGGGCGATGCAAACAATGGTGGTCCTGCCGAGATTATTGCACTACTTTGGGAATATACCATATTGGATACCAAAGCGATTTTTTGTCAAACTACATAGCATTTGTAGGGACTTCCTCTGGCACGGGACGAGGAACAGAATAGCCCTCTGGAAACTACAAAACACGCATGAAAGAGGGGGTATCAAATTGCCAAACTTTGAGATATATTATTTAGCTAGCCAGCTAAAATACGTGGCTAAATGGCTATCAGGAGACCCAACCGCAGAATCCAGATTATTGAGACTGGAATGTGCCCCGTACTTCCTGAATGAGGCGATATGGCTGCCAAAAAAGGAGATGAGATAACGCCCAGAGATGTTGACACTGGGATGGAAGGTGTGGCGTAGGGCTTGCCAGGTCATGGAAAACCCAACCCTGTGCTCCCCGCAAGCGCCACTAGTTGCACTAACGGGGGCAGATGGACAGTTAATGAAGATGATCAGGAAGCACTGGGAGCCGGTAGGGATAGCAACGGTAGGGGATGTAATACAAGAAGAGGGGGATCAAGGAGTTTGGAATGCTGGTGGAGGAAACGGGGTTGCATAACGGGCAATATATCACATATACTAGAATGAGGAAGCGGATCAAAGAGACATGGTCAGAAGTAATACTAGAGGAGCTACCGGATGCCACCATAGAAACAATATATGACATAGCGGAAGGAGGGCACAAAATATCTAGAATATATGAGATATTGATGTCCAAAGCAGGGAAGGAAGTGATACAATTAAGACAGGACTGGGAAGAAGATGTGGGTGCCCCTATGAGTGATGGGATGTGGGAACGGGCCCAGGGATATCACAAGAAAATGTCGAGGAATGCGAGGTTACAGCAGATACAGTTATACATAACCCATAGGGCATATATGACTCCCCAAAAGATAGCCAAATTCAAAAACGTGGACAGGTAAACGTGTCCCAAATGTGGAGAAGAAAATGCCGGGATGGTGCACATGTTCTGGGCGTGCCCAGAGATTGGTAAATTCTGGGAAGAAGTAGCCCAGAGATTAGACGGGAGAGGGGTTAAGATAAATATCGAGTCGGCATGGGTATGCATGATGGGAGGGTTCCCCAGATCAAGCAAATTGAAACATGTAAGCAAACTAAAGGACCTGGAGTATATACTTGCAAAGCGCAGGATTGCCATGGGGTGGAAAGCATGCCACAGACCAAGGATAGAGGTCTGATGGAAAGACCTCCAGAAATGGACTGAAGCTGAAACAGCGGTATGGCAAGATGCTGGTAATACTGGGAGAGGGGGGAGAGGGGGGAGGGAGGAGGGGGGAATGGGGACCCTGACGTCCTGGAAACAGTTAGTGGCTACACTGTATGGGCCAGCCCAGGACTGGTGAAGTGACCAGGACACTGTTGAAAATATAGATAAGGAATCACTTCCGCATGAAGCAGTTGCAGAGCGTGTGGTGGAGTAAGCTCGTAAGGGGGGAGGGAAGGGGATGCAATTGACATTCAGAGATGTGTGTGAAATTTAGAGTATTGTTCCATGTATTATAAGTCAATTGCTTGTTTAAAAAAAAAAACTTTATATGTTTCTGGGAGACAATAGTCAGTCCCAGAAAAATGGAGTCACTGGGAAGTCTGAAAGACAAGGAAAGAGGGCATGTATTGCTACGTGCCAACCCTTAGTGCACTCCAAGGGGAGTTCAATCCCAAGAGGAGATGAAATCTGCAATGTCTCTCGAGGAGCTCCGCGTAAAGGCGACCAGTAGCTGGGCGGAAAAAAACAATCTGAGGGACCTCGATGCGTGAGGGATTGTGGGTACAACGCACGTCACTATAGGGATAGTGTTTCAGACACGCCTTGTCGACGTCCCCTTTTCGACTACGAAAAACAAAATGCAATACTCCGCAGTGACCACTGGATGTCGGACCTATGCACAGCATGTGATTCTAAGCAGATTAACAAACATCAGAAATAAGGATTTCAAAGTGCAGATGTTCACTAGAGTTAAGATGGGTATATAACATCTAGTTAATTATTAGTATAACAACCGGTTGTGTGTCATGCACCTAACTCAGTTCACAGAGTGTAACAATCAATTCCTTCATACAATGATTCACAACCTTTGAAAAAATCAGAAGTCCCTGAAGAGGTTATTTTAATCAACCAAAGTGTACCGTTTTTCAAAACATTTTTGATAAACATAACCAAGGTTTAACCACAGTTGGTTTGTCTCACAGAATTTATTCTAGTACGCTCTCAATTGTAAGACTTTTGTTTCACAAATAGACTTGCAAAGTCCCTTTTTCTTGAGTATAATAATAGCAGAATGAAATAATATAATAATGTTCTTTGGTTCAAAGTCCCCAATACAAAGTAGTATCAGGGAGTATCAGTGAATTGCCAACGTATTTCGGACTTTACAATAGTCCATCTTCAGGGCAAATGATACTATTTGTTTCCCAAAATTCTATATGTTTGTGGTTTCAATTCCTAAAGCAAAAGACATAGAAAGTATTCCGCTATTAGTGTTATTAAGCTGGCTCAATTTTGGCAATCTCATCTCCAAACAAATTAACACTTTCAGAGTTATACTTCTAATAATTACAAGCATACTATTCAAAGCACCTTCTTTTTAGTGCCGCTAGCACCTTTATCTCTGGTCTTTGGACACACCCTGTAGGTGGGATTGATTGTGCATAACTCGCTGTGTGTGTAATTGGTTTCACCTCGAGAAGACTCACAACAAGAATTTCTGTGGAAAAAATTCTGTGTCACTCCACTGAAGGTGCCGTTTAACACACAAAAAGATGATGCCCATGGAGTAGGTGAGGCTCCATAGCCTAAGATCACACAAATGGTAAAAACACACAGCAAAACACATGTAAGAGGGGGAAAAGGGCTCACACTCTTACCAAGTGAAAAAAATAAACCCTAGAAATCCAGTAAAGCTGCTGAGGGACTCATTAGGTAAGAAAAATTAGCCATTTGGAGAATTCCTCCCTAACATCCCTTCCCAAAGGAACTCATTGGTCGAGGCTTTAATCTCCCTGAAGAAGCTTGCCGGTACCGCTTGAGAGATCGCCTGGAATAAATACAGTAGGCGTGGGAGCGTAACAATTTTAATTGCGGTCTTCCGTCCCATCCAGGATACCCGAAGATTCCTGTACTTATTGAAGTCCCGCTTAATGTCCTTCAGTAATGGGGGATAATTAGCCACGTACCATCCCGCCAGGGTCGCTGTAATTCTTAACCCCAAGTACCCAATTCCCCCCGGGCTCCACACAAATGGAGTAGCTGCCCTCAGTGCATCACAATCCCCTTCCCTCAGGGTTCGGCTCAGTAGTTCGAATTTGCCGAGACTGACCTTCAGGCCCGAGACTTCCCCAAATTCCTCCAGCAGCGCCCTACTCGCGTTGATGGACTCCATTAGCTTGTTTAGTGTGAGCAGCATATCGTCCACGAATGCTGCCACCTTTTGTTGTGCCCCCCCTTCCCAAATGGAATGTCCCTGATCCCTTCTGCCTCAGTGTTCAGTGGTATTAAAAGGACTTCACAAGAGTCTCTCCAAATACTTAGCAAGCAATCTGGGTTTTGTTTTTCCGGGTTATTGAAAATCCTAAACTGTGGTATGTCATCAACTCCAGCCACCTTCCTATGTAAGGTTAGTGCGTTCCATATCACAACTACGTTTATTGAGGTGACGCCTACCTCATACCTCATACATGCTGTTGGAAAATATTTAGGGAGTTGGAGGATCCTCCTCCAGATTACATATTCGCATCACGACCAAAGTTCATTATCGCAGCCGAACATAGCCTCTGCTCCATAAGTGAGTGCAGGAATGATTTTGTTCCGATAGAAACGTACAACAGGTATTAAAGAGTATTTTCCATATTTTTTGCTCATCTTATCTACCTGGGCAGCTAGTTGTTTGCACTTTGATGCAATTTTCCTTACCATAGGGTCATCATTGATGCTTGATTTCATAATAATGCCCAGCTATTTGGCCTCTGTCATGACTTTCATAACATCTTTTCCCAGCATCCATTGGCTGTTTTGACGACTTTTTTCCTTGTTCTCGCCTTGTAAGTTCTTAAGAATTAGGATCTCTGTCTTCTGTACATTGATCTCTAATCCATTTGCCTCTGTATATTCTTTCAATGCTGTGATCTTTCGCTGCAGACCAATGGGCATATTAATTCAATTCTATATGCGGACGATATTGCGATCTTACATCAGAAGCTAAGATCGCAATATCGTCCGCATATAGAATTGAATTAATATGCTCACCATTGATCTTTGGAGGAAATGAGTGGACATCATCCAGGGCCGTGCCAACGTCAGATATAAAGCCACATTTAGGAAGCAATTAGCTAAATACAATATTTCCCCCTTCCCTCTCCCCTGCACTTGAGCGTTCTCAATGTCACTGGGCCTAGTAAGATCGTTGTTTTGTCCTTCCTTGTTCCCCTCCCTTGCCTCAACGTGCTCTGAAACACTTGTGTATGAGCGAGATACAAATAAAATATCATATTGTAGCATATCAATAGGCAGCGCTTCAGTAGATTTCCTTGTGCTATCAATCTTGGATCTTTATGGAGAGGGGGAGGAATCCACACAGGATTCCTGTACCCAGGTTCCCAACACCAAAGGTAAGGCGGAGTGTTTGCTGAGTGGAGTCTGCAGGAGTTTCCAGGATTGTGGTCACGCTGAGAGACTGCTGAGAGAGTCTGCTTTCACTATCATCATCTGCAGTTCCATAAATCATCCGCTCCGGACGTGGAGGGTCACAGAGTGTTTGCAAAGTGTTCACGAAAGGGAGAGCAATCGTGCCGTAAGAAGATGGGAATTGACTAAGTAGACGCATGGAAGTGGAGCAGGACCCGAGAGGGCTACAGCATACGAGGAAGCAGGTACGTTTGAATTTTAAACTAGCTGTCCTGGACTCAACGCATATCTCTGTGGCATCTCAGAAGCCTCTTACGACTCATACATAGTATCTCCCCGCCAAATCAGGGCATTAGAGAATCCATCAATGGCCCCAGCCACTTAGCGGACTGTTTTGGCGCTTACAGTATTAAATCACTGTCCTGTCTTTTGTCAGATTCAGCAATGGAGTGTTGGGCTTCCCCGAAGTAGGCAGAGGAAGAGGGTCTCTTTGACCCAATGATGCAGGTTGTTACAGAAGCAGGCTATTCACCTGCTTTAACGAACATTTCACTGGAAAGTGCTTGATCACTCCATCAAGTAGGAACAAACGGCGAAGCATCTGTCGAAATCCTAGCTACCTTTTGTAAAATGAGGATTGAAGAACGAATAGTGGACAAGACGACTTCAAAGAGAAGCCACTCAAGTTCCGATCTAGGGAAACTAAAATGGCATTTCATAGTACATAGTATCGTACCCCGGCCATCTGGTTTGAACAGAAAGGATTCCTACGTGTCGTTAACTCCTCATGGAAGGAGTGGAGAACCTTCCCTGACAGACCAGACCTGCCTAAAAAAAGGCCCTGAGTGTCTTGTGCGATCTTGAGGGATTTTGCTTGAATAAAAGATCTTTGCCCCAGGAGCCTAAAGAAAACGTGCCCGCGGCAGCCCACATTACTAAAGACATTGCCCAATTGGCATTAAGAGTATGCTGAGGCTCTACAACCAATATGGGGAAATGCCAAAAGGGAGCGTGGAGAGACTATATGGAAGAGGCTAGTCCTATACTGGCCAAAAAAATGAGATTTCGAATCAGGCGAACTTTAGACACAAAGAAGAGCCGCTTACAAGACTGTGCTTAACATAATAAGCACAGAGAGCTGGTTTATCCAACAAACTCTGAAGTGCTGGATGTTTAGTATAGGAAGGATTTAACCAGCGAAACAGACTCCTCTGGGCCGGAGCCCACCAAAGTTTTTGACTTGGAGCAGGAGCCACGGAAAAAACATAAAAAGAACCACCACTATGGGCAAAAAACAGAAGCAAGTTTCAGAGACCCCTGCCCGTCAACCGGCTTGGGTAACTAACCTGCAAGCCTCAATCCTTTCAGCAGTCACAATAACTTTAGCAACCTACCTAAAATTGTACGAATAGGTGAGTGAAAATTACATGGATCAATCTACTTTAATCACCTTGATGAACTCAAAATTGATTTTCGTGGAATCCTTCATTGAATCCATCAGAGAGAAGAAAGGAAGAAAAAAGAAATGGAGGGTGATATACTTAAATCTTTAATTGATCTGCTACAAGATGCTAAATCAGACAAGTGTATATTTCTGGTGGGTGTCCAAGATCCTGCCTCCTGGTCCAACTCTCAAAAGACCGCAAAAGAGGATACACCCATTGCCCTAAACGAGTTGGGAGAAATTGGTGAAGAAGTCCGTCTCAACCCCCCCCTGGAAGCCTGTGAAGCTTTAAGTGGAGTGGCAAGGGATTGCGTCAGTACCGGTAACGAGCCGATAACGCAAGATGTGGACCAGGAAAAGTGTATCGGCCAGTCAGGCGCTGGCAACTTCCAAAATGCCAATGGCTGTAGTAGTCAGGGCAGTAGTCCATAGTGATGCCGACAAGCCGTAGGTCTTGGAAAAACTCAATATTGGGAATACCCCGGTTTTTATCAACATAAAAAAAATGTACGAAAAATTCTGTCTCTGTTTTTGAGCAAGGAAGAAGAGGTGGATATGGGGCCAATTTAAACGATCCTGATAAACAAGTCATGAAACCGAAAAATGTAATTGAATTAAAAAAAAGAAATCAATGCAAGGTAAGCTCTGTGACTCCCGAAGTCTGAGATCAATCGGACGTAAATGAAATTTGTGCGGGGCAAAATAAACTGAACCAGAAGACGGGAACTTCTTCGAATGCCAGATTCAATATGAATCAACATGAGGAATTGGAAGAGAGTATGACAGAGCTGTTGGACCTATCAGTATATGAAGATGATGACCTACCAAAAACGGATGAACATCTGGTCCTTGAGGAAGTATGGCCTGAACCACCGTCAGAGGACTATAGTCGTTTCACGTCTCAGGCCCCAAATAATTCCCCCCTTTTCTTACCCTATCTTAAAGAGACAGGTCCCGAACCGATGCTGTCCAATGCACCTGCCACGCACAACTTTAATGAAGGAACTGCTTACGCAGTCAAAATATGATCACCTTCTGATAGGTCCAAAGAAAAGAGGAGACGGCTCCATCCAAAGTCAGATGGATCAGAGGAGATCAAACCACAAGGAAGTAAATAGAGTGGACGTTGACTGGGACCAGAGCTTAACCATCACATTAAAAATATTTTTTTAGAGCAGATGATGGCCCGATACTAAACAGATTCAAATTTAATTACTCTCCTTGATCACATCCCAAGATTAAGAGTCATTAATAAGGACGACATCAAGGTTGTCAGCGACCCAGATGAAAGAGTTAACAATAAAGTAACTACTCCTGAGCTCTGCTGCCCTGGCGGCTTAAATGCTGGATGCAAATGATGACTTCCGATCATTGGGCTTCAATCTGAATAGGAGAGCTACTTCAAAGAATCGATTGTCAGAATGGAAAGGGAATTTACAAAATAATATAACGTAACGACCCATAGACAAGCCAACGAAGACCAACTCCAATTTAAGCAATCCTAAGGGCCACCACTCGACCGGGAGTTGTCAGTCACCAAGGAAAACTAGCAATATTGAAAATTCGCTCCCATCATTGACAAAGAAAAATGTGCTTTAAGTCAGATTAAGATTACTGTCCGAGTTCCGTATAGTGACCATGACCCAATTATAGTCCTTCACAGGAATGATCCAAGAAAACCCAACAATGAAACAAACAGTTTGAAGTAGAAGGAGAACTAAATAGACTGTCTACAGCCTAAAGATATTCCTCTAATAATCAAAGATCTACTGGTGTGACAAAATTGTGAGCCTGAAGAGGTGGAGTAGATCAAATTCTGCTAGCTTTTAGACAATGTAAATCTAAAAATGTAAATCAAAGTCACAAACCAACCCAGATTTATGACAAGAAGGTAACGTCACAAAAGAAGCTACTCAGAAAAGATCTGCGACAGCTGAAAAATTCAAGGCTACCTAATAAAAAGGAGATTCAGCATAAAAGGAGGCAAAAATATAAGAACTGGCTAAGACAGCAGAAAGCCAGCCTTCTCAAGGAGACACTGAAAGTATGCTAAAGGCACTCAATACTAATAGTAAGAACTTAAGGCAGCTTCTGAATGATAAGTGAGATCTTCTGGCCCATATCTATCAAATCCTAGACCGGAAGAAATAAGGGTCCGGCATTTTGGGAAATTCCAAGTAAAAAAAAAGTCAACAGCATTCGGATATGTAAGAGAAACAAACCTACAGTTGGAACATCAAATTTGAGAGGTAGGAGATTGTATTGCTTATAAAAAAGCAAGTTGCTTTTGTGCACCCGGGCCGGATGGCATTTCTAATGCTACCTTGAAAGCTACTCAGGAACGTTGGGCAGCTCTATGCCAAATCCTTTTCAGAAGAATAAGGGTAAAATCCCAAAATCCTGAAAGACGGCGATAGGGGTCCCGATATGTAAAAAAAGGGGACTGTCTATTAACAAATTACAGATCAATCGCATTACTCGATGTCCTGGGAAAAATCTTGCGATGATTCTTTTAAAGCAATTGAAAGTGTGGATCAATGCGACAAGGAATTTTGATAGTAGACAGGCGGGCTTCGTTAAAAAGGTTGGATGCAACCTACATCTACTACTTCTTAGTCTCCTTAAACTTTGTGCTGCACACAATAAAGGGAAAATCTATATGGCCAGTTTAGATTTGGTAGAAGGGTTTGAAAGCATAGATCGCGATTTAATGTGGAAGAAACTAAAATCTAAAGAATGTCTGAGAGATCTGCTGGCTGCCATTAAAGATCTGTACTCTGGAACGAATATGCAGTTTAAGTTGGACCAACAGGGGAACCTTAGAAAGAAAGCTGACGCTGCCAAGGGGTTAAAACAAGGATGCCCGTTTGCCCCAACTTTGTTCAACGTTTTCATTGAAGATGTGAAAAGGGTTTGGGAAGACAATACAACATTTCCACGTAACATTAATGGAATGGAGGTTGATTTGCTATTACAAGCGGGCGACTTGGATCAGACCAAGATTGGTCTGCAGAGAAAACTGAATATCCTGCAGAAATAAGTGGATAGAAATAGCCTGAAAATCAATGCTGCCAAATCGGAAAGAATGGTATTTGGTGATGTGAGAGGAGGGAAGAAGAATTAAGAGAGTTGGCCGTTAGATGGGAAACGATTGGTTTCAGTAAAGGAAATAAAATATCTGGGGACAATGTGAAGTGTGGCAAAAGGCGAAAACGCACGGATTGATTGCATAAAGAAGAAAGTTAAACATCTTACTGCATAGGGCAGGGCAATTGATTGAAGGTAGGGGACATTTTCCCTTCAACCAATCATAATCTTCTACACTCAGAAGGTGTCACGAGTACCACGTTTGGGCAGAGGCGTGTCTAGGTCTCCGCTGGGAATTGTAGGACTACCCGGAAGGTTTCTTCTGGAAATGAATTTTACATCTACCGTTGGCCGTTCCAGCTGCAGTCATTCAACATGAATTGGGGCCAACATCATTATATCCCAAAGTAGAGTGGAATGCGCTAATGCTATTTAGGAAAGCAAATCTGACAAACAGCCCCCCGCAATCTGAAGTGATTAGGATCAGCGAATCATGCACAAAGGATTGGGCCCTAAACCAATTGAGGAATGACTATCAACGCTCCAGAACCTAGGTAGGTCAGATTTCTGAACAGAAAATGTCACAAAACAAGGAAGACTCACCAGGATGACTTTGAATCGTGGTGCTGAACTGAAACTTGCTTGCCTTTGATCGGAAACCTTGGATTTTAGAAGGTAAAAGACCTTACAGTGATGCACCCCACTGGCTATTAAGAATCAAAAAGCCAGAGGAGTAGATCAATTGGAAGGGTGGAGAATCAGGTTAACCGGAAACATACCAAATAGAAACAGAGGGGCAGAGATCAGTAAAGATCCTTTAGATGCAGCCAAAAAGAACCCCAATTGCGTAAAACTAACCTGATAGCAACAGTATTCCAAATTTCCTAGGTGATAGTTATATGCCTCCTTCTAGTAAGGGAATTGGAAAGCACGTTTTAGGGAATGTTAACCACTCACCCTCCTCCCTTCCCTTATATCCTAATCTAAGTAATTCCATTTGAGCAGAGTATCTCTTACCGTAGGAAGTGTTGAAGAAGAGTATCCAAGGGTGAAGCTGTGAGGGGAACAACAAGGAAGGTTAGTTGGGAACTAATACCCAGGCGACACAAGGGTCACGCTAGTGTCGGGTTGGTGAACACTAGGAGATCAGCAGAGGGTCCAAATGTCCAGTGCACTGCATACCAAACAATGAAAGGGAAAGTGATGAGGGAGATGTATTAAGGAACAGAGGAAATCAGCAATATGCGAGGACCCATAGATGGTTCAGGAGTAGAGTTCCTGTCAGAACGCTGTACGAATCTGCCCTGTGGTAGCGCTTAGGGGTTCTTACCCTGTTGTAGCCGTGGTGCAGCAGCGTTAACAGGAGTCCATGGGCGTTCCGAGTCGACAATATGCGGGCAGACGTAGAAGCAGAATCAGAAGGCGCAAACAATCCAAAAGCCAGGCCATGGTCAGTTCCGTGCGGCCAAGTATCAGCAGAATCGGACTCAATTCCGTATACAAGCCAAGGTCGGTGTCGGGGTATCACCAGGTAACTAGGACAATGTTTGGCAGGGAGTCCGTCAACAGAAAACCGGTCAGTAACGGGAAATACAAAGAACAGCCAATTGGCATAGCAAACGGGGAAATTCTTCGGGATAGATCCTTAATCAGAAGCACAGCGTTCACAGTATGAACGGATTAAATAGCCTCACTGGTGCGGCTTTACCATGATGCACCATGATTCATGTCACGTGATCGGGACATGTGTCTGGAACGCAATGCTACCGCGCTGTGTGCTGGTGAAGCACAACGTCTCCATGGCAACGTTCTGTGCCACCATTTCCAATGAGTAAAGAACGGTCTTGCAGCCGTTCTATGGGCAAAAGGAAAGCATAGTTTTCGTGTTTTGATAGGAGGGACTGCTCTAACAGGGACTTGCAAACCAGCAGGCATGACAGGTAGATCAATTAAAACCCTATGTAAAAACCCAAAGCATGTAAAAAGGATTCCATGGGCAGACGATTGTCGTGAAACAGAAGAGAAAAGAGCAACTTCATTTACACAAACTACATGGACTGTACTTTGTCCCTAAGGAAACAAGTGAACTCCCTGGCCTCATCCACTGCCTACACTGGTAAACTTATTAGAGCATGCAGACCCTTCCTCTCTCCAGCTAGCTGCAATATCCTAGCCAACGCACTGATCCTCTCAAAATTGGATTACTGCAACGCACTTTATGTAGGCGCTAACAAATACATCATCAATAAACTTCAAACCCTGCAAAACAACTCTGAACAGCTCTGAACCTCCTAGCAAAAGAGCACATTTTGAATGTGCGTAGAAGTTACAACTGACTAAAAATTTGCGATAGGATCACCTTCAAAATTGTCACACTAACATTCAAATGGCTGAACAATGCAGCCCCCTGCCCCCCCCCTTACCTTGGGGATAGAATAAGGAACAGGTTACTTACCTGTAACTGTTGTTCTCCAGCATGGGTCTGGCATGGATTCACATGCTCATGAATATTCCCAGTCAGGCCGTAAATCCTCGGTAAAGAACAAAATCTGTATCAGTTTTGTTTCTGATCTGTCTTTCTCAGTAGTAACCAATCACTGATCTCTGGGTCATACTGCCCCCAGCCAATGACTGCCCTCGCCCTAAGCCCCGCCTCTGGCAGCCATCTTCAGATTTGGTAGCATGCTAAGTGGCAGTATGACCATGTGAAGAGCCGTAGAGGGGTAGGAGGGAGGGTTCGCATGTGAATCCATGCCAGACCCATGCTGGAGAACAGTTGCAGGGAAGTAACTTGTTCCTTCTCCAGCATGGGGTCTGGCATGGATTCACATGCTCATGAATTTAAGAATATATAGCAGTACACACATGCACAACCAACGGGAGGTGGAAAAAAGGCTCAACATTAAGTATTACATCAAAACTCAACATTAAGCAGTTTTTACCTCCTCACCAAGCTCACCTTAGGCGAACAGGTTGCGCACCACCGCTTGGCCGACCCTGGACTCCTCCCCGGAATCCCGGTCGACGCAGTAGAATCTCGTGAAGGTGTGCGTTGACCTCCACGTAGCCGCCCTGCAGATGTCCAGCAGGGGCACACCAGACAAGAACGCTGTGGTAGCAGCGTTGGCTCTGGTCGAATGGGCTCTCGGACGGCCAGGCAACGGTCGGCTAGTCAACGGATGACAGTGCGTGATGCAGCCGGAGAGCCATCTGGAAATGGAAGCCTTCGAGAGAGCCTTCCCTTGGTTCACAGGTCCAAAGTTCACAAAAAGCTGTGATGTCTTCCGAAAACTCTTCATGCGGTCCACGTAGAACTTCAGCGCTGTAGCCACATCCAGCAAGTGCAAAGTAATCTCGGCCTGTGACGAAGGCGACGGGAAGAAAACAGGTAACACCAAGGGCTCGTTGAGGTGGAAGTCCGACGGCACCTTGGGCATAAAAGAGGGGTGCGTCCTCAGCACCGCCCACGTGTCGTGAAAAGTCAAGTTTGGAGGCTTGCAGGATAGGGCCTGGATCCCTCCCACTCGCCGTGCGGAGGTGATGGCCACAAGAAACGCAGTCTTCCACGACAGGAATTTCAACGGTGCCGAATGCAGGGGCTCGAATGGCGCCCCCATGAGCCTGGTCAGCACCACGTTGAGTTCCCACGCCGGGGCAGGGGCCTTCACCGGCAGGAACGATCGGAACAGTCCCTTCATAAATTCCTTCAACAGGCGATGGGACCACAAGGACGCCCGTCCTGTGGTTCTGGTGCATCGGGAAATCACAGCCAGATGTATCTTGATTCTGGCGTGAGCCAGTCCAGCCTTGGCCAGCGACGGTAAGTACGGCAGCACTTGAGGGGCCGTAATCCGTAGAGGGCTAATCTTCTGTGCACGGCACCAGACAGAGAACCTCTTCCACTTATGTCCATAGCACTTGAGAGTTGAGGACGCCCTGGCTTTTGCAAGGACCTCTCTGCAGTCAGCCGGGATGTCGTACCCTCCAAACTCCAGTGCTGCAGGAGCCAGGCCTGCAAGTTCAGCGACTCCGGGTCGTGATGAAGTATGGCGCCTCCTTCTCTGGAGAGAAGATCCGCGTCTGTCGGCAGCTTGACTGGTGGGGACGCTGACAAGTCCAGAAGGTCCGGGAACCAGATCTGTCTCGGCCATGTCGGTGCGACTAGGATCATCCTGCACCGGGACCTCTTGAGCTGATTGACGAGTCGGAGCAGCAACGGAGGGAACGCATATAGGAACAGGCCGTCCCAGGGGAACGAGAAAGCATCGCCCATGCTCCTCGACTGGGGAAACCTGCTGGTGAACCTCTGGCACTTTTGAGTTCGTCGCCGTCACGAACAGGTCGATCTGCGGTTTTCCCCATCGTCGGAAGAGTCGATCCACTTGATCCTGACGTAGTTCCCACTCGTGGCACGAGCGCAGCTCCCTGCTGAGTGAGTCGGCGATGGTGTCCTTTATCCCTGCCAAATGAAAGGGCACCAGAAACATCCCTTGGGCGACGGCCCAATGCCACAGATCCTGGGCTTCCTTGGAGAGGGCTGGGGATCTGGTTCCTCTCTGCTTCCGGATGTAGAACATCGTGGTGGTGTTGTCGGTGAAGATTCTCACCACCTTGCCCTTGAGGGACGGGAGAAAGGACATGAGGGCCCAGAGCACTGCACGGAGCTCCAGGATGTTGATGTCGAGAGTCTTCTCCTCCGGGAGCCAAAGGCCTCTCGCCTGAAGTTCTCCGCTGTGTGCTCCACACCCTTCCAGGGAGGCATCCGTCGTCACCGTTATTGTAACGCTCACCTGATTCCCGCAGAGGCGCCGGTCTTGACTGGGTGAATGCCGTATCTTCAAAGGTGATGTGTAACACACGGTTGGCTCTTTGGGCTGGACCTCTGTGCACTGTATGTCTGACTCGAAGAGTAAGATGTCTGCAGATAGAAAATATGGGATTAATGAACTGGGGTTATTGAGTGCCTCTCTCCTCTTCCCTTTCTCTTCTCCTGTAGAACCCCAAAGGTTAACGCCCTCACCTTAGGTAAGCGAACGCCGAGCTCTCCATCTGCCTCGGGGCAGGGTGCCGTAACCAGTTCCTTCACTGGATAAGGGTGCAGGCCTCTTGACCTCAGAGGACTGCTGTCCGTCGTTAACTGCACGAACGGTAAGTTCTGGGCGCTTCAAATGTCTTAAAATTCTTTTGTAATGATATCTCTTGTTTTGCAGAGTTCCGGCGATGGCGGATGGCGGGCTGATGAGAGTTGAGGATCGAACCCGCGTGAGGAATAGAAGCGCCTGGAAGCACGTAGGTAAGCGCTTGTAGCCTGCCTCACGATGCGCACTAACTGTCCCTTTTATCTTGCAGGTACAAGTTCGGAGCTTTAGAGAAGCTGAAGGGTGCTGGAATACCCACTGGATTCGGCGTGGGAAGGAGTAATGGCACGTGAGTAATAAAGTTGCCCAATGTCTTTAAACGCACCTTCTTTTGTCTTTCAGATGCGGGATGCAGCGCCGAAGGCCTCCGGAGCGTGCGAAGAGTAGGTAAGCCTTTGTCTTTCAGATGCCGGAATGCAGCGCGAGGCGTTGGTGACAGCCGATGGACCAGGTAAGAGATGCGCTGCCACTGAAGACCGTAGTGCTAACCTGTTCTTTCTTTGTCTTTACAGGTGCTGCTGAAGACTGGATTCCAGGATGGTAAGCCTTAGTTCCCTTAGGCCCAGGATCAGAAGCAGAAGACACGATGAGCGTTCTGCTGCAGAGAATGCAGAATAACGCAAAGCAAGATTCATCCATCGGGTGTGGTTTAAATAGCCTCCTGTAGTGCTTAGGTGTCTCCTTCCACAGCCACGCCTAGGTAAGAAAAGAGTTCCTGCTTTCCAGAAGAGTTCCAGTGTTCTGAACCTAGGGAGTGGCTCCTGCCCCACCCAACAGGAAAAGTAGTCCCAAACAGAAGAGGATCAGGGGTTCAACTGGCAGGTAAGTAAGCAGCATGGTCTGCTGCAGGTAAGTCCACCCAAGCATTATGAGCCCGGCGCTTCCAGCGCTGGGACTGGGCATCTTTATGAGCCTGGTGCCACTGGCGCCAGGACAGGGTCCAAAAGGTCCCAATTGGGACTGGCTGGCACTCGGAACCGGGGTTATGGGTCTGCTTCCAAGGGAGTCGGGCAAGTCCTGATCTTTTGGAAGCAGAGATCATGACAGAAGTGCCGTCAAAGGGCATATTCAGAAATCTGGCTTGCACATCTGGAGCAAACCCAGACTTCCGCAATCACGCAAATCTGCGGATTGTGGTACTCACCGCCATGGCCCTGCCGATGCTGTCAGCAGAGTCAATGCCTGTTTGAAGGGACTCACACATTGCATCCTTTCCATCCCTGATGATGGATAAGAATGCTTCCTGCCCTCTCCAACATGCCAGATACTACCCCACTGGAACGAAATGTAATTACAGATCAGCTCCAGGCGAAGGTCACCACAGTGATGCACTATGTTATAACCTCCTTTGCCACACCAGAACTGACAGGGCTGAAGACAAGGTGGGAAGAGGAAGTTGGGGAAATCATGCCAGAAGGCTGGGTCCAGATCCTAATGTACCCCCGTGAAATCGCCATCTCGGCCAGGCTAAGGCTAGTCCAGCTTAAAATACTGCACAGGATCTACTACCCAAGAGTGGCCTTATACCACTGGGGTAAAATAACGGAACCCAACTGTTTACGCTGTCGTAGAGAGGAAGGAATCTTCTTCCATATACTGTGGGAATGCCCATATATCAGTCACTACTGGCAACAGTGCTGCAATATCCTTACGAGGGTCCTATGGCAAACAATCCCCAGAGACCCTAAACTATTACTACTAGGAGCAGACAGCAAAATAGACTTGTCCAGATATGAAAAGCTATGCTTTATGACCGCAACTGCGATAATCAAAAGAAATATAGCCCAGCTCTGGGGAACAGCACAACTGCCACAGGTAAACCAGTGGATCACAGATGTACAAATCTGCATAGCCATTGAGAGGAGTGTATAGAGCCAGGGGATGCTCTGAAAAAGCAGATAGAATCTGGCAACGCTGGGAAGACACTATATGAACCTTCGAACCCTGAAGCCTTGATAGCATGAGATACGAGATATGAACAATGTAGCGGAGACCTCACCATGAGAAATGTTATGCAATGTATGCAACCTGTAGGAGCACGTATACCATCGAACGTTATTGTTGTTGTGGTATTATGTTTTGGCCTGGTTTGGACCAGCAGTTTTATGTTGTAAAAACCAATAAAATATGATATTAAAAAAAAAAAATTAAAAAAAAAGAATGCTTCCCGTTCTTCCCCTTCTGGGAGACAGTCAGCTGCAGATGAAGCACACTCCCAAAGTGTGTGGCTGAATCTTGCGAGCGTGCAAGTGGCGTTGATAGATTTAAGTGCCATACTACATGCCGAAAAGACTTCTTTTGACATGGTGTCAATTATTTTATCATTTCTGTCTTGTAGAACATGCGGACTTACTGTTTGATGTAGTCGCTGCCTGCACAACTAAACTCTCTGGAGTTCAATGTTTACTTAGATATTCAGGATCTGAAGCTGATACTCTGCATTTAGCAGAGTTTTTTTATTTACTGCAGGGATAACTTCAGGAGTCTCCCAATTTGCAGATATTTTCCTTTGCAGAGCAGCATGAAAAGGGACAACAGGATCCTCTTGGGGTCCTTTATCTACTATATCAGTAAGGTCATCTTGCTGAAAAGAAGGTGCAGGTGTAGTCCACCCCATAAATTCAATTATTGTAGCCATTAGAGCCCTATAAAAAGGTATCTCAGCATGTTCTCCAGGTTCTGGTCTAGCAAACTCTACTTCTGGAGATGTATCTATACCACTTGCCTCATGTAGAGACTCCTGAAGGTCTTTTAACCCATTTTCTTCAGAGATTAATTCCTCTGGAATGGGTACTGTAGTCCTTTGTATACCAAAAGGTCTAATTGTCAGAGTCCTCCCCTTCTTCATGTATGGAGGACAAGGCTCTAAAGTTATCAGACTAAGGATATGTAGTAAAACCCATTTCTAGAGAAGAAGGATCCAATTTTGTTGTTACTGCCTGAGAAAACGTGGTTGTCGACGTGGACGTTGTAGGCTTCGACAATCCTGTAAAAGGCGTCGAAAACGTCGAAAAAGGCCTGGATGAACTCGAGAGGATCGGAATCCTACTTGGCGTTGTCGAAACTGTCGATGCATTCTCGACGTAATGGTCAGGGGCTTTCGACACCTCGGGTGCCTGTGAGGCAGTTCTAGACTTATCCTTCATCAGAGTAGACGACGGCGTCGATGAGACAGATTTTTGCGTCAAAGGTCCCTTCGACAATGGCGTCGATGACGCAGATTTGTGCATCGAAGGAATCTTCGACGACGGCGTCGATGACGCAGTTTTATTGCCTTTACTCAAGGGTTCATGATGCTCTTGATTATTTTTATTGGCCGGGTTCAACGGCTCGCAGCGTTTGGATTTTTTAGGTCTTTCACCCAGGGTATCACCTTTAGCCGTCTCCGAGGGGGGTCGAGGCCACTTTCTTGAAAATGCTAAGCATTTATTTACGGAATTCCTCCAACTTAGCCGGAGAGCTGTGTTTCGTGGGGCAGATGACCCTTTCCGGGGAACTAGAGGAAGAAGAAGAGGGAGATCTATAGCGCCTCTTCTTAGAATGTCTCGATCTCGAAGAATGATGGGAACCGCTTCGAGATCTCGATCGGGAATGTTTCTTTTGACGACGAGGAGACGAATGCCTCGACTCAGCCGAAGAAACCTTTGAAGGGGTAGAAGTTTTAAAAGCCTTACCTCTAACTTCCCCTTACGCTCCTTCAAGGCTTTCGCGGTCATGGACATACAGTCCTCACACTCCGAACAGTGATGCTCCAATCCCAGGCACCACATTTTTTAAAACCGGACCGTGGAGTTGATGGTTTGGATGAAGATGCCATTGTTATAATCGTTTGTAATTATACAACTGTTGGCGCCGATATGGAGGCTGTCGAGGGACACCGACTCGAGGGAAGTCGACGCGCAGCGCCCTCTACTGGAAAAATGTCAGAGGCCAGCAAGCTGGAATAGATAATATCAAAGATAAGGAATATGTCGGAGGACACAACCCCTTCGAAAGTAGTCTTTAGAAGTGGCAAACCCTTAAGAGCACTCTGGAGCAGATGTGGGGCACATCGAAGATCGGGACTTGATGTGAGAATCGTAAGGCAGATGCATGTACCATGTAAGGCTGGCTGTGGGGCCACTGTGAAGATGGGAGAGGTAGTTTGGGGTGTGGTGGGTAACATAAGGAACAAGGGTGCAGATTTCTTCAGAACCTATGTGAACAAACAGAGGATGTGCAAAACCACGAGCCGGGTTGAGTAAGAGAGCAGGAATCAAGCAGTAGCATGGCTGGGTTGACTAAAGGGGAGCACTGCTCGATGTGCCAATGGACACGCTTTATTAGAAGATTACTGAGAATGGCAGATTGTAAACCACAATGGAGGCCAATCTTGGTCAAATGGACACAAGGATGTTCTGGGTGGAGAAGTAGCAGAGGTTAAAGATTTCCACACAAGCACTAACGGTTACTAAAAGATTTAAAACCTTCCAGGTGTACAAAACAAGGGTAAAGTCGGGAGATAAGAAAATATGGATCGGGCAACAAACACCAGATTGCTCAGTCTACAACAACTAGAAGATTCTACGACCTCCTTGGTACTTTCGCTGATTTCCTAACTCGGGAGATAAATCCGGATCTTGGAAGGGTCCCCATTATTCTTTGATGAGCATTTAGATTGCAATCTTAAGACCCATAGAAGGGCCCATAAGGTGTAGCAACTGTTTTAGCCACTTTAATGTCACAAGACGTTAGTGAGGGGATTCTAAAGGTTTTAGTCCTGGTCGGGTCCCAGAAGCCCAATCAAGACCCTTTAATGCTGGTCTATTCAGAGTGGGGGCATGTTGATTCAGATGTAACGACTAGTATACCGAGTCATGAAGTTCTGTTTCTTCCTCCCCTTATTTGCTTAATTGTGCTACGTCAATAATCTTTCAAGTATGTTCATCAATAGCAGTTTACCTGGGTAATGTAATTATAAAAATTACAACAAGAGCCCAGCCTCTTTTCATCAATGTAATAATTTGCAATAATGTAAAGGTGTTGGTGCTTAGGCACATTTTAGTACAAAGGGTGGGGCATACATGCTGACCCCCCCAACACATCTATTTACTGTGTGCACTTTATTTTTCTGGAGATATACAGTTTGCAAGTTAGTGAATCAAAAAATCAAGTGCATGTTTTAATTAACATGACAAATATAACCCCCTAAAGGTCTTACATTTACAAATATTAGAGGTGATTAATCATGCCTCGCAAAAGGCCAATTGGTGAGAGCCAATGACCAAGACAAAAATCTATTTATAACAGTGAAGATATAACATTAGGACACAAAAAAAAATATGCACCGTGGGGAAACCTACAGGGAGTGGATGGTGAAAGTGGCCACTGTAGCCACTATGGATGTCACCAACACTGATCATTAAAAACTCACTTCCACAATTTACTCATTTCTTTTTTTTACAACTTGAAGGGCTTTTTCTGTTCAAACTTACAATTTCTGTTGACAAAAAGTCATACATCAATGAGAAATCTCATTATACTGAGTAGCAATTCATGTACTTGTTAGTCGAGCATAATTTACCTATCACTTTAATAACTGATGAAGTTCCACCAGCACATGAAGTGTTTCAGAATACTAATCGTTGTAGATATGCACAGGGTGTTTTACTTTTAGAGGAGGGCAGTTATTTGAAGGCAGTAAACAAGGATAGTTTTAAAATGCACTGTAGTGGTGTTAGGCACTCACTGAACAGCTGGGAGAGACGGCGTGTGCCAAAAATCACCAAGTTCCAAGCACGTTTTGCCTCTTAGCCTGACATCATTACACATCGAAGGGACTCGTGTTTTGTATATTGAAGACATGTTTTTCTGGCCTTTTCATACAGCATTACTCCACATTTATGTAATGCAGCATGTGAGACTTCATGCTATCAGCTGAATTCCATACAAACAGAACATCCAATTACAAACATGTATCCCCTCAAAAATGGTCCAGTCGAAACCACTGCATTTGGTGGCTAGACTCTACTGAGTTCATTAGATTTTCAAAAGGATACGAGAAGCGGTCATTCCACGTGGCTCTTTCAACATAGTCCAACATAACAACCGCTTTTATTGTGGTAAGAAGTTTGTTCCATGTTTCATCGAAATCCACCACCCGTGGTTTCAGGGACATTGTAGGGTCTCAGGGTTAACAGCTGCAAAAACAAAAACACAAAATGGTTAGTAAGTACCATACCGCTTTCTCCTAAGTCCATTCCAACACTCTATGCAGCAAAAACGTATTACAAAAAGAAGAAAAAAAACAGTTGAAACAAATTTGCAATGGCACATTTTGGCAAGGACACCAAAAACAAGCAAATATAACATCTAGCACATTTGCAGTAGGACCGAAGATACTTCATAAGTGGTTCAAGATAAGCCGGGTTCATGGTGGGTGTCAAACAGTCATTTGTACTGTAAAAGGGCTTGCAACTTTGGGGATCTTGGACAGAGACCTTAAGAGTCCAGTAGTTTATGATGACCATAGCTACTGCTTTAAGGATCAAACTTTTCTATAACGAGTGCATCCGCTCCATATCGCACATCACTTTGCTAAAACACCTATCCCTAATCTCACGCTCAGCAAACTGAACTATTGTTCATGCTTACACTTTGGTCTTGAACAATGCTCCTTTTCTCCCATACTGTAAAGACTAGAGGGGGGTATCTGTACTCCTGCCCTCTTTATGGCAGAGAAGAAGCACACAGCCCCCGAACCAAGATTCTCTATAGGCTCACTATGGACGAGCAATCAAGGCTTAAGCTCTCAGGAAGTGATGCGGGCTGGTTCTTAAGTAGAGGGAAGTCCCCAAGCCCCCGCAAACGATATCCACACGCTATGTTATGTGATACAGTTCTTTATATAAATAAGGTTAAAATATATATACACAATCAATAATACACTTTGTACTTTGGTAAATCTAATATGGTAAATATGTACAATGTATTTGTGGTACCACAGTTCACTTGCAACTCCTTTAAAATGCACCAACTGCTGACAGTTTCAATGACATACAAGTCCAATAGCAATGTGAATCAACATCAGACATAGGAAGAAAGACAAGTTATGTTAAACAATGACAGAATAGTTTGTCCCACTACCATGAAACAGTTCTGTGTGAGGATACCCCCTCACCCACTCCCCTGGGCAACCTGTAAATAAAGTAGATCAACATGCCCAGTCCATATATGTTTAAAATAGTCTGGTTTCCTGCTAAAAAGTTCTACTACCCCAATGTACCTGGTTTAGCAAAGTATCTTCGACGGCTCATCGACTGATCCCTCGAGGGTGAACTCCCTTTACAGCAGGAGCCACAAGGCGTAGAGTCCTCGAAGAAGGTGAACTCTGGCAATGAGAGTCCTTGATGAAAAGAGTTTGATGCTGCAAAGATGACTCTGAAGAACATAAGCCCGGCAGAGGGCATCAGGGTCGGATGTCTGCGATCGTGACTCAAACACGGCTGGCTTTTGAATCTTCCTTGTCGGCGTCTTTGTGCACATCGGGTGGCGAGAAACCCACTGGCGGATTCTCCTAAATTCGTCGATGACCTAGACGGTCTCCGGCGGGACAAGACGGTCGACGGTGATGGCAAAGGAGTCCTTCGATTTCAAATGTTTTAGGTAAAGGTGGAGTGGCGCGGCTCTGGTCGGGGAGCACAGCGTCAAGCTGGCCCCGCTTCTGGACAACATGACTCGACTAGCTTCCAGTGGTTAGGGCAATCCTCTGAACCCCGGTCGACGGCAATGGACTTAGACGGCCTCGAAGTCTGGGTGTTTCAATTCGAGATTCCTTGGCAGACCCAGTCTCTGGTCGACAGCCTTTCGGGACTGACTTCCAGGGCGCCTCAGTTAAGATCAGCTTTATGCACGATGTTCCCTCATAGCTCGGGGGGAAAAGGTCTCCTAGCCAGGTCCTCTCTCGGAACAGTCCTTGACAGACTCGACAGCTTTCGGATCGGGTCGAAGGAAAGCAGCAGCAATTCTTCTTCTTCCAGCTGGGCTCCAAGGATAAGCAGCTTTAAGTTTCAATTTAAGCTTCTGAACAATTCTAGTAAGTGAGAGGTCCCCAGATATACTGTTCTGTCTCTCATTCACACTGCTGAGCCAAGCTCAGGCAACCAATCATTCAGAAGGGCATTCATGCAGGCAGGCAGCCAATGAGGCTCAAGTTAATCAAAACAATTAAAAGGAGAGTTCTATCTTGGGAATTAACAGTTGAAAGGTTTTTTGGTCTTCGCAGGCTTTCAAGAATCTGATATGCAGCCTACAAGCCTAAAAGCAAAAAGAACAGCAATGGAGACCAAGAACAGATTATCATGTGGATGTGCAAATGAAGGAGCAGGAAAGTCAGCAGTGTCATTAATTGGTAAAACTGGCCAAACATACGCACCAATATAGAATGCCAACGAAGAACAAGAACTGCTCAGTGGCACAATTGTAGAAAAGAAGCCAGGAGAGCCTGAAGAAAAGGATTTCTCTGCACCTTTGCTGGCCTTTCCTCTCATGATCCCCCTGCTGAAAGGGTAACATATTACTATTAATTGTGTGGTCCGGCCAACAAAGATTATATTTTGCCTCAACAAATCACTGCTCTGTCCTCTTTGTGGACAGAAATGGTACTTGCACTGAATCAAAGACCTCCACTATCGACTGAGGTTGCCTACAGAGCCTGTGCTGAAGCAGCATTGCTACTCTGAACTGGCCTCAAAAGGCGTGGGACTCTTTGCGGTAGAGTCGCAGGCAGAAGTAGATTCTGAACTTTTCAGGGTGACAATCTCTCCAGAAGCAAATGAAGCAGAGGCCGCCAGAGAAATTGTAGTCTATTCTGATGCTTCAGATGGAGCTTGCACCTTCGGGCTGTCGGAGACCAACACCCACATCAAAAGCCCCTTGTATTTGACAGTGGCCTGAGTGGTGAGCAGGAACTGGCATGGCACCCCCATTTGCCCCTGCAACAAGTTTGTAGCTCAGAACCTGGCTGTTGCAGGTAGACAAAGCCCTCTGGTGTAAGGGAATGACATGGACACTGTTGTTCTGGCGTTACTACCTGGACAGTTTTTCCTGGACAAGGATTTTTTTTCATTTTCTGGCTCTAGATCCGGCAGCGCTAGTCTAGAAAGAGTTGCAATCAGTGGTTGTTTCCATGAAACAAATATAAGGACATTGTTAGGAGCCTGGGGGCCTTCTAGGTTTGCAGTGTTCGCTGAATTATCAGCTAAAGAACTTCTGCTTGCCACCACTCAACCAGACAAGTCATGTCCCTTGCACTGGACTAATGCCAGTGCTGAGAGCAACACTAGGGCTCCATAAAAGGAAGAAACATAAGTAGCATGCCATAGGTTGGCATAGAAGGAATCTGGATAAATCGTGACACATTTACACTTGGCTAACAAGCATACTCGAGTAAGAGCAATTAGTTCAGCAACCTGGCGGAATTAATATTTGGTAACTGATAAGTGCCCAGGACTTCGAATTGCATCCAAACTGCATAACCTGAAAATGTTCTATCCAGTGAATTACATAAACAAGTCCCATCAACAAACAGAATCATTTAAGGGTTCTGCAGTGGTACATCTTTTTGTCACTTACATTTTTATTAACATTTGCAAAATACATAAGTGTCCTACTGCGGCCCTCCCCCCCCACCCTTGTCCCATCCGAAATCTAATGCAGTCTTTCCTTTCCCTTCCCTTTGTTGTAGTATAGTCCAGATACCCTTCCGTGTTGATGGCCATTGACCCTTCTGGGTGTTCATCAGCATCCTTCCCCCTTTTGCAGTGCCGCCCTCCCTTAGTACACTCCCCTCTTTCACCAGGCCCAACAGTTTCATTTTTCTCAGGCACCATGTTCCTCTAGAGTCTTTTCTAGGAATGTCATCACCAGGTCCAATTGGCCACAAAACCCTGATGGTTCCCTTGAATGGAGTAAGATACTGCCAGATTTCTGAGCAATCACTAGGGTCCCTGACAACATTAATATCCCAAACCTTTTTTTGTGCATTCAAGGGGAAATCCTCAATTGTTCCCCGAAGTCCCAAAATAGCTCTGCATAGGTTACCCTTACATTTGGTACCGACCATTTCCTCTACCACCTGATATTATTTCCCAGTACCCTTGAATTCGAGGGCAATCCCACGACACATGGCTCCAAGTCCATTCATCCCTGCAATCCCTCAAGCAACCCTTATTTACCTGTGGGAATAATTTATTCAGTGACCTCAGGTGAGGTGCCATTGACACATCAGTTTTAGCCAAAAATCTTGTAGGTGGATGGCTCTCGTGAGTTTTGGGATATTGACCCATATCTGAGCCCACTCCGATTCCTCGATCTGTCAACCCACCGCCTCAACCCATACCTTCATATATTGAATATGCCCTGCTTCCTCATTTTGTTTGATGAATTTATAGAAGATACCAACCATGTTTTTATTTCCCACGTTCTCGGTTAATAGTTTTTCAAAAGGCGTTGGGAGTCCTCAATGCTGCCTTCTTGACCTCCGGCTGTAGCAGCCAGTGTATTAATTGCGTATATCTTAATCTTTCCCTCTCTTCCAGGGAGAAGCCCGATTTAATCTCTCCTCCCTCAGACATATCCCTTATCTTTAGGCATCCTCCCTTTTCCCATCTGCCAAACACCATCCATCCGACCACCGGGGGAAAATTGTGGCCTGTGAAATATTGGGGTGATGGATAGGTTGTGAGGCCTACTCTGGTTATTAGCTCGCCCCATGTGTCACCCACTAATGTTCCTATCGAACTAAGATATAGATTTTGAGGCCTTTTCCCCCTTGGGTTTCCACAGCACTGTTTCTAGATGTCCGCCCGCTAATGCCTCTTCCATTTGCCTCCGGACATTATGTCGATCATCTTTCATCCAATCCGGTTCCCCCAACCCTCCCCCATTTCTTGGCAGCATTTGCATTAATCTGCTCGCCACTCTGGGCTTTTTATTATTCCAGACACATTTCCCAAATAACTTTTGGACTACTCTAAAAGAATGATTTTGGAACTTTTGTCGGTATTGTCATGAAATAGTATAGGATTTTATGGAGAATAACCATCTTAATTAGATTAACCCTTCCCATCCATGAAATCCTAAATGGGCCCCATTCTTGTAGTAATTGCTTGATGTCAGCCAATAGAGTAAGATCGTTTTTTTGCATATAACGATTCTACATCTTTGGTGAAGTTAACCCCTAGGTATTTTATCGCCGTGGTCACCCAGCTATATTGGAACATACCTTTAAGCTCCTGTTCCACTCCCTTTGGTAATGTTAAGTTCAGGGCCTCAGACATGTGGATATTCATTTTGAACTCTGCTACTTCTCTAAACTTCCCAAATTCCCTTTCCAAGGCCTTAATGGACTTTTCTGGATCTGAAATTGTAACATATCATTGCGAAAGCAGTTACTTTATGGGACTGCCCTCTAAATAGAATTCCAGCTGTGTCTACAGTGGCCCGAATTGTACCTAGCACCGGTTCCAAGTATCGCGTACAGCAGAGGGGAGAAAGGGCAGCCTTGTTTTGTTCCTCTTGTTACCTTAATCAATCCTGATAGATGCCAGTTTATCATCAAGCGGAGGCTAGGACTGGAGTAATTAGCCTTTATCATTGTAATTATTTTGTCCTCGAACCCCATTTTCTTCATGGTAGCAAACATGAACTGCCATTCCACCCTATCTAACGCATTCTACGTGTCTAGTGCTAAGAGAAGCGCTGGTACCTTTTTTCTACTAGGTGCGCTACCCTTCTAGTATTGTTCCCAGTCTGTCTGAAGCGTATAAATCCGGATTGGTCTTTGCCAATGAGTGTTGAAAGACAGAATTCTATCTTTGTTGCAAAAATCGACAAAAATTCTGGCATCTATATTTATTAACGCTATCGGCCTATAGGACTTGCAACATGTCAGGTTTTTGCCTGGTGTCTGAAGAAGGACTACCGTGGCTTCTTCCAGAGTTATTTTCCCTCCTTTCCCAAATTCATTGAATAATTGGACTAGGTGGGGAATGAGTTATTCCCTGAAAGTTTTATAGAAATCCGCCATGTACCTGTCGGGCCCTGGGGCTTTATTATTGGGCAATTAATTTAATGCCCTGCGGTCCACATCAACTGTTAGCTCCTGGTCTAGATCCAACCTTTCCTGGTTTGGTAAAATTGGGAGATGTCTCTCCAGGTAATTAACTGTGCCTGATCTAGTGGATTATCCGATGTATACAGTTCTGAATAAAACTCTGCAAATTCTCTTGTCATCTCTGATTGTTCAGTACTCTTCCCCCCCTTTGAATAGTTTAATTGTCGATATAGTTCAGTCTTTTTCTTCCTTCCTTAGCAACCTGGCTAGTAGTCCATGCAAAGTATTTTTGTCCAAGATGTAGCAAAGCCCTTTTCTGTCCCCTCGTTTGCAGCACCTCCATTTGTCCCCTTATGGCCCTATATTCTCTTCAGGTTTCACCACTGGCCCTGATCCCCATCTTGGACATGACTTGTTTCAGTTTGCTTTCCAGCTCTCTTTACAACTGCCTCCTTTCCTTGTCCCTCCGGGCTGTAACTGCAATGATCTTTCCTCTGAGTGTGGCATGAAATGCGTCCCAACTCGAGTTTTGGCTTGCCTCTCCCAGCATGTAAATAAAAAAATAATTCTTCCGGGGCCTTTCTTATTTCCTCCCTGATTAGACCCTCTTTGAATATGTATGATGGGAATGTTCATTTGCACAGTCCCTGTAAGTTGGTCCTTCTCACTGTAATTGTTATGGGTGCGCGGTCCGATGGAGCTTTTGCCCCTACCTCTATTTCTGCTAGCATACCTAGCAAGCCTTGTGAGATCCACATATAGTCAATCCTCGAGGAAGACCTATGTACGTGGGAGAAGAATGTGTATCCCTTCAAGTCTTCGATCTTTTCCCTCCAAGCATCCATCAGTGCTAGCTTGCCCATTTTTCCCCCTCAGTTCTTTCGAGGGTTTGCCCTGGGTGGACACTGTACCTGTGCTCCTGGTTTCCAGGCCATATTAAAATCACCCGTTAGGATGTTCTGCCCTTTGGCAAATTCTTCCAGCTTGCTTAATTTCTAATGAACTAATTTATCTTGCCCCGAGTTGGGTACGAAAATGGTGGCTATAGTGTACGACACTCCACCTGCTTGTAGTCTTACGGCCAGGTATCTGCTGCTGGTGTCTTTCTCCAATTCTGTTGCTATGAGTTTGAGGGAAGATCTTATGGCCAAAAGTACCCCACCTTTCTTCTTTCCCTCGTTTGATTGATATATATTGTATCCCTGGATTCAAAGCTTGTGTGCGTCCTTCAATTGTATGCGTGTTCCCTGTAATGTCAGGAGGTCTGGCTTCTCCCTCTGCTGGTAACTCTCTGACATTCAGCGACATGATGGTCATAATGCTAACCTTTTCCATCACCTGTGTCGTTTTTGGAGCTGCATATTTTATCCTTTGCGGCTCGGATGGGTCTCCCTCCCCTTTTTGTCCCCCCCCTTCCCTCAGCCCCTTTCACCTTACCCCTATCTGTCCCTCCCTCTACGCCCCAACACCGCTCTCGGTGGGCTCAAACGGCCTCTAGCCCCTCCCGATTTTCCATCTCGGTATTGAGCCCTTTCCTTGCCCCAGCCCCAACAACTGTAGGCTCTCCCAAGACCATTTCTAGATCCCCAATACCGAACCTCCGTCTCCCAGGGCTCTGCCTCTCCTCTCCAGGTCAGATTGGCTTCCCAACCCGCTCCGCAATCACTGCCTTGTCTCTCCTCGCTGAATGCCTCCCCTCTAGAGTCTCCATCCCGTCTTCTTGCTGTCTCCTTGGTAGAATGCCTTCAAGATGTTCTGCGGAGGGCCCTTGTCAGGGCACTCCGTGGCTCTTCGCGCTTCGTGGAAGGGTTCCGCCTGCCCCCACTCCCACTCACCTTCACCTCCACCTCCGGGCCTTCGTTCCTCTCCTCCTAGGGCTCTGGGCTGGCGCTGCTTCGGTTTCGTCCTCAACTGTCCCTCAGTCCTTCGGCCCGCACTGAGCACCCTTCTCGCAATGTGCTCCAGTCTGTGCTGTTTTCTCTTTTTTTTCTTTATTTCTGTCTTCGGATATCTTCCTGCCACCACATTAGGGGTAGCGATTTACGCGTCCGGGAGGGGATCATGCGAGTAACCTCACTGCTCATCGGGGTCGGGAGAGCGTCTTTCACAGTGCCCTCCCTTTGGGCGGCCATCTTGGAATCCCAGTGGTACATCTTTAAGATCAAATCTGGGAGTAGAGGTGTTCGGTTATGAACAATCATGTGGTTTGCTCATCCGAGGGTGTCAGGAGTAAAGAAGCAGGATTCAAAACTGAATAGTGGGTTATATATAGTTCCTTTTGCTGAAAGAGATTAATAACCTCTCGTATTTCTTTAAAGAGGAGTTACAAATGCGCATAGTCTTCCTTTTTAGAAGTAAAGCTCGGACAGCAGAAGGCACCACTACAGTTACTGGATGCCCTAAACCAAACTGTCTGCTTTTTCTACTAACCGTGCTGTTGCCGCCACTGCACATTGTAAGTGATTTCAATCCGGCACACACCCAAGTCACGCCCAGCATGTAGTGCACAAATTAAACCCTCATTTATTTTTATCTATAAGTTAATATTCTTAACGATATACCACTCATATCACACCCTTCTCCTGAGACCCCCACCCCAGTCACACTGAACCAGGAATCAGGCTAGTTTGCAAAGGTAAATATTTATTTATGTATTTAGAATTTGAATCACAATATCTTTTTAATAGGTAACAATCTTCAATGGGGTGATAGAACACAGAATACTACCTTTAATGCACTAGGAATCAAATAATGAGCACAAAAACAAATGCAGCACAGAAAATAATACTTTTGGGTTGGTTTAGGACAGATGGCACTATGGTTAGGGGTTCCCCTGCAACACCCCTCAACCCCACCAATAGGCAATTTAAATAGATGTGAGGAAAGAGCAGGTATTCAGGAATAGCACAAATCAAACAGAATATCACTCCCACTTTCCCCCTTCAAACACAAGAGAAAAATGGAATTGACTTTTCAGCTGTCAGAATGGCTTTGAAATTGGCTGAGCAAAAACACCAAATGTGGCCAAAAATACTTAATTATAAATTCTTATGGGAGCCGCTTTGAACAGTTGCAAACAATTACAAGCAATGATTTAGTCAGAAGAAAACATTTGAAATCTCAAAGTCCAAGTGGGAAATAATTTAAAGCCAATTCACACGTGTAAAACCTTTCTTGTTTTGGGTTCTATGGATAGCTTAGGATGTTAGGTATAAGTAGGAGTTGAAATTTCACTTCTATCATAAAAACTGAGAGAGTTATAGAGGTTTTAGTAAGAGTCGTTTTTGCGAATTAGGCGCCAAAATAGAAAACAGAAATGCACTTTTGAAAATGACAGATGGGTTTGATTACACTATGACTAGGAAAAAGAGAATGCCACAGATGGATCTTACAGTCACGTGATCAGTGCAACCTGCCTGTTGTGGATACTGTACTTCTTCCTGGGATTTCCTTTTCTTAATCAAATCAATAAGAAGTTAGGGTTTAATAACACAGATGAGAAAAGAGTCAGCGCAAAAATAGTTCTAGCAATACTATGGTTCTGCATTAACATGGGATGGGTTTGAGATTGGGATCATACACTGCAGATATATTAGGGTCACTGTTCTTCCTATTAATACTTACTGTGGGTATTTCAATCAGCTGGATGGCGAGTTCCTCCGGCAAGCCTTGTGATAGCAAGCCAGAGAGTTTCAGGATTTTAGTTCAAAAGGCCTTCCCACACCACAGCGCTTCACTGGGTTGTGAGAATAAGTTTGAGATTTAGGCCTCGCTGAAAGTAAATAGTTCTCTACTGCTGGCAAGAGTCTTGGCATCTGGATCTGAAAGGATGTTAAGGCTGGATGTAGAATGCTGGATCAGAGTGCTTCGCCGGAATCAGGAAAGTGAGTGGATCAGCGAGTCCCTATGTGTTGTCAGCGGTCTCCATTTATCCTTTCAGATGACATCACAAAATGGGTGTACGGTCCGGCTTAACTAACTGGGATTGGATCATAACCTCATCTCCGCCATGCATCTGAGTGATTGGATCAAGGCCGGATGATGTCACATTTTATGGTTTGCTTTACAGTCCTTAGAAACCTCCCTTTAGCCAGTAGTCTCAAAATCAGATTTTCCCTAAATACATATTTCTACATTGGTAACCTCTACACAAATCACAAACAAAGATTCCATATTTTATGTAGTAGCTGTTCCTCAAAATCCCACAGCTGTGGGATCTTGTTTCACCTTTGTACAGAATTTTGTCCTTTTCACCATGAACACAATTTCCAAACTTTCTGCAACTTTCCACAAATATGTGTATTTACCATAGGGATGCGTGTGTAAAGTTTTACAATTTTAGCATTAACACAGTTCACATAAAACCACGTATATTGCCATTTCTGTCCAGAACATGTTACACAGTTCCACTGCCAGCCAAAATTTAAACTAACAGATCTGTGCTTTGTATATTTTTCACCACTTTGAATCACAACTTATGAGTCTTTAAAAATTGTTCATATATATAACAGCAAAGGGACCGCCCCTTTGTGTCTCCCTGCAGTCCAGGAGCAGCCCCCTCCCTTGGGGAGTTCCTTGCAGGAGCAGTGTACGACCCTTTTCACACCTCTGTTTCCTGGGCTGAAGGGTCTGCTATTGTTCATTCTCTTTCTGTAGACAAGAGCCTGGCCTATCCCACAATTATCATCTACGAGTGAGTTTCTGCTGAGAGGATTTCCCCTCCCCTTGGGAGAAACCTGTTTTTCCACTCCTGGCAGCTCAGCTAGGCTAATTTATTCTTAACTTCTTAAATCCAGGAAAAACCAAATTTGTTGCATCAAACATAAATACATTACTTTCTTATCTTTAAATCTGTGGGATCAAAACACACCTAAGATCTGTATTCCTTTTAGCAACAATCCTTTTGTTTGCTAATCCGGCAGACTTTTAGTTTAAATACTTTGAAGTTTCATCAGGAGCTCATCTGACAGCTGTCATTCACAGGTAGCCCAGGGTACGGCACACAGATTTTGACAGGGGCTGTCAGTTTACAGACAATCCAGTTTGTCTGAGGAAATGTTTTGCTCTTTAACCTTTAGGACTTTGTATATTCGCCATGCTTCATTAGATTACATGAATATTAGCACCAAGCACGATTTTAAATGTTGAGAAGTGTTGTGTATAGGCAGTTTGGAGTTGTTTACAACAAAGCAAATGTCATTTGTAGGCACATTTTGGATCATTTGCAAAGCGCTGCTTCTCTCTCTGCACTCCGTTTGCTGGTCATGGAGCCCACTGGCACATTTTCTGCAGTGTGTGCTCTATTCCACCACACATGCACCATGGGTAGTAAGTTGTGCATTCATCTTTTTGTGTGTTTAAGCACGCGGTTTTGGAGGTTTTTGGCACGCACCTGAGTTTTGCCACCATGGTTGCCGTTCCTTGCGCCATAAGTATCAGAGTGATGCTGCATAGCACAGCAGAGTTGGTCAATACATCCTACAACATAAACACAGTTGAAAACCTGCAGTCACAGGATATATTTTGGCAGTATAATGGGCAGCAGGGCGAGGCTGATCACCACACATTAGAGCCAACACTGCCAGAGAAAGACCTTCACTCTCATCCCAGTATAGAGTGAAAGATTTATAATAATTTGGTAGACCCAAGGACAAAGACTTTTGACCATCTTTGCTGATTTGTAATGCTTTTAATAAGTGCAGCCTGTGGGGACTATGAAGGGGTTCAGAGTGGTCTCAAGAGCAAACATTCTGAAGGAGGTTTAGAATTGTGGCATAGCCAATTCATTATCCTCAGGCATCAGTAGACAGGCATTCAAAGAAATATACTAATTTGCTTTTGAGTTTAGATACTTGCAGTCAGATTAAGTTTACAGGTGTCCTCCCCAGCGGGGAGATCTTTATAAAGATAATGGACTCAGATATGACACAACTGAAGATTTTCTTTAGAGGCTTTAGGCCCGGCAAGAGCGGCAAGTAAATCAAGAGAAGCAGTCTGAAATCTTCCAATGAGGGGGGAGCCAACAGAAGGTTATATACCTTCTCCGTAATTTTATTTCCGATACTTGTATCTGCTTAGATTCACATGCTGTGCATAGGCCGACATCTAGTGGAAGCTGCAGAGTATTACAGTTGATATTTTCGAAACTCGAAAAGGGACGTCGACATGGCGTGCCAGTAAAACGGTCCCTAGTGTTATGTACACTGTACCCATGGTCCTTCACGCATCAAGATCCCTCAGATTGTTTTGTTTCTGACATGAGGTTGCATGAAGTGTAGCATGGGTACAGGTGTATTAAAGCAGATATGAATTAGATAAAGCTCATCTATGCACCTTCTACTCCAAGGGGAGGAAGGGTGGGCGCATGCGAATCTAAGCAGATACAAGCAGCAGAAATACGATCATGGTGAGTAATATATCCCTTCTGAGGCTTTTGGAATCTGCTTAGATCACATGCTATGCATAGATTAGCGAGCAGTGTTATGAGAAGGTGGTGGGTTGTGAGAAGGTCCAATGGCAAATAGATGTTTTTGAACGGCTTGTCCCACCTGGGTATCTACTTTAGAATGTGTGTCAATGCAGTAGTGCTGAGTGAAAGTGTGTACTGAACTCCATGTAGCTGCTTTGCAAATGGTGTCCAGCAGGACGTTTGTGATAAAGGCCGAATTAGCTCCTGCACCCCTTGTGGAGTGAGCTCTTGGTGTGAAAGGCAGTGTTTTGCTTGATAAAGAGTAACAGTTGTATGCATCTGACTATACATCTGGAGATGGCCTTTTTCGAAATGCGTTCTCTTTCTCTATCTGGTGCTACAGAGACAAACAGCTGGTCTGTTTTCCTGAGCGGTCTGGTCTTGTTTACATAGTAAAGGACAGTCCTCCTTACATCTAGTGTATGGAGTTACTTCTCAGTTGAGGTTGTTGGGTTCTGGAAGAAGGCGGTTAGCTCAATAGATTGGTTTACATGAAACTTAGGTGAAAACCTAGGGTGTGTTCTCAATACCAATTTGTCCTTGTGGATGACAAAGAAGGGGTCTTGCACTGACAATGCTTGAAGTTCACCGACTCTTCTTATGGAGGTTATAGCCACCAAGAAAGCAGTCTTGTATGTACAGTGTTTAAGACTTGACTTATGCATAGGCTCAAAGGGCGGCCCCATGAGCTTTGCAAGCACTTCATTGAGATCCCAGCCCGACGGTGGGTTTGTACTAGGAGGTGTAGGGGAGGATTGGTCCAAAAGACCCCCCTTGCCTACATCCCCTCCCCAGGTGAGGGCCATGACTCATCGGGCGTCCCCTCCTTACCACCAGGGCCCAGGTGGTGGATGGCTCACCTGCTGAAGACATTGCCCAAACGTATTGAATTTAGCTAGGCCTCAGAAACCATTTTGTCTAATAAAGATGGTGTGAGCTCTGCGCACTGTAGCGCGGCCCCCACCTTTGGAGAGTTTCAATTATCCCTGTGGCCGCAGCTCCCTGGCAGATCCGCTGTGAGCCCGTTCCCACGAACAAGACGGACATGAGCTAGTGTAAGATACCAACACTGTAACATTTCACCTTCCGCAGTGTATCACTGCTCCCAGCATGACCCGGCCAGCGAAGCCTGGGTGAAAAAGAGACCTGTAAAATGGCCCTCGGACAGAAGCAAACGTTCCCAAATACTAATGCCAAAACTACTTGCAATACGCGCATTTTCTCCACAAACCCCTTTCTGATTAGAAAATTTGTAAAACGTACAGATATGGCAGAATACATGTTCACATGGCATTAGCAATGAAGCACCCACACCGCTGCAGTTGTGTGTAAATAATAAAAGCATCCCGGGGGGGTTATTTGTTATGTGCATCATTGAAAAGCTTACACCCCACGGTCCCGCGCCATAACCGAACTAATACTGCTAGAGTGCAAAGAAAGACAAATGCAACCATACAGAGGGCTCATGTGAAGGACACGCGAGAATGCACCCTCCATGTGTGCACGTCCAAGCCCCTTATGTGCCACTACCGTCATGTACGGTGGCAAGTCATTTTCCATGTGCTCCACCAACCTCACTACTACCTCACTTACTGCAAATGTATATGCATATAACACAATGTTGTAGTTGTTAAAACATAGTGTACAAATAATGTGCTCGGACTGGCTATATTCGAGAGGAATTAGCAATGTTAAGATGTGAGCTTTGAAATTACTCAATTAGTATGGTGTGTTATTTGGATGTTTATGATGCTTTCACCTCAAATCGGCAACACACGAGGAAGATGCCTTTGTGAGTATATGCAAGGCCATTCCCCCTCCCTCCCAGTGGAGCCTGCCAGACGAGAGAGCAGAGGCCCGCGCCGCGCTGCTCCACCTCCCCCAACCAGGCTGGAGCCGCTTCAAAGATTTGTAGTCCCCTCTGCAGCACCCAAGGCCACGGCCCGCCACCTGCATTATTTACAGCCCAGTAGTAAACCTCCGCCTGAATACACAAACCCAAAGGCGCCCTCTCTTAAACCCCACAACCCACCGGATCACCTTAGGTTTATGGCCCCTGTAACATTAGGACACCCAATACTATGGCAACATACAGCAGCACATTCATAACGACATCTAACAAGACAGAAAGACATGTACCGCCTGTCCCATACCCTGAGACCTAGCCCCACGACCTATGGTACCCGGTCAACAGGACACTGGTAACCATGTACTGATGAATCGCCATCAAACCCCTCTCAAGGTGCATTCCCTCCTGTGTTGCATTAACCTGTAGAATAACCTATTGAAAGATTTACTAAAGAAGATAATATTGCAATAACTGAATGACTGTGGTGTGCATGGCCTAGGGCAAATAAGTCAGGAAAAGACATTCATCTCTGACACTGGCCGCAATGGCACAACAACACCGTCCGGATGAACCCAGCAGACCTGCCAGGCCCAGCCCAACCCACGAGGCCGACCAGTGACGTCCTCCAACCAAGGCCAACCACATCGCAGCAGCACCTATAGCTAGTCGTCGCCACCCAATCCCATTGAACTTGTGCCCCCTATAGTGTGTAGGTTCTGATGACGTTTTTTGTAAATATATACGCCTGTCTTTGCTATTGGCAGACAGAGCGCTATCGGAGTTTGCAGAATTCTTTGCATGCCCTATTCTGATTGATAAACTCCCATTTACGCTCACCCGCACTTGTCTTGGCCTTATTCCCATTCTGGGAGAGTCCATCATTGTCTCTGATTGCGGGGAGGATCGTGCTGGTTGGGGACGCTTGCCTTCAGAGGGTAGAGTCTTTTCACTCCCTCCATAAATGCCTTAATGACTGGAAGATTCCACCATGATACTTTATTGTGAGAAGTGGTGTATGCTGATAAAGCCGCTAGGTGAACCTTTATAGAGTTAAAGACTAACCCTGAGTCTAGCAAGTGGACAATGCAATGAAGAATGTGGGATGGAGTACATTCTATGGGGTTTATTTTTTTAGACTGGCACCAAATTACAAATCTCCTCCACAAGTCGAAGTAACAGTGTCTGGTGTTTGGTTAATGGGCCTCCTCGTGGATATCCATACACCTTTGTGGTAAATTAAGATGTCCAAACTCTCCAAACTCTATGACCTCAGGAGCCAAGCTGCCAAGTTCATTGAGTGAGGTTTTTTTGTTTTATTTGAAGTTGAGGGTGTAATGTTGTTCCCCGGTGCTAGGAAAGCAAATTGGTCAGGCACAGGAGCTTTATGGGATCACACATCGGCAGTTTTCGCAGATGTGGATACCAGGGTTGTCTCGCCCACATGGGAGCAAATAAGATAAGCGTCTTCTGTTCTCTGTGACTCTTGTTCATCACCCTGTTCATTAGTGGAGTTGGGGGAAAAGCATAATCAAATTTCCCTGACCAACTCATCCATAGGGCGTTCCCCTTGGATTCTGGTTGGGGAAACCTGGACGCAAGTCTGAGCATTGCTTGTTTTCTCTTGTAGCGAAAAAGTCTAGCATGGGGTAACCCCACTGCGAGAAAATGTGATCTACGACGCTTGTGTCGAGTCGCCATTAGCGATCTTCTGGTAATGGATCCTTGCTTCGCAAGCCTGCTAGTGTGCCGAGTTCCCCTGGAACATGTGGGAAGTCGGGAACATCCCCCGTCTGAGTGGCCATTACATATGCTAGCTTGGACAGATTTGGTAAATCTGTGCCCCCCCCTTCTTTTCGATATAGAACATTGCAGTGGTGCTGTCTGTTAGGATCTGTACCGACTGATTTGTCAGCTGTGCTTAGAGTGCTTGCAGCGCTTTGAATACCGCTAAAAGTTACACAAGGTTGATATGGTTCTGTGCAGTGATGAAAGTTCACAGACCATGTGCTGCGAGATGAAGGTGATGTGCCCTACCCACCCAGAGAGTGAGGCGTCTGTTGTAACAACCACTTGCACCGTTGGATCGTGGAAGGGTTTTCCCTTTAACAGATTCGCCTTTATCCACCAGCAAAGGGCTTGTACTAGCGTTGGTGAAGCAACCACTAGATCGTCCCACTGACTGCTTGCCCGAGACCACTGTTTCGTCAACCACTCCTGTATTGGGCACATGTGCAATCGTGCGTGTAGGACCAGGTAAATACAAAATGACATCATACCAAGCAAACGCATTGCTTTGCGTACGCTTATCTGGGGACCGGCTTGATACAGAGGATTCTTTACTTTTATGGAAAGACTAGCCCTTCTGTTTTTATGACAGCTCCTAGGAACGGTTTGGTCTTGTTCGGTACAAGGCTCAATTTTTTCTCATTTATTGAGAAACCCAATAGGAAAAGAAGGTTTATTGTTTGAGTATTTTACCTGCAAATTTGGGGTGACTCCCCGGTGATCACCCAGTCGTCCAGGTAGGGGTACACTGGGATTGCTTCCCTGCGCAGGTGCGCTGCCACCACCACCACCGCCAGTACCTTAGTGAATACCCATGGAGCAGACATTATTCTGAAGGGAAGCACCTTGAATTGGTAGTGCTGTTTTGGGAACATTGAAATATGAAAATAGGTAGGGATTCCGATTTTCAGTGATTACCAAATTTTACCGGTTTCTAGCCGCCGTTTTTAAAAATCTCGGGGGACTCCGATAAACCCTGGTATTTTAATTGATTTTATAATTAATTTCAACCGTGCTGCTCTGCATTGGTTTGCTTGAAAGACCAATGCATTGCAGGTGAGCTATCCTCCAAGCCCTTGTTAATGGGCTCTGTCGCTGTCGATGTGAATTCGGGACCCAGTGATATTTTTTATCGGCCACTAGATGGCAATATTTTGCTTTCTTTGCTGGCAGGTTAAAAGAAAGCTAAATATATATAAACATGTGTGATGTCCAGAATATACCGTGCTGAGCAGTTTAAACTACGCTGGGAGTCGACAATGTCGGAATCCCTAAATACACATCACCGCCAAGGAAGGCCACACGTGTAATTGACCTGATTAAGCAGCAACCTGTCCCTTTGTGTAATTGTATAACATATCTCATTCCCAAAGATATAATGTACATTGCATGTTGTCTTTTGTAGTGTCTCTTTACCACTGTTTTCATGTAACAATGAAAACAATTGCTATTTTACATTGTGTGATTATTATTTTCCAGAATCATCAGAAGCATTTGACCTAAATCCCTAAAGTGTAACAGTTCTAAATTACTGGAACATGTTAACTTGCTTCTTAGAAAATCGCTGTGGAAAATATTGTCTTTTTCCCCACGAATCAGACGGATAGTAAACTTGTCTTAGTAAAGAAAATCACAGCATTTTTACATGAAGGAAATGCTACTGGCAGTAGTAAAATATAGCCCTCCTTGTTTTATTGCTTTGCAAATAAAGCTGTCTACGCTGTCTACGCGGGAATGCGGCAGAAACTAATTATTTCAAGGTTTCAGCTAATCCAGTTCGTGGGCGCATTGCATATAAAAACGGGGTTTCCAGATCGTTTGTGCTGAGGTGGAATAGTGGGGACGGTCGATCCGTATCACTAACACCTCAATCAAATCACTGAGAAGAGTGATGCAATGTGTGCTTTTCATAGATGAGACAAGGTCCTCAAGCACACAGTGGAAAATATAACCTCGCTGACATGCGGACACCAAACACTGATCAATGCATTACCTTTATAGCTCGCTCTGATATACTGTAACAAAAGAAATATCAATTGAACCGTGGGAGGAGGCTCAGCTGCTTTACTATGCACAGTAATACTTGCCATGGACCAAAAACCTTACTAGACACATTTTAAATGGGGAAGCGCTTTGTTGTACACCAATATGAGGTTTTAATGCAGGCATACAACACATGGCTTCCTATGGAACCCACATCGGTTTTGCAGCTGGTCAAAACCAGGTGCATGCAATAGTAACACATTACCAAATGACCCCGGCACAGGATATTTGTGACCGCAGCATTTACTTTTTCCTGAGACAGCCTAGGAAAATGAAAGAGCAAAAGTGAGATTACCTCATTTTTATCCTTCCTTCTCCACTCCAGCTTGTGAATGTGTAAAATTGCATGCAGGGCATCGCAGAGCACACAAATCGTAACGCTGTTGGTCCTTTGCATTCAATTTGCATTTCATGCAGAAAGCTGGTCTATGTGTTTTAGCCAAGATTGACATTTACAGTTAACAGCTGTGAGTGGCAATTACACCTTCAACACCTTCTTTGGTGAGGTCAGCCCTGAAGCACATAGCCAGGGCCATCTTTGTCGTTCATGATAGTCATCAAAGAATGTTATTCAACATATTTGTCATTAGGTACGCAGCATAAAATAGTAATGAATCTCAATAGTATTGTCATTCAGGAAGGTACATGCCATGAGATGCGGATGCATCCTAGTTCAGACTGTTGTCTCTGGCAACTGGCAGTGTGCAGTGACTGGTTCAGCTTCTGAATTTGGTACAGCACCAGTTAATTAAATTAATTCATCTTTTTAAATGCAATTAATACCGGAGACCAGTCTCTATGCACTGGACTGGGATTTGAACCTGTGTTGCTCCGAGTTGTCTTGCTTCCAAAAAGAAAATGTTGACCCTGAGCTACCCTACCCGAGCCATTGATGATCTCCTTCCCAGTGGTGTATTGCACGCCAATTATCGGTGGTAGAGCTGATGGTAGGTGTCTCTATGGACCTCATCTATTGCAGTATCCAAATCCCTCTAGCCCAGACAGAAGTGCATAATCCTGAACTGTCCAAATCACACTGGGATGGGTGGCACCCCTAGTGGCAAGGTGTTCTCTTCCCGGCAGTTTACACTTGGATCTAACCATTAAGCACACAACGAAAGAATATTTGTGTGTTTACACTGACAAAAAATGTTATCTGCGATATTTCGAAGTGGGCACGCGAGAAAACACTGAAAAACACAGATCCTGAAATTTTTTGAAAACACTGGAAAAACACCCCCGGAAGTTAAAAAAAAAACTAAAACAGGAAACCCTAAAAATAGGCATCTTTCATATCCAAGGTTGCCATGTAGGCCCCTCACTTCAGCAGTGGGATTACTTCCTGTAGCATTGTCAAGCTGAATTTGTGTGGCTTGACCTAGATGTTTGCAGGGCGCAGATCTAATACTGGGCGCATTGTTCGATCTTTCTTTGACACAAATAAGTAGGTTGAATAGATACCCTTGTTTACCTGGTTCGCCGGGGCGATTTCGATGGCGTCCGTTAGCAGCAGTGCTGCAACCTCTTCTAGAAGGATGCGCTGCTCCACTTGTGGTGGATCTTTGACACGGGGGTGGTTGGAGGGTCGGTGCAGTAATTCCGCGCAATAACCGCCCACCACGGTTGATAGCACCCACTTGTCCGAGGTGATTTCCCCTTGACCCCCATGCGTGGGTGAAGTGTGTTATACACCCACCTACTGGAGAGGCATAGGAGGAGACCTGAAGCGGTGGTCATTGCTTTGGAGGTGTTACTCCACCTACGGAAGTGGAGGACCACCCTCGGACGAGAGATCTACGCTGGCCCCTTTGAAAGCCATGATGTCTTTAATTGGAACCCCAGGACGAGCCCTGATTTTGGCTGTATCCTGAACCCCTCTGTGAATTTTGTCCCCTGAAGCGATGAAAATTGTTACTGCCTCTTTGGCCTGATGGTTTGTTGGCTAAAGACTTAATTAAAGAGTGTCAAACTCTTCCTTAGCACTTTTTAACGCACCCTCAACCGCTTTACTGAACAGGACATTAGGTTTGATAGGCATATTGAGGAGTGTTGCCTGCATTTTTAATTGAAAACCTGATTGGCGTAGCCATGCGTGGCGTTTTATGAGTGTCCCTTCAGCGATGATTCTACCAGCATTATCTGCTGCGTCCAAGTTATTTTTTAGGATGCAGTGAGACACTGCCTTTCCTTCCGCTACTGCTGGAGACAGTTGGGACTTTAGAGGTTCTGGTGCTGAGACCATTAAAGCTGCAATCTCCTCCCACTTGTGGCAGTGTTATAATTTGCCAGAAAAGTGGTATTATTGGCAATTCTTGTTTAAAAAAAAAGCTGCTGTGGTGGCCATCTTTCTCCCGAGAGTGTACATCTTCTTGCTCTCTTTATCGGGGGGGTGCTTCTTATGAAGCTAGAGGTGTTCCCGCCCTTTTCCTTGTTGTGGTAACTACCAGTGAATCTGGTTTTAATTGCCCCCTGATGCAAAGGGTGTATGTGGGAGCAGGGCGGAACATTTTCGCAATATGCAGGTTTACCGCCCACGTTTGATTTGGAGTTTCTAGAGAGGGTTGAATTCTTCTCTGTATTGACTGTGGAATAGTTATAAATTGGGTTACAGCCCTTTTGGACTTCAATATGTCCTCTACAAAATCCTTGTCCAACTGCGTTTCCTGAGTTTGAATTTGGAAATGCTCTGCTGCTTTCATGAGCATGTCATTAAATTGAAGTTGGTTGTCCACCGGTGAGTCTGCCACCGGCGGTTCTACGGGATCAGGAGAGGGTAAGATGTAAACGACATCTTCATCATAAAGGACATGCGTCTCATCACCATCAATGTCCTCAACCGACCATTGTTTTGAACCTGGTATAGTTACAGGAGTGGGAGGCAATTCTGGAGCAGGCTGCCCTTTGTTTCATAGCTGCAGCTACAGTACCCTCCCCCTGGGAAACACTCTTTCCCTTTATGTGATGCGCTCAATTTCTTCCTATGGGAATTGTGACTCTTCGAAGTGTGTTTTTTCGAAGTTCTCCCTTCAAGGTGTGTTCTCTGGGACATTTTCTTGCACCAGGTGGGACATTTTCAAAATCTGTGTGTGTTTTGCCTTTTAAATGAGGATTGTCGAATTTCGGCGGACGGTAGAACTGGAGCTGCTTCTTCCGACGCATGGCTTTCAACTGCTGTATTTAACACGGCATCAGCGTCATCGTCATCTCGCGACTTTGGGGGCCTGTCGTGAGGTGAACGTGATAGTACCCAGAGGACAATGAGCTAGTGGAACTACCCATCAACGGCATGTGCGGACGTGTAGACCATGTCATCGTCAACTTCTGGCCCTGGGGTATGTGCTTGGTGTGGGATGACTTGTGTGTGCTAATGCCGCCGGTGTTGTCCCGTAACAGCGCCGTCGGCCTGTCTGATGGAGTCAGGGGCTGTCCTGTGGGAATCGGTAGGTTCCCTATCGCCTTAGTCATCGAAAGAACGTTACCAGTTGGTAAGTAACTTGTTCTTCGAATGGATTGTGTCCTCCAACGTATTCCTCATCTTAGATAGACTCCCAAAGCAGTGTAGAAAACTCTCTGGAGGAGGGAGTAGATTTTTAATACTATTATATGGCCGAATATAGCACTGCTTTACCAAAAGCAAGCTCTTTAGACTGGGAAGCATCCAGACTATAGAATTTAGAAAAAGTGTGCAGCGATGACCAAGTTGCTGCCTCACAAATAGATTTTATTGGAACACCTCTTTGAAGGGCTGTCGAAGAGGCTATGCCTCTGGTAGAATGGGCCCTTAAGCCTTCTGGTGGGTTTTTCCCCACCAATCTGTAGCATTCTGAAATGTAAAGCAATGTGATATGGTTTGTTTTGACACCGATTGGCTACACCGGAAGGAAATTGGGTCAATGAAAAGTTGATTATCCACTCTAAGCTTGGAAAGCCTAGATATGTAAAAGCTTAGAGCTCTTCTCGGGTCCAGCCTGTGCAATCTTTCCTCCTCCTTCCTGGGATGAGGTGGAGGGTAGACTGCGGGGCAGAATACTGTTTCGATTTAAATGGAAATCGGACACAACTTTAGGTAAAAATGAGGGTTTAACCCTCAATACCACTCTGTCCCTGTGGAACACAGTATAGGGTGGCCCAGAAGACAGTGCCTGTAATTCGCTCACTTTTCTTGCAGATGTTAAAAGCAACCAGGAAAGCGGTTTTCAATGTTAGTAATCTTAATGGACAAATGTGCAAGGCTTCAAAAGGGGCATACATTAAAAACTTTAGAACCAGATTAAGGTCCAAAACTGGGACTTGGAAAGGGTAAGGAGGGACCACATTGGTAAGTCCCTTTAAGAATTGTATTATCAAAGGAATTTTAAAGTAGGAACATTCTTCTGAAGAGCGCTTGAAAATGGAAAGCGCTGCAAGATAACCTTTAATTGTCCCAATATTGAGGCCTCTATGTGCTAGGGACAAGAGGAAGGACAGCACTTCCGGGATAGAACATAGAAAAGGATCAACATTTTTTTCTCTGCAGCAGTTGCAAAACATTTTCCAATGGCAACGGTATAGAGATTTTGTTGCTGGCCTTCTTGCTGAAAGCAACACCTGCATGACGTCATCTGGAAGGTCCCAATCCTTGTATCTCAGCCTTTCAGATACCAAGCATGAAGGTTGAGAGTCTTGACCTCTGGATGGAGACCTGGCCCTCCATTTGTGAGACAAGGTCCTCTCTCTGAGGAAGACGTAACGGAGGGCAGATGGACATGTCTAGAAGGTCCGGGTACCACGTTCTCTTGGCCAATCTGTGGCAATTAGGATCATGCTGTTTCCGAACCGTCTCAATCGCCTGATGACTTGAGGAATGACGGGAATCGGAGGGAACATGTATAGCAGTGGGAAGTTCCACTCAACCACAAACGCGTCCCCTAAGGCTCCTCTCGGGGGAAATGCCCTTGAACAATACTTTTTGCACTTCCGGTTGATTTCGGTCGCAAACCAGTCTACCTGAGGGGTTCCCCAAAGGGTGAAGATCTCCTGACGGACTTCCTGAGCCAGTTCCCACTCGTGGGACACTGTGCTCTGCCTACTCAGAGCATCCGCCGTCATATTCTCCTCCCGGGCTTGATGAAGTGCCGTTAAGGAGATTCCTTCTTGAATTGCCCAATACCAGAGCCACATTACCTCTCTGCACAGAGGTAGTGACCCTACACCACCTCTTTTGTTTAGATAATAATGGACAACACAATGGCCATGCATTATCAGGACATATTTTCCTCTGACAGATGGCAGCAAAGCCTTCAGCGCTAGTCTGATTGCTCTCAGCTCTAAAAGGTTGATGTGTAGTTTGGACTCCGATGGAGACCAACGACCGCCGATTGTCAGATCGTTGGCATGAGCTCCCCACCCCATAAGTGAGGCATCCGTGACTACTGTAATCTACGGCCATGGTTGCCAAAATTGATCTCCTTTTAGGATGTTCTCTGTGCAAGTCTACCACAGAAGATCCTACCGAACCTTGTTTGGAATTTGAAGGAGATCCATCATTTGACCTGAAAACTGGGACCATTGAGTCTTTAGAGCCCACTGAAGGGATCTCATCCTCAGGCGTGCTTCTGGCACTAGGTAAATGGAGGATGCCATTAGGCATGGAGATTTTGGGCTTTTTGGAATTTGGAAATCCGAAGAATGTCTTGAGCACTTGACTTGGGAGGCGAACTCTTTCCCAAGGATGTATCTAATACAGCCCCTATGCACTGGAGCTGCTGGGAAGGTGTCAATTGTGACTTCTTGAAATTGAGGGCGAAGCTCAGCCTGTGGAGGTTGTGGCAGGTGACTTTCAAATGATCCAGGGCTTGTTCGGCAGAACGTGCCCTGATCAACCAATCATCCACATAGGGGTAGATGTGAATCCCCCCTCTCCCGAGGTGCGCTGCCACCACTACCATTAACTTGAAGACCATTGGCGCGGAGGTGAACCCGAATGACAGGACTCGAAACTGATAGTGCGAATCACCAACTACGAACCTCAGGTATTTTCTGTGCTTGAGATTGATTGGCACATGAAAATAAGCATCCTGGAGGTCCAATGACACCAACCAATCCTGAAGTGAAGTTGAAGGGCCTGAAGGATCTGAGAAAGAGTGACCATCTTCAACTTGTCCTTCCTGAGGAGCTTGTTCAAGCCTCTTAACTCCAAGATGGGTCTCAGTCATCCGTCCTTTTTGGGAATCAAAAAATATGGGGAGTACCATCCCTTGTTCCTTTCCGCTACAGGTACTGGCTCTATAGCACCTTTCTCCAACAGGGTTAAGACTTCCTGCTGTAGGAGCAGATCTGGAAACTTCAAAAGAGTGTCTCCCTGGTGGATTGCTTTGAGGTTGCATTAGAAAAGGAAGGCAGTAACCTTGGGCTATTATTCCTAGAGCCCTAACATCTGAAGTAATGGCTCGCCATTCTTGCAGATGCTGTGACAGCCTGCCTCCCACAGGTGTCTTGTGTTGCAAGTTCTCAAAGTTGTTTTGTGGCGGTTGCTGCGGCCGCTGATGGTAAAGAGGCTGCAGCTGGGGCTGGCTTTGAACATTTTCCTCGTCCACCACAAGTGTGTTTTTTTTTGCCTCTTTGACTGGCCATTCCTCTCACCTTTCCATATGAGGAGTAATAATGATAGGATCGTCCCGTCCAACAGTGTCCTGATGCATGAAAAGGCTTAGGTTGCCCAATAGCAGCTCCTAATGATTTGGCAGCTGCTTTTGAGGTCTGCAACCTCTCAAGGCTCTCGTCAGCCTTGTTGCCAAACAGGTGAGACCCGTCAAAGGGCATGTTCAAAAGGCGGTTTTGCACGTCCGGTGCAAACCCTGGCTTTCGCAACCACACAAATCTGCGCATTACCGTGCTAGTGGCCATTGACCTGCTCACACTATCTGCAATGTCCAACACAGACTGAAGGGATTCCTGCATGGCCTCCTTTCCATCTCTAACAATGGCTAAGAATCCTTCCCTTTCTTCTCCTTCTGGTATGTGCTCTGCCACCATTGCAATGCACTCCCACAGTGTGTATGGAAATGTTGCCAAGCCACATGTGGAGTTGGCCGATTTTAAAGCCATACTCCCAGCTGAAAATACCTTGCGCTCCAAACCATCCACACGCTTGTCGTCCCTATCCGGAGGGATGTAAGGGTACAGCACCTTCTTTGAAGCTGTGGCTGCCTGGACCACCAGACTCTCGGGAGTAAGGTGTTTGGACAGATAGCTGCAGTCGCTACTGGAAGGGCAGTATTTTGAATTGAGGGACTTGAGGAATAGGAATAGAGTCCGTGGTCTCCCAATTTTTGGCCACCCTATTTTGTAAGGCTACATGGAAGGGTAAAGTCGGATCTTCGGTGGGACCATGATCCAATATATCGTTCAAATCATGCTGGATGAACTGAGTTGGTGGTCTAGCCCATCCTAAAGATTCGACCACCTTTGTCATTAGCTGCCTGTATGAGGGACTGGCATGTTCCCCTGGTTCTGGCCTGCCAAAATCTGTTTCAGGTTAAGTGTCAATTCCACTTCCATTATGCAAGGTTTCCACCAGATCCCTCATGCTGCTTTCCTCAGAAATCAGGCATTCTGGAACATTTGGGGTGCCATATTCCAGGCCAAAAGGAACATCATCCTCCTTAGACCTCTCCTGTTCTTCAAAAATTGACGTTAAGGATTTGAAATATTCTTTCCTTGGAAGAGGTTTAAAAATCTTTTCTGGGAGAGGTGTATTAGTGGAGACTGAAGGCTTTACAGCTTTTTCTTTTGCTATTATTTTGACAGCTTCTGGCTGAATTGGAACCTTTGGAACATTTGTCGCAGAGGGCTTCGGGGTCGACGTCGACAAAGGCATTGATGGTGCCGACAAAATAGTGGTCGTCGACGGTGCTTGCGTCGAGGGCGTTGAGGCGCTCTTCGAAGGCTCACCCTTCGAGGTGTGTCGGGTTCCGGACGGCATCAGTGACCTTGAACGGTCAACTCGACTGATCTTTTTCGCTCAGCGTCCTGGAGGGTTCCCAATCTTTTTTCCTTGGATCACCCGGGCTCGAGGGCGTGCGAGTGTCGGAACGGTAACGTGCCCGGCCGGCTTCCGAAGAAGGCGCGGACCGAGGCTTAGCCTTTTCAAACACTTCCATCATATTCATTCTAAATGCTTCCCATTCTTCGGACGAAGAATGTTTTGAATGTTTTGTGGGGCGTTTCATTCTGTTGTGGGATTCATCCGTGGACGAGGTGGAAGGGGACCGGTGGTGTCTTTTTTTGGACTTTTTCATCATAGACGAAGAGTGGTGTCAACCACTTTGGGACCTAGACCGATGCTTTTGCCTTTGGCGTCGAGGAAATTTCTCCTCACGGGACCTCGACTCGACGGGTCAGGTTTTCGACCTACCTGCAGTTTTCCCTTCTTCTCTCGCAAGGCCTTCCCCGTCATTGCCTGACACTTCGTACAGGCCTCCACCGAGGCACCACAGACATTCTCGGTGCGGGTCCGTGAGGGACATTTTCGCAGGATTTACACTTTTCGAACGCGGGGTAGTCGGGCTAGACGACAAGGACATTCTCGAATATCTTCTTTCTTCACAATAACTGCGTCACAGTACTACTCGAGGCGTGCCGAGTCTCCGAAGCAACATGCACTGCGGAAAAACGGAACTGAGGCCAACGGGCGCCACCCGTGCTACTTGTATACCCAATGACGTCACCCTCGACGAAGGCCTTACTTGACGACATCGACGCACGGCGCCCTCTGCCGAGAAAAAATTTCCAAAGCAACTAAAGCTGGATGGAATACATCTATCTAAGATGAGGAATACGTTGGAGGACACAATCCTTTCGAAAGAATATCTAGCTCCAATTTTGTCGTTAATAAATGGCATTAGCCGAAAAGAAACTCTGTTTAGCGTCCGACAATGACGGTGTAAAATAAATTATCTGAGGGACCGTGACGCGTGACGGACCATGGGTACAGTGGATGTCAGTCTAGGGATAGTATTACTGGCACGCCCTGTCGACGTCCCTTTACGAGTTTCAAAAACACCTGCAATACTCTGCAGCTTCCACTAGATGTCGGCCTATGCATAGCATGTGATCTATGCAGATTCCACAAGCCCCAGAAATATGCATTTATTGGATTTATAGAGCGCACTTAAGCCCACAGGCATTGAGGCGCTATGCGGGAACGTAAGAAGGCTTGTATATATGATACATTACTTACCGTAATCGTATTTCAGATGCTTGTGGAATCTGCTTAGATCACATGCTGTGCATAGATTAGCAAGCAGTGTTAGGAGAAGGTGGTGGGTTGTGAGAAGGTTCATGGGTGAACAGATGTCTTAGAACCGCTTGTACCACCTGTGTATCTGTCTTGGAATGTGTATCAACGCAGTAGTGCTGAGTGAAATTGTGTACTGAGCTCCATGTAGCTGCTTTGCAAATGTGGTCTAGGGGGACATTTGCAATAAATGCCAGAGTAGCTTGCTCCTTGTGGAGTGAGCTTGTGGCGTGAAAGGCAGTCCCTTGTCTGCCAGGCAATAGGACAGTTGTATGCACCCGACTATCCATCTGGAGATGGCATTCTTGGAAATGCGATCCCCTTCTCTGCCTGGGGCTACGGAGACAAACAGTTGGTCTGTTTTTGTTAGAGCACTGGTCTTGTTTACATTGTAAAGGACCGCCCTCCTTACATCTAGTGTATGGAGTTGTACCTCAGCTGAGCGTTTTGGGTTCTGGAAGAAAGCCGGAAGCTCAATGGACTGGTTCACATGAAATTTAGAGATAAATTTAGGAGAGAACCTAGGATGAGTACGTAGAACCAGCTTGTCCAGTGGCAGTGTATGCCAAAGAAAGGATCCTGCACTGGCAATACTTGTAATTCACTTACTCTTCTTATGCAAGTAATAGCCACTAAGAAGGCAGTCTTGTAAGTCAGGTGTTTAAGACTTGACTTGTGCATCAGATCGAAAGGGGGTCCCATGATCTTAGCGAGAACATTGAGATCCCAGGCTGGCGGTGGGTTAGAAATTGAAGGGTGGAGTCTTTTTACCCCTTCCATGAATGCGTTAATGACTGGTATTTTCCACCATGATACCTTACTCCGATAGGTGGTGTACGCTGATAAAGCCACCAGGTGAACCTTTATGGAATTGAATATTAACCTTGAGTACAACAATTGGAGCATATAGTTTAGAATGTGGGATGGAGTACATTCTATGGGGTTTATTTGTTTAGACTGGCACCAGATTACAAATCTTCTCCACTTGTCGAAATAACAGTGTCTGGTGTTTGGTTTACAAGCCTCCTTGAGGATATCCATACACTGTTTTGGCAGATTAAGGTGTCCGAACTCTATGACCTCAGGAGCCAAGCTGCCAGGTTCAATGAGTGTGGTTGAGGGTTTACGGTTATTCCCCCGTGTTGGGTCAATAGATTCGTCTGACAGGAGTTTGATGGGATGTGGATACCATGGCTGTCTTGCCCACGTGGGAGCAACTAGGATGAGCATCATTTGTTTCCTGTGAATCTTGCTCATTAAGGGAGTCGGGGTGGCGGGAAAGCATAAGCAAATTTCCCTGACCAATTTATCCATAGGGCGTTCCCCTTGGAGCCTGGTTGGGGGAACATGGACTCAAAGTCTGGGCATTGCCTATTTTCTCCTCTAGCGAACAAGTCTAGCGTGGGGTAACCCCACTGGGAGAAGATGTGGTCTACTACACTCGAGTCTAGTTGCCACTCGTGTTCTTCTGGTAGGGGATCTCTGCTCAGAGAGTCTGCTAGTGTGTTGAGTACCCCTGTAACTTGTTGGGATGATAGGAACATCCCCTGTTTGAGTACCCACCTCCATATTCTCTGTTCCAGCATGGACAGACTTGGAGAGTGCGTGCCCCCTTATTTGTTTACATAGAACATTGCAGTGGTGCTGTCTGTTAAGATCTGAACCTTCTGGTTCATCATCTGCGCTTTGAATGCTTGAAGTGCTTCGAATACTGCTAATAGTTCCGGCAGGTTGATGTGGTTCTGTGCCATGGTGCGAGTCCACAGAGCATGTGTTGGTTGGTGAAGGTAATGAGACCCCCACCCGGAGAGTGATGCGTCTGTTGTAACGATAGCTTGAGCCTCCGGATCATGGAAAGGTTTTCTCATTAACCGATTTTCCTTTGTCCACCAGCGTAGGTTTTGAATTAGTGCTGGCGAAACGACCACTAGATCATCCCACTGACCGCTTACCTGAGACAACTGTTTCGCCAACCACCCCTTTAAGGGGCGTATGCGCAGACGTGCGTGTGGGACCAGGTATATGCACGAAGCCATCATGCCTAGTAGACAAAGTGCTTTGGGAACGCTTATCTGGCGACTGCCTTGATAATGAGATATTTGCCAAAGCATATTTTGAACTCTTCATGGAGGGAAAGGCTAAGCCTGCTCTTGTGTCTGAGACAGCTCCTAGGAACTGTTTTGTTGCGTTTGGCACAAGACTTGACTTTTTCTCATTTATTGAGAAGCCCAATTGGAAGAGAATGTTTATGATTCTTTGCCTGTTGGGGTGATTCCCCTGTGATCAGCCAGTCGTCCAGGTAGGGTTACAATGGGATTGCCTCCCTGCGCAGGTGCACTGCCACCACTGTCAGTACCTTGGTGAATACCCTTGGAGCACACGCTATTCCGAAGGGTAGAACCTTGAATTGGTAGTGCTAGTTTGCTATCTTGAAAACACAAGAATTTTCTGTGTGCTGGGAACATTGAAATATGAAAATAGGCATCTTTCATATCCAGTGTTGCCATGTAATCCCACCGTTTTAGCAGGGGGATTACTTCTTGTAGCGTCATGCAGAATTTTTGTTGCTTTACATAAGTGTTTGTCTAACACTGGACGCAAAGATAGATCTTTTTTTGGCACAAGGAAGTCTGTTGAATAAATACACTCGTTTACCTCGTTGGACGGCAATCTCTATGGCATCCTTGAGAAGCAGTGAGTTTACCTCTTCGAGAAGGATGACCTGTTCTTCGTTGACTTTCTCTGGCGCGGTGGATGGTTTGATGGTCTTTGGATGAGCTCCACACAATAACCTCCTGCTAATGTCGATAGCACCCACTTGTCCGTGGTTATTCCCTCCCATGCATGAAGAGTGAAATATGTCCCCCGACTGGAGCAGCATGGAAGGGGACCTGTAGTGGGCTGTCATTGCTTGGGAGGTGTTCCTCCACCTGTAGATGTGGAGGATCTTCCCCGGCGGCGGAATCTGCTCTGGCCTCTTTGGTACCCTTGAGGCGCTTGACCTTGGTTGTTCCATGAATAATTTTGACTCTGTCCATAACCGAAGCCTCGTTGGGAATTCTGGCCACGAAAACGGCGAAAATTGTTCCCACCTCTCTGGCGGTTTATTTGTCAACTGGCCCAGAGACTTCAAGGTGTCGTATTCCTCCTTGGCAGACTTTAGGGCGTCCTCCACTGCTTTACCAAATAAGACAGAAGGTTCCACTGGCATGTGGAGTAACAGCCTGGGTCGCAAGATTAAAGCCAGATTGGCGTAGCCAAGCATGGCACTTGCTTATAGTCCTCTCAGCGATAATCCTGACCGCATTATCTGCAGCATCAAGGTTATTTTTCAGGATTCAGCTGGAAGTTGCATTGCCGTCAGCCGCCACCAGGGCTAGTTGTGTTTTTAAAGGTTCGGGAGCAGACGCTATTAAGGCAGTTATTTCATCCCATTTGTGGCAATTATAAATTGCCAACAGTGTTGAATTGTTTGCAATTCTGGTCTGAAAAGCTGCTGAAGTCGCAACTTTCCTTGCCATAGTATAGAGCTTCCTGCTTCCCTTATCTGGGGGTGCCTCTGAAGAGGCTAGTGGTGTCCCTGCCTGTTACGGGTAGTTGCCATCACAAGCAAATCCGACTTAAGCTGGCCCCTGATATAGAGACTGGGTCAGATGGCGCTGGGCGTAAAAGTTTCTCCACTCGTGGATTAACTGCCCTAGTCTGGTTAGGTGTTTCCACTGAAGGTAGGATCCTCCTCTGGACAGATTGTAAAACTGGGATGAATTGGGTGGCAGCCTTCTTGTCTCCCAAAATATCCTCCACAAAGTCTTTGTCTAGCTGCGTTTCTTGTGTCTGGATACCAAAATGTTCAGCTGCTTTGATTAGCATGTCATTATGGTGGGGCTGATTATCAACTGGCGAATCAGCCACTGGGAGTCCTGTTGAATGTGTGAGGCTACGGTATACACATCGGCCTCCTCTTCTTCATCATCATCACCACAATAATGATCAGACTGCTGGTAGTCCTCATCACCTTTGGTTTCTGTATGAACATTATATAGTTCACCTAGTACTGCTTGGACTGGTAGTGATTATGGACAAGCTCTTTTTTCTGGGGGCTGGGAGCTTGAAGCTTGGGGCTGAGAGCTGGAGGCCTCAGTAGGTGTAACCTGAAGGTTTTGATAAGCCCGAGGTTTTTTTTTCAAAGAAATTGGCAAAAAAGATCATTCTTTTCATGACCCAGTCAAGGTGTTCTGCAGTCCATAGGGCTGAACTGGGAATGACACCAGGGTACGGAGGGGTAGGGACTTGTCCTAAGGGTGTAGGATGGCTCTGGGGTGTGGATGGGCCCCTGTTCTGTAAGGCTTCAACCAAAGAACCCTCCTTTTGTGGGACAGAGCGTTTCCCTAGTAGGTGTAGATTTGTCCTTATGAGACTTATCCTTATAATTAGGATTCTTGGAGGAGTGTTTCTTGGAGTGTTTAGCCTTTAACAGGCTCTCCAGGGTGTGTTTTTGACTAGGTGGGATAAACCAGTAGTTTGACCCTACACACAATTTCGAAATAGGATGTCGACTTTTGGTAGTGGGACGGACCTCCACCTCCTGAGCCGACTTTTGGTCAATGGAGTTTGAGCGACAGCGTCTTTTGATTTCCGGGGCCTGTCATGGGGCAATCAGGACCTCAAGTGCCCAGAGGACAGGTATTCTGTCGACCTCCCCCTTGACGCCATACTTGGGCGTGTCGACAATGTCGACTCATCGACCCGGGATGCGTGGTTAGTGGCGGTGTTAGTGGAAGTGCTTTTGCCGCCCAGGGTCATCCGTGTAACAGAGCCGCCGGCCTGTCTCTTGGGAACTTTGCTGGTCACACCTTCGCCGTCCGAAAAGACAGCAACGCTGCCGACACTGGAAGCTCCCTCCAGGTCAATGGCAGCCTCGGCCTGCATTGCGTGCTGGGCCCAGTGCTTAGTTCTTCAGTCTTTAAGAGTCTTAGGTTTGAAGAGCTTGCAGGCTCGACAATGCCCCTCGTCGTGGTGCAGGCACAAGTTACACACTCAGTGTTTGTCTATCCACAGGAATATTTTATTCCACGCGGGGCAGAATTTAAATGGTGTTCTATCCATGTTTGGGAATGGCAGCCAGGCGAGAAAGGGAATGGGTGGGAAAATACATTCTATAATGACCGCCCCGTCCCCCCCACTCTCCCTACTGTAAGGGCCTAGGCCCAGTGCGGCCTTCCGACGGCGAAAGAGTCAGTCGAATCTTGAATTAGTCCGACGGCTGTCTTTTCCACTGCGTCGATGAGTTTGACGATGTTGGAAGAAAAAGGACAGAAAGAGTGAACTATTTTTAATTTATCATAAGCAAATGTTGTTAGCCGAAATGGAACTCTGCGATAAACACCCGCTCACAATGGCAGAAAAAACAATCTGAGGGACCTGGACGCGTGAAGGACCATGGGTACAGTGGACAGTACTGGCAGGCCCAGTCGACGTCCCTTTTCGAGTTTCGAAAAACAGCTGTATTACTCTGCAGCTTCTACTAGATCTTGGCCTATGCACAGCATGTGATTTAAGCAGATTTACACACACACACACACACACGCACACGCGCACACAAACCCCGCCCCCCCCCCCGCCTCCCGAGAGGAATGCAATCAATTTACTTGCAAAGATGTAACTGGCCATTGCAAGAATCCCCAAGAGATTAATTAAAAGAGTTTACTTGCAATTCTTCTTGAAACTTATCAGGATCTTGACAGATTTTAGGAAACGTTTGCACAATATTAAATAGACCAGTGGTGCGGGCACAGGTTACTATCATATTACCTGCCCCAGTAAACTGTCTCAAAGTACGCTGCAGCATCAGCTGGCTGGAGGGGATGTATTGGGTAACCATTCAAGTGTTGCAGATGCATTAGATGCAGATGAGGTGTTAACAAGGTTAGAAATCTGCTATCATGCTCTACATTACAATCGCTTTCAGCCATTAAAGTGCTGCCTCCCAGTTATCACATAGGAGTGGATTTACTATATACCAGTAGTTCAGTACGGAATGGGTACGGGCTCCGAAATGTAACATTCTCACTAGGTGGAGATGATCTTGGGCCTGTTCTGGTGCAAGGTTGAATATAGCAGGATCGATTTAAGATGTCTTCCAGAGGTTCCTTTGGTGGGGGTACACCTTTGAGTGCTGGATAGAGTATTGTAACCTTCTCTGGTTTTAGGGGCAACCAAAGTTGGTTTCAGTTCCGTTAACTGCTCTTGGAGTTTTCCTTGGCCATCTTTCAGAACTCTTCGAGTACCACTGAAGCAACCCCACTGCTTCTGGAGAAACTTCGATCTCAGGTCTCTAGAGATCCTCTTGGGTAAACGCTCTTATAAAGTTAAGCTGTACCTTCATCTGGGAATTGCTACATCACACCACCTTGTGCAAAAGAGTGCCACTTAACCAGAAATGTACATGTCTTTGCCAAATAATTTGTGTTCATAAAGTAAACTAGACTTCACTTGGGGGAAGTGGAACTTGCTTTAAGTAACCATTCTCGTAAAAGAAAGACAAGGATTGGCTTATGAGGAAGTCTGTCACTCTTTGCGATGCCCTGCGCTATCGCTCTGACGGTTCCATATGATTTCATCGCCTGCTTTTACATCGGCAGGCTTTTAAACGTGCACATTCCAACGAATGTGCTTTTTTTTGCTTTTTTGGGGGGGGTCCCTCCAAACTTATTTTTTTACTATTGCGCATCGCCCAAACCCTTATTTGCACTTTCCCACCCCCCCTAAAAAATTTGATGAGCACATACAATGTAATGTGCACGTTTAAAAGCCTGGCGATGTAACAGCAGGCGATGAAACAACGTTGTACCGCTCTGACACACTGCTAGCCCTGAAAGATTTGATTGAATGATTGATATTTTAATGTATAAAGCACCTGTAAGCCCGGTGGCATCTTGGTGCTACACAGAGTACAATCAGAAATTAAGAAACCCCTATCATGCCATGGCAAAGAGAAACCCAAGGGACTTGGTGCAGGAGGTTAGCTCGGTGTGGAGCCCTCAGAGTTCATGGTTAATAGCCAGGTCTGTATGTCTGGGTGTTCGGTGTTTGTTAGGAGTAGGAATTCAGTCTTTGAGGGGTTGAGCTTCAAGTATGCGCTGCACTTCCAAGATTGGATCAGCGAGAGGCAAATTTTGAGCCTATGGATGTCCTTGAGGGAGTCGATCTTGGAGGTATAGCTGTGTGTTGTCAGTGTATTGGTGGATGTAGATGTTATTGGTGGATGTAGATGTTGTGTAGCTAGGAGAGCTACTAGCGGCTCCATGTATAGATTGAAGATCCCTGGTTAGAGGATCGATCCCTGCGGGATTCCACAGGTGATGGGTAGCATTGGCAATCTAGGAGTCCACATGAACAAAATGCTGCCGGTTTGCGAGGTAAGACTTGAACCAACATAGGACAATGTTGCTGATCCCCATGCGCCGATGTAGGGTATCCGTAAGTGCCTGGGGGTCTACTGTGTCGTAAGCGGCTGAGAGGTCGAGTACAACTAGGAGGCAGGGGTGGCTATCAAAGATGTTCAGGGCGTCATCGACTACCGGCATGGTTGTCTCCGTGATGCATCTGGGTCTGATCCTGGATTGGTAGGTTTGGAGGAGATTGTTGGTGTCGATATGTTGCATCAGTTGTGCGACTACCATTTTCTCGATGATTTTACCTAGGAAGGGAAGATGGGTGATGGGACGATAGTTAACTAGGTTGTCAGGATCCAGAGTGGGTTTCTTTAGTAGAGGGAGGACTTGTCTAGTTTAAGAAAAATGTTTTAACAAATTTCAAAACCGTTTGCAACAAGTTATATACATAACTTTGGAGCCTGGCAGCAATGATACCGTTAATTTTTAACTCTCATAAGCTCCCTCCCATTCCCCAGCTCAAGGTTTGTGGATTCAGGACCAATCTATTTGACGTTCCTTGTCTTGGAAGGGGTCTCAGAAGTCTTGCTTGATGTGGTTGGAACGTCAGTGCTAGACAGGCCCCGTCGTATTCAAGGACTGGGCCTAGCAGTCTGTAAAGCGCAGAAGCATGCCTTCTTTGGCCGCTACGACCTTCAGAGCCACCAATATGTACCAGCCTTTGATCCACCATAGCGATAGTAAGGGACCCTGCTGTGTCTTCCACTTGTGGGCCAGGGTAATCTTTGCTGCTAGGAGGAGTTGAGTGAGTAGCTTTGCATTTGATCCCGACCTTGTGTAGCACTACATTAGTGGCGTTCCTAGTAAGATTACGTCCGGGGTCAAAGAAGTTTGCAGTGAGTAATAGCTTCTATGGTCTGAAGCACCGTCTCCCAGAAGGATTGTGCCACCTGGCACTCACACCACATGTGGAAATATGTCCCTCTGGCACCACATGGTCTCCAGCAATTAGGGTGGAGAGAGTTATTGAGAAGATGGCCGCCGTGCACTGTGGTGGGGTGCAGGCAGAGTTCAGTGCATAATCAGATGTTTTGATTGTATATGTACCAGCATACAAGGATGATTAATTGTACTCATCTAGGGACTTACCTTAATTGGAGCCCTTCTCCCTCTTTTTGTGAGCAGCAGTAAGTTTGTTTTCTATGCTGTTCTCACCCCTAACTGCAGTGGGGGTGTTTTTCGAGGCATGGACTTTATTCTTGTGTATCTAAATGAGTTGTGAACTTAGATGTAGTTTTATTATGTATTGTTTGCTGTTTTCCATGTTTTTGATATGCGAGTAATAAAATAAATAATTTTTATATACCTTTGACCTGGTCTATCCCCTCCTTGGTCCTACCATTGATGTCTAAATTACTTGCTCGATTCAGCTAGTTTTTACCCGTGTGACCCACCCTTTTTCCTTTGCTTACTTGTAATCTGATGCAAATGGCATACAAATAAAACAATACATGCAGCTTCCCTCACCACAAGCTTCGCAAACCGACTCAGTGAAGTAAGCTTCCTCTCATCACCTTAAAATTGTAAGCACATACGAAATACTAAGATTTGACATGCCGCGTTGACAGCCCTGCCACTTCCGTTAATAAGAATGGCTGAACTCTGCGTATTTGCTGTTCTACACAGAGGAGGCTATTTGCAGCCGGAGACCTCTGGCGCATTGGAAGGACGTGCAAAGGCACGCACGGAAGCGGTGTAAGGCATGCAAGGCTCCGTGATCCCGCTTCGGGGGATACCCTGAATACACAGCAGTGCGGCAGGACAATAGAAATAGGCGCCGCATGACACTGGGGGAAACAATTTGTAATAAAGACGGCATCAGCTGGAGCGGTTTGAATTTCGGTAGCCGCAATACGATCCCCTGCTGTATGTTTATGGACAAAATAAACGCAGCACCCCATTTGAACCCCCACTGAGATGCATAACAAATTTAGCATCCAAGGAATCATTCTATTTAAGTTTGTTTGCCTGGGGAGAAACGAAAGCAACAAGACTTTTACGGAGATGGGGAAATCAAGGAACTGCAGGCGGGGCAGCGAAACTACTGGCTTGGGGGAGGCTATAAAGGTGAAAGTCAGCAGAAGTTAAAGCAGTCATGAGAAAAATCTCAGAGTGACACACGTGGGATATGTGATCACGGAAAGCCTACAATAAAGCACATACACAGCGCACAGTCAAAGTCTCTGGTGTATTGAGCCACGCTAACGCTCTATTGGTCTTTGGTGGATCAGGACAGAAAGGGGCAATAAAGACTTTGTTGCAAGGGAGTCTCAGATTGGCGGAAGCTGGCATGAGAAACATTGAGTGCCTGTAGAAACAATTGGGAAAAGTTACAGGAGGTCAGATATAAAAGGTGCTGGACACTGCAATACTGAAAGACAGTCAGAGCTGTAACAGATGCTGAAGGCAAGAAGGCACAGATTCATGCTAAAACTATAAAGGGAACATTGACCGGGGCTATACACATTTATATGAGACCCCACAAATATATATCATTGATAAACAGTTCAAAACTAACAGGAACTAAAACTAAGAATCCATAAACTAAGCTACCACGCACCAATCTCCACTGAATATTACAGAAGAGAGTTAAAAATTATACGCGACTTAAATACCCAATCAGACCCATAGGTCTGAGGGGCTAGGTGACAGTTTACAGCCAGCAAGGCTTTTTCCAAGGTCAGCAAAAAGTAGGGGACCCAATTGGGCGGCAGTCCCCTTATGCCGGGAACAAAAAAAGAGGGAATCATCAATCCCTCGAAATGTACAGTCCAATAAAGACAGCCCTCTACAGAATATCTGGGCCAGGACGTCCAGGATCCAACAGGATAGCTCTCCAAGTCAATCAGACGCTGCTAGAACAGAAATGGCAACTTCCAAAGAGGACTTCGGGAAGAGCTTCCAGGAATTCCAGAGCACGTTCACTGCCTCATTTCAGAGGCAATTTACCACCTTCACAACGAGAATTAAACAATTGATTATGGCCTTTAGGAAAGACCTAACGGAACTGGGAGAACATACTGATGCCAATGAAAGAGCGATACAAGACTTGACCTTGGACAGCCGGCAATCGGATTAGCTGCTTGAACATTTGGCTAGAATGACCGAGAATCTTGAGATCCAATGTGAGGATTTAGAGAATAGGTCTATTTGCGTCAGGAACCTTCTGGCATCAGTTATAGACTCTGATCTTAAAGAGGCAATAGTCTCAATTTTCAAAGAGCTGCTCGGGGCAAATGAAGAGGAAGAGATCCTAATAGATCGTGTCCACAGGGTCGGCCTGAGAAGAGTAGACCCAGGCTCACGCCCTAGACAATTGCTGGTAGCGTGTGGGTTATATCCACAAAAGGAACAAAATTTCCAGGCAGCTAGACAAACAGGTCCAATTACTTACAACGGCGCAGCAATAGAACTGTACCAAGACATTTCCCCCTATTACCCTCCAAAAACGCAGAGAAATGCAACCTGTGGTAAAAATGCTGCAATTAAAGAAAATAAGATATAGATGGACATTCCCATTTGGGGTCACCTTTTCACTTAATGGTGTGGCCTACATTGACCCACAGAATAGAATGTCTCCATAACCAAGCTGCGCTTCAACAGAAACAGCAAAATGGCTGCGTGGGCTCCAGTGAGCACCATTGCACCAAAACTGCGTTTTGCAGCAACAAAAAGATCGCTGCACTGTTTTGCCAAGCGCCATTGGGCAAGATGGAACAGGAAGCACCCCGAGAAAGGCTACTAGGATGTGTTCTTGTTTGTCTTAAAGAATATGAGTGAAAAAACAGCACTGCTTTGCTGCAAGCCCAAAATTCCCATTGAAAAAGGGAATATGTCACCTCTAAAATGATGCTGCCCTGATGCTATTTCTCCCTGTTTTCACCAAACTGCTTTTATCAAAAAGACCCTGTCACGCCCAGCCATATTCACATTGTGCTCCGTCAGAAAAGAGACACTCTCCTGAATTTCCAGCGCTGGCGTTCCTGATCTCCATTCATCTTGCAGATTCCAGTTTTTTCCTCCAAGGCTAAAGCATTGCTGACCCTTCACCAGAGCCCACTGCAAAACCAAAGCATAGCCGATTCCTACTACAGCAAGACCATTGATCCAGAAAACCCCCCACTAATATCCCATTAACAAAAAGGGGAAAGCAGTTTGCATCCTGAAATCAGTCCGGCTTGTGGCCCACTAACTGCATGCCCGCTGCAATCCTGCCATCCAGCTGCCCATAGCGTCCGGTGACCAGACCTTGCCCAGCTGTCTTTTGCCTGCAGAGTCCGCTACCTGGTGACCCGAGCCCTGGAGACCAGAACCCGTTGACTGTCCAAAAATCCCCAAAACTGAAAAGTGGACTGTGAGTATAATCCCCACCCCACAGAAACATAGCTTGCCTTGCCTTAGTCCTTATCCCACTCTATAAGCAGTCATATTTATACCCTGGTAACTTGTTGAAACTGGTAGAATTATCTGTGTACCTGTCCTTGACTTTCTAAAGTGCTAGCGCCAACACTTTATTAATTTTGTCTTGTGTAAATCCTAAGCCCTTAGTCATATTCTGAGTGATCAGACTAGTTTCCGCTAAGGGTTGGACGCTGGGGTGATAAGGTTGAAGTTGCGAATCAACCTTGGATCTTACCGTGTCCCTCTTTGGCGGTGTAGTCTGAATAGTCTAGTTTAACGTAAACCTGTTCTTGTCCCAACTGATTTTCTTTCCTATTTCACGGCTTCATTTTACTCAAATCGACCCTTTTTCTATCTTGCATATCTCATCCAGTTTTTTAGCTAGAGGCCTCCTTTCCCTTTTGTCTCGTCTGTGTGATATACATCTTTCCTCCAGCCCAAAACCGCACTCCAAATCAGAGTATTTCACCCGTTTTCATTAAAAACCGTTTGGGTAATTTGAAGCGGGAATTGAGAAAATTCAAGTTTTCCAACGTGGCATTTGGCTGCAGCATGCTCTAATCTTTCCACTCATTTTCGAATTGTATGCCTTTTGCTGATCCATTGCCTTGTGATTGCCAGTGATAGAACATGCATGCTATTGTGATAAAACATATGTATATTATAATTTAACCACACAATTATTTGTAAAATTCGAGTGTCATTTTAGGCCTTTGCACAGGGTTTAAAGTCTGTTTCTGCCTCTTATTCTGTGAGGGAAGCTCTTATTCCTGACTACCTGCTGCTTCTTTCTATCCACTCAGAATTTGATTATTTTTGGGTCGAGGGAACATTACAGGAGGAAATCCTAACTTGGGTGCTATCTTTCCTAATTCAAAAAGTGCTCCTATTCACGTGTGCTTTGTATATGTTCTGGGAGAAGGTTCACCAAGTGCACTGCTTCCATTTTCATTGTAACTATCACCCCATTGGTGATTGCTGCCCCATATTAAACATTTTATGATTTCTTTTGAATTTTAAAAATAAATATTGTATTTTCACCAACCGGCCTGGTTCATGGTCCATTGTGACACAGGGTTTTTGAAAAAGGGGGTGTGACATGAGTTGTGTACCATCTCAAATTGAATTTGCATAAAATAAAGAGAAAGGCATATCAATTCTATGTCAAGACCGGAGGCTCACATTATGCTTCTCTTTATTTAAATATATAAAGAAAAAGCTCAGCAGCAAGATATTTTTCTTTCAGTGCACCCGAGTACCATAACATATGCATGAAGAAAAGATGCTTGCCTCCTTGTCTTTAATAGAATTAAGACTTTCTAGTAAGTTATTATGGGAAATCTTTATTGAGCGTTACATCCTAGTGTGAGACCAATGTGTGTGTCGCCCGATTGAAATCCTTAACAATGGGAGGCAACATAGAATCACATCTCTTGCAGAAGGAATGGAGCTGTTGGAAATAAATGAAGACAGAGGAGAAACCACATGGACACAATCGCAAACGGAAGGACGAACCCCAGAGAGACTAAGGGGAAGATATCAGCTCCCGGAACAGGGGGTGGGAATGGATACAGAGAGACTTTTGTTTGCGGGGCCCGATAATGGAGAAGAAACAATTATACAAAAGGGATATTGGTGAGGGGAACTTCTTGGCTCTTCTGTTCAGGGTGCCAACTAGATTGCCAAGAATAGAATCACAAAGATACAAACTAACTGCGCCCATATACACAAAAAAATGTCATTTAATGCTTTTTGATGCTCGATTTCAAAGCCAGCCGACATGTGTTTCGAGCAATGCTCTTTTTCAAGGCTGGTTGAATGAACAAATCACAACATTGATGCATTTACAAGACATTCCCAAGTGCCAGCAATGTGAGCAAACCAAGTTTCAAAGTTGTGGTTTCCCCCAAATTCATAATCAAACATTGTAACCCATTGCCAGTGCACCAAATAAAAAAGGATACATGGGGCGACTATTATCCATTCCATGTTGACAAGTACAGATCCGGCCCAGGTAAGAAAAGTGGGCAGAGGGTGCCGATGTGCGCCAGCAAAGATGGCCACCTGAAGTGAGAGCTGTTTTACCCACCCCATCCTAATGATCAGATACTGCCGAGCAGAGCTCCGAACGAGGGATGTAACTATGCGGAATTGTGCAGCACCTGACCAGGCATCAGCGGGGAAAATTTTAAGAAGATGTGTGCCTCCTTGCACCTACAGCGGTACAGAGTAGCAGCAGGCAGCGATAAGATCTCTGGGCGCTTTGCATGTCAAATCCTGCCCGCTCCTCGGCGCCCATTCCGTGCCGCGGGTTTCCGGCGAGTGGAGAAGCCGATGTTGGCCGTCATCAAAGAAGTGCACAACCCGATAAGCACTCACGGCCGGTGCCTTGTGAATCAGTGAGGCAGAATAAGGAAAACACTACTACTACCCCAACCAAGCTGTTTCCTGGCTTTGCCGGCGGGCGGAATAGATCCCGGCCACCAGTGACAGACCTGACTGGCAAAGAGACGTACACAACCAGCCAGATCGCCCACGGATGTAAGTAAGCAAGAACAACTCTCTTACCGTCGACACCTAAGCCGAGTGCAGCGGGTGGTGGACTTGTCTGCGAGCCCGTTCCTCGGAACCCGCCACAGATCATTAACGGTTGGTGATCTGCTGAGATGGTGAGGGATAGCAGCGCAGCAGAGCAGCGATTCACCCGGTGAGACCCTCCCGTCAACATCCTGCAGAGTGGGTGGATGAGAAACGGAGAGGCCGACCGAACCCCTTCGGTAAAGTTACACAGCCCGCTGAGAAACGGGGGAGGCCACCTGCGCACTGAGGGTGCCCACTGCCTGACATTGCATCGCACCCAGGGCCCCGTTGATACCACAGGACGACCGCTGGGCGCACCGCGCATCCTGCCAGCTACCTCCCATCCCATTGACAACAATCTGTTCGGCAGCCGCCCTGGAGGGCACCCAGAAATATGCAACACCCCACATAACCTGCACTCCTAGGGGGCACAGTGTATTGATCCACCTTACAACGTTGCGCCTGCCATACTAGCTGTTCCCCCTGTCCACAACGGCCCAGTCGGCGCGCTGGAACCCGCTGGGGGCTGATGAGCCGCTCTAAGGCCACAAATACATAAATTGGTTTGGGGAAACCCACAAGGCCCTCTCATCCACTTACCACTTGAGCACTGGGACAGTCAGTGCATTATTGGTGCAAGCATCCAAAGCAAGGACCACAAACTTCTTGGGCCTAACAAAGCCAATCTCTCAGTTCACGCCCACATTGGGGCGCCTTGCATACATCCGATTGAGGGCTGGTAAGCCAATACTACGGTCTTGCAGCAATAATCAAAGTCAAACCGCAACGACCACAAAACACATGAGCAACATCTGGAGCCCAGAGTGTCCTGCTTCTAAGCCCTGTCGGAACTGTGATTGTGGGCACCAATTAGTCGTGCTCCCTAGTACTACGTACCGGCGAGAAGGGGCAGTGGAACCCAATACCCTACCAAGGACCAAACCGACAATGCAGGCCTGCAATCCCGCCCCTATTAGCCGGCCCCAGCCACTACGGGCAGCATCCGAGAACTTGTCACACTCCCAAACCAAACGCAACACCCCACCCACCGGTGTGGGCATGACAAGGGGCGCCACGGCCAACAAGAAGGGCCCCATGGACGCTTACACTAGCACATCAAGCACGGAGACCACCCCCCAGGGCTCCATTCCTCCCCAGGACCCATCCAACCACCAACAGAGCCAAACCTGGACCCCCTACATGTCTGCACTTCAAGCAGTGTTCGTTGCTGTCAATAATAAACAAGACGACACAGGAACGACCATCGCCTCTATTAGGGCGGACATACAAAAGGTGAACGCCAGGGTCTCGGAGGCAGACAACAGGGTGAGTACCCTGGAAGATACAGCAAAGCAATTGAAGATATCCAAAAAAATACTAAAATCAATCCGTGATAAGTGTGAGGATCTCGAATCCAGGTCAAGGCGCAACAACATAAGAGTAGTTGGATTGGCGGAAAGAACCATAAATGTGCCGATGGAGCAGTTCATTTCGGAAGTAACACGCGCTTTGTTCCCCGATACCCAGGTCTCCCAACAAATCCTGGAGGAGAGGGCGCACAGATCTCTTGCCCCACCACCCAAACCAGGCGCCCCTCTGTGCACGATAATAACCTGCCTCCTTAACTACTGTGATCATGATCCAATACCCAGTCTGTCGCGCAAGAAAGGGTCCCTGTCTTTCGACTCCAACCAGATACACATCTACCCGGATTTTTCCAGCAGAGTCCAAGCGGCCATACAGACATTCGACTGAGTCAAAATAATGCTAAGAAACAAGAAAATACCATACGCTATACTGTTCCATGCAGAACTTTGATTACAACACTTGGGCAGAGCCCACTTTTTTGGAATCACCTGAAGAGACCATGTCCTATGTCGAACAACACATCCCGACTCTCTGAACAACGGTTGAAGCACGAAACCTACGGTATGATGCCTAAGCTCCCAATACAAAAGAAATCTTGGCACCCAAAACACAAAGATAAACACATTCCGAAGTAATTAGAGGTTACGTCTCTCACAAGCGGGAAGTTTTAAAGTTTACAATAGCGGCCACACAAAGCCACCCACTAATTCAGACTGTTGTGTTGGATAAGGGGAATACACCATCCAGTTGGAAGGATGGTAGGAAGATTGGGGATTGAGGGAGTTGGGCTATAACAATAAAAGCTGACTACGGTAGCAACAATGGCACACAAGACTGGCAACAGACACTCCACTATAAAAACTTCTGTTATCAATGGCAGCAATCCGCACAACGGATAGAGTAAATTCACTATCATGGAATGTGCGGGGCATAGCAAAACCAATAAAGGCCAGGAAGATACTGGCGTATGCGAGACAACACCAAATTGACATCCTTTGCCTGCAAGAAACACACGCCAAGAGAAGAGTAGTGGATGCTTTTGCCAAAGACTGGGGCCCCCTGAAATTTAGTACAGAATATTCGTCCCAATCAAGAGGGGTACTAACCATCATACGTCATCGTACAGGTTTCCGAATGACAAGATCATCAACAGATGCTGAAGGGAGATTTGTGGTCATATGGGACACTCTGCAGAATCAAGAAGTAATCGTAATAAATACATACGGCCTGAACATTGACACGCCGGAATTTTACCTTAGTGTCATGCCACTAATTCCACCTCCGGGAGATGCTTGGGTTATATGGGGTGAAGACTTCAACACCATCTTAGATCTCCAAAAGGACAGATCAACCAGGCCCCCAGAACCTATTCCAAATCCGGTAGAGTACTAAAACAGGGCATGTCCGAGATACCGCTGGCAGATGTGTGGAGAGAACCGCACCCATCTTCGGAAGAATACACGTTTCACTCATCCGCTCATTCCTCCAGCTCACTTATCGACTACTGGTTGCTCTCACCAGATTCCATTCCACAGGTGGGCAACTGCTCCATCCTCCCACAAACGTAATCATACCATTCCCTGGTATTGCTTGAAATTAAGTTGGGCGGCGGGGTAAGAGCACAACATATATGGCGGATGCCACCGGCCCTGCTGAGGGATGAATCTATCATTGAACCCCTTGGGGCAGAAATCAGCGAATTTGTTGAACGCAACAAGGGTTTGCTGACGTCATCAGCCACAATAGGGGAAACTTTCAAAGTCTGGATACGTGGCCAACTCCTGTTTACAACAGTGGGCACACTAAAAGCCATTAGGAACGACCTAAACAAGTCACTCTCCGTTCCCTAGAAATCGCACAGGCACCAAGCAAGACGACCCTTGGACCACTGCAAGCACAGTTGGAGAACTACAGAAACCTGTCAGAACGTGAAATAAAATGTATCACACAGTCAGCTAGAGCCAGGAGATACGGTGAGGGCAACAAAGCTGGGAAAAGGATGGCGGATCTGATAAAATTAGAGCAGAGGATCAAACCGATCACATCCATCATGGGGGTCAGACAGAACAGTGCACACAAATGCCGACAAGATAAATGGGGTCTTTCAAGACTTTTACACCCAACTACACAAAAACACAGACCAAATATCGATATCAGACCTTAATGAATACGTGTCCTCAGTCCCGCTTCCCAAGCTAGACCAGAAGGACATGGAGACGCTCGAAAACCCCTTCACACTGGAAGAAATTACGCAAGCAATTAAAGACTTGACCGCAGGGAACGCCCCAGGCCCGAATTGTCTCCCAGCAGATTTTTAAAAAATATACACAGCCCAAGTGTCCCCCAAAATACTTACAATAGATATGGGAAGAATCCCTGATATCTGGCACACTCCCGGAATCTTTGAGGGAGGCCATTATAACCGGCCTACTTAAACCGAACAAGCCCCCACAGGAGCCCAAATCGTATCTTCCCTCTTTCATTAATCATCATAGACACAAAAATATACGCAAAGGTCATAGCGAATAGACTCCTCTCCCACATGAGCAAATTAATACTTCCTGACAAATCAGGGTTTATACCATCCAGATCCACATCCTTAAACCTGCAGAGACTTTTCGCGATATCACAACTAGACCCGGGCACTGAGGCAGTGGAGGTATCGCTCGACGCTGATCAAGCTTTCGACTCAGTGTCCTGCAAGTACATGTACGTCACACTAAAGCATATGGGTTTTGGCCCACACTTCCAAAGCTTTATCCGACTACTATACACAGATCCCAAAGCTAAAATACGGACAAATCACACCCTATCCCCGCATTCACCCTATAGAGGCACATGTCAAGGCTGCTCCCTCTCCCTCCTGATCTTTGCCCTTACAAAAGAGGGACTGGCAGCATTCCTACGCCATAAGCATTTAGAGCGAGGTATTCAGATCTGAGGCCCTCCCCTGCTCATCTTGCTATATGCTGATGACACTCTACCGTACCTTTGTAACCCAGAAATCAATAGTGACCACTGGATGTCGGACCTATGCACAGCATGTGATTCTAAGCAGATTAACAAACATCAGAAAACAATTTACCAAAGTATCGGGCTATAAAATTAATCAAGCCAAATCCGAAATCATTCCTTTGACGCCGAACTCCACAAGGCTGGCTGCCATGACCCAATTTTGATGGTCACCAAACTCGGCCTTCTATCTTGGAATCATCATACCTACCGATAGAAATACGCTTTATAATGCTAAATACGGCCCCTACCTAGTACAGCTAGAAACCGAACTGGCATTGTGGTGCAAACTCCCTATATCAATTTATGGCTGCATAGCTCTGCTTAAGATGGTGGTCATCCATAAATTGCTTTATACCTATTTTGCAATATCCCTATATGGCCAGGCAAAGCATTCTTTGAGAAACTGCAAAGAATGGTATCCAATTTCATATGGGGTGGCGGTAAGGTCAGACAGAATTGGACCAAGCTAAGCGAGATATTCGACACTCCGGGACTGGCCGCTCCAGATTTCACCCTATATTATGCGGCGCAGACCCACTTTGCCAAATATTGGTTCCAGGCCACGGAAGCACATGCCCGCATAAAAGTGGAAAAGCAAGCCGCATCCCGATAGACTTACGGTCAATGATTTTCACTAAGAAACATGGTAATATTGATGATCTGAACCAAGTATCCTCAACTGCTAGGGCGTGGGCGGCCCTGTACCACAGGGTGGGCTGGACGCATCCCTACATGTCCCCTTCACCATTATGGAATTATCCGGACATTACGCCCACACGCATAGGAAATGGGACCCTTATAGTGTCCTGAAACTCTGATTTCTTCCAGATGTGAATTCATAAAACTAGAGGGCGCCCAGAGAAGATTCGGGCAGCATCTTACAGTCACCCTACAATACCAGTCCGATAACAGAGCGAGTAGAGCGCTCGCTTTGACATCTGTGCAGAGCCTGCTGATGCAGGTTTGAATCCCGGCAGAGCCAAGCTCAGCCTTTCATCCTTCTGAGGTCTATAAATTAGCACCACACACCGTGGGTAATAATAAGCAGCGCTCAGATACCCGAGAGTTCGTAGCGCTATATAAATGCTAAATAATTATTAATACCATCACCTAAAAGCAGCACTTTTGAACAGATGGCCGTCGTTCCCCATGAAGCCACCGCTTCACCCGTTCATACTAGACATTATGGATCAAGACGAGTTCAAGGGAAACATATCAAAGTTATATAATGTGGTGCAATCTCATACCCCCTCCCAAAATACTATGAAATCAAAATGGGAAAGGGACCTGAAGCTGGTAATCGAAGATACGCAATGGGCTAGATTCTGTCAGTGCACCAAAACCATATCACTTAATGCCAATTTTAGATTAGTCCAATACAACCTCCTGAACCACCTTCTCATCAACCCGGGGAAAAATCGCCAAATTGGACAGCTCTGCGCAATCCTGTTGCCCCAAATGCAGAACCCCAGAGGTTAACACCTTCCATATGTACTGGGAATGCCCACTTACTGAACAATTCTGGGAAGGGTTGCATCCATTCTCAGCGGCATCCTCGAAATTCAAATACCGGCTACTCCCCTTAAATACCTCCTAGGGGAAATTGGAAAGATTCCCATCAAGACGCAAACTTTTCTCCGTTGCAACTACAGTAGCCAAGCACAAAATACTCAGACAATAGAAGGCTAAGACAGTTCCCACAATCCAAGCATGGATCCGCGACCTGACTGAAGTGCACGAAAGCGGAGAGAGGGGTACACTAGAGGCATCACACCCATGAGCTGTCCTAAAGACATTTGGGGCCCCCCCTCAGGCAATACCTGAACTCAACTACCCAGGTCCCTGAAACAGTGGAGTAACCTGCAAGCCGGGGCCTGCCTACGTGCCCACACTAATCGTGCCCACACTAATGCTAAAATGATACAATCTGTTGTGAATGCATATGTAATGTTAGGTTATAAAGGCGTCAAAGTTATAAATGTAATGTACATGTGAGCTGGAAAAATAAAGTTAAAAAAAAAGAAAGAACGTGGGGGGGGGGGGAATTAAATAAACAATAAGACTAATGAGAGATGCATTCACAAATGTCCCAGATGTGAGATACAGTGTGGAACATATCACATAATTCATACATATCTATTGGCAGGAAACTACCTTATTGCCCATATATGCTAGATCCAAGCTGCATGAGAAAGATCAAAGAAAGTGTTATGTGCCTAGTGTATCCATAATAAGGATACTGGGCATAACTGTATTAAATAAGAATGACTGAACATGATTTAGTCGTGAAAAGCTCACTGAAATAAATATTCCCCGGTGCATTGCCCTGTATCCAATCTGAAAGACATGTGTATATAAATATCATGGGCTATCCGTCACCACATGTGTATTTACAACAATACAATCAATATGTCAAGAAAAAGAGCTCACCTAGAGATAATCACTAGGGTGCATTACCCCATATAAAAACTGCAAGCGGTAACGTATATTAGGTAAGCATGTATGTATGTATATGCCACTGTGACTAAATACGGGCAACTACCTCCAAAAACCCAAACAAAGAAACATAAAAACCGTACCTATATTCCTTCGCAGTTGCGGTACTGGATTAACTGTTCCACTTGCCATTGTACATTACCATTAGGAACGTAGCCAAAGACCAAGCAATGATGGGGGAAACAAAAAACAAATAAGGTCCTTCTGTCAATAGTCCGTAACCACATTACAACTACGGTATGTACCCCTGTGTGGGCACACACGTTTACTGTGCCCCTTCACGTATTCCTCCAAGTGATCTTACCTACAAGGCAGCCTTTCGGCACTGTCTGGACTTGCAGTCGCGGGGACGCCTTTGCTGCAGTGATATAACATATCCGTCCGCCGCACTGGAACGTTAACACAGGTTCAATGTCCCTGTTGGGCCGCCATCTTTGTATGGCAACCTCATCCATATCAACCATTGACATTAAAAGACGGTATGCTGACTGTCTTGATACCACTCTGACTACATTTGCTCCATAGTCCACATTCTATTTAGCGTTATGAAAAATGACGTTTCTATGATTAACATATTAATTAACCATTTTAGGGAAATCTCCAGGTGAGATAGCAGCAATGAATTATAAGCAGGCAATATCTCAATAAGACAACTACAACTGCCGCAACCGGCTGTCATTCCAATTGAGGTCTGTCAATTGTACCTATTGAGTTATCAAGTCTTTATTGTACATGTCCATGTTGTGTGCAATTAAATTGAAAAAATATTGCCACAGGTGCAATTTAATGCTACAAAATGGTAAATACCAAAACATTTTTTTAAACTAAAAACTGATTTTGTAGACAGTGACATGTTGCACTAGCTGTATATCTCATCTAGTTTCTACACAACTGATAGCCATGTTTAAGCTGTGAAATGTATTACATACAAAACCAGATATCTATATCGTCGCTTCGCCAAGTCCACCCTATACAAATACTGACAGTTCATGGTCCGTATTAAGGCCAGTGTATACTGTTCTATATTTGCAAATGAGGCATGCTTCTAATTGTCTGAGCAATAATTGGCGATTGCCCCCTCTTTGTGCCAGTGTCACCTTCGACATTCCTATGAACCCAATGTCCTTTTTGTCATCCATTTTGGTGCATGCATGCCATGCGTGGCCAATGGAAATTTAGACTCTTGATTACCAATCGTATACAGATGTTGTCTAATTCTAGTCTTGAAGGGCCTAATGGTGCTACCAATATAAAATGCACCACATGTACAGATAATACAGTACACCACGTATTTAGAATTGCAATTCATGAAAGTCTCCACATGAAACTGGCTCAATTTGCCAAAATTAACCACCTGAGTTTCCTAACCATATGGGCACATCAGACAATGTCAGCATTTGTGGAAACCCTTGTTCTGTAGTAGGTGTAACCAATTTTCATTTTGATTGACCGTTCACATATATGAGGAGCACAATATGTTCCTGAGTGTTCGTGCTTTACTATATGACACACTGGGTGTAGAGTCTATGTATTTCACCAAGTCTTTGTCTGATTGTGACTTTGACTGTGGAACGGTCCTGAGATTTCTACAAGAGGACTATAACGTGGCACTTTCCCGAATAAACAGAGAATTTTGGGTAATGCATAGGCACGAACACTTATTACAATAAAGGTCTGTGGTTGGGGGTGGAGTGTGGGAAGGGGCAGGGTGGGGGGAAATGTTTATTGTTAATTAAAATTGAAATGCCAAAAAAATGTTTTTTTTTTTAAAAAAAGAGTTATTGAAATGATGTAGACGTTCCGGCAGATAGTACTAGCAGTACAGTCATTTGAGAGCACATTTTCTATTGTTAACATCGGATAGCTGTGCTGTTTCCAGTCCAGATGTCAACCCATGTTTGATCATCTATGGGGTGCCCCATGTCTGCTTCCCAATGGACCATATATGAGGGTCTAGTGGTTAGCATATCGGCTTTTAGGAGTTTGCAAAGTTTTTTTATGTTCCCTTGTCGAGGAACTTCTTGTAGCATCAATTCTAGGTGGTGGAGCCCCCTGGTGCCTCCTTGTTTGATCAGTGGTTGGGTGATCCAGTGACGGATTTGGGCATATGTCCATCTGTTTCTGACCGGTTGAAGCGGGTTTTACATGCCACGAAGGTTAAGGGGGGGGGATCAGTTCTCAAACAGCTGGCAGAATGTACATAGACCTCCTCGGTTCCAATTTTGGAAGTTCGCCATTTGTAGGCCTGGGGCGAAATCTCGATTTTGAAGAACTGGTGATAGTGAGCTCAATCCCTTGGGGGTTATTTTCCTTTGCAATGCGCCGTCCCAGATTCTCAGGGTAGTTCTAGTTGAGGAAAGAATAGATGACCAATGTCTACATGGTGACGCGAGATGTATAGCAGGGTGCTTAGCGGGAGGGAGCTCCTGACTTGCTCGATGAGAGCCCATTTTCGGGGGCTTGCGGATTTGGCCCATGCCATGGAGTTTGTCAGCTGGGCCGCAATGTAGTAGTTGCAGAGGTTAGGCACTCCCATTCCGCCCCATTTGGTTGCTCCCAGTCCTACAGATAAGGGGTGTATAACACACTTTTACTCCCTACAAATTGGCAAATACTCCCAAAAATACAAAATAGGGAGTAAAAATACTCCCAAGAGAAAATAGGAAAAGACATGTATAGTTTTGTGCTCCTGCTTTCACCATCACAGCTCCATGGATAGTGCATGTAGTATCACATGAAGAAACAACCATTTTAACTGCCTGTTTGTAAGAAGTAATCATATATCTTTTACAAAAACATTTGTTTTTCTTACTCGCTTATAAAATACTCTCATTGGGAATTGGACTTAGATTTTTACTCCCTAAAAATCATTTTACTCCCAACTTAACAAAATAGGGGATACAATACTCCGACTTCCAGATCTCATCTGGAGCACTGGTTGCTCCCTTTCCATATGAACCGGGAGATCTGTTTTTGCAGCTGGAAGAGAGGTTTTAGTGGTATTTCCACTGGTAGGGTCGAGCACAGATCTAGAAATCTAGGTAGTTGATTCATTTAGCATGCTGTAACTCTCCACAGGAGTCAGATTTCCTGCCCCCCCCCCCATCTTTGAAGGTCAGACTCCCAAGTCACTGAACAGGCAGGAAAATCTGTTGGTTTTTGGGGTTTGCCACAATATGTACCCCCAGGTATTTTGTTGTCGTTGTGCTCCATTCCAATGGGCAGGTAGGTCGCAGGCAGTTTATTATCTTGTTGGCCATGTTCACTCCTAACGCTTCTGACTTAGCGTAGTTAATGGCGAAGCCTGCCACTCGTTCGAAAGCTTCAGGTTCTGCCAGAGCTACCGGAAGGGATGCTCGGCAGTTAGTGAGCGAGAACATTACGTCGTCTGCATATATGGAAACCTTATATTGTTTGCATTTTAATTCCATTGCTTCAATGGTGTTATTGTTGCGGACTCTTTGGCCGAATGGCTCCATAATTAAGGCAAAGATTAGTGGGGAGAGCAGACATCTCTGCCTCGTCCCGCAGGAGAGTGGGATGAGTTCCTGGTTTACCCTTAAGGTTGTTCTTGGGGCTCTGTAGTTAACTAACAGCATTGGGTGAAAAAGGGCCGAATAGAAAGTTAAGCGCTTGAATGTCCAATAGACCTGATGAAAAGCCTTAGTTGCGTCTAGGGTGAGTAGGGCCAGTTCTTGGTGTTCCACCGATGCTACTTCTATTAGGTTTAGGGCCTGGCGGATGTTGTCTCTGGTGCTTCTTCCCGCAATGAATCCCGTTTGGTCAGCATTAATGATTTCGGGGAATATTTTACCAGTCTATTCGCCAACACTTTGGAGTAAATACTTGCATCCATGTTGAGAAGCGAGCTGGGCCTATACGAGGCACATTCCCTCAGGTCTTTTCCAGGCTTTAGCAGTATGATGGTGGTGAATTCTTGCATAGAGGCAGTTACTGCGCCCGTTTCTCGGAAGGAGTTCAGGAGCTCAGTCAGTGGGTCCGTGAGGGAAGTTCAGAAGAGTTTGTAAAACTTTGGTGAGAATCCATCAGGACCTGGGGGCTCTAGTTTTCAAGGTTATCACTAATTCTACTTCCTCAATATAGATCGGGCGATCCAAGGTCTTTCTGTCTGCGATAGGTGCGGGAGGGGTAGCTTCCGCGTTGTGCTGCTCCTGTAAGTCCAGAAGTCATGGTGTGGCAGTTATGGTGTTCATCAGGTGTGACGTTGCTAGTTGTAGCTTTGCTTCTTCCAAGTATTGGGTAGAGCCCTCTGGGTCTTTTAGACCTGTAATCTGGTTCGGACAATAGGCCTTAGCTAGTTTTCGGACTAGGAACCTATTGGCTTGGTTTCCATTGGCATAGTAGCTCTGCTTAGTTTTTCTAAGAGTTTGGGCAGTTTCTTCAGCATAGTGTGCTTCGTTTTTTGCGGGCGATTCGCACAGCACTAGCTGCTTTCGGCAACCAACCTTTCTTGTGGTTCATCTCAGCTGTAGCTATGTTCTTTTCCAGTAGTTCTTTAGGCTTCGAGCAACGTTTTCTGTTCATGGGCTATTAGCTCCCCCACTGATGCCTGCTTTCATTGCCTCCCACCTCGTAGCAATTGGAGGTGGGGCCGACTGGCTTTTCCTTGAAATAATTGTGGATAGCTTTGGTTAGGGCATGTCGAAGTGCCATGTCGTGTAGCATCGTGTCATAGAGGGCTCACTGTAGTCTTGAGGGGCGGGGGGGTCGGGTAGTGGAACCGAGCTGTCAGGATCACTGGGGCATGATCCGAGAGCACCTTCGTGCCCATCAGTACCTCGTCGGTATAGGAGAGAAGTTGGGGGTTGGGTAGCAACAGGTCAATGCGGGAGGAGGTACGGTGCACTTGTCTTTAGCCATTGGGTGAAGGACCCTCCATGTGTCCACCACCCCTAAGAATTTGAAAAGTCAACACAGACACAAGGCGATGTTAAAGTCTATTGGTGTCGGTTTGTTCGATCAGTCAGGGGGTCTGGGACACCGTTGAAATCTCCTCCCATCACTGTTTGGCTCTCCAGGAAAAGGAGAAGTGTGGTTTCTAGTTCAGTAAAGAAAGCTCATTAGGGATATAGACTGAGACCAAGGTGTATAATTGGCCAAACAGCTCACCTTTCACTAAGATATATCGTCCTTCGGAGCACTGAAGCATTTTCCGTTCTGTAAATGGGATGCCTCTCGCCATTAGGATCAGAGAGCCAACTCTTAGAGCCACTGGTTGCCAGATATTGTTTTGGAAAGGTTCTGTCGTGTAGACGTGGGAAGTCTGCCATGGAAAGGCGAGTTTCTTGAAGAAAGACCACTGAGCTGGTCAGGTTGTTTAGGCGTCAGAGAGTTGAATTGCGTTTGTTGGGAGAGTTCAGGCTTCTAATGTTTAGGGTCACAAAGCGGGGCTTCTGATGTGGTGAATGTTTTCCTGAGGTTTTGTCTCAGCTGTTGGGGTAAGGGGATTCGGGTGCCGACAGCTTTCACCTGCCATCCAGGGCTCTAATCTTGAACCATTTCCGTTGCGACCGGGGTTTTATCTTTTGTGAACTGGTGGTGAACTTCACCAAATAACAAAAACATAACTTAAAAACCAAATTCCAAATAGGCCCGTGGGCCCTTTGGCAGGCGAGTGCATCCACTCTCTCGGCTGGAGTGGACCGTGGGAAGTCTGAGCTCCTGGGTTGCGTTGTCACGAGGTGGAACATCTGCAGCTGTGTTTGGTGCGGAAGCTCATGTCTGCTTGAGCGAGTGTAGTGCTTTCCCTCCGTTTGCCATTCTCGTCCAGGATTTCCATTGAGGTTTCAGGGCCTCTCCCGCTCCCCCGAAGGGGACAGGTTCATAAGATCTTCATCGGGGGTCGACGGTTCCCCCGCCAGGATTCCCGCCTGCTTCCTCCAATGAGTTGATTATGCATGACTGGCCTCGAAACGTGAATTGGAGGGTTGCCGGGAACAGCCAGCTGCATTTTATTTTCTGGTCCTGGAGAAAGGTTGAGAGCGGTCTGAGGGCTCTGCGTCTCTAGACTGTTGCCGCTGCCAGGTCTTGGTAGATTTTAATCAGAGACTCTTGGCGGGTTAGCTCTCTTTGTGTACGAATTGCGGTCATGATCTCTTGTTTAGTGGAGAAGAAGTGGCCCCAGGTGATCACATCTGGTGGATCCATTATAGAGGATCTCCTGCGACTCTGCAGTCTGTGGGTGTGATCTTGTAGCAGCATTGCCTTGTCGCAATCTGAAAGGAGAGATTGAAAGAAGTTGCTCTCCTAGGTTTGATGGGTCTGGTCAGGAATTGTTGCCGGAACCCCTCAAATCTGAATATTGTTCCTGCGGGCTTTATTCTCGATCTCCTCTTGCTTGAGCATCATATCTTCATTTTTTTTCCTCCTGGGCCTGAAGTTTTCTCGGCAAGCCCATCAATTGTGCTGACATGGTCTAAGGTCTGGTCTTCGGTTTCACTGATCCTGGGCTCATGTTCCCCCATCCGGTTGTCCAAGCCCTCCACTCTGGTTGAGACTTCTGTCATGCAGCTCAAAAATTCGGATTTTATATCCGACAGGAGGGATTGAATATCTTCTGTCGTGGCCCATTGACCTGCAGGTCTTTCTGGGGAGTGTGCTAGGGAGCGCCCGGCATCAGGCATTTTGCTTTTATCTTGAGACAGCAACATGGTGGCAATGTCTGCCGATTTAGGGGGATCCTGATGCTTTGGCATTTCGGTTGAGTTGGCTGGGGTGAGCTTGCCGTTTCGAGGGTTGGGCTCCCCGGGTCCTTTAAGTATAGCAGTGGGCCGGAGGGTCTTTTTTGCCCCGACTCCCTACTGGTCAGGCTGTTGGTAGTGGCGGCTGGTGCCCCTGTGTTTGGAGGCTCTCTGGGAGGATAGAGGAGAGGGGGTGAGAAAGATTTTGGATGTGCTGGGTCCAGGCCCCACTTCCCCGCTCGCTTTGTTGGGGCACTCTGGGTCGGGTCAGTTTCTCTCCTTTGTTTTCAGACCGCAGTGCTCAAGTCACAATTGCAATATGACACCTTTGTGAGTTTGGGCTGGCAGGGTGGCGGTTTTGCAGCTATTTTGCTCACTTTTGAGGGACTGGCAACAAACGGCTGGTGCTGTGCTTCTTATGTAGAATGCAAAAATAGCTGAAGCAAAATGATCAGCTTAAAGGGCCAGTAATGAATGTGGGTGTCCCCTGCTCCAGGAACTATTGTGTTTTAGAGGGATTTCGTCTCATACTGCCTCACAGCCCCAGATCTAGGCCGGCAGTCGATGTGTCTCGGCTTTCCTTACAGGAATGCGTGGGGATGCGTTTTTAATCAGTTGCAGGAGGGGGCATTTTAGAAGCAGACACTTTCTGCAATGCAGCCTTGGCTGCCGTTAGCTGCTTAACGATCAGGCTTTCTCTCGGGGCGGGGGTGGGAGGGGGATCTGTTGCCCCGGCTGGCTGGCTCAGTGCTAGAGGAGAGGGCTAGTACTCACTGTTTGTGCGGGCGCTTGGTTGCTTAGCGTTCCGTCGATTCTCCGTAGCCCCTGCTGGTGTGTTGTCACTTTGGATTGCTGCCTGCCTGTGAGGATATGCCGCCTGTCTCACAGTGCCTCTTCTCTGGTTTGCTTCGTGTCATAGAGGTATCCCGATTAAAAGGAGATGACTGCTTCTGTCTTTGTCAGTCCCTCCGGGGCCGCCCTCCGTCTACTTGAGCCGGGGAGAGTTGGGAAGTTTTGTTTAGACCTGAGCTGCAGCAGGCCATTCTCGTTTTAGGCGGTGAGGTGGAGGTTCAATGTGAGTTCTCACTCCCAGTCTGCCTTGGCAAGTGCCATCTTGAGGTCCTAGGGATAGACGTGCCCCACTTCTCGGCAGATTTAACAGCTTTTGCCACTGCATGTTCTTTCCGTGGATCTCGCCATTTGTTCACCCGGCAGCAGGTTCCACCAATAAGGGTCGTCAACCCTGTTCCATATCAGATCGGATTTCGTTGAAGACTCGGAATTCCCATGGAGGCTCTCAGTGAAGCGACCGCATTGCCCACATTAGTCCCGTTTTTAGGGTTAATGGGAAGATACGTTGAGTAAAGTAGCGGTTGATGATCTGCATAAAGGGAAGGAGAGCTTTGGAGGGGAGGGTCTCGAGGATGGATGCTCGGAGGATCTCGTCTATATGGGATGTAACTGAGGGTGGCTAGGGTTTCTACCAGGTCCTCTGTCAAGAGGGTCTTGAAAGTTGACCAGGGTGTGGAGATTTTGCGAGGAAGAACATGAGGTGGGTCTGTGGAGGCAGAGTTGGTATCTATGTGCTGGTGAATCTTGCTGATTTTTTTTTTATGAATAAGGTATTGATGGTGGATTTTTTGATGGAGTGTGGTACGGCAGGGTCGGGTGGCAGGTTCATGCAGTGCTTGACCACCTGGAAGAGGGCTATGCTTTTATTGTCAGGTTCTGCTATGCTGTTCTGATAGTAGGAGGCCTTGGCTGTGTTGATTAGTTGTCAGCGCGTTGCTCAGATGGCCAGAACTGTAAGAACTGTACCAAGCAATACCAAAAGAAGGGAATCATTCTCCTGGTATCGAATAATGAACTGTGATAAAGACGCCAGGGGAAGGGAGTCATTTCCGCTGGCCTTATGGTGAACTCTACATGGTAACACCAGGAGAAAAGAGGTAGTTTCTTGGCATTGGTCTGAGAGTGGAGAGACCAGGGGAAGGGAGTCATTCCCCAGGGTTGAACTGGGAACTGCATAAGCTTATATCAGAAGAAGGGAGTCATTCTCCTGGACATTGGATAAAGACAAGGTGAAGTCCGTAAACCAGGGGCAGGGCAGTCATTCTCTCTGGTATTTTCTATTGCGAGAACATTTTTTGGACACTGTTCAAGGTGCAGGAGAAGGGAGCCATTCTCCCGAAGAAGGAACTTTGTTAGTTTATTCTTTAGTTACAGTGTAAGGGTTAGAGTAGGATTTGACACAGGACAGTGGAAATTTGATTTGATGGACATTGAAACAATTCCTTTAGTTTTAGTTCAAGGCAGAGAAACTCCTCTTACAGATAGGGATAGTGAGGTTTTCCATTTAAAAAAAATAAACATTTATAACCAAAACCATGCCACTTTTGTGTCAGCTTCCTCCTTCACATTCTTACACCAGCTAGCAGGCCCACTAATGAGACTGTTAAATCACTTTCTAATAACTGGTAGTGTAACTCCCCCTATAGCAGGATACACTCTTATCCTCGAGCTTAAACCAGGGAAGGACCTCAGACTGTTCGGCAAACTGTATCGCCATTCTAAACTGCGATTCTTGCAAATACTCCAAAGTCCTGTCCAACTGTTTGGCTCCCCTATTACCAAAATTGATGGACACAGACTAATCCGGCTTCACGAATGACAGCTAAACTCACAATAATATCCATAGAATGATCAACATGGTGGAATGTTGAAACAAAAGGAAAAGACTTAAAGCCCGGTTGACGCTCGACGCGATCAAAGCCTTCGATAGTATAAACTGGTCATTCCTAACTCGGGAGCTGACCGCATTCGGGTTCAGGCCCAACTTAAAAAAAATAGTCTTTGCAAACTTCAGCCGCTGCAGCACATCCATTGGAATCTAACAAAGGCTATCCGACCCGATCACTAGCCCCAGGGAGACACCACAGGGGTGTCCCCTATCCCCACTACCATTTTGCCTTAGCCCTCTAGCCCCTGCGCAAAAGAATCAGACAACCCACAGGGCTGGAGACTGGCAGAGCCCCCTCAAACTGGCTTTATCCGCTGATGACCTCTTCATGATGACCAACCCTACACCAACACTACAAGTAATTATTGCAAAATTAGACTTGTTTAGATGAATTTCAGCTATTTCATCAATTACGCTAAATCGGCAGCCCTTACCATGTCTATGGCCTATGATAAAATGCAGCACCTAAGGCAAATGTTTCCCTTCAGATGGAAAGCAGAGAAAAATACATACCTGGATATTTATCTCACGCGCTCCCATGACACTCTCTTCCATCACAATTTCCCAGGTCTTCTCCATGAACTATTTCAAGATCTCAACTACTGAAGGGGTACTGAGATCTCACGGTTTGGCAGCTGTACAGCAATGAAGATGAACCTCCCAGTCAAGATTCCATCCCGTACACTTAAGACACTACAATCTAGAAACTGGGTTTTCATCTGGCAAGGGAAACCCCACTGTGCATCTAGGAAAACCTTGAGCCGCACAGAGCAGCAAGGAGGAATAGCGATGCCGAACATACACAGCTATCTGATCGCAGCACGCATTTCAGCGATACGAAATTACAGACACACAGCTTCACAAACCATAGAATGAATTTGAGCATTCAAATCTGGGGCTCTCACTAGCCTCTCTCACATGGTTATCGCCCAATAGCCAACCACCTAGACACATTCGGCAGCCCCCCCACTTTAATAAGCGTATCCTACTGGGACATGGTGGTACATAAATTCAAACTCACTAACCTTCCCTCCCCTCTGACACCAACCTTCCACAACCAGAACTTTACACCAGGACTGGGTACTAACAGATGGAAGGATGGTTGCTTGCATGAGCTGGGTCAATTATATGGAGGTGCACCTCTTACATTTCAACAATGCAAAATATCATTCACACTGCCTGAATCAGAGCAATTTCAAAAACATGCTACTTTGACATGGTCATCTCAACCAGAGATCCAAAGAGGGGGCAGTAGAGACTTGACAACCTTTGAAAAATTGGTATCCTTCAACCTCTGTCACGAATTCTCCAATATATATAAAATACGAATAGGGGCAAGTTTGGAAGATGCAATTAATTATATAATTAATTATATGAGGAAGATGCAATTAATTATATAATTAATTATATGAGGAAATGTGAGAGTGAACTGGAGTGCACTATTCCAATTACACCTTGGGAGACCATATGGAAAAGGGCAACCAAAACATCCATGCACCACCATAATGGAGATTTCCTATAAAAACCGTGGTACCTCACGCCCGACAAACTACACAAAATGTACCCCAAGCTCTCCTGCCTCGGTTGGAGCGGCTTTGAGGTCGCTCCATGACCATATAGGGTGGCTGTGTCCAATAATCAAACCCTTTTGGTCAGCTACTATCAGCCCGATTCGTAAGATTGTTGGTATTCAGCTCCCCCTGGTGATCTTATTGGGCGATGTGGACAAAAAAAAAAAGATGGGCTCCTCAATTGGCTAACCATATGGTAACACGGCAAACCTTACAATCGTCCATCACAGGGAAAAAAGCAGACACTCCCCTTATGCATATGTGGTGGGCTAAAATTTGGTATGTATGCGCCATGACAAAAACAAAATTCCTGCTACCCTCTCGGACACTTTAAATACAGACAGATTTGGGACCCCTTTATAATGTTCATCAACTAGGCCACCACTGTGACTTGATCCCTCAGAAGTGGATATCGTTCTCATTATCATAGTGACTTCATTTGTATGCATTTTTCTCCAGACCTTTTTGATTTTGCCATATCAGATGAACGTTGCCGTGGAGCTATATCTATAGGCATGCATTTCTTCATACGTTTCTTTGTTCAGAATATCTGTTAACATGAAATGTTTTTCTTCTTTGATATGCTCCTTCCGATTGGTAACCCTTCCCTGTTTTTGAAAATCAAATAACACATTTGTTTTCTTTTTAAAACAGTGTGTTGATGCAAGTGCTTTTACTACCGACACCCAGCTGTCCGCAGACAAAATTATTTTTCTTAAGAGTGCTCTTTCTGATGGATCCAGAATAAGAGTTTCCAGAGACGAGCACAATGAACAAATGCAAACAAATATAATCTTCAATAAGCGTCCTCGGAATTAAACTGTCTAATTCTTCAGTTTGCCTAACGTTCCCAGACCCACGGTAACTCCCATCAGCGAGATTCCCATTGAGCCAAAATATCCTACCTTCTCCAGTCGTCCCAGAGCATCAATGAGAGACTCGTCCGTAACTTCTTTGAGGCATCCCTTACCCAATGAATCCGAAGCTAAAAGGCAACAAAAAGGTCACAGAAATCAGACATGGGACTTGTATCTCGAGGGAAATTAGACTGTCAATTCTTTAACAGCAGCACTGCGGGGTGAACACAGAAACCAACAGTAAATCATCCACAAGCATTCTAACCCAAGACTCCACCCCATTATCAGCAACTTTTATAGGTTTTAGTACATTGACCTCAACACAAGTGGGAGATGATATGACTTCATGGTCTTCTATGTGGAGCCTAGCCTCTGAAAGTTACTTCCCCAGCCATTAACAGAGCCAGCACAAATATGCACACTTAAGATAATTAATCAGAATAAGTTTGAAGCTGCCTCCGTTTGTGAAACATGAGTACACTTAAGAGTGTAAGAATAAGCCAGCTGAATACATGCGTCAGTAATGCAGCATTAGATGTCACCTTCATTTCTCCATACTGCATACACGTATACAATTCCAAAAAGGAGGCCTTGTACTGAATGTTGAGGGCTAGTCTTTGTAAAATCAATATACTTCATTCACTTACATTTAGAATCACTTAACACTACATTGCACATCAACATTGAGTCATTTACTTGCCTTCATCTGCTGGAATCCTAGAGAGCACCTGAAAGTAATTTAACCTCAAAATCAAGGTTCAACCGAAAGTACTCTGAATCCTAATCTTTAAGAATGACAGTGGTGTGACTCTGTGAGAAAGCTGACAGAGAGCCCATCTGTCTCAAACCCAGGAAAAGGACAGCTAAGGTGCAATTGGGTGGAGACTGAGAATGACTAAATGGGGTCATTGCAGACAGGAGCTCAAATAAGAAGGTCATTAAGGGCTTTAGTGGGTGTGTCTGGGCATGGCAAGCCCATTATTCTCTTGGCATCCATGTTCCCCACTGTCAACTGCTGGGATGTATTTCTGAAGCACCAACAAGAACAAATAGACCAAGAAAGATGACAGAAGCTCTGGAACAACATCTCTTGGACTTTAAGAAACTAGTCAATGAATTGCTGGGTCCATCTTGCTGAAGGCGTTTTTGTGCCTGTCCAACCTCAAGTACTTGCATATGCGGCTTGAACCTTGAATCAGATCTAACCCTTCAGACATCACAGAATGGCTGTCTTTGATGCTGGATATGTTATTAAACAATTGAACTGTTTAGTAGGAACTGTGTACAGTCCTCCCAACATGGAGCAATCCAGTGGCATGTCCTGCTGCATTCTGTTCTAAGCGTGACTGGTGACTACCTGAGTAGGGTCACCGTTGTACATCCTCCATTCTGAAGCTGCAGAAACAGGCTTTCTACAGCTTCCCCTTGTCTTAGTTCCCTGGAAGCTACCCAACATCTTTGTTCTGCGCATCTGGCTGGATGGACGGACCTTCACTACCGACCTTGCCCATCTAAGAAACAACTGCAACCTCTCAGTCTGCTATACAAGGTACTTCTCTCTGCAATCTTGAAGTCTGTGCTACTCTGAAGGGGGGTTTGTTGACCGGTCCTCTTCTTAGTAGTCCACTTACTCACTTAGGGGTCTTTGTCCCATCCTTCAAGACCTAGGGTCTCCATTTGCACACCATGCCCTTCATCTCGGGAAGAGCAAACTCTCCAGCTGCTGACTTCATGATCTTCCTTGCAACCTCCAAAATGGCATGCTAGTAAATAGTCTTTTGGATCAAGATCTCATGCGTGGGAGTAGGAGAGACCAATAGAGGATCTATTGAATCCCAAGGCTTAAGACACAAATTGTTAACTACATCATTTAGCCACAATATGCTTCACATAATTAAGGGGAACTGATGTATAAGAACGATATAATGTGTCAATACTGGCTTCATATTTATTTTTCACAGCACAAAGATTCATTTTGTTCTGAGTGGCAAGAAAAAGATGTAATTTTTCAAAACTAAAATATGTTATCAATGCTACAAGATGACTACTGTTGAATCAGGTTTGGTAGTCTGCATTTTAAAGCATAGGAAAGTACATTAAATCAGAACTTAAGTATGAAACTACAGGTGTCAAATATTTCACTTTTGCAGAAGGTATTTTCACAGCTGCTCTGTGCCAACTGTGCACCCAGCAATACAGTAGAACCCTTATAAGAGCAATTAGCACTCATTGCCTACCCCTACATCTCCTCATCTCACCACCACCTCCTGACCATAAAGTTAAACAATTTGGGGGGGGTTGTTGGGGGGCCGACCCGATAGCTTGCAGAGGATTAGGGCCGATCGACGCTCCCCTAAAGAGGAACAGAGGCGAAGGGGAATAGGACGACCTGCTGCTTAGGGGAACACAAATGAAGTAAACACAGAATACAATAATGGTTGATCAATTTCCAGTGCTGGAGGTGGGCTCCCTGAACGCTAGAGGGTTGAACACCCCCACTAAGAGATCCCTAATATGTAGGGAGTTTCTAAGGGCGAGATTGGATATTCTCTTCCTGCAAGAGACGCATTGGGCTAGAGGAAAATAACCTAACGTAAGGGGGGTGGGGTACTGGGGAGGTCCTGCACGCCTCTCACAAATCTAAAAAGAGGGGGGTGGCAATACTGTTAGCAAGGGACATGGGATTTACAACGGAGACCACACTCAAGGACCCGGAGAGCCGATACCTATTTGAAAAAGGCACACTCCAGGGAACCCCATTGCCACTGGCAGTGGTTTACGGCCCCAATGAAGCCCAGGCACAATTCTGGGAGAAGGTGAGAGACAAGCTCCAAATCTTTACACAGGGTACCTTGATGGTGGGAGGGGACTTCAACATAGTCCTGGACCCCAGGAGAGATAGAAAGAAGTTGAAGCCCCACGCACCCCAGGCCCCCTATGACCTCACGTCACTAAACTTCGGCAGGGTTAACCAGGAGTTGGGCCTGGAAGACACGCTCCCGAGCACGGTCACAGGTTACCCACCATTCACATACTATTCAAAGATGCACAAGTCTTTCTCCAGGATCGACTACATCCTGACGGACAGCTCCCTTCTTCCATACGAAACAAACCACAGGGTACATCCAGTTCCATGGTTGGACCACAACCTCCTGAAAAATACCTAAATGGGGGGTGGGGCCGATGGAGAAAGGAGAGGCAGAAGTGTAACAATGCCCTACTAAAGGACGAGGTGACAGCAAGAATGGTCCTAGACAACATAGTGGAGTATTTCACCCTGAACGACAATGGGTAGGCCAGCCCACACACCCTGTGGGACGCATTTAAGGCAGCAATACGGGGGGGGGGGGGTCCTCCTCAAAATAGGTGCGCAACAAAAAAGGGAAAGGGAGGCAAATGAAAAAACCCTCTGAGAAAATAGCAGAATTACGATGGGGACACTGTTGTGCAGCGCGCAAGATGGCCGCAGCCTGAGAGTGCCCTGTTGGGGGCTGGAATATATGGCTTTATTCCTAGCACTTTGGAGCAGCTGTTGATGCAGAAACTGCACTCCAGGCCTGCTGCATCGTCCAGAGCCACTCCGGTCCCGAGTGGGCTACGGCTTCCAATATTTTGGCGACGATCTGAGAGACCGCGAGGCAGTGGGGAGCCCATTCCCCACCCGCCTTCTCATCGGCCGCAGCGGGGCAGACGCATCAGAGCTGAGGGCCGGGTGCCGGAAGTGGCCTGGGGCGACCGCGACTCCCCGGGACCGACCCGCCTCCCACGCTGCCTGAGGGGTCTTTGGTCGTGTTGTGCTCCTTGGCCTGAACGCCGTGTGGCGAGCTGCGGGACCGCCGGAGGGGTCTACCGGCAGGCCGGCTGTGACTTTTGCAGCCTCCCACGGCCGCGTGGGCTTGGCGGTCCGGCCTGCCTCCAGGGAGCGGATCGCCAAGGATCGGGAGGAAGGTGCTTGCCGGATTCACTGGCGGTGCGGGGAGGAGGCCCCGTGACCAGAAGAGGCATCACCCGATACACTCCTAATCTGAGGAGCGGCGCATGCCCCCGGGATCCCATATCCAGCTTGGTCTGATCTGGTGATCATGGAGGCAGTTCTGGAGACGACGGTGACTCAGGACATTTATTGGGGGGGGGGACGTTCTTATGAACCACCTTGTCACACCGCCCCCCCCATTCTCCTTTCTCTGCATGTGGTTGCCCGTAGGGCATTCATCCGGGCCCCGGAGCTCTCACCCAGCCAGAGGGAGCGGGCCCCTACTGTGATGCAGGGATTGGCCTGATAAGGTAGCACGTGTTTTTGACTTATATGGGATGGTGGGAGGTGGGGGAGGGGCCTGGAGGGGGAAAATGAGAACGGATGGCTGAGTTTTGACATTTAGGGGAGGGGGGTTTGGTGGGTGGGGAGGGAGTGTATGGGAGTTTGGGAACTGTTATATCAAAATGCCAATAAAGAGTGTTAAAAAGAAAAAAAGGCAGCACGTGTTTTGCCTTTATGGTGGACTCCTTAATCTACTCCGTACACGCATCGACCAGCCCTCACCTGGTGTTCACCCTCTTCTGGCCCTCAGCTTAACCTCACTACCTGAGCTCTTTGATGTCTTTGTGGGGTTTCCACTCACTCCCATACATGGAACACTGCTGATCTCTGCACCTGTGCACCCCCCTGTGGGAGTCCTGCTTTCAGACCGGGACCCCCCCTCTGTTGCCCATATGGTCCCTCGAGCTGGCTTTTGGGCCATCGCATTACGTTTTACCTGACCAGTGCTGTGAGCACCCTTTCCCTCTTGTCCATTTGGTTTGACGCTGCAACCGGCAAGAGTACCTAGTTCAGAGGTGGAAGCCAGAACTGCCACTGTGGCAGTCTTGATGTCTGTGACCACTTCACTACAGGGTGCTCTACGGAGGATGGGAAACCACGAGAGGCAATCCATGATGGAGCAATTCACGAGACTGGATCGAGACTCTCTGCCACAGGGGGAGCCCCCTGGCCCCTCGTAGCTGGACATCTCGGTGCTTAATCAGACCCTACTAGCCCTGAAAGGCAGTACAGATAGTCTTGGTGCCAAAATTGATGTATTAACCTGCAAGGTTGACGCATCAGCAGTCCAAATAGATAAACTTTGCGGCAGGAGGCGGAGCAAAGAATTGGTCTCAGTGAAGATAACATTACCACATTACAACGTGAAGTCGCTACTCTCCGGCAGACGGTGCAAAGGGTCGTGGCCAAATATGATGATCTGGAAGGGAGATCCACGCATAATAATATACGGATTACCGGGTCGCAGAAAGCACCTCGATAGACAATATGGAGCCGTTTGTAGAGAAACTACTCATGGAGATCCTTGACAACCCCCCGGTCACGAGCCACTTCATGGTGAGGCGGGCTCACCGTTCGCTAGTAACCACACCTCCCCCGGGTGCACCTGAGAGCCATCATTGCACGCATTTTCAATTATAGTGACCAAGACACACTGTTACGTGTTGCAAGAGAAAAAGACACTGAGGTGGGGCTCTGCAACGGTACGCCTGTTTCCAGATTTCAGCCAGCAGGTTCCGGACCAGAGGAAACCATTTCAAAATGCCAAAAACATTCTACGGAAGAAAGGTATATGATATGCAATGCTTTATCCGGCCAAGCTCAGAATAGTACATGATGGAAAGACACTCCTCACCTCTCTGGAGGCGGCAGAACGCTTTGCTGCAGAAATCCCGGACTCTCGGCTTCTCCCTGTGCCTCTGCGTGATATGGTACAGTACAGAGGGAAGTTATGTCATTTCTCCTACCGGGTGGCACCTCGAGGCGGGGGTAGTGACTTGCTCCCCCCTGGGTGGCTCTCAAAACTACTTGAAATGTTTGGAGCGTAAATGTGGTGGGACATACTTGGTGAATGGCCTGACACGAGAGGCACAGCGGCCGCCGGCACCCCCCCATGCCCAGCAGCATTTGTTCGGGTTAAGATGTTTCTGTTGGTGGGTATGTGGGTGGGGGGAGGGTTACGATGACCGATAAGTTGGTGTTTCTGGCGTGGGTGGAGGGTGGTTGGGAACAGTTTCAAACAGGTTGATATTCTTCATTTTAAGGGGTTCTGGCGGGTGGGATTTTTCTTCCGGATCCTGGTTATCATATGCGCTACAAGTTTTTGTAATATTTCCACTTGGTGTTGTACCATGTGGCGCAGCGGGTGTTACATATTATACAATAAATATACCTCTAGACATACCATAACACTTCCTCGGGGGCTTCATGCTTCCATAATTTCTGACATCACTTTGCTTACGTGGAATATACATGGTTTTACCAACGGGAAAAAGGCTTGTCTTATTTCTAATTATGTCAAAAATCATCATGTTAATGTCTTATGTATTCAGGAGTCCCATCTCGGGAAAGAGCCCAAAATTCCCGCCTTAGCCGGCTGGGGTGTCCACTTTCTAGCGTGTTCAGAGCACCTGCGGTCATTCCCAGGATATGAGGTGGTTTGGGTGGGGGATTTCAATCGGCCCTCTCCTCGACACTGGACATGTCCACTACATCTCAGAGGCCACTTCCCAAAGCGGTCCAAACTTGGTAATCTATCGCTGCAGACTATTCCCCGACTGATATTTGGAGATTTCTTCACCCGAATGACCGGGAATTTACTTTCCACTCTAGCGTGCATGGGAGCTTCTCCAGGATGGACTAGGTCTTCTCGTCTCCAGGACTTGTGCGGGTGACGGGTGGGGTGATGATTCTTCCTCGTACCCCATCAGATCATTCTCCGGTTCTGGTAAAATTCAAGGGTCCATTATCCCCTCCAAAACAACCCAAATGGAGGTTTCGAGCTTGTGCACTCGAGGATGTGGTGTTCCGGGAGGACATGCGCCGAGTTCTTTCAGTTCAACAAGGATTCTGTCCCGGGGCGGGGGGGTTGTTTGGGAGGCATTTAAGGTGTTCCTGCGGGGCTGGTTTATGTCCCAAGAGGGGCCATTGCTCTTAAAGAATAGGAAATTAGGGACCTGGAACGCTTACAAGCTGGGAGGGATTCCCCCGAGCTGCAGGCCGACCTGTCTGCGAAAAGACGGGAAATCTGCTCATCGATGGAGGGGGAGGAGAGGTACCTGGGGAACCCTATCGCGGTGGCGAGATATGGGGAGGGGGACCGCCCGAGTAGAACCCTGGCTTGGGCAATTAGGCAGGAACACCGACGTGACCCTATATTGGAAGTGGAATCCATGGATGGGGTGCTCACTAGAAATACGGGGGGAGATAAATTAAATTTTCCGCCAATATTATGAAAGACTGTACACTACCCAAAGTAGCTCGGGGCACGACGACATCACCCAATACCTTGATAGGATTGCCTTGGGATGGTTAGACCCGGAGTCTGGGGTGCCCCTCAACAACCCCCCTACGGATGAGGAACTTCTTGAGGTGATAAATTCGTTACCCAACGGTAAGGCGCCGGGAACGGATGGTATCACGGCCGAGCTATACAGAGCCTATCCCGACCTGCTCATCCCCCACTTACGCGGTATGTTTGAGGCGGCTACGTCTTCTGGGGTTCTCCTGGAATCCATCAGGACGGCCCTGGGGACGGTACTGCTCAAGCCTAACAAGGACCCAAAAAAATGCTCCTCCTATCGGCCCTTGTCGTTGATAAATACAGATAATAACATTTTTGCAACACTACTCGCTAATCGGCTTCGTCCTCACATGCCTGCCCTGGTCCTGCCTGATCAGGCAGGGTTTATTCCTGGCCGATCTACTTGAAATAACAAAGATTATTCACTTTGATGCACAATGTGAACCCCGACATTCTTATTGCGGTGGCGGCCTTTGACGCGGAGAAGGCATTCGACTGTCGAATGGCCTTTCCTGTTTGAGGTCCTCCGATGAAGCATAGGCACAACGTTTCTTTATTGGATTAGACTTCTTTATACAGCCTCATGTGCCCTGGTGTACACCAATGGGATCCAGTCAACTCCTATACACCCATCCCGCGGTACTAGGGAGGGGTGGCCTTTTTCTCCTCTCTTGTTTGCTCTAGCCATTGAACCGGTGGCCTGCGTCTTGAGAGAATTCCATTCTCATCCCGGGGTGCCGATTCGCTCTTACACTTATATTGTCTCACTTTATGCGGACGATATGTTATATGTAAAAGATCCTCACACAAACTTATGCCCCCTCATGGAGGAGATCTCGGCGTTTGGTGCCCTCTCCGGCCTTCAAATTAACTGGTCTAAATCAGAGGTGCTCCCACTCACAGCGGGGGTTTCCCCGCTGGATGTTGGGGAGAATTTCGCAAAGTGTCCAGGGGGCATCCGCTACCTGGGAGTGCGGGTTTCCACCGCCCCTTCTCAATTATTCGAGGAGAATTATGTTGCGGCCCTGCAGCACCTGGAGCATAGAGTAGATACATGGATTTGGCTACCTCCGTCTCAAGCAGCTCGTATCGCCTTATCCAAAATGGTTATACTGCCAAAATGATTATACATTTTTAACAATGTTGCAGTTTGGCCCCCCGTATCCTTTTGGAAACGTGTAAACACAGTGATGTCCAAGTTGATATGGTCCGGGAATCATCCCCGTATCTCTCTGCGTACTATGTGTTGCTCGTATGCCAATGGGGGTCTGGAGGTCCCCACTCTTTTGTATCATCTTGTAGCCCAACTTCAGTATTCCATTTGGTGGTGGTCCCCCACAAATGAGTTTCCTTATTCTCGTCCCGAGAGATCTGTTACTCAGCCCGATGACCTTAGAGGACAACTATGGGCCAATCGGGATCGTCACTTGAGGGCAGAGGTCCAACCCTTGGAGATCACCCTTAGGGCCTGGGACCAGCTGACGAAGTGGGCCGTACTGGGTCCTTGGTACTCACCCTCAATGGCCATATATAAGGTCCACGGGATATCCCTCACACACAAGCACATATTCATTCAACACTTCCGCAACCTGCACATCTACACACTAGGGGATCTGGCCCCAGGTGGTATATTCATGACATGGGAGGTGCTTAAGGGAAGAGGTGACTGGTCCCCAGTTACCCTGCTGTGGTACTACCGTCTCTGGGGGGTATTGAGAGTAAAATGGCCAGACTTCCCTAACGCAGCTCAGATATCAGCTGTACTGGAATATATTATAGCTCCGACTTCTTTTAGAAGGGTGATTTCGTCTGTATATGGCTTGACACGATCTCTCGGGCCTCCACCCACAACCCAATATAGGATCAAATAGGAGGGGGATATGGAGAAATTGCTGTCTGAGGACCAGTGGTGTTCCATTCTCACCCAGTCCAAGTTTATTTCTGCTAATAATAGATTTCGCCCGATCCACTTCACATTTTTACACCAGTTGTATCACTCCCCCCTACACCTACATAAACTGTTTCCTCGTAGATCTCCGAATTTTAAGAGATGTCAACATAATTTGGCTGACTTTTATCATATGGCCTGGTTATGTACTCAAATTCAGTCTTATTGGTCTGCTATAGCTGAGGTTATGGGAAGGATTGTGGAGGATTCTATCCTTCACCCCTGAGACATGGTTGTAGGCAACGGTAGATTTGAAGTCCCGCACTGAGAAACGCCTGGTTGGTATGGCTTCCGTAGTCGCCAGATCTTTGACCGCGCTTGTGGGGGTCGGCCACGGCACCTACCTTACAACAGTGGGTCAATATTAAGTCGAGCTGTGAACGAAGGGAGACGCTATATAACCAATCACTTGCTCTTAACAGCAGACCCAGGGACTACTGGGCAGCCTTCAGGAGCTACATGTCCAATGAGGTGAACACCATGAGTGACCCCATGACGCAGGCCAACTTGGACGATCCCCAGGCACTGCGTCCGAGGGCACAGCTCTCTGGGACTGGTCGAGCACGGTACCCCGATGTGACTTTGGTTGAGATTGTGTTCACTGATTGGTGCGCGTTCGATATAAGTTGCATTTCATTTCATGACGGTGGTGTATAGATATGCAACTGTTCTATAATTACATGACTGGGAAGAAGTTGGGGGAGGAGGGGTATTGTCCAATGTTGGGGCTATGTTCTGTATTTGCCTTTTGTTTTGATTGCTTTTCAAAAAAAGTTCATAAAAACCAGTTTAAAAAAATATTTAAAAAATTGTGGAATTAAAACCGGGCCGCACCCTGGACAGTCATATCTCCCCATAACAGGTGACAGCCCTCGAGCAATATAAGACCCAGCTGAAAAAAACTTCTGCTGAATAAAAGTCTTCAGTTACTCAAATAAAAATATTATGAAAAAGGGGACCAAGCAGATAAAATTCTAGCGTGGAAACTTGGAGAATTCCAGAAAAGCAAAATGGCAACAAAGACAGGCGGGACACTAAGCTATGATACCCAGAGTATGGGAATGTCCTTTCGGAGCTACTATGAGAAACAATACGTGTCGGAATTTGAAGGGGAGGATGCCCAGGTCGAGGACTTCCTTAAGAAGATCCCAGTCCCAGGACTGGGGAAGAGAGGTAGCCGAGAACTTAGAGGCCCCGATAGAGGAGAGGGAGGTAGGGCTGGCAATCAAGGAAATGAAGGGAGGTACATCACCAGGGGAAGATGGGTTCTCAGTGAAATTCTATAAAGAGGTTTCGATTCACACTGGCTCCCCACCCGGCCAAGGTATTTAACGCGGTCCTAGCGGGTGACATCCTCCCCGAAACTATGATGGAGGCAATCATAGTTGTCATACCCAAGGAAGAAAAGGACCCCACCGAATGTTCCTCCTATAGACCGATATCGCTACTAAACACGGATGTTAAAATCCTGGCGAAGATAATCGGCAAGACAATGGAGGGAATTATGCCATTGCTAGTCCACGGGGACCAGGTGGGATTTATAAGGGGACGACAAGGGTCTGATAACATCCAGAAGACAATAGATCTAATCCACTACGCATAAGTGTCGGACCTCGACGCAAGCTTGCTAGCCATAGATTCAGAGAAGGCTTTCGACAGAGTTGAATGGCGATATATGATGCTACTCCTCCAAAAGATGGGATTTGGGGAACATAGGAGGAAGTGGTTATCAGCACTGTATAGGGCCCCCAAAGCAAAGGTGCAGGTAAACAGATTTCTCAGCCCTGTTCAAGCTCTCAAGGGGTAAAAGGCAGGGGTGTCCCTTCTCCCCATTAATATACACTCTTACAATGGAGCCCCTCACCATAGCGGTGAGAACTCACCCAAGCATCAGGGGAATACAGAGGGGCCTGGTAGAATTTAAGCTCTCGCTGTTCGCAGACGACATCCTGGGATACCTGGAGCGGTCTCATCAATCGCTCCATCTGCTACTCTCTTTGATAGAAACCTTTGGGAAATTCTCGGGGTTGAAAATCAATAAATCGAAATCCACGTTACTCCCCATCAGGGCTCAGGACCCAACCCTAGACCCCTTGAACGAGTTCCTGGGGATAAAAGTAGAGAAAACCTTGATCTGTTATCTGGGTATACATCTCACCAGGGACCTCACGAAAATGACGTCGGCCAACTGTAACCCTATAGTGGTGGAAGTCAAGAGGGACATGAAGCGATGGGGCACCATGATCCCATCATGGTACGGACGTATGACAGCGGTGAAGATGAATGTCCTACCGAGACTCATCTAACTCTTCACGTCCACCTTCAGCGAACTCCAGAAAGCAATTCAGGCCTTTATCTGGCAAGGGAAAACCCAGAGGACGAAGAGAACGACCATGACTCTCCCGCGGGAGGAAGGGGGCTTTGGTCTGCCTGACCTCCGTCTCAGCGGCCCAGCTAAAGATACTCTCTGAACACATGTAAGATAACGCAAACACATATTGGACGTACCTGGAGGACATGGATACACACCCTCTTAAGTGGGCACCACGAAAACCATCCCAAGTAGACTATTGCATCACCTGACCCCATCGGTACTCTGGTATATATGGAGGGAGGGGAAACACACCGACCACCTCATGACATGGTCCTCCCCACTGGTAACACTGTGGGGCCCGGTAATCAGACTGGGAGGCAGGGGATTCAGAAACGCACAGGACTGTTCGGACAAAAGCATGGAAAGGGAATGCCAACTGTACAGCGGAGGAAAATTCTTGTTTTATGAGGAAGTTATAGAAGCCCTGGACCCAGGAATGATCTCTATATTTGAATATCTTCGGCTGAAGGGCATTCTAAGCAACCTTAAAATGGGAACAAAAGTTTACAAGAACGTTAACCCCCTTCGAGAAAGCATTAGGCTCTGCCGGATCTAGGAAGGGTTTGGTGTCTGAACTGTATAAAATACTGAATACTAACAACCTCAGAGAGGAGAGGGTTCCGTCATTACTGGGACGAACTGGCTGGGGAGGTCCTTACCGAGGAGGCGTGGAAGAAGGTATATAAAATAGCCTTCCATGGAAACCTATTTACAGCAGACATGGAATACAATGTGAAGGTCCTACAGGGATGGCAACGAGACCCGCTAAAGTTGTCAAAAATGTTTGCGGGGGTTTCCCTGCAGTGCCCGAGGGGATGCTGTCAGGTGGGAACAAGGGGGCACATATGGTGGCACTGCGCAAAGAAACAAAGATACTGGGGGCAATTGAGGGGATGGATGGAAGAGGTCACCAGGGAACTACTCCCTCAAGACCCGCTACCTATGTAACTCGGCCTCCCACCAAAGGACTCGGATGTGTATAGATACCCCAGGATGTGGGAAATGATGCTACGGGTCTTGGGCCGGTAGCCCTGGCACACAAATGGAAGAGCGTGGACACCCCTAGTAAAAAAGAATGGCAGAACAAGCTGAAATGTTCCTTATGGATAAAAATGACAGCAATGGTCAATGACGACCCAGAAACTTTCCGAGCGGCCTGGGATGGGGTGAGGCAATCTTGGGGATGGGAAGTACATTGAAAACTGAACACTGATACAGGACCAAAGACGAAGAGGGAGGGGCAGCGGTGGGAACCAAAGGTGGAAGGGCAGGGACAGAGAGGACTACAGGAGGGTGGGGAGCAACAATCCAGCACAAGGTCAACAACATAAGTGTCTGCCGAGTAGCACCACTTCGTAAAGACCCAAGCACCAGGAGAGATAATGATCACAAAGCAACATTTTGTCTATATGCAAAATTAAAATTTTCCAAGGTCCTGGATTCCCCAATTGGTGACATTTGAAAGGGGGGTGGAGGGAAGGAGGGGGCAGTTGAAGTAGTCAGCCATGAGGGTGTACCAAACGTTACTGTTAATTGTTTTGCAAAATGGCAATAAATTTTTAAGTAAAAAAAAATAAATGTGCATTTAATTAGCATATCTCATGGATTTGCTTCTCCATTGCCCATCCAGGCCGGTCCTTGAAATGTGGTTTGCTTTTTGTCAGCCACAGAGAGGGGCCTCAGACTCCTGCACCCTATTACACGGACCCAAAAATGTTCTTGGGCTCAGAGAGGCAATGAATCACACTTAAACCAATAATTAAGAAGAAAATGGCTTGTTATAGGCCCTTTATTCACACCCAATACACATACAAACAACTAAAACATAACGTGTAGTCGATTATACATAACATAGAATTACCAGGTTACTCACCGTAGTGACCACCTTACTCCTAGTCCATAGTCCCCTTTCCTCCATACTTGTGGGACAGCTCTCCGTCCTGTGGGACGGGACCGGTGCATTTTGTAAAAGGCATCCAAATTTTTCCAAAACATGTGTCCTTCCTCTCTTTCCTGCGCGGGGCCCAGCACGCGGCCATAACCCCGCCCACCTTTGCTCCACCCCGCGCATCGCCCCACAGTCCTTTTCTTTGCCAGGTCAGAGACCCATTACCAATACAGAGGAACCTTATTAGAGGGGACAGCGGGCGGGCGTATGGAGGAAAGGGGACTATGGACTAGGAGTAAGGTGGTCACTACGGTGAGTAACCTGGTAATACTCCTACGTCCCGTCCCCTTTCCTCCATACTTGTGGGAGTTTCCCAAGCACTCCTTACAGGAACTACGGGTGGATGGAAATACCCCTTACTGAAAAAGGTTCTTCAGCACAGCCTGACCAAACTGAGCATCAGCTCTAGAACTCATATCGAGGCAGTAATGCTTACAGAAAGCAGATGGAGGCCCAAGTAGCTGCCCTAGCGATGGACTCCCAGGGAAGCTGCCTTGCCCCGCACCAGGTGTGCATGAATACCTTTAGGAGGTTTCAGCTTTTGGACAGTGAAAGATTCAGCGATACAGGCGGCAATCCACCTAGAAATAGTTGCCTTAGACGCCCGTTTGCCTTGAGGGTTGCCGAAAGTCACAAAAAGTTGAGAAGAACTTCTAAGCTCGGAAGTTCTATCCAGATAGAACTTGAGAGCTCTTTGGACATCAAGACAGTGTAGAACCCTCTCCACCTCAGAGGCGGGGTTCGGAAAAAAGACCGGTAGGGAGATCGATTGATTCAAATGGAATTCGGTCACCACCTTCGGCAGAAAAGCCGGATTAGTTCGAAGGACTACCTTGTCCTTGTGAAAGACCAAGAAAGGATGCTCCACCGACAATGCCTGGAGCTCACTCACTCTCCTTACCGATGTGACGGCGACCAAAAAGGACACTTTCCAAGACAAGTACTTGAGGTCCACAGTAGCCATCGGCTCAAAGGGTTTATGGCACAGCGCCGTCGGGACAACATTCAGGTCCCATGGCGGGTGCGGATTACGAACTGGAGGGTAAAGGCGTGTTAAACCAGCAAAATGCCTCTTTACCACTGGGTTAGCCAGAGAGTACGAACACTGATCCGTAGAGAGATAAGCAGAGACCGCTGACAGGTAAGTCCTGCATGACAGAACATGAACCCCTGACTCTGCTAGGGAGGACACAAAGGACAACACCGCGTCAACCGTGGCCCCCCTTGGATCCAATTTCTTCTCTAGACACCAATGACAGAACCTGAGCCATTTACTCTTGTACTGAGATCTGGTCGAAGGTTTTCTGGCTGCCTGGATAATACGCATGTTATCCGCAGACAAATTCAGATGCTCTAAAGACCTGAACTCAGGCACCAAGCTGAGCGATTGTGGGGAGGGGTGCCACAGCTGCTGCTCCCCCTGGTGGAGAAGATCGGGAGTTACCGGTAACCTGATCGGCAGATAAACCGACAGGTGCTGGAGTTCTTCAACTTCCAAATTGCCCGGTGAACTAGAGGCAGAGGCGGGAAGGCGTAAGCTCTCATGTTGTGCCATGGAATCTCTAGAGCATCCCCCAGAGAGGAGGCTCCCAGCCCCCCTCTGGAGGCATACAGAGGAAGCTTCTTGTTCGCCGCTGTCGCGAAGAGGTCCACCTGCGGTGTGCCCCAGTGCGAGAAAATCCCGGAGAGGACCTCCGCCTTCAACTCCCACTCGTAGCTGACCACTGTCCGCCGGCTGAGGGCATCTGCTGTGACATTCAGCTGGCCCGGGATGTGCACTGCAAGCAGCCAGACACCATGAAGCATGGCCCACTCCCAAATCTGGATGGACAGGTCCACGAGGGGGGGAGACTTTGTTCCCCCCTGCTTGTTGATGTAATACATTGACACCACGGAACGCCTTGAGCGCCAAAAAAATCGCCAGAAGCTCCAAATGGTTTATGTGCAGGAGTTTGTCCTGAGGCGACCAGAGGTCCGAGACCTGAAGGAGATCTAACGTCGCACCCCACCCTAGGAGGGAGGAGTCCGTCGTGATCGTCACCATAGGGACCAGGTCCTGAAACCCGAGCCCCCAGACAGATTGCTGAGAGAGAACCACCAGTCCAGGTCTACTCTCATGGAATCCGGAATCATTATCCGCATGGAGTCTGGGTCCACTGCCTGACGCCATGAATTCCGAAGGGCCATCTGGGTCCGTCTCATTTTGAGACGAGCAAGAGGAAGAGCCAGCACACACGAGGCCATGAGGCCCAGAAGCCTCTGGAACCACCAGGCCGACATACTCTCTAACTGCGCAAACATCTGACACGTGGCCAACAGATCCGCCATTCTGTCCCCGGTCAGGTATACTCTGCAGTCGATCGTGTTCCAACGAAAACCCAGAAAACTCAGGTCCTGAGAGACCATCATGGAGGATTTCCGCCAGGTCACCGACAGCCCAAGATGGAACAGGAGCTGAAGGAGAGACTGGAGGTTGTCCGCTGCCGCCAGCGGACAAGGGCTGTGTAGAAGCCAATTGTCCAAATAAGGATACACATGGATATCCTGAAGACGAAGATAGGCCGCAATCACCGTCATCATCTTCGTGAAGACACGCGGCGCCGAGCTGAGGCCAAAAGGAAGCACCTGAAACTGGAAGTGCTCCTCTCCCAAAGAGAAACGGAGGTACCTCCTGTGTGGAGCCCAAATCAGGATATGCATGTACGCATCCTGAAGGTCCACCACGCTGAGCCAATCGCCCGCCTGCAACGAGGAGCAAATCTGGCCGGGTGTGATCATCTTGAATTTCTCTTGGGGTAAGGAAAGATTGAACTGGGAAAGGTCTAGGATGGTGCGCAGGCCAGCCTGGTTGGGTTTGGGCACCGTAAACAGCCGGGAGTAGAAGCCCTTCCCTCGCTCCCCAAGGGGAACGGGTTCCACAGCTCTGAGGAGCAGAAGTTTCTGAACCTCGGCCTTGAGGGAGGGTGAGCCCGACAGCTGAAAAGGAGGGTTGAGGGGTGGGATAGGGGGTAATGGTAAGCGGAAGCCCGCCGAGCGACTGACAAGACCCATCTGTCTTCTGTGATGGTCTGCCACGCCTCCCAATGAGACGCGATGCGTCCTCCCACCGGGGTCTCGTGCAAGCACAGAAAAACCTAATTTGGCAGGTTTATCGGTGGCGGTGCCACCTGAACCTGATGAGGAGGCTGAGGAGCGGGAGAAATACTGCGTACGCTGTTGTCTACGGCGGTTATTTCCCGCAGGAGTGTCCACTCTGTGCGATTTGCGGTCGAGGAAGCCCCTGAAACCAGAAGACGTTCTCTGAGGTTTGAAAGGAGCTTTAACCAGAACAGACAATGATTTAGCCGTCTGAGTGCTATCCTTGGTTTTGGTGAGCTCTACATCAGTAGAAGAATGAAAAAGCTCCTTACCATCGAATGGAAGGTCCAAAACCTTGTCTTGCACTTCCTTCGAAAACTTGGTGGCATGCAACCACGCTTGCCTCGAGGTATCAACCCCGAGCATCATGCCCCGAGCCGAGGTGTTTACGTGATGAGCCGCAGCCTCCAGGAGATCCTGGGCCAAGACCCTGGCATCGGAAAGACCACCTCTGAAATCTTCCAACTTCTCGACCGGAATATGCTCCTCAAACTCCGACAGACCTTTCCACATCCGCATGTTAGCTCCCGCCAAAATCAATTCGGCATTGGCCTGCCTGAGCTGCAAGGCTGAATTGGCAAAGATTTTCCTCCCTAGGGAGTCCAGGAGCTTGTCCCCCTTTCCCAAGACCTGAGTAGCCGTCGCGGAAGAGGATGCTGCAGGTCTGGACTGCAACGTGGCCGCAGCCACCACTGTGGAAGAGGGAGGCGGACAAGACGACTAGGCCACTTCCTCCGAAGAGTGCAGCCTGTACCTCGCGTCAATCTTTTGACGAAAAGTCCTGAGTGTGACTTCTCCCAGACTCTTCGGACCTCAGCCAAAACAGCCTTCTGCAGGAAAAGGCTGGTACGCTCCAAAGGAGACAGGGTGAACGCCCCAGAAAGCATGCCCTCCTGTTGAACAGGTGCCTCGGGAACCGGGACATCTAAGAAATTCATCATGTCCAGTACTCGGTCATGAAAAGCTCTAAAAGAGCGGAGAAGGTCCTTGTTGTCCTGCTCGCCTTGAGGGTCATCTGACAGGCCAGGATCCTGCTGAACAGCGTCAGGCACTGCCTTGTCCATTGGGGACAACGGTGGCAAAGGCGGAAGAGCTGGGGCAGGCACCACGGACAAAGGAGGCGTCGGCGGACAAATTTCCTTAAAAAGCCCTTTGAAATACTCCCTCATGGGGTCGGTGCGCATAAGCGCTTGAAGTTTACCGTAAAAAACATCCTCAGGAGATTGCTTCAGAACCTGAGGAGGCCTCTCATGAGGTGGACAAATCCAGGGACGTAACGGAGAAGGGTGCCACGCCGGGCCCTCCGCCGACGTATCCACATAAATCAAAGGGGCCGTCCCTGCAGGGAACAAAACATTGTGCGGAAGAGGCATCCGGGCGTTCCAATCATAAACGGGCCGGTAAGGATACGCACAAGTGACCTTATGTTCACCCAAGGGACCGAACCCTACACCAGAGGCCGATGGCGTAGGGGTAGTACCTAAAATGGCCGCCGTGGTCGTCATCCGAGGGAAACTGCGGCACGTGAGGAGGTGAGGCAGGGGTCCCCGTCGATGGATCAGGGGTCTTAATTTTAGCCTTAACATAAGGAACCTCGGCAGAGCCGGTAGTATGAGGCCTGGAACGTTTCTGCGACATACCAACCGGCAACTGAGCCTTCGAAGGAAGGACCTCGGCACTGCCGGTAAAAGAAGAACCTTGCTTCTTTGCCCCCTCAACAGATCTGGTATCACCACAAGAGCAGGAACAGTGAGAAACTGTTACGCTCACCCGATTCCCACAGGGGCATCGATCTGGACTGGCCCGCTGTTGCTTCCACCAGAGTAACACGTAGAGCCGAGATGACAGACTGGACAGACCCACTTATCTTCGTTTGTTGGACTCGTACGAATATCTTTCTGCAATGGAGAAAGGCAATTAACCTCCCGTAGTCCGAGCGTTAACCGGCCTTCCCACTCCCCTCGTCTGCCCACAGAACACTCCTGAAGTTCCCTCTTAACCTCACCTGAAGATTTGGAAAGATGAGCTCTCCATCCTGCGTCGAGTGCAGGGGCGCGTAGACGACCAGTTACTTCACTGGCGTGGAGGAATTGGTGAGTTCCAGTATTGACTCTAAGTCCAATTGTTTGTAAGAGTTCAAAAGTCTGATCTTCACTCTGCCAGATTCCTTGCAAGTTGCGGATTTAAACCACCAGAAGAGTTCCAAGTGGCAATTGGTAAGATCCTGGTAAGTCTATTGTGGTTCTCCCCTTTGGGGCCGGGGTACAGCGATGATGCAGAATTAACTGCGCCGACCCGAAATGAGGTGTGTACCCCCCTGTGGTAAATCAGGTAAGTCTTTAGGGGTGATTTGTATTGTCCTTGTTTTTTCCCCTTGGGGGCCAGGGTGCGGCGGTGATGCGGAATTGACTGCGCCGACCCGAGATGAGGAGAGTACCCCCCTGTGGTAAATCAGGTAAGTCTTTGGGGGTGGTTTGTATTGCCCTTGCTCACCTATCTGTTCTTGTCTCCCCCAGGTGTTGAAGAATGGCCTGGAGATGCTGGATTCGCGATGGAGTAAAGGAATGCAGCCCCGGTTGGTGAGTTCAGCGCCGCTCTGCGAGGTGCGTGACAATGCGCCTGAGAAGGCTTCTCTTTTCCAGATTGACGATGTGCTGGATCAAGGATTCAGGTAAGGGTTTTGTTCTGACCTCTTCTCCTTCTCCTTTTCTTGTTCCAGGTGTTCCAGGGCTGAAGCGGGCGTGGCTGAAGACTGGAGCTGCTGAAGACAGGGTGAGCGTTACGCTGCAGCAAGCGGAATAACGCGAAGCACGTGTGGCTGTCCGGGTGTGGCTTAAATAGCCTTGGAAGAAGTCCCAGGTAAGTATTCTTCCACAGCCCCACCCGAGAGGAAAGGAGTCCCTAAAGTAAAGTAGTCCCTTTAAGCCTCATTTGCCTTGTGGCTTCGTGCAGCATGGTCTGCATCAGGTAGGTATGCAGCATGGTCTGCAACAGGTAAGATTTCTGTAATGAGCCTGGCGCCCATGGCGCCAGGACTGACTTTATTCTTATGAGCCTGGCGCCATAGGCGCCAGGACTGTAGCCAAAGAGCCCCTAACTGGGGTTTTTGGGCATGCTTCAAGTGGCATGATGCCTGCTTCCGGGGTTGCTGGGCCTGGTCTGGCTTTCCGGGGGCAGGCATCGTGACAGCACTCCCCCTCAAGGCCCCTCCTAAAGCTGTTCTCCCTCTCGGCCTTGGTTTGTCTGGAAATTCTTGGTGGAACCTTTTCACTAATTGAGGTGCATGCACATGGTCACTAGGCTCCCAAGATCTTTCTTGTGGACCATAACCTTTCCAATCAATGAGATAGAAGAGTTTCGATCTCACCCTTTTAGAGTCCAAAATATTCTTGACTTCGAATTCGGGTTCCCCGTCTATGAGAATAGGTTCAGGTGGGGTGGTTAGTCTAGTTCCTGGTTGCACAGGCTTCAAAAGAGACACGTGAAAAACAGGATGAACACGCATATGACCAGGCAGGTCCAACCTGACGGCCACTGGGTTAATAATAGCCTTAATAGAATAAGGTCCCAAGTACCTGGGGTTAAAAGTCCGTGTTCCCTTGAGTGGTAAGTACTTGGTGGCTAACCATACTTGGTCCCCTACTTGGTATTGCGTTGCTTCACTCCTGTGTTGATCAGCATCCTTGTATTTATCCTTAGCCATTTGTAAATGTGCAGTTGCCTCTTTAAAGGCGTGTGTGATAACAGCGTGGAGATGGTCCACCGCAGGCATCTCTAAATGTTGGGGAGAATCTAAGTCTGAGGTTCGAGGATGGTGACCATATATGGTAAAAAAAAAGGGCTTTGTTTAGTTCCTGAGTGTACAGAATTATTGTATGCATATTCGGCGATCCAAAGAATGTCTTTCCAATCCTCCTCAGATTGATGTAGCATACAACGTAGGTATTGCTCAAGAGTCTGGTTGGTTCTCTCAGTTTGACCGTCGGTCTGGGGATGGTGACTGGTTGAAAGCCTAACATCAATTTGTGCCAGCTGGCAGCACTTCCTCCAAAAATGTGAAATAAATTGACTTCCCCGGTCTGAAATAACACGGAAGGAAAGCCATGTAGACGGACAATATTTTCAAGGAACTCCTTGGCCAAGATAGAAGCTGAAGGTATTCCTTTTAAAAGGAATGAAATTGGGCATTTTAGAAAAAAGATCTACAATAACTAGAATGGTGTAATAACCTTTGCACGGGGGTAAATCCGTGATAAAGTCTAATGACAAGGTATGCCAAGGAGTAGGTGGTATGTCTAACGGTTGTAATAATCCAGCAGGTTTTTTCTTTTCCCCTTTGTTTTGAGCGCAAATGCCACAAGACATGACAAACAACTTGACATCTTTTCGACAGGTGGGCCACCAAAACTGTTTCTGGATTTTGGCTTCAGTTTTAGCAATGCCAGGATGTCCTTCCATCAAGGTGTCGTGGTAATGAGAAATGACAAGTTTCTGTAGTTCCTCTAGTGGCAAAAATAGCCGGCCTTGGTAATAAGGTAGATTGTTGGTGACAGAATACTCTGGGCCTTTCCTTGCCCAGCCCTGTAAGGCATCGGAATCAAAGAGTTGATGGACCTTTTCTTGAATGTCCTCCAGAGAGTGTATGGATGTCAGACCAAGGATCCTCTGTTCAGGAATTATGGGTACAGGTTCTAAAGCTCTTTCTGTTTCTCCCATTCCTATTCGGGACAGGGCGTCAGCTTTTCCATTTTTACAACCTGGTCGATAGGTTATTACAAAATCAAACTCGGCGAAGAACAATGCCCAACGGAGTTGGCGTGAAGATTGGGCCTTGGCTACCTTTAGGTATTGTAAGTTGCGGTGATCAGTGATGACCGTAATTGTATGCCTGGTGCCCAGCAGATAGTGCCGCCAAGCCTTGAAGGCGGACTTGATGGCCAACAGTTCCTTGTCGGTTATAGCATAATTTAATTCGGGAGCCGAAAACTTTCTTGACCAAAACGCCACTGGGTGCAGCTGGTTAGTTTTGGGATCCTTTTGGGAGAGCACTGCGCCCATAGCTGAACTGGATGCATCTGTTTCCACTATGTAGGGAAGCTCTGGGCGCTGGTGTCTTAATACAGGAGCGGACGTGAATTTCTTTTTTAACTCTTGGAAGGCGTTCTCGGCTTCTTCTGTCCATGGAAAGCGTTTATTCTTTCGCAATAGTGTTGTAATGGTATGTACAATGTGTGAGAAGTCCGGGATAAACCTGCGGTAGAAATTGGCAAAGCCGAGCATGCTTTGAACTCCTTTGACTGAGCTTGGCGAAGGCCAATTAAGAATTGCGTCCACCTTCCGTGTATCCATCCGGATTCCTTTCGGGGTCAGAATAAATCCAAGAAACTCTACTTCCGTAGTGTGAAAGATGCACTTTTCCAGTTTAGCGTATAACTTATACTGGCGCAACTTTTCTAGGACTGCTCGGACGTGCTTTACATGATCGGATTCTGATAGGGAGTATACTAAGATATCGTCGATGTAAACGACTACACAAACATCGATGAGCTCTCGGAAGACATTGTTCATGAAGAACTGGAAGGCTGCTGGTGCGTTACACAGTCCGAAAGGCATCACCTGGTACTCAAATAATCCGTACTTGGTGCGAAAAGCAGTCTTCCATTTGTCACCCTCTTTGACGCGTACCAGATGATATGCCCCCCAAAGGTCTAGTTTTGTGTATATACAAGCGTTCTTTACCTGGTCTAGTAGTTCAGGGATCAAAGGCAATTTGTACCGATTCTTGATAGTTATCCGATTCAGCGCGCGGTAGTCAATGCATGTTCTAAGGTCGCTTCCTTTTTTGGCACGAAGAAGAAAGCAGAAGATGCGGGGGACTTGGACGGGCGGATGAAGCCATTAGCAAGATATTGGTCTAGGTACTGGCGCAAGTGGAGATTTTCAGGTTCCGTGAGGGCATAGATTCTGCTGCAAGGTGGTTGTGCTCCTGGTATGAGATCTATTTGACAATCATACCATCTGTGCGGTGGTAAGGTGTTTGCCTGTTCCTTTTGAAAGACACCCTGAAAGTCTTGGTATTCAGCAGGTAATTGTATGGCAGCTGGGATTATTGGGGCCAGTACTGAATTTAGAGTTCTCTTTGGGTAACAGGCGTTAGCACATTCTGGGAAGGTTAGTCTCTTCTCTCGCCAATCAATACAGGGATTGTGTTTTTCCAACCAAGGGATTCCCAGTATCAGTTGAAACTGTGGAGCCTTGATTAAATCAAACACCATAACCTCTCGGTGGCCATCCTGACCCAGCAAAGTCATCTCTGCAGTGGAATGAGTTACGGGCCCAGAGCCAATTTCAGTTCCATCAACAGTGGTGACGACATCGGTAGTTGTCTTTCGGGTGAGAAGTAGATTCATCCTGGAAGCCAATCCGTAGTCCAAATAGTTTCCTATGGCTCCACTATCTACGTACGCCTTTATCGCGTGCATGCGTGATGGCTGCTCTGGATCTATAAGGACCACGGGTATGGTGAAATGCGAGGTCAGAGTGTCCTTCTTTAAGCTCGGCAAGCTGACCTCTACGCTTGCCGGGCGTGATCGTTTCCCGAGTCAGGTTTCAAGTGGTTTTCGTCTGCTGCTCCTATAGTTTTCTTGGATGGTTTTACAGGGCAGTCCGAAGGAAATGACCAGTAGCTCCGCAATATAAACATAATTGCTGTTGCCGTCTTCTTTACCTTTCCTTCTGGGTTAAGGGTCCTCTAACCCCCCCGATTTGCATGGGTTCTGAGGCATCTACCCCCTTCGAGGGTACGTAGGTTTTAACCAAGATCTTGTTTTCAAACTTGGTTCGATCAGCCTTTCTGGTTTGAAGTCTGTGATCTAACTGGACCACAAAATCGATATATTCAGCACAGTCTAAAGGCGGGTTCACGACTTGGGCTAAAACATCCTTGAGTTCTCCCCGCAGCCCTCGATGGAATAATGTAATTCGCTTGTCTTCAGGCCATTCGGTTTCCACAACTAATCTATTGAAAGTTGCAATGTAAGATAAAAGATCCTGATCACCTTGCCGTAAGGATAAAAGTTCGTTATCCAAAGCCTGTCCTTGGGAATGTCGGGCGAACAGTCTTTCCATGCTAGTTCGAAAACCTTGGAAATCTCGAAGAATCGGGTCATCCTGATTTACTAGCGGATGGACCAGTCCGCTGCACTGCCGCTGAGATATGACAGTACAAAAGCTACCTTGGCTTGATCGTTTGGGAAGGCTCCAGGTCTACATTAAAAGTGTAAGCGACATTGATTCATGAATATAGCAAACCTTTTAGGGTCTCCGGCAAAGCGTTCAGGCGGAGCCAAGGGAACGGCTCCAGGAAGGTTTATCTGCACCGGGTTACTCGGTGGCACCGGAGCTGGGCTGGCCCAGAGTCCAGGTAGAGGTGTTTGTCCAGCCTGGCTTTGTAATAGCTGTCTGGCCAAATCATCAGTTCGTTCTTTTGACACTATCAATTCCCTCCTGAGGGCATTGGTTTCCTGGCGGGCAGAATGCACTTCGGCCCTTAGTTCCCCTAATAATTGGGCCAACTGATCGGTTTCCGAGGTCTCCATGACGCCCAGGTGGGTATTTGTGGGTAGGCTTTGCGTTCTGTTATGCTCACCTGATTCCCACGGGGGCGTCGATCTGGACTGGCCCGCTGTTGCTTCCACCAGAGTAACACGTAGAGCCGAGATGACAGACTGGACAGACCCACTTAGCTTTGTTTGTTGGACTTGTATGAATATCTTTCTGCAATGGAGAAAGGGAATTAACCTCCTGTAGTCTGAGCGTTAACCGGCCTTCCCACTCCCCTTGTCTGCCCACAGAACACTACTGAAGTTCCCTCTTAACCTCACCTGAAGATTTGGAAAGATGAGCCCACCATCCTGCGTCGAGTGCAGGGGCGCGTAGACGACCAGTTACTTCACTGGCGTGGAGGAATTGGTGAGTTCCAGTATTGACTCTAAGTCCAATTGTTTGTAAGAGTTCAAAAGTCTGATCTTCACTCTGCCAGATTCCTTGCAAGTTGCGGATTTAAACCACCAGAAGAGTTCCAAGTGGCAATTGGTAAGATCCTGGTAAGTCTATTGTGGTTCTCCCCTTTGGGGCCGGGGTACAGCGATGATGCAGAATTAACTGCGCCGACCCGAAATGAGGTGTGTACCCCCCTGTGGTAAATCAGGTAAGTCTTTAGGGGTGATTTGTATTGTCCTTGTTTTTTCCCCTTGGGGGCCAGGGTGCGGCGGTGATGCGGAATTGACTGCGCCGACCCGAGATGAGGAGAGTACCCCCCTGTGGTAAATCAGGTAAGTCTTTGGGGGTGGTTTGTATTGCCCTTGCTCACCTATCTGTTCTTGTCTCCCCCAGGTGTTGAAGAATGGCCTGGAGATGCTGGATTCGCGATGGAGTAAAGGAATGCAGCCCCGGTTGGTGAGTTCAGCGCCGCTCTGCGAGGTGCGTGACAATGCGCCTGAGAAGGCTTCTCTTTTCCAGATTGACGATGTGCTGGATCAAGGATTCAGGTAAGGGTTTTGTTCTGACCTCTTCTCCTTCTCCTTTTCTTGTTCCAGGTGTTCCAGGGCTGAAGCGGGCGTGGCTGAAGACTGGAGCTGCTGAAGACAGGGTGAGCGTTACGCTGCAGCAAGCGGAATAACGCGAAGCACGTGTGGCTGTCCGGGTGTGGCTTAAATAGCCTTGGAAGAAGTCCCAGGTAAGTATTCTTCCACAGCCCCACCCGAGAGGAAAGGAGTCCCTAAAGTAAAGTAGTCCCTTTAAGCCTCATTTGCCTTGTGGCTTCGTGCAGCATGGTCTGCATCAGGTAGGTATGCAGCATGGTCTGCAACAGGTAAGATTTCTGTAATGAGCCTGGCGCCCATGGCGCCAGGACTGACTTTATTCTTATGAGCCTGGCGCCATAGGCGCCAGGACTGTAGCCAAAGAGCCCCTAACTGGGGTTTTTGGGCATGCTTCAAGTGGCATGATGCCTGCTTCCGGGGTTGCTGGGCCTGGTCTGGCTTTCCGGGGGCAGGCATCGTGACAGCACTCCCCCTCAAGGCCCCTCCTAAAGCTGTTCTCCCTCTCGGCCTTGGTTTGTCTGGAAATTCTTGGTGGAACCTTTTCACTAATTGAGGTGCATGCACATGGTCACTAGGCTCCCAAGATCTTTCTTGTGGACCATAACCTTTCCAATCAATGAGATAGAAGAGTTTCGATCTCACCCTTTTAGAGTCCAAAATATTCTTGACTTCGAATTCGGGTTCCCCGTCTATGAGAATAGGTTCAGGTGGGGTGGTTAGTCTAGTTCCTGGTTGCACAGGCTTCAAAAGAGACACGTGAAAAACAGGATGAACACGCATATGACCAGGCAGGTCCAACCTGACGGCCACTGGGTTAATAATAGCCTTAATAGAATAAGGTCCCAAGTACCTGGGGTTAAAAGTCCGTGTTCCCTTGAGTGGTAAGTACTTGGTGGCTAACCATACTTGGTCCCCTACTTGGTATTGCGTTGCTTCACTCCTGTGTTGATCAGCATCCTTGTATTTATCCTTAGCCATTTGTAAATGTGCAGTTGCCTCTTTAAAGGCGTGTGTGATAACAGCGTGGAGATGGTCCACCGCAGGCATCTCTAAATGTTGGGGAGAATCTAAGTCTGAGGTTCGAGGATGGTGACCATATATGGTAAAAAAAAAGGGCTTTGTTTAGTTCCTGAGTGTACAGAATTATTGTATGCATATTCGGCGATCCAAAGAATGTCTTTCCAATCCTCCTCAGATTGATGTAGCATACAACGTAGGTATTGCTCAAGAGTCTGGTTGGTTCTCTCAGTTTGACCGTCGGTCTGGGGATGGTGACTGGTTGAAAGCCTAACATCAATTTGTGCCAGCTGGCAGCACTTCCTCCAAAAATGTGAAATAAATTGACTTCCCCGGTCTGAAATAACACGGAAGGAAAGCCATGTAGACGGACAATATTTTCAAGGAACTCCTTGGCCAAGATAGAAGCTGAAGGTATTCCTTTTAAAAGGAATGAAATTGGGCATTTTAGAAAAAAGATCTACAATAACTAGAATGGTGTAATAACCTTTGCACGGGGGTAAATCCGTGATAAAGTCTAATGACAAGGTATGCCAAGGAGTAGGTGGTATGTCTAACGGTTGTAATAATCCAGCAGGTTTTTTCTTTTCCCCTTTGTTTTGAGCGCAAATGCCACAAGACATGACAAACAACTTGACATCTTTTCGACAGGTGGGCCACCAAAACTGTTTCTGGATTTTGGCTTCAGTTTTAGCAATGCCAGGATGTCCTTCCATCAAGGTGTCGTGGTAATGAGAAATGACAAGTTTCTGTAGTTCCTCTAGTGGCAAAAATAGCCGGCCTTGGTAATAAGGTAGATTGTTGGTGACAGAATACTCTGGGCCTTTCCTTGCCCAGCCCTGTAAGGCATCGGAATCAAAGAGTTGATGGACCTTTTCTTGAATGTCCTCCAGAGAGTGTATGGATGTCAGACCAAGGATCCTCTGTTCAGGAATTATGGGTACAGGTTCTAAAGCTCTTTCTGTTTCTCCCATTCCTATTCGGGACAGGGCGTCAGCTTTTCCATTTTTACAACCTGGTCGATAGGTTATTACAAAATCAAACTCGGCGAAGAACAATGCCCAACGGAGTTGGCGTGAAGATTGGGCCTTGGCTACCTTTAGGTATTGTAAGTTGCGGTGATCAGTGATGACCGTAATTGTATGCCTGGTGCCCAGCAGATAGTGCCGCCAAGCCTTGAAGGCGGACTTGATGGCCAACAGTTCCTTGTCGGTTATAGCATAATTTAATTCGGGAGCCGAAAACTTTCTTGACCAAAACGCCACTGGGTGCAGCTGGTTAGTTTTGGGATCCTTTTGGGAGAGCACTGCGCCCATAGCTGAACTGGATGCATCTGTTTCCACTATGTAGGGAAGCTCTGGGCGCTGGTGTCTTAATACAGGAGCGGACGTGAATTTCTTTTTTAACTCTTGGAAGGCGTTCTCGGCTTCTTCTGTCCATGGAAAGCGTTTATTCTTTCGCAATAGTGTTGTAATGGTATGTACAATGTGTGAGAAGTCCGGGATAAACCTGCGGTAGAAATTGGCAAAGCCGAGCATGCTTTGAACTCCTTTGACTGAGCTTGGCGAAGGCCAATTAAGAATTGCGTCCACCTTCCGTGTATCCATCCGGATTCCTTTCGGGGTCAGAATAAATCCAAGAAACTCTACTTCCGTAGTGTGAAAGATGCACTTTTCCAGTTTAGCGTATAACTTATACTGGCGCAACTTTTCTAGGACTGCTCGGACGTGCTTTACATGATCGGATTCTGATAGGGAGTATACTAAGATATCGTCGATGTAAACGACTACACAAACATCGATGAGCTCTCGGAAGACATTGTTCATGAAGAACTGGAAGGCTGCTGGTGCGTTACACAGTCCGAAAGGCATCACCTGGTACTCAAATAATCCGTACTTGGTGCGAAAAGCAGTCTTCCATTTGTCACCCTCTTTGACGCGTACCAGATGATATGCCCCCCAAAGGTCTAGTTTTGTGTATATACAAGCGTTCTTTACCTGGTCTAGTAGTTCAGGGATCAAAGGCAATTTGTACCGATTCTTGATAGTTATCCGATTCAGCGCGCGGTAGTCAATGCATGTTCTAAGGTCGCTTCCTTTTTTGGCACGAAGAAGAAAGCAGAAGATGCGGGGGACTTGGACGGGCGGATGAAGCCATTAGCAAGATATTGGTCTAGGTACTGGCGCAAGTGGAGATTTTCAGGTTCCGTGAGGGCATAGATTCTGCTGCAAGGTGGTTGTGCTCCTGGTATGAGATCTATTTGACAATCATACCATCTGTGCGGTGGTAAGGTGTTTGCCTGTTCCTTTTGAAAGACACCCTGAAAGTCTTGGTATTCAGCAGGTAATTGTATGGCAGCTGGGATTATTGGGGCCAGTACTGAATTTAGAGTTCTCTTTGGGTAACAGGCGTTAGCACATTCTGGGAAGGTTAGTCTCTTCTCTCGCCAATCAATACAGGGATTGTGTTTTTCCAACCAAGGGATTCCCAGTATCAGTTGAAACTGTGGAGCCTTGATTAAATCAAACACCATAACCTCTCGGTGGCCATCCTGACCCAGCAAAGTCATCTCTGCAGTGGAATGAGTTACGGGCCCAGAGCCAATTTCAGTTCCATCAACAGTGGTGACGACATCGGTAGTTGTCTTTCGGGTGAGAAGTAGATTCATCCTGGAAGCCAATCCGTAGTCCAAATAGTTTCCTATGGCTCCACTATCTACGTACGCCTTTATCGCGTGCATGCGTGATGGCTGCTCTGGATCTATAAGGACCACGGGTATGGTGAAATGCGAGGTCAGAGTGTCCTTCTTTAAGCTCGGCAAGCTGACCTCTACGCTTGCCGGGCGTGATCGTTTCCCGAGTCAGGTTTCAAGTGGTTTTCGTCTGCTGCTCCTATAGTTTTCTTGGATGGTTTTACAGGGCAGTCCGAAGGAAATGACCAGTAGCTCCGCAATATAAACATAATTGCTGTTGCCGTCTTCTTTACCTTTCCTTCTGGGTTAAGGGTCCTCTAACCCCCCCGATTTGCATGGGTTCTGAGGCATCTACCCCCTTCGAGGGTACGTAGGTTTTAACCAAGATCTTGTTTTCAAACTTGGTTCGATCAGCCTTTCTGGTTTGAAGTCTGTGATCTAACTGGACCACAAAATCGATATATTCAGCACAGTCTAAAGGCGGGTTCACGACTTGGGCTAAAACATCCTTGAGTTCTCCCCGCAGCCCTCGATGGAATAATGTAATTCGCTTGTCTTCAGGCCATTCGGTTTCCACAACTAATCTATTGAAAGTTGCAATGTAAGATAAAAGATCCTGATCACCTTGCCGTAAGGATAAAAGTTCGTTATCCAAAGCCTGTCCTTGGGAATGTCGGGCGAACAGTCTTTCCATGCTAGTTCGAAAACCTTGGAAATCTCGAAGAATCGGGTCATCCTGATTTACTAGCGGATGGACCAGTCCGCTGCACTGCCGCTGAGATATGACAGTACAAAAGCTACCTTGGCTTGATCGTTTGGGAAGGCTCCAGGTCTACATTAAAAGTGTAAGCGACATTGATTCATGAATATAGCAAACCTTTTAGGGTCTCCGGCAAAGCGTTCAGGCGGAGCCAAGGGAACGGCTCCAGGAAGGTTTATCTGCACCGGGTTACTCGGTGGCACCGGAGCTGGGCTGGCCCAGAGTCCAGGTAGAGGTGTTTGTCCAGCCTGGCTTTGTAATAGCTGTCTGGCCAAATCATCAGTTCGTTCTTTTGACACTATCAATTCCCTCCTGAGGGCATTGGTTTCCTGGCGGGCAGAATGCACTTCGGCCCTTAGTTCCCCTAATAATTGGGCCAACTGATCGGTTTCCGAGGTCTCCATGACGCCCAGGTGGGTATTTGTGGGTAGGCTTTGCGTTCTGTTATGCTCACCTGATTCCCACGGGGGCGTCGATCTGGACTGGCCCGCTGTTGCTTCCACCAGAGTAACACGTAGAGCCGAGATGACAGACTGGACAGACCCACTTAGCTTTGTTTGTTGGACTTGTATGAATATCTTTCTGCAATGGAGAAAGGGAATTAACCTCCTGTAGTCTGAGCGTTAACCGGCCTTCCCACTCCCCTTGTCTGCCCACAGAACACTACTGAAGTTCCCTCTTAACCTCACCTGAAGATTTGGAAAGATGAGCCCACCATCCTGCGTCGAGTGCAGGGGCGCGTAGACGACCAGTTACTTCACTGGCGTGGAGGAATTGGTGAGTTCCAGTATTGACTCTAAGTCCAATTGTTTGTAAGAGTTCAAAAGTCTGATCTTCACTCTGCCAGATTCCTTGCAAGTTGCGGATTTAAACCACCAGAAGAGTTCCAAGTGGCAATTGGTAAGATCCTGGTAAGTCTATTGTGGTTCTCCCCTTTGGGGCCGGGGTACAGCGATGATGCAGAATTAACTGCGCCGACCCGAAATGAGGTGTGTACCCCCCTGTGGTAAATCAGGTAAGTCTTTAGGGGTGATTTGTATTGTCCTTGTTTTTTCCCCTTGGGGGCCAGGGTGCGGCGGTGATGCGGAATTGACTGCGCCGACCCGAGATGAGGAGAGTACCCCCCTGTGGTAAATCAGGTAAGTCTTTGGGGGTGGTTTGTATTGCCCTTGCTCACCTATCTGTTCTTGTCTCCCCCAGGTGTTGAAGAATGGCCTGGAGATGCTGGATTCGCGATGGAGTAAAGGAATGCAGCCCCGGTTGGTGAGTTCAGCGCGGCTCTGCGAGGTGCGTGGCAATGCACCTGAGAAGGCTTCTCTTTTCCAGATTGACGATGTGCAGGATCAAGGATTCAGTTAAGGGTTTTGTTCTGACCTCTTCTCCTTCTCCTTTTCTTGTTCCAGGTGTTCCAGGGCTGAAGCGGGCGTGGCTGACGACTGGAGCTGCTGAAGACACGGTGAGCGTTACGCTGCAGCAAGCAGAATAACGCGAAGCACGTGTGGCTGACTGGGTGTGGCTTAAATAGCCTTGGAAGAAGTCCCAGGTAAGTATTCTTCCACAGCCCCACCCGAGAGGAAAGGAGTCCCTGAGGTAAAGTAGTCTCTTTAAGCCTCATTTGGCTTGTGGCTTCGTGCAGCATGGTCTGCATCAGGTAGGTATGCAGCATGGTCTGCAACAGGTAAGATTTCTGTAATGAGCCTGGCGCCCATGGCGCCAGGACTGACTTTATTCTTATGAGCCTGGCGCCATAGGCGCCAGGACTGTAGCCAAAGAGCCCCTAACTGGGGTTTTTGGGCATGCTTCAAGTGGCATGATGCCTGCTTCCGGGGTTGCTGGGCCTGGTCTGGCTTTCCGGGGGCAGGCATCGTGACAGAAACCGCTTTCACCGACAGGGCCCTGCCCGGCCCTGCAGACCTGCTGGTAGCCTTAGCCTCTGTACGAGGGACCTCGGGCCTAGGCCCGGTAATAGCCTTATCGGCACAGGCCTCGAACATCCATTCGGTAAACACAAGCCCAGCCAAGGCCTCGGGGCGCACCCCGGTCTTGTTTTTAAGGGAAGCCGAAAGTGAGGCCTCAGAGCAAGCTCCGATACCCTGTGACTCAGCAGTACTGGGTCTACACACAGCCCCCAAAGGAGGGGCCTCGGAAGTTACTCCGGTGTACACAGGCCCCTTGCGGAAACCCTCGGAGAAAACTCCGGTAGAATTATTAGGCCCGACAGGCACCTCAGGGCGAACCCCGGTGACAGAGCGATCAACGCACCTCCCGGCTCAAGAGGAACCCGGGAAGGTATCCCCCAGCTCTATAAAACTCTGAAAACTAAAGAACTTACCGGGCGTTTCTTCTTTCCGTCGATGAACGCCTGAAAATGAGATTGAGGAGTGCATCGGAACACCTCCTCCCACCGTTCCAACCGACGTTGAAGAGCCCGGACCGAAAGGGAGTCACAGTAAAAACAGGAGTCCCAGCGGTGTTCCGGACCCAAACACTCTAAACAAAGAGGATGGATATCCACCCTCGCGAAGCGACAATGACACGAAGAGCAGTCTGGAAAGTCTAATTTAAAAGACATAGACAGACTATAAGACGAACGCTAGCGAGAGCCAGAGAGGAAAACAGGGAAGAAAATCTCCGAGGATGCAAGTGCGTCCGGCCCCGATCGAGCGGAGAAAAGGACTGAGGGGCGATGCGTGGGGCGGAGCCAAGGTGGGCGGGGTTACGGCCGCGTGCCGGGCCCCACGCAGGAAAGAGAGGAAGGACACATTTTTGGAAAAATTTGGATGCTTTTGACAAAGAGCATCAACGTTAGTATGGTTGCAGAAGACACCTTCATCTCAGCCACCACAACACTGCTTAGTTCCAGAGCAGGTAGGCAGAGAGATCACTCGTGCTAACGGGGTCAGGAGCGGAGCGTACTCCCTCTCAGCGAGACTGCATCACCCAGGGTCCAACTCTCTGTTTTCCATGAGGAATACCTCTTCTGTTTATGGGGCAATCCCTGCCCCTTCATAGTTACCAAACTTCCCTCGGCCGAAGGGCAGACAGCAAGCATTGGCAGCAAAGAATGGAGAAATTGAGGCTAGAAGTGGAAAAACCCCAGCTTCTCTCCCTCACCTTCATTCCCAGCGCCCCTCATCACTGCACCTGCAAAGCGCCAACTCCCTTTTTTGCTCGTCCTTCAGCGGACAATACAACTATCCTCCACAGTTAGCTCATCTGACATTACGCAACTTCACAACCGTTGCAAAATTCAGGTTTGCCTACTGAGCCCACGAAAACGTAGGCTTTCATTGCGGTAATGTAAGTGAATGTCCAAAATGGCCGTGCACCGCACTGGCGCCATATTTAGCTCACTTTCACACACGCACTACAAAATGTAAAAGAAGTTCTGCGAGCGTTCCCTTTGCCATTTCCATGGTGGGCATCTCGACTATAGTTTAATGTTATTTAGGAACAATGGTTTGTGCATTCCACACAATTTATTGTACTCGTCAAAGAAAAAAAAGCCAAAAGCACCCGAGACATCATCCCAGGATGCGAACGGCAATACAACATTCAGTGGCAAGCACTAGCGGGATGGTATCGGCCTACCACCCTTTTCCCCACTACGTCCAGGCCCATTGCCTCAGGGAGCTGGCCATTACCACTAAGAGCATTGTTACGCAATCAACTTTTGCCCTGTAGTGGGACCAAAATCTTTCACTGCTTGAATTAGGCGATAAGGACTCGCCTAACACTGTTCTAGCCGATAATTCACTGCAGCTCAAGTTAGGGGACTGAGCAAAGCAAGGGCACCTGACGTGGGGCACTGCTTTTATCAGCCAGAATGGTCCGCCAGCAGAGCATTATTCCCAATGTCGCTGGCGCATACAAAATGCAGGTGCTAAATTGATAAAAAAGGAGACAGAAACAAAAGACTGAAACTGTATTGGAAGGATCCAGATCTGTGACCGAGAAGAAAATGCCATTTAACATAAGCTTTTCTCACATTTTTCTTTTAAAAATGGGCAAATGGTGGAACAGTGGAAGGAGACATAGGCAGCTATAATGGAGTGCAGGTTTACACCAGTAAATAAAATCCACTTTCTTTTTGGGGCGATTGTCTGGCACCTCCTGCCAGGCCCAGAACAGTCAGCAATACCATTGATTGTAGGCTGTAAAGAGCCAATAGGTCCAAGTGAAAGATGGCATTATTTCTATTAGCACTTGTGTGCTATAGCTTTTCCTTCTGTGGAATCGGTAGGTGTATGGCGAGTCATCTGGTTACTCCAAAAAGAAAAACAAATAAATAAAAAAAAATAGATGAAGTTGAGTAAATGCAAAACAAACATGCCCCTTCATAGATTGAAATAGATTTGAAAAGTAGGAGGTAAAAGCAACTACTTGGCATCAGACACAATAAGTAGGAACTACCTATTTGGAACGAGATGCTAGTAAAGAATGCAGCATGACACATGTATCTAACCCCCCTCATGCAAACTAACTGTTTGTCCAGTATATATCTTCCAGTATGCTTTAAAGGTCTTTTGGATGTGCTCCAATGCTCCTTTTTGTACATTCCCAATAATAATGAATTAATGTGACAAAGTTATGAATGGCACAAGTTGACATGAGGTAAAAGTAGCCCCATCCTAACCAGGCTCTTCAAGGTTACAAGCAGGAGAAAGATGGCTCCCAGCAATTTCTATTCCTGCATTAATCTCTTTGAATGGTGGTAGTGTTTTGTGGGTCGTGGGGTTTAGGGGGGCGGCATTGCCTGCAGGCAACCGATGTAGAGCGGTGGAGTACAAGCTCCCACTCAAACTATTAAAATCCTTCATTAATAAATTCCTCATGGAAAGGTAGAGGTAATGAAAGGTGAAAAGAATGTAACAGGCGGCAGAGACTTAGTATGACACTGAAATAGTAAGCTCCAGCGAGTCGGAATGAGTGGAACGGTGAGGGCCTGCAGCAGCAGACATGCGAATGAGGACACGACTGTCAGGAGATGCAGCCAAGACTGTTGAAATGACCGCAGTAGCAAGATGTGCTCAAGGGTCGGATAAAGTCGAATTTAGGTGTGAGGAATAGTAGGAGGAGGAGAAGGAGGAGGAAATAACATTGGATCCGAGATCAGGCATAATCACGGGTAAAATGAGGGTCACGGAGAACGCCCCGAACATGACGGCCAGCAGGGATTCAATTAGACCGGATGAGGATACAGAGCGGATGAGCGTACAGAACAGAGGAGTATATAGATCGGACGAGTATACAGTGGGGATGAGTGCGTAGGCAGACGAGAGTACATGCGCGTGGTAGACTGGGGTGCACGCGCGGGGAGGACAAGAGTGCATAGCGCATGCATGTGGAATCCATGAGAGCACACACAGCGGCACACTGGAGAATGAGTGATAGACCAGTACACGCAAGGCGCACTTGAGAGTGTAAGTATGTCAAGCAGACAGATGTGTGGAATGCAGGGAACATTTGAATGAGCATATATCATATCACACCCCACGCTTACTCTCTTCTTTACACCACCACTCAAATAGAACACAGGGATACTATGACACCATTCGGTATAACTTTTCTCATATCAACATCTCCCGCTCACCCCCCATCACTCTAAGTAAACACTGCTGGCTCCACACCCCCAGCTAGGCGTTCTCCTCAGGCCTAACGCAACCACACTCGGTCGGGATAATTCCTGTCAGAGCAAACACATACTCCTGATCTCTCCACCACCACACCTACCGCTAAGAAGCAGCTACCACACGAACTCCGCACCAGCTGCACACATACCGGGTGCGCACACGCACCATTGGACTCTCTCTAATCTCTCTACTGACTCGAACTTCGGTTCCCAAGAGCGTTCAACCTACCAGCGCCTTCAGACCATACCAATGGTATATAAGGCGCTATATAAATGCAAAATAACAATAACAATTACACGTGTTAAGCAGTAGCACATACCGTAAACGGGAAGCCATACAGCAAGATAAGCATTGCAAGACTCGCCAAGACAAACAACTGTGGGAGCTTCACTACAAGGGCCACTTGTCGATGTTCTCACTGACCCCCCCTACCACTCTGCATAGTTATTGCGACACAAACTCTTCCCCTCAAAGTGGTCAGGCCGTCAAAGTAGTATATGGACTTGAACAAAGGCAAAGGCGTGTAAAGCCAGTTACACAACATTCCAAGATACAAGTCACAATAGAGGACAACTTTAAAGGTGGGTGCTGCCAGTACACCACAGGCTACCATTCACGAACAGGAGGCAAACAGTGACCAATCCGCTGCATAACATGGAGTGTGCATAAATACTGCCAGGAAGCAGGGAATACCCATAGAAGTTGTAAAGTAACTTGGCGAAGAAGAATTAGCAGGCAAACATTCCTGGCTGCTACAGGCATTTGATCAGTTCACTTCCAGCATGGCAGGAACAAAAAAAAAAATAATAAAATGTCTTTGTTGCACCTGGTAGCCCAAGCATGTAACCGTAAATACCCTATTAACAAAGATTGGCCCAGTGAAGAAACGAAGTGGTATACGTTGAGAGAAGCAATTCAAAAAGTCAGAGAGCATGCTATGAAAGAGGCAATTCACATAGATGCGCCTGATCACATGGAAGCCGTGCCGCTCTCAGTTTCTACTCGAAACATGGCGATTAGAACTGTGCCACCCGCATACAAAAGTGTCATTACGACTTTGCTCGTAGGTATGATGGGCAAGGCTACTGATGAGGTAGCAGATGCCATTCGGCAACTTGCGATTTGGGAGACTGGGATAAGAGCGATAACAAGCCACGAGAGAGAGAGGGGCGTAGTGAGAGAAGAACTGAAGGCAGGCGGCAAGATAGCAGAGACTCCTGAGTGTCCCGAAAAGACATGTGTTTGGCTTTGTTAAAAGATGGCGTGCCACACGAAGAAATTGATGGCATTGAAACAAGAGTAATGTATGAATTATACAAAAACGAGGACTTGCAGCCAAAGAGCGCTATAAACAGGTTAAAAAACAAGTAGTCATCACGCCACAGGGGGACACCTCACCTTCTGCTCCCCCTGCGGAAGAACAAGACGAAGGGTCTATGGGGACAGCTTCCCCATACCAGCCAACATTTGCCGATTTGAGAAAAGTGGTGAGTGCGATGCTAGAGGCGGAGTCAAGTCACACTCATTCGAAGTTTGACTAGGGCTTCGGCCAAGCTCCGGCAGCGTCTGCCCGCATAAAAGTGGATAGGCGGCCTCATGTTGATGTTAAGATTTTTTGGAAGGCCAGGAAATACACAAGGGGTGCGAGCATTGATAGACACCGGGGGCGGAGGCCTCTTTGATTCATGGTAATCCGACACGATTTAAAGGCAAACAGTTTACGATTACAGGTTTAGGGGGATAGGAGACCCCCGCAGTGCAAACGCGAGTGGAAATGAAAATAGGCAATTTAAAGGAGGCACAAATACCAAGTGTTGATTGTCCCGATACCTCAATATATAATTGGCTTTGATGGAAGGGTTAACCTTGGGACTTGGCGGTAAAACATATCAGTTTGGGGTGAGTGCATTGATTTGTACACCCATTACCGTAGGCAAATTGAAGATGCCCCCAGTGCAAGTGCCAGTGGCAACCAAGCGGGTAGCAATGAAACAATACCGCATTCCTGGGGGGCACAAGGAAATTTCAGACACCATTAAAGAGTACGTGGAGGCGGGTGTATTACGCTCTATTACCAGCTCATGGAACAATCCGCTCTGGCCTATTAAAAAGGGAGATGGGTCGTGGAGGATGACGGTGGATTACAGGGAGTTGAATAAACATACTCCTCCCTTAGTGCCCGCAGTCCCAGATGCTATTACCTTGATTGAAAATGTCCAAAAGTTTGAGGGGACTTGGTATGCAGTGATCGATTTAGCTAATGCATTTTTCTCCGTGCCAATTGCTGATGAATGTCAAGAACAGTTTGCATTTACGTGGGGTGGACGTCAGTACACTTTCACAAGACTACCCATGGGGTACATGCACAGCCCAACTATCTGTCACCGGCTGGTGGCAGAGCACTTAGACAAGATACAGTGCAAACCTGACATACAAATCTCTCATTATTTTGATGATATTTTGATCCAAGGCAAGGATGAGCACAGTGTGCAAAGTCAGCTAGATGTCCTTATGGAAGGATTAAAAAAGCAAGGGTGGGAGATTAATCTGAGTAAAATTCAAGGTCCAGCTGAAACAGTGATATTTCTAGGTATTCAGTGGCATCATGGGCATCGAGAAATGGTGCCAAAAGCTTGACAGAAAATACTTGAATTCACCACTGCAACGAACAAAAAGCAAGCTCAGCAGTTTATAGGACTGTTTGGCTTTTGGAGACAGCTCATTACGCATTTAGGGCAGATATTGGTCCCCCTCTACAAAGTGACACGAAAGAAATATGAGTTTCAGTGGGGGGGGGGGAGCAGCAGAAAGCCTTTGAGATGGCGAAAGACACGGTGCAGCAGGTGCTTGATTTGTGGCCCTTGAAGGAAGGCGAAGCGGAATTCAATGTGTCTGTGCAAGACAATTATGCTAACTGGAGTGTGTGGCAGAAACAAGACAGGAAACGTGTGCCATTAGTGTTTTGGAGTCGTAAGTTGCCCGATGCTGGTAACTCATATACTCCGTTTGAGAAGCAATTGCTGGCATGTTATTGGGCTCCAATTGATACCGAGCAGATGACGGTGTGTCATGATGCATTTATGAGACCTGAAATACCAATCATGCAGTGGGTACTGGGCTCTCCTAAAACACATTGTATAGGACATGCTCAAGAAGCCAGCATAATTAAGTGTAAATGGTATATTCAAGACAGAGCCAAATCAGGAAAGGGTGGAGTGGCAAAACTACATGAGCAAGGAGCCAACATACCGCCCTCAGATTACATACCACCGGAGGTGCCTGAAAAACGTGAGTCTCCCTTAAAATGGGGAGTACCTTACAGCAAATTGACCATGGAGCAAACAGAGCGTGCTTGGTTCACGGATGGTTCAGCCCGATACGTGGGAACTGAGCGGTACTGGAAAGCAGTGTCGTACAATCCCAAAACAAAAAAGATGTTGACGACAGGGAAAGGGAAGAGCAGTCAGTTCCAGAACTTTACGCAGTTTACCAAGCGTTGAAACAAGAGACCCCCTGGTCAATGTTATGTGTTCACAGATTCATGGTCAGTGGCGAATGGATTGGCAGTGTGGTTGCCAACTTGGCAAAAGAATGGATGCAAGATTCATTCAAAAGAGTTGTGGGGAAAGGAACTGTGGCAGGATATTACCGAAATGTTGTTACAAAGTGAAGTCACTGTCATGTGGACAGTGTGTCATGTGGACGCGCATTGTGCCACAGATTCATTAGAACATTGGTTTAATTCTGTTGCAGATGAACACACCAAGGTTTCCTCAGTGGATGCAGAGGCTCGGAAAGACGATATGGAGGGTTTGGCCAAATGGGCCCATCAGAAACTATCAGGTGGGCACAAGCTCGAGGCATCATTCTTCCTTTAGAAGTAGTGAAAAACATTATTTTGCAATGTATCGTGTGCCAACACCAATTATAGACCGATACCTCAAATTGTTCGAGGCACATTGAGAAGAGGAAAATTACCAGGTCAAATTTGGCAGATTGATTATATCGGTCCTATGCCAATCAGCAGAGGTTGTCAGTATGCATGCACTATTGTGGATACCTACTCGCGATATTTGATGGTTTTGCCGTGCAAACGTGCAACCCAATTGAACACCATCAGGTTGTTAGATCAGATCATATTACATTATGGAGTGCCTTTGCAGATTCAAAGTGACAATGGGTCACATTTCAAAGGCAAATTAATCCAAGAATTTTGTCAGGAAAAGAGCATCGAGTGGATCTATCACATGCCCTACCATTCAGCTGCAGCAGGGCTAATTGAACGAATGAATGGGTTACTGAAAGAACAGTTGCGCAAATCTGGAGATGGCAGTTTGGCAGGCTGGCGTGATTGTGTGTTTGATGCGGTGCAAGTGTTAAACAATAGGCCTGTGTTTGAACATGAAACGGCTTTGATGCGATTAATGACTCCTACTTTACAGGTTCAACCCAATTCAGTCAGAGAAACACTATTATACTGGGAAATTACTCCAGGTTCTTTAGCTCCCTATCAAGCAACTCCAGAGTCAGCAGGGGTAGACTTGCATTCTAAAGAAGAAATCAGATTAGATCCAAGAGGAATAGTTGTAATTGAAACAGGAATTGGAGTACAGATTCCCCCAGAACATATGGGATGGATTGCCCCTAGATCTGGCCTAGCCGTAAAGGGAGTTCAAGTGTTGGGAGGGGTAATTGATGCGGATTACCAGGGCGAGATTAAAGTCATCCTAATGAATAGTGGGGGGATCAATTGTTGTCAATCCACAAGGGTGATCGAGTGGCCCAATTGATAGTCATTCCCATTAAATTGTCCATGATTAAGAAAGAGGAGCCTCCTACAGTGTTAACTACCTGTGGGGATCGCGGTTTTGGCTCTTCAGACAGTATGGTACCGGGTGCAAAGGTGTGGGTGGAAAAGCCAAGTGGCCCACCAGTGCCTGCAGATGTCATTGCATCAGGCAAAGATCAAGTTGTTTTAGTTATGGAGCCTGGTAGAAAGAAATGGCAATATGTACCCGCAGACAAATGTTACCTGAGAGAGTGATGTGCAACACTGATATTGATCTCTCTTTTCTGGGTTTGCTTTGTAGATCCTGGGTCTGGTTGGTGTAACTGTGGCACTAAATGGACTCCATTTGGGCGAGTTAAACAATCTGCTGTTAACAACGAAAAATGTCACATCTGTGCCAGTGATCAAGGGGATACTGATCGTGATGAATAATGTTGTCCCCAAGCAGCCCTATGCCAGTGCCGAAAAGCCCGCCAGACCGAAGACATGGATTTGTGAAATGCGACAAACATCAGGAGCAAGTGAAAACAACCTTGATGCCAGCCGTGCAAGAGTCGTTTGTAGGAAGGCGAAAACACTCTCCTATGATTACCCAAGAGGAGAATATGTGGATATATCTGGCACAGCAAGTACTGAACATATCACACTTTTGTCTTACTGATGTGCCCAATGCTGAAGCTTTATTGACTACGTGTTTAGTAGCGGTGCCGACGCCTGTTCCAGTTTTAAAGCATATCTTCAGCGTCACCCATAATGATTCTTTAGTTCAAGACTCAGACATTAGACAATCTTTTTCAGTTTAAAAAATACTGTCGGTTCTGCCAAGAGACTGACAGAAAATGGAGAAATTTGACACGTGTTATTACTTACAATATAACTCAAGGTGATGTGTGTTACATTATGGCGTGCAAAGCTCAAGAAATTGGCAAATGCCGACAAATAGAGTTGGCTAATCAGTACTATCATACCCTGTTCGAGAGGCGACTATGTTCGCGAATGTCACACAAATGCACCAGTGTAAATAATACTATGTCCTGCAATCATACAGTGATAACTGCTAGTCATTTGAATCATGTGAAACTTCCAACAGGATGGCTCTTTTCATGTGGTAACATTACATATACTTATATTCCAGCCAACATTTCTGGAGGTCCATGTGCTTTAACTCGATTAGGACTAATGATGTTTCCTTTACACTCAGCGATAACTCGAGGTAAAAGGTCAACTTTCGAATCTGTAGGGCTATCCCCTGACTGTGATTCACATGTACATTTGTTATCAGAAGCTGAGGTTCTAGCATTAACCATTTCATTAGTGGGCGTTTGGGGTTTAGCTGCTGGAGGTTACAAATCTTTGATGAAATTAGCGTGTTTAGTAGTTAAAAGTCTTAATCATACTTCGCAGGCTTTAGAAGAATTACTCATTGATAGTCAAGTTATTAGAAAAGCAACTTTGCAGAACAGAGCTGCTGTTGATTACCTATTGCTAAAATATAATTTAGGGTGTAATGCCTTTGTAGGTATGTGTTGTTTCAATTTAAGTGACAACTCACGATCTATTGAAAGTCATATTCGAGGTTTGAGGGATCTCATTTCTCAAGTGTCTCAAGATCGTAATAGAAATTGGTGGGCTTGGTTATTTTCATGGATACCTGATATTGGGGGTACACTGTTACATTTTTGCTTGCATTTTTATTATATTATTGATCATAATTGCTTGTTGTTGTTGCATTCAATGTATTCCCAATTTAGTCTTAACATTTCGTAGGTTTCAGAGACCGGTTCCTGTGCCACCGGGATATGGAAGATAAATATCCAAAGGGTGGAATTGTTATGCTGGATTTATGCTTGATCCAAAATGGCGCGGGTGCGCAAAGCATTCTGGAGCGCTCGGAACCATGTTGGATATTTACTTCATACCGCAGTGAAACGCTGCACACATTTTGCTGAGTGTTCGATTCACAGTGCTGAGACACACATGCTTTTCCAAACCTGGTATGCGGTCAAGGCCATTTTTGCTGGGAAAGCTAACGTTGTTATGGTTTGCTACTGTACTCCGTGGAGCGTGTTTTTAGAGAAGGGAGGCACTGCGCTTCTTGGGGGGGGGGGCGCTCAATTGACCCAGCTGGCAACCGACTGCTGTTCCTCAACTGCGCAAGTGCAATTTCCAGAATGTTCGAGAATTAACTCCCCTTTTTGGAGTGTGTATATATGCGGAAGCCCGGAAGGGGTCAGGTGAGACTTGAGCCAGAGAAGGACGCTTACGTCCGGCCTTCCTGTGAGCTGTGGTACTCTCGGCCTGGCTGTTCCCGGGGTCTTCCATCCGCTTCTGGAAGAGATGAGGAATCCTGTTACGCTCACAGTGATTTATTTCTTTTGGACTTCTTTACTTCTTCTGTGATCTATGTCCTTATTATTTTTATGAGCTATTTCTATGTACTTGTAATCTTTGAATAAATAGCCGTAAAGAGCTGATTATCTTCTAAAGAGTGCGTGGCTGTGAGTTAGTGTGTGTCTGGTTATGGTTCAAAGTATTTGCTGTATAATTGCATTGGTGATTTATGGTTGTTCCGTGCACTTTTCGGGGAAGAGCAATACAACTTGTAATAGAGCCTATGGCAGACCATGTTAGAGCTCGACACATCCACAGAGGGGTTCGGTTGACAGATACCCCCGAAATAATATCCCTGTACGCCAATGTGCTATTTTATATCAGGGATCCCACCACCCACCTTGATCCCATCATTCAGGATATCACTCGCATTGGCACCAGCTCAGTATTTACAATCAATTATTCCAAATCGGAAATTTCCCCACTCACCGCCAATACCTCACAACCTGCCTCTGAATATCCACTTCGCTGGTCCCCCGGCGGTATCAGATACTTCGGCGTCCAGATGTCCCTCTCTAGCTCCACTCTGCTGGCGGATAACTATGTGCCTGCGCTCGACTTGCTGAGTCCAAAATTGCCAGATGGTGCTCCCTTCCATCGTCACTTACTGGAAAACTCTCCCTGATCAAAATAATTCTGGTCCCCAAGTTGCTGTATGTTTTCTGCAACATACCTATTTGGCCTGGGAAACAATATTTCATGAACCTACACAAAGCTTGTGCACAGTTCCTGTGGCATTCGGGCACAGTCTGCAAGAAATGGCTGGACATGAGGCTCCCATATGAGAGAGGAGGGTTAACAGCGCCGGATCAGATGCTGTATTGGGTAGCTGCACAGGCCCAATATGCTTAATACTGGTTACCAGAGTTCTCTAACCCACCCACACGTCAAGCTTCAAACACTGGCTGCAGCTGGGACCAACATGACCCTGATACACCAGAAAACACGTCAGACTCCTCATTTGACCCAGTTGCGGCCGCGACGCGTGTCCCTAATATAAGTGGCTTCCCGCTTGGAGATTTCTCGGGCTGGAACCCACACATGACGCAGCTCTTGCCCGCCACTGGGCGGCTCTGGGATACCAGGCAATAACTGACTTTTTCCCTGACGGGAGGTTTATTGACCAACAGTCATGGAAGCAGGGCCACACCAGGTCTGTGCTTGAAATGTTACAGTATTACAGACTCTGTGCTTCTTTCCGTGCTATGTGGCACTCTTTCCCTGACGAACCACCCGATAACCCCTGAAGTTGCCTTCATAGCCAACTGGAAACCCTGAAGTTGCCTTCATAGCCAACTGGAGCGGCACTCACGGCATTGTTTCCTCTCTATACAAATTGTTGTTGGCTGGGATCACCACCCGACCCTCCCGTGCCCACTCCGAGTGGGCGAACGAACTGAGCCTAGAGATTTCTGACCATCTATGGAAGATGATGTGTTTCCACACCAAAAGAGTATCCCTTAATTTCCGCTACCGCCTCATGTAGTTTCAGCTGTTCTACAGGCTGTACTACACTCCTTGCAGAATTTCCAAATTTGCTGGCATTGACACAAGCATGTGCTCGCTGCAAGGATGAAGGTGCAGACCACTTTCACATGTTTTGGTCATGTCATAAGCTGGTGGACTTTTGGGAGGGGATCTTGGGCGCCCTTGCTGACATCACAGGTGTGGTTATCGACCCTAACCCGCTGGGTGTCTTGTTTGGAGTGTGGGAATCTGACGACACCAGGCGACCGGCCAAATTTCTCGACATAAGCTACATGGAGGCCAAGAAATGCGTGTTACAGTGCTGAAAAAGCCCCTCCCCCCCCGACCTTTCAGAAATGGCTCAGTGTATTCACCTGGTCTCGTACCTGTGAGGAAGAATACCTGACAATGCTCCCAGCACACACTCGTCCCAAGAATGTGTGGTCAGCCTTTAACAGTTATCTTATTAATCAATCTGAAAGTGTGTCCGATGGTAACTCTCCCATGGTCTCTTAGTTGCATTCTTGTATACTATGCTCCTGGCAGCTCCTGTCTTCTCCTTGATTGATGCATTGCTTGTTCTCCATGTGTGCTGTATATCGTTAATACATTTACTACACAATGTGCTCCGACATGTGTATTTGTTGTAAACTTCTGTCTATTAATTTAAAAAAAAAAAAAGAAAAAGAAAAAAAAGAAGAAGAAGTAAGGTTCCCGAGAGCAGATGTCAGAAAGATGGCCGACAATCAGAAAAGATTAAAAAAACGACTTCTTTGAACAAGAGGAGGCATCCTTAAAAAACAGGAAAAAAAAAATAACAGGTATCGTTGTTCCTGAAGACTGAAGACCACAGGTGAATTGGAGCATAGAGCAGAAGACGTGGAAGGCCGCTCACAACATAGTAATCTGAACATAGTAGGTATGCAGAAGGTGAAGAAAACGGCTCGATGGAACGATTCCTGGAAATATGGCTGCAGCCATATTATGGGACCAAAACCTCTCCAAATGGTTTGCTGTTGAAAGAGCCCACAAAGTTCCAGCTCAGGCCCGACCTCCGGGAGAAAGACCTCGACCGATTGTGATAAAAATATTACATTTTAGAAACAGAGATGCCATTCTGCAAGCAGTGAGGAGTAGAGGTGCCATACACAAGAATGGAAACCCAATCTTAATCTTTCCAGACTACACAAAGAAGGTAACAAGGGCAATGACAAAACTATGATCAAAAAAAGATTACACATAAGGCTCATGAAATCAGAAACATGTCACTATATCCAGCAAAGTAAAGATTATTCAAGGAACTGAGCAATATCTCTAACTTCTCCAAGAAGCATGGGAGTAGTGGGAATCAGAAGGCAGTTGGAAATTAAAGAAAAGCAGCAAAGGCAAATACATGCAACAACAAAGAAAATGTAAGTGCACAAAAAAGATAACCAACACCATCCTCACACCCCTCTGAAACTACAGAAAATATGATGGGCAAGGTAAAGGACATTGCTACTTGCGAGGAGACAGCAAACTAATGGTCGCAGAAGACAAACGCAACGTCTGTCATAAACGGAGACTAGAGCCACATGTGAAAGAAGAATGAAAACACCACATAGCCAAGAGGGAAATATCCTATTAGGGTGGGACGCGAGAGGAAAACAAACAAGACTTGATTGTATACAAAGCATCAAGTAGTGTATAGACCCTTCAGTGACAACCGCAAACTGAATAAGAATTGGGTGGCTTGGCCCACTCCACAAAGAGGATCCCTATAAGCTTCTCTCAGGCTTTCCTGCAGAGAGGGAACTTGGACTCTGAAGGCACCCAATGCAGGTGTTTAGGTGTTTGTGATCACCAGTGGTTTGTATTAAGTTGAGCAGTTTTAAGCAAGTTCTTTCTTTATGGGTTAACGTTCAGGGAGCAGTACAACATTGGGAGTTGGGACATTGAATACAGGAATCACAGAGCTAGGCAGATACAGGGAGATATAGGGTCTCCAAACTACCCACCTACACATGTGAAATGACCAGGCAATACAAAATGGACCGATAATACACGCAAAGGAGTAAGGTAAAAAGTAATTACATAGAATTCATGGGAATAGATCCAAGCAGGTGGAAATAGGGGCTTATTTGAAAAGTAATAGAATCCAGTTAGCTCTCCTGAAGGATCTAGACAAACAAACAAAGATGAGGAAGTGAGATCTTCGGATCTAATTACTCATTATATGCCAGAGGTACATCATTCCAGGTGGAGAAATGAAATGGGACTTGGAAGGAAGGACATTGATGTTACTACTGCAACTAGATGACAGGGATGTCCGTATAATAAATTCATATGCACCCAATGAGGATAATAAAACTTATTTCCCCCGATATGCTGGGGCTCGTAGGTGAATTCAGGCATGCTGCATTCACATGGCAGAGGGTGTGGGGGAGTTTAACTGTCTGTTAAGACCCTGCGTTAGATAAATCAGATGCAAACAGGTACATTTAAAAAGCAAGCTTCTGAACGCTTTATGAAATAAAGACAGTGCTAAATCTAGTTGGGATTTGGAGGGAAAGCCACACAACAAGAAATGGCTATAGTCTTTATTCCCACCCAGATGAAATGCATCCCAGATTAGATTACATATTTACAGGAAGAGAACATGTTTATATGTTTAAGGAAACAGAATATTTGGGCACAATCATTTCAGACCCCTCGCCCCCTTGTAGCCACTCTGAAAGCTATGGAGAGGATATCCCATCTTGAGAGGCAAATCCCTCCAGGAAGCAGCATTCCAAGCACAATTGGAGAGCAAATAACCTTGTGCTTGGATTACAATCAAGGCTCTTCTGATGATGTAGGGACTATCTCCGAGGCCTTTAAGATCACAATCAGGGGAAATGACATGCATTACTTACCATAAAAGCATTTCTGATGATTGTATCTGCTTAGCTTCACATGATGTGCATATAGTCCGACATCCAGTGGTCACCGCAGAGTATTGCATCTTGTCTTTCGAGAATCGAAAGGGGACGTTGACATGGGCGTGCCTGTAACACTATCCCTACGTGACATGTATTGTACCCAAATTTCACACATCGAGGTCCCTACGATTGTATTTTTTCTGCCGTGAAGGAGCCTATGACTATCGTGAGTACAGAAAAGAGAGAAAGTAGTAAGACGTCTATGTTCCTTCCATGCATGTGAATCTAGGCAGATACAATCAGAAATGCTTTTACGGTAACTAAAGCATGTCTTCTGATGCTTGTTAATCTCCTTAGAATCACATGCTGTGCTTAGACTAGCGAGCAGTACCCGGAGTTGGAGGTGGGTTGTGAGAAGGAACAGTAGTGAAAAAAGTACTGCTTGTCCCAACTGGGACTCAGCCCTAGAACGAGTGTCTAGGCAATAGTGTTTTGTAAAGGTGGGTACAGAACTCCAGGTTGCCGCTTTGCAAATAGACTCTAGGGAACATTTGCAATGAAAAACCCAGTGCCTTAAGTAGAATGTGCTCTAGGCTTGAAGGGCAGTTCTCTCTTAGCAAGAGAGAAACAGAGTGTGATGCATTTGACAATCCACCTTGAGTTTGCGGATTTAGAGACAGGATCCCCTTCTCTACCAGCTGCCACTGAAATGAAAAATTGGTTTGTCTTTCTCAGTGGTTTAGTTCTGTCCAGGTAAAACATGACGGCTCTACGCACATAAAATGTGTGTAGGCTTCTTTCTGCCATGTTAGTAGGGTTCTGGAAGAAAGTAGGCAGTTCAATTGATTGGTTCACATGGAATTTGGAGATAAATTTAGGCGTAAATCGAGGGTGAGTGCGCAGAAACACCTTGTCTCTGAACAGTAACAAAAGGGTCTAGTACTGAAAGGGCCTGTAGTTCACTAGCCCTTCTTATAGAAGTGATAGCCACTAGGATGCTGTCTTATAGGTAAGGTCTTTCAGACTAGCCTTGTGCATAGACTCAAAGGGGGATCCCATGAGTCTAGTTAGAACCACATTTAAGTCCCATCCGTGAGCTGGGTTAGAAATGAGGGGATGAATCCTTCTTACCCCTTCTTACCCCTTCCATGAAAGCCTTAATAACTGGTCGTTGCCACCACAAGACCTTCTGATGTGATGTGGTGTAGGCGGAGAGAGCAGGTAAGTGAACCTTCAGGGAATTAAAAACCAGTCCTGAATCCAGTAAGTGGGTCAGGTACAATACAATGTATTGTATTTGCATTACACCTTGGCATTACACCAGATAAAGTTTTTCGATTTACTGGGATAGCAGTATCGGGTGTTGGGGTCTCGTGCTTCCCTGAGTATGTCCATACATCTCTGAGGGAGTTGAAGGTGTCCCAACTCTATGACCTCAGGAGTCAGGCCGCTAAATTCAGAGTTTGCGGGCATGGGTGAAGTGTCTTCCCTTTGTCCTGAGACAACATGTTGTACAGGCAAGGAAGTTTCACTGGGGGAGATAGAGACACCTCCATCAGATGAGCAAAGCAGGGTTGGCGGGCCCACATGAGGGCCACCAATATCATGGTGACTGGTTCCCGGTGCATCTTGTGCACTATTTTGTTGAGTAGGGGAGTTGGGGGTAAAAGCATAATAAATTTCCCTGACCATGTGATCCAGAGTCCGTTACCCTTGGAACGGTTCTGGGGGTGCCTGGAGGCGTAATCTTGCCATTGAGCATTCTCCAGAGTTGCGAACAGGTCGATCTCTGGGAAGCCCCATTCCGCGAAAACATTGGAGATCATGGGGGTAATTCATAGAATTTAGCGCTTAAGTGGCGCATGCGGCTAGCGCACAGTGTGTGTGCGATTGTCTGCGCCAGCCGCCTGCGCTAAAATCAATTTCCGCGCACAGCGTTTTCATGGATTTCAGCTACCAAAACCAGCCGTGGCGCAGCGACCCTGCAGCAGCGCCAGTTATGCCCCCAAGAACGCCCCTCGCGCAAGCAAAAGCCATCAAAATCCCCAATCCAGCGCAAAGGGCTGCGATAACCCTGGACCAGTATACAGGGCCCGCACACAGCACACGGCAAGCGGGGAACGTGTATTCCTGGGGTGCGCGGAAAGTTTCCCACGCGATTGGATCCGGGTACGTGTATTTCAGGGGTGCGCTGGAAGTGTCACACACGAAGGGCCCTGTGCGAGTGGGGTACGTGTATTTCGGGGGTGCGCGGGAAGTTTCACACGCGATTTCGCCGTCAGAGCGGGGTACGTGTATCCAGTGGGGTGCGCAGGGAATCCCACACGTGAAGTGGCAGTGTGGGTCCTCCCAGGTGTGCCCTCCACCCCACCCACGGCCCCTGCAGGCAACCCACAACACAGGGGACTACCCTGCACCCCTGGGCATGCCCCCCAGCCAGCACACATGTCATCTTCCACTAGTGATCACCAACTCATGTCCCCCTACACCCCCACCCCCCAGCAGTGAGGGGCACCTGCCAGCAGGCCCCCACTCATGTCCCCCACTACACAAAATAAAGAAACACAATCATGGCCCACTTCAACACCAATAAACCAATCACGCAACCCCATTCTTGAGACGCAATGATTTCCCAATCCACCCCACACTGACATGCCTATCTCAAGACACAAACCAAAAGTCAACTATGTACATCAACACATGTCCGTAAGACAGATACACTGGTTGGCATTGATTGTGTAAATCCACTTTTTTCACATGCATCAACCCAATGAGCGAATCCCACACATGGAACTAAAATATGAAAATGTATTATGTACACAAATAAATAAAATCATACAAAAATAGCACACATGAAATGAAAAGCATGTGCAAAAGATGAGTGAATGAAAATTATAACCAATGCAAAACAATGTGAAAAAAAACAGTCCAAACTCTCCTTTCACCAACGCAAATCCAAAGGAAAGGTAAAAAAAAAAAAATTCCATTGCTTCATGTCCATAATGAAAAAAAATAAATAAATAATCCATGATTAAACTATTCACAATCCATCGTCCAAAAGAAAAATTCATGAATCCATGTGCAAAATCAAAAACATATCAAATCAATCCATTGTCCAATTATGTAAAGGGTCCATGAGCCCAACCAAACAAATGAAACTTACCTAAGAAACTACCTAAAAATAAAACTATATACAAATGTGTGTGGCATTGTCCATTGACCACAAACAAAAGGAAAAGGAAACCCAACTCTAAAAACTATTTACAATGGCAGCGGGCTAGTCCGACGGCTCACTTCCCGATTTCCCGAGCCAGGGCATCATCGAACTCCTGCTCAATGTCACGGAGGCGGTCCTCTTCCATGGCCCTGAGGGTTCGCAGGGACGATGACATGTGGACCTCCAGGTCCCTGCGAATTGCCTCGAGGCACTCGGCCCGCCTCAGAGCCCTACGCATGGAGTTCTCCGCCCTGACCATTGTGAGCCGTGCCTCTTCTGCCCGCTGCCGCTCCGCATCTATATCATGGCCTAACCGCTGCCACACGGAAGACACTTCCGGTCCTGGGTTCTCCTGCCCTCTGGCCGATGCCTGCTCCTCCGATGTTGAAGGCCCCGAGCCACCAGGGGACCACTTCGGTGGTGATAGTGCGCGGTACAAATGTCCTTTAACATTAACATCATGGCTCCCACCTTGTTGCTGCTGCTGCTGTGCCTCTGCCTGTGCCCTGGCTCTTGCTGCCTGCACATCCTCCTCCGGCTGGGGTGCAGTTGTTGAGGTAGCCACCCCTGCTGGACGTCCGACTCCCGACAGTGGCAGGGATGTGTCCTCCACCAGCCTGGCCGCAGGGTCAGAGGCAGCTCCACAGGGTACCCAGGTGATACATGGGTGGGAAGATGGCATGGAAGACGACTGGCGCGTAGGGGGTTCAGGTGAGGAGGGGGGGGGGGGGGTCGCAAGTAGTCCCAGCACACGGAGGAATCCAGCACTGGTGACCCATCCCAGCAGGTCAACGCGGTCAAAGAGGCACCCGAAATGACGTGCAGTCTCTTCACAGAAAGACCGCACATCAACTATCATGCCCCGTTGACGCAACGCTATCCCGGCCAGGAAAGGCTCAACATGGTCCTGGATAGCCACGTCCGCAGGGAGAGGAAGGCCAGTTGTTGTGCGCTCATCCCCTCCCTGAAAACGGGTCTGGACGTAGGCATCCCTGCTGGTGCCAGATGATGCAGTGACAGGATCAGGGACAGGATTGCACACAGGCACCTCTGCGGCGGCCTGTGCTGCCTCCTGTCCCTGGTCCTGGTCCTGCACTGCACCACTAGCACCAGTGGAATCCCCACCTCCAGACCCAGTGTGTGTCCCTTCCATGGCCTCCTCCTCCACCAAACCCCCCACCAACCTGGATGACTCCATGCCATCTTCCTCCCTCGGACCCTGAGGGGTCTCAGCTGCCCCTTCTGCTGCTGAGGAGTCCACCTCCAACCTCCGCCTCTTGGAATTACCCTCAGCAGCTGCGGCCTGGGACGCAGCATCAGACTCCTCGCTCCCCGACGAGATGACAATCTGGGAGGGGAGCCGGGCCTTGCGTCTCCGGCTGGTGGTGCGATCCCTGCCGCTGTGCTCCACAGCACCCTCTCCGCCCTCTTCATCAGTTGACGCTGCAGACAGGGAGAGATATAACACAGGCATCAGGGCACTGTACATTGGACTGATACACACATGACAGTTGTACATGAGTGGCATTGTCAAACTTCAGACACGGCATCACACTCCCCGACACACATGTCATTTTTACTCACACACATGAGCATTTCCACAGCAATATTGCACCAGGCAGCACCATCCATACACATACAACAGCATGTACAGCCAAAGGTGAGCCTGACATCACATGAAACACTGGGAGTGCACTAGACAGACATGCACACACGCCACCGAACTTACATGCATGTCTACATCTCCTCCAACTGTCGCAGTGATGAGATCACCATACATGTCACATCTGACATTCAGCCTTCTACATATCAGTGCCACGTGCATTCATGTTGCATCACAGTTGCACACTTGGCAAATACATGCACATGTACACAGTGCAGATACATGCATTATGAACCACCATCCATGCCACAACCATGCCAATGTACATACACAGAAATTCAAACATGTGTGCTCCCACACCTGCATTTGCCCAGCATGCTTACCAACACATACAACATCAATGTGAGTCCTCTCAGGTGTGAGACACATGTGGCAGCCTCACGCCCATGTTCATACACATCCCTACATGGCCTGACAAAAACACATGTGCAACCTGCACACTATTGGCACACAACGACACGCACAGCGTCCAATCACCATGCATGTACACTTACCGCTCGACTCCAGACGGGTCTGCCTCTCAAGGATCTGGGAGTAGAGCGATGGGCATATGCGTTCCAGGACCCTCATTTGGTGGTCCGACAGCTGGCCCCGGCGCCCCTTGGCATCCACTGCCTTAGAGAGGCGCCGGGCCTTGTTGAGGGTCCTGGACCTCATGTCCTCCCAGCGCTTCTTGACATGATGTAAGTCGCAGACTGCCACCCCCTCCGCGTTGATGGCAGTCACGATGTCCATCCAGATCCTGGTCCGTCCTTCATAGTCGGCGCGCAAACTTCCAAAGAGGGCATCATACTGCCCCAGGACTTGCTCCACCAGGACACCAACTTCCCTGGCACTGAAGCTGGTGGCCCTCTGCCTCTGCCAGATGGTGTTGTGCCCGACATGGCAACCCTAGAGGCAGGAGTGGGTGGGCAACTGGGTCCTGGGGCTGGGCTGTGGAGCGATGGAATCCCAGTCGGGAGTCTTCGGTTCCAGCAGGGGTGGTCACAGCAACTGCACCCCTGGCTGACGTGCAGGCAGCAAATATCAGGGCACGTGGGCAGCAGACAGTCAGGCAGCAGCAGATGGCAGGTGGGAGTGTGCTCAGGGGGGCAGTAAATCGGCCTTCAGGGCAAGAGCGTGGTCTTCTGTGTGTTTTCACGTGGCCAGCTTGATACAGAGTGATTTGGCACGTGAAAGAAACTGCACGTCAGCGTGTAATTGGAGGAAAGGCCCTTAGCGCGTAAGCGCGTCAGCACACGTAGGCGTTTTCATTGGACCAAAGTCCCTTAGCGCGTAAGCGACGTTACACGCGTGGGTGTTTCCCACAACATGGGTGCATACTGATTCAGCACGTGAGCAAACTGCACGTCACCGTGCCATTGGAGGAAAGGGCCTTAGCGCGTATGACGCACAAGGGCGTTTCCCTCAACACGGGTGCATGTTCATCGTACACGTGCAAAAAAAGCACGTCTGAGTGTCAGCTCGTGTAATTGGAGGAAAGGGCCTTAGCGCATACACGCGCAAGTGACGTAGTACGTGTGGGCCGGTTTAAAAGGTACGTGTAGGATGCCATTTCCTTGTACATGCTTTTCGTGGAGAACGAGTGGGTGAATTCTGTACTTCTTGTCGGTTCACACACGATAACTTCACAGCGTTTCTAGTTCGTACTCCCTGTTACCTCTGACCGCTTTATTCTGATTTTTTGTTGGGCCTGTTTTCTCAAACAGCGTTCACTTCTTTTGTCCTTTCTCCTCAGACAGCGTACAATTCTTCTTTGGGCGGGGGTGTTGCCAACACGCACACGCGCGCATATTTTTCACGTTCTTTTTCCAGGCAGACGGTGAGTCGCGCACGTATTCAACAACTGTGCTTGCCCCGTGTGTCGCGTACCCCTTCAGAGGTCATTGTAGGCTGCGTGTATAACGCGTACGCTTATTTTTGTGTTTCTGTGTGCCACAGTGCAGTGCGGGTTCATTATTTCACGCACGTGGTCTACGAGGGGTTGCGTGCACGTTATTTTTTGATTTTGGGCTGCCTGTGCGTTGCGTGACCAGGGGCACAGAGAGCCTTGTTAGAGCACTAGGGTACGAATTCCATCTAGTACCCTACCCCTTACACCCCCAATTGCCCAGGACAATTATTTACTGCAACTCCCATACGCACAACAACATCAGTGCCATGTTTGGGAGGCGACCAAGCGGTAAGGGAGGCAAAGGTGGCCGACCTTCAAAAGGTTGCCGTGGTGGGCGCGGTAGGGGACGTGGCCGGGATTTGCAGGGTGCCCCTATACCCCCATGTGTGGAGGACCAATCAGGGACACCCATGCCACCCCCCCATGGTTGGGGGAAACGTGGCTGACACCATCCTAGCTCAGCCCTTGTTGGACCAGCCCATTGTGGCACCTGACGTGGCACAGGATGACTCCCAGGCTGACTTCCAGGTCAGCAAGTCTAGGCCACGTGTGGCGGTGCAAGTTGTTGTCACCAAGCCACGTGGATCTGGGGCAGCTATGTCATCTGCTGCCCCAAGTAGGCAGGGTGGGGAGGCTGCAGGGGCAGCTGCAGCTCCATCCGCCCCAGCTCTGACTCTCCCAGCCAGGACAGTGTCGGTCCAGGTCCATCAAACTGACGTTCCCCCTGCCAACATCACCCTGCAACCAATGCCTGCACCAAGACCTATGGTCATTGTGCATTCGCAAACTCCCAGTACCCAGTCCACCTGCGCTTCTGCCCCTACTGACCAAAGCGGCGTAAGCCACTCAGGCTCCGCTCCACCTTTGAAGAAGAGGAAGAAGGGTGCTCTGGCACAACAGGCTGAGACCCCAGACACGGCTACACACTCCGGCACGTCAACGAAGCCTAGCTTTAATGACCTGGAACTTGATGCACTTGTGACCTATGTGTCGACACATAGCCACGAAATGTTGGTGACTGCAGGGTGCAAGACCATACCTGGTCAACGTAGGGCACACTGGCAGACCATCGCGGACCGCATAAGTGCCCTTGGATTTGTGAGGCGCACAGCTGATGATTGCTACAAGCGGTGGAAAGACCTGAAACGCAGAGCAAAGAACAAGCTGGCCTCAAATCATGCTGCTACTCTGGTGCCTGGAGGTGGGTCTCCACAAGAGGACAACGAACTCACTGAACAGGAGTCTGTTGCTGGGACATTCGTCACAGACGAACAGATCCAAGGTGTGGGAGATCTACCCGATTACGAAGCATTGTCCGGTGAGTGGCCATGCGTGTGTGTGTGTGTGTAATCCATGTGTATGTTGTTTGGGTGACGGGTTCTGATTGAGTGCCAGGTGAGGGTGTGTACTCCTGAGTGTTATGGGTCACCCATTCGCTTCCTCCCATACATTCACGTGCCTTGGATTTGGGTATGACTGTATCCATTCTGCCCACAGTTGCCAATTAGGCACACATTAGTGCACTTTACCTTGAACTGTCATCTTGCAACTACTTAGTTCACATTTTTTAAGTGTTCATTCAGGCTGATTGTTTCCACTCTCCCCTTTTTGCTAGACATTTTTCTGCACTATTGCGACATATGTGCTATGTTTCGTTCATTGTTCCCAGCCCAGACTGGGGCACTATTTTCACATGGTTATGTTAATGATTAGACCATTCAAGCCGATGGAGTCTTGGCCTGCTGAACATTTTCATAAGGGCCTGTTTGCATGTGGAAGATGACAGGTGTTTCCTGTGATGTGAAAGGGACCAACCATTGATCAGCCCACAATGACTTATTGGACACTGGATGTTTTCAGTGTGTGGCACATGCTTATTTTGCAACACTATTCAGCATCAATCTTTGCATCATGTCGATGTGACATGGATGTGTGACATTACTCATTCACTGACATATTGCTGTAGTTTTGTAATTTACCGTGGCTCTCCTACATGACATCTGTGTGGTGGCATGTGTCATGTATGTGTATTGGACAAGCCACTCACAGCCTGATGTGTGATGCCAGTGCTACCCAACATGCTGCAAATGTGTTGCATATCCATATTGCTCTTCCCAGTGTCTGCCTTTTTGACTCCACTTCCAACTCTTTGACAGTGCAGGCATGGCAGGGTTATAGTCATGTGGGACATGTGTAATTCATGTACTGGATCTCTGACTTGTCACGGCCTATGCGTGTGCTATGGTGCTCATGCCGGTTTCCATTTGTTGTCTTTCATGTTTTTGCAGATGACGCACTTGGTGCTGTTGAGGTTGAGGCGATGGTGCAGACCCAGGGGGAATCTCAGGCACGACCGGGCACCAGTGGGGGACGTGGTGTGGTGGTGGGTGAAAACCAAATGTTACTGCAGACCATGCTGTCCAGGGGTGACTCTGGGTACACCTCCCCAGACCTCTATTCATGTGTGTTGTTAGGTATACATTACTGGGAGCATATTGTGTGTGGGCATTTTCCATTGGGGACAGTGTACTTTGTGACACTTGTGTCAGGTTTTGTGCATTTCTTTCTTTGCTTTCACATTGTATGACACATTGAAGACATGCCATGGTGTGTTGGGTGGCAGAGCTGGGGAGGGGTTGGGTGACATGGCGCTCTTTTCATGTTGTATTTTGCAAGGGGGTAATGATTTTAACAGCATAGATGTATGTCTTTTGATGACACAGCATTGGTGGTGTTTGTGTAGATAGGGATGCACACAATGTAACACTTCCAGGTGACCAATCTCAGGCTGGTATGGTTGTGACAGTTGACTGTCCCTTATGTCATCAGCTGGTATGTAACAGGGCTGTGTGCACTCCACAGGGGTGTGATTTTATGTGAAGTAATTAGCCACCAGCTGCGTACGGGCTGCCTCACCACGTGTCCTTTCCCCTCCCATGCGCAGTGGGTGTTCATGTGGGCTCCACTATGCCCCTGGTTTCAATATGGTTTCAATATGGGCTGTGTTGCATCTTACCTCGGGTGGCGTGGTGGGGTTCCGAATCGGCGTCATCGTGTGGGTGCTCAGAGGGTAGGCACTGTCCCCTGGGGAGGTGGTGATGGGTATCATTAGCGGGGTTGTGACATTACATAGTATGTGACATGCATGCATGTGCAGTGGCATTTATACTCACCAAGCAGCCATGTATCGCCATGCCGCCGAGCTTCTAGGTCCCAGTTTAGGGTTGACATTCTGTAAATGAAACTGTCGTGGGGGGACCCTGGATAGTTAGCATATACTGAGGTGATGATTCCCTTGGCATCACATACTACCTGCACGTTGATGGAATGCCAGTGCTTGCGGTTTCTATAGATGTGCTCAGATGCCCTGGGGGGGACGTAGAGCCACATGGGTGCAATCAATGGCACCTAGCACTTTGGGGAATTGTGCCACCCCGTAGAAATCCTGGACGGCAGTCTGCCTTTCTGCAAGTGTTCTGGGCAGGTATATGGGCCTGCAGACTGATGGGCGTGCAGTCATGATGGCCAACACCTGGTGTAGGCAGCGTGACTGCGTGGCCTGTGACACCCCCCCCCCACTATAGCACTTGTCCGCTGAAATGATCCAGTGGCCAAGAAGTGCAGTACATTGAGGACCTTCTCCAAGGGGCTCGGCAGCACAGGGTGGGTGATGTGAGGTCATCCTCCCACCCACTCACCAAGTCGAGTATTATGAGAGGTGGAAACCTGTACCTGTACCTGTACCTGTAGGTGTGCGCAGTGTGTTTTGGTGAGCCTGAGACTGCCCAGGCTCTTTCTGCTGCTGATGCTTCTCGGACATTTGAAAGTCTGTCTTCCATTTCCATTACTGCTTCCAGGAGGAAGTAGCTTAAAACCCCTAGCACACGCGGAGCGCGCGGTGTGCGCAGTGTGTTTTGGTGTTCTGGTGTTCGGGCGAGGGCCTGCGGGCCTGTTGTAATGGATGGATCATCGCACAGACGCGAGAAAACAGGAGACCGCTTGCCCTCTCCTCCCCACACAAGGCTGCAACTGCGACGTTGGAACTCCACCTCCGCATCAACATCTAACCTGACTGATGCGAGCATTGGCCAACGAGTAAGTACAAAACTGATTAGACATAACGACATCGTAAGTGAGTGTACCGGAACTTTTGTGGGAGAACCTGAAGATGTGGTATCATCACTGATGTGTTTGAAGAATAAAAGCACAAGGAGAAAAGCAGTATGCACCGCCACTCCAACGATAGACTCTTTACTTTCCACACCCACCACATCCCCAATAGCCCCCATTACCCTGCAAGTGGATTTGTCAAAGACTGACAATAGTGACAATCACATAGCAGGGCCCGTCTCACCCCTCGATCCCCCTTACCTGTCTCCCCCCGTGTTATACAAACTGACCATTGACGCGAGCAAGTGCACACCGAGTGTGACGTCACTATGCTCGGCGAGTGGTGGGACAACTGAGCGGGGTGTGAGGGGAAGTGCGCCTGGTGGCCGTGGGGGTGGCTGCATGGATGACCGCGTGGAGCTCGGGATCACCCCCCCCCCTGGGATATGATGGGCCAGTCCTGGTGGGAGTCGGGGCCTCCTCGCCTGCGGGCGATCCCTGGAGCGGACCCTCCCACCCCGAGCCTTCGACTGCCTCGTCTGTCAGATTGATGGCGTCTGATCCAACTGTCAGCTCCGTGTGCGCTGAGAGAGAGGTAAGACGCGGAGTGGACTTTCGTGTGCCCGTCGTCACGCCTGCTGTGCCGACCGAGGTGGATGCCTGTAACACAGAGACTGAGGCTGCGGCAAGTCCGTGCCCAAGCTATCTGAACGCTGCGCTCCTCCCTGACGCCCACTCCATAAACTCTTCTTCAAATAAGCTACCTAAATTGATGGTGTTGGCGTGGCGTGCCCACACTATGAGAGGATGCACAAATAATAGCAACTGCGATGATAGCCCGGACCCAATCTGGAAAGAGGCCCTTCTGTCAAAACTGCGCACCTCATCACTCCCGCCCACCAAGAAATCATACGACCACTCTATACACGGAACGGTTGAACTGGACCCTGTCAAGTCAAACACTGTGCTGGAAGACGAAGATGAAGTATTTTGCATCCTCGTCAAGCACTCATCTGTCCCAAACAAGGGACGCGCTTCCCCAGCACTCCCTAAAAATAGAAGAGTCTCGACAGAAGCTGTAAACAAAACTCTGCAAGATCTCTCTGAAATAAACAAAACCTTGCAAGATTTCTCCCAAATAAACAAAACCTGCAATTTTACATCTAGAGGAGAGCGTAGCATAATTAATCAGCAAAACCAGCGGACGCCTATGGCACCCAACCGTGAGACTCAGCCAGGGGCAGACTGGGCTACCACAAATTCTGACGCTCTGCGTGATTGGAAAATCGCTCTGCAAAATGAAGAAGATGTTGTTTGTCCGGCTTCACCCCGTATAGCCTGTTCTCAGGCTCGTGCCCCTCAAAGACAGGTAAACGCGACAACACGCCCAACTGTCTTTAGAAGTGCTAAACAAAATCTCGCACACAATACTTGTGAGCGTGACTCTCACGCTTCCACCTCATCCTCTTCTGAGATTAGTTCAACTGCTTCTTCAATTATAGAACGCGACTTTCCAAAAGTCAGGAGATCCAAAACTCAATCAAACAAAAAAGACTGCAACTCAGAAGCCAGGCTTGACGCGAACTTTATCAAAGACCTTCAATCGGTCTTAATGTCTGCAACTGGAATTACGCTTGCTCCATTTCTAAAGCTCTATGAGCAATTAAATGATAATGTGAAGGACCTGACAACTTTAGTGGCACTTATGAATTCAAAGATAATCAATATAGAAAAAGAATTGCGTGTTGAAAGAAAAGATAATGGAACAATAAAAGCAAACTTGACCGCCGCCTTGCAAACTCTAACAGAACAGAAAGAAAACAACAAATTGGATAAAAAGCTCCTTGCAGAGGTAGCGAAAGAAGCTCTAAGCGTGCTAAAGTATCGTCACATGACGACACAGGATTCACATCGGCAGCCTAGCCGGGAGCACCAAGCGGGTCAACAAACCGACCAGTCGCAAATCTCCATGGATTCTCCGTCCGACACCTTAATGAGAAATTCCGACATAGTCACTGGCTCGCTGGTGCTCCACCCTACCATGGGGGTACTGGACACCTTCAACAACTCTAGAGAAACCACAGAAGCAATAAAAACTGCACCAACAATACAGAATAATGGAGAGGCCAACAATCCGAGTAGCGAAAAAAACTCGCCGCTTCCTTTAGTGCTTGGTACTCAGGGCAGCCAAGGCTCAAAACCTGTGCCTGAAAATCCTATGAATGAGATCTTGGGCCCCAGCCATGAAAGAACAATAACCGAAACATCTCTTCAAATAAACTTTGCTAGTGTCCTGGAAACCAGTAAGGGCTCTAAAAATCTGGCGACACTGGATCCCCAAAAACCCTCCTCTTTGGCAACCATGATCGACAAGGGAGCCCCCCGTACTCCTGAGGTGATACTAATTTCAGAAACAACAGAGCCCAAAAATCAAATATTTGACATATTCAAGGGTTCTGTTCCCCTGAAAGTAGATCACAAGAGGCCCAATCCAGGACCGCTGAAAAAAACTAAAAATCTAAGAACTAAAAACCAAAGAATTGGTAACAACTCAAGAAAATTCCTTCGGAATCTCAAAACTGTCAATGTAACTGTTAATAGCACTCGAACAGATGACAGAGATTCAACAAAGAAAAATGACCTTACCATTGCAAACACCTCTGTAAAGCCTGTAGAACCTGTCCCTCTCCCTGAAGCTTCCGAGGATCAATCCATCGACTTAATCAATCTGTCTGTGTATGAAGACTTGGATTCAGAGGAGAAGGTTTCGGAGACGGGAGTTGAGGACACCTCACTTGTGGATGCACAGCCGGCCGTGCCAAGTGATAGAAATGACTCAGCGCTTATCCAGATCCCAGCTGGCGCTGCAAGAACATGCACTCTCCTTGAAAAGAAGACCAAACAAGACGAGCCTCTCAAAATTCCCTCAAGTCCCTCATTTAAAACATTGGAAGAAAGGCGAAAAGCCCTTGCTCAATCTCAGACGCTGTCTAAACCATCGTCAGAAAGGAAGCATGCTCTCAAAGAGGGCCTGTGGACTCACAATAAATCAAAAGATACACTTTTGGATGGCCTTGGCTACAACAAAGTCAACGTTAACAGAGAAGGACTGGCCAGAAACGAGATTTTCGACACACGGCTTGGCCATGAGAGAATGGAACCGCGCAAAACGAACTGGACGAACAAAAGCTTTGGCGACAAAAGTCAAACTTCCCACAAGGAGAGGCTAGAACGTATAGAAAATGGAGAGAAACTCATTTTAAATCGCACAAACGTTCTATGCCTCTTTCAATACGTGCCTTCTCTCAGAACGATACGTTCTGAGGACATCAAGACTGTGGAATTCACAAATGAGGACCAAGATGATAAAATCATCCTTCACTTTAGATCCAGAATTGTTCTGAACATTGTACTGGATGCAGGCCCCGCCCTCATGTCTATGGGCTTTGACATCTCAGAAGTGTTTGAGCAAGCTGAATTCAATCACAGAACAGACTCTCAAAAAACGAAACGCGACTCGTTCTACCAGGAACCATTGTCTCCCAACAAAACCACGGAAAATGAGCTTCCCCGAAATGTGGAATCGTTGTCAGAACGTGATATGCATCTTGTCTCTGGACCCATGAAAAAGACAACGGCCAATCTTTCCCCTGAGCCTGTACCAGGGAAACTCCCCACAGAGGATACCATCAAAATTACCATTAAAGGAGCTGGCACGACGGATTCGAGTCTTGGTGACTCGCAAAGCCCACAAGCCCAAAGCGGAATACAAAAGGATTGGTCCTGGCTGGCTGAAGCATTAGGCAGATCCTCCAAACGATAACGCCAAATGGTAGAGGAGCCTCGGGAATTTAAGATCGGATCCTGGAACACTAGGGGCTTCTCCCACCTATTTGTAGAACCCTGGCTGGACGCGCTAGATGTGGTCTGCCTTCAAGAGACGTGGATGATGAGTTGCCCAACTATGGATACCTATGAAGTGGCCTTCAATTCAGCCTTTAAAAAAACTAGAGGAAGACCAATGGCAGGTCTGTTGACACTTGTAAAAAAGAGCTCAGGTTACCGTATTACTAACTCTCTAAACCTATCGCCCTTTGTACTTCTGTCAACGATAGCTTCAGACGGGTCTCGAGCTGACAACTCTACTCTTTTCCACATATTCAATATATACTGGAATCACATTCAGGCTGGATCAACTTCCTTCATAGATTTAGTCTCATCTAAAATCGACGATCTCTTACTTGAGAATGAGTCAACAAACATAATAATTTGTGGAGACCTGAATATCAACTGTTTGGCAACAAGAATGAAAAACAACGAAGTTGTGTACGTATCTAACAACGTGGCTTCAAAATGGATGGGGGAAATGGAAGCTAGAAATTTAGCAATGCTCAATGGAAACTCTGTCGGGGATATACCAGCAAAACCTACGTGGCGACGAGCAGATCAGAATTCCATCTTGGATTACTTCTTCGCCTCAGAAAAGATCCAACAATCCATCAAGTCGCTCGAGGTAATACCGATGACTCAAAGCGACCATGACATGGTAATTCTCACCTTGTCAGCTGTAAATCAACTGCCACAAGAACGATGGAAACATCGGATAGTGGCTGAGCCAAACAGAGTGAGACTAACACTGCTCTCTGCTGAAGTCTCCACAATCTCAGAAACTTTCATCAAACTGGATTGTGGAGTCGAATACGCACATTTATTACATCTGTTTGTGGAAAAAAAACAGGGACTGAGAAACCATGGCTTTGCTAACAAACATAAATTCGATGTTGAGATCATGAGAAAAAAGAGAGAACTACGCGCCTCTATCAGACGCCTGAGATTCAGAGACCCCCTAGACTCAGCGCGAGAAAAACGCGTCGCAAAACAGAAATACAAAAATTGGATAAGATCCCATAAAGCCATTATGTTCCAAAACGATGCAGAATTAATGATGCAAAAAATGAACAATAAAAATTCAGCAGAGTTCTGGAGACTTCTAAACAACGAAGGAGCTCCTCAATCCGCATTGATGTCAAACATGGTACCAGCAGCAAGGTGGTCATCACACTTCAAAAATTTGTACAGTAAAAAGGGCTCCTGTCAGGCCCCTATAACACCAAATTTAACCAAATGGGACTTGACTTTCTCTAAAGCTGACATACTACAGATAATCAAGAACGCCAGTGCCTCAAGGGCTCCTGGACCAGATGGTCTGACTAACTTTACCCTAAAACAAAATCCAGAGCTATGGGCGGACTTTTGTAAGGAACTCTTCACTCGAATATGTAGAAGACGAGAATCCCTAAAGTCTTGGAAGAAAGCAATAATTGTGCCCATCTTCAAAAAAGGAAATCGGCTCGAGCCAAAAAACTATCGACCAATAGCCCTTCTGGATGTATTGGGCAAAGTGTATGCAACCATGCTGCAACGAAAACTTTCACAATGGATTGTTGACAGTGGCCACCTGGATGAAAGACAAACAGGCTTCGTAAAGGGGGTCGGCTGTGGTCTTAACCTTCTAATGATAAATCTGTTGAAAATGGAAGCCATTAGAGCTGGGAGAAAGGTCTATCTTGCTCTGATAGACTTTTCCCATGCGTTTGACTCCATTGATCGCGAGCTACTGTGGACAAAAATGTTTAACTGGGGATGTCCTGAGAGTCTATTAGCCGCCATCAAAGAAATCCACTCTGCCACCACCATCAGAGTACGCCTTGACCAAGGTGGATTGCTCACAGAAGAAATTAACACTTTTTGTGGTGTCAAGCAAGGCTGTCCTTTGGCGGCGATCATTTTCAACCTCTTTCTCTCGGACATTGGCTCCGCAATTAATGAGCCACGATCCTTCTCCCCCATGCTACACGGCTCTGCATTAGGCTGGCTGTTGTATGCTGACGATTTGATCTTGTTGGATTCTACCCCAATCGGCCTTCAGCGTAAAATAAATGCAGTTGAACGTTACGTGGAAAACAACGGACTGCTCATCAACAACATAAAAAGCGAAATCTTAACACTACAGAATTTGCATACTGGATGCCACCGGAATAATAACAAATTCCGATGGCACCTGGGAAAGGAAACACTTACTACGGTGGAAAGTACCAGATATCTTGGGATGCACATCAACACAAACATAAACGATAGGCCCTGGATGGAGATCACGAAAACCAAATGTCGACAACTAGCTTCCCAAGCATCTATACTAAACAAAAAATATGGAAAGTTTTCACTCAAGCCAGTGATAGCCTTCTATCAGCAGAAGGTCGTTCCAGTCTTGATATACGGCGCAGAGAACGCCTTTGGATGCTCGTCTGAATTTTGGTCAACCCTAGAACACATTTTTTGGGTAAAAATTTTACTCTTCCGAACAGCATACCCACATCCTGCATACGCTACGAGTTAGGCTTGATCTCGCTTGAAGCTAGGATCCTGTGGAACACCTTGGCCCTATTTAGGAAAACTGTGATGCCTGTAACAGCACCTCAATTTAAAATATTAAGTAATCCTGGCAATGCCAACCCAGACTGTCTCCTAGCATTGTGGTACAAAAGATGCCAAGAACTGCTAAGCACTTATGGGACGAATATCAAAACTCTTCAGGACAACCCAGACCTGGTGAAGAAAAAGATCTGGGAAACAGACTGGATTCTAACTAGTGAAGACAGAAGAATGTCTAAAGCATTGAAGGATGCTCCACCTGAGGCACGAGCTTTTAACACACTACAAAACTATGTAGCCTTGTTTCCGGACAACACAAAAAGGGCCACATACATGAGATTTCGCCTAAACCTATTCAGAACTAAAGATAGGACAAAGAACTGGACAGGAAAAGTTGACTCGATCACCGTATATAGGTATTGCAAAATGTGCGTTGAATCACTCAAGCACCTTGTCTTATTCTGCCCATTCTTTAAACCACAAAGAACTAAACATCTGGGACAAATAGTCTCTGAACACACAATAAGGAATGCAGAAGAATGGTGGCAGTTGATGTATTCCGGCTCCAACACAAAACTGACAAGGGTGCTAACCGTGTTTTTGCAAGAAATTGAAGCAAGCCTTGATTCAGTGAATACCGAAGAGTAAGGTTGACGGTACAGGCTCACATGGCTTGTTATCAAACACAGCTCACTTAGAGTTACATGTCAAGGTTTCCTTGGCACTTGCTGTGGACTTCTCCTTTCTTATGTCTGTATCTCGAAACGTGATCTCATGTATGTTTCTGAATGTGGAAATGGATGAATTGTGTCCTTTTGTTTTTTTTTTTTCTGTTTTTGCCTTGCCTTTTAAAGGTTTTTGTATAAACCAATAAAAAAAAAAAAAAAAAAAAAAAGAAACCTGTACCTCCCATACACCTGGTCATCAGGCGTCCCAAAAAGGCTGGTTCTGGGTGTAAAAATTCTGGGCCGGACTATCCTCCTCCTCCTCCTCCTCCTCCTCCTGCGGTATCCCACGACCACTGCTGCTAGGAATGGTAAATTCATCCTGGCGTCTGAGCTTGTTTGTTGTTTGCGTGCACTTTTATGTTGCGCGGGTCCACGTACGCCTGCTTCCTGCTGGCGTACGTGTTTCCGGATTAGCGCGTCTTTTTTGGCGCACGCGTTAGCCCCGTTCGATTCCATGAATACGTGTTTTGAACGTGCGTGTGGGTATTCCTCATGTACTTCCCCCGTGCCGCCCACATTTTCACACGTTGTTCCCCATTCCGTGTGTTACGCCCCCTGTTCCGCCTACTTTTGTTGTGTGCGCCACGCTATGTGCGCTTTCGCTGTGCACATAGCGCACGCTGTTTGGAGACGTGTGCGCCACGCAGATTTTTAGTGCACATCCAGGGATTTACACGCGCACGGACTTCCATGAATCGATGTGCGTGGGTGCGATTTTTGCACTTGCGCTGCGATTCGCACGCTTGCGCCGAAAATTTCAGCGCACATTAATTCCATGAATCGGCCTGCATGTCTTTGTGTAATCGCCATTCGTACTCCATGGGTAGTGGGAAATCTCTGCTGAGTAAGTCTGCCAGAAGATTGAGTTCCCCTGGAACATGTTGTGACAACAAGAACATGTGTTTGAGAGCCCACTTCCAAATGTTCTGGGGCAGTTTGGACAGCCCTGGAGAGTTAGTGCCCCCGTTTGTTCAGATAGTACATGGCCGTTGTGCTGTCTGTGAGGATCAGGACCATCTTCTCTTGCAGTTGTGTCTGAAAGGCTTTCAGTGCTTTGAACACACAGTTCCAACAGATTTTATGTGGTTGGATGCTACGTCTGACAACCAAAATCTGTGCGCTGTTTGATGAAGCAGGTGAGCTCCCCACCCTGTCGGAGAGGAGTCTGTAGTGAATGGCTTCCACTGCGGGAGTGGTGAAGGATTTTCCTTTCAAGAGGTTCTCCCTCGACCACCACTGCAGCGAGAGAACGAGGGCTGGCGAGACAACTACTAGATTGTCCCATTGACCGCTGGATTGACACCACTGGCTGTTGAGCCACTCCTGCATTGGACGCAAGCGCGCGTGAGGAACCAAATAAATGCATGACGCCATAATTCCTAAAAGGTCGCATAGCTTTGCATACCATCACCTCTCGACTGGCTACGTAGCGAGGGATTTGAAACATGTTTTGGACCCTCTCGTTGGAGGAGAAGATGAGGTTGTCCTTTGTTCGAATTAGAGCCCCTAGGAACTGCTGGATTTGACTGGGGTCTAAGCTGGATTTGTTCTCGTTGATGGAGAATCCCAGGCTGAATAAAAGGTCCATTGTCTTTTGGGTATTTGACAGGCATGTCTTGTAGGAGTCCCCTGTTATGAGCCAGTCGTCGAGGTAAGGATAAACCGGGATGGTCCTACTGCGCAGGTGTGCTGCTGCCACTGCCAGTACCTTTGTAAAGACCCTTGGTGCAGAGGCTATGCCGAAGGGTAGTAACTTGAACTGATAGTGCTTGTCCTGAATCATGAATCTGAAGTATTTTCCATGCGCCGGCAACATTGAAATATAAATATGCATCTTTCATGTCCAATGTTGCCATGTAATCCCCCTGTGTGAGTAGTGGGATTACCTCCTGCAGAGTGACCATACGAAACATTTGAGGCTTGACAAATTTGTTTGCTGGGTGCAAATCTAGTACAGGGTGCATGGTGAGATCCTTTTTGGGTACAAGGAAGTACACTGAATAAATACCCTTGTTTATCTGTAGAAGAGGTACTACTTCTATGACGCCCTTTTCCTGCAGAGTACCGACTTTGTAGCAGGATGCGCAGATGTTCTGGTATCAGGCGTCTTGATCATGGCGGTCTGAATTGGGCACCGGCAGAATTCTATACAGTACCTGTGGGCCACGGTCTCGAGTACCCACTGATCTGTAGTTATCCCCTCTCATGCTTGAAGAAATGATGTTAGCTGGCCCCAGACCAGGGATGCATGGCAGGGGACCCGGATCGGAGGGTCATTTTTGGTCTGAGGCCAGGGACCCTCGAGGGGTAGAATTCCAGGCTCTTCCCTTACCACGTCGTTGACCTCTTGGGGGATATGGGGTGGTGTAGCTGCTGGTCCATTCGGGAGAGGTCCAATTATTTCCCGAGCCATATTGGTTTTGAAGGAAATGTTGGCTACGATAGGAACGTCTAGTCCCGCTCCCCCTCCTTGGGGAAGGTCTCTGGGTGATTTGATCCAGGGTCTTGAGGGCGTCATGCTCTTTCTTTGCCGTTTCGAGCGCTCTGTCAACTACCTTTCCAAATATATTAATGTCCTCCACCGGCTTATTTATCAGTGAAGCTTGAGTCTCTGGTTTAAAACCAGAGTTACGTAACCATGCGTGCCTTTTCAGGAGGGTACCCTAAGCCAAGGACCTGCCGGCTGTCTCTGCCGCAAGCAAAGTATTTTTTAGGATACTTTCATTAATCGGTCTTCCTTCTGCTACTGTGGAGAGGAGGCGAGCCTGCAGCGGTTCAGGGACTTCTTGAAGGCCCTCCTGTAGCACAGCCCATTGTGCATCGGCATAGCTGGCCAACAAAGTCGTGTTATTTGCGATGCGTGTGGAAAAAGTAGCAGCCGTTGTGACCCTTTTCACTAGAGCGTATAGCCTCTTTCACTCCTTGTCAGGGGGTGTCTCCCCAGTTTATAGGGGAACCCCCGCCCTTTTCCTGGTTGTAGTTGGCACCAGTGAGTCTGGAGTAGCATGGCCCCTGATTTAGAGGGGGAGAGTTGAAACAATTTTTCTACTCTAGGATTTACTACTCTAGTTAAGGCCGGTGTCAATAATGAAGGGGCCAACCGTTTTTTGATAGAATTTAACAGAGGAATAGCTTGGCTGGCAGGTGGTTTCTCTTTCAAGATATCCTTGACAAAATCAGCCTCTGGTACAGCTTCTGGGGTAGCAATCTGGAAGTGTTCCGCTGCCCTTCTTAATATAGGGTTGAACGTCATTTGGTTGTCAACCGGGGAGGCCTTTTGAGTGGGTGTGGTCGGGGGGCGGAGTTATCTATGCACAAGGCATCAGGTTCCGGTGTTGGATTAGGTGACTGCCAAGGCCGAGGATCACCCAGATCGGGGCTGTCCCACCCCCCCCCCACCCCTCCACCCCTCTGTGGGGTCAATATGAACATCCTCCGAGTCAGCAAAGGGATATTCATCCTGATTGTATTGGTCCACAGGAACCTCATCCCCAGTGAGGTCATCATTTCTTCGTCTTCTTCTTCTTCTTCTTCTTCTTGAGAAGGATCAAAGACCTTTTGAAGTTTAGCCACAGGGGGACTGGGACTCTCATCCTGAGGCCTCTTGGGCGTGGACTTTTCTGAGAGTTGTACAAATCTCTCTAACCTATCCATACAACCCTCAAACTTCTCCCTGGTCCAAACAGATGAACCAGTGGAGCCTATGGGGGGACAAGGCTCTTGTAATGATCTTCCGTCGCAGAACATCAATACTTCTCCTTTAACGTCGAAGAAATCCCTCTGGTGCCTTCCGAAAAGTCCTTTTGGGGGACCAACGGTTGATGTGTGTCCTTGTGTTTGTCCTTAGGCCTCTCCGTGGGTTCTGATGAATCCTCTGGCCTATCCCTGGATTTGTCCTGAGGCCTATCCATGGGTTCTGATGATTCCGTATGCCTATGCCTGGACTTCAACGAATCCCTGGACCGTTGCTTCGGACTATCTGCCGAAATAATTCTTGCAATGATTTCGGCAACCGCTCCAAAGGCAGAAAGGTGTCTAGTTCGGGCCTGCGGTTGCGAGATTGTTTTCAGCGGAACTGGTGCCTTCTCGACCGTGGACACCTTCTACCGAGGCGTCTCGGCGGTCTACAAAATATTGGGGACAGCGCCCTTCGATTTAGAATTCCCCGGTCTCTAGGCGCACCTGCGATTGCGCGGAGGGCTGCCGATCCCGATTATCGGCGGGCATGGCCAAAATATCCAGTGTGCCAGTTGGCGATATGGGCTGATTCAACTATTTTGTCGAAGACGTCCCTGGGGTTGTGTCCTTAGTGTGTAAAGAGTGTGCATCCTTGTCGCTGGGGTGTAGTCTTGCCTGTCGGGCTTGGGGACAGACAATGCGGAGCAGGAACGCTCTGCTGAGAGGTCAACGCCCTCCGAATCGGAGGCCTGGCCGTCACTAAGCCCTTCATCGCACTCGGTGGCTGTGGCAGCACGAGACCTAGACTCGGCCTGCAACATTCCGTAGGCCATCCACCGCTTAACACGGCGCTCCTGTAATGTCTTTTTGATGCAGGATCTTGCAAGCCGCACAAGCAGTCTCGTTGTGATTCAAGGGCAGACGCCTATTACACTTAAGGTGTTTATCCCTCCAAGGACTTTTGGCCTTACACGAAGGACAAAACCTAAACGGAGTCCTCTCCATAGCTGAGGAAAAATATAGTGATGAAAAGACCCAGGAAACAAAGAGAGGAAACGGAAAGGCATTCTCAGAAAAGGAAATGTCCACCCCAATCCCACTCTTCCTACTGTGTAGGCTGGCCAGAGGGCCCGGCCATGTGGTCGGCAGCGCCGACCGGAACACTGTCAGTCAAAGATCCGTGGAACCAGCTTTGGCGTAGATCAGGAAACAGCTGTCCAAGGATCAGACGGTAGGATGATATTCAATAACTTTATAATATAACAGAACTTTATATGTTCCGGAAGCACCTAAAGACCTTCCTCTTTTCTTCTGCCTTCGCTCCCCCTCTCCCCTGCTGATCTGTTCTCTGTTGGCACCGTGCACCTAGCCACCCTCTGTCTTTTGGGCCCAGGTACCTGCTCATCCTGTCACCCTCCCGCACTGCCTCCGGGCCACCCCTTGCACTGGGGTCTGTATCTGTTCCCATACAGCCCCCCTTTTTCTTCCTGCACTTATCAGACCTACCCTGTCTGCTGCCTTAAACCTAGCACTTGCAAATTGCTGGCTGCATTACCACTGTTTGTTGCCTTTATTATTTATTTATTGTTATTTATCTGTTTCTCCTCTGCTTCGCACTTTCCACCTCTCCCCCCTTCCATGCACTTTTCCCCTCCCCCTGTCCCATGCACTTGCGCGTTCTCAATGTCACTGGGCCTAGTAAGATCGCTGTTTTGTTCTCCCCTGTTCCCCTCCCTTGCCTTGTCGCGCTCGGAAACACTTGTGTACGAGCGCGATAGAAATAAAATATCAATCAATAATATACGACCAATGGTCGAAAGGATAACAATAGCAATGTCTCTGGACGAGCTCCGCATATGGCGACCAGTATGCTGGGTGGAAAAAAACTATCTGAGAGACCTCGACGAGTGACGGATTTTGGGTACACTACACGTCACCTAGGGATAGTGTTACAGGCACGCCCATGTCGACATCCCCTTTCGATTCTCGAAAGACAAGATGCAATACTCTACGGTAACCACTGGATGTCGGACTATATGCACAGCATGTGATTCTAAGCAGATTAACATGCATCAGAAGTATAACTACAACATGTGTGGTCAGGATAACCGTACAAAAAAGACTGACAACAGTGGCGGACAGTATCAAGACACTAAGGTGAAATAGCCAAGGTTAATCCCTGAGGCACAGACTACATCACAGAACTGAAAATGCATCAGGAAACACAAGATGTGTTTAGTAAATTTCCATACTATCAATACAACACCTGAATCCATGGGGAAGGAAACGAGCCCAGTAAACTGCTAGCATGGCTAATAAAACAAGACACCACAATAATCAATTGCGCAACTATATGATGGGATGTCATGATAAAAACAAAAACAAGAAATAAATGAAATATTCCATGAATACTATCAAACTTTACACACTATTGAGGGCATGTAGGATGAGTTAGTAATTTCTGATATACTGGAGCAGACAAAATGAACTAAAATATCTGCAGAATGGAATTGGAGGAACCAATAGGAGAAGAAATAATGGTGGTCATAAATGCTCCGACGACGGGGAAACAATTGGGAAGGGATGGTCTGGGCAGGCAAACTTTATAAAACCTATTCAGACATCCTATTAGCTAAATGTAAAGCAGTTTATGGCCATGCTCTGCAAACTGGCATTTTAATGGAATTTATGCAGGAGGTGTTAATTGTATTTTTGAAGCCACAGAAAGACCCCAGACACTGCGAGTTATACCGCCAGATAGATTACAAAGACTAACACCTGAACTGATACACTCGGCGCAGGTTCGTGTGGGAGAGAAACACAAAGATGAATCTCCAGAGATTGCATGACAGGTTGGATAAAACACAAATCTCTGAAGAAGGAATTGCAATATTAACCTGAGAGACGCAATCAAGGCTTTTTATACATTAGAATGGCCCTGGTTATTTCAAATATTACAGGATGGAACCTGGAATATTAAAATGGATCCAGCTGTTATACGACCGGGACAGGGTTAAAACAGGCAGATGAGGGTACCATGCAGGGTTGGCAGGTGTCACCAATTTGTTCACCATGGCATTAGAACAATCAGCGGGGATCCTTGGTAGCTACTTTCCAGAAGTAGCAATAGTGGAAGATGGGCATAAACACATTGGGCCTCATTACGAGTCACCCGGTATGGAAATAACGGTGGCGTTAAACCCGCCGCCACCATTGTTTTCACACCGGGTGATCTCGAGTCCTGCAGGCGGAGGTGTCATTCCCGCCAGGGACCTGGTGGGTTTAACACCGCCCGCCTGCAGGCGGACGTGGAAACACCGGCACCATCATGAGATGGTGCCGGTGTTTCCATGGTCCGCATTCCCATTGAGTCCTGGGAATAGGGATTTACAGAATTCCACCTCCGGAATTACCGAGTCCCCGGGGTTGTGATGTCCCGGTAATTCCGGGAATCACAGAAGCAGAATGGTAATACGAGTCCGGCGGTAACCGAGCCGGAAAAACCAGCAGGTTACCGCCAGACTCATAATGAGGCCCCTTGTTTCTCTGTTTGCGCACAACTTACTAATTTATGTGAATACGCCACTAAACAATTTACCATTAATATTGGAGGTTTTGGATAATAGCTGAAATAGATTGGTATTCCAAATAAGGCATTCAAGCATTTTTTCCAAAAGCGGGTCTGAGAATTAAACCCAAGGACTTGAACGTCTGAAACTGTGCTTTGAACAGCATTCGGGAATAGTGGATGCCACTGTCACCACACATGCCGTAGGATCGCAGTTTGTTAAAGGGTTGCAACCCAAAGGAAATGAAGGGATAAAGTCGACATTGATTGTTTGGGAAGGAAAGAACTTGACCGAGGTGTTGTTGGCAGCACAGCACTTCCATGAGAAAGCAGAAAGACAGAAAGCAAACACTGAAGTGAAGCTCATGGCATTACAAAATCAGCAGTTGGAGCCCTCTCAACTAAGAGGGTTCAGACCTGCATCCGAGGGTGGGGGAAGGGGTGCCTTCCCAAAGGCAGAGCAGAACAACAGTGACGAAAGATACGTTGGGAAGCTGTACAAGGGTCAATGTAATTTTTGCAGATAATTTGGTCACTGGAAAGCAGAAAGCACAAACAGATCACAGAATGGTAGACAGCTCACAGCCCCTGTCAGTCTGGCGTTTCTAACGCCTCCTCCACCATTGCCTTTGAATACCTGTTTTTAACAGCTAAAAGGTCCATGAAATTGCTGCTCCACTCATCCTGGTTAACCCCGCTGCACCCTAATTAGATTTGCTGTTAATGGTCATAAGGTCTCTTGTTTGGTTGATAATGGAGCGTCACGCTCTGCCCTGAAAGCTTCCGAGTTATGTTATGCACTCTGAAATTGTTGATGCTTTTGGCATTGGGGGTTTCCCATTTCTGAAAAACACTTTCCTGCTCACCCCGTGGACCCCTGTTAATTTGTAGGCTTTGGATTTTGTGGTGTGTTAAAGTAAGGAGTCGGACAAAGGAGTGGAGTGTTTCAACGCCGCTTTATTTTACGCTCCCCATTTCTAAAGAGTTGTCCCTACCTAAACAAATATCAACTCAGGTGCTCGTCATCAGCATGTTTGTCCAAATGAAACGTGTCCGTCCTCTGTTCAAAACCTACTCTAACCCTACCACTAATCTACAAAAGGGTTCAGTATCCAAATGAAAATAGTACCAGGAGAATTACTTCTTCTCAGGAGTAGCTGAAAGTAGTAGTGGCAGCAGGAAGAAAAGTCGGGAAGTGAGAGCCATCCGCAACCGCAGTGTTTTGGAGCCAGTGAATGAAGATGCGTAATCCAATTCACTAAGAAATCCTTGCTGGTAACTGTAACCAGCTCTAGTTGAACTCATGTAGCAGTAGAAGCCAGTTGCTGTGGTAAATTGTTATAACAAAGGAAATGTATCACATGCACGTTTAACACAACGCTCGCATGTAAAACAAACCCTTAATTTTCCATGGTTACATTAAATAAGTGTACCGGAGTGGTCGCGTTCTCCAATTTAGAGGGAGAACGTTGTTGGTAATCATTCGAACGGTAGCAGCTGACTTACTCCGAATTGTTACAAGGACATAACATCGAAGAAAGTTCACGTATGAATGGCTGGGATTCCGATCAACGTTAAAGCAGCATTCTAGATTACAAGATGGCCGCTCGCTGGGGGAGGACGTGCTGAGTGTAGCTCGTCGCTCTGTCCCCACTTGAAGTGTTTAATAAGCTGCAATTGTTTTCCCCCACTCTTGAGAAAGGGCTAAATCAGCACCCCCCCACGAGATTGGCAACAATGTCCGTGAACTAGGACACTGAAGGGGTATTCTGACAAAGAAAATGGTGGACGAGAGACCAGAGACCGAACAGGGTGGTGCGGCTCTCAAACAGCTGTGCTGGCAGATCCCCGTCAGTGAGGGACGAGGTGTGTTTTATATTCTTTAAATTTCTCGAAGAGAAGGCTGTACGCATCACAGCACCACGGTACGAGAGAGACTGGCTGACTCGATGGAGGAGTCAGCTGATGAGATGCGCGGTTGACTGGGATTTACTGCAAAATACCCACCAGCGCTTTGGAGGGTGTGGTGGGATTGTGGCCTCTCAGAGACTCTTATGGCGCCCGACTTGGTGGAATCATTACCCGCGACTTGAGGAGTGGGCGGCACCCATCTTCTCACGTTTACAAAACGCGACCTACACCGAATAGGACAACTAGGGGCAGATTGTGTAAGCCCCTGCTGAGGTCTCTGCATGTCAAGAATTATAATAAACCATAACTACAGCAGAGTGTTGCTCAGGTGAGGAGGAGTTTAGGCCATTGCCAATTAAGTGGTACAACAATGCCACAGCGTGGGCGCAATATAGATGAAGGGGCGTTCGTAGGCTCCTGGCAATCATGACACTTTAGTAACAGTTGTGGTGTGCCGGAGGGGGAGCCTGCCCCATATACAGAGGAAAGCCGAGGGACTGACACCCAAGGGGTAGTTCCATACCATATTGGGACTTCCGTAAAAAAGAAAATATATATTTTTTTTTTTTTAAATGAAGGGGGTGGCCCTCATCATATTGAGTCCTCCAGGTGTATCTATAGTGTGGTTGAGACTTATTAGACATTTGGTGATGAGGAGGAGCTTGCCGAGACAACTCAAAAGGGGCTTTGCCTTTAGGAGAGTACAGTCCCCCTGGATGTATTGTGCATGGGGCTAAAATAGTGCCGGAATTTAGGCCTCACCCACATCAGACCTTTGTTAGCCAGTTGACATTACTGCCGCCTACGGTTCCAAGCATCACTAATGCTGAAATGAGGCGTATTGGGACCTGCTAACTGCTGCAAGTCTGTATGTTCATGGTGAGATAGGCAGCCCTACTACTTTAGTCTTCCTGTTTTTGATTTTTGGAAGACAGGAAGAATACACCCAGGTACATGGACCTTATTGGATGGTGCGAGGGAATCACCAAGTAAGAAACGCTCAGAGAGGCACATGTCAGGTCAGAATAAGGGTACCCCGGCACATACTATGTTGAACGCTCAGGAGGCCGAAGGTACTATCACTAGGTGTTGCCAGACGGCAATGCAAGGAACTCCTAGTGTGGTCCAATCGAATCAATCACTGACACATGACATGACAAGGAGACTCCAGAACATGGGATACAATGCTATTACCAAAGAAGAATTGATGCAATGTTTAGAGGACCACCAGCAACGACTTAAGGAAACCCCTTAAGCATCTTATCAGGAGCAGATTTCCTCTTTAAAAACAGGCGTAAAGGGAGACCACCAGGGGGCACGGGCCGAGATGGCTGCGTGAAGCAGCAGCTCCACCATCCCCTGCCAAATTTGAGCGTGTGTCTCTCCCCCCAGTTTAGATGGTGCCTCTTCAGTCCACAGTAGGGCCCCCAGGGTTGAATTGGTGTTGAATTGCCCGGTAAGTGGAGAACGGAGATGATCTGGCTCAAGTGTGGAGAGGCGCGAGTCGGGCCTGATCGGCATTCCGGCAAAGGCGACGCAGCTGTCTAGAAAGGCCAGTGAGAAGGAGCAGCCTGTAGGAGACCGGAGCAGGCTGGGTCTTGCCTGTACCCCGGCGCCATCTTGTGGTGCCCCCGCGGCGGTGGGAGTGAGGCGGGACCGTTGTGAGTGGAGAGCAGCAACCCTGGACAGGTTTCCGGAGCACTGCGGTGGTCGCCCCTGTGGTGAGGAGGGGGGCGTGGGGGGGTGACCAGTGAAGCAGCCAGTCCGGTGAGTTGACGGATGAGGAAGAAGTGCTGGATGGAGGTGCCGGAGGGGACTCTCCTGGGCGTGGAGCACGAAAACCACTGCTGTTCCGCGCGGAGCACATAGGTGCTGAGGGGGCAGTGGCCAAACACACTCCCCTCCCCATTCTCCTCCCCCCCCCCCCCCGACTTGAGCAAAACACCATCAGAGTCCTGCGAAAACTGAGGACTGCGCAGGAAGGGGCATCTGCAGTGATCAGAGATCGAGGGCTGGAAATAGAATAACCCGGGCCCAGAGAGGTAAAATTATTTCATAGATCGAACTTTGAGCAGCGGGAAGGGTCCTTGGCCCCAGCCCCAAACCGAAATGAGCGACGCCCAGTGTGGAGGCACATGAGCGCCGGCCCCCGGGCTGAAACCGAGGACAGTAGAGAGCAGCCGGAGCCTAACGCATTGGACGGCGTTATAATCACTGATTGCAGCTCGGACGACACCACACAGCGAGCGCCCTCCACTCACAACGAGGAGAGACCAGTAAAGTGGAGGTGGGTCACAAGGCCACCTGGGCCGGTTCCGAGGCGGGCCGGCAGTGAGACTGGAAGGGGATGGGGCGGGGGGGGGGTAGGCCAGGCCCAGGGGGCTTAAAACAATGACAGCTTTGAACTGGTAAAAGGCACAGCCTTCATGTGGGACGTGGCAGCACAGGAGGAGGTGTGTGCACGCCGGTGCAGAGTGGGAATAGGCCAGCGTACCTGAAGCCGACCGCCGTGGCTCGCAAGCCCGGGGAGGAGACACATCCACGGGCAGGAAACACTAATGGACTAATGTATACAGTCTGTTGGACCGCGGGTTTGAGAAGTGCCTGATCAAGCAAGGAGGAAGGCCACGGGTCCGGTAAGAAGAATAATTGACTGCATAACAGAGACCCACCAACGGTGCCGCAGTGCCGGTGCCCGACATCCGTGGGTTAGAAGTAAAGTGTACAATAACATCCACACACTCCCAGAGAATCAGTGTGGGGACGGAGTGTGCCATTGCCAAGCCCAAGTGTGTGGAGGTGATTTGAAGGGGGCGGGCAGTGTGATTCTTGACACTGCAGCTCACCGGTAGAACAGGAGGAAAGCAGTAAGACATGGTCCCTCCCAGGAACGCCCGAAATAGGGTGAAACAGTGCAACTGTGGCCTGGCAGAGTCTCCAGAGATAAGGGTTGCCCACATTGGGCTAGAGGTGTTACAGTGAGGGGACTCCCCAGTGGTCTCCAGGCAAGCTAAATCTTGGGGAGCATCCCCCCCACGGTCGCACTGGAGGTGTCCAAGGATCCACCTGTACACAGTGGTGCCGTGCGGACAGGAGTCCTGTCACTTCAGCGCTTCCGGAGAGGCTCGGGCAGCGGGCAGTGGAGAACGCAGCCAAATTAGAACAAGATGGCGGAGGGGGGCGAAGTTCACCGGCGTCGGCCTTGACCAGAGATGATTTAAAGGACATATTTCAAGAGATTGAGGGGATCCGGAACCGACATACAAGCCTCAATATTTGACCTTAAGGGCTGAGGGGAGAAGTTGGAAGATAAAATGGAGGGGATGGAGAGTAATTACCTAAAGGTGGACCTCCTAGACATGAAATATGAGGCACCCCTGACGGTTTTGGGGGTGAGGGAAGAGCAAACCCTCTTGAAATTGGATGAGTTGGAGAACAGGGAGCACCAGATCAATCTACGTATCCTTGGAGTAAGAAAACAGAAGGAGGCATCAGCGACAGAGGTGGGAAGGAAGGTGCAAGGTCTGATCAACCAGCTTTTTGCATTGGAGGGGGGGGCAAAGGCCCAAGGTCAATAGTGGTTCACTTCTTACAGTATCGAGATAAAATGGTGGTCCTGGAGAAGTGAAGCAACTGGGATGCTTCCAGTACGGGGGACATACAATTAGGGTGTTGCAGGACCTGACTGGTCTCACTTTATCCCGCAAGAGGGAATGCCGCCCTCGCACGCAGTGGTTGACCGAAAAGGGCATTAGATACCGCTGGTCCTTCCCATTTGCCCTGTCATTCGCGAAAGGGGAAGCGGACTACCCAGTGACTAGCAGTCAGGAGCAAATCAGGCTCTTCAGGTCCTCAAGGGAGAAGAATCAAACGGAGGGCCGGAGGGGGCATCGGCTCCCTCCGGGCCGCAACGTGGACTGGTGGGCCCTCAGAGTGTAAAGAAGATGCAGGGGGGGGGCAGGAAATTAAATAAACTCACCCCCCACCCCCACAGAAGACACCCAGTAAATCCTCATGAAGGATGGGGGGGAGGGCATAGCATTGGTGGTCTGGAAGGCAAAGTCACATATGAGATATGAAACTGGGGTGAGGGGAGGAGGTAACAGACAGCGGGCGTGGCAAGCAATCGCCCCTGGTGGCCCATCAAATGGTGGCCGTCTTGGGACGGAGTCGGTTCTCTGTTTTTGGTGGAGGCGGAGGAAGTGGTGGGTGTGGGGGGGTGGGGGGGTGTTGTGGGGGTTCAGGATTGTTGATAAAAGGGGTTAGACGGAATTCACCTATGGAGTTTTCTGTACTGCAATGGGTAAGGTGGTTGGGTTACAAAGTTTCATGCGCAGATGGCGGGTGTTGAGGTTGGGGGCCGGGCTTAGGTCCTCAGGGTAGAGACTCTGAATGTTAAGGGCCTGAATTCACCTACTAAGCATTCGCTGCTTGGAAGGGAAATTAGGAATCAGGATCTTGACATGCTGCTGGTGCAGGAGACACGGCTGCTTCAGGGGGAGGAAAGGCGTATACCTGGGGCTCATGTTCGGCAGGTATTCTGGGCCTCTGGGCCCCCCCCCCCCCCAAGAGGGGAGGGGTGGGTATTATCCTTAATCGGAGAATGCGGATAGTCAACCGACTAGTCTGGAGGGAGCAGGGACGATGGGAGGTCGCTATTGGTTTCAGGGTCCCTTGAGGGTGTAGAACTAACCATTGCTTCAGCGTATTGCCCCAACACGGAACAGATGCAGGTGTCCAGTCAATTCGTCGAAAAAAAACTGGTCAACTGCAATTTGGTCGACGCAATTTGGTCGAAAACCAAATGGTCGAATTTTTTTTTTAATTTATATATTTATTTTTCGGGTTTTCGTTTAGTTAAAAAAGGGGTTTTTAGAGAAAAAAAGGGTTAAAATAAAAAAATAAAAAATTTCGACCATTTGGTTTTCGACCAAATTGGTTCGACCATTTGTCTGGTCGACCAATTTTTTTCGACCAAATGTCTGGCAACCACAGATGCAGTACCTTAGGGAAGTCAAGGGGGGGGGGGATACTCAGCCAGGCAGTGGGCCTTCTGCTAATAGGGGGAGACTTTAATATGTGGGCAGATCATGCCAAGGATCACAGTTGGGGGGGTAGGAGTCCGCAGGAGGTGGGGTAGGACAATCGGAAAGGGGATTCTCAAGGTATATGTTGGATCAGGGGCTGGTGGATGTATTGAGGGAATGTCACCAGGCAGAAAGGGGCTATACTTTTTTCTCCCCTGTTCACGGTTCCCGAACAAAGATTGACTATTGGCTTGTGCGCCAGGGAAGCGTTAGCAGGGTCATTACAAGTGATCACTGCCTGGTTAGCTGGTCGGATCATGATATGGTAGACATGGGTATAGTGTTAACGGGACTGAGGCCTCGGAATCGCTGTGGCGGTGCAACAATGTCCTGTTGAAGGACATTGCCTTTGTGAGAAATGCAGGAGACGATTGATGACTTTTTTCAAATCAATGACACAGGGGAGGTGGAGCTGGGCGGGATATGGGATGAGGCCAAGGCTACACGGAGGGGCCTCATTATTAGGGCAGGCGCTGCCAAGAAAATAATCTCACTCTACAGGCCAAAAAAGTCAGGGGAGAGATTCTTATTTTGGATAGGTCGGAGGGCAAAGGGGAAGGGGAGAGGGAAGTGGATTTGGGGTCAGCGATAGCGAAGCATCAGGAACCGAGAGAATTGGAGATAGGGAAAGTGATTGCCAGCCTGCAGTTCTTGAAACAAAGGTATTATGAGAAAGGGGATAAGGCCGACGCCTTACTGGCAAGCCAGACACCAGGGCCAGCGGGCGGAGAGGTGGGTACCTGGGATCCGTGATACAGAGGGACATCTGCGGTCTAAGACGGAGGAGGTTGCCCAAGAGTTCCCCACATTCTATGAACACCTTTATGGGGTAGAGGAGGGGATAGGCAAAGAGGAATTCTGTAGATATTTGGGGGAGGTGCATCTGCCGTGTCTCCAAAGTAGTGAGAACACGGAAATGAAACGGCATATAGCGAAGGACGAGGTACTGAGGCTGATGGGGGGGGGACTTAAAACAGGGAAGGCCCCCCCCCCATACGATGATGGATATACAGCCGGGTTCTATAAGACCATGGCGGGATCGCTCGCCCAACATCTGGTGAAATTATTTAAATCACACGGACTATGAGGAGCCCCCCCCCCTTTTGGGAGGGCTCTCATAACTGTCATACCAAAGGGGGGGTAGAGATTCAGAGTGTTGCAGGTCCTACCGCCCCAATCTCCCTGCTCAATGTTGATGCTTAAATCTCCACCCAGGTGCCTTCCACGCGGATAGAAGGCCCCTTGCCAAAATGGGTCCCTTCGGATCAGGTGGGGTTCATTCAGGGTAGGCAGGGGGCTGATACCTTGCGCTAAACACTGCACTTAATGGAGGCATCAGCGAGGAGGGAAGGGAACCCGATGCTGGTAGCCCTCAAGGCCGAGAAGGCTTTCGACCATGTGGACTGGCGTTTTCTATATGGAGTTTTGCAGAAGTTTGGGTTTCGGGGCTGGACCCTGAGAGGAATACAAGCACTCCATCTAGCCCCTGTAGCACAGGTGACTGTCAACGGACGGTTGTCAAGGTCTTTTGAGTTGCAAAGGGGGACAAGGCTGGGCTGTCCTCTCTAGTCTCTCCTATTTGCGCCGACGATGGAAGTCCTGGCAGAACGGTTACAGACGGCCCAGCAGGTGGAAGGCATCGAGGTGGCCGGTAGGGAATTCAAATTAGGCCTCTACACAGACGTGCTGTTGCACCTCACGAACCCTGTCAGCTCTGTCCCTGCCGCCCTTCTCAATAATTGAGGAGTACGGGGCGTCTTTCGGGCTTTAAGGTTAATAGAGAAAAGTCTAATATTTCCATTCGCTGCAGATGACTTCATGAATGTAGAGGTACTTGGGCCCTTGGGAGTGCAAGTGCAGCTCGATAGCATAACATATCTGGGAGTTACTATTGTTAAACCCGGGGATGACTTGGGACCGGCTAACTAACCTCTCCCCCCCCCCCTGACAAATTTTCACGGAAATGGCGACATGGGATAAGGGACACCTGTCATGGATGGGGAGGCTCAATGCAATAAAGAAGAATTTTCTCCCAAGAGTATTGTACCTGTTCCAAATGCTACCAATCCGTGCCCCAGAGGAGCTTCTGAGGGAAGCTAAATCAAGGATTCTACGGTTCCTTTGGCAGAATCAGAAACCCAAGGTGGGATGTGAGACGTTGATACTGCCAAAGGACCGCAGAGGCATGTTACGCTCACCTGGTCTCTGCAGAGGCGTTGGGGCCCGGTTGCAGCCCTCCCTGAACTTCAATCACACCCTTCAGGCCTCCCCCTCAGTAGAAAAGCTGTGAGCGGTGGTGCGTGGTGATACTGCTCCTGCATGTAGATAAGAGTGTGAGTGCGCCAATCTGTGATTGGTGTACCTCTCGAACCCTTCAACCCAAAGTACGGTTTCTGTGAGCATACGCCAGCCCATAAAGCTCACCTGTGAATTATGGAAGAGAAGCTCTCTGTCCTGCTACTTCTGGCAGGGGCGCGTCGAATGGGATCTAGTTCCTTCACTGATCCCTGACAAGCATTAGTCCAGTCCAGCTGCGACTATGCTTCTCCTTATGATTGGCAAGTCTTCCTTGAGCTCTTGTGATGCTGTTCGTTCTGTTTAATGTCTTTATATGTTGCTCCTATATATGCCCGCAATAATGCCTCTTCTGTTTTCTTCCCTTAGATGGAAATACGGCCTCAATGCAACAGTGAGACGCAAGACGCGGCCGAATGGAAGATGGATGCTACCGCAATGTTCGACAGCAGGTAAGTGATGGTGTAAGGAAAGCGTGAAGTATGGTGAAGCGCAACCTTAAACGGACAGTTTTTTCAATGTCTAACCTTGTCTTCTGTTTTTTCTTGCAGGCGCTGCTGTCGACGATGGAGCGTGTCGTGCTGCGGTGCCAAGATGAAGATTTCGGTGTTCCGGAAAGTGTACAGATGAATACTTGGTTTGCCAAAGAGATGTACAGGTAAGAACAGCTTCCCCCAGTTGGTAAGTATGCTGGCCGGAAGCAGGATGTCCAGGAAGCAAGTTCTTCAAAAGGTAAATCTGACCTCAGGCGACGGTGAGCATTACGCTGCTTGCAAGTGCAGAATAACGCGAAGCGTCTGTCTTGAGGATCGGGGCAGCTTATATAGCTGAGATCGTGGGCACGCCCATTAGGGCCGGCTTACCAGCCACACTGATTACAGGTGATCACATACGTCACCCACAAACAGGCAAGAAGATTTTCCTAAAGAATTTTGCGACATGTGACACAAAAAATGTCATTTATGCGATACGATGTCCCTGTGGAAAATATTACGTTGGGAAAACCAACAGAAGGGCCAAAGACAGGTGGACGGAACATAAATCATGCATAAGAACTAAAAACTTAAGTTCACCTGTCTTCAGACATTTCCGAGACATGAGACATAACGTCTCTCAAATGAGACTAGCAATATTGGAAGTCATGAGCCCTTTTAGCAGCGGGGGCAATTTACCTAAATTATTGGCACAAAGGGAACTGTTTTGGATCAATAAACTTGATTCTATGACTCCCCTATGACTAAATGAAGAATACTACCTAGGTCCATTCCTGTAGGCATACATTCATGTTGCACGCACAAAGTCTACCTTTTAGTTTCCTTGAATCTCGCCGCTATGTGCTTGTGATTATGATGTAAATGTTCTAGTATAGCAAAGAAAATTTGGAACGTTACAAATGCCTATTGAGATAAACACAAGATTGTACACCCATTAGTCTTGGGGTTAGACAATATGGAAAAATGACTAATTCCACTTCTTTTTATGTAAAACATTTTTATGTGATTCTGCTTCTATGTGACTTCACTCATGAAGATTTTAATATGGACCCTAAAAGCTTTTTTTCTGTTACTCGAATAACCAGTCTCTACAGGCTTTCCACCTTCCCTACACGGGAGGTATTACACCCGCTACCACCCATGTTCTTTTTTCCATACACTCCTAGCTTTCATCTTTAGTACCAACATACATTTGCAGATAAGGTCATTGACACATACTTGACATACCCTACCAGATGGGTAACAGGGGGACGGGTGGCGTCACTAACTCTGACGCCAATTGAACTTGTGCGCATTTTGTTATGGTCTGCCAAACAGACTTTTTCTTTAACATATGAGTAATACTGGCGTCGCTCGCACTTGCGCGAGTGACGTCATCACATCTGACGCCGCTCGCGCGTGCGGGTGACGTCACAGGACCCACTCAACATATAAAAACAGAGCCGTAGCGGAAGCAGTCAGAAAGCCACGCTTCCTGACTGCTTCTCTGGGACAGCCGTCTGTACAAACAAGGTAATATGGATCATTAACTGATCTTTGCACACTCCGACTTTCTTTCTTACATTTTAACATTACGCACTCCCTTTTTACTCCAGTAGGAGTCAGATACTGGCTTTCATCACTTGAGACTTGAAAGTCTCCACTGAACCGTATTCACCAGGGAGAATACCAGCTCCCAGCACTGGCACCGAGCTTCCCCTTTTCTTAGACCGTTGAAGAAGGGTGAGTCCCTCTCTTACTCCTTTTCTAAAAAACCTTTAGATTTCTAAAATACCTTTAGATTCACATAGTTTTAGGGTGATAGTATATCTTAAACCTTACCCTGTTATCTTTTCATCTTAATTTTTAACACAAGATGGGCCTTTGTTAATACACTGTTATTTTCTTTAAAAACAACGTTTGATTACTAAATGTTTGAGATCACGGTAGCTCTAGACAGCCAATGACGCAAAGGATATGTTATCCATCTTCAAATAATCCTAGGTTTTGAAAATAGAAACACCGTTTAAAATTAAGCTCTGCTTGGACAAGTGAGGCTGTTTGAGGCATAATGAGTTCTGTTTACCATTTAGGTGTGAAATGTTTTGGATAAGATGATTAAATCTGATTTATTTTCTATATATGTTTTTTGTAGATGCTTGTGACATTCGATTTTGAAACATAAGCCCCTGATGAAGAGAGAATGTTTTCTCGAAACGCGTTGGGAAACTAGAAAAAAAAAAAAAGAAATCAATAAATAAGAGAAGACCATCGTTCTCTAAAGAAAACGACTTCTGGAATCTTTCCTTCTTTTTTGAACTTTTACACTCTGGAACCCTGAATCCTAAAGAGACATTACATTGCATTGCTAAGTAATTTTGAAAAAAAAATCTTTTTCGTTGAATCCATTTAGGCCTTTGGCCCTTTTGAAAGTGTGCAGTGGACGCAGTTCTCCATAATTTTGGATTCCTTCTTGTTCTCCATGGTATTGGACGACACCTTTGGCGACGGATGTGCAGGAAAGCCTTTAAGGCTTCAATATCTTGCTCCATGGCCTGAAGCTGTATACGACCCAGCACGCCTCTCCAGGATGTTTCCCACAGGGATCCCAAATGCTTGCACGGATGTGGTAGTGTAGCAGACTATTGGCACTTGTGGTAGGGGTGCACCCGAGGGTAGGTGTATTGGGCAGAGTTCTTGGGATGGATTAAAGACGCAGGGGGCTTGGGCTTGACCCCATGTTGGTGCTTTTTGGTCTCAAGAGAAGGGAGGACTGATGGCATGCCCTCCCATCACTGGGGCATGTTCTCCTCCTGGCGGGGAGAGCATGTCATGCCAGGTTTTGCAAAAGGGTGTCTCTCCCTACTTTGAAAGAGTGGTCGACCACAGCAAGGGAGGTAGATTTAATGGAAAATATCACATCGGCAATCCATGGATGGAGCGCCACTGTAGAAACGGATTGGCAACAATTTTGTAAGATTTTCGGATTAACTGACAAGGGGTTGATGGCACCTATAATGAGACCCGGTTCGGCTTGGGTACATGATAGTTATGTTACGCTCACCTTAGCTCTGCAGGAGCATCTGGAACCTCTTCACAGCTGAGACTACTTGGACCCTCTGGAGCTGGATTCCGCTCCAAGAATAAGGACACAGGTGTGAGTGTTCTGGGTACCAGTGTCTGTCGGACTCTCCCTTCTCCTCCTGTGTTCCCAGGTTACACTGTTGTGTTTCGCTCACCTTGTATAAATGAGAATCTCTCTCTCAAAATTATATATATATATATATATATATAGCACAAATCTTTGTCCCTGTGGAAGGGGTGAAACCAGTTACATCACTGGTTTTGAATACCAAGCCCAGGCCTGCTGTGGCATTGGTTTAGTGTTCTTAATGTACTTTCACGTGGTGCTGATGGTGCTTCTTTTCACGTGTGCAGGCGGGACGCTGTTGTTGGTGATTCCTAAGTGCGTGTTTTCCCTTCTCCGAGTTCTCTCTTGCACACGCTGCTCCTCTTGCATGCGCTGTTTTCCTTGCGGTTCAGTCTTTTTTTCTCTCATAAGCGGCTCGGCGTGCGTTGCTTTTGCCTTGCATACGCTGCTTTCTGCTATCCCGTGGTGTGTCTCTTTCTTCAAAGCGGCATTGCGTGCGTTGCTTCTTGTCTTGCATGTGCTGCTTTGCATGCGCTGCCATCTGTCCAGTGTTATGCCTCTTTCTCAGTGCGGCGCTGCATGCGTTACTTCTTGCCCTGTATTCACCTTGCTGTTTTCGCTGCAGGAGCTGGCCGGAGCTGCGATGATGGGAGAGGAGCGGAATGTTGGCAGAACACCAGGATGACGCAGCGGGACTAAGGAAGCTGATGGGATCACCAGGTAAGCATTGCGGGGTGGGGGGGCGTTGGTCCGTTCTGCAGTGTCTAACTTTTTTCCTCCTCTTTGATGCAGGAGCTGGTACCCGTAAGCGTCACGCTGCCTTGGCCAGAGTAACACGAAGCAAGGGCTGCATGCCTGGGTGTGGCTTATATAGCCAGCCACACCCAGAAGCAGGTCTGCAGCATGCAGTCAATTATTGAGGACCAATTCTCCTCCATGTTGGGGGTACAGGAAGTGGCAAAGCTTCCCTATTGTAATAAGCCGTGAACTCAGTGCCAAGCACGCCAGGACAAAGTCCAGTTGACCCCACTCATTCTCCAGGAGTGTTTTGGTGGTTTACATGCCCAATGAGGGAAAATGTGTGTATGTACATGTGCTGTAAGACTAGTGGTTGTGACAGTTACTGGAGGTACAACACAAAGTATGTTAAATTGACACACATGCTCTTGAAACAACCCAGACATTGATCAACATGTTTTTAGCCTTAAGACCCTGATGCACTGAGAATTGACCAGCTTGGGGGCGGGGGGGCGGAGTTTTGGGGGAAAAGTTATGGCATCAGAGTTGTTTGTAGAGGGTTCTTCCCTCGTATTGAATTGTTTTACTCAATGTTTAACTGTGCTTAAAAATCAAAACCTAATTTACAAAAACAAAAACTGGCATAAAAAGTGCTGTACAAGAAATAAAAGGTGAAATCTCGAAATTAGGGTAGCGAGTGGATACGAATGAATGAGCCTTGCAGGAATTGGCTGAAGACTCCCGGAAAAATGAAGCTCCGGAGTAACTCGCACAGATGTCGCACAATTTAGAGCTTCAGTGTGAAGAACTCGAAAATAGATCAAGGTGCTCGACTATTAGGTTTAAGAATGTCCCAGAAAAGATTGTAGACAAGTATCTTAAGCAGTCAATACAAACCTTTTCTGCAGATCTGCTCTTGGAGATCCCCCCCGGTTTAGATTCATTTAGATAAGATCCACAGAGTGGGATCGATAAGCAAGGAGCCGGGGGCCCGACCAAGGGATATTTTGCCAGCATTCACGTCCTACCGGCAGAAAGAAGAAATTCTGAGGGCAGCACGAGCAGGCACATCTTTGACAATCAATGGCTTGGCAATTTTCAGGACTTGGCATATTCTACTCTACTTAAGAGGTTGATGAGACCAGTGACCAATATTCTTAAATCAGGAAAAAGTTCAATACAGGCAGACTTTTCCTTCTGAATTGTTATTTTCCTAGAAAGGCAGGCAGTTCAGAGTGACAAGGTGCGAGGAAGGTCTTGATGTGGTGGCACCAGAGAGCAGTGAGCGTACTGGGACACAGGAGGATCTACCCAGCAGATGCAGCAATAGGAACAGTCAGGGCCGTGAAAGGTTAGACTGGGGTGAAGGAAGGGGGGGGGTCTGATGCACTGATGAGTGAGGGAGGGATGTCAAATTTAAGAGCTGAATGGGGATGAACAATGTGTAGTTATGTGGGGACAGGAAGAGGGTGGGAGTTGGGTTAGGGGGCCTGATTGTGATCCTTGGGAGAGGGTTAGTTTATCTCTCTGCAGTTGGTAGGATCCAGGTAGTTTACTGGCACATGGTTTGGGATTTCCCCTGTAGTTGTCACTAGAACCCATGAACTGGCCTGGGTCATCGCAAGGAGTTGCGGGGGGGCATGGGAGGATGAGCTGTGTGGCAGGGGAGGTGATGTGGATTGGGGAGGAGAGCCAGATGCTAAAAAGTACAATGGTTCAAACTTGGGATATTTGTATTAATAGAGTCATATGCTATGCTTATGTGTGGTATTCTTCCAATTGGGATCAGTAACAAGGGGGGCTAAGGAGGGGGATGGAATATGGAAGGCTAGGGAGTTTCCATGGGTTTTAAAATCACTACGTACAATATTAGAAGGTTAAAATCACTGGTTAAGTGATGCAATTTTTTGAGGCATCTCGCGCACCAAGAAACCCCTATATGCAAAAAAAGATAAAATGTGTATTAGATTAAAGGGGGTAACCTCAGATCTTCCAGGCCAATGCGAATGAGAAAAAAGCAGGGGCGTTGATAGCATTTAGAAATAATCCTGACATGGTGTTTTTAGGTTCAACAGTGGATGCACCTAACTCCGGTCATGATGGCTTTCTCCGTGCTATCATGGCGGCATTAGAACATATAGCAGAGGGATATGTTATATTAAACGGGGGATTTAAACATAGCTTGGGATGTGGAGCTAGACAGAAGTCTAGTAGGATATGCTCCATGGGGCACAACATCCAAACAACTTAAAAATAAAAGTAAACAATTGTGGTTAGTTGATGTGTGGCACGCTTGCAGGGGCAAGGAAGTGGGATACGCGCTCTATTTGCATGTGCATAGAATCCAGTCGCATATAGATTACATTTGAGTGTCCTCCAGACTGGCAGGATGAATTTGGGAAGTATCCCTGGAGGCAATCATGACATCATGCACCCTTGGCAGCGATATTAGATATGACACTTTGACGTAGGAGACTATGGCAGTGGGTATTACTGGAATGCATCCTAGCGGATACTGTTTTGTTAGTCCAGATAGAGGAGAAGATCCAGACCTATTTTAGAGAGAGTGAGATGGCAGATACCTCCCCGGGTATATGGCGAGAAGCTTTTAAAGTGGTAATGAATGGGGAATTGATCACATGCAAAGCCATGAGGGAAAAGATGAGTCGACAATTAGAAGACGATTTAGAGGCACAACTTAAGGATATCACGCCGAAAATGGGCAACTATACAACGGGGGAAACCAGGAAAACCCACAGAGCAATTTGCGGGGAGTTTGAGCTACTGAGGGCTACAAAAGGAAGAGAGGACCCTCAATAGAGCTAAACGATATTACTACGTAAAGGGGAATAGAGCAGAGAGGTTATTAGCATGACAATTAAGACAGGCGGGGGCGCCCAAACGATTCTTAGGATTAGGGAGGGACAAGGGGAGGAGGTGGGAGAAATGAAGGGAATCCGTGTGTTTTGAATGCTTTTATGGGGCTTTTATTCCTGAGATAGACCTCGGGACGAGCCGCAGGATACTTAGCTGATGTAACTCTTCTGATACTGCCGAGAGAAGATAGGGAGGATCTAGAGAAGGATATCACAGAGGAGGAAGTTAGCGTGGCTATTGATAAGCTCCTCTTGAATAAGGCTCTGGGTCCGGACGGCTTCACAGTAGTTTTCTTTAAGAAATATCAGAAAATCCTTGTCCTCCATCCAACGCAACGATATAACTCCTTTGAAAGAACTGGGCATATTACACCCTTGATAGATCAGGCCAAGCTCGCGATATCCCCAAAGCCAAGCAAATACCCGACACGATGCAAGTCATTTCGCCCAAAAGCGCTCATCAATATGCACGCTAAAATATACATCAAGATTTTAGCTTCTCGATTAGAGAATAGACTCCAATTCTTAATAGGTCCTGATCAGGCAGGTTTTTACTAAGCAATGCCAAACTTTTGATAATACAAGAAGGGTTTGTCAAGAAGGGTTTGTCATCTAATAGAAAAGGTTGCGAGGCGCGAAATTCTGGTGGATCTCCTTACTTTAGATGCCGAGAAGGCATATGACTGGGTGGAATGGTCATTTCTTTTTCGAACAATGACATGTATGGGATTTGGGGAACCTTGTATTCGGAGGAGTCAAGCCAATTATCAAACCCCTACCCTGTGACTGTCCATTAATGGACAGCTCTCTGGCTTGATTAGTTTGGAGAAGGTTCCAAACAAGGGTGCCCGTTATCTCGATTGCTTTATGCGATTTATCTGGAACCCCTTTTTCAGCGCACAAGGGAAGCTTCAGGCGTGAAAGGCATTTATTTAGGGGGGGCGTGAACATAAAACAATGACATTTGCTGATATGTTGTTGGCGCTCTCTGACCCCTCAGAGTCTTAAGGGTGATAGCCGAGGAGTTGGCTTTGTTTGGGGATGTGTCAGGTTTAAAAATCTAAACACATAAATCAGAGATCTTAAATCTCACATTGTCGCAGGAACAGGTGGCAGCGATACGGGGGTGCACCCAATTTCAGTGGGCAGAAGGGATAATCAAATACTTAGTGATTCACATTACTAAGTCTCTAACCACGCTATAAGAGGTAAATTATCCCCAGCTTCTTGACGCACTCAAAATAGTTGTGCGATGCTGGAACCCTCTACATTTATCATGGCTGGGGCGTATGGCCTCAAAGATGGTGACCCTCCCACGCTTCCTTTACTACTTCCAAACCTTGCCAGTTTCCACACCCGGGAATTTCTTTAAGTCACTTAATCGCCACCTATCAGCATTTATTTGACACAATAAAAGACAGCGGGTTGCTCTGTGCACTCGAATGGCACAGAGGAATAGGGGAAGTTTGGCTGTTCACGATTTTAGACCGTACTACTGGGTGACCCAATTGAGGGTGCTGAAACAATGGCTATCGAGGGAGGATAGTAAACTCTGGGTCTCTATGATGGAGCAGTGGTGGGGGGTCCATTAGATGCAGTCTTATGGTTGGCTAAGGAGGACTGGGCTCCTAGTATGAAGGCATCGCAGATCACTGCAGTTGTGGGTATGGTGTGGGATGAAGTGGTAAAACAGCATCACATTTCAACAATTCCGGGTCCACTCACACCACTTTTTGGGAATCCCCAGTTTACGCCTGGGATGGAGGGGAGGGCCTTTGGAAAGTGGAAGGAGGCGGGATGTTTAAGACTCAAAGATTTGATGCATGATCAGGATGTTAAAACCTTTGAGCAGAGTAAACAATCTTTTGGCCTTATGGAAGGGGACAGGTTGTGTTAATACCAGCTGTGACATTGGGCTGTACATCCCTCCAATAAATTAATAGCAGGTGGACAACTTACTGCTTTTGAAAAATATATTTTGTTTCACTCAGGGGACACGCATCATATTTCTGCATTTTATACAATAATATCTGAAGGGGGTTCCAGAGAGAGGTGATCTTATATGGGAAAGTGGGAGCATACTCTGGACTCACAAATATTGGTGGAGGATTGGAGGTTTTATGGGACAATATTTAGAAGCTTACCCGATCCATTCAAATATGAGAAATGTGGCACTATACCCCAGAAAGGCTTAGATTTATGTATCAAGAGATATCCCCGGATTGTTGGCAAAGATGTAAAGGGCGGGGGGATTGGCTTCACATTTGGTGGTCTTGTCTGGCCCTGAAACTATTCTGGGGCCAAGTGTGCTCGACATTGCAATTGGTGGTAGGGAAAGGGGAATGTCTTCTAGGTCTTTGGACAAAGGATAGGGCACCACAGGGAAGGGCATGTTTTAAGGCATGTATGGTTTTGATATTGGGGCTTTACTTGTGATTGGCCAGAAATGCAAAAAAAGAGGCCTCTCCTACACACCATGAATGGTTAAGAATAATTTGGCATATATTGCCCATGGAATGAGTCACCTATAAGTTGCAGGGGTATAGCCAAAAGTTCAGGACGGACTGGGGTGTTTTCCTGGACTGAGGGATTCAACTATGGCCCGTCGAACGTTCGGATTTTCGGACATTGCCAAAGGCTCTAAAATGTCTGATAACAACTCAGGACCTCTATGTTCCATCTTGCATGCTAAGGTGTCACAGCCCAGGGGTTCAGCGGAAGGGTTGGGGAGGGGCTGGAGAGCTGTGGGGGGGGGGGGTACTGTACTCGTTAAAAAGCAGCATTCTATGCAAATAAAAGGGAACGCAAGTCTTCAAAGTACTTTGAAGTGGAATTCTCCATCAAAGAGTGGTCGTGTGTACCTAATTCTGTTTCCCGTAAGAAGCTTGAATCTTGTAACATCTAGAACACAGTACTTTTTAATTGTATAAATTGCTCAAGTGGCAAGTACAACAAGCATTGCCCAAACCAGTAGGCAAAAATACTTTCTGATGTGAAACCAGCCCGATTAAGATCAGACCACCTATATTTTGAAGTTGTCAAAGTTCTTACAAATCCAGTGTCCTCTAATACAAGTGTGACAAGCCTATCCAAGGCTGGAATAGTAGCAATACAGCTTTGGGTAACTGCTGGAGGCAAGAAGGTGTACATAAAGCTGGGGAAGGGAGCTGGGTGCGTGTTAAAAAAAAAACGAATCAACTATCTGTAGTGCTGCTGAGACTGTTGAAGCTGAGAGAAAGAAGCAGTCTAGAAGCCGAGACAGATTCTAATGGTAGCCCTAAGACAGACAGAAGAGGCTGCCCCTTTCGTATTGCCTAGAAAGGAAGAGTGCCTTGCCTCCCTGTGAAGGTTGAAGAGACTTGTCTAAGTTGTCGAATACATTTTTAAAATACCAGTTGAAGCAGAATTCACATAAGTGTGGTTGTCTACAAAATTGTCAGACGATATTATATTGAAGGTGGTCGAAGCAGTCGTACACTGAAGAAAATGAGCCTGCTTTCACAGTAGGATTACCAGAAGGAAGTTGGTTTGAGGAAAGCAACTCCTTAGAAGAAGCATACGGACAAGTTATACAAAAGAAGCTGCAGAGGACCGTACTGAAGCAGAAGTGGTACTTTTGCTTATCCTGGAAGGATGTTACGCAACACCAACCCCCAGATTGAAAAGATTTATAAAAAGGACATCATGGATGCCAACTATATTTGCTAAAAGCCTTAGTGGTAATCAGGGCTACAGATAACATTATTATTTTTTCCCAATGTGTTTATTAACTTTACAATATATGCATATCACAAATATACATAGATTACAAGAACATTTCAGGTCATATATTAAAAATTACATTTAATTACCACAATAATATACAATCAATATTGTCCTTAAAAAAATTCCCTAAAAACATGTACAGTAAACCCACAACCCAATAACATATCCAATGCATCTCATCCAAAGTATAAATGAGTATGATGATAAAAACACAAAACGAACAAAACACAATACACTAACACAGGACCAAAAATAAATAAAATATAACCAAATAATTCATTAAATTGACTCCATAACAAAAAGATAGATGTCTAAACGATTTTTATTCTTCAATGATACCTCTTCATATTTCCAGAATAGGCTTTTTCCTACTCTTCCAAACTCTTAAAATCAACTTAAGATCAGACAAGATTTTGAAGTGAGTAAAGTAACTTTGTAAAGCTGGAAGTAGAATGCTTTTTTTCTTTAAAGCATATGTTTTTGTAAGAATTCTTACCACCTAGCAATTAATGGAAATTAAACTGAATTTTTTTTTCTTAAGGTCATCTTCAGAGTGATACTTTTGGAGATGCGCCCCGTGGCAGTTCATTACTTGTAATAATAATCTGAATATATATCAGTGGAGATCTATGGGTAATGAGTGTCATTTCATATTGGCCTCATACGCACCCTCATGCCATGCAGGCATTGGCAGCCCATGTCACAAAAGGACACGAGCAGCATCTGCCATTGACCCCTTGATAATGGCATTCAAATTGTGCAAGTGGAAGCTGTTGAAGGAAGTTCGGTGACAGATCTTTACGCGTTACACGAAACCAAGTTTTAGCAAGGTAAATAGGATTAATTTGGGCAAGTTTACTTTATTGGATCATCTAACAACTCAGTGAAGTAATTGATCTCCTTTTTTATTGCTTTTCTCTAGATGCTTAAATTCATTACCTTTTAAGATGATTTTAGGGATTCTACCATTTAGCCTCTGGGTTAGTGTTAAACTAAAAAAAATGTATGCAAAGATAGTAAAATAATAATAATATGCATCAAAAGGGTTCCTATTATGTCTAGCAAACAATGGGTTCTTTCTAAATAAATTGGCAGTTATGTTTAAAATGTATATTCAAACACTGCTTCTATCCTACCAAATACATGACACGTTCCACAAACTCTTTCAGATTTTAACGAGTCACCAATTTTAACCTGGATGCCCCATTCTTGACCAGTTAATGTATTAGCCAATCCCAACATCGCTGAGACCATGGAACCCGGAGATCCGAAGACCGCTGGTGCAGCTGGGTGCTGGCCCATAATGCTTCACCCGAAGGGAACCAAGGAGGAGGCGGGCTGCGGGGCCTGTCGGCTGGCGCTGCAGAGTTGAGGGAGGAGACACGGTCTGGACCCAAGCTCACTGTGGAGAACTTTAAGGAGAGGTGTTCACTCACTCCTTTAGGTGTGGGAGCCTTGCAGCCCTATCTACCGCCCAGGGTGGCCCGTGCCTGCATTCAGGGAAGAGAATCAGCGGTCTCCCACTGCATCTGGGATGGTGGCACACTGGCCCCATCTTAGGGGTGGAGCAGCGGTTTAGTGCTGCCGCCATGACATGAGGCGGAGAGACAGCAACGCCCGATGACTGCCATAAGCCCAGAGCCAAAACTGTGGACCTTGGCTAGAAAAGCCAGCGGTGAGGGCTGCACACCTTTGGCCTAGCGTTATCGCTAGAGTGACATTCAGTTCAAGTGTGGCTGAAATGTACATGGAATACTTTCTATTAAGAAAAACACAACACATTGGTATATATATGATATGATAGGTTATTTATAACGTGCTTAATACCCAGAGATCGAACCTGCAGTGCTCCGTGTCGTCTTGCTTCCAAGGTGAGCGAACAATCCTCCTAAGTCAAAGAACAATTCTATATTTGCATAAAACCAGTGTGACCATTTCAAGGTGGACAGTGCCAATGTGCTAAGAATGCCAATGCCAATGCATTTCGGACTAGTGGTCCTTCATCAGGGCAACTAGCTGTGCGGGGAAAAACACAGGAACCCCCAACACATAAATGTTACATGCAACAAAAGAATAGGAATCAACCCAATAACACGTAGTCACAAATGATATGGTAGTGCCAAAAACACAGTATGGTCAACAATATTATATCAATATGGGCAGAGAAACACAATGCGAGCCAAACATAACCATTACAGTGGCCGAACACCATCTAATTACAAGTTGTTCACATCATGTCGAACCTTTATAAACATAGGACCAACCGCCCGTAGTACAGTGAGCCAAAAAAGATCAGTGTGAACAAAAAAAAAATAAAACACAGTTTGATCGAAAAACATCCAAGAGTCATTTTATATACAATAGTTCCTGTCAGAATGAGTCGTTGTACACATAAGAACCACGGCACAATAGTACATTGTATGTTATAATATTACATTGGATACACGCAAGGACAAAAGAGGAGATAAAAGAAAAGTAATGTGTTAGACCAGTATGCTACTGCAAAACGGGTCACATCTGCTCTTAAAATATGCTTGCTTGGTAAAGTTTACTCTTACTTGGCTCGGTTTGTGCTACTAGAGTGGTGTGCCTCTAAGTGTAGACCGTAGTGTCTGACTAAGTAAAGCTGCTCTTTTCTAAAGGGAGTTCACATCAGACGGAATGCTAATAACATCAGTGGAAAGGGTAACAATACCGCAGGTGCTCCAGGCGCTGCAAAACAATAATGAAAGACAGTACTGTGAAGTCTGATGGCTAAGTGCCTCTATGGCCTGTAACTAAACAAAGTTATCCTACTTCCAAGATGGCTCTGGGGTGGAGAGATAGTGAAACAGCATGCTCCGTACCCCCACCATCCTAAGTGAAAGAAATGCCAGATAAAACCCCCTCCACAGGCATGGTTTAGCGTGGAAAGGAGAAATGTGGACAACACACTGTGCACACCTTGATTTGGACGATCTTATTACATATAGGTTGTATATTTTTATATATATCTAGAGATATTAAACAAAGTAAAGGTGCGGGGGAGAGGTGCTCAGCCTTGGTACCTAGGCTGGAGATAAAGGACAAAAGAGAGTGTTTTCCTATTAGGAAAGCTTCGTCCCCTGAACACTATCTAAAAGGCCAAAGCCTAATGGTGATTAGAGAATCGTTAAAGATGGAAAGTCTTTTAAAGGCATTTCAGATATATATTCAAAATTTCACTAAATAATTAAATTTTGACAACTTGAAGGATAAATTCATAAGCAAGACGATTTATTATTCATACAAGATGGTAGGCCCAACGCGTTTCGAGTAGCAAACAACTCTTCATCAGGGGCATTTTTTCTTTAAGAATAACATTTCTATAAAGAAAAGAAACATTTTAAATTTAAACAATATAATATTTTTAGTCAATAAACAATTTCGAAAGCAACAATTTCAAAACAACCTCAATTCAAGGACATCTCTGAGATACATGTCAACACACAGATCCTGGACTTAAAGTGTACAGTGCATAATTCAAATGGACTTAATTGTTTTAGAGTTTCTAACAGAGTTTCTTTAGAGTGAAACCGTTATCAAAAATTGACAAAAACATAAAACTCTTAATTTGAATCAAAACAGATACATTTTTTCATACAACCAGGTTATTACTGGTGCTAAATGCCTGTATATGCTATTCACGGAGAGAATAATTCAATGCTCTAAGTGTTTTTGGACAAAAATGGATAAACTGAAGTTGTCACATGAGGAACAATTATAGCTAGTTGTTCTTACCTATTTAAAATAGGCCAAAAAAGATGGAGTGTCTTGTATGGCCATAGCTGAAAGTGTTCCTGAGATGATTTTGCAAAGTTTGTTCTTGACCTGTCATGAGATCTGGTCTAAGAAGCAATATTCAGATAAGGAGAAAGACGCTGTCTTAATGACAAGAATATAGGTATCTGGTTGTCATGTTTATGCATAAGTGAAAACACACTTACAAGTCTTTGGTTGAACAACTGGTCCAATGGTAGAGCTGACCAGTCAATGGTCACTGGGTATCTTAATCTGGTAAACGGTTAATCGATGAAAACTAATCCAAATTAACTGTTTCCTAGAAGAGTAACCTAAAAAACCAAGGTGGTAGAGGTAAGTAAAGCGGAAACGGGGTATTTTTTAGAAAAGCTGTCACGGACCAAGTAAAGGCTATGTGGCCAGAATGGAAATGGTTAGTCTCTTATTATGATTCTACATAAAAGTGTTTGGCAGAAGAAAAGCTTTATTCCCCAAAGTACCTGGCATAGAACAAGTTTAGGCTATGTGGCCAGATTGGAAATAGTAAGTATCTTATTTCGATTCTACATAACTAAGTGATACCAATAAAGTGATAAAGTCCAAGTCAACTTACTTCTCTTCCTTTTTTACAGATCCCAAAATGCAGCAACATCCAGACCGGCGAGGGCTGTGGAGGCGTCTGCCATTTTGTGATGGAACTTGTCTTTATGTACCTTTCGGACAAGCTGACGTCATTCGTGCATGCGCGAGTGACGTCACTGTTGTTTATATATTGAGTGAGTGACGTTGTTCGCGCGTGCAACGTGTAAATAAAGGTGTCTATGTAATCAACATGGAATATTAGGCGATCAGGTGCTCCAAGGGGCATGTCGTCTTGTTACAGCTAGAAAATAAGTGGGAAACGATTCCAATGAAGGTGGAAAAGGTGCATGTCACATTATAGGTAATGACTCCAACTCAGTGACGTCAATCGCACATACGCGTTGTACGTCCACCAAGTTAAATATCTATATGTGTGTTAAAACACTTGGTGGGGAGAATGAAGAAGATAAGCCAGTGATAGGTTTGGTGCAAATGGCTGTCTGTATTTTGACTAACGTCATGTTTACACGTTTGACTAAAAATACAAATTAAATTTTATCGGATGTAACTGTGAGGTCTTATTGACTGCTTTTCAAAGGTCCACAGGACATGCTTGGGTAAATGAGGGTGTTAAACCTAATGATAAGTAGAAAAACCTACATGGGCACATGGTCATAGATGCAAAATAGTCATGGAGTACCTGCCTGATTATTAATGGTTAAAGAAATGGATATCTTAGTGTCGACCATTATCCACATTTAAACATGTGATTGGCCCATTTGACAAATCTAGGACCTTGTGTAAACCATTATACACTTTTTATCATGTTGTGAACGTTTTTGACAAATATAGGCCATTGTGTTAGCACTACCCCAATAGTATGGGTGTACAATCTAAAGCAAAAGCATCACTAAAAGCAGTTTCTTGAAGATGAAAATCACAAGTGAATTGACAGCAGATAATGTAACTAAAACACTCATATGCAAAGAAAATAAAGGTCTTTGTTCTAATATTCGATACCCCAGTAATGCTAGGGTATGTTTGATGGGAGAATCTATTTAAAAACAAAGAAGCAATAGTAACCTATAAGGTTTAAACTGGTAGCAGCAATTGGTTTACTTTCATAGATGTTAAAACTTTAGAGGAATGGTCCAAGGTAATAGTCCTCATTCATGCCTAGTGGTGTCATTGCGTCAAGCCGTTGGATCCAAAAAAGTTCTCTTTGTAAAAGTTGTCTTTGTAAATCGCCTTCCCTCGGGAGTGGGTGTATTACTTCCAATATGATCATTTTCATCTGTGAGATGTTGTGGTTATGGTCTCGGAAATGTCTAAATACAGGAGATTTGATATTTTCTGTTCTTATGGAAGACTTGTGCTCTGTCCATCTTTCTTTGGCTTTTCTGTTGGTTTTTCCTATATAATAGACTCCGCAGGGGCAACGGATGGCATAGATGACGTTTTTGCTGTCACATGTAGCATAGTGTCTCAGACTGATTTTTTTACCTGTATTGGGATGTCGTACATATTCTCCTTTAATGATGTTGTTGCAATGTTGGCAGAGGAGACATGGAAATGTGCCTGCTTTTTGTTTAGAAAATGTTGTTTGTAGTGTTTTTTTTGTCCTTTCCGCTTTAATGAGTTGGTTCTGTAGATTTCTTCCTCGTTTGTATGCCATCATAGGGGGATCTGGAAACAATTCTTGTAAGGTTTTATCTGACTTAATCAGGTCCCAGTTTTTGTGTATTATTCTTTTGACTTGAAAGCTTTGTCTAGAGTATTTCAATGAGTGAATCAAATTTTTGGGAACTGGTTTACTGTTGCTTGCTAGGAGTTCTTTTCTTTCCTGTGATTCGGTTCTTGATATGGCTTTCTGTATTGTTTCTCCTGGGTAACCTCTTTCAATGAATCGATTCCGCATGGTTTCATATTCCATCTGTAATGTGGTAATATCAGATGTAATACGTTTCACCCTTAAAAGTTGGCTGTAGGGGAGGTTCTCCTTTAAATGTTTCGGATGAAAACTGCTATGATGTAAGCAGCTGTTAACATCTGTTGGTTTCCTGTATATTTTTGTCTTAAGACCTGGTCCATGTATTTCCACTGTAACATCCAGAAAATTAACTGAAGGTTTCCCAATTTCAATTGTGAACCCGATTCTTTCATTGCAGGTATTTAAGTATTTCCAGAATTGGAGAAGTTCACTTTCTGTGCCTAGCCATATACCAAAAATGTTGTCAATGTATCGTTGCTAGCATTTAATTTTTTCTTTCCACTGTTGGTTTTGTAGTACAAATTTCGTTTCAAATTGGTACATGAAAATGTTGGCATATGAAGGTGCCACTGATGAACCCATTGAGGTTCCTGAAATTTGCAAACAAAATGTTCCATTATGTCTAAAGTAGTTGTTATATAGAATGATGTTGATTAATTCTATAGCTAGTACTTTGTGAATGTTGACATTTTTGTTTTCTAGTAAAAACCATTCCAATGATTCTATCCCTTCTCTGTGTGGTATTGAGGTATATAGACTGTTCACGTCCATTGTGAAAAGAATTGGGCTCTCCTCTGTGAGATAAACAGAGTTGATGATGTTCAGGAAGTGGGTGGTGTCCTTTAGATAGGTTTGAGTGCTTTGTACAGCTGGTTGTAGTGCTGTGTCCAAATATGTGGCTAACGGCTGAAAGATACTTTCTGTCCCCGCAACCATGGGTCTGAAGGGAGGGTCAGTGGCATTTTTGTGGATTTTAGGTAATCCATAGAAAACCGGAGTTACTGGACATTTTTGTATCAAAAATTCAGCTGTCTTGTCTGTGATCCAATCCATGTCTGATGCTTTGTCAACCACCTTCTTGATAATTTCTTTGATTTCATTTACCGGGTCTCCATCTAGATGTATGTATGTCCTAGTATCGTCTAAGAGTTTTTGACATCCTATGTTATACATAGTAGTGTCCATTAGGACTAGAGCTCCTCCTTTGTCTGCTTGTTTTAATGTTCGACTACTGTCCTGGGCCAATTGTTTAATGGCTTCCATCAGATGTTTACGAATATTCATTTTATTTGGCTGGCCATATTTTAGTCGTTTGAGATCTCTTGTAGTCTTTTGTTTAAACAAGTTAATCAAAGGATGGTTCACTTGAGGATGAAAACTGCTTTTGTTTTTGAGTTCCAAAAATTTAGATTTTGATTGTGGTTGCAGTGTATCTTCAATATTGTGGAAAAAGACTTTCAGTTCCATTTTGTGGATGAGTTTGAAAAGATTAACTTCTTGTTCAAATAAAGAGGTGTTTGTGGGAATAAATGAGACCCCTAGATTCAATGTCTGAATCTGTGTTGTTGTCAGTGATTTAGAGAAAATATTAATGACCAGATTCTGTTTTATTTCTTCTTCTGTCTTGGTTTTCTTCTTTCCTCTTCTTGTCTTCCTCCCTCTAAAAAAGGTGTAGACGGTTGGTTTTGGGAAGATACCGTAGGTGGTATCACTTGAGGTGCTGCGGTAGGCCCGCTTTCGCTGGAATCTCTTCCAGCTCTCATCTGGTGACTTCACTGCTCTCTGTGTTGTTAGTGGGCTGCGGTTGTCTTGGTGGCCTATGTTGTGGTGGTCGGTTATTCGCGTAGAATTCCTGCCACGAGTAGACAATGTCCCTCGCGTAGTCTAGTGTATCCCTTCTAAACTTTCTTTTTTTTCGTTGTTCGATGTCTTTTTTTATAACTGCCAAGCTTTGTATTAGTGTCTTCCAAAATTTGTTTCAATTCCGTTGCAGTTTTGAATTTAGCCAGTTGGGATGTGATGTCATCAATCTCTTGTTTAAGGTTGGAAACGGATTTTGCCAATTCTTCAATGGTTAGCAATATTAGGTCTAGTGAGCATTTGTTCAGGATTTGCTCCCACCTGATGACGAAATCTTTATTCTCTTTGCAAAGGGTAGGTCTAAGATAAACTCTAAGTCCTCTTCGAATCCGTTTACACTTATAGTACTGGGCGAGGGTTGTTGCATTTAATTTTTGAGAAATCTCTCGTCTGATGAGTCGTTCTAATTTATGGATTAGCCGTTCAGGGTTCTCTCCCGTTGGTGTATCTTTACTAGTATCTGATATTAAACCCAGAATTCTTGTCGCCTCTTCATCTGAGAAGGCCAAAGTTGTAGCTGCTTTGTCTGTTAAAGCGCTGATAGTCGAGAATGACATTCTAGTGTTTGTGGGTGCTCGTGTGTGGCTATGGTACCAACCCGTGAGGGTAAACAATACTAGAAACGTGGACAACACACTGTGCACACCTTGATTTGGATGATCTTATTACATATAGGTTGTATATTTTTATATATATCTAGAGATATTAAACAAAGTAAAGGTGCGGGGGAGAGGTGCTCAGCCTTGGTACCTAGGCTGGAGATAAAGGACAAAAGAGAGTGAAATCTACGGGACCAACTCATTAAAGCGGAAAGGCCAAAAAAAACACTACAAAACATTTTCTAAACAAAAAGCAGGCACATTTCCATGTCTCCACTGCCAGCATTGCAACAACATCATTAATGGAGAATATGTACGACATCCCAATACAGGTAGAAAAATCAGTCTGAGACACTATGCTACATGTGACAGCAAAAACGTCATCTATGCCATCCGTTGCCCCTGCGGAGTCTATTATATAGGAAAAACCAACAGAAAAGCCAAAGAAAGATGGACAGAGCACAAGTCTTCCATAAGAACAAAAAATATCAAATCTCCTGTATTTAGACATTTCCGAGACCATAACCACAACATCTCACAGATGAAAATGATCATATTGGAAGTAATACACCCACTCCCGAGGGGTGGCGATTTACAAAGACAACTTTTACAAAGAGAACTTTTTTGGATCCAACGGCTTGACGCAATGTCACCACTAGGCATGAATGAGGACTATTACCTTGGACCATTCCTCTAAAGTTTAACATCTATGAAAGTAAACAATTGCTGCTACCAGTTTAAACCTTATAGGTTACTATTGCTTCTTTGTTTTTAAATAGATTCTCCCATCAAACATACCCTAGCATTACTGGGGTATCGAATATTAGAACAAAGACCTTTATTTTCTACGCATATGAGTGTTTTAGTTACATTATCTGCTGTCAATTCACTTGTGATTTTCATCTTCAAGAAACTGCTTTTAGTGATGCTTTTGCTTTAGATTGTACACCCATACTATTGGGGTAGTGCTAACACAATGGCCTATATTTGTCAAAAAGGTTCACAACATGATAAAAAGTGTATAATGGTTTACACAAGGTCCTAGATTTGTCAAATAGGCCAATCACATGTTTAAATGTGGATAATGGTCGACACTAAGATATCCATTTCTTTAACCATTAATAATCAGGCAGGTACTCCATGACTATTTTGCATCTATGACCATGTGCCCATGTAGGTTTTTCTACTTATCATTAGGTTTAACACCCTCATTTACCCAAGCATGTCCTGTGAACCTTTGAAAAGCAGTCAATAAGACCTCACAGTTACATCCGATAAAATTTAATTTGTATTTTTAGTCAAACGTGTAAACATGACGTTAGTCAAAATACAGACAGCCATTTGCACCAAACCTATCACTGGCTTATCTTCTTCATTCTCCCCACCAAGTGTTTTAACACACATATAGAGATTTAACTTGGTGGACGTACAACGGGTATGTGCGATTGACGTCACTAAATTGGAGTCATTACCTATAATGTGACATGCACCTTTTCCACCTTCATTGGAATCGTTTCCCACTTATTTTCTAGCTGTAACAAGACGACATGCCCCTTGGAGCACCTGATCGCCTAATATTCCATGTTGATTACATAGACACCTTTATTTACACGTTGCACGCACGAACAACGTCTCTCACTCAATATATAAACAACAGTGACGTCACTCGCGCATGCACGAATGACGTCAGCTTGTCCGAAAGGTACATAAAGTCAAGTTCCATCACAAAATGGCAGACGCCTCCACAGCCCTCGCCGGTCTGGATGTTGCTGCATTTTGGGACCTGCAAAAAAGGAAGAGAAGTAAGTTGACTTGGACTTTATCACTTTATTGGTATCACTTAGTTATGTAGAATCGAAATCAGATACTTACTATTTCCAATCTGGCCACATAGCCTTTACTTGGTCCGTGACAGCTTTTCTAAAAAATACCCCGTTTCCCCTTTACTTACCTCTACCACCTTGGTTTTTTAGGTTACTCTTCTTGGAAACAGTTAATTTGGATTAGTTTTCATCGATTAACCGTTTACCAGATTAAGATACCCAGTGACCATTGACTGGTCAGCTCTACCATTGGACCAGTTGTTCAACCAAAGACTTGTAAGTGTGTTTTCACTTATGCATAAACATGACAACCAGATACCTATATTCTTGTCATTAAGACAGCGTCTTTCTCCTTATCTGAATATTGCTTCTTAGACCAGATCTCACGACAGGTCAAGGACAAACTTTGCGAAATCATCTCAGGAACACTTTCATCTATGGCCATACAAGACACTCCATCTTTTTTGGCCTATTTTAAATAGGTAAGAACAACTAGCTATAATTGTTCCTTATGCGACAACTTCAGTTTATCCATTTGTGTCCAAAAACACTTAGAGCATTGAATTATTCTCTCCGTGAATAGCATATACAGGCATTTAGCACCAGTAATAACCTGGTTGTACGAAAAAATGTATCTGTTTTGATGAAAAATGTATCTGTTTTGATTCAAATTAAGAGTTTTAAGTTTTTGTCAATTTTTGATAACAGTTTCACTCTAAAGGCTGTTAGAAACTCTAAAACAATTAAGTCCATTTGAATTATGCACTATATACTTTAAGTCCAGGATCTGTGTGTTGACATGTATCTCAGAGATGTCCTTTAATTGAGGTTGTTTTGAAATTGTTGCTTTCGAAATTGCTTATTGACTAAAAATATTATATTGTTTAAATTTTAAATGTTTCTTTTCTTTATAGAAATGTTATTCTTAAAAAAAATGCCCCTGATGAAGAGTTGTTTGCTACTCGAAACGCGTTGGGCCTACCATCTTGTATGAATAATAAATCGTCTTGCTTATGAATTTATCCTTCAAGTTGTCAAAATGTAATTATTTAGTGAAATTTTGAATATATATCTGAAATGCCTTTAAAAGACTTTCCATCTTTAACGATTCTCTAATCACCATTAGGCTTTGGCCTTTTAGATAGGAAAGCTTCGTCCCCTGCACACTAATAGAAAAACACTCTCTTTTAGCGTGGAAAGGAACCAGGAAATTAGCTGTGCACCCAGGAGGGAGCAGAGAAAGAAGGGAACACTACGAAGAGGTGCCCGGAGCGGCGGGCCCAGCAGGAGCAGCCACAAGGCGAAGTACGCCGAGAGCCTGATTAGAGCTGGGAGGGCGTGAAGAGCGCCCAGCCAGCAGCAGCCGGTCCAGAAAGTTCAACACAGCGGGGGTCGGCAAAGGAGAGAGGACACCCTGGTCGTGGGTGGTCCAGATTGTGAACTGGAGGAAGGACCAAGTCGAGTCCGGTGAGAGGACCAGGTGAAGAGCAAGCCCCGCCACCGACACTGTAAGAAGACGGGAGGAAGATCGCTGGAGAGGAGCCGCCAGAGTGTGGGCTGGCCCGACAGAGGTCCCAGACAAAAGAGACACGTGACAGAGCGAGACAGCAAGCTGCCAAGGACCGGCAGAAGAAGAGATTGCATCGCCGAAGGAGAAGTGGGACGCAACAACGGCAAGAGGAGAAGGGATCGAGGCAGCCCCCGTGGATCTGGAGCCAGAGCAGGTGAGAGAAGAAGAGGAACGGAGGCGATCACAGTACAGCGTGGGACAAAAGAGGAGGGAAGAAGCTGGAAAGAGCAGGGAAGAAGCCGAGAAGCAGACAAGGCAAGTGGGAACACAGTAAGAGGTGCTCCCGGCAGGCAACCAGCCCCGGCTCCCTCATAATCCGCACACCAGCCCTCTCAGCAAGGTCAGCCATAGAGAGAACCCAAGTAGCATCAAATAGGGGGCAAGGGCAAACCACACCCCAAACCCCGGACCCCCCACTCTAAAGAAGGAAGTAACTGGCAGTCAGCAAGGAGGGGCCATTGCCAAGGAACATCTTGGGAGGAAAATAGCACGGAGGTTCAATCCTCCCCAAACCCTGACAGGGGCTGAAGAGGCATCTCACGGGCAACAGCAGGCCCCCCAGGGTGAAAGGGCCAGCCCCTCAAGATCAGTTTGACAGCCCCATTCGGGGGCGACAGCACCTCGCAAGACAGACCACAAGCAGAAACCTAGAGGGGCAGAATACTGCACAGCTGGCCCAAGACCACACAAACCAGGCATTAAAAAGAAAAGCAACGAGGGGGCGTGGAGGCGACACGCCATGCGGTCGTGTTCATAGTGTGCTCCGCAGCGGGGCATCCGGAATGCTGTAATATCAGCGTCCAAATGCATGATCCCCTTGAGACCTGGAACAAGCAAGTTCATGAAGTAAGAAGTCTTTGGGTGAAATTATGAAGCGAATCGGAGGGGGGAAATGACGATAACCAATGCCGGCTGCCCCGAGGCCCAGGCTGCCAAGAGGGAGGCGTGCGCCAACAGAGCCGAGAGATGCCTGGTTACTGGACAAGATGTGTGTTTGCTGATATGACAGGCTCTGTAGCTGACGCTGGTAGGGGATCAGATGCTCCAAGATCATCAGAGCCCGCTCTATTCTAGGAGAGCCTGGGCAACCATACTCTGGGGTCCAGTGAACGTTGTGAAGAGCTGAGGTGCGCTTTTAAGTCGCAGCGCGGGCGAGTCTGGAGTCCTGGCGGCCAGAGAGCAACCTCTGTGCTGATGCGACTGCGCCCACACAGCCCATTGGAGCAGGAGGAAGGCAGTGCACCGGGGCAGCCAGTGGGGATAATCCTTGTGAGCCGGACCGGAGAGCCCGAGGCGGACTAGGAGTCGTCAGAGGCAAAGAGACACCAGATGGTAGGGGTGAGTGTGAAAGGAAGAGAGACCCCACGTCTTCACCCCTAGTTTAGAATTACATGCGCCACTGTGCTGGGATCAGATCAGCAAATGTGGGGCTCCATGCCGTCACCCCTTTGGCTCAGATAAACCTGCACCTCCCGGTGAAGACGCTCTTCAGGGACTGCACTGGGGAAGCCTGCTGATTGAAAATGATGGCCCTGAGCCAACTGATGGTTTAACTTCCTGGCGGTATTAAATTCAAATTAACACCCGTAGAGGACCACAAACTACGTCTCTCTTCCCCGGAGGTTGCTTGGTTCCGGGGGGTGGGGGGGCCTGATCTGCTCTGCCGAATCTTCTATAATTGCTTCTCCTTTTATCTTCCGCTTGGCCTTCAAACAGCGTGAAGGCGTGCCACTGGTGTCTGCCATACTCAACGCTTGGCGCAGCTGGCAATGCCAAAAACAGCGGGGAGGCGGAAATCCCGTGGAATCAAGGCCTTTTTGACACCGCATCCGGCAGCTTCCACTCAAATACAGACAGTGACGGCAGACATCCATCCAGTTTCTCCACCAGCAGTGCTTCCAGAAATGGCGTTCTCCAAAAGTCAATTTGAAGAGGTGCAGAAATCCCTCAAACAGGATATCACCCAGGAAATTAAATTAGAGATCAAGGCCTCCAAGGACTCCTTGGCCCGGTCAATCGCTGCCCTAACCACCCACTTAGGGGGCCTCGAAGCCAGAGTCCATCAGCTAGAAATTACAACATGTGAACAAATGCATGAAACAGAGGTACTCACAGAAAGGGTGAGGATCATAGAGGAACACCTATAAGACATGCGGGCAAAGTAGACCTTGAAAATAGGTAAAAAAGCAACAATGTGCGTCGTCGGGGAGTCGCTTGGCAGGTATCGGATCAGGAGCTGCCCAACTATGCAAGTGCTCTATTTGGATCGCTTCTGGGCCTTTCATCTTCAGAATCACAGATCCTAAACAGGACTCATGTATACTCTACGGTCCAGCAGAGGAAAAACCTGCTCCCGGATGTCCTGCGGTTCTGGGGAGCAACATTAAAACTGTTCCAGGACCTCTCCCCATACACTCTTGAGAGCCGTAGACGCCTACAGAAAGTAACAGCCTGGCTGCCAGCCCAAAAGATTCGATATCGCTGGGGCTTTCCATGCAAACTGCTTTTCGACTGCCGCAATCAGCATTACACAATCTCTTCAGAGGATGAGGCGAAGGAATTAATGGCAGAAGCTAACAGTGAGGCTGCCTCGGAGTTATCTTCCCAGGAGTTACTGGACCCTGATCTACGTCCCACGCCAAAAGATAAGCGAAGGAAACCCATAGGATGGCGGAGACTGGGGCAGCCCCAAAGCCAGGAAACGGAAACCATGCAAGGCACGGATATGCAGCAGGCACCAGTTGATCTCACCCCCTCAACAGGAAACAGCAACCACAGAACTGGCTGAAAGATTGGGGCCCCTGCTACCAGGGGCTAACTGGCGGAGTCCCATGCAGCTATTTCACAGTGGGTAAACTATCAGCTTTTGCGTTCATAATCCAGGGATGTGGAGGAATTCTGTTACGCACTAGGGACTCCTTTGCAATTGCCGGGTCTTGAGCAGTAAACTCAGGGTGGTAGCGAGTCTGGGTTGCGCTCCGGGGTTCCCCCATATCTTTGTGGGGGCTGAATTCCGCGGGCTTGCTGAGGACCCAGTACCCCCCACCCCCCCGTCACTGCATGCGATCCTCTAGCATCAAAACTGTGCAGCCAGCTGAAGCATTTCTGGGGTAACATGACATTGCCCACGCCAAAATGAAATGCAGAACTCATCTATCGATGAAGAATGTTATGCCGGGAGCCAACCATCAACCGGATCTCACAGAGATTAAATAACATAGGATAGCATACTTGGACGCCCTGGCCAAATTGCGCCCGTCTTGTTGACGGTTTGTCAATATTGGTTCAGAGAAGGAGGCCAGCATGCGCCTCATTGGTTTTGACTTGCGTGTTTCCTTTTGTCCCCTTTATCTTTAAGTTATTGTTTCATAGACATGCGACCACCAAGTCTCTATTATGGTCTAATACATCCCTAGCCATTGATAAGTCACAGAATATCTTGTGGTCCTCACTACCCAACCAGGTTAAGTTATATTACCATTTCCAAGCAAGAACTGATCAAACTGCACTCTTAATTTTTACACACGAGAATTTTTAAAAGGTATATCCTGAGAAATATTTATTTTAAGGTGCGGAGGAGATAAATAACAACCCTGGCATATGGGTTGCAAAAATGTACACAATAAATCAAGTTCCCAAATGTGGGAACTCCCGTCCTCTGCACTCTATGTGTGGCTCTGTGATGAGTCCTTATATGTTTCATTAATTGTTAGGTAAGGATTAAATAAATACATTTGCACAATAATGTAGGTAATTTGCTTAGTGACAGATCAATACATATATCAATACACATTGACACAGTAAAGTATTATTATAACAAATCCATCGATTTATTAGAAGCCCAACGCGTTTCGTGAAACAATTCACTTCTTCAGGGGCAATTTGCATAATTTTTCTTAAAGTAATCTGGAAAACATAATATTAAAGTAGGTGCATATTAGTCCCAATAGTACAAAGAAAATTATATAATTTTCAATAGCAACTGAATACCTCATGGAGAATCCATATATATCTTTTCAACAAAACTCTATACCCTCATTGGTAGACACAAGTCACACAAATCATACTACAATAACTATTTTGGGATCTCTACGCGTTCATCAATGATTACCATAGTGACATTTTTGTATCGAAAATAGATTACCTATGGAAATAATTCCATTGCTCATAAATGTTGGCTGTTCATCACAAAGAGAAAGCTGTATGTCTCCTGAACTTGTAGTGTAGCCTTTGCCCCCAGGCTGTTAGTAGGAAAAAAAGGGGAAAGGGGGAAAGAATCGTCAAGATAAGAGATCCTGAATCTAACTAACTAAAAATTAGAACTAATTAAGGGTGATGACTTACCACCTTTTGTCTTGATTATGACTGAATATGGTAAATTGAGTGAGAATCACTTCATCTTACAGAGCCTTTCATAATGGGAAAAAGCGTTCAGCCCAAGGCGGGCGAATCCTAGGAATACCCAAGAGTAAACCAAAAAGTGGATATACTAAGTAAATATCCAAGAAGATAGAATAAGACTGATGTCAAGCAGAAGATCCCAGTATACTTCCAGTTGAGTAGTCTGGTAGGTGTGTAGTAATAGAGGGAAAGTGTGATCTGCCTCCAGGACTCGCTACCCATTAGTGGCGTTAGCGGTCCTTAAATACCCACAAAATGGCCACCTAATGTCAGGCGTATGTGCGTCAGAAGACGCGTGACGTCATGATGTAAACATTGTGACGTCGTTGCGCGCATGCGTGAAGCGCTGTAGCGCCCGATCATCTAAAAATAAATTCGATCAGATTTTGAGAAATGACTCAATGTGCAAAGCAGTGAGCTCCCAATGGGGGCCTGAATGTATCTAACGGTAGGATTGACCATTATGACGTTTAAGGAAAAAATGACGTGTCAAATGCCAAGCGCCAAAGTTGTAGCGCTGAAGATGGAGTTAATGGTTGTTTTAGCTAACGCGGCTAGAGATAATTGAATGCCTTCTAGGAAAACTGAATAAATATGTAAAAAGATTAATAAAAAGGCTAAAACTAGAATGAGAATGAGATAAAAATACAGAAATGACAAGATAGTAAGAAACTAACAAAGGGACACATACTAAGCCGGTAGTCATGATCAATAAGAGAATGGTCTCTGAAAAGGGAATCAAAGATCACTAGATGGATGAACAAGTTAATATAATGTTGTTCGTAGATATTAAGGCATGGTCATAAATTGTAAAATCACAAGATAAAATAGTAAAACCCAGGAGATGTAAAAGCATGGTAGCAGGTTACTTACAATGTACTGTCAATAATGCCTCTTAGCTTATATAGCTGTCTCATTAGGAGCTCACATTCTGATAGGCCACAGTTTGATAGAACCAGATCAATTTTGTAGCATATGCAGAATTAAAAATTACAACCTAAATGCCAAGTCTTCAGAATAATATTGTCAACAATACTGTATTGTTACCAATCAGAAATTTGAAGGGCTTATTTATAAAAAAGGACCTATATAAAAACCTTCATTGAGCCCAAGTGGGGACAATGAATCAAGCTTATGAATCCAGTATAACTCTCTCTGTGCCAAGTCGTTTTTTTGCAAGGTCACCTCCTCTCGGTAACTGTTTCATGATTTCCAAGACGACCCATCTGATTTGGGAAATATGTCTATTTTCATTAAAATGTCTGAAGACTACAGATTTCTGGTTGCATGTTCTTATGTTGGATTTGTGCTCTGTGAGTCTCTTTAATTTTTCTTGAGGTCTTTCCCACATAATATTTGCCAGAAGGGCATTTGAGGGCGTAAATCAGATTTTTGGTCTCACGAGTAGCAAAGTCTTTGAGTGGAATTTTTTTGCCACTGTTAGGGTGTCTGATATGATCACCTTTCAGAATGTGGGAACAGTGTTGGCAGTTCAAGCATGCAAATGTTCCATGCTTAGGTTTGGTCAGAAATGTTTGTTGTTGACTTTTCCGTTTCTTCGGCTCTGATCAATGAGTCTCTAAAGTTTTTGCCTCTTTTGAAGACAAACATGGGAGGTTCGGGGAAAATTTTGAGATTGGCGTCCGATTTAATAATGTCCCAATTTTCCTGGATTCTTTTTTTGATTTGGAAACTCTGGCTGGAGAATTTGAGGGTATGAATCAATCTTGTGTTTTCTTTCTTCATCAAGTTCTCGTGCTAATTGAGTTGCATCGGATGTAATCCTTTTTGCTCTTAGGCACTGGCTAGTTGTCACCCGTCACATCTAAAACAGAATCTATCCTACAGCCAGTGCCTAAGAACAAAAAGGATTACATCCGATGCAACTCAATTAGCACGTGAATTTGATAACATGAGAGCAAGATTCAAGACAAGGGGCTTTACGCAGCGCACACTTAATAAAGCTATTGAACGCACAACATCCCTGGAAAGGAAAGAACTCCTTAAAGAAAAGACGAAGAAAGAAAACACAAGATTGTTTCATAACCTCAAATTCTCCAGCCAGAGTTTCCAAATCAAAAAAATAATCCAGAAAAATTGGGACATTATTCAATCGGACGCCAATCTCAATAAACTTTTCCCTAAACCTCCCATGTTAGCCTTCAAAAGAGGCAAAAACTTTAGAGATTCATTGATCAGAACCGAAAAACTGAAAAGTCAACAACAAATTTTTCTGACCAAACCTAAGCATGGAACATTTGCATGCTTGAACTGCCAACACGGTTCCAACATTCTGAAAGGTGATCATATCAGACACCCTAACAGTGGCAAAAAAATTCCACTCAAAGACTTTGCTACTTGTGAGAGCAAAAATCTGATTTACGCCCTCAAATGCCCTTGTGGCAAATATTATGTGTGAAAGACCTCAAGGAAAATTAAAGAGACTCACAGAGCACAAATCCAACATAAGAACATGCAACCAGAAATCTCCAGTCTTCAGACATTTTAATGAAAATAGACATAATATTTCCCAAATCAGATGGGTCGTCTTGGAAATCATGAAACAGTTACCGAGAGGAGGTGACCTTGCAAAACGACTTGCACAGAAAGAGTTATACTGGATTCATAAGCTTGATTCATTGGCCCCACTTGGGCTCAATGAAGATTTTTATATGGGTCCTTTTTTATAAATAAGACCTTCAAATTTCTGATTGGTAAAAATACAGTATTGTTGACAACAGTATTCTAAAGACTTGGCATTTAGGTTGTAATTTCTAAATCTGCATATGCTACAAAATGTATCTGGTTCTATCAAACTGTGGCCTATCAGAATGTGAGCTCCTAATGAGACAGCTATATAAGCTAAGAGGCATTATTGACAGTACATTGTAAGTAACCTGTTACCATGATTTTACATCTCCTGGGTTTTACTCTTTTATCTTGTGATTTTACAATCTATGACCATGCCTTAATATCTAATAAAATGTTGTTATTAACTTGTCCATCCATCTAGTGACATTTCTGATCCCCTTTTCAGAGACCATTCTCTTATTGATCATGACTACCGGCTTAGTATATGTGTCCCTTTGTTAGTTTCTTACTATCTTGTCATTTCTGTATTTTTATCTCATTCTTATCCTAGTTTTAGCCTTTTATTAATCTTTTTACATATTTATTCAGTTTTCCTAGAAGGCATTCAATTATCTTTAGCCAGAGTTAGCTAAAACAACCATGAACTCGATCTCCAGCGCTACAACTTTCGCGCTAGGCATTTGACACGTCATTTTTTCCTTAAACGTCATAATGGTTAATCCTACCGTTAGATACATTCAGGCCCCCAATGGGAGCTCGCTGCTTTGCGCATTGAGTAATTTCTCAGAATCCGATCGCATGCAGTCATTTCTCAAAATCTGATCAAATTTATTTTTAAATGATCGGGCGCTAGAGTGCTTCACGCATGCGCGCGATGATGTCACAATGTTTACATCATGACTTTACGCGTCTTCTGACGCACATACGCCTGACGTTAGGTGGCCATTTTGTGGTAATTTAAGGACAGCTAATGCCACTAATGGGTAGCGAGTCCTGGAGGCAGATCACACTTGCCCTCTATTACTACACACCTACCCGACTACTCAACTGTAAGTATACTGGGATCTTCTGCTTGACATCAGTCTTATTCTATCTTCTTGGATATTTACTTAGTATATCCACTTTTTGGTTTACTCTTAGGTATTCCTGGGATTCGCCCGCCTTGAGCTGACCGCTTTTTTCCCATATGAAAGGCTCTGTAAAATGAAGTGATTCTCACTCAATTTACCATCTTCAGTCATAATCAAGACAAAAGGTGGTAAGTCATCACCCTTAATTAGTTCTAATTTTTAGTTAGTTAGATTCAGGATCTCTTATCTTGACGATTCTTTCCCACTTTCCCCTTTTTTTCCTACTAACAGCCTAGAGTCAAAGGCTACACTACAAGTTCAGGAGACTTACAGCTTTCTCTTTGTGATGAACAGCCAACATTTATGAGCAATGGAATTATATCCATAGGTAATTTATTTTCAATACAAAAATGTCACTATGTTAATCATTGATGAACGCGTAGAGATCCCAAAATAGTTATTATAGTAGGATTTGTTTGACTTATGTCTACCAATGAGGGTATAGAGTTTTGTTTAAAAGATATACATGGATTCTCCATGAGGTATTCAGTTGCTATTGAAAATTATATCATTTTATTTGTACTATTGGGACTAATATGCATTTACTTTAATATTATGTTTTCCAGATTACTTTAAGAAAAATTATGTAAATTGTCCCTGATGAAGTGAATTGTTTCACAAAACGCGTTGGGCTTCTAATAAATCAATGGATTAGTTCTAAAAATACTTAACTGTGTCAATGTGTATTGATATATGTCTTGATCTATGTCACTAAGCAAATTACCTACATTATTGTGCAAATGTATTTATTTAATCATTACCTAACAATTAATCAAACATATAAGGACTCCTCACAGAGCCACCCATAGAGTGCAGAGGACGGGAGTGCCCACATTTGGGAACTTGATCTATTGTGTATGTTATATTACCACACACAGGCAATATGTAAGCTGGGGGAAGATGTAGGGAGGGCGGGGATCTGGGGAGCCCTTTGCTGAAGAGGAGTACCGCCACTCAGCACACCACTAGCGCTTGAGCAATCTCAGGATAGCGACCCCAGGTGTTAACTGCATTCCTCTTAGTGTCCAAGGCCTGAACTCCCCCTCCCCCCCTAAAACGTAATGCATTGTTATACAGATTAGAAACGCTTGATGCTGCTTTCTTGCTCCTTCAGGAAACCCACCTCCTACCCGCTGAAGAAGCGGGGAGGGTCGCCATCCTAGGGCGCAAGGGCATCCTTCTAAAAGCGTTGGAGGTGGTGCGAGGCGCAGAACGAAGGTTCCTCCTAGTAGTGATGGGGGCGCGAGGTGACCTTGGATTCAATATACGGTCCAAATGCTAAGCAGGACCTATTCTATGCCTCGTTATCCAGTTACCTGATGGAGCACACCGAGGGCAAACTTATCTTGGAGGGAGATTTTAATACTGTGATCAATCCCTTAGTGGACAAGACATTACCACCAGCCACTGATGAGAAACATTTCCTTGCTCTTACCACACTATTGCGGGTGCATTCCCTTATTGAGGTTTGGCGGTTTCTCCACCCGGGGGAACAGAACTACACTTACTTCTCAGCTGTCCATAAGGGATACTCCAGACTGGATATGTACTTTCTCTCTGACACGCTCATCCCTCAGGTGATGGATGCTGAGATACTTCCAGAAGCCCTATCAGACTACGCCCAAGTGAGATTGCTCCTTTCCCCCCTCCAGGCAACCCCACCCCGAAAGCTATTCTGGTGATTAAATGAGCTCCTATTGGAAGACCTCCCAATTCGAGCCCATATAGCGGAAGCCATAAGCCTCTACTTCAGGGAAAATGATACGGGCAGCGTGGGATGTGACACGGTGTGGGATGCCGGGAAGGCAGTAATTAGAGGGCACCTTAGTGAACAGGCTGCTCAGAGGGAGGGCCAGAAGGGTACTACAGGCTCAACTTGAGAAAGAAACTGGCAGGCTCGAAGCGGTCCACAGGGAGAGGGTATCGCGGTGCTCTCTGGAGGGACCTACGAGCAGTGAAGAAGGCTTGGCAGGCACACCACATGTGGAGGCTAGCACACTATATGTTGTGCACAAAGCAATTTTTTTAATACAAAAAGGTAATAAAGCCAACGGGTTATTGGCAGCTAAATTGAAAAAACAATCAAAACGAAATAGGATAGATACCTTGCAAGACAACGCGGGCAGATTGGTCTCCTCTGAGGAGGATAAACTTCGAATTGTTGAGAGGTTTTTTAGTGAACAGGCGGCCCCTCAAGTTGGTGACTTACAAGCCACCGAAGAATTCATAACAAACGCTCAACTTCCACAGGTCCTGCAAATCCTTCAGAGACCCTCAGAAGAACCAATAACGCCCCAAGAAGTAGAAAGTGCGATTAAATCCCTTCCCACTGTCAAGGCCCCAGAGCCCCAGGGACGGATGGTTTTTCGAATACATTTTATTAAGTATTCAGAGTTCAGCTTGTGCCCCATCTCACAAGGCTCTTCAACTTGCTGTGGGAAGCAGGATCTGTCACGCAGACAATGGCAGAATCTGCCATGACCCTGATCCTGAAGCCGGTCAAAGATCCCACAGAATGTACGTCCTACCACCCAATTGCGTTACTCTGACACCAAGATCTAAGTCGGCTGGGCGAGGTACTGCCATTAATAATAGACAGGGATCATTCTGGATTCATTCAGGGCTGATCAGCGCATCATAATATGCACCAGGCAGTGGATTTGATAGCCCTGGGCCCTACGATCCCGGGGCCTGGTCTCTCCTCTCCCTAGATGCCCATAGGGATTTTGATAACATATTGTGGGAATATTTGGGCCTAGTATTAAAAGGGCTTTGGGCCGAAGTTCTCCAAATTGATCCTTTCTAACTTTCAGATCCCATCAACCGGCGTACGTGTTAACTTTGGGCAGAGGAACTAGGCAAGGCTGCCCCCTGTCCCCATTGGTGTTCGCGATGGCAATGGGACCCGTTGCTCAGCAGATACGCCTTCACCCGAGAATTCAGGGATTCGAAATCAATGGGCAATGCCACAAAATTGCACTGTACGCGGATGATGTGCTATGTTTTCTGAGGGAGGCTCTCAGCTCCCTTCCAGCCCTCATGGAATTACTGAACCACTTTGCAACAATCTCTGGGTTTACGATAAACACGGCAAAGTTGATGGGCATGGGTCTGTCGGAATCCCGGGCCACTTTGTCCACCTTACAGAGCAGGTATCCTTTTCAATGGAAGCCCACACATCACTTATCTGGGGGTGCGGCTTAAACCCAACGTACGCCGGTTTAATGAAAGCCAATATCCCCAATCTTTTTTAAAAGAATCTAGAAACTCCTTGCAAGACTGGATCTCGAAAGATATAACTTGGCTTGGTTGCATCAGTGTAATTAAAATGTCCCTGCTCCCGAGACTGTTATACACATTCCACGCCCTATGTATATTGATTCCAGAACGGGACCTTCTTGAGCTACAGAAGGAGATAGGTCGTTTTGTAGGGCGGGGGAAAAACCTAGACTCCCGCGTAAGCTCCTCACGAGGGGGAAAGGGCAGGGAGTTTTTCGACTTTCAATTCTGTGATATTATCGTGCAGCCCAAATAGCGGCAATACTGGGCTGGTCTGGTCCAACGGAATCACCTAAATGGCATGAAATCTAACAATCAGCAGCCCGTTTCCCCCTGAATTATCTACCATTTCTCCCTAGAACGGCGCGTGACTACCAAGGCCCGCTTTTGCCTACCACTGCAGCAACGCTCCGCTGTTGGGATAAGGCCTGTGCACAAAGAGGCTTCACATCAGGTCTTGGCCCACTCTCACCGGTCACACAAAATCCAGCCTTCACCCCGTTTCCTATCGGCTCTGGTCAGCGGGGCCACCATTAAGATTGCGTGATCTCTATGATAACAACTTGCCCCTAACCTTCCAGCAATGTAAAGAAAAATTCAATCTCCCAGAAGCAGAGAGATTCAAATACATACAGTTGCGCCATTGGATAGCTAACCAGACTATAAGGCAGGCAGTCACAAGGTTTCCTACGGGTATAGAGTCAACAGTGTTGGAGGGTCAACAGCCTCAAAAAATAGCCACCTGCTACCGTCTCCTCGAAAATGTGAACTTGGAAAAGCTTCCCTATAAGCTAGCATGGGAAAGAGCTGTGGGTGACAATTTCCCCAGGAATCATGGCAGAAGATATGGGATAAAGCCCACAGGTCTTCACGCTGCACCACTGTAAAAGAAGGAGCACTAAAACTCTGTTTCCGGTGGTACCTGTCCCCACATAGGTTGCATGCAATGAACTCAGAGTACCTGGATACGTGCTGGCATGGTTGTGGAGAGAGGGGTGACCTGGGCCACCTGTGGTGGCACTGCCCAGTTATACAATCCTTCTGGTTGGAGATAAGATCCAAATCGGAGAGATCTCTGGCACCTCACACCCCATGAACCCATAAATCCTGTTGCTGGGGGACACCCCCGATGATGGTTCCTACCCGATGTCGGGAGCCAGAGCAGACCTAATTTCACAGTTGCTCATGGCTGCTCGTCGCACACCCGCCTGCTTTTGGAAAGATGTGGAGGGCCCCCATTAAGCTTACTGGTGGGTTAAGGTCTAAGAGCTGCTGGGGACAGAAAAGCTTATAGCCATGGTGGAAGGGAGAATGTCCAGGTTCTCTCGTACATGGGGCCCTTTCCTTAATTTTGTGGCTGAAAAGAACACATGTTCTTCCAACCAAGAATGTTAAAATATTTTACGAACCCGTGATATTGGATGTACTGATCATGGCCTAGACAGAAGGTATGCAAAGTGGCAAGTTGAATTTTGTATGGCGTGCGTTTTGTTTTTTCTCGTTTTTTTCACCTTCTGTTTTCGCTGTATTTTAGGTTTTCACTAGTAGTTCCTCACCTGTCTGCATAAAAACATTAACAAAGTTATGAGGAACAGACACAGTTATTCAGTTAAAAAGGAATTTCGTTGCAATGACATCTGCTAGTTAAGATTTCTTCATGTTTGCCTTGCAATATATGATGTATCTCATGTGGATCAAAATTTCAATAAAAACCATAGAAAAAAAAAAAGGCAGAGCAGCAGAGCAAAGCAGGCAATAACGCGGCGCCAGAGGGACAGAAGCAGGCAGTGAGGAACATCCCTTCCCCAGGCCCAGAGGACATCCCAGAAACTCAAAACGGCAATTCTGCAGATAGAAGCTGACCCGGCAGAGGCAAGGGGGCCCAAGTGGACAGCTCCCAAGTGGTCCCAAGACATTAGGGGCAGCCGGAAAGAGATCCAGGCAGGGGAATGCAAGCTGAACCACAAAACAGGAAGTTGGAAAAAGAGCTACCCCCCTCATCGAACAGTCGGGATAAGCGCAGAGCTGAGGCAGGAGAAAAGAGGACAGGAACAGCCCGGCATCAGAGAACGAGGAAGCCCAAACCTACGGCAGGTCTGCATCGGAGACAAAACAGGATGTCGAAAAGCAGGGGGAAAGACTCCCAGATCAAGGCGAAAGGAAACAAAAAGATCTGCAAGGGGCAATTCAGAAAATGTGGAGACAAGAGGGAGGAACCCTGTACAGAAGAGGCCCAGGATGAAAAGGGGGTCACTCAAAAATTCATGGAACAATGCTTCCAGAACTTCGGAGACAGGATGGCAAACATGATGCAATCACAACTGGAAAAAATGGAGGACCTGATGGGAGCAAAAAAAAGAGGTCAAGAACGAGTTACAGATGCAACAAACAATTCTACAAATAGTTGCGTCCCTGATGGACCGCAGGTTTGGAATCAAGTCTAGAGGGGGGATTACAACCCATCCAAGGAGCGAAGGCACTCAGAACTCTAAGGAAAGAGTGGTCAAAGTTATCTTGCTGAATATAAAGAGGCTCAAAAGAGGAAAAAAACTGGACCACTACTTAGCAAGGCAGAGCCCAGACATAATCGCCCTGCAGGAGACTTCTATACAAGAAAAGGACAAGCATAGAGTTAGAATAAGGGGGTATGACCAAATACAGCAGGCAAACAGCTCGGGGAAGAGAGGGGGCTAATAGCAAAGAAAAATAATCTGGAGCTTAAAATAACGGGTGTAAGTAGAGACATCAATGGTAGGTACATTGCAATGACACTCCAGGGCGGAGGGGAGACAATAACTGTAGCCTCACTGTATGCCATTAACACTGGGCAAGACCGCTATATTCAAACAATGGTACATAAATAAGAAGGGTTTGACAAAGGAAATATAATATTAGCTGGCGACTTCAATCTCGCATGGGACCCGGAGAGGGATAGAAGTGCTAGAATATGTCACACTCAGAATAAGCCATTGAAGGAATTGAAGGGGAAGATGAAAAACTTAGCGCTAGTGGATACATGGAGGGAAACGAGAGGGGAAACAAGGAGGTACACCTTTTACTCTGACGTGCATAGAACAGCATCAAAGATAAGATTATATATGGGTGTCACGCCCCCTGTTGGGGAGAGTGAAGGAGGTGGATGTGGGAGCCATCACCATGTCATTTACATTATCAAATCATCCAGCAGGCCTTTGGAAGTGGAGGTACCCGGCATACATCTTCAAGGATAAAATTCTGAGAAAAGAACTGAAGGAGGGAATAGATCAGTACTTCCAAATGAATGAGACCCAGGGAGTAGACACGGGAATAATCTTGGACACATTTAAGGCTATATTAGGGGAAAGATAATAGAGGTAAAAATAAGACGGAAAAGGGAAATTAGGCAACTACTAAGGGACCTGGAGGATAAATTGAAGACACTCCCGCTCCAAATGGCGGCTAGGCCCTCGGGGAAGTTCGAATAGAGTACAGGGCGGTGAGAGCCCAGCTCGATACATTACTAACCAGCAGGGCGAAGAGGGCTTTGTTGCATCTCAAACAGAAATATGACATTAAAGCAAATAAAGCAGATAAGACTGTTGGCGAGAATGCTGAGAAAGGAGGAAAAGGATAGAAACATCTGTAATGCTAGTGTGTAAAATGCGAGCCAGAATAACATGGCGTCGATGCAGCCATTTTGAACACTCATCTACCATTACAGTAATAAAGTCTGCGCTTTCGTGGGCCTCACAGAATGAACAAGTAGCAGGGACAACCGATTAAGGTCACATAGATATTTTGCAAGCGGACTGACTACAGAGAATAGTTATTGTATTGGCCAGCGAAGGACGAATAAAGAAGGGGAGTTGGAGTGCGCTGCAGCTGCGCGATAAGGGGTCTGGGAATGCATGCAAGCAGAGAAGCGCTGGTTTTTCCACTTTCAACTGGATTTTTCCACCCTTTGTCTCTTCGACTTGTGATCTGCCTTTCGGCCGAGGGCAGAGCGCAATTTGGAAAGGGGGAATGCCCCATAAAGGAGATGGCATCATGGAAAGGTGGGTGTTGGATGTTGAACCCCAGGTGTTGCAGTCTCACTGATAGTGAGGACGCACCGCTTCAGACCCCGTTGACCATAGCAATCTCTTTGCCTACCTGCTGAGGAACTAAGCAGTGTTTGGTGGCCAAATGAAGTTTTCCTCTGGTTCTTCGATCACGTGATGACATTTATATTCTAATCTATCTGTGTATGCATGTATTAGTGTTTTATTTGTTTATTAGTTATTTGATATTAATAAACGGCCAATGATGAGCCATTTTTTATAACCTTATATGGTGTGTGTTTATCTCTTCTGTTAGTCCGAGTCCAATTATTTGTTATTGCAAGAAGGAGCTGGGAGACGTAAGTGTTGGTGTTCTTTCCTTATAGCCAAATCTACGCAATACATAATCCTAAAATAAAAACGGCAGAGGGAGAGTAGCAAACAGATAAGTCTATCAAGAGGGAATTTACAGAGTTTTATGGGAAAGTTTACAAATCAGAAGGCCCCAATGGGAAATGCCAGGAGGAATATTTGGAAAATTGAACATTGCCAAGGATCACGGCCCAGAAAAGGGAGGAGTTAGAGAAGGAGATAACCAGAGAAGAAGTGATCAAAGCGATAGTCGTTCTCCCCCCTCAATAAAGCCCGGGGACCCAACGGCATCAAGATGGAAACACATAAGGAGGCCTTGGCCCCTCGATTGGTTTGACTGTAAAATAGATTTGGGGAGAAAGGGGGAATAACACCATCAATGGAAGAAGCAAAAGTGATACTTTTGCCTAAACCAGGGAAGGACCATACAGTATGAGGCTCCTACAAGCCAATTGCACTTATTAACCTAGACGCCAAATTATATACCAAAATATTGGCAGCACGTCTGGATACTCTTCTCCCTGGGTTGATAGATCTCGTTCAATCGGGATTTATACACGGAAGGCAAACTCACAATAACATTAGGAGAAATGCCATATCATAGAGCAGGTCAATAAAACGGGCACTGTGGCCCTCGTCGTCACGCAGATGCAGAAAATGCCTTCGATAGAGCGTAGTGGCGGTTTACCTCTTTCTCACGTTGCACAGGATGGGCTTCAGAGAGCCTTTTATATCAAAGATTGCAGCCAATGACAAAACTTCCTCTCTGCGCTTACTTATACACAGTGAACTTTCCAACCCGGTAGAAGTCTTTAGGGGCACGAAATAGGAATGCCCCCTATTGTATGCAGTACATCTGGAGCCTCTCCTGAGTAGAATTAGGTCCTCCCAAGAAATCGAGGGGTTCCCATTAAGGGGGCGGGGGGAGCATAAAGTCGCTGCATTTGCAGACGACATGCTGCTAACAATAACTAACCCGGGGGACTCCCTAAAAGCGGTAGATAGGGTGGTGACACAGTTTGGGGAGGTAGCCGGACTGAAAATAAACAAGCGCAAGTCGGAGGTTCCAGGTTTACAGATGACGCCGTAAAGGGAAGGGGAGATAAGACCCGGAACACCGGACCACCATACCCATGGGCTAGTAACAAAATGAAATATCTGGGAATATAGATCACAAAAACTGTAGACCAACTTTTTGAAGCCAACTATCCCCCTCTACTGAAGCCATTAAAAAGCCGCTAATCAGGTGGAGTCCACTTTCCATATCCTGGCTAGGCAGGATAAATTCCCTAAAAAATGGCGGTACTGCCGAAGCTGCTATACGCGTTCATGGCAATTCCTGCAAGCGTACCAATGTCCTTCTTTCGAGCCTTACAAAAACACACGCAGGCCTTCATCTGGGAGCAGAAGAAGACAAGAATTTCATATAAATAGATGCTGCAGCCTAGGAATAAAGGGGGCATGGGAGGACCAGTCCCTGTAGCGTATTACAGCGCAGCCCAAATTAGAGTGTTGAGGGACTGGTTGAAAGAAAAGAGGGAAACGGTTGAGCGAAATGGATAAAGCAGTGGTGGGACCAGACTTAGAGAAGGTACTATGGCTACCCCAGGAGGATAGACCACAAAATATGTACTGTAGTTCCATTTAAGCCCAGGTGGGGCACACTTGGGATGAGGTAGTAAAGCATTCCAAGATAACCACGTTTCCCTCACCACTCACTCTGATTTTTAGGAACCCACAATTCACACCAGAGTGGGAGAGGATGAGGTATGACAAATGTCAGGACGGGAGCTATAGGAAGTTACGGGATCTATACAAACGGGAAGAGATAAAAATATTCATCCAATGTAAAAAGTGACTTTGGGCTGGAGGAAGGGGAACGATTCCAGTACGCCCAGCTGATACACTGGGCCCTAAATCCTAGGATAAGGGAGGCGGCGACGCGAGAGCTAACCCCATTATAAAAATGTGCGACTACTAGTGCTGGGGATAAACATTTGGTAGGGGACCTGTTCAGACTGATCAAAGAAGGGGAAGAAGCTGGGGCGAGAAGGTTCATGCTCAACTGGGAGAGGGAAGCAGAGCAAGAGATTGAAACAGAGCAGTGGAATAGCCTTTGGACGAATATCCCCAGACTAGCACACTTGCTACAAATCCAAGAAATCTGGATATAAATGATGTACCAGTGGCATCTCACCCCCAGTAGACTGTCGAAAATATACCAGACAGCCTCCAGGCAGGGCTGGAGGGGGTGCGGGGCAGAAGGAACCTGGGGACACACTTGGTGGCATTGCCCAGTAGTAGAACAGTTTTGGTCCAAGAAGCAATAAGGGGCATACTGGGAACGTAGAAAACGCCGAACCAGGGGATGTTCATACTGGGCGTTGATGGAGAACTTGGCCCTACTGGTAGCGCGGAAATGGAAAGCAAAAGAAGCACCCTCAAAACATGAATGGGTGGGCAAAATCTGGACCCTGATAGCAATGGAAAAAGTAACATATGAAATCAGGGGGGGGAGCACGTGAAATTCCTTACGGACTAGGACTTGGTGTTACAATTCCTAATGAAAGAATGCAGAAGAGCATGGTGCCCAGGGAAGATGCAACTCACAAATGGGTGTATGGGCCGGCTTAACTAAACCTGCCCTTGTGAACTGGGATTGGATCAGAGCCTCATCTCCGCCTTGCATCCAAGTGATTGACTCAAAAGACAGATGATGTCAAGTTTATGGTTGGTTTTACAATACTTAGAAACCTCCCCTACCCACTAGTATCAAAATCGAATTTTGTCCTAAATACATATTTATACATTTGTAACCTCTACAAAAATCACATACAAGGATTACACATTTTATGAAGTATCTGTTGAAAATCCCACAACTGTGAGACCTTGTTTCGCCTTTTGCAGCATTTTGTCCATTTTGCCATGAAGACATTTTTCAAACTTTCCCCACATTTCCACAAATATGAGTTTACCATAGGAATGTGTGTGTAAAGTGTAACAATTCTAGCATTAATACAGTTCCCATAAAACCACATATATTGCCATTCCTGTTCCGAATATGCTACACAGTTCCATCACGTTTTGAAATGTAGGGCCAAAGATTAAATTAACAACTCTGCCCTTTTTATATTTTTCACCACTTCGGATAGCAAGTTATAAGTCTCTAAAAATTGTTCATTACATATTCTTTAACAGCAAATGGTCTGCCTTTTGTCTATCACTGGAGCTCAATGAGTAGCCCCCACCTTTGGGATTTCCTTCAGCAAGCCAAGTTTACGACCTCTTCATACGTCCATTTCCTGGCCTGGAGAATCTGCCATTGTTCAGTCCCTGGCTGCAGACAAAAGTCTGTCCTACCCCAGAATTATCATATGTCAGTGAGTATCTGCTGAGAGGAATGCCCTCCCCTTGGGTGGAAACCTGTTTTTCAATTTCTGGCAGGCCCAGCCAGCCTAATTTATTCTTAGTTTCTTGAATTAAAATCCAGCAGAAAACAAACTTGTTGCATCAGATGACATAGGTAAATTACATTCTTAGATTTAAACCTATGGGATCTGTGTTCCTTTCAGCAACTATATTTGCTAATCTGGCAGACTATATTTGCTAATCTGGCAGACTTTTAGTTTAGATAACTTTAAAGTTTAATCAGGAGAGCCCATTTGACAGGGGCTCAGTGTGGCTGCACACAGATTTTTGACAGGAACCGTCATTCACAGGCAATCCAGTTTTGCTGAGAAAATGTTTTGCTCTTTACATTTAAGGATTTTGAACATTCACAGTGCTCCATGAGGTTAAATGGATTTTAGCGCCAAGCAAGATTTTGAGTGTTGGGAAGGTGATATGTACAGGCATTTTGGAGTTTGACTTGCAAAGCGCTGCTTCTCCCTCTGCACTTGATGTTTATTTATCATGGAGCCCACTGGCACTTTTTCTGCATCATGTGCTCTATTCCACCACACATGCACCATGGGTGGCAGGTTGTGCAGCCATATTTTTGTGTGTTGAAACACGGTTTTGGAGGTTTTGTTGCGCACAATGGTTTTGCCGCCATTTTACTGTTTCTTGCACCATAGATAGTAGAGTGATGCCACATAGTATAGCATAGTGGGTCAATACATCCCACAGAGGTGAATTTCTCCAGTTATTTTCCGTGTTTCTTTTTTTGCTATGTAGTTCTTTTAGTTCAGGGGTGAACCACTGGTTGAGGTGTGCTTTAGGTTTAGCTTTGCAGTTGCCCGAGGGGGCCACCGCATGGAGAGCTGGTTCCATAACTAGATTATAAGTGGATTCCAGCGAGGCAGGGTCAGCTGAGTTTTCAGCATGTGAGGTGAGCCATGAAATTAGAGGGAGAATATTGTAGGCGTGATGTTGCGCATGTTACGCGCTTGGGTGGCAGGTGCCATTGGAGTCAGTGAATTGGAAGAAGTATTAGGGTTGATTGTAAATAGTATAACGTTGTGGTCTGACCACGGGCAAGGGTCATTGTTGGAGATGTGCATGGTGCAGTTGTGGTCGGCGATCCAGTCGACCGTGCAACCTTTGGTGCGGGTTGGGCCAGCAGATCGTAGGGTGAAACCTTGTGTTTCAATAGTATGGCTAATGTGGGAGCTTGGGTGTCAGAGCTGTCATGGAGACCTAAGTTGAAGTCTCCAAGAATGATCATTTTAGAGGTGGGTTTTGTATCTGTAGTAAGTAAGGCGGCAATGTCCTCGTCGAAGGAGGAGATGGGACCTGGTGGCCTGTAGATAAGATGCATATTTAGTGAGGCCGTGGCTGAGACTTTTGTAGACAAGAGTTCTACTGATGTAAAGGGAGTATTAGCAATTTCTCTGATGTTAAGGTTAGATTTAGAGATAAAGGCGGTGCCTCCCCACTTTGTGCTAGTTCTGTCCTTTCTAATAATTGTGTAGCCATCCGGCAAAGCGAGGGATAAGGATGGGCCTGCTGCAGGATGCCATGGCGAAAAAGTCAAGGTCATTAGTGGTGATGATGTCAGATATGTCCAAGGCGTGAGCTGGGATAGACCTGGCATTAATTAAGGTGCCTTTAATTTGTGTAGATATTATGCCATTTTTGTCATTAGTGGGTTTAACTTCTGCTGTGCTTGCTGGATGTTTGGGTCTGTGACAAAGCATATTATTTCTATTAGCCTGGATCCTATGAGTGTTTGAGTGTTTGTAATTGCATCGGCTTGGTTAGTGGCAGTGTTGCTGGTCAAGTTTAAATTGTCTACGGGATGAGAGGCTGGCCTGTGGTTTTGTTGCCGCTGGACATTTTTTGTCCCGTCTCTAAATCTATCGTCCCTCTGGTCAATGGGGAAGGCCGACATTCCTGTGTTGTTGTCTGGTAGGTGCAATGAACGCATAGTCGAGGGCAGTGTTTGTAAAGGAGATACAATTGGCTGGGTGAATTTGAGTGTGGCGAGAGTTATAGCCATGGCTAAGGTAACACTGAAGAACGTAGATATTACTAGTTTTAAGTTAAGCTTTGGCATGTCCCTGCTAAACCGTTTGCTAATATAGGTAGAAGTAATTCAGTGTCACAATAATTAGAGCTAGGTGTTTTGGTAGGTGAGTTGGCGTGAAGCCTGGCCATCAGTTGCTTAAAAAGAAAAAGAAAAAAAAAAAAAAAAAAAAAAAAAAAAAAAAAAAAAAAAAGGTATGAACGTCCGTTATAGATCTTAGTTAAGACCAACATAAAACCTTAGCAATGTGGGATAGTAAGTAGTTAGCAGTTAATTTGCTGGTACTTGTAGGCTAAGAGGTCAGTTTGGTGTATAATGCTAGGGGCAACATACATCCAATTTTATAATGTGGGCTGCGTGCAACGTAATGCCCATTTGGATTAAAACAATCAGATAACTATACACAACATGTATATGGTTAGCGAGGCGGGATAATATACAGCATATGAGCAGTTTTCTGCATCGGATTAAAATCGTCAAGAACACATTCATCACTCTATTTGTGCCCGTGCCCGTCAATATTTGGCTAAATTGTTGGCAGATGATGCAACGCTGGACACCTCATTGATGGGTGGTGCTGTGCGGCCAGTCGCTCTTAAGGAGGCTGTGTGGACTGCGGATGGCTGTCTGCCACACAGACTGTACGCATTAGACTTGGGGAGGAGGATATGGCACAGGATAAATGGTTTTGGGCTCAAGATGAGCGTATTTCCCAAATAGTCCACTTTCTGCGAGTCTATTTCGGGACAGGTGCGACTTGCCCTTGTATCGGAAATGGGAAGGGCTGGGCCTCGCCACACTGAGGGTGGGGGGGGGGCACCTTCCAAGACAGGGTGTTCAAGGATTTCTTCGGAGTGGTGGAAGAGTATGGGATAAGTAAGGGACATTTCCTGGGGTAAATGAGGCTTACCAGTTTTGCTAAGGTGCAGTGGCCCATATGGCCAGAAGAAGCCAAGAATGAGATTGTCCACATTGTATGGCTTGGAGGATGGTTGGAAACCTGTAACATATACCAGACCCTGAATGCAGGTGCAAGTGTCAGAGTTACGCGTGGGAGACCGACAGATTGTGAGCTGGAGGATAGGCGGTGGGATCCAGCATTACTGTTTGCTAAAATGTTTTCGCGGAATGCACGATTCTGCCTGCTACGTTTTAAATATACTGTATAGAACATATATGACACCACACAATGTTGTGCGTTTTAATAAGCAGATGACCCCTGAATGTTCATGGTGTGTAGGGGCCCCCTGAATGTTCATGGGGTGGAGGGGAACCTGCCGGCGGTGCCCGAAAGTCTGCTCCTTCTGACTTCAAGTTCAAGGTATAAGTGGACTCCTCTGGAACGCCTTTTGGGTGTATATCCCCGCCCAGATAAATTTAAGCATGTAGTTAATGTTATGGACCTGGCTTGTATCATGGCCAAACGCAGAATTACCATGTCCTGAAGGGTAAGTCCAGTCCCTGCTAAACAGTGTCGTGGCGAGACTGGTTGAGACGGAAGAATGGTGCAGGGCCTTGAAGAGTGACGTGAATGAGCCTGCTGTGAATCTGGAGGCTTGGAAAGCTCTCCTGCAGGTGATGCTGCCCGGCTCGGATGATAAACCTCCTTGAACGAATAACAATGCATGTATGCCTGTCTTTTATGCCTGTACTTAGATTAGTGGATTGCCTCAATATGTTTTATGTATTTGCTGCGCTTTGTCCCCCACGCTGGGTCCCTTCGATACCTCTACACACGGTGCCATCTGTTATTGTGCCTATTGTCAGAGACTGTGAATTATGTTGCTTATGCTGCCCTCGTTACACAAAAGGGAACCTGGTTGATGCCTTGCTCTGCCCAGGTAGGTAATAGCGTATATGAAAGAAAATGAGCAAGGTCATGGGGTACCTGGCTGATGAACGAGAAAAGAACCCACTCCTATCGGGGTATCAATGACTCCTAGCACAGATGAATCAGGACAGAATAAAGTACTACAGTTGGAATTTAATGAAACTGTAGTATGGGTTGATAGATACACTTGACTGGATTTTACACAAGATACAAAAGTATTTACACGTATATGGTATAATAACCAATTTGGTACAGAGCAAATGCTGAATATTTGCAGCATCTTAACAATGCATACACATCCACTGAATAATCCTTGGGAAGAATGCCAGTGGATTTAGTAAAGTGATAACATGTGGTAATCAACAAAAGCACATCTGAACAATGTAGAGTTGAACAAGGACAACAAGGAACAATATAACGGTCTACACGACTGTGTTTCGGCCTGAAGGTGAGCAAGATTAAGCTCTGATGGTATGGCCTTCATCAGGACAGGATATTCCAACACGGAAAGTATCTTGTGGGGTCTGTAGAGATAAACAGACGGGGTGTATTAGGAGTGGGCACTACACTTAAGTATCTAGCACAGGTATGGTTATCAGTACAAAGAACCGGTGCTTACCGGGACTTCGGAGCGCTGAGGATCAGCTAAGGGCAGTGTCATGAATACACTGAGGGATTTACGAAATCATGTGAACGGCCATTCCTGTAGAGAAAGGGATGATAATGGGGCCGTAAGAGTCCGCATTGGGATGAAGTGTAATAAGATGTTTGTGATAGTAAGAGCAGGGCTTACCTTACTCAAGCCTGTAACTGCCCAGAAATGGGTGAGGCAGGCTGGCGTGTTGAATACGCGACACAAACCGCAGGCTAAGAGGCTGCGGAAAAAGAATAAACACCAGGGGCTCAATAAGCGCACCATGGGTGCAAATGAAATGCATGGGTAGCACCACGGTGCGGGGAGGGAGTGAGGAGTCCCACCCAGGCGTCTAATTATTTGTGTGAACAAGCCGGCTGTGTAATACACAGACCGCAACAATATCGAATAGTGGGGCGCGTGTGGTGGAACCCGCATCTATAGGTGAATTAAGATAATGAGAGAGGCATTGAATCGTGATGAGCAGTGGTATCACAATGGTGACAAGAGGATACAGCAAAGGGTAGTGCTGCCCGAGTGAAGAGGACATGCACTTGCATCGAGGGTGAGGAGCCTAGCAGTGCTAGAGTCACAGGTACTCACCGGCGTTGTCAGAAGGGAATGGCTACAGAACGAGCTGTCGGCGTCCGCGGTCACTGGCTGTGTGCGACGAATGATAGCAAGCCGCTGGGATGAAATAGTGCCGGGCGGCCATGTTGGGGTGCACGAAAGAGAGGTGTCTATTAACGTGCCTGCATGCTAGTAGCAGCGGGTTGCCCCGTCTTGCTAAGAGGTGACGGATGATCGGGCTGACCGACCCCCTTGGAGAAATGGGATATGCCGTCCGTGGGGCTGCTGGGGGTAAATGACAAAAAATGTGTGGACCTGCCAGAAGACGGGCGTGCGAAGGGCGCCTCATAACAGGCCAAGGTCCAAAGGCGGTGGAAAAGCCTAGAATGGTGTGTGGACAACACTTAGCAATGTGTACCACAGAGAGTGTGTGTGGTTAAAGGTGCACAGAAAAAAAACCCAATGGTGGTGGAGCATACAAAATTGGCAAATTTTGAATTACATAGGCATACATCATGTGCAATTTCAAAGCCCTATAAGCGGGTGTATCGACAAATTGATTATTAGATTTCACCCTACAACAAAGTTTTGGCTTAAGTACAACAACACTCTGCAGTACTTTATTCTGTCCGGATTCATCTGTGCTAGGAGTGATTGATACCCCGATAGGAGTGGGTTCTTTTCTCGTTCATCAGCCAGGTACCCTATGACCTTGCTCATTTTCTTTCATATACCCCTATGCTGCCCTGCCAATTGCCCAATTGTTCTGGTTATATTTGTTTATTTATTTTCAGGTTCCTTCTTGTGCTACTCTGCATGACAAGATTTCAAAATAAATCCCTCCAATAGAGACATGGTTAGATACATACACATTATATAGACTAGTGATGGACTTAAAATATGCATTCTTATACAGGAGTGGGGTGCAGGTGCTTCCCACGAGCTATCAGTATTAGAGCTTGCATTATTAGCACAGTGAAGGCTTGGCAAGAATTAAGGCACAGGATGATAGCAGAGATTCAGTTGTGCTCAGTTACTAACTAGCGCGCACTATCTTGCACTGGGAGAACCGTGTAGCTACAACGCATGCACTACCAGCTTTCTGGCCGGGATTCATACTAACGCATATGCATCCTTGTCGTATAGGTTTCACAGCCTGAATTGCTTATGGGAGGGATTTTGCCCTTGACACAAACTTTTGACGGGATTGCACACACACGTGTGTTCTTTTATAAGCAATTTCTGAATGGTACGTACTAACATGTTAGACTAGACACAGTAATGTTACAAGGTCTACACAGGTTGGTGAAAGTACTTGCACTAAGCAATAGTAGTGGTGGACATGAGTACTGAGCGAAATACCCCCTCCAGTCACTCAGGTAGATCACTGGACGATGACGTACGTGCAGACAGAATTTAAATAACTCCTATATTAAGCTTAGAAAAAACGCCATTCTTTCCCTAGAGCTCTTCACCGCAGTAGGCCTAGAAGTGGCACTTTCGGAGATGGAGATCTTTTGTTTAGTTACAGGCCATGGAGGCATTGAGCCTTCAGACTTCACAGAGACGTGTCATTCATTATTGTTTTGCAGCGCTGGGAGCGTCTGCGCTACCAATACCCTTTCCACTGATGTTATTAGCATTCCATCTGATGTAAACTTCCTTCGGCAAAGGGCGGCTTGATTTAGTCCGACACTACGGTCTGCACTTAGAGGCACACCACTCTAATCGCACAAACCGAGACAGGTAAAATTGCACTTTACCAAGCAAGCAACTTTTAAGAGCAGATGTGACAGTTTTGCGGTAGCAGACGGTCATAACACTACTTTTGTTTTTCTCCTCTTTTCTCCTTACGTGTATCCAATGTAACATTATAACATACAATGTACTATCGTTCTTATGTGTACAAAGACTCATTCATTCTGACGGGAACAATTCTATATAATGACACTTGGATGCTCGAATGTGATGTTCTTTCGATCAAACTTTTTTTGTTCACTGTACTACGGGGCGGTTGGTCCTATGTTTATAATGGTTCGACATGATGTGAACAACTTGTAATTACATGGCGCTCAGCCACTGTAATGGGTATATTCTGCCCGCATTGTGTTTCTCTGCCCACAATGATGCAATATTTTTGACCATACTATGTTTTTGGCACTACCACATAATTTGTGACTATGTGTTATTGGGTTGATTCCTATTCTTGTGTTGCGTTTAACATTCCCTTGTTGGGGATTCCTGTGTTTTCCCCCACAGCTAGTTGCCCTGATGAAGGACTACTAGTCCGAAATGCATTGCCATTCTTAGCACATTGGCACTGGACGCCTTGAAATGGCCAAACTGATTTAATGCAAATATAGAGTTGTTCTTTGACTCCACCATTGTTTTGTGTTTTTCTTATGGATAGAAAGTATTCCATAAACATTTCAGACACTTGAACTGAATGTGACTATACCGATATCGCTAGGCCAGGGGTGTGCAGCCTTCACCATTGGCTTTTCTAGACAAGGTCCACCGTTTTGCCACTATTCAGAATGCCCCATGCAGAGGCATTTTCTGTAGAGTATGGACCCCAAGTTTTGACATCTAACAATCATAACTTCAACCAATCAAGCTGTGCACACTCACCCGTGATTTCTGGCATAAGCCCAGAGCCTTACTCTGGCCGCAGTAATTTTGCTACAAGGCAGGGGGCACAGAGGACCACAGAGAGCCTCACCCTTGTGAAGAAAAAAACCTTGGCGTCATCTTCAACTCCACTCCCTCATTCTCTCCTCACATCGCGGACCTTGCCAAGAAGGCCCACTATCAGCTGCAACTCCTCAGAGGCATTCTCCCTTTCCTCACCTTCCCCCAGAAAATCAATGTCTCCATAGCTCTGGTCCTCTCTAGGCTGGACTACTGCAACAGCCTCTTCCTCAATTTTCTTTTATCCTCCCTTCGCCCCTTCAACTAATCCAGAATAGGACACGAGACTTATCCTTGGCCTCAAGCCAAGGGACTGCACCTCTCCAGCCCTAAAAGCTCTCCACTGGCTCCCAGTTGCTGCTATGATCAAATTCAAGACCCTCTGCATCATCCACAAGGCTTTCTGGTGCCGGGGGTCCTGCTACTTCCAACTCTCTCCCTAAATACATCCCTGCTGGAGACCTCTGGTCTTCTAGCTCCAACTCTCTGCACATCAGGCACTTCGCAAAGCAGAGAGTGGGGGGTAGATATCTCTCCTCCGCAGGAGTCTCCCTCTGGAATGGTCTCCCTGTCCATCTCAGGCTTGAGCTGGATCTCGTTCCAGAAGCTCAAGACCCTCCTTTTCCCGTCTTCCTTCCCTCTTCCCCTCCCCTGCAAACATCCCCTTCTTCCGCAGTGACTGGCTGCCTGGTTCCCTCTGAGTTCTACAGGGCACCAGCCCCCCCTTTTCCAGCCCACCCCCCTCCTCACACTTAGCATGAGGACCCTCACCCCATGCAATTGGTACGATGTCATTTCATCGCCGGATGTTTTTTCCCACAGATTTCTTTTTAGAAAAAAATCATCACCTTTTTTGGGGGGGTTAAAAAAATTATATTTATTGGGTGTGGGTGTACAGGGATATAAAAAAATTAAAGGGAATGGGGGATTTGAGGGGTAACCCCCCCAAAAATAAAAATGTGATGTTTAAAAAAAAAAAAATAAATAAATAAATAAATAAAAAATTCAGCGGTAAAAAACCCCACGAAAAAACATCCCGCAATGAAATGACATGGAACCATGCAATTTCCCTGGCACCTACCCTCCCCTTAGCACTCGCCTAGCACGTTGCCCTCCCCCCTCCCCCCGCCCCCTTTCACTTGCACTCTCTCCTCTTTACCCTGCACTTCCCTTCCCACCCTAGCACTTCGCATTTGCGTAGACCGCCACTTCCCCCACCCCCTTCTTGTTACTGCACTTGCACAATCAGAATGTCACAAGGCCTAGTAGGACCATTATTGTTATCTTTCTCCCTATCTGCCCCACCGCCCCTTTTTTGTCTTGTGGCGCCGTGAAACAGCATTAGTTGTATAGGCGTTTTACAAACATCCTATAAATAAATAAATAAATAAAATGCATCAATGCATCACTATTCATTACAAGCTGACAAGATCCACTTGACATATCTCACCCCTGCTCTATTAGCCTATGCTCTCCAGCATTCTATTAGTGAACAGAAAGCGATCAAGCAATGAGCTTAAACATAATCTCCATCTTACATATTGTTACTATCAGTGCAAGTCATTGGGCCAGATTTTTCCAGATCTGGGGAAAAATGTCTTCCCAGTTCTTGGATCCAGATAATCCATTTGCACCCTTCAAGGGTTTAAGCGTTTTTGATTTGGTTTTGTTGCAGAGGCCGGCAATCAAACTCAAGTCATCAGGCCCAAAGTCGAGAGACTTGCACACCAGGTCAGGATATCTGTTCATGTGCCTGCTAGGATTGTACTCTGCAGAACATATACAGCTCTATAGGTTTAAAAAGGTGTACACCTTTTATACTTTGCTTGCAACATTATAGGACTTTTTTTGTTGTTGCAGGTGGTAATTAATCCTCTGAAAAGGAAATATTTATTTGGGGTTGTGGCTGACACAAATCTCCTGGGTCACCCCACACCGTCCTGCCGCAATGCTGCGCCGACCCTGCTGATGGGATTCCACAGATAATGTCAGGCCTGGTTACTATAAAAGGCTTAGGGTTATTCTGCTGATTGAGCCAATAGGCGTATTGTGTCATTATCAGAGCAAGAGCCCCCTCTGAATTAGTAACCTGCGTCTGGAAACGTTACCATCAATTATTCGCTCTACAATCCATCATCCCAAACTGAGAAATGTACTCAAAACTATATTTTTTCCAATGCCTTCCACTAACGTCTATAGTCGTGCCTCTTGTCAAGTGACCTGCTCTCCATTGATATTGATATTTTATTTCTATCGCGCTCGTACACATGTTTTTCAGAGCGCGGCAAGGGAGGGGAACAGAGGAGAACAAAACAGCGATCTTATTAGGCCCAGCGACATTGAGAACGGGAGGGGAAAAGTGCATGGAAGGGGGGGGGAGAGAAGTGGAAAGTGCGAAGCAGAGGAGAAACAGATAAATAATAAATAAATAATAAAGGCAACAAAAAGTGGTAGTGCAGCCAGCAATTTGCTAGTGTTAGGTTTAAGGTAGCAGACAGGGTAGGTCTCATAACTGCAGGAAGAAAAAATGGGGTCGGGGGGCTGTATGAGTTCAGATACAGACCCCAGTGCAAGGGGTGGCCCGGAGGCAGTGCGGGAGGGTGGCAGGGTGAGCCAGGTACCTGGACCCGGAGGAGAGAGGGTGGCCAGGTGCCAAGAGAGGACAGATCAGCAAGGGAGAAGGGGAGCGAAGGCAGAAGCAAAGAGAAGGTCTTGTGGTGCTTCCGGAACCGGAGATGGTTCTCCTCAAGTTTTAGAGTGGCTGCGAGGCTGTTCCAGAGGGAGGCCCCAGTCGAAGACAGATCTACCCCCAGCTCGTTTCTTTGAAAAACGACTGACCCTGAGGGAGTTAGAGTTAGAAAAGCGAAGAGCTCGAGAGGGGAGGTATTTACGGAGGGATAGCTGAAGGTATTTTGGACCCAGGCCCCAGAAAGCCTTGTGGACAATGCAAAGGGTTTTGAATTTAATCCTTGCACCCACTGTCAACCAATGGAGAGATTTCAGAGCTGGAGAGATACAATCCCAGGGCCTGAGGCGAAGGACAAGTCTTGCAGTCCTGTTCTGGATGAGTTGCAGAGGGCGGAGAGTAGAGGCAGGTAGATTTAGAAAGAGGCTGTTACAATAGTCCAACCTAGAGAGAACCAGAGCTTGGGATACCATGAGCTTCTGGGGGAAGGAGAGGAAAGGCAGAGTACCTCTGAGGAGGTGCAGTAGGAAGTTTGACTTTTTAGAGATCTCAGATGTGGGCGGAGAAGGAAAGGGTGGAGTAAAAGATGACCCTGAGGTTCTTAGCCTCACAGGTGGGGTTAAGAGGAGGGCCAAGGGAAGCTGTCCCAATGAGGAGGAGCTCTGTCTTGCTGGCATTCAGACAAAGATCACTGGCGGCACACCAATCTTGAATGGCAGTTAGGCAATCAGAGATGAGAGAGGGAGAGGAGGTGGCCGAAGGCAGCCTGAAAATGAGTGAGTGTCATCATCGTAGCACTGGAAATTTGAGCAGAAAATGGCAATGCAGTGGGCGTGAGTTGCCAGGTATTGGTTGAAAAGCCAGGGCAAGAGGTTAGACCCCTGGGGAACACCACAGGTAGCGAGGAAGATAGATGATGGGAAGGACCCAAGTTGGACCTGGGAGGGTCGATCAGAGAGGAAAGAGGTCAGCCAGGCCAGAGCTTGATCAGTGATACCCAGGTTTTCTCTGAGACGGTTGAGCAGGATGGTATGATTGACCGTGTCGAAGGCAGAAAAGAGATCGAGGAAGATGAGGACAGAGGGAATGTTAGAGTCAAGGTTGGAAAGCAGATCTCCATGCAAAATATATAAGGTTAAACTTTGCATAAGAAACTAGCACTGCACAAGTTAAGGTATAGCATACATCTGGTGACTATACCTAATTTATGATCGCATTATTGGGGCATTTGCTGTGGCACTGAGCCTAGAATGACAGCACGTGGACGCCATCATATATATATTATATATATATATGTATATATATAATATTTATCCAAAGTCTGCATTCACTAACTTATGTTGCAAGAAAATGTACTAAACTTGTAACAACTGTATAGTTCCTAGGACCGTAACAGACATTGACCAACACGTACTCCGCTAAGCCATGCTCATGTCGACTACAACCAACACATGCCTTCTAATTATTCTTAGCATTATGGTCCCACACATCATGGCCTTCAAAGTTGCCAGTAACAACTTCTTACCACAAAACACTTACCTCCATGCTGCGCCTCGTACTCATAGTATCTTGCTCTCCATGTCTTTGACACTACCCTCATCTGAAAACATACTACCTTCGGTATTCTTACCCGCCTATGTCCCAGCAGCATACAAACCTAGCAACCACACACCATCTTCATCTAGCAGCTCTCATTCTCTCACTCCAGCCCAATGGATCAAACGATATGCCACAAAACTCACACCTCATCAACCTTGCCCAACAAAAAACTAAGAATCTAAGACTGGGCTGCAGTTTCTTGCCAGCACATGCTGCACATAACGCTACACACAATACCAGCACCAAATGCTTTACCAAGGCCTACTGCTCAACTGCTAGAACTAAAGCAACCAATACCTCTAGTAATCCTGCAAAAAAAGCACATTCACCCAGAGTAATCGCAACCCACACTAAAATGAATCTACGCAGCTCCACTGTATTGATCAAGGGTGCACTCATTAACGCTAGATCTTTGTCAGCCCACGCACTAGACATTGCGAAAATCATAACCTTCAATGACTTAGGCTTCTTAGCCATTACGGAGACCTGGCTACACGCTGCAGCAGGGCCTCTCTCGCACTTGTCATCCCTGAGGAATATTCTATCACACGATTAGATAGAGAAACCACAAAAGGCAGGGGTGTGGCATTCATTCCCAAAACAATTCTAGACATCAAGCCTATATCTAGCCAAACCTTCCCCTCAGGTGAACTACTATCTATTAAACTACCCATCAAAAACGCTTACTAACCACCTAATATACAGACCACCGGACCCCTGACTCTATTCCTTTGAGGAAGACATTACATTTCTCCTCACAAACAATACTAAACCTAGCTCCCAAATATTACTACTAGGCGATTTCAACCTTGGCTTTCAGGACCCTAAAAATTATAAAGCGTTTTCCCTTGACAACCCCACTGCTGAACTAAGCTTTACACATCGTATCGACAAACCTACACATAAAAGGTAGGACGCTTGACTGGTTAGTGGATTTCAACTGTGACACCTGTATTTTGTCTAACACTCGATGCGCCTGGTCGGACCACCACCTCATCTCTTTCACTATCAAGGAGGAAAATCATACCTCTTGCACCCTCTACGAGGAACGACTAATATAAAAGCTGAGAAATGACTTCCCTTGCAACAGCCAATCATCGACTTCTCGCCTACCAACCAGGACCCCAAAGCTTTAGTAGACCTATACAACCATACTGTACTTCATGCCATTAATTGTATCGCACCGTTAAAAATGCACAAAGGCAAACTCTGGGCGCACCTAAACTCTTCGTTTACCCCCCCCCCCCACCACAGACCCCTATGTAAAATTAAAAGAAATACAGAAACCATTTGGAAAAACCTTCCAACAGCCCATAACAAAAACAACTTCCTAACAGCATCTTTCAACTATAAACAAGCATTATCCAGGCAAAAAAAGCACACTTACAATGAGCGGATTATCAAAGCCAATTCTAGCACGAAATAACTAACATATTGTGAGAACTGGAATCTCCTTCCCCCTCACCAGAAACTTGTATTAAATATACAACATGGTGTACTAACATTCAAAAAGCCTTATTTGATAAAATAACAGTGTTAGAAGTCAAAATAGAGTCCAAAAAACGTATAGTCTCTGCGGTGATGTAGCACAACCCCTACCCTCTACTACACAGCCCAACACTCGTACTCTGTTCACCTTTTGCCCTATCACCATCAAAGAGGTAGAGGACATCATTCTGAAACTGAAACCTTCAAGATGCCAGGGAGATACATGTCTGGCTCCCATTATTAAAGAAGTAGTAAAGGAACTGGCGCCTTTCATCACCACTATAACCAATGCCTCTTTTGAAACAAGTATAGTACCCACCAATTTGAAAGACGCATGGGTCCTTCCCTTACTAAAACACCTTCCCTAGACCCATATATACAGACTAATTATAGACCTATAACAGTACCATTTCTACTGAAAATCCTGGACAGAGCAGTTTATCTGCAGATCCAGGAACATCTTGAAAGTAACACCCTCCGAGGCCTCAGACAATCAGGTTTCAGACCAAGACATGGTACTGAAACAGCCCCGATTGACCTTAAGACGCAAATGGATGACCTAAAGAACAATGGCAAACTAGCCTTATTACTATTACTAGATCTTTCGGCTGTATTTGACTTAGTAAATCACAGAGCCCTCTGCAGCCACCTCTCAACCGCAGCACACTTCCCCGACAAAGACAATGCCTGGATACAATCATACTTAGACAACAGATCCATGAGGATCTTTGCACCATCAGCATCAGCTAAACCAGCACCAGTCACATGCGGAGTCCCTCAGGGCTCTTGTTTGTCTCCAACACTTTACAATGTATTCACAAAGCCCCTCTTCGATAACCTTGACTATTTGGGTGTCACCTACATGAATTATGCGGATGACACCCAAATACTCATTACCATCACCGGTGACTACAACACTGATTCCAAAGTATTCAATGACATTTATCTCATCATACAAGCCTGGATGACTAAGCATGGACGCTGCCTCAATGATGAGAAGACAGAGATTCTCCTCCTAGGTTCCCAAATAGGACTAAACAGATTGGATGAACAATTCACATCTTTTAACATTGACGGAAACAATGTAAAGGTATCCAAGGATGTAAAAACGCTACGCATATATCTTGACTCCTCACAAGACAAATCAATGCGACAGCCTCCTCCAATGCATACACCTGCAAGCTCATCAATGCTTGCAGACCATTTCTATCGACCACTAAATGCCTATCCATAGCCAGAGCACTAGTCCTCTCAAAGCGTCAGCTTGGCTGTCTGCCCAAGACTTGCCATGACTCCTATCTCATGGCACCTAGGGACACAACAACAGCGTCACAGATTTACTGCTATTACCTGCTTTTGCACATTGTACATTTCCTGTATAAATTGTATATTATGTATATTCTATTCAAAATGCTTTATCTTACCATGCCTGTAACTAAGTAATGCGCCTGGTTGCCCCTGGGCCTGGTGTGCTATATAAATAAAATAAATACAAACTAGACTATTGTAATGCACTGTACCTAGGTACTAACCAGCGGAATCTGAAAAAGTTGCAAGTAATCCAAAACAATGCTCTTAGATCAGTGCTAAACATCCCTAGGGCTCATCACATTTCTGAGATAAGACGTAACGCGCATTGGCTCTCTGTTAACCAGAGGATTGTGTTTAAAACCCTTTCACTCACACAAAAGTGCCTCGCCAACTCGGCGCCTAGTTACTTGACCAACCACTTCTTCTGCAGCAGCTCAGACGCCCGACAAGATCCTAACAATCACACTGCCTAAAGATCCCTTGGTTGAAGCTCGAAAAAAAGTAGGAGGCAGCAGCTTCCTGGTGCTGGCTGCCAAACTTTGGAACACTGTCACTAGCTTCAAGATCAGAACCATCCTACGATCTATTCAGGAAAAATGTAAAAACTTAGCTCCTGTCGCAAGAGACATACGTTTATCTGTATCTCCTTTGTACTATGTGCCTGTGCACTGCAACTGCACTTCTTGATTCCGTTTGCCAATCTAAATTGTGATCTATTGTTGTAACACATGTACCTGTAAGTAATGTGCCCATATGCCTCAGGGTTTGGTGCGCTATATAAATAAATAAATGGTAACATTATTGGGTCATTTGAGGTTGTATTTGGTATATTATTGCAGCCGCTGCAAGGCTTTGGTCCAATTATGACTAATCTGTGCTTACGAAGACACTACTTGGACGTGTAAGGCCTTACTTGGCATAGAGTGTCAGCATGTGAGGTTATACTTAATCATATGGTGATTATACCACACACATGATAACCTTATTAGGTCATATGAATATGAACTTGGCATATGACAGTCAAAATCTGACTTTTTCAATGACGGTTTCTAATTTTTTTTAAAACGTGTCACAGTTAATACTGACATATCAAATGTACTGTTGACCACGCAATCTGCTAACGTGGTTCGTTTTCGTACCAGACACGCTAAAGGCACACATATAATCCGCAACCTGTGATCGTGTCAACTACTAAATACACTATGGAATGTACATGTGCTCTACGACATAATAATTAACGTGTTGGCAAAACATGTGATGGTGTACACACACATGGTACTACACAGTTTCACTGACAGATGAGGACGTGACAGCTCCAGGTGCCGTTCGGGGTGCAGCCCCGGATGCCATGGAGTACACGCCCACCCGCTGTAGCACCCAGAGCTTGGGCACGACTCTACAAGAGCTCGTTCCCTGCCAGCGACAGCGTGCACTCAACTTTCTTGGGATGGATCGACCCTTGGAGACAGTGACACGCAGCATAACAGCAGCTAGCAGCAGCCTCCCTCCCCTCAAATTGACTGACTTGTATCTTGCTCTTACCTGAAACAGATGCCGCCGGCCACCCCTGCTTAATTAAAGTTCATGTGCTGTCAGTGCCCCGCCGCCACCACACTCACAGCTCTGCCATTACCCTGCCAGGCTTCTGGGCTGTACCACCTGGGCGTCTAGGGGTGTCGTGCCCGGAACCGGTTTCACTTCGGTTGCTTGTCACTTTTACCACCCCTTCAACAGCCTTGTTGGCCTACACTGCCACCGGCGCACCTTGCCGGGGAGAACAGTACATAAAGTGGTCTAGCCTATCTTTCAGAGGACACTAACATACAGATGCCCAGTGTCCCAGGATGAATGAAGTTGCACTAGTCCAGAGTACGGCAAGACAGAAGGCTCTAACTTCCTGATACGGAAGTCAGCCTGAATATGTAAACAAAGACGAAGGACTACACAGGCAGCACGCCTAGTTTTGTAGATACATTTTGTAGAAGCTCGTTACAATAAGAGTGCTCCCTTTGCAGTTTTAAAGCACTTTAATTTATTCAAAGAAAATGCACAAATTAACCAATCTACAACACAAGAATCTTTGAACGTAATGAAACACTAAACTGTTATTGGCAAAGTGTAGAAAGGGCAATAGAATGTGGATATACCATTTTAACTTTCGAGGCTTACCGTGAATGCCTTTGAAAACGAAGCCCTAGTTCATAATTGGAATTGAAATACTTCTACTGCTCTGATTCCCTTCTGCACACCTATTTACTTATTTCAATATGCCATTGACAAATGGCCGCCATTATTGTACTTAGGAGGTCATCTGAGGTTTACAGCTGACACAACCCTCGCTGAACTCGAAGAAGTCGCTCTGATTTTGGATTTGAATCTCCAGGTCTTAGAGTTAAATGCATTGTCTCTTTGAACAACCGAATTGGTTCTGTAGTTCACAAACGATTTCACAGTCCTTTAGTGAACAACAGACCATTATTGCGGGTGGTCACTCTTTGGAGCTTTGTTGACAAATAGTGTTTTACGAGAACAGCACATTTGAATATGTCATATCGATGCTTGGTCTCACAAATTATGAACAATGCGGCAAGGTAAGTATTGAAAAGGCTTTATGGCTGCTGTGAATGTTTGCATGTCATTGAACGACGCATATACACTGCACGGGGATGTCCAGAAAAGGGCGAAATAATTAGGCAGAGATGGGAGGCGGGGTAAGGATGATTTCACTCATGAATTGTACCCGTAACCATGAAACACATTTGCAGACCATGTGTCTGGTAATAATGTCGTAGTTGATGATGACCAATATATTGTTTGTTTTCCTATGTTGCAAGAATCAATACAATTGTTATGCAAAAATAAAAAAAAATAAGGCGTTATGATAGAAGGCTGTTAGTCTGGAGTGGGCCACATCCTGGTGCGGCCTTGCACTCCGATGAACGACACGGAGACAGGGTATACTGTGTGAACTCCAACACTCATGGATCAGGATGGTGGCGCAGAGAACCCTTGGAACGTGATGGCGTCCTGGGCCATCAGTTCCTTAAAGGAATACATAACACTCCTCCTTTTTCATAACCAAACAACAAACACAGCAAATAAACATCACATAACTGAACAGCACAACTGGTGGTGATAACAATCAATCTTAGCCTTCATGTCATTACAGTCTGGGGAGACACACTTCAAAGTCCTCCGGGTAAGTGGGCTGCTTGCGGTGCTCCCGCACGTGATAACGCCGTTCGGCTTCTTCTGCAGGACCTACACCGTCCAATTCATCACCTCCACCTTGGTCTGTCAGGCCATCTTCGCTAGCCAAGGAGCTTCCCTGACCGCACTCATAGTCCATTCTTGGCCCTCTCGACGGCATCCCTGACCTTACTTCCCAGTCCTCACAACTCATGGGAGACTTTGTCAACTTCCTGAAGAAAATGGAGCTCCTCGTGACCTAGCCTGGCCATCAGAGACAGCAATCATGGACCTCCTTGTATCCACGACATTGAACGGGCGTGGTTCACAGGGGAGGGACAGATTCCCTCTCGGTTGTCTGGTGCGGGTCAACACCTCATCCCCTACCTCCAGAGGTCGGACCTGTATGTTTCTCCATTCGTTCTCACTCTCATTCGCACTCCTCCTCCTTGGGAACACTTTGTAGTCGTTGATCACCCCTGGGCTGCGAGGCCGGTGGTCTGGTATCAACCCTCTCATGGACCATTGGAACAACGCTTTTGCAGGCGGCACACCTGTCGAGGAATGGGGGTGGTACAGTACTCAGACAGAAACTGGTACAGAGCTCTCCTTTCACATTCCCCTTGCCCATGTGCAATCCGAAACACCTTGTTGAGCGTGCGCATCATCCTCTCCGCCTCCCTGTTAGCCCTCGGCCGGACAGGTATCACTTTTCTGTGTTGCAACCCATGGTCTTGCAGGTAGTCAGAAAACGCGCCACTTTGAAACGGTGGGCCGTTGTCAGTGCAGATCACTGTGGGAAGCCTGTGGGTGGCAAAGATTTTCTCCAATGTCGGAACCACATCTTCCAGGGCCGTGGAGTCTACAAACCCCACTTCAGTATAGCGCAACCACTGGTCCACAAGTAGTGAGAAGTGTGTGTCATGGCATGTGGACCCAAAGTCCATATCAACCACCTCCCATGGTACACAGCTCCGGTCCATGCTCTCAATACATGGCTCCTTCTGGTGAGGCAGTGCTGCTTGGCACCATACACAACAAAATCTCTTAGTAGGGTGTAGAGGTGCACTCAATTTCGATATATTGATTTGGAAAAATATTACTAATTTGCCATGTGAAATTCCTGTATGATTTCCTGGTGCTCCCTATTGGATCCGTGCTACCGGATCAGTACAATGTAGGAAAAAAGGGGGCACCTCGAACTTGACGAGGTACAAACAGGGGCACACACAATAATTGACAAGTTAGATCAAAAAATCACTGTGTCTATTCATTTATCTAAAAAAACAGGCTTTATATTGTTTTTCATACTAAACATTACATTTGTCAAAAACTATATATACAAAGTAGACCAGTTATTTCAATACAAAACATTAATTCATGTTTTATAAATCATGTACATTATTCATCAATAGTTATTGGTATATTAACATCAAGTTTGACCCTTTCAAATTGCATATTTCATTCAAGTGATGTAATTCTCAATTAAATTGTAGGTTTCAGTTGTCGAAGTTCTTTTGTGGCTGGAATTCTTTGATGTATTAGTATATCTAAAAGAAGGTAAATTGGAGACGACAGTGTTCACCAAATCCACAGACAGGAACAGCTTACTGCTACCTTCAAGTTTCCAACCTAAAACAATCAAAAGTATCCCTTTGAGTCAACTATTGAGGTACAGACGAATAATATCAGAGGACAGTGCATTTGAGACAAAGTCGCTTGACCTTACAAGAAAATTCTTGGCAAGAGGATATGATCAGGAAAAAATATATACACAAGCTGCCAAAGTGAGGAATACCCCAAGACAAGGTGCCCTAAAACCAAGTACTAAAAAAACAAATACTGATTTGGTATTTGTAACTACATACTCAAACAGAGTAATCAAGTAAAGAAGATCATTAAGAAAAATTGGGAAATGTTGACCTTGGATCCCATGTTGGCCAAACTTTTTCCGGCACCACCACTATTTGCATATAACAAGAGTAGAACCATACGGGATTGTCTCATCAAATCTGACTTCAGCCACAAAAGAACTTCAACAACATAGACCTACAAGGGAACGATTCCGTACCACAACTGTAATTGTTGCCATAATATAATCAAAGGCGACTATATAAACCACCCACATTAAGGTCAACGCATTCCATTGAGACATACTTCTACATGTGACACAACAAACGTAATCTATGGGATCAAATGCCCCTGTAAATTATATTATGTTGGTCTAACAGGAAGAAAAGCAAAAACAAGATCGGGAGAACAGAAGTCCAATATTCAACAATCATCATTAAAGTCCCCTGTAGCAAATAATTTCAAGGAACACAAACATTCAGTAGCACAAATTCAATTTGTCATTTTAGAACATGTCACCCTACCTAGACGGGGTGGTAATTTGACGAAACTTCTACAACAGAGAGAACTCCACTGGATAGACAAGCTAGACTCTATGTACCCTAGAGGGATGAATTCAGACTGGGATCTCACCTGTTATCTATAGTACAGAAAATAACTGATTATGTTTGGACTGTGAACATATGTGACCAATCCACATGAGCAGAAAAACCTCTCTGAGATAAGAATGTATACATTCAAATTCTGAACTTACATTGGCTATTGATAATTTAAAGTTTATGATTTGTGCAACATGTAAAGTAACAATCTATGCTAACATTCATCTTGTGATTAGAAGTGTGAACCAGTACTTATGTAGTGCACTTTTATTGTCTGTATCACAATACTTTACTTTGTACCTGTTGATTTAAGACAAAGGATTATGCTTAAAATAACATATTTGTATTACAAATGATAGGGATGTACAGTATGAAGTGAGCTATTTTAGACCGGAAACAATTCAACCAAAATGGCACACGTAGATCAAATCTGCTAATAGAGTACCTTGATATCACATACATAAATAGGGAAGAGAGTGATTAATTGACACCTTTACACTCTCTGAATAGAATAAAGAAACGTCAGTATTTTTAAACCTCTGAATACGCTAACAGAATAATACATACCTTTCTTTGCCACCAATTAACTATCCGAGCAAAGTAAACCAGATTAGAAAGACAGCTCAGATGCAATGATACACAAAACCAACATGGCGGACGGCTTTGTCCAAGTGAGAGTCACTAAATAGACGCACGCGAGTAAAGGGAAACTTCTGCCTAGCAAACCATCGACACGTGGATGATACGCGTCCCGGAACGGAGCTGTACACTAGCTGAGCGCTCGGAAGAGAAATACAAGTAAGCATACTTCTCTTTAAAGTAGCATAGGCAAATGAGTAAATCTGAACTACTAGCTGAGCAATTACAAATATTATGACTACACAGATCGGGCTGCAGCACGTACTGAGGCATGAGAAATATGCTGAAAACACGTAGCAAACCGTATACACACCACAGTTCTGTTGAAAACACCGGCACTTATACGACACTTGGGGGACTATAAGTATCAAGGACGGGGGAGTAAACCAGATATCAAAATATCTAACATAAGAAAAACAAACTACTTGCCTCTGAAGATCTGGTAGAGTACAGTGAAGCAGATCACTAGACTTATGGGGAATGGGTCACGTGTACATTCTTGACATCAGGTATTTGTGTGTATGGAGAATTCAACCAAGTCACACTAAAATCAGTCAAAAACTATAACAATTTTAATACATATTTGTAAAAAAACAGTTATAATAAAACATCAAAAAAAGCATTAAAAATCTCATAAAGTGACAATGTGCAAATGCAACCTTATAATGGTAGACGGCCTCCAGGGGGTCTACCTATACGAGGTGTAAGGTGCAGGAATAATGTAGAGAGCAAAAATAAATAGAAACGCACCTATTTAACAACACACTCGAGGTACAAATACTTGAATACAAAAATGGTGTTAATTTAAGGCAAAGGCCTAATAACCATATTAAAAAACCACATATAGAAAAAACAACAGGAAACCTAAAAGGTAGAGTACTAAACAATTCTGGTTACTCTAAGGTTGGTACTTTTGTCTTGTACTGATCTTATTAGCAACCTTTGTGGGTATTAATCTCGTTCAAAACATTTTATATTGATGTTGACATAGACCCTACATGTTTCGTTCCTCTAAAAGATAATTTTGCTACGGGAACTTCTTCAGGGGTATAGTGTTTCCAAAAGGTAAGGACCCAGGAGGGGTTTTTACTCAATTCGTGGTTATAGGGCGGTTCAGTAGTCAATAACTGAATGTCAGATGTTAAAAGAGCGGGTTGACATGGAGAGTGTAGTTCCCCAGTAGAACACTTGTAATATAACTTGTTCACAATTCTCTTCTCTGTTTAGTAGAGTAAGGGTGTCTAGACCAGACCTGTACAAAAAGACACAAGAAAGGGACCTAATTAGTGAGGGTCTCCTATCTGTTTAACCACAGTAATAATTTGTTGTGGTATAACATGGGCGCTTACCCTATTATTGATTGGGAAAGGCGTCCAGGGGTGGCTGGGCAGAAATGCTACAAGGCAGTCACCACAATCCCTGTGGATACAAAGAAGGGGGCATATAGATAGTCTGTCATCAAAGGATGCGATAAACCAGCAGTCAATAAAATTGTCTGTAAATTAGATGGTATAGCACAACCACACTATGTGGGTAAGTTTATTCAACTCACTGTGTAAATGTACAGTGTTGTGTGTACAGGCGACTTGATACGGAATGTAGATGTTGGATACACCTGAAAAAGGTAGAAATATAAATATGTAAAGATAAACATATGAGTCCAAAACGGACAGAGTTCAAAACACGTGAGTGAGTGTAGAAAGCACCTCACCGTGTTATGAAACATGTCTGGATGACTACTAAGAGTGTCATGGTAATGGGAGTTAAAGTGCCACGAGTGTAAAGAGGCACGAGTGACTGTATCATGCAGTTTAGAGTTAAGGGTAAGTGCAGCCTCAGTGACAGCCATCAAAGACTGGCACTGGCAGGTACAGTAGAGCAAGCACCTACTCTGGGTTCGCAGATTAAATGGTGCAATCAAAAATGAAACTTGCAGTAACCAAAAAAAGCACCGGGCTCAATTCAAATGGTACAGAATCGAGTATCACAACAAGGTAATACGTGCATCTGCTAGGAATAGCTTCAACAGTATCCCAACGGCGTGACAACGGATCCAGTGCTCAACAGGCGTTCGTAAAAGAGCCACCGCGGGTGACGTTGTAAAGGCACCGAGTTAGTCTAAGTCAGGTTATAAGGACTTACCAAGTGTTAAGGCTCTGGAGAGGCGCGGCGAGTAATAGAGAATCGAGCAGGACCACTCACAACGACGTGCTCGTGTTTAGGGGAGGAGCACCATAAATGGAGAGCGAGAGTCAAAGTCCGTCTGTGGTGCACAGCATCAGACGTCATGAAAGTAAACAAGGATCACGGGGACAACGCGTCCTATGTTCAAGTGCGTCCGCCATGATGGAAAGGTGTAAGGAATGCCGGTGGGGGTGAAAAAATGATGATTAGAGCCTGAGTGATGACAGGATCGTGACAATGGGCCTCATTACGACCCTGGCGGTAATTTGCGGACATTACCGGCATGGCGCAATTAACGTGTCCGTGCTGGCCAGATACCGCTAAAAGCGGCACATTATGACCTCTTGGGCACGAGCATTGCGCATTCCGGTAATGTAACAACCGCCATGGCGCAAAAGTACCAAAAACGCCACTTACCGGCATCGTATGCCGTGCAAATAGCGCGTCCGCCACCTCAGCCATCGATATTAATGATCACCGCCATTAGCGGTGGCCGCAAATAGCGGGAACCGCTATTAGCGGTGACCGCAAATAAGCAGAACCGGAAGTTGCGTCAACGCACAGGAATGGGAAAGAGCACGGCGGCCATCTTCAGAAACACAATCCATTGCCATCCACCTCAACCAGTGGACACCTGACCCCCACAACCTCTGCAAAGCTTCATCTACATTAATCCATCCTCACAATGCCAAAAGTTGTGAAAAAAACTGGAGAGCGGCTGCGGCAGGAACGCTTCTCTAAGGAGGAGCTTAACATGTTGACAGACACACTACAGGAACATGCCGACGTGGTGTTCTCAAACGAGATGTCAAGACCGGCAATAGCCCGTAAGAAGGCCATATGGGCCATGGTCGCACAGAGGGTCAGTGCAGTTGGCACTACACCCCGCAACGCACGACAGTGCAGGAAGAGGTGGGATGACCTACGGCTCCGCGTAAGGAGTATTCTTTCTGCCAACAGAAACCTGGCCATGGAAACTGGTGGAGGAGCACAGTCACCAATGAAAATGCAGCCGTGTGAGGAGACGTGCCGCACTCATTGGCACCGAAAGCATCAAGGGGGTCTGAGACATAGAGAGAGGAGTCCCGACTTTATGTGATGCAGGTAGGTGCCTCTAATCCAGCCATGCCAAAGTCACTGAAGTCCAGATTGATGGGAATTGCAATGATGCCTGACAGGGTTAACACAACACATCTGCATAATACTGCGTACAGGCAGTTCTGACCTCCACCTTGTACACATGCAGTATGCACACCCTTTCCGTAGCCACCCACACGCCTCCATGCTTCTACCACCTAAAAATATGCCACTGCATCCAATGTGCAACATGTACCAATCAAAATGAATGCAGCCATCACAATGCCTGCTCAATGTCCACAGAGGCATCACTAACTCTTTCCCCCCTTTGCTCCACCACAGGCTCTCATTCGGACAGTGACGAGGAAGACACTGCCACCACACCTGCAAAGAAGGCCAGGCCCGATGTCCCCACACAACAACCCTCCACCTCTGCTGGAAAAACCAAAATCCCTCTGCAGCCAAAATCAACGACCACAACACAGGCCAGGGCACAGATGTGCACCAGGCCAAGCACCATGGTAGCACCAGCATCACACACCCAGCAAGTGTTGCCCACCAAAAGCACTGGGTCTGCCGGAAGCAGCACAATAGGCGAGACTGCTGCCACGGCAGGTGGCCCGGACGATGATACAGGGAATGCAGATGTAGTTGTAGGTCCCCCCACTGGCCACCTTCAATCCCCCTACCTGTCCCCATGTAGCCAGCATGATAAAGGCATACAGGGGCAATCCCCTGATAACTCTTGGCCAGCCACTCCATCCCCAGTTGAAAATGTGTAGGAGGGGAGCAGCACATTCAACACACCACTGGCATTATCGTCAGCCCAGGGAAACCATGAGTCAATGGAACAAATAATCCAGCGCCAACAACAACTGTCCTCACTAATGAACCAGCATGTGGCCGAATGTGGGAGTGCTAGGGCCGAAATGCAACAATGTTCAGAGACAGTGAAGGCAGCAATAGTATCCACATCCAAGGGCATATGTACAGAATTAGCCGCGGTGCGGCACGGCACGTACTCTCAGACCTTGTTCAGGTTTTGAGGGACATGCGTCCTTGTGAGGGGCCAAGTACCTCCTCGGCTGCCAGTCCTGCCCCATCCAGCCCCGTCCGCAGATCGGCCAGGAACCTGCGGAGTACAGGCAGGGGTGCCCCGGGTGCAGGGAGAGGGGGGCAATAGAGTCCGCCCGGTGGGACAATCCCACATGATGCACTAGACCAGAGGCATCCACACACTTTTGTGGGAAGTTGAGGGGGGAGGGGGTGTGTTGGGAAGTTGAGGGGGGATGGGGTGTGTTGGGAAGTTCAGGGGGCAGGGGGGATGGGGTGTGTTGGGGTGTTGAGGGGGGAGGGGGTGTGTTCAGTCAAATCACCTAATCGGTGTCCAGTCATTTGGTCGAAAACCAAATGATCGAATGAAAATTTGATCGAAGTAAAATGGTCGAAAAAAAAGGTCGCATTTTTGATTTATTTATTTATATATATATTTTTAGTTTTGGTTGGTTAAAAAATATTTTTAATAAAGAAAAAGAGGGGTTGGGGGGAACCCCCCCATAAAATAAAATAATGTTTAAAAAAAATCGAACTTTTTTTTCGACCATTTTACTTCGATCAAATGGTCATTCGATCATTTGGTTTTCGACCAAATGACTGGTAACCCACCTAATCAATACAGTTTATGGTTATGCACAAATCACATGTGTGGACATTGATCATTGTGTACGTGTGCTTTATTTGTGAACGGTCCACAGTGTGCATGTCCCAGACACACACAGTGCCCCAAGTGCCATCTCAATGTGACACCCACCGTCCATGTGTGCTAGAAGCATTGGTTAATTAGAGTCTGACGCATGGCATGTCCTTCCTGTGCATTGCTTCCGCCCTGAGGTGCTGTCCCATCCCCAACCTCCTCATTCTCATCGTCAGGTGGTTGCAGTTCAGCATCAGGGGGCAGGGGCACATTCCGTCTGATGCACATATTGTGTAGCATTACACATGCCATGACGATCTTTGCCACCTTCTCATGGCAGTACAGGAGTGCCCCACCAGACCTGCTGAGGCAGCGAAACCGTGCCTTCAAGAGGCCAAATATCTGCTCAATCACCACACGGGTACGGGTATGTGCACGATTAAAGTCCTCCTTGTGCCGGTTCCGGACTGGGGTAAGGAGCCACCTAGGGATAGCCTACATCACTTGTATGTGGGCAACAATGTGTGTGTCAATCATGACATCAGATTTCAAATCATGACGTAACACCATGGCATGCATTCATCTCTTCCTTTGAACCCCATTTCCATGCACGGATGCAGTCACACGATGTGACGGCTATATGTGTATTCCTCTTATGGACTGTTTTGCATGCCTTCAACCACTGTATGCAGGGGGGTCCAGTACCTCATGAGTGCCCATTCACTGTGTTAGTACATAGCGGTTGTTTTGGTGATCTGGCCGATGTCCATGTGTTATCAATGCTCTCATCATGGCACCATTGCTGTCAGCCTCATGATGACCTCAATGAGCACTAAAAATGTTGTCATGCAATTCATTTGGGCCTCTATGTCCATGTATTGGTGTTTTGATGTTCATGTCCGTCATGTGGCTCCTTTGTGCGCAGTTATGGTGGACTGGCCTTTCAGTTGATGGTGTTTGGTGCCGTGTATTGGCTGAAGTCATTGCATGTCGGTGCATTTCTTTGAGCTCGATGCGGTCTGATTTTGTACAGTGCACATACATTTGGTTGGGTCATGGTTGGGACACATCTTCATTCACATGGTAGGGCTGCCTACATCTGGCATTATGTGGTCATGTGTCAGCTAATGTCTGCACTGCTTTAGGGTACGAGCTGGCTCCATTACCTCTGCTACTCTCAGCCAGATGAAGTATGCATCCTTCCCCCCCTGTCAGCCAGATGAAGTATGCACCCCCCGTCAGCCAGATGAAGTATGCATCCTTCCCCCCTGTCAGCCAGATGAAGTATGCATCCTCCCCCCCCTGTCAGCCAGATGAAGTATGCATCCTCCCCCCCCTGTCAGCCAGATAAAGTATGCATTGGTACGTCAATCACCTATCCACTTCACAATTCCATGGCCATGACATGAGACTCACCAAGTAGCCCAGGATCTCGTCCCTGCATGTCGCTCCATGTAGCGTAGTATTGTGGAGTTCCGCAGGACCATTGAATCATGGGTTGATCTGGGGTATCGGGCACAACAATGTGTGATGATCCTGTTTGAGTCACATACCATTTGTATGTTGATTGAGTGGTATTGCTTACGGTTGCGGTACGCTACCTCCATGGCATGTGGGACCACCAATTCCACATGGGTGCAGTCGATGGCACCAATGCAACCAGGTATGCCGGCCAGTGCATGGAAACCCACTTTGGTGTTTGCGATCTCCTGGGCAGACCGTGGTAAGGAAATGTAGTCGTCTGTGTGCTTGAGGAGGGCATTGAGCACTTGGTTCAGCGTACGTGAGAATAATGGTTGTGAAATGCCATGCAAGTGCCCCACTGTGTGCTGGTAGGTGCCTGTGGCTAGGAAGTGGAGCACGGACACTACCTTCAGTAGGGGGGGATGGCGGTGGGTGTTTCAATCATGCTGACCATGTCGCGTTTATCATGTCCACGATGGTGGTGATGGTGTCCCGGTCCAAACGGTACAGGGTGTGGATCTGCTCAGCGGTGAGGTTGAATGGACTGGCTCTGATGCGTGGGATTGGGGGCTGCCTGCGTAGTAGCACTGGCTGTGCTGATGGGGCTTGCTGGCCCTGCCCTGCCCTCCTTCTCCTCCTGCGTCTCCTCTGTGCTGCCTGTTGTTGTAGTAGTTGTTGTTGCTGTAGCGCTTCCATTGCAATCAGGTCTTCCAGCCCCAACATTGCTAGTCGTATTGGAATCATTGTGGAGTGTGACTGGGTGTGGGAAGGGGTGGGGTGTGCTCCTTTTCTACTTGGCCAGTCTGTATTGCCTCCACCTGTGCTGATTGTGTGCACCTGTGACAGCTGGGAACACTGCACATGGCCATTTACGGTTGGTCCGCGATGGCGGTATTAGCACCATGGCGGTAAGGTACTTTACGGCCTTCGCAAGGGCGTTAAGAGCATGTCCGCTCGACTCGTCATGTTCCCCAATTTGCGCCATGCCGCTATTTCCGGCATGGGGGGTCGCGTGCCCGCGTCCTTGGTATTGTTAGCGGCACCGTTAACTACAGTGCCGCTAATTGCAGTTATTCGGATCATAATAGGACCTAGCGGTAAGCGATGCCGGTAATCCTTTACAGGGCATCGTTTTTCACTTACCGCCAGGGTCGTAATGAGGGCCAATAAGTCTAGTCACCAATAGGTACAAGGTCATATACAGATTGAAAATATCGTACCTATGAGCAAAATAATAATATCTGGGTATAGGATCACCAGCTTAATTGTGTCAATCCTAATGGTAAAGTTGGGCATAAATGTAAAACGTGACTATAATAACTTACATTAAGCAGGTAAGGAAAACAGAATCCATCCGCGTTCCAGAGTACAGCACGTAAAACACCGGCACAAAAGTACCAAGCCCGTGAAGGTAAGAAGATCAGGAATCGTAAATATTGTGATTACGGTTATAGATAATATTAATAATATACAGCCTGTTACACGCCATATCTGGCGTCATTACTTATAGAAACAATTGTCTTGTGGCAGGTTTCTCACAGACGAGACCGTCATCGCTAAAGCCCAAAACCTCAGGAATAAACCTTATAAAAACATTGGTTTACCAATCTGGAAATGTAGTTTATGGGGAAAGATATTTTGAAGATTAACCCAACTAGAATCAAGTAAGGTACGTTACCTAACGCAAGTTAAACAATACTGCAAGGTATCTTATGATACAAATACTAAAGCGGTTTCTACGGATAGCTTTTCAGCAACTGGAATGTCTTTAAGAGCTGATGCATGGCAAGGCACAGACGTTCCAGATCGTTCAGTCCAAACTTAACTAGACTCATTATACAAACATGAGGTGAGTCGACCTACTAAATTAAAGCAAAACAAGTGACATATTTATTATAAATGGTCTCGCAGTGGGACAAAGCGCTTGCCAGCGACTTGTCCCACATGACACCATTATTTGAGGCTATTTTAAATATCCATGTAACAAGAATGTTTTTGTTCACAGAATCTGAATCAGAAAATTGAAAGGCAACAGTCAGTGGACTAACCATATCACAGGTTAGTGCAGTGCCATGAAATAATTACATAGTTAAAATGAGATGAATAACAGCTTAGAATAGGTGATTAAAACCAAATGTATTCTTTTTTATTTTTTCTTTAGTATTACAAAGTTCAACTATCCAGATATCTATACCTGAAGAAGGTCATAAACCGCCCGAACCGCGCATTATCTGATCGGGACAACAACTTATCTCCTATCAAGATATCAGGATATTCATGATAGAAAAGTCAACACATTGCAAATTTAATTGAGAATTCCATCACTTGAATGAAATATGCAATTTGAATGGGTCAAACTTGATGTTAATGTACCAATAACTATTGATGAATAATGTACATGATTTATAAAAAGGAATGTTTTGTATTGAAATAACTGATCTACTTTGTATATATAGTTCACAAATGTAACATTTAGTATGAAAAACAATATAAAGCCTGTTTTTAGATAAATGAATAGACACAGTGAATGTTTGATCTAACTTGTCAGTTATTGTGTGTGCCCATGTTCGTACCTCGTCAAGGTGCCCTTTTGTCCTACCATACACAACAAACTAATTCCTCAACCTTCTCCTCAAGTCCAAGAAACCAAACCTTTAGGCGAAGACACACCTTGGTCTTTGCCACCCCTTGATTACCTTTGTGGGCTAGCTCCAGCACACGAGGCAATAAGCTTGCTGGGATTATAAAGACTGGTGGGGGGTGTCTGTACTCCTGCTCTCTATATGGCAGAGGAGATGCACGGAGGACCCCAGCCAAGATTCTGTATTTGGTAAAACGTGGCCAAGAAATCAAGGCCTAGCTCTCAGGATGTGATGCAGGCTGGTTCTTAAGTACAGTGTAGGCTCCAAGCACCCACAAAGGAATGTCCACACACTGTATTAGCGAAAACAAGTTTTTATATAATTAAGGTTCAAGGTTATATACACAATCACAATAACTCACTTTGTGCTCAGTTAATTTACAATGGCATATATATACACAGTCCTACGTGGTACCACAATTACTATCAGATTTCATTAAAGTGATTCAACTGTACTTTGGTCAAATGTCACACAAATCAATTAATAATGTGAACCGACAATAGACATAGGAGGAAAGTAGTTGGTTAGAACAATTGGCAGAATACTGAGCTCCTACCACCAGGCACAGTTCTGTATGAGGATCCCTCCACCTGGGCAACCTGTAAATAAAGATATATTGTACAAGCCCAGTCCATATATTGTTCACAAGAGTCTTATTTCCTTCTAAATAGTTCTACAACCCCAATGTACCTGGAATAGCAGATTTGGACATTGGGTCGTCGACAGATCCTTCTTGAGCGGCTTCCTTTAAGGCAGGAGCCACGGATCGTCGAGATCCCACGAGGAAAATGGGTGAACACTGTTGTTGCGGCAGCAGCTTCGGTTCTTGCAGTGCTCGTTGACGATCGGTCGAAAACGTCCTGCAAACTGAGGCGTGCGGTGTACCTCGACGACGAGTGTTGCCGCATGGAGTCAATGAAGAACTTTGGCCCAGTAAGGCCGTTGAGTCGTCAGCGTTTCTGAGGTCTCTGGGTGGCGGGAAACCCACCGGTGGATTCTCCTTGGTCATCAGCGGCCTTGACTTTCTCCAGCAGGACGAAAGCAGTCGACGATGATGACCAAGTGAGTCCTTGTTTCAATGTTTTTAGGCAAAGGAGCACTGCGGCTGCGGTCAGCTACAGCGGTGGACTTCAATGCCTGGGCTCTTCTCTTCGTGATTTCACAGTGGTCCCCGTCTCCGGTCGCCAGCCTTTCCACGGTCTGACGTCCAGGGAGCTTTGGGAAAGATCAGCTGGTGCACGATGGTCCCTCGTAGCTCGGAAAGAGGTCTCCTAGCTAGGTCCTCTCTTGGATCAGTTCCTTGAAGGCACAGCAGCTTTCAGATTAGCAAAGGACAGCAGCAGCAGTTCTTCTTCCAGTGGGCTTCAAAGTTAAGCATCAGTTTCAACTTCAGCTTCTGAACGAATTCTAGCAGTGAGAGGCCTCCAGATATACTGTTTGGACTCTCATTCATTCTGCTGGGTCACACTCATTCAACCAATCACTCAGTCAGAAGGGCATTCGGTAGTCAGGCAGCCAATCAGGCTCGTAGGGCATTCAGGCCATTCTCCACCCTCTCAGACACTCACAACAAGTAATGTGTATTGGGACAAGTACCCAGCCATTCAGCACTACACACTGCATTCCTACCAGTTTCGGGCAGGGCTGTCTCAGTCTTTGTGTCACATACCAGAAACTAGACACCCATAACAAGAGGTGCATATTGGTCATCCACTCCATTCACCCAGGTCCCACCCCAGGGGTGTACCCACAACATTCAGTCACTGGGAAGTCTCCAGCCAGTCTGGCCTGGACTTCCCCAAAATACCATATATGGAACTTCCACCGAACAGCCAGTCAGGGGGAAGGCACAGAGGCAGGGCTTCCCAGAACTTTGGGGAAAACAAGGTAACAGGCAATAGAAAGCAAGAGGCCACAGGGGCCATCTTGTTTCCTATCAGGAATCAACTGATCCCAATGGCAGAGCCTGGGTATCTCCAAAATGGAGGATACTCAGAGCACCTGTCAAATTCAGCATAGAGCTGCCACCAGCCCATACCCTGCTCTGTGGGCCACACGCAGGTGCCCACAAACATACACTAGGAGTACAGGGTCGTACTCCCACCCATGAGTACCATAAGGGTATCCCAAGGGTCTGTTCACCAAACCAAACAGAGGAAGAGCTGCACCACCAGGAGTCCCACATGAACTCCTACACAGAAAACAATACAGAACATACATGATAAAGCAATAAAGGACAAGGATATGAAGGCCCTGTCCCACCAATGCGTTTCCAGCATCACAGGGATGAGCATCTTTGACCCTCGTAGGACCAGACCATCCTCCATGAAGGAAAGCTCATCACGTATGCGCCACAGCTGTTCAAGTGCTTGACGGGCGTCCTGTGTGCATCGGTCTAGCTTCTCAACCACTCTCTCGTTCTCACCGCTGCTTCCAGCCGTTTGCAGTATGCGAAAACATTCATCTTGAGGTGAGGCCTCTTTGATGTCGTCTATGGACATGAAGACAGGCGTCGCTGCTGTTGCGAGGCTGTGCAAGGACTCTTCTGTCTCATGCTCCTCCTGGCTGCGCATCTTCTGCCCCGACGGTGTAGGTTGTCGAAACAGATAATCAGCAGCATTACCGCTCCCTGGATGAAACACCAACTCGATATTGTACTCTTGGAGAGCGACCATTTTTCGATGCAGGCTGGTGGTTTGGAGGAGGAACCAGCCATTATTAGGATCAGGGTATTTAGTCTGTGACGACTGTCACGGCCTTGCCATACACATACTGATAGAAATGTTTGAAGGGGGAGGATCTTTACCACATGTGGTGGACATGTCCGAAGGCATTAGCATACTGGAAAGAAATTCTGGGGCATAAAAAGGAGATAACAGGAACAGAACTGCCAATGTCACCCAAAAGAATACTCCTGGGGGCAGTTTCAGAGGGTAATTACCCGGCATCAGGGAATAAGGCCGCCTTAATCACACACCTATTAACAGCAGCAAAAACGACTCTGGCCCAGAGATGGAAGAGTACAGAAGGCCCAACAGTGGCTTGGTGGTGGGTCAAGGTGTGGGGGATGATGGCGATGGAAAAGATAAGCTTTCTAAAGGTGGGGAAATATTTGAAGTTTTTGGCGATCTGAGAACCCTTCTAGGACTTTGTAGAAGATAGAGAAGCCCACTTACACAAGCCTCGAATTCTCAAAAATATTAAAGTCTGTTTAACGGACTTAAGAATGCAAAGGCATTCTCCACAGAGCAAAAAGAGTCTAAAGAAAGCAAAGAGACCTAGGGGGACAAAGAAGTTGGGGATTTGGGGGAGAGGGACTTTAGATAGACAAATGTTAAAATTTTGAGGACTATTGAACTACTGGTGACAAGGAGGAAGTCAGTCCTACTGCAAACGCAACCGGTTGGGAATAGGCTGGAAAGGGAGGGGGCTAGGGGGGATGTAAAAGGTTTGAAAAGTTGTAATTGAAGGTTGAACTGGATTGTATAATTGCACTACCACAGACTTAATGATGGACCTGGCTGGCTCGACTACACAGAGTGTGGAATGAATTGTATAATGTAACAATGGTGCCAGTATTGCCTTGTAAACTGTGTTGATGCAGGACTAATAAAGTATTAAAAAAAATGGTTTCATAGGAAACTTTAAATGTGGTGGTGCAACAGAAGCAGTTTGTGGTTGGGTGCGCAGTTTCAGACAGCATAATTCGAACCCCAGTGCACTTTTATGGTAATGTTCATACCAAAAAGCCTTGAACACAAGCACAGTAAAAAAATAAAAAGGTATGATAGGTTATTTATTACGCGCTTAATTCCCAGAGGTTTCTAAGCTACGACCCGGGATCGAACCTGTGTTGCTTCGTGTTGTCTTACTTTCAAGGCAAGCACGTTGCCGCTGAGCTATCCTCCTGAGACTGGGGCTGAGAATGAGTTAGATTTCTCTTCAAAGCATGCCTCAGGATTTCCAAGGAACTATGCAACAAAAGACATGCAGACCTACTAATTTAGATCTATTTAGACATCATCAGAATTGACATCATGGAAAATAGCATTACAAGGAGTGTCAGCCTTTGATAGCTAGCACATCATTGTTAGGGACATTAACAGACGTTTCCATACATAATAAGGCAAGAGACAAATAACTTTATGGTATGCAATATGTGAATGCTCTCTATTGATTTTTTAAATGTATTTTATATGTTTATAACGCGCTGAAAGCCCACAAGCATGATGGTGCACAAAAACACCTGAGACCAAAACAAGACAAAGGGGAGGAGGAGGCCCCTTCTGTGAGTGACGGAAGGCGGGAATTAGTTGAACAATGCAGTTTTCGGCAATCTACGGAAAGAGGAGAAATGCTCTTATGTTCAGAGGTAATGCATTACAGGATATGCCTGTCTGGACTGGGAAGGATCTTCTTTTTCCTTTGGTCTGTTTCAATCTAGGACAGCACAAGAGATTAGTATTGCAGGATCGCAGGGCCATTTTTGGTTTGACCAGCTTTTTCTGAAGATAAACAGGGGCTTTGCCGTGAAGACATTTATGAACCAGATTGGCCACCTTAAATTGTATTCGGGCAGCCACTGCCAGTGCATGCCTTTCCTAATGTTTGAAATGTGGGTTCTGTAGGGAATATTCTTCACACTGCGGGTGGCGTCATTTTGTAGGGCTTGCAGTCTATGTATGCAGTCTTTATTTGCCCCAGCAAAAAGTGCATTGTAAAAGTCAATCCTTGGTAGAATGATTGCTTGGGCTAATGTGGTACAGTTCCTCTCAGACACAAAAGGTCTGTTGTGCCGGAGGAGTCTGAGGTGGTAGTGACAGTTTTTGACTGTTTGACAGGTGTGTGCCTCTGCCCCAAGAGAGGATTCCAAGTGGGCACCTAGCGTTTTCACCTGAGAGAGCATTTGTATGTTATGGCCCTCGATGGTCCAGCTAGTGTACCTGGGATCTAATTTGGCACATGCTTGAGAAGAGTCAAAAATTAGGAGCTCTGTTTTGGAGCTATTCAGGCACATAAGGTGCATAGACTTCCAAACTTTAACAGTTTTACAGACAAGTCCAAATTGTCTGCATCAGTTGCGTATTCTCCAACAAGCTTGAGTACCAGCTGTGTGTCATCCGGGTATTTGGTGAAGTACACTACAGTCGCAGTTACAAGATCAAATATAGGTTATATATATATATATATATATATATATATATATATATATATATATATATATATATATATATATATATATATATATATATATATAATATAGTGTAGGTGACAGACAGGACCCTGAGATACTCCGCATATATATGTGCAGAGTCAGAGGTGGCGTCACCTCAGCACACCCAAGACCTTCGATCACTTAGGAATAAGCAGATTCAGCACACAGTGTTCTGTGAGCCATTGCTCACTGATACCAGGGTATTTCGGAGCTGCTTGTGATCCAAGAGATTGAAGGTCGCTGATAAATCCAGTAATACCAAGAGCCCCGATTTACCTTTATCCAGGATGCCGAGCATCTGTGTCTGAAGATCTAGCGAAGCACTTTCGGTACTGTGGGGGTCATTACGAGTGAGGCGGTAAGGGGTTAACGGCGCCGGCAATGGTGCCGTAGCTGTCAACCCCTTACCGCCTCATTACAAGACTGCTCGCGGGAACCCGCTAAGGACGTCAGGTTTTACCAGGCACCCTTAGCGGGTCCTGTGAGTAGGCCAGAGTGCTACAACGGCCCTGTTATTTATTAACGGGCCTTTTGTTAGCACCCTCCCCATTCCCATTGAGCCCTATGGTGGCTCGAATGGGAATGGGGATGGGTTCCTTGAATGAAGATTTACTGGGCCCTCCAAGGTCGGAATGGCCCGTTAATTCCTCATTTAAGGGACCCAGACTGGGTACCCGGTAAGGGGGTAGCCATGCCGCTAATAGCGGCATGGTTGCCTCCTACCTTGTAATGACCCCCTGTGACTCAGTCGAAAACCAGATTGCCTAGTGTGTAGTTTACAGGCAGAATTTAGATGCGCTTGTGGGCCGTGGCCACTTTGTCAATTATTTTCAACAGGAAAAAAGGTATTAGTAATCGGCCTAAGGTTCTTGGTGTCATTTGGATTCAGCCCTATTTTTTTCACTAAGCGGGTGACCGAAACTTCTCTTATTGCATCCGGGACATATTTGTGAGAGAAAGATGTGTTTCCAATGATATGATAATATGTAACAACTCTAAGTTTTAGTAAACTACAAGAGGGTAATATCAAAATCTACACACTAAATCACTTATAGTGACCCTCAATTTTGCCAGATCAGGCATTGTGGGATTATAGGATTTGCCCAGTATAAACAGGGAAACAATCAATCCACAAAAACTCAGAAAAAGAGTGCACCACATGCAGTAAAGAAACAAAATCTATTTGTACATCATGGCCAGGAAGAGGAACAAAACAAGCCAACTTCAACACACCCCTTGTAGTCCTAGCATTTTATAAAAAAAAGGTTTTATTAAAGCACTTGGTATCGCATATCACACAAATAATGTAGAAATGGCATAGCAGCTGTCATTAACAGCAAAAGTACCATTGTAAACAATGAAAGATAAGGAGACATCATTATTCACAAAAGGCGGTGGTGTAAACACAGGGTACAATCGATGTGGCAAAGGGACAAATTAAAGACATATATTCGGTTGTTAAGGAGTCCTCCTGTGTACATAGTAGGAAGGATTTGAAGGGCTGCCATATATCTTTCGGACTACCCCCACCGGCTGCAAAGATGGCCATTGGTCTTCAGTATCACTTCCCAGGTAACAGCCTGCTGCCACTGCTCAGTCAATGGGACAGCGGGTTTTAGTCAATGTAGTAATAAACATCTTACCGCAAACAGCACGCATAGACCAACAAGTTTACGCATAGGTCTTGCTAGGTTCTGTGATGAAGCTAAAAGTATTATCCCCTTTGTTATAAGGGCACCGTATGCTAGGGCCCCAAGGCGCTCGCGCTGCCAATGATACGCGGGAGCCGGGTTGCAGGTGAACTTAATTTATTGATTAAAAGGCGGCAACTGCCGCAACCCCGAACCCGCCCCTCCCCTTCCCCCACATCATGTCCAGCGCTTTCTCGCGCCTTGGCCGCAACGGCGGCCAACCCACATAACGATGTGGGCATGCCGACATGTCCCTCCTTTTTAACATGCGAGTTCATTCTCACGAGTTCCTACCTCATTTCTTCTATGAGGCGAAGTGGCTTCATGCGGCTCCTCTGGGGGTGCCTTGACCTGTCCGGAGTAGCCCTCTCAGACCGTAGCGGGGTAGCGTTTTCCTCTCTTTCGGACTCTTCCCCGTCTCCGTGGTATGACTCTTTGCGAGCTCTGTCAGCTTCGCGGTCTCTGTCTCCTTCCTTGCGGTCACCTTGGTGGGGTACCACTCGTTTGAAGTATGAGCTGTTTCTGGTCACCGACGAACAGTCATCTCTCTGAGCTGTGAACACAGTGCCTTTGGTGTGTGTTACGATAAGGGGGTGGGTGTGAAGGTGGCTTCCTCTTTCCTACTCTTGGCTGTTTGAACCAGACTTCGTCGCCCGGTTGTATGATGTTTTCGCAGGCCCGCCTCTTCCTGTCCGTGCTTTCCTTCGTTTTGGCCTTGCTCACTTCATCGTTGACTCGGGCGTCCTGCTCTAGTGCTGTGGGTTCCTTGTGTCGGGGGTCTTCCGGTAATCTTGTGGCAATTGGTCTTCTGAACAGTAAATCCGCAGGGCATATCCCTGTCGTGCTGTGTGGCGTGTGCCTGTATTTCCTGAGCAGTTGGTTGAGGGCTTGCTCAAATTACTTGTTTTGGATATGGGCAATTTGTAGGGTCCTCTTGATCCTTGCCATGAACCTCTTGACCATCCCATTTGCCTGGGGCCAGCGAGGGGTTATCTAGCCATGTTGGAATCCCATGTATCTGGCAAAGCGTTGAAAGTCATGGCTGACGAATGTGGGTCCGTTATCTGATTTAATGATTTTGGGGATGCCATATGCTGATAGCATCCTGTCGATTGCTGGGATGACGCTTGAGGTTGCGTTGCTTTCAACAATCTGTGCATCTGTACTACTACATGGGAGCCATCGCTCAGCGGTCCAAAGAGATCCACTGCAAGTTCTTCCCACACTTGTTTTGGGAGCGGTGAGGTCTGTAGTGGGTTTGGGTGTGGTGGTGGAGCCACCTGTGCACATGTGCGGCAGCTTCCCACGATGGCTTCTACCATGCGATCCAGTTGTGGGAACCATACCTTCTGTCGAAGGAGACGCTTCGTTGCTACCACTCCCCAGTGAGCGTCGTGAGCCAGGTCGACTATCCGTTCCCGGAGGGTTCGTGGGATGACCACCTTGCACCCCTTTTACAGTATCTGGTCTTCCACCACCATTAGCTCATCCAGAACCTGGTCCAACCACCTGACATCCTCCCGCGTCGCGTCCGATTCAGTCCTGGCTTGTTGTCTCATGAGGTGTTTCCTGTCTGTCTGTATGTAGGCAGTGTCTCACTACTCGAAAGGCTGGATCCGCTTCTGACTGAGCCGTCAGTTCTGTCCACTCCACCGGCAGTGGTTGGAGATGGTGGATTACATAGTTGATATATGCATCTGCAATGGACGGCCGAGATGCGGTCTAGGCTGTGGGGTGACGGGACAAGTAATCCGCCGGGTTCTCTTCCTTTCCAGGGCAGTGTTTTATCGTGAATTTGTAATCCTGGAGCCGCAGACCCCATCTGGCTATTCCTGGCGGCATTCTGGCCTTGGGATCACCGTAGATGGTGAGCAGTGCCTGGTGGTCAGTGATTACGGTGAACTCCTTCCCGAACAGGAATAAATGAAAATACTCGCAAGCCCAAACTACCGCCAAACTTTCCTTTTCCGCCTGCGAATACGCCTGTTCCGTGGCGGTCAGGCTTCTGCTGGCGTATGACACTATGTAGATGTTGCGTGGCTCTGTCGGGTCGAGTTGCATTAATATTGCGCCGAGGCCTACTGGACTGGCATCCACTATTATCTCGGTGTCTCTTCGGGCATCAAAGTATGCCATGTTATCCGCCTGGGAAATGGCATTTCGGATCGCCTCGAAGGCCACTTGGCAGTCTTTGGACCATATAAACGGGGCGTCTTTGCGTGTGAGTAGGCGCAAGGGATTGCTCACTGTAGCATAGTCCTTCAAGAATCTGGAGCAGTAACTGGCCAGGCCCAGGAACGAGCGCAGATCGGTCATGTTCTCAGGAGGGGTGGCCGCATTGAGAGCAGCTACCTTTTCCGGACCTGGTCTCATCCCTTTGTCTGAGAAGATATGTCCAAAGAACCTCAGGGATCCTTTTGACAATTCACACTTAGATTTGTTTAGCGTCAATCCCGCTTCTTCTAGCGCCTGACACACCCTGTGTAGTGCCATGTCATGCTCCTCTTGCGTCTTGCCATACACCAAGACATCATCAGAATAATTCAAACAGTTCGGGACATGCCTGATCACCCTCCGAATCTCCTCCTGAAAAATTTCTGTGGCAGATGAGAGGCCGAAACTCAAGCGTTTATATTGAAATAGGCCAAGGTGTGTCACGAATGTGGTGATGTAACGGGATTCTGGTGCTATTTCGATTTGATGATATCCTTTCGTTAGATCTAGCTTCGAGAAGATCCTTGCACCATGCAACAGGTGAATCATGTCAGTGATTCTGGGTGCTTGATGCCGCTCTCTCTCGATGGCCATGTTGGCTCTGCGCATGTCGACGCACAGCCGTATAGACCCATCTGGTGACTTCTTAGGCACAGGGACAATGGGTGATACCCAGGGTGTGGGGCCCGATACAGGTTCAATGACGTTCATCTTGATGAGTTTGTCGAGCTCCTCCTCCACCTGTCTCTGGATATTGATAGGAATGCCTCGATAGTGTTGAGCTACGGGCTGAATGGCTAGGTTTATGTGTAGGTGCACCATGCGATTTTTGAGTTTGCCGAGACCAGCAAATAGTTTTGGGAAGGTTGATTCAATTGCCTCCGGTCTGGCAAAGTATTTATGTGCCTGTTATGATCTCTGCTTCCAAAAGGTCAGGGTTTTCCCAACTCCCTTGGAAGCAGATCCATAACCCAGGTTCCGAGTGCCAACCAGTCCCAATTGGGACCTTTTGGACCCAGTCCTGGCGCCAGTGGCACCAGGCTCATAAATATGCCCAATCCCAGCGCTGGAAGCGCCGGGCTCATAATGCTTGGGTGGACTTACCTGCAGCAGACCATGCTGCTTACTTGCCTGCCAGTTGAGCCTCTGATCCTCTTCTGTTTGGAACTACTTTTCCTGTTGGGTGGGGCAGGAGCCACTCCCTAGGTTCAGAACACTGGAACTCTTCTGGAAAGCAGGAACTCTTTTCTTACCTAGGCGTGGCTGTGGAAGGAGACACCTAAGCACTAAAGGAGGCTATTTAAACCACACCCGATGGATGAATCTTGCTTTGCGTTATTCTGCATCCTCTGCATCAGAACGCTCATTGTGTCTTCTGCATCTGATCCTGGGCCTAAGGAAAAAGGCTTACCATCCTGAATCCAGTCTTCAGCAACACCTAGAAAGACAAGAAAGAACAGGTTAGCATTACGGTCTTCAGTGACAGCGCTTCACTTACCTGGTCCATCGGCTGTCACCAACGCCTCGCGCTGCATTCCGGCATCTGAAAGACAAAGGCTTACCTACTCTTCGTGCGCTCCGGAGGTCTTCGCACTGCATTCCGGCATCTGAAAGACAAAAGCTTACCAACTCTTCGCACGCTCCGGAGGCCTTCAGCGCTGCATCCCGCATCTGAAAGACAAAACAAGGTGCGTTTAAAGACATTGGGGAACTTTAATACTCACGTGCCATTACTCCTTTCCACATCTAACCCAGTGGGTATTCCGGCACCCTGCAGCCGCTCCGAACTTGTACCTGCAAAATAAAAAGACAGTTAGAGCGCATCGTGAAGCAGGCAACAAGCGCTTACTTACGTGCTTCCAGGCGCTTCTATTCATCACACGGGCTCCATCTTCAACTCACTTCAGCCCGTCATCCGCCATCGCCGGAACCCTGCAAAACAAGAGACATCATTACTAAAGACTTTTAAAGACATTAGAATTACTCGAAACTTACCGTTCGTGCAGTAAACGACGGACAGCAGTCCTCTGAAGTCAAGAGGCCTGCTCCCCTTATCCAGTGAAGAAACTGGTTACAGCACCCTGCCCCGAGGCAGATGGAGAGCACAGCGTTCACTTACCTAAGGTGAGAGCGTTAACCTTTGGGGTTCTACAGGAGAAGAGAAAGGGAAGAAGAGAGAGACATTCAATAACCCAGTTCATTAATCCCATATTTTCTATCTGCAGACATCTTACCCTTCGAGTCAGACATACAGTGCACAGAGGTCCAGCCCAAAGAGCCAGCCGTGTGTTACACATCACCTTTGAAGATACGGTATACGCCCAGTCAAGACCGGCGCCTCTACGGGAATCAGGTGAGCGTTACAGAACGCAAAGCCTACCGCAAAACTCCCGTCCAGGCGCTATGGAAACCTCGGATACCGACCAGCTAGCCCAGTTACTTGGGGAACTAAGGGCAGAAGTGCATGCAGCCCGTCAGGAAACGAACACTCTAAGAAGGGAACTGATTATTTCCAAGGAGCGAACAGATGATCTCGCTAGACAATTGCTACAGTCACAAGCCGGACAGACCGCGTTACCCGCATCTGGGGGAAATCTTCCTTCTACATCCTCTATGAATCCAGTGCAGATCAACCTACCTGGGAATGTACCTCTGGCTCTGCCCGAACGATTTTCTGGTGACCCAAAGAGGTTTGCAGTATTTATCAATCAGTGCCGGTTGCATTTCTTATGCCGGCCAGCAGCCTTTCCAACTGATCAAGCTAAAGTAGCTTTCGTGCTTTCGTACCTTAGTGGCAATGCGGCAGACTGGTCGATCCCTCTAGTAAATCAAGATGATCCGGTCCTCCGTGATTTTCAAGCTTTTCAGCTCAGTATGGAAAAACTGTTCGCAAGACATTCACAGGGGCAGGCCTTGGACAATGAGCTTCTTTCGTTGTGACAAGGTAATCAAGACCTTTTGGCTTATATTGCGTCTTTCAACAGACTGATAGTGGAAACTCAATGGCCTGAGGACAAAAGGATTACGCTGTTTTATAGAGGTCTACGTGGAGAGCTCAAAGATGTGTTAGCCCAAGTAGTGAATCCCCCACAAGATTGTTCGGACTATATAGACTTAGTCGTTCAAATAGATCACAGACTGCAGAACAGGAAGGCCGATCGTTCCAAGTTTGATGCTCGAGTATTTTCCAAACCGCCAACTCCTTCCAAAGGAGTAGACTCCGGGGAACCCATGCAAATAGGGGGCCTGAAAGGTCCTCTGACACAAAAGGAGCGGGAAAGGAGAAAACAGTTGCAATTATGCCTATATTGCGGAAACTCAGGGCACTTTCTTCGAGACTGTCCGGTGAAACCTGCCAAGAAGGCAGTAGGAGCTGCAGTTACCAAAGTTACAAACTCTGAGCAGGGAAACGACCTCGCCCGACAAGAATAGAGGTCCTCTTGCCGAGCGTGAAAACCAGTTCCGTGACCTCGCATTTCGTGATACCTATGGTCCTCATTAGCCCTGATAATCCGGATCGATTACATGCAATTGAAGCTTACGTCGACAGCGGTGCCATCGGCAATTATGTGGATCATGAAATGGTTTTGAGGATGAATCTAACTCTTTGTCCCAAGGCTGTAAAGGACGTCATTACTACGGTGGATGGAACGGAGATAGCCTCCGGACCAGTAACGCATACCACTCAAGAAGTGACGCTAGTAAGTCAAGATGGACACCATGAGAAGATCGTGTTCGATGTGATCAAGGCTCCTCAGTTTCAGATTATTCTAGGAATACCTTGGTTAGAGAAACACAATCCTCTGATCGATTGGCGAGCAAGAACGGTCCAGTTTCCAGAATGTGTCTCTACTTGTCACCCTCCACCTGGTGTTGCACTGGCAGCAATTTCTTCAGAGACTCCCCAGTTACCTCCCGAATACCTAGAATACCAAGATGTTTTCCGGAAGGATCAGGCTAACTCTCTACCTCCTCATAGGTCTTATGACTGCCAGATAGACCTGATACCTGGATCTACTCCTCCTTGTAGTAGAATTTATCCCCTCACCGAGCCTGAGAACCTTCACCTTCGACAATACCTGGATCAATACCTGGCAAATGGGTTTATTCGTCCTTCCAAGTCCCCTGCTTCTTCAGCTTTGTTCTTCGTTCCAAAAAAGGAAGGAGACCTTAGAACTTGTATAGATTATCGCTCCCTGAACCAGATCACCGTCAAGAATAGATATCCGTTACCTTTGATCCCTGAACTCCTGGAACAAGTCAGAAAAGCATGCATATATACAAAGCTGGATCTTAGAGGAGCCTACCACTTGGTACGAGTAAAAGAGGGCGATGAATGGAAGACGGCCTTCCGCACCAAATATGGGCTATTTGAATATCAGGTCATGCCCTTCGGACTTTGCAATGCCCCGGCCGCCTTTCAATATTTTATGAACGATGTCCTCAGAGAGCTCATAGATGTGTGTGTTGTTGTTTACATTGACGACATCCTCGTTTATTCTTCATCGGAATCTGAACATCGGAAACACGTGAAAATGGTCCTCGAAAGATTGCGTCTACACAAACTTTTCGCTAAGTTGGAAAAATGTGTTTTCAACGTGACTGAAGTTGAATTCTTGGGATTCATATTATCACCTAGCGGAGTGCGTATGGATTCAAAGAAGGTCGATGCAGTTCTCAAATGGCCATCACCATCCTCCGTAAAAGGTGTGCAAAGCATGTTAGGCTTCGCTAACTTTTACCGCAGGTTTATCCCCGAATTTTCTCGAATAGTCCAGCCCATCACTGCCTTGTTAAAGAAAAACAAACGTTTTGAATGGTCTACCGAGGCGGAACAAGCTTTCCAGGATTTGAAGACTAAATTTATCTCTGCACCAATCTTAAAACACCCTCGCCCCGAACTCCCCTACATCGTGGAAACTGATGCTTCAAGCCTTGCCATGGGGGCAGTTCTATCACAAAAGGACCCGGTAACCAATCAGTTGCATCCTGTGGCATTTTGGTCCCGCAAATTCTCGCCTCCTGAAATCAATTACACGATTACTGACAAGGAACTTCTGGCTATCAAGTCTGCCTTTAAGGCTTGGCGGCATTATCTGCTGGGGGCCCGACACACCGTTACTGTGATTACGGATCACCGAAACCTGCAATATTTGAAAACCGCAAAAGCCCAATCCTCTAGACAACTCCGTTGGGCATTATTCTTTGCCGAGTTTGACTTCATAATTACCTATCGACCTGGTACAAAAAACGGTAAAGCTGATGCCCTTTCTCGGATGGGAGTGGAAGAACACTTGATCAACCCTAAACCTGTACCAATCATTCCCGAACAAAGAATTCTGGGTGTAATCGCCACACAATCCATAGAGGAAGTTAAGGATCAAGCCAGGCAACTTGTAACTCCAGCAGACATACAGAATTGGCATCTGCAGGGAAAGGACTTTGCAGTAAAGGACAACTTATTGTATTTCCAAGAACGATTATACCTGCCCAGCACAGATTTACAGAAAAAAGTAAGCTCTTGTTATCACGATTCTTTAATGGAAGGACATCCCGGTATGGCCAAGACCTCAGAAAAGATCAAGCGCTACTTCTGGTGGCCGTCTTGGGAAAAAAGATATCAGAGACTTTATAATGTCCTGTGGAGTATGCGCCCAAAACAAGAGTCAAAAGGAAAGACCAGCAGGCCTCTTACGCCCTATTGACATCCCACCTCGCCCTTGGCATACGCTTTCTATGGACTTCATCACCGATCTACCTCAATGCTCCGGATACAATACGATTCTAGTAAAGGTGGACTTATTCTCCAAGATCGCGCATTTCATTCCGCTCAAAGGCTTGCCAACAGCAGCAACTCTGGCCCGAGAATTTCTCGAAAACATCGTCCGACTGCACGGTTTTCCTTCGGTTCTAATTTCGGATCGAGGTAGTCAATTTATTTCTCATTTTTGGCGAAGTTGCTGTCGGTCGGCTCAAATTGATGTGAGACTATCAACCAGTCACCACCCTCAGACCGACGGACAAACCGAGAGGACCAATCAAATTCTAGAACAGTATTTACGCTGCATGCTGCAACAAACTGAAAAAACTTGGAAAGACATCCTTTGGATAGCCGAATATGCCTACAATAACTCTGTCCATTCAGGAACTGGGAAAACCCCGTTTTTTCTTTTATACGGCAGTCACCCTCGAACCTCGGAGTTGGATCCCCTCCAAGATCTTGAAACACCAGCAGTAGACTACCTGCATTCTACAATCACCCAAGCCTTCAAGGAAGCTGTTTCTCACCTTCAAAGGGCTAAAGAACAATACAAGAAAGGAGCAGATCAACATCGGAAGGAAGCCCCTCAATATCAAGTAGGGGATCAAGTCTGGTTATCCACCAAATATCTACCTCTAAAAGGGCCACGCACATTCAACCCAAGATACCTTGGTCCCTATTCCATCACTACCATAGTAAACCCAGTAGCGGTCAAGTTGGACTTGCCCCCGCACATGAAGATACATCCGGTCTTCCACGTCTCTCTATTAAAACCCGTGCAACCTCAAACCCGACTAACTAAATCTCCAAAACCCATCCTATTTGATGGAGAACTCGAGTTTGAAGTCAAAAGCATTCTGAACTTCAAGATCTCCAAATCTAAACTATTTTACCTAATTGACTGGAAAGGCTACGGCCCCCAAGAGAGATCCTGGGAACCTGCTGAATATGTCCACGCTCCTCGCCTAGATTTCACCGAACATTTCCTGACAAGCCAAAACCCCCGGAGAAGCCCGGTTTGGGAGGGGCCTTGAGGGGGGGTACTGTCATGATCTCTGCTTCCAAAAGGTCAGGGTTTTCTCAACTCCCTTGGAAGCAGATCCATAACCCAGGTTCCGAGTGCCAACCAGTCCCAATTGGGACCTTTTGGACCCAGTCCTGGCGCCAGTGGCACCAGGCTCATAAATATGCCCAGTCCCAGCGCTGGAAGCGCCGGGCTCATAATGCTTGGGTGGACTTACCTGCAGCAGACCATGCTGCTTACTTGCCTGCCAGTTGAGCCTCTGATCCTCTTCTGTTTGGAACTACTTTTCCTGTTGGGTGGGGCAGGAGCCACTCCCTAGGTTCAGAACACTGGAACTCTTCTGGAAAGCAGGAACTCTTTTCTTACCTAGGCATGGCTGTGGAAGGAGACACCTAAGCACTACAGGAGGCTATTTAAAACACACCCGATGGATGAATCTTGCTTTGCGTTATTCTGCATCCTCTGCAGCAGAACGCTCATCGTGTCTTCTGCATCTGATCCTGGGCCTAAGGAAAAAGGCTTACCATCCTGAATCCAGTCTTCAGCAACACCTAGAAAGACAAGAAAGAACAGGTTAGCATTACGGTCTTCAGTGACAGCGCTTCACTTACCTGGTCCATCGGCTGTCACCAATGCCTCGCGCTGCATTCCGGCATCTGAAAGACAAAGGCTTACCTACTCTTCGTGCGCTCCGGAGGTCTTCGCACTGCATTCCGGCATCTGAAAGACAAAAGCTTACCAACTCTTCGCACGCTCCGGAGGCCTTCGGCGCTGCATCCCGCATCTGAAAGACAAAACAAGGTGCGTTTAAAGACATTGGGGAACTTTAATACTCCCGTGCCATTACTCCTTTCCACATCTAACCCAGTGGGTATTCCGGCACCCTGCAGCCGCTCCGAACTTGTACCTGCAAAATAAAAAGACAGTTAGAGCGCATCGTGAAGCAGGCAACAAGCGCTTACTTACGTGCTTCCAGGCGCTTCTATTCATCACACGGGCTCCATCTTCAACTCACTTCAGCCCGTCATCCGCCATCGCCGGAACCCTGCAAAACAAGAGACATCATTACTAAAGACTTTTAAAGACATTAGAATTACTCGAAACTTACCGTTCGTGCAGTAAACGACGGACAGCAGTCCTCTGAAGTCAAGAGGCCTGCTCCCCTTATCCAGTGAAGAAACTGGTTACAGCACCCTGCCCCGAGGCAGATGGAGAGCACGGCGTTCACTTACCTAAGGTGAGAGCGTTAACCTTTGGGGTTCTACAGGAGAAGAGAAAGGGAAGAAGAGAGAGACATTCAATAACCCAGTTCATTAATCCCATATTTTCTATCTGCAGACATCTTACCCTTCGAGTCAGACATACAGTGCACAGAGGTCCAGCCCAAAGAGCCAGCCGTGTGTTACACATCACCTTTGAAGATACGGTATACGCCCAGTCAAGACCGGCGCCTCTACGGGAATCAGGTGAGCGTTACAGTGCCATCATGTGTTATAAAATGTGCACGAGACCCATGTCCACGGCGGTTCTGAAACTTAGAATACAGCCGCTGTTGGCCTCCGTTTTTAGAATGTGCAACGGTATTTTCGCTGCGTGTTCCTTGTGGGTGCACCATGCCGTGATTGTGCCTTTGCACGGTAGAGGCGTCGTGGCGCCGTAGGGATATATGTCCACGACTGCCTTCTTGACTTTCGGTGCGGGTGTGAGCGACTCATAAGCTTGCTCACTGATGATATTGACTGCTGCTCCGGTATCTATCAAAAACTTTAGCAGGGTGTTGTTGACATGTAGTGTGAGTATGGGGCTGTGTTGGGTCGCTGTGGTGTTGCTGTTTAGAGCCCATACATAGCCCTTTTTCCTTTGGTCTTCACCTGATGATGGCGTGTCACTGCTGGTGGGGGAGCGCATTTCAATGTATCGCACAAATCGCCTTCTTTGTGAACGTCTGGTCTCGTCCAATGGCCGTCTGTCTTCTCGGGTGTAGCGGTCTTTCCGGTCTCTGTCCTCTCTTCTCGTGCTTTGACGGTCGCTCTCGCCTCTGGGTCTCTGTGGGCTTTGACAACTGTATCGGCGCCTTTCCTGCATGCAAGGTTTTCCTGGGGTGTGTGCGGAGGCATTTTTGCACATGGCCCTATAGTGGTCCATGCCACCACAGGCGGCGCACTGCTGTCCTAGCGCTGGGCATTCCCCTGCGTGAGGGTATTCATATCCACATTTGTAGCACGTGGCCTCTGGGCATTTGCCTCCTTGGATGGGGGTGGCCTGCAATTTGTTGACTGTGTCCGGACTTTCAGTGTGCTGTTGTATGGAGACCTTACCCAGGTTGTCGAGTTGGGAGTCGACTGCCGCCTCCATGCGAGCTAGTGCCAGGATTTCCTCCAGGGACCTCTGTTTCTGCAACAGCTGCTTCCGGAACGGTTGTGAGAGGCAGCCGGCGATCACCTGGGATCTGAGAGCTTCCTCATTGGAATATCTGTGGAACTCGTAGTGTTTCAGCTTGACACGGAGACGCATTACAAAGTTGTCAATGGATTCCCCTTTCTCCTGTCTGGTCATGTGGAAGATATGCCGTTCGTAATCCACATTCGTGTGCGGCGCGAAATATTCAGATAGTTTGGCGTGGAGTTCGCCGTACGTCACTGTCTCTACGTTAAGCAGCTCGCCCGCAATGTCTCTCACTGTTGGTCCCACTGCCATGAAAAGCGTGTGTTTTAGTCTTGTGTCGTCCGTTAGACCTATGGCACCTGCGTAGAACTTGAAGTCTCGAAGCCATAAATCCCAGCGAGGTCCTAGGTTCGAGGTGTCCCTTATTTCAAATGGATTTGGCATGGGCATGACTTGTGACGCGCCACCTTCATTATTATTGGGCTGATTGTGTCCTCGAGAGGCGTCCGCCCCTCTTGATGATGGTGCAGCAGTTCCAGCTCCTCCAGTAGATGACGCTGTGGCAGCATCCTGGTCCGACATTTTAGCCTGTCCGTGAGGGGCTGCGGAATGTGTCTTTAGTCTGGTGTAGCCTCCTTACCCCTCTTGATTTTCTGGCTCTGTGGGCCCTTGGTGCTCCCGGGCACGTGATGTGGGGTTCCCCGCAGTCTTTCTGGCAGCTGGCAGTGCTGGGGCTCTCCCTGCCGAACTCGTGTCACTGGGGCATCCGTCCCCGCTGTCGGGCCTCGCCTGTGCCCCCGCCGCCTGCGTGTGCACGTTTGTGCGTTTTTGATTTTCAGAGAAGAAAAAAAAAAATATATATATATATATATATATAGATATATATATATTTTTTTTGATGGCGCAGCCTGGCACTGCTATGCGGGCGGCTGCGCGTTTGGCTCCTGATGGGCGCGACGGCTCCTGCGTGCGCCCGTGCCTGGAGGACACCTCTGCGGGGTGTGTGAGCGTTTAGCTCGTTCGAGGCGCGCCGACGCGCTAAACTCCCCGACGGCAGGCCTCGCCGCGGCACGAGTGGGTGTCGCGGGCCCTCTTCATCGCTGTTGTTATAAGGGCACCGTATGCTAGGGCCCCGAGGCGCTCGCGCTGCCAATGATACGCGGGAGCCGGGTTACAGGTGAACTTACTTTATTGATTAACAGGCGGCAACTGCCGCAACCCCGAACCCGCCCCTCCCCTTCCCCCACGTCATGCCCGGCGCTTTCTCGTGCCTTGGCCGCAAAGGCGGCCAACCCACATAACGATGTGGGCATGCCGACACCCTTTTTTCGCAAGATACCAATAAAGAAACACCTATCCGAGAAATAAATAGGTATTGTACAGGTGTTGTATGCTATCCTGCGTCCCATGGTAGCTTGAGGGAGGCAGTGTTCGGTAATCTTCGGAGCCACGCTCACTTTGATTACCCCGCCCACCCACAGATGGCTTAAACCATAAAAACAGCATCAAAATGAAAAATGAGAAAATACAGCGGCATAGGCCGCCCTCCGACAGCTCCGTTCCTGGGATTGGAGAGTGATGTCTTTGTAGCTCCGCTCCTGTCATCTGTAGGGGATGTAGAATATCACACAAACCAAGAGCACAACAAAATGTTAGCTCACGAACAGTTCAACTCATCATGCACTCCCCGTTTCCCAGTGTCACAGCCCCCCTGCCTAATAAATCCCACAACACGTTTCTTGTATCATAAGCAGCAGAGGCTTTCGTATCACCGTGCAAATCTGTGACATTTAAAGCGAGCAACACAATAAAGCACCATTTGCAAATGTTTTCACACCCATAACGTCTAATAGCTTTATATCCCAAAACGTAAAGTGTGCTTTCGTGTCCTTAGTTGAATGTTCTTAAAACCATACATAACAACACGCTGGAGGTTTGTGACAAATCTCCAAACCTAAGTGAGTTTTTTACGCCTCTTTTATTGTGTGTCTGAAAGCGCTGAAAATGAAGTGGGTAAATGGATATTTTGCCTTTGGCATCTTGTAGTTTTCCATTCAGGATGTGGAAAATAAAGGTATGCTGATATTAATTTGGCCTAACATATTTCTATAAGGATTTACAGGTTATCATGATGCTTTACTATGCAATTTGTGGATTTAACAAGTAAACTCTATAGGACAGTATTATTGTAGGTCTTGACACCCGAAACTTAAATATTTGTTCCAAATAAAGCACGGAAGAAGGTGGCCGTGCCCAAATTGCACAGTGGTTTAAAATCCCTGCTTCGCTGTTTAGCGAAAGTGTGTGATCCTGGGCAAATAATGTAATCTCACACTGGGCCTCATTACAAGTCCGGCGGTAACCCTGCCGTGCTACTGGCGAGTTGCCGTCGGACTTGCAAAATTTACCGGCACCTGGCTTGCCATAAACACCAGGGAATAACGACCCTGGTGTTCCGGTAAGTCAGGCACTGGTAAATGGTAAATCCCCATTCCCATTTGAGTCCCACAGGACTCAATGGGAATGGGGATGACGGAAGCACCGGCTTCCATGAAAGTCTGCAGACGGGTGCCTTTCTGCCCGCCAGGTCTTACCCTGGCGGGCCGGATTGCACCCGCCCGCCGACTCGTAGTGTGCCGGCCCGGTAACAATGATGCCGGTACGCTTAAGGGTACCGTTGTTACTGAACCGGCACACTCGTAATGAAGCCCACTGACTTCAACTGCAAAAATTGGAGTGCTCATAAGTGATTACGTTTACAACCTTACAATAGGACAGTTTTAATAAATATAGGGACACATTAGTTTACCCTGGTGCTCCTCTGCTAGTGGCTCCAATACTGTCACATAGAATTGCGTTATTGCTGCACTGGCCCTCCCCCAGTCTCGTATCACTTGATTTGACAGGCAGACATAGGGCCTCATTATGAGTCCGGCGGTATCCGTGCCGGTAAAAATGGCACGGCTGCCGCCAGAGTCATTTTTGTTCCAGTGCCCGGCAATGGGGACTTACCGGGGCATTACGACCCTGGGGGTCCCTACAGCAGGGCACCAGAAAAAGAAAATTCCCATTCCCATTCAAGTCCCATTGGACTCAACGGGAACGGGGAGGACGGATGCACCGGCACTGTGTGCAACAGTGCTGGTGCATCCGTCAAGGTCTGCGAGCGGGTGACCCACTCGTAGTTTGCCGGTCCGAAAACAACCGTACCGGCAAGCTTACCGGTACCATTGTTTCCGGACTGGCAAACTTGAAATGAGGCAATGAGGCCCATAGTCTCGCCAGCCAGTAACTGTGGTAGAACCAACATTACATGTTCTCCCCTGTTGCTCCCAGCCACTGAACTTGCTCGACCCCTAAGGAATACTGCCCCACACTCGGCTATGTCCTGTTATGCAAGGATATTGAGCCTCTAAGAGTTGGACCAAACATTGAGAGCAAAGGTGCCAGGAATAGCCCTTCAAAACAAACAGTGTGCAGGAACTAGAACATTACGTCTGCACGTAATACCTTTTACTTAAACTCTGCAAGCTAGTCTTGGAGGAAAGATGGGGGCACCAAGCAAGCTCTGCAGCAACACAATCTACTGCCAAAGGTCCACATCCAGGCCAATGGAAGAGTTCTTTTTAGCTCAGCTTGGACTTGTGTATTTATAAACCACTTATGAACCTATCGTTTTATGTTAACCGGACTCAGCGGCTGTATAGCCCTGGTGCGCAGCTGCTAGGTTCTTCCCAGCCCTGTTTGCTGTATACTTTGCTAGTAAGCAACAATGACAGCACATTAGCAGAGAATCATGGACAGCGGCAGGGCCTTTCAACTTTTTCAAATGAAAGGGGCCTCAAGCCTCAGGGGCCCCCCAGCAACAGCCTCCATATTGCCACTCAGCAGTGTAATAACACAGCAATATATTCCTTTATATATTGCTCACTTTCTGAGTCTTACAGTGTGCACTTGCAGTGCTCGCCTTACAAGCTGCTGCTGGAGCCCGTCCTGCTGTCACTTTGAGGAAAACAGAAATATTATCACCTACTTTCAACACTGTTACCTCCACGTCAGCCACTTTCTTATGAAGAAGGATCATTCACAACTATTCAGCCGTCATTCAGTGTTTCAGCTCCCTGCTGGCTCGTGATAATTGGCGGCTATTAACCTTATTTTTACTTCCATTATAATGTATGCCCTCTACCCTACAGGAGCCTCAGACTGATTTCTGCTCTAAGCAAGGGGAGCCCCCACCATCATGTTGAAATGGTCCCCCACACATCTTCACCCGTGCCTGCAGAGAATATTCCATTATGTTTAGAGAGGTCATTATATCAGACCTATGTGCACCACTACATTGAAACTATTTTGCAGTTGAAAATCATGGTCCATACCGCACATTAAACGTTGAATAATATGCACCTGTACCAGAGGTGTAACATTCATACACTTACAAGAACAGTACAAACAATTTTGATAGTGGGGGTGCAAGATATCACGGCCTGAACAGACCTACAGTAATTCGCATCCCCTGAGGTTAATTCACACTAACACAAGTGGTCACCCTGTTTTATATTTAAATAATATATTTTATATTTACTCCGGTCCCAGCCAATGTAGAGGCACCATCCATCCCTTCTCTGGACACCCCATACCTTTTCATTGTGGGGGTGTAAGGTATCATGGCCTGAACGCACCTATGGTAATTCGTATCCCTTACCTCCCTGGGGTTAATTCACACCAACACGAGTGGTCATCCTGTTTTATGTTTATTCTGGTCCCAACCAATGTAGAGGCTCCATCTAGCCCCTCCCGGAACATCCCAATACCTTTTAATTGTGGGGGGTGCAAGATATCATGGCCTGAATGCACCTATGGTTATTCGCATCCCCTGACTCCCTGGGGTTAACTCACACTAACACAAGTGGCCATCCTGTTTTCAGTTTATTCTGGTCCCAACCAATGTAGAAGCACCATCTAGCCCCTCACAGAACACCCCAATACCTTTTGATTGTGGGGGTGCAAGATATCATGGCCTGAACGCACCTATGGTAATTCGCATCCCCTGCCTTCCTGTGGTTAATTTACAGTGACACAAGTGGTCATCCTGTTTTGTGTTTATTCTGGTCCCAGCCAATGTAGAGGCACCATCTAGCCCCTCCCGGGAACACCCCCATACCTTTTGATTGTGGGGGTGCAAGATATCATGGCTTGGACACCAACGGTTATTCACATTCCCTGTCTCCCTGGGGTTATCTCACAATGACAGAAGTGGTCATCCTGTTTTATGTTTATTCTGGTCCCAACCAATGTAGAGGCTCCATCTAGCCCCTCCCGGAACATCCCAATACCTTTTAATTGTGGGGGGTGCAAAATATCATGGCTTGAATGCACCTACGGTTATTCGCATTCCCTGTCTCCCTGGGGTTAACTCACGATGATACAAGTAGTCATCCTGTTTTATGTTTACTCTGGTCCTAACCAATGTAGAGGCACCATCTAGCCCCTCCCGGAACACCCCAATACCTTTTGATTGTGGGGGGTGCAAGATATCATGGCCTGAACGCACCTATGGTAATTTGCATCCCTTGCCTTCCTGTGATTAATTTACAGTGACACAAGTGGTCATCCTGTTTTGTGTTTATTCTGGTCCCAACCAATGTAGAGGCACCATCTAGCCCCTCCCGGGAACACCCCCATACCTTTTGATTGTGGGGGTGCAAGATATCATGGCTTGGACACCTACGGTTATTCGCATTCCCTGTCTCCCTGGGGTTAACTCACAATTGCAGAAGTGGTCATCCTGTTTTATGTTTATTCTGATCCCAACCAATGTAGAGGCTCCATCTAGCCCCTCGCGGAACATCCCAATACCTTTTAATTGTGGGGGGTGCAAAATATCATGGCCTGAATGCACCTACGGTTATTCGCATTCCCTGTCTCCCTGGGGTTAACTCACAATGACACAAGTGGTCATCCTGTTTTATGTTTATTCTGGTCCTAACCAATGTAGAGGCACCATCTAGCCCCTCCCGGAACACCCCAATACCTTTTGATTGTGGGGGGTGCAAGATATCATGGCCTGAACGCACCTATGGTAATTTGCATCCCCTGCCTTCCTGTGGTTAATTTACAGTGACACAAGTGGTCATCCTGTTTTGTGTTTACACTGGTCCTAACCAATGTAAAGGCACCATCTAGCCCTTCCCGGAACACCCCAATACCGTTTGATTGTGGGGGGGTGCAAGATATCATGGCCTGAACGCACCTATGGTAATTTGCATCCCCTGCCTTCCTGTGGTTAATTTACAGTGACACAAGTGGTCATCCTGTTTTGTATTTATTCTGGTCCCAACCAATGTAGAGGCACCATCTAACCCCTCCCGGGAGCACCCCCATACCTTTTGATTGTGGGGGTGCAAGATATCATGGCTTGGACACCTACGGTTATTCGCATTCCCTGTCTCCCTGCTCGGCCCCAAGGAAACTGTGTCGGCATGTGAGTCCTCAGGTTCGGCGCCGACTGCTGGCAAGGTGTTGACGCAGCTATCAGTGCCATCTGGTGCCATCTGGTGTGGATCCGTCGGCGTCGATGTCCGACTGATCGTACATGCCTCAGTGCCGATCTGATTTTTTTTCGGCACTATGGCTTTGATTTATAGTAACTCACAATGACAGAAGTGGTCATCCCGTTTTATGTTTATTCTGGTCCCAACCAATGTAGAGGCTCCATCTAGCCCCTCCCGGAACATCCCAATACCTTTTAATTGTGGGGGGTGCAAAATATCATGGCCTGAATGCACCTACGGTTATTCGCATTCCCTGTCTCCCTGGGGTTAACTCACAATGACACAAGTGGTCATCCTGTTTTATGTTTACTCTGGTCCTAACCAATGTAGAGGCACCATCTAGCCCCTCCCGGAACACCCCAATACCTTTTGATTGTGGGGGGTGCAAGATATCATGGCCTGAACGCACCTATGGTAATTCGCATCCCCTGCCTTCCTGTGGTTAATTTACAGTGACACAAGTGGTCATCCTGTTTTGTGTTTATTCTAGTCCCAACCAATGTAGAGGCACCATCTAGCCCCTCCCGGGAACACCCCCATACCTTTTGATTGTGGGGGTGCAAGATATCATGGCCTGAACGCACCTATGGTAATTTGCATCCCCTATTTCGCTTCGGGTAATTCTCACTAACACAAGTGGTCATCCTATTTTAGATTGATTCTGGTTCCCCTTAAGCGATGTATATGCATCCACTAGCCCCAAATCCTTTTGAACAGTGAGGTGCACAGAAGGTTGAACCAAGTGCTGATTAATCTGTGGATGACTTGCGTGCACTCTGTGTGGGAGTGGTAACCAGTGACTCCAGAGGGAGCTCTGTATGTGAGATGGGGAGGTAGAGTTGTGGTGTGCAGGATGTAGAAGAGGGGTGTGTGAAGAGTATAGATGTCGAAGGAGTAGAGATGGTTAAAGTGGAAATGAGAGGTGTGAGTGGTAGAGAGGGCAAAGGATATGGAGGAGTTGTAGAGGGGGGGCATGACCGCCTGGTTGTCGGAGCTCAAGATGAAGGGGCCCACTCCGGCAAAGGATATTAGGCACCATAAAGAGACCAAAAAGTGATCACATTAGCGCAGTCATTCCTCATTCTCCTCTTCCCATAAAAAGAAATGGCGTCATTGACGAGTGTAGGATTCCGGTTCCTCTGATGTACGCGTTAAGTCGGCTTCAGGGCCTACATCTCGGACCGAGTGGGAGGTTTTTAAAGAGCAAATGCTCAACATGTTTAAGAAAGCAACTGCAGGTACGGGTGACTCCTTGAAGCAACACCCTCCATCGGCTCCAGTGGTGCCCGGCCCCAAGGAAACTGTGTCGGCATGTGAGCCCTCGGGTTCGGCGCCGACTGCTGGCAAGGTGTTGACGCAGCTATCAGTGCCATCTGGTGCCATCTGGTGTGGATCCGTCGGCGTCGATGTCCGACTGATCGTACATGCCTCAGTGCCGATCTGATTTTTTTCCGGCACTATGGCTTTGATTTTCAGTGATGATGTCCACGAGCCATTTGACGTTGATCTCGCAAATTCAGGCAATGGAGGCAAATATCTTTTCTCAGATGTGGCTGATTTGATGGCCGTGGCAGAGGGGCTTTGAGATGCAAGTGGCTTGGACACTTCCTCTGATGTGGAGACTCAGCAAGCCCACCCCTATAGTCATGCAAGTGCAAAGTATCGTTCCACAGTGGACATGGGAGTGGATGCACTAGGTAGCAGTGCCCCAGCCAGATCTCGGTCAGGATATTATCTGACTGACATTTTGGATGAGGGAGCCTCTACATAAAAAGCCATGCCTTTCAATATGGCCATTGCTGACCCCATCACCACCTTGTGGCAGAAGTCGTGTACCACAGCACCTGTGAATTCTTTCTTCACAAAGAAGTATAAACTGGCAAGAGGGAACCCAATATACCTCCCCTCTCATCCTAAGCCCGAGGGGTTGGTCATACAAGCAGCCACCGTTAATACTAGACCATCCACGTCAACTTCCATTCTACCGACAGACTAAGGTAAGGTGGAGAGTGTCGGTCCTTTCACTGTGGCCAAACAGTGCTCGTTCCCCTGGATGGAAGTACCTGTCCAGGGGTGGCTGAGGGGCTAAAAAAAGAGTGCTGTGACCGGTGAGTTTCATAGAATGTGAGAAACCCGGTGCATGCATGAAATTTGTTGAGTTTCATTGTATTGGAGCGGTCGCATGCAATCAGCATATTCTCGGAAGCCTCTGATCAAAGCAGAAGAACGAAATTAATGCAATGTTAGAAGTGGATTTTGGGGAAACAATATATCAGAGTGGTCACGTCTGAAGGAAGTATACCTGTTCAAAAGTCTCTGATCAATCAAGGATACTAAGAAAGTAATATGACCTGTTAATGCTATGAAAACAAGAATGAAAGCTGTGAACGAACAGCCGAGGGGAGCCAATGAAGTGTGAGCAAAATGCTGAAAGAGCAAAAGTAAGCTGAACAAGTGGAAGTAAAGGCTGCAAATGAAAGCCAGTAAAGTGGAATTTGGAAAAGAGAGCCAAAGAAGTGCCAAGAAAGAGAAATCAATAATCTATGAACTTGTGAGCTTCTGAGTTGGTCGTGAACCACCAAACCAATCTAAACCAAGGTGGCAGAAAGCTGGGGCAAGGGTAACTGGTTGCGTGACTGCTAGTGGGTGGGGCGTGCAGCCTGTCATCTGCACCTAGACCAGGAAGCCCCAAGAAGTCCATGACAATTGTGAACACAACCCTGAAACAAGATAAAGATGAACATTGTGAGGTTGTTTTGTGAACCAGTGCTTGAAGCTTGAGGAAGGGAACCCTGAGCTCCTTTGTAACATTGTTTTGTGAACCAGTGCTTGAAGCTTGGGGAAGGGAACCCTGAGCTCCTTTTGAACTTTGTATAGTGAAATCAAGTGTTCTTGAAACTTGGGTGAGAGAAACCCAAGTCCTGACAGAACATTTGAAATCCATAATTGTTGGAACTGTATCCTGAACTTGGGGAAGGGAGCTGGAGACTGCTCCAGACCTTGGACATCATCACGAGTTGGGTGCCAATACCGCTCCGCCGGATCACTAGTACAAATCCTGCTGGCGCAATTGTGGTAGTACATCCGGCTGTAATAGCACCGGCTGTACTAGCGCCGGCACCCAATCGCGCTATTACAGAGTCATCACGAGTCCGGCGTAGGTGCTATTAGCGCCAGAAAATCTGCCAAAAATACCCCTAGCCAAATGCTGGAGGTAAAAGAACACAGGAGACAGCAAAAAGTGCCCAGGTAAAACCAATGCACATCAGAGGCCTACACAGGAACCACCCATGCACAACACACTCTCCGCAACACCATTACACCAGCAGGAGCAGGGAGGAGACAGCAAAAAGTGCCCAGGTGAAACCAATCCACATCAGAGCCCTACACAGGACCCACCCATGCAAAACACCCCCGCCCCCCCAACACCATTACACCAGCAGGAGCAGGGAGGAGACAGCAAAAAGTGCCCAGGTGAAACCAATGCACATCAGAGCCCTACACAAGATCCACCCATGCGCAACACACCCTCCCAACACCATTACACCAGTGGGAGCCGGGAGGACACAGCAAAAAGTGCCTAGGGGAAACCAATGCACATCAGAGGACTACACAGGACCCACGCATGCAAAGCACCCCTCCACCCCCCAACACCATTACACCAGCAGCAGCAGGGAGGAGACAGCAAAAAGTGCCCAGGTGAAACCAATGCACATCAGAGGCCTACAAAGGACCCGCCCATGCACAACACACCCTTCCCAACAGCATGTTGCCATTTGGAGCCGGGAGCCTTGATGATGACATCTACTTGCTGCACCTGGAGCTGTAGAGGCCTGCCAACCAGCCCAGGGCCCTGAGAGCACAGGGGGTATTGGGGATGAGGAGAAAGAGGAGGAGAAAAGCACCAGCAAGACGGCCAGCCATCTCCAGGGTCAGGCCAACACTTTGGGCCCTGACTGAAGGGCAGGTGGTGACAAGTACAGGCTGGACAGGGCAACCATCACGCAGTTGCTGGACTCAATCCAGGATGACATAAGCAGCCGTATAGCCATCAGCACTGCTGTGCCCCCATTTGTGTCACGCCGCCCGCCTTGGGGTCCTCTTACCTGAAGCGCCGCGCCCCATCCTGGAGGATGTACCCGCGCTTTCGGGTACATCCTCCAGGGTTGTCCTGGTCCTCGGGCGCTTCCGGGTTCCCTGGGCATGCTGGTCTGTGCATGCGCGGGCAGCCGTTTCGCGTTCTCCGCGCATGCGCACTGCACGGGGCACTCGGTTTGGATAGCCTTGCGGTCCACGCCTCTCTCCAGGCTAACCAACGCCTGGGAGACAGCATGGATTGCGTTCCAAGCCTCCTAGGTGTTGGTAGCCCTATTTAAGGAGCCCGGCCATTCATTCAAACCGCGTCTCAACGCGGTTTGAATTGGATCGTGTTTCCTCGCCGGTTCCTTGTGCCTTCCTTACCTGTTACCTGATTCCCGTTCTTCCTTGTTCCTGGTACCCTCCTGGTACAACCCGTGGTTGTGTTGTCCTGTCCTCCCTTCTCCTTGTCCTGTGGTTGGGGCTCCCTTTTCCTTCCTTCTGAGTTGGGTGATTCCCTTTCTGTTCCTTTTAGTTGGCTCTTGCCCTTTGTACCTTGTCTGCCTGCCCGCTCTGCCTCCCTCTGCCTTGGTCCCTTCCTTGTGAGCCAACCACTACCTTCCTCTGCCGGATCCAGCCTCCTACAACTTCCACTGTGACCTTATCCTTGGGACTTCCATCTTCCGGATCCAGTCTTCCTTGGGACTCAGTATCGTCATCTGGAAAGGCTCCCCCTGTCAGTGCTTGCACTTTCCTGACGCCACGCTAATCAGGGGAGAGCGCACCCGTGGCGTTGGGAGCTGGTTCACCTCCAACCCGGTTCCACTCGGGCGGGAGCTGGGCTGGTTTCCCGCGTGATCAACCACATCTCCGCAGGACTCCTGACAGCCTGGCATCATCTTCAAGGTCCTCAACCGGACGAACAGGTACGCAACGTCCTCGTGACGCAGTCTATAACAATTTGTCAAGCTTGTGCCGGTACCACAGTACCTGTGGACTGGCAGCTACCAACAGACCGTTGGCATGATGCATGGCATGGCCCAGTCCACCTTCAGTGCTGTGTTGGCACAGGTGCTGGATGCACTGCTGATCCATGTCAATGAGCAAATCACATTGCCAGCCACACAGGCACAGGTCACCCAGCTCAAGGGCCAGTCCAATGCCATTGCGCAAGTCTCGAGCATCATAGCAGCCCTGGAATGCACACACATAGCACTAGTAGCCCCCCGGCAACATGAGGCAGTCTACCGGAACCGTAAGAATTACCATTCAATGAACGTACAGATGATGTGTAGTCCTGACCTAACCTTCACCCACTGCTGTGTCCGCTACCCAGGATCCACCCACGACTCCATGGTTCTTCACAACAGTACTCTGCCAGCGTACATGAAGAGGCACCAAGGCCAAAACACCTTGATGTTGGGTGAGTACAAAACTAGCCTCAAATGCGTGTGAAATTTCATCTGCTGGGGGGCATACACAGAGGAATCCCTGCAGGCCAGCATGCGACACAGGCAGCAAAAGCACTGCAACATTCCCATGGCAGAGCCTCGCACGTGAAACCTTGCACACGTTCAACACAGCAGAACACAGGCTGAATGTCACATACCTGTGAAAGCACAGTCACATATGGAAGCACAACTACCACTGAGCATCTTGTGTGTCGCAGTGCTGCACCCCACCCTGACACAGAGGAGACATTCCACCCTGGCCACTAGACAGTCATGCCAATAGAGTCCTAATGTAGGCATATTCACAAAGCCACCATACACGAGTAGTTGGAGTCATAACCATCCCTGAGATACTGACCCTTGATTTGGCAATCACATGCCTGGCCAAATGTACATGACCGTACCAAGTAACAAACGCAACAACAGCCATAGCGAATGCCATGACACATGGCCTAACAACGTGTTACATGAACATGCAGACATAAGGCTACTCCCATCCAGTGATAATGGACAGAGTACTGTGGCATTTCGACACTGGGTTGTGCATGCAGTAAATGGTCCATTGATTGATTGTTGCACCTTGCACAACACACACCACAATGAAAGTAACCAAATAGGAACTAGCGTGCGTGTACAGCATGAGAGTGACACACAAAGGAATCCACATATCAATTGATAAACTGCTGCATGTAAACCTCAGGCCATGCACGCCTCAGAAGGTGAAGGATGTATGCCAACATTTCACTGATATAGCAGGAACCTTCACAACGCATACTTGATTGTGCTGCCAATGTCAATGATGACCGAGCCTTGTACACCCACTGAACCAACCTTGCCCTAATGTGCATATGCTCTCCCGTGCAGGGGAGACCAAGGTCCAAGGAGAGCATTCCTTGTTATCACCCCACCTTCTCTCTAAAATGCTAAGATCTTTTCCTTGTCCTTAAAGTTTATAATCTTCCCAATCATATGTCTTGGGGGTGCTCCTGTGCGAGGTTTCCTGGTCAGGGCTCTATGGGCTCTCTCAACCACAAATCCCTGGGATAAGTTCCCTGCCCCCACCTTCTGGAGCAGTAGATTCTCTATGTAGTTCGTGGGTTCTCTGCTTTCCTCACCCTCCGGCAGCCCTACTATAGGCTCATTGTTACGCCTGGCTCTTCCTTCTGCATCCTCGGCCCTTTGCTCCAGGGTGCGTATACAATTTCGCTTTGGGTGGTAGTTAAGTTTGCTGTATTACTCTGCACTTTGCTGTTCTGCGGTGTTGACCCTCTCTGACAGGTTCCTTACATCTTGCCTTAGAAGTCCCACGTCCACCATCACCGCGTCCATCTTATATTCGAGTGATGTTTTCAGCGCCGTTATGGCTTCGAGTATGCGGCCCTCCTCTTTTCCCTTCTCGACCTGTGTGGGAGCGGATGCACTAGAACCAGCTTCTCTGGTGTCTCCATCTGGGGCGCCGCGTTCTTCCGGGTGAAGGCCTCCATGCTGGTTTGTTTTCCTTTCCCTCCTTTCTGCTTCTCCGACATGCCTGTGCCGGTGGCGCTTTTTCGTTTGCGTCGGGGCCTCAGTCTCACTTCCTCTCTGCCTCCGCTTTCATTTCCAGCAGGTGTCCTGGAGCAGCTCCCTGCCTACCAGTGTGGCCTCCTGTGTCATGGGAGTACTCTTGTCGCTCCAGTCCTCTCCTGCTGCAGCTCTTGTTGCTCTGCACGTCTCTGCTTCTTCTGTGTCCATGCCCCACCAGGTCCGGTCAGGGCCCCGTTTGTGAAGAGAGACTATGGTGTGACGGCTGTGGTTGTTGCTGTGGCTCGCCTTTGCGCCTTGCTTTCCTGTCTCTGGTCCAGGCTCCCCTTGTGGCGAGTACCGTGGTGCACTGGTTGCTGAACTGGGCCTCCCCTTACATAGTCATTATTGGGGTTGTTTATGCTCCCGTGTCCATTTGAGTCCAGGCCCTCCCTTTTGCAGCTAGTGAGTGTGAGATTATGTGCCCATGGACTGTGGCCTCCCTTGTAATATAGCTTTTTCTTGCTATACAATATTGGTCCTCCTCGTCTACTGGTGTGAGCTGCCGGCCACATGCTGATTGTGCTTGGCTTCTGGGTCCCTTTCGTTATGTCTTGTCCTCACTTCTGACATCTAGCCTCGTCCTCCTGTCCCACGTGCTGGGTCCAGCTGGGCTGATTCGGGGATGGTCCCCGCTGCAGCAAGGAACTGCGGTGATGTGACCAGTAGACTGTGTCTACCCTCCTGTGCGGGGTGTCATCAAGCGCCCCTGGCGGTCTCTGCCCAACACTATGCTGCAGGCGGCCTGCTATTAGGCTATTACTGCTGGCGTGAGAAGCCTCAGTGTTCGCCGGTCTGCCCCTCTCTCCTCTCTCTTCAAATCATGTTTGTGCTGGTTCGGGCCAAGGTCCCTCCTGGTGAGCGGCCGTGATGCCACAGTTCCCTGGGCTGCCCTCTCTCTTGCGGGGTGCTGTCCGGTGGTAATTGGCCCCACTGGATCATAATGGGTCGTGGCACTCCTTGTTCCCCCTCCTCTCTCTTGCCTCCTATCACCTCGCGCACCGCTGCCGCTCAGGTCCCCCCGCAATGTCTGTGGGCGCTCCTGTTCCCACTAGAGCTTCCTCTTTACCTTGGGGGCTGTTTGTTACTGATAGTTCCCAGGGGGCGTCCCTCCACCAATGTAGTGCTTACTGTTTCTTGGTTTTTTGGCGCACCTCGCAGCCCGATGCAGCCTAGCCTGCGGCTTCTCGTCCTCCCTGGTGTCTTTGTACGCAGCAGCACTCAGTATGTGCGCTTTGGCACTGGGGCTGTACCCATCTTAAGTGTTCACCCAAGGTTAATGCAGCGGGCATGCTTGAAGAGCCTGTGAGCGAGCTCCATGTGCTCTTGGATTCCAGCTCACCCCGGCGGGTCTGCCATCCAGGTTCCTGCAGGTTTGCCTTCTCGAGCTGCTCGGCGGCATTCTGAGCCCTGCTTGGTGACGGTGAAGAGTCTCTAGGGTGCCTTCTGCCTACCCACCTTTCCGGAGTCCCGACACTGGGGGCCCCGCTCTCCCCTCTCTCTCTCTCCTTACTCCTTGGCTCTATTTGTTACGGCCTCTCCTCATGGGCTTCACTCGCCCGTTGTCCTTCGTAGCGAGTCCTCCTTCTCGCTCTCAATCCGGTGCTGCAGAGATCTGGTTGCACTTGTGCACGCAGTAGTGCGATCCCGGTCCGCCAGCCACCCTGGGGTTTTTTCGGATCGCCTTCTTCCAGATAAGGGTCTGATTTCGGTGTTGAAGTGCCCCTCTATGCCAGCGCAAGGCATCTGGTATCTCTCTTTTTCACCACAATGCCACTCGCAGGGCTAATCGAGCAAGGGCTCACCCACTCGATGTTGCATCTGCCATTTTGTGAGGCAGTGCAAGTCTTGTTTCGGGCTCTCTCCTGGCCTTTCCGTCTTCCGTTTTTGCCCTGGCTTCTCTCCAAGTGTGCCTCAGACCTTTAGGCACCATTTCTTCGAGTTGGCTAGGGTTGCCATTGCGTTTTGTGCCAGCCTGTCGGATCGGCTTGCTGGATTATGCGGGCGCTCTAGGGAGCTGCGTCTCTATCGCATGGCCGCCAAGCCATGCCCCTTACAATACATTTGTTATGCTCAATTGTAAGTGTTCATGCAATTCGGTATTCATGATTGTTAATGACTCCAATCAAGCATTCCCACTAAGTCAATGCCTGGTCTGGGATTGCTCAAGGGAAGCCCTTATTTATATATTTTTATGACAAGTTATAATCTGGATGATGAACCCTTGTATAACGCCCTTCTCTTAGAATCCCCCTGAACCCACTGAGCCAAGAAGTAGGTTTGTTTTGCAAATTGAAAAGGTTTATTTGAAAAATTAAACAATAGATATATATCACACTTTATAATAAATTAATATTTGATATCACACTTATGAGTATAATGTCGATCAACAATGGATAATGTTATACTAGCACACTTATTTTATTACTTAGGAGTTGGTACGGAAAGAACAAGGTAGCTGAGAATACTTTTATGATTTCAATGAATGCAGTGATGGAAAAGAATGCAGCACAGGAATAAACTGACTGATATGGGTTCAACAAAAGCTAATATGTTCACTTTTCCCCTTGTGGCAATTCACTCCCCCCCTTTATGCAATATAAGGAGATGGAAGTAAAGCACACAGTTCTCAGGAATACAATCAAATGTAGTTCAGTTCCCCCCTAGCAAGCTTAGATCACAGGGATGGGTTTGTTGGAAAGCCTAGAATCCTAGATTTAAAATGAAAGTTAAAAATCGCTCCTAGCACAAACCGTTCAAGAGATACGGACGATTTCATGAAGGTAGTTTTTCAGAAATGAAATAATGATTCAAAATGGCAAATGACACTTTTACAGGTTTACAATCGGAGAAGGGACACCCGATTCTATGATGCAGTTCTGGATAGGTTCAAATGTTTTGAATCAGATTATTTTAAGCTAGGAGATGGGTTCTGCACAGTTCTAGCTGGGTACTGACTCCTAATTTTGGAAGGAATGGGCCTCGTCACGGATCTGGTCAACAGGTTAGACTGGACTTCTGGGTGGTTTCTGGTACTGGTTCTCTGGTTCTGGATTTCTGGTTCTGGTCTGGTCTGGATCTCTGGTTCTGCTCACAGCGATCTGGTCTGGGTCCAGTCTGCGGTTCTGGATACAGCTCTGCTTTCTGGGTGTTTCTGGCACAGGGTTCTAGGCCAGAATCCGACAGCTCAGCCCGGCTGTTTGAATAATTTGCAAATGATTTTGAGGCCTGCTGAAAAAGGATTCAGCTTGTGGATTCAGGCCTCTCTGCTACAAGTTCTGGAGTCTGGATTCAAAGTTCTGGTCTCTGGAGATTGATGGATTTGAAGTCTGGAGTCTGCCGGCAAAGCGTCCCGCAAGAAAGTGGAAAGTGGAAAGTGAATCTCCCCACCTGGGTTTTGGTGTTCCTTTTATGTCTTTAGAAAAGGGGTGTGTGCGTAGGCATAACTAAGCCTGCCCCTCTCAACTTATCATTGGCCCAGTTCTCCTCTCTCCCTTGATTGGGGGAACTGAGTTGTGAGTCAGAGTGATGAGGTAGGTTTATGGTCAGAGGATCCTCCCCTTGTCAAATTGCACACAAATCTATTTCTGATCCAAATACATATTTCCCAGATACACAATTTGTTGAAATTACCTACACACATCATATATCACATAAGGTAGTCTCTGTTCCAACTCTGATGTTTCTAAGAGCTTGGATTAAGAAATGACAACATTTTGCGCTTTTTGGTTGGTTTCCCAATATTGGACTTTTACCCAAATTTTCACAGAGGTACCCTGTCTCTCTGCACATATTCCAGTAAATTTCCATGCCTCCAGCTTAAACCCAGTGTCTGCAACATGACTAAATTGCGGGGTTCGGTCCCAGAACATCGTACGGAATTGAGTTTAAACTCAAATTGTAGGTACATTTTCCATTTTAAGGATCTCCAAATTGTACATTCCTGTCATCTGGTTACAATTAGTTATCAGTGTTTTTAATAAAACATATATTTGCCTTCAATTCAATTCATAAAAAGTGTCTGGCCCGCCCCTAGGAACTGGGTGAGTCAGGGATCACATGGCTCTTCTTCCAGGCAGAGCTCTGTTTACAGTCCACACCCAAATCAGCATACTCCATTCAATTGAAAGGGTCTATTGTGTTGGGTCCAGCAGGCTGCAGGGAAGTACCCTCCCTCTCAATCAACAGGGCCATGTGATATCCTGCCTCCTGGTGTGGGTCTCTGGGGTGTTAAGAGTTCTCAGGAAAGGCATGTCTTTTGAACTTTTAATTACATAAAACCCCCTTCTGTTCACTGCACAGTTCTGCAAGACAGCTCTCCTGTCAGGATTTATAGAGCGCCAGCACCGGTCAGTGTCCAATGCCGGTACTGCACCTATTTCTGACAGCTGTCTTGAATTAATACATTTCAAAAGGAAAGGATTTTACTTGATGGTATATGATCCTTGCTTTACATGGCATTGATGTGGATCTGTAGTAGAGTAAAGTAAAACACTCAACCAGAGTTGGATTTTTATTAGTTGGTCCCGGGCCCATGATCTTAGCAATTTTTGACATTAATAAAAATGGGTTTTGAACAGAACCATCTTTCTTTGCACTGGTGGGTGGCAGGTCAGGGGACCATTTTGGTGTGCGCAAAACTGCACGGTTCTCCAGGATTCTGGCGCAAATGTGGGCTTTTCTGCCCTCTTGGATTCCCTAAGCCCACAGCACCAAATGTTGCAGCATAATAGTCCAAACGTGGGTTAGGACACCCAACAAGCCCCCCCGCCCGACTGCGCTTTGATTTCGAGTCGGGTGCAAAGGATGTTTTGATCCACGCGCTTGGATGTCTGCATCATCTTCTTTCGATTCCGCAGATGGCACAGTTCAGCATTTTTCCTTCATCAGGGTCGATCGATCAGTTCTCCTTGCCGGTCCTGATGGGAGTATTGGGCGGTACCCCGGGCCCCTCGGATCTTTGCTCCCGGTCCCCAGGTCGTCTTCCTTGGCCAGTCTCCATGGTTTCATCTCTCCTAGGATGATAAAGCAAAAGCGGCAATACTTATTCGTAGACATTTCTCTCCCACTATTGATATAGTGGGGTGGCATATACATTTTATAAATCAATAAACATTTACATTCTTATTTTAAAAACAAGATATAACAGGGAACATTGCATTACGTTACTATCTTTTTGATATGTGGGATGTTTTAGAGTTGGAACTGACTTACTCTGGAGCGGCCCCCTCTGGCATTGCAGAGGACTCCCCCAGTTGCTGCAGGGTGTGCCTGGGAGGGCAACACTTTAACTGATTTATATGGACCCACTTGTCTTCCCCTTCCGCCAAACTACCTTAGGGAATGCGGATCTTGTATGCAACTGGGGAGATCTTGTCTATAATTTCAAACAGTCCCTTCCATGTAGGCAAAAATATTCGCTGTTTGGCCTGGTTCCTGTGGAAATTGTATAGATAGACCCGGTCTCCCACATTATATTCCTTCCTGGTTGTCTTCAGGTCGTAATGGGTTTTCATGCTATCAGCTGATCTTTCTAGATTTCGCTGAGCATAGGCAAAAGCATGTTGAAGGTGTTTCCTTAAATTCTCCACATACTCATGAGTTGTGGAGGCATTTATCAATGTCTGCTCTTGGGTCCTGTAGAGCAAATGCTGGGGAAGCACCATCTTGCGTCCAGTCATCAACTCAAATGGTGACATTTTGGTTGCAGATGAATGGGTAGATCTGATGGCCATTAGGACCAGAGGTAATCGGATATCCCAACTTAGCCCAGAATCTGCCACAAACTTTTTTAATATGCTCACAATGGTTCTGTTGTATCTCTCCACTGCACCAGAAGAGGCTGGCCGGTAAGCAATGTGTAGCTTCCTTTTGACCCCCAGTATCTCCCACATCTTTGTCATTACCTCGCTGGTGAAATGGCTACCTCTGTCTGACTCAATCCTTTGAGGTAGACCAAAACGGGAAAAGATGTGGTTAATCATCAGGGCAGCTGCTGTTTCTGCATTGCAGTTTGGGGCCGGGAGACATTCCACCCACTTGGTAAACAAGCATGTGACCGTCAACATGTACTTGTTTCCCCTAGACGAGGGAATCACAGGGCCTACGAAGTCGATTTGCAAATCTGACCATGGAGCGTCATCCCCCTCTTTTGGAGAGGCGCCCGGTGTGTGAGGGATGTTGGCTGAAATTGTGCACGCACAAGACACCCCTTCAAGTATTGGTCGAGGTCCTGCCCCATGTGTGGCCAGTATGCAACCTCTCTTAAGATCTCAAGTGTTGTATGAAACCCCCTATGACCGGCGGTGGCCGCATTATGGGCGTGACTTAACATCAGGCTTCGGAATGAGGTAGGGACCACCCACTGATCATGGCCAGCTTGGGATTTCCTTACCAACAAACCGTCTTGGATTCGGAACATCTTTGGACATTTCATCAACACTCTAAGGTCCTCTTTCCCAATGTAATCGGTATCCGTCAGGGGAAAGTTCTCAGGGTCCTCAATGTGTTGGTAAAACTTACCAATTATTGGATCCCCCTTTTGAGCCGTAATCAAATCAGCATCTGGGGTCTCCTTACTCCATTGTGCAGTTGAAAGATCATTGTGAGCATTTGTCTGGGACCTAGTGATAGCAGTGACCTGGAGTTCCCTCAACAGGGACTCAATCTCTATTAGATCCCCTTGGATGGCCCCAGTTTTGGCCAGCTGATCAGCTAAGTCATTTCCAGTTTTTTCTGGTCCCTCTACTTTGGAATGCCCCTTGATCTTTTTCCAGTAGATGGTCATCCCATTCGAGGTGACCAGATCATCAATGTTTTGGATTAACATCCCATGTTTCAAGGGTTTGTTATTAGCACATAATGTTACACATCGCTACAAATGGTCTTTGTGGGCACGTACCCGTTTGTGCGGCACTCTGCTTTCGAGCAGTTCCAAGATGGATGCCCGCGAGATTCCCCGTACTACCTGCAGCGGTCCAGTTTTTGCACGTCTCTTCGACGTACGGCCAACTGCTCACGTGATCCTTTATCCGGAATCGAAGCGGACGGTGCTTCGCGTCGCTTCTGCTTTTGACGCTCCGTGAGTTCGCTTCTGAATCTTCTACCTACCTCCACTAGTCAAAACTACTTGTACCTTCCGTTCCTCCTAACTCTGTTCTCTCCCCTCATTCAGATTCTCCCTTCAGTCTTCGCCTGCACACTGTTCATTCAGACCAATCCGGCAGACTTGTTTTTTTCCCTTCTCTCCTAGACTTCCGTTAGAGTAAGTTTAGTCCTTTTAAGGCTCCCCCCTCTCTCCGATTAGCTTACTCAACTGTTCATTTCTTCCAGAGTCTCCCGCTGCTCCACGATACTTCCGATCTCCAGTTCTGAACAGTCTTCCTCCAACTTTGTTCCTTTGTTGGTGAGAGGAATACTTTCTTCTTCCCCTTCACTGTTCTACTTTATTCCTCTTCTGACATTCTCCTAATTTCCCTCTCCTGTGCTCGTAGGAAAAGCCTCCCGTGTGAAATCCTTTTCTGCCATCCGTCGGGTAAGCTTCCACTTCAACTTCCTCCCGATCCAGACGAAGAGGGACTCGACCAGGGTTTTCTTCCCATTAGAGGGTTTCCCTGGCGGTCCTGCCCTTTCTCCTGGGTTACTTTATCCTGGGTAAGAGAGGTCAGGGCTGTCTCAGGGTAACTTTCACGGCTGCACTGGTCCTCCCATTTGGTTTCATCGATCTGTCAAGGTGAGCTTTGTAGACTTTTACAACAGCTTTATTACACTGCTTAATACAAACACAACACATAACATGCCTCTGGTTTTCCAATTAACCAGGTGCTCCACAAACCTGTTCCGTACATAATCTGAATCTGTGATTATGACCATTTCATGGAGTTGAAGTTGGACAGCAGTGAGGATGGCCTGATGCACAGCCATCAATTCCGCCACCTGACTACTTCGGGGACCAATTTTGTACCCAGCGGAGGGTTCTGGGGACTCCTTCACCCATGCATTCCCTACGCCGGCCACCAGTTCTTCTTCCCCGTTGTTGTCAACATGGTAAGAGCAGCCATCCACATAGACAGTGGGCATTCCCTCACACTTGTCCTCTTCAAAGACTTTGTGTGGGGAATTAAGGTATGCCTCCATGTTGTCCTTGATTTTTAGACTTTCGTCCTCGAGACAGTTTTCTCTGGCACAATCATGCAAGTCAGCCAGACCTTGCGTGAGGGGACTCTTTTTGTTTTGGCCATATCTGACCTCCACAGGAAAGCCTTGCATTGACAGAATCCAGGAAGTAATTTGGGAATTACTCACATTTCCAGCCCAGATTCTGTCACTTTGGAGATATTACAGAGGCTGGTGTGGAGTCTCCACTATGATGTGTTCCCCCTGGATGAACGGGCGGTAATTCTTCAATGCCCACACCGTTGCCAGGAGTGCCTTTTCACAATCGTTGAATTTTTCCTCCACAGAGGATAAAGTTTTGCTCGCATAGGAGCTTATTTTATTGACCTTGTCATGCTTTTGGTATCATACTGCTGTCAAGCACGTATTAGAGAACCCTGTCTCCAGGAAGAACTCCTTGTTTCTGACAGGGTAAGCTTGGCAAGGCGCTTGTGAGAGGCTTCTTTTGAGTTGTCTTACTGCCTCGGATTGTTCTGGACCCCATTCCCACTTGACCCCCCCCCTTCAAAAGATGAATCAGGGGTCCGGTGATCTCTGCGTAGCCCTCAATGAACCTTCTGCTGTAATTAGTCAGTCCAAGGAGGCTCCTTAGTTCCCGCAGAGTTGTGGGGTCTTTCAGTTTCTGAAGTGCTTCCACTTTCTTTTCTTCGGGACAGAGACCCTGAGGAGTAATATCATGCCCCAAGAAATTAACACAGGTTCTACACCACTGTGCTTTCTGAAAGGAAAGTTTTGCTCTGGCGGCCCTCAACTGGGTCAGAACATAACGGATTTCCGCTATGTGTTCCTCCACAGTTGAACTTTTGATGAGGACATCATCTACATAAGCCAGGTTACCCCTTGCACCCAGGTCGGGCATGGCCTTGTGTAGGAAAATGTTGAACTCATTGCCGGAGTTGAGGTATCCGAAGGGAGTCCGGGTCCATGTGTACTGCTGGCCCCCGAAGGTAAAAACCAGCTTGTATTGGTCCTCCCTACTGACAGGCACAGTCCAGTATCCATTGGTCAGGTCTATTGCAGCGAATACCTGTGACCCCTGAATCTGGGCCAGCCCTTGGTCAATGTAGGGAAGAGGCCATTGAGAAGTATGGACCCGTTTGTTGAGCTCCCTAAGGTAGGCACAGAGTCTCCACTGGCCGTTTGGCTTCAATATTCCCAGCACCGGATTATTGAAGGTGCTGTGGACTGGACGGATTATTCCCTGGGACTCAAGGTTCTTAATTATTTCAGTAAGGGACTCCAGGGATGCGAGAGGCAAGCGATATTGCTTCACAAATACTGGAGTCATGCCAGGGTCTGTGGGAATTGTTGTTGTGTGGATGTCGGTGCGACCACAGTCATATGAGTCTACCGCAAAGAGATCTTGGAAAACTTGTTTCAACTGTTGCTTCTGTTCCAGAGTCACGCAGGCATCAGCTAGGTTGACTCTCTCTTCCACCATCTGCCTGAAGCCTGGAAAGACTTCTGGTTTTGCTATCTCAGCGGCCTCCTCCAGCTGAGTGGAGAAGTCCCTGGTCAGAGTGCTGATTTGGACCGGAGGCTTCAGGTGGGAAAGGCAGCCCTCATGGACCTGGAAAATCACCTCATCCCCTCTGAAGTCACAAGTCACATCTTCCTTGCCATAAGGGCAGGAAGTGTACACCAGGAAGATCCCCCCATGCCGGGTAAAGATCCTGTCTAGTGTTGTATTGTCATCACTGTCACTGTCAAAACAGTCCTTGGGGATTGGTCCTAACAGTTCATTTCCTAAATCAATGGAGAAATGTCGGTCATCAACCGCCATTCCAATAATGGTGCCCGCGGCTAGAGTAATACTCTTTAAGTCGCTGTTATCCACCTCTATTGGAATGGTGTCATGTTCTATGTTAACTAATGGTGTTGGGTTTACCCCCAACCCTTGCTGTTGGAGAGAAGCATTTAGATGAATATAAGCATCAGGGTTTTTCAATGTTTGTCCTCTTTTAACTTTCACTTCCAGGGAGAATTGTCAGGTCCTTTCTGGGATGGTGACTTCCTCTTTAACCTGAATTTCAACTGTATAAGGTAGCAATTGAGCTGACCTAAATGCTTTTTCTGGATCATCAAAGCCCATGGGATTATCTGTTAATCGGGACCAAGCTTTGAAGTTTATTAGGTCCAAACTAATGGCAAAGCGATTGAGAATGTCGCGGCCTAAGTAAAAGGCGGCAGTGACGTCTCGCACGACCCAACAATTATGGACTATGCTCTTGTTGCCAATGGAGATTTTGAGCATACACCTGCTTGGCAGGAGATGTTTGAATTGGGTGTTTCCAGATCCATTTCCCATTTGTCTATCAGTTTGAATGTGGGAGTGGCTGGATCTTTTGGGAGTTGACAGAACATTGCTTCGCTGATGAAGCTCTTACCGTTGTTCACACACACTCGGCCGAGAACAGAGTCCTTCCCATCATTTAACAGCTCTCCAATTTGCTGAATATCAGCCAGGCTCTGAGCTGATTTCACATCTTTCTGGACTATCGGAGTGAGAATGTCTGATTGTGGATTAGTAAAGAATTTCAGAGTGTTTCCTTCCAGTGTGGAATACCACCTTAAACTGGAAGGAAGGTTGATTTTCAGAAATAGAGAGGACCCCCCATCAGCAGTCTGTTGTCCTACTGCTATTACTGTCACATCTGGAATGTGGTTGTTCTGGAAATGAAAATCTACTTGGTCAGATTTTTGTTCAACCATGTGGCATGTGCCGTTTAAACTAATATGGTTGACAATCTGTTTTAATTTTATTGGTCGGCTAGTCTTAGTCCAGAGGACCTTGTTTACACAATCTATTAGGTGCGACAATCTTCTCAGGAGATCATTCCCTAGTAAACAAGGGGTGCCCTCTGGAGTCACTACTATGACCGGGTGTTTCACCTTGTGTCGCCCAATTTTGATGTCCAAATCTGCAGTCCCCTCGACGGGAATTTCCTTCCCGTCAAAGTTCTGGAGTTGTCCAGGAAGAGAGGTGAGAGGAATACGGTAATTCTCCCCCCTTCCTGCATTTAGTTCATCAAAGGCCCTTTTTGACAGAAGGGTAGCTTCGGATCCAGTGTCCACCAGTGCCGAAATTGTACCCTGCCCCTGTACTTGTACCGGGGCATAGTATCTTCCCTCCTTCTCCTCCAGGGGGCACGGATAATGCACATTTTTGGACAACTGGTGGGCTAATTTTCTGGTTTTGGACATTGCGAGAGAAGAGATTTGGGCAGAATTCTGTGGAGAGTCATGGGAATCTGCAAGAAAAAGTTGGCAACTTGAAAGAGGATATTCGAGTTCCCCTGGTTCCGGTCCTGGGCCGCCCCCCCTTTTTGGAGGCAGTCACCAGAACGGGTTTGAACCCGGGGATTTTGATGCTGTTGGTTCTGGGATAGAATGATGGGCGGCGACAGCTCAATCCCCACATCTACCCAGTCTAGGTTGGAATCCCTTGGGACCCATTTTTCCTTGGGAGGAGTTGCCCCATCTCTGAAGGAGAAGATCCTTTTCCCAGGATCCTCTGAGGAGCCCTCTCCCTCAAATTGGAAGACCTGTACCTCCTCCACAAAATGGGTCTGTTTGGGTCCTTTGTTTCTCCTACCCCCTCTCTGCTCCTTGGGTGGCAGACTTCCAGGGGTAGGAGATTTTGTTTCCGGTTCCTGGTTTTCCAGGGGCTGTTTACAAGTTGGGAAGGAAGCTTCCTCCAAGGCTTTACACCCCCCGTCCCCTTGTGCCTCCTCCCTGGGAACCGGTGGGTTATCGGGGTGCTGCCCCGTCATTGTTCTGGAGAACCAGGCCCAGAGTTTGGGGCATTCTGCGGTGGCATGCTAATCTGAGGGTTCTGTTGAGCCCTCAGTATGTGACCCAGATCCAGTGCCATATTTTGGACCTGGCGCTCAAGTTGTGAAACCCGCTCAGGCTGATACGGGGTTCTGTTTTCTCCCCTGGGCTGATCCCGGGAAGGGTAGCTATCCCTTCTCTGGTAATACCCTGGGTTGGGAAGATTTGGGTACCCCTCCACCCTTGGCCTCCCCTCTCCCGGATTAGGTTGTCTGGGCTCAGGGAATTGGGGAAAGAAGGATGGATGGTTTTGGGGTTGGAAATTGGGTGGATACCTGGGAAAAAGTTCTGCCCAGTGTTTGGGGAATTTCTGCCCTCCTGTGGGAAGTTAGGAGGGAAGTTCCCTGGGTCAAGTGCTTGGCTGGATCCCCCCTTGGGCTGGAGGAGTCCACACATAACCCAGGATTGGTCTGTTTCCCTTGTAGCGGGGACTTACATAGTAAGGGGAGCGAGGGACCCCATTTGTGGGATTACCTCCTTGACTCCCTGTCTGTGACTGGCCCGAGGGCCTTCTGGGCTGTGAATTGTTCGGTGCAGGTAGGTTTTCAGGCCCCCCCATCTCCAAATCTAAAACGGGGGCAACCTTTACCTCTACCACCTTGAAAGCAGCAGGGGTGCTGTTGGTTTTGGGGTTTTTGGGCTGATTCTTATTTTCCACTGGTTTCTGCACCTCATAGATGCGGGTGGCTTGCTCAATGACCCAGTCTAAAGATCTTTTCTCGTGAAAATCTCTCACGAGCTGGGTCATTATGTATTTGGGGAGTGCATGGAAAAATGTGTTGATGAATTCTCTGCTGTCCGTGCGCACCCTTCTGGTGGTCTGCGCAAAGGCACGCTTCAATTCTTGCATGAATTCTTGTGGGGCCTGATCCTCCCCACATTGCAAATTGTAGACTGCCTTGCGAGTCTCTTGGGGATTCCGTTGAACAGAAAAATGTTTCAAGATGGCCGCCCTATATGTGGACCATCTTGAATGGTTTTGGTCCTCCAGCCCCGCAAAGAAACTGGAGTATTCTGGGGAGAATGTCCATTTGGCATACTGAATGCAGCTACTGCTGTCCTTAAAATGGAAGGTCTCCATCATTTGCTCATAGAGCTCCAAGTGTTCCCAAACAGAATACTTGGCGTTCTTGTGATAAGGAGTGATGACACTCCTGATTGCCTTGATCTGCTTTAAGGGGTCCTTAAGCAAGGCCCTTTTTGCCTTATTGGCCTTTTTAGTTCGGGTAACCCTGGTCCATTCATCCTCTGACTCAGAAGCACTGCTTCCAGAGGTTCCCGTCTGATCTTCCAGGCTCTCCTGGATTCTGCGAGCCTGGGAATGGCTGGCAGGATGTGGGGACCTGGTCTCCTGTGTCCTGGGCCGCTCAGAGGAGTCTTCAGATCCCTCCTTGCTGCCAGGATTTGATGGGTACCCCCCACCCCTCACTGACCTAACTGGGCAGAGGTTTTCAGGATGCCCTTAGTGGGGCTACTCTCCTGGGGTTCCTCACTAAATTGCACTGTGCTTAGGTGCCCATACCTGGATGCACGCCCATCCATTCCTGGGAGGTACTGGCCTATGAACCCCATACTTTTGGCTGGATAGTAATCTGCCCTCCCTGTGGCCCTGTGCTCATGTGCGCCAGGCGACATGGGGGTGGCAGAGTCCAAGGACTGGGAGAGATGAAGGCCTCTGGTACTAGGGCTCCTGAGGTTATGCTCAGGTGTTTCCCTTTCCCAGCGAACTTCATCTCTATCAGCCCACGCTCCCTGTTGCAATGCAAGAGCCTGCGCTTTCAGTTCCTCAGTTAAGGCCTTACTAGACTCTATCAGTCTCTCCTGCATGGCTACCTGTTGCTGGAGCCTATCATTGTGCTGACAGAGAGCCTCATTCTCTCTCTGTGCCTCCTGATTGGTCCCGGAATACTGGGCCAGTCTTTGCTACAGGAGGGTTACCTCCTGAGTCCCATCCCTACTGGCCTGCTCCTTTCTTGCCTGAGCATCTTCCACCCTCCTGGTGTGCTTTAACAAGTTCTGATGCTCTTTTTGGAGGTCACCCAGCCCTGGAGGGCCAGGTGATTTCCTTCAATTTATTCTTTTAATTGGCAGACTTCCTGGCCTAAGGTGTCCCTTTCCTGACTAAGAGCCTGCATCTGTGCCGCCAGGTCGTCCCTCTGCCTTTGAAAGGCACCAGCTTTCTGGCGTTCTTGATCAAACTCTGCCTGGGTAGCCAGGTCTTTCAAAATCAATTTATTGCTTTCCTCTTTCTCTCTGTCTAGTCGGATTTGCAGGGTGGCTACCTGCTCTGTGCATGCCCTGTTAAAGTCTAGTTGTTGCTCCAGCTTTTTTTGGCTCTGCAGTAGGGAGTCCAAACCTTCTTGGTACTCCTTCTGCAAGGCCAGAAATCTGTTATCCTGGTCAGCCTTTTCCTGTTGCAGGATATCCATATCCTCCTTTATTTTAATAATATACTGCCTACTATCATTTTCTGACTCCTGGCTCCTCTGCAGCCTCTGCTCAGAAGAGACCAGGTCAGATTGGGCCTTCTCTAATGCCATCAGTTGCTATTTACCAGATCTTGGCCTTCAGCACATTTGTCCTGTATGGCTCCCATATGTAAATATAAATATGCCGCTACCCTGGCAATCTTGTTGTGCTCATCCTTGGCCTTAGGGACCATATATAGTTCACTCAGGGTCTCTGCCGACGACCTGGCTCCTGCGCTGGTCCCACCACAGCTACCTCCATACATAAGGGTTCTTCTGCTGGTTTCTTGTGCTTCTTTGACCCTCATGTTATACACCTGCAACCAGTTAACAGGTTGCAGGTGTGTGTCTTTACTTGGGGTTGCCTGACCATGAATAAAGGGACATGCCTGACTCTCTGCAGGCATCTTCTTCGTCCCAGTACCAGAGTGGTAAAAGAAAGGTATATTGTTTACTACTCTCAGTCTCCTCTTCCTTGGCCTAGAAATTTAACAGTCAAGAGTGGGGAAATGAGGGGAGCAGTCTTGTAGTAGCCCATAAAGGTTGGGGGAGGGTTAGGTAGGTCATTTTTAGGCAAAGGGGGATACCATGTCCCTCCTAAGGGTACCCCAATTTTAACCCCTTCCCTTTTCCCCATCCTCCTGCTGCCTCTAGACTGGCAAAATCTTTTATCATTTTCTTTGTCAATGGGGTAGGGGTAACAATATCCCATGATTGCATTTGGGATAGGGGATTCTTTGAGAGAAGGGAGTGTGGAATACTGTATCTCACCTGAGGACATCTCATCTTCAATCCCCAAGTATTCTCCACCCAGGTGCTCCCCCCTCACTTATCTGCCCCCATGGTTGAGATCCAAGAGTGATGGCCTTTCCTTGGCCACCTGAGAAGAGGTTCCAAGGGAATTACATGTAAGGACGCCCTCAGGTTTCTCGCAGTACCTAATAAAGCTGATACACAGAGCCATCATATGACAGCGGGTATGCCACTTATGTGCTTGTCACAGTCTGTACACAGAGCTATCACATGTCAACGCGTATGTCTGCTCAGTGCCTGACACATGTTATACACAGAGACATCACGTATCAGCGCATCTGTTGGCTATGTGCCAATCACATTTTATACAGAGAGCCATCCCAAGCAAGTGAGTCTGTCTACTATGTGCCTATCACAGGTGATACACAGAGTGATCAGAGGTCAGTGACAAGGTGTGCTGTGTGCCTATCACGGGAGATACACAGAGCCCTCACATGTCAATGAATATGCCGGCTCTCTGCCTGTCACATTTTCTATACAGAGCCATCATATGGGAGTGAGTCTGTCAGTTATGTGCCTATCACACATTATACACAAAGACATATCATGTCAGCAAGTCGGTCTGCTCCATGCCTATCACATGTGGTACACAAAGCCCTCACATTGTAGCTACACTGTCACCAGTGGGCTTATCACATGTGATGCACAGACTCCTCATATGTCAGTGAGTCTGTCTGATGTGCCCCTTTCACATGTAAAATGCAGAGCTGTCAGGTCAGTGAGCCTGTGCCTATACTGGATGACACACAGAGCCATTACATTAGTGAATCTGCTGTGTATTTATCATACACAGAGCCATGTCAGTGAATCTGCTGTGTACTTATCACACACAGAGCCATCAGCGAGTCTGTCTGCTGTGCTCCTCGCATGTTATGCACAGATCTATCACATGGCATTGAGCCTGTCTGACAGGCCAATACCATACCCGATACCATCCAACGGGTCCTCCTTGGGTACCTGGCAGTCAATCTGATCAGAACCTAACAAGGTTAATACATGTGTCTGTGGGGCTGTATAAGGAAGGCATGGTTATCAAACAGTAAGACAGACACAAGTGATCACAGTTCAAGGGTGTTTATTGAACTTTAATCGGGTTTGAAAAATGCCCATCTAAACCTAAATGTAAAGAAGGCAGCAAGCTACGACCATTAAATCATAATAACCCAGTCCTAGTCAAGTCTGTGAAAATAAAAGGGCCTATACTAATAAACCTATTGCCAATCCTTGCCTCTAAATACAAATAGTGGGAAACAATGTTATGCAAAAGAAAAGTGTTCAAGAAATGATATGTCAGGATATTCAAGCCATTCGCTTCCCTTGCCCACGTTTTCAGCATGAGACAAGGTGTCACACTCGAGCTTAGCACACTCTCTGGGTTCTCTAGCACGAGGATGCAGTCAAAACTTCAACATCAGGGCCTTCTGTGCCAAAGTCTCTTTGTCATTCAAAGTCTCTTATTTCAGAGGGCCTGATCCAACACAACAAACATTAAAGTTCCTTACTTCTTAGGATTTCACATATACAACTTCTCGAGTGATTTACTGTTCACCCCGGGTATTCCTCCGCCGCACTCAGACCCACTTTGACACACAATCTACAATTGGTATCCCTCTGCAGGGTCTTGACCAAATATTTCACATATACAACTTCTCTACTTCTTCAAAATTGAAGACTTTCAACAGTGCACAGGATTTTACTTGACATATCGCAGAACCACTTCGATTAACAATTACTCGTTATCTTCTTGATATAACATTTTTTTCACTTTTACTTTTGCCACTCCTCAGCTGAATACCTTACAGAGACCTTCGGTTGAGCACCCATGCGGTGGCGGGCCACTCTGTCAAAGGTATTGTATCTTGTTTTTAAAGTTCAGTCAGTCATCAGCAATTCAACTTTACTCTTCTTATCACACATGTTTTAACAATGTTTGTTCCAGGGCTCGCCATATAATGTTGCTGCTTGCAACGTTGGCTTCAACACAGACCGGTCTTGTATCAGTCTCCCTAACTCACTGGCTGTGTTGATTTCACTCACGCTGCTTTGTTCTTGGAGCCAAGGATGGTACCACGGCAGCTGGTGATTCCCCCCGCTTTGGTTATTGACGCGGGAGGGCCCCGGGTATCTCCGACACACAGCAGGATTCTTCAACCTGGTTTCCTGGTCTTACGCTTTCTATTCTCGAGGTTCCTGTAAAGTAATAGTTCCTTGTCGAAAAGCTTGCAACTAACCAGGCACCGGAACATCCCACCACCCGTGACCTGGCTATGCACGCTGAAAACACACAGGAGGCACACAGAAAAAGAAGAGACACACCAAGAAGAGAAATGAACGAAACAGACGCTGTCACCCCACATATCACAAAAACACAAGGACACCGCCCCCAAATGCAACAAAATATAGAAGTGGAAGCAGAAGAAATCAGCAACCCAATAATTAATCTAACAAACCAATTCAATGAAGAAACAGTTCACACTGAACACCCACCACATCCGGAGAGCAACATGGAAGCATACCGACATAACAACCACGACACAAAGACAATATTAAAAATGAAAATAAACTGCATTAAAATGATCCACTGCGGGAGACCACCAGGGGGCACAGAGGCAATGGCTGCCTAGTGCCAAGCTCGCGCCAGGACTGGGCCTTTTAGTGGGATTGAGCCCCCCCCGGACCCCTCGGGTGGAACAGCTGAATGGTCATCGATCGGTGAGCCCCCCGAGAGACGCCGGCACGAAGGAGCGGATCCCGCCGCCCCCCGGGAACCGGAGTTCGGGCCACATCGGAGCCGCGGCCGAGCGACCGAGGACGGGGAGAGGCCTGCGGACGGGCGGAGCCCAGCTGGTGAGCCCGGCCGCCAGCCGGATTGCAGCACCCCGCTGACCCAGACGGGGCCGGCGAATGGAGTCGGCCGCCAACGCCAGACGGAGGAGGTAGGGGGGCCGCGGCAGCGAGGCGGCTCGCGGATCGGGCCCTCCCCGGACAGACCCCGGCGGACACCACAAAGAATTGGCCCACGCCCTCCCCTGCCAGATCCCGGCGGTCGCGATAGGAAGCAGCCCGAAAAGGCGAAGCACCTGACGGCAGGAACAGCCCCTCCCGCCGTCACCAGTTCTCCCCGCCGGGCCCACCCCGAGCAATACCCCCTGAGAGGCGAGCCGGGCCCCCAGCTCTTGCTCCCGCACCGGGCCGGGAGGAACTTACCAGCGGCCCCGAGCCCAGCACCCGGGGCCTGAAAACGGCGACGTCGCTCCCTTACACCCCCAGGAAACAGCCGCAGGAAAGGGGAGCACACCTGGGAACAGCAGCCGGCGATGCCACCCCCGCAGCACGCGCCGCCCGGGTGCGGTTGCGGCACACCCCACCCCCATCAACACAGGCCCACTAGGGCCCCGGCCTTGCCGCCGAGCTCAGCGCAAACACACTGGGGAGAAGGGATTGCACCCACCCACCCAACGAGGAACCCAGTGAGCCCGGAGGCACAGATAACAAGCCAGCTTTAGCCCGCTCCTGCTTAATCAGGTGGTGGCCCCCGGTAACATCCCCGGGGCGTGTGCCCGCCTGACTCCCCCCCATGGGTGGAGAACTCTGACAGCAAACAGAGGTTGGAACACGACGTCAGCAGCCCCCCCTCCCCACAGGACCACACCAAGGCGAGGAAGCTCTTGGCCTGCGGCGGACCCCGAGGGGGGCACAGAGGGGGATCGCATGAACTGGCTAGAGTCTCTACAAGCGTTTAGGTACAGGGAGACGGGGGATCGCAACAACAGCTGCACGGGCTCCAGTGACCCGACCCACCCGGGAAACATGACGGAATCCTCGACGGCGATGGAGAGGGGCTTTGCCTCCATCCTTCAGGAAATTAGGGAAATGCGATCAGACATCGCCCAGAAGTTCGAAAAAATGGACCAGAGGGTGGACAAAGTGGAGGAGAGGCTCCTACGGGTAGAAACCAACCAGTCCTCGTCAAGGGCACAGGAAGTCCAATTTGACATGAGGCTCTCGGCCTTGGAGAAAAGGGATGAGGAGAAGGCCAGACAGTTCGACGACTTTGAAAACAGGGAAAGGAGGAATAACTTAAGATTTTTTGGGATTCCGTGAACAGAGGGGGCGACAGAGAGAGACCTAACTCGAGTTGTGAAAGACATTATTACCCTCCTTTTCGCGGAGGAGATGACCACAGAACCCACGTTCGACAGGGTGCACAGAGCAAGGGGCAGGGCGGGGAACCCCCGGTCTGTCCTAACCCGATTCCACTACTACACGGAAAAGACCAAGGTTTTGGAAGAAGCGAGGAAGGCAGGGGTGATCACTTACAACAATGCGCAGATCACTATTTTTCAGGACCTCTCCGCCTACACCTTGGTGAAGCGCAGAATGTGCCGTCCCCTGACGCAGCTACTCAAGGAGAAGGGGGTGCGCTACAGGTGAGGGTATCCTTTCTCCCTGTCCTTCGAATACATGGGCCAACCCACTACGTTGGTCACAGAAGAGGATATTAGAGGAGCCATACGCGACTACGTGGTGGAACCAACCCCCCGAAGAAGCCCGATCGGTCAGGGGTCGGGACCTAGGAGAAGGAAGACAGCCTCACGAAAATACAAAAAATTGAAGACGCCGCCTCCCGCCCAGGAAGGAGAGCAAATGGACTCGGAGGGCTGACGGCGGGAGAGCCCCGTCAAGTTGCGGGACAGGTATGGAAGTTCGTGAGGTCCTAGTGATGACTCTGTCCCCTGGAACAGCAAGTATACAGTGGGCAACTGACGGGAAGAGGCCGGGGGGGGAAAAGAGGGGCTCAAGGAGATGAGCATTGTACTGTGGGCCTGGCCAGGGGAGGTCAGGCTGGTGGTCCGGCCACATGCCAGTGATGGCAGAACTTACTGGCTGGACGTCGGGTAGGGGGATGGGGGGTTCTTTCAAGTTGGCAGGGGTAGTTCTTTCAGGGAGAGGGGAGGAGGGGATGTTTGGGGTCAGTTTTAGGGCCCCTGGGGAGGGAGGATGGGAGAATCCAAGCAATCTAGAAGCGAGACAAATGAAGCGAGACAGGATTTTTGACATGATGTGGGTGGCCAGCCGGGAGAGTTGCATAGATAATGGCTGATGGCTTGCCGGCCCTGGGGGTGGGCACCTTGAATGTGTGAGGTCTGAATACCCCCACAAAGAGATCCCTGGTTTGCAGGGAGTTTAGAAGAGCTAAGCTAGACCTGCTTTTCTTGCAGGAGACTCATTGGTCCCGGGGGAAGGAACCCAAGATGAGGGGAGGAGGAATCGGCGAGATTTTTTGCGCATCACACAGGTCTAAGAAGAGGGGAGTGGCTATTTTGCTAGCAAGGAGCGTAGGCTTTGAGCAGGAAGCGACCCTGAAGGACCCCGAGGGCCGCTACCTAATGGTGAGGGGCTCACTACAGGGGGCCCCCTTAACCCTCGCAGTTGTATATTGGCCTTAGATAGGAAGCGACTTGGCCCTCCAAACGTTAGACCTGCGGACGAGGCCACGGCACGCAGCTTCCGGAGGGTCAACACCGAGCTGGGCCTGGTCGACACGATTCCGTCCCCCAGGTCCGACGTCCCCTCGTTCACGTACTACTCGGCCATTCACACCTCATTCTCCAGAATCGATTATATTCTGGTGGACGAGACGCTTCGCCCACACGTCTCAGGCTACAGTGTTGACTCGATCCCTTGGACGGTACCATGACATGGCCTGCATCACTATAGCTGAGGGCTGACACGCGGAACGCAGAGGCCGCTGGAAATGCAATGACTCCCTGATGGCTTGCCGGCCCTGGGGGTGGGCACCTTGAATGTGTGAGGTCTGAATACCCCCACAAAGAGATCCCTGGTTTGCAGGGAGTTTAGAAGAGCTAAGCTAGACCTGCTTTTCTTGCAGGAGACTCATTGGTCCCGGGGGAAGGAACCCAAGATGAGGGGAGGAGGAATCGGCGAGATTTTTTGCGCATCACACAGGTCTAAGAAGAGGGGAGTGGCTATTTTGCTAGCAAGGAGCGTAGGCTTTGAGCAGGAAGCGACCCTGAAGGACCCCGAGGGCCGCTACCTAATGGTGAGGGGCTCACTACAGGGGGCCCCCTTAACCCTCGCAGTTGTATATTGTCCAAATGAAGGCCAAGCCCAGTTCTGGGAGGAAGTAAGGGACAGGCTTAAACTCTTTGTTCACGGTAAAATAGTGGTAGGGGGAGATTTTAACATGGTCCTAGATCCGGCCTTAGATAGGAAGCGACTTGGCCCTCCAAACGTTAGACCTGCGGACGAGGCCACGGCACGCAGCTTCCGGAGGGTCAACACCGAGCTGGGCCTGGTCGACACGATTCCGTCCCCCAGGTCCGACGTCCCCTCGTTCACGTACTACTCGGCCATTCACACCTCATTCTCCAGAATCGATTATATTCTGGTGGACGAGACGCTTCGCCCACACGTCTCAGGCTACAGTGTTGACTCGATCCCTTGGACGGTACCATGACATGGCCTGCATCACTATAGCTGAGGGCTGACACGCGGAACGCAGAGGCCGCTGGAAATGCAATGACTCCCTTCTCAAAGACGAGGTCATTGCACAGGAAGTGCTAGATGCCATAACGGAGTTCTTTGATTTGAATGATAATGGGGAAGTCGGCATACACACACTGTGGGACGCCTTCAAGGCGACCCTACGAGGCATGCTCATCAAAATAGGAGCCCAGAAGAAAAGGGAAAGGGAGGCCCTGGAAAAGACCCTAAGGGATAAGATAGCCCAGCTCCAGCCTGGTGGCCCTCCGGAACGGCCGCTTGAGCGTGACCAGGTCACTGCCCTGGAGGATTATAGACTCCAACTAAAAGACCTCCGCCTGCACAAAACAGAGAGGAGCCTCCAGATGGTGAAACAAAAATATTACGACAAAGGGGATAAGGCAGATAGTATCCTAGCCTGGAAACTGAGGGAAGTCCAACGAAGCAGAATGGTCAAGGCGGTGAAGGACGCCCAGGGGACGATAGGCTATGATTCTCCCCACATAGGTGAGGCTTTCCGCCACTACTATGAGAAACTATATACCTCAGAATATGACGAGGGCGATGCCCAGATAGAGGGCTTCCTGGAATCTATTCAAGTCCCGGCCTTAACAAAAGAGATATCGGAGGGGTTAGAGGGTCCGGTCACCGAGGAGGGGATAGACAAAGTGATTAGCGGGATGAAGGTGGGAACCTCCCCGGGGGAGGATGGTTATACAGTGTACTTTTACAAGAGGTTCCGCTCCAGCTAGGCCCCGCATCTGGCGAGGGTCTTCAATTCTGTCCTCGAAGGAGGTATTCTCCCCGATTCCATGATGGGAGCCATTATAGCAGTACTGCCCAAGGAGGGTAAAGATCCTGCAGAGTGCTCCTCATACCGCCCAATATCATTATTGAACACGGATGTCAAGATCTTGGCCAAGGTGGTGGGGAGGCGGATGGAGGGGATAATGCCGAGGTTGGTTCATGGGGATCAGGTGGGCTTCATAAGAGGGAGACAGGGGTCGGACAATATCCGTAAAACAATAGATCTGTTCCACTTCGTGCAGGAATCTGACCTGGACGCATGTATCCTCTCCCTAGATTCCGAAAAAGCTTTCGACAGGGTGGAGTGGAGATACATGGAACTCCTTCTCCAGAAAATGGGCTTCGGGTCGCACATTAGGAGCTGGGTATCGGCACTCTATAGAGCCCCCACAGCGAGGGTCCAGGTGAATGGGAGGTTGTCCGAGTCCTTCGCACTTTCACGAGGGACCAGGCAGGGTTGTCCCCTCTCCCCTTTGATATACGTCCTCACGATAGAACCGTTAGCTATAGCGATCAGAGCGCATGCGGGCATCAGGGGGATTAGCAGAGGCGATGTGGAATTTAAGCTATCCCTGTTTGCGGACGACATCCTTGCCTATGTGGTGGACCCGGCCGCCTCGCTCCCCCCCTTTTTGTCCCTGGTGTCCACATTTGGCCGCTTCTCCGGACTGAGAATCAACACAACCAAATCAGTCCTGCTCCCAATGAAAGTACAAGACCCTGAGTTGGACCCTCTGGACAGGTTCGAGGGAATCGCGGTGGGAAAGACCTTCATCCGATACCTGAGAGTCCTGCTAACTAGGGACCTATCTAAACTAGCCTCCACCAACTATGACCCTATAATTGTAGGGATCAGGTCAGATTTGAGGAGATGGGACAAGATGATCCTGTCCTGGTACGGCCGGATGACAGCGGTCAAGATGAATGTCTTACCGAGGCTTCTGTACCTGTTCACAGTACTCCCCACCATCATCCCAGAGCAGACCTTCAGGGTCCTACAAAACGCAGTCCAAGAATTCATATGGCAGGGGAAAACCCCGAGGACCGGGAGAGCGACCCTGACATTGCCGAGGGAGGAGGGGGGGTTTGGGCTCCCTGATTTCCGCCTGTACTTCCGGGCTGCACAGTTGAGGGTACTCTTGGAACACATGAAAGAAGGAATGGGGACATATTGGTCTTACTTAGAGGACATGGGCGCCCACCCCCTGAAGGTCAGGGACCTCCTGTGGGCCCCACGCAAATCTATCCCAGGGAAGTTAAGAGGTCACCCGACCCTGGGAGTTCTTTGGGAAATTTGGAAGGAGGGTCCACAGACAGCCTACCTTACTTCATGGCCGTCCCCGATGTCCTCCCTTTGGGGACTCCCCCTTGACCTGGGCGGGAGGGGGTTTCGAAATTCCCAGATCTGGTCTGACTTGAGGATGGAATGGGCTGGGCAGATGTTCAGGGAGGGAGAGTTCCTCTCATACAAGGACCTGAGGGAGGCCCTCGGCCGTGGGTCCCTAACCATTTTTGAATACCTCCGTCTCAAGGGCATACTGTGTGACCAATCATGGGGCCAAAATTTGAGGAGGCAGCTGACTCCCTTTGAAAAGTTCTTAGATACAGCGACCTCGAGAAAGGGCGCAGTGTCGAACATGTATAAAATCTTGAACACTTTCAACCTCCCCGGGAGAAGGTGCTTCCGCTCATTCTGGGACGATTTGGTGGGGGAGGTCATTTCAGAAGACACCTGGTCAAGAATTTTCAAAATCGCTTTCCATGGGAACTTGTTCACCGCAGATATGGAGCATAACTTCAAGATATTGCAGGGGTGGCATAGGGACCCAGTAAAACTGTCTAAAATGTTCCCAGGTGTTACTCCGATGTGCCCGAGGGGATGTGTCCAGAGGGGATCCAGGAAGCACATGTGGTGGCTTTGTCCGAAAGCTCAGATCTTCTGGGGAACAGTACAGTCCTGGATTGCGGAGGTGTCGGATGAGCCTCTCCCCCAGGACCCTTTGTCGATGTCGTTGGGCGTACCCTCGAAGACATGGAAATATATAGATATCCAAGGATGATGGACACAATGCTGCGGGCAGGGAGGGTGGCCCTAGCACAGAAGTGGAAGAGCCCGGAACCCCCCTCCAAGGAGGAATGGCTGAAGAAAGTAAAGAATATGTTCTTGATGGACAAACTCACAGCTATGGTGAACAATGACTCAGGGCCTTTCATGTCTAATTGGTATGGGGTGCAACAATCTTGGGGATGGGACGTCCACTGACTTGAGACACTGGCCCGCACCGAGGGGGGGGAGAAGGACCCGGAGTCCAGCAGGGTTTGCTTTGAATGCCCACGACCGGGGGAACGGCAACGTCGACCTCAGCCGGCAAAAATGGTCACCTACCACATCGTCCCCTGAGTACAGGGGAGGACAAGGCCGCTCATTGTCTCTCACGTTTGAAGTTATATCAGGATTGCGGGGGGGGGTATTGTTGGGAGGGGGACGGAGGGAAGGGGGGGGTTAAGGGTTGAACGGGACAGTCAATCGCTTTGTGTGCCTTATGGGTTACTCAGCCTGGTTTGTAAAATTAAGAAAATGCCAATAAAACCAAAGTTTAAAAAAAAAAAAAAATGATCCACTGCAAACTAATCAACGCAAAATCGATGACCAAACATGCCACAGACATATACGACCTACTGTGCGACCAAGGTATCGACATCCTATTCATTACAGAAACATGGCTAGATAACAACTACAAAATCACACTACACAGCTGCCTTCCCGACAGCTTCAAGTGCTCACAGATAAACAGGAAAGACAAAAGAGGTGGAGAACTTGCAATGGCATACAAAGAGCATCTGAAAATAAAAACAAACGAACCACTAAAAATTGTAAACTGTGAATCCCTAATCCTTCACCTGACAATGGACCCCAAAACAAATATCAAATTCATTCTGCTTTACAGAACAACAACATACGACGCAGCATTCGTGGACAGCTTCACAGAAGCCATCACCAACCTGGCCATCGAACACGAACACCTGATAATCCTCGGGGATTAACATCTGGTTTTAAGAAGAAAATGCAAACTCGCAAAATTTGCTAGTCAAGCATCTCAAGAAAATGAGATTACATCAGCTGGTTAAAGAAGTAACACACGCAGCAGGACACACACTTGACACAATCCTTCTCTAACAGAAACCTTATCGCCACGGCACCCCCAATACAGATACTCTGGAGCGACCACCTCATTCCATTCCATTCCATTTGTGATCAATCAACCTGCCAAAGTAGCCAAACAACCCAATAAACTTCTGACTTTCATGAGAAGAAACCATAAAAGATACTAACTTATTAGAACAACTCAAACTCACAATACCATCAACCATGAACCTCGACTAATTCAAACTCGATAGACAGACAGAAAAACTTCATAAATGAATCACCGAAACAATCAAAAATATCTCCAAGGAAAAACCCTTCACCCCATCACACAAGAGAACAATGGCAAAATGGTTTACTCCCAATCACAATTACAATGACAAATCCGCTCATACAAAAAGGAAATCCAAAAGGCAAAAAAGAAATACTACGACAACCGAATCACTAAAGCCGCAAACACCCAAAAAGAACTGTTCAACATCATAAACGAAATGAGGAACCCAATTGGATGCAACAACACCCCAGTGCCTTCAGTGAAACTATGCAACGACCACACAGACCACTTCAAAATCAAAATCAGTGTCATCCACCAAATCATACAAAGCAGACCAGTCAACAAAAATACACAACCCACTCCCCCAACCGAGGATCCCCAGAACAAACTCCAAAGCTTCCCCCAAATATCAGTAGAGACTTTCATGAAGCTGGTAAGAAATAGCAAAAAAGCAGGCTCCCCATTGTACCCCTGCCCTACAGACATATACAAATGAATCCTCACGCAAGGCACACCCTTGGAATGTTACAGAAACCTCTTCAACCAATCACAACAGGGAAAGTGCTGTGTTCTTTCAAAATGGTGTACATCAAAACACTGCTCAAGAAGACGGCAGGCCACGTGGAAGACCTCTCCAACTACAGACCTATCTCGAACATCCTGTACCCAGCAAAACTACTTGAAACCTACATCTATGGTCTAACACAGGAACATATAGAAAAATACCAATTGCTGGACCAGGCACAAGTTGGGTTTAGACCTAAGAGAGGAACTGAGACGGCACTCTGCTCAATCTGTGATGATCTAAAGACAAATGCAGACCCTGACACACGTTCAGCTCTGATACTTCTGGACCTCTCTGCAGCGTTCGGCACAGTCAGCCAGGACTTCCTCATTAAGACACTCAAAGAAATAGGAATCACCGACCTGGCCCTACTCTGGATTAAATAATTCCTAACGGACAGAACGGAAACCATCTGGAATAAACCTTTCATATCCACTCCAAGAGACACCAACTGTGGAGTACCACAAGGATCATCCCTAGCCCCACTGCTCTTCAATATCTACCTTACACCATTAATCAAGCTCATTAAAAAACACGGATTTACATGCTACAACTATGCAGATGACACACAAATCATCTACAAAATAGAAGACGCACAAAAAGGAAACTCAATGATGGAAGGATATCTACAAGAACTCTATGAATGGATTAAAACTCTGCAACTCATCCAAAACAGGGCTGCAAGACTTGTCTTTGGCCTCAAGCCCAGGGATCGTATCCCTACAGGACTGAAATCTCTGCACTGGCTCCCAGTGGTGGTGAGGATGAAGCTCAAAACCCTCTCCTTTGTCCACAAGGCCTTCTGGGACCTCAATACCTTCAACTTGCTCTTCCTAAATATCTTCCCCCTCGAGCTTTTCGCTTATCCACCTCCAACTCCCTCAGGGTCAGTTGCTTCTCCAAGCAGCAAGTTGGTGGTAGATCGCTTTCGACTGCTGGGGCCTCCCTCTGGACCAGCCTCCCGGCCCCTCTAAAACTTGGGGAGAACCAGCTCCGGTTCCGGAAGAACCTCAAGACCTTCCTCTTTGCTTCTGCTTTCTCTCCTCCTCTCCCCTGCTGATCTCCTGACTGAATCTGAAACTGCACTGGTTACCTGGCTACCCACTGATCTCAGACCCAGGTCCCCTCCCCGCCAGTTACACACCTGCACTGCCCCCCTGGCAACCCTTGCACTCGGGGACTGTTCCGTTATCCCTACAGCCCCGGCTAGCACTTGACACCTGATGGCTGCACTTACCGTTGCCACCTGCTGGCCGCACTTATTTATTTATTGCCTTTATTTATATCCTTTATTTATCTTACTGTTATCCTATGTACCGCACTATCCCCTCCACTTTTCCCCTCTCACCTCCCCTGCACTTGCACAATCTCAATGTGACCGGGCCTAGTAGGATCGCTGTCTTTGTCTTCCCTCTGTTTCCTCTCCCAGGCCTCGTCGCGCCTTGAAACACTTGTGTATAGGCGCGTTATAAATGCCATATCATATCATATCATATATCATATCATGGGTCAGGGCTTTGGCATTTCTTTGTCCTGTAGACTGTAATGTGTGTCTATGCAGAGGCATAACTAAAAAGAACCCAAAGACATACAAAGCAATGCCAGGACTGGCGTTCTTAAACCCTCCATGGGAGTATCTACCTTACTCGAGGGGCAGTTCACCCTATTGACACAATAAATAGTCTGTTGTTAGCACAGCAGGGTTTGGTTAAACTATGCGAAAGGGCAGTTCAAGAGACCGATTTGCTTCTACCCCAACCCCTCAATGGTAATTTCTGTTATGTTAAGTCTGTCCACTCAATGACCATTTGTGTCTAAAGCTCACCAGGGGCTATGCTATTCCTGATGCAGAAACACTCCACCTCTTCAAGGACTTTGCTCATGAATCAATGAGCCATACAAACATTGCATATCTGCACCAATAGTTGTATGAAAAGGGCTTCCCTCTACAATACGTAACTGAGTTGTCTCCCCTGAAATTTAGAAATAAAACAATGCCTTATGCAAGCATGTAGGTATGGAAACTCTTTCCGGAACAACTTATGACTGAGCATTCTGCTCACTTCTGCACTGAAACAAACCCTGCCAGAAAAAAAACTGCAAAATAATATACTCTGACAGGTCACTGCAGCTGTCAGGCACCCTCTCGGGGTATGTGATGACAGCAGGTAAAGCTTTGCAATCACAGTTGACCTAAGTATTCTCTGAAAAATCAACCCACCCCACTGGGCTTCATGTGTTCTACCTACAGGGTCCCAAAATCCAAATCCTAACCCACATTTTCTAGAACTGGAGTTGAAATAGTACATGATGTCCTCCTAGAATATTCAAGGGTAAAAGGACACACATATCTATCTAAGGATTGTTTGTATAGCGCTGCTCGCCCAAAGGCCTCTCCAGTGGTTTTAATTTAGTCTTCTTACTTCATAGTAAAGAACATTTTAAAATGTGACTGCAATATGCCCCCAGGGTGTCAAGTCCCCCAGGGGCACTAGTGAGAGAACACTTGATACTGTGCATCTGCAAGGATAAATGTTGTATCACCTTTCTCTCACCTGACCAACGTGACGGACCACTGCTTACCACTAAGAAGCCCCAAGAGGAAACACTTGAAAGAAAAACATATATTGTTATGTCCTATCCCCCTGACTGATCAGGTTACATAATGAAGGTATTCCCAGACAGATAACTGCAAAAATTACTTTTTATTTTCCTTTAATCCCTTATTCAGATATACGCCCCTGCCTCCCTTTCCTCTACTTGGGTTTTCTGCCTCAGAGATAGCTATGAACATGTGGGGTCAGACCGTGATCAAGCTTTCAAATGGACCAACATATATATAAAACAGGATGACCACTTGTGTTTTAGTGTGAGTTAACCCCAGGGAGGTAGGGGATGCGAATTACCATAGGTGTTTTCAGACCATGATATCTTGCACCCCCACAATCAAAAGGCATGGAGGTGTCCAGGGAGGGGCTAAATAGTGCCTCTGCATTGGTGGGACCAGATTAAACATAAAACAGGATGACCACTTGTGTCAGTGTAAATTAACCCCAGGGAGGCAAGGGATACAAATTACCATTGGTGTGTTCAGGCCATGATACCTTGCACCCCCACAATTAAAAGGTATGGGGGTGTCCAGGGAAGGGATAGAGGGTGCCTCTAGATTGGTTGGGACCTGAGTAAATATAAAACAGGGTGACCACTTGTGTTAGTGTAAATTAACCTCAGGGAGTCAGGGATGCGAATTACTGTAGGTTTGTTGAGGCCGTGATATCTTGCACCCCCACTATCAAAATTGTTTGTACTGTTCTTGTAAGTGTATGAATGCTGCACCTCTAGTACATGTGCATAGTATTCAACGTTATGATGTGCGGTATGTCAGGGCAAAATAGTTTTGATGTAGTGGTGCACATAGGTCTGATATAATGTCCTCTCTAAACATAATGGAATATTCACTGCAGGCCCGGGTGAAGATGTGTGGCGGACCATTTCAACATGATGGTTGGGGCTCCCCTTGCTTAGAGCAGAAAGCAGTCTGAGGTTCGTGTGGGGTGGAGGGCATACATTATAAGGGAGATAAAGATAAGGTTAATAGCCGCCAATTATCACGAGCAAGCAGGGAGCTGAAAACCCTGAATGACCACTGAATAGTTTTGAATGATCCTTCTTCATAAGAAAGTGGCTGACATGGAGGAAACAGTGTTGAAAGTAGGTGATAATATTTCTGTTTTCCTCAAAGTGACGGCAGGATGGGTTCCAGCAGCAGCACTGCAGCAGTGTGCAAGCGCACACTGTAAGACTCAGAAAGTGAGCAATATATAAAGGAATATATTGCTGTGTTATTACACTGCTGAGTGGCAATATGGAGGCTGTTGCTGGTGCCCCCCTGAGGCTCGAGGCCCCTTTCATTTGAAAAAGCTGAAAGGCAATGCCGCCGTCCCTGATTCCCTGCTAATTTTATTTATTTTTATTTATTTGCATTTGTGAAGCGCACTTGCAGCCCGGAGGCATTGAGGCGCTGTTATAAGAATTTGTAAGAAGTTTTGATCCACATGTTCATGGGGAAACCATAGTTCTCTTAGTTGCAAATACAGACTCAGTGAGGTACAAGTATGATCAGTGTTACAGGCATACGTAAGATAACAGTACGGCAGTTATACAGGGATGTGCCCATATATATGTACCTTTCACACAAATAGCTTAGTTTTAATGGCTTTGTGGAATGATTGATGGGACTCGATCATTCTTAGATGAGTAGGGAGTGCGTTCCAATGGGTGGCGGCCAGTGTAGGAAAACTGGAGCCCCCCGCGTGGGCTTTCCTGGTTATTGGTGTGAGAATCTTGTTAGAGTAGCCCAACCTCAGGGGTCTTGTGGTGGTGTGCTTGGTGATTCTCTGGGACAAGTACGGAGGTGCGAGCTCATGGAGGCATTTGTGAGTGAGGGTTAGAGTTTTAAAGACGGTTCTTTCTTTGACCGGGAGCCAGTGGGCCTGCCTTCTCACTTCGGAGATATGGGGCCTCATTACGACCCAGGCGCTAATGGGTTAACAGCGCCGTAAAAGGCTGCAGCGCCGTTAACCTATTAGCGCCTAATTACGAGGTCCATTTGCGGGACCCGACCTTACCGGCTGGTTTTACCAGCCGTTAAAGTAGGGACCCGCAAAGGGACCTTGGTGCTAAGTACGGTGCCACAATTTGCGGCACTGTACTTAGCGCCTTCCCCATTCCATTGAGCCCTATGGGGCAAAAATGGGAATGGGGAAGGGCCATGGAGGAAGGGGGAATTACCGCCCCGCCAACCTTGTAATGGGGTGGTAATTCCCCCTTTCTCCATGGCGGAGTCGGTAACTTACCGGCATGGACCATGGTGCTAACAGCACCATGGTCTTCCGCCAGGGTCGTAATGAGGCCCATGGTCTTTTCTTGATGTACCTGTGGCTGCCCTGAGGGCATTGTTTTGAACCAACTGGAGTTTGGCAAGATTTATTTGAGACGTTCCTATGAGGAGGGCATTGCAGTAGTCCAACCTTGAACCAATAATCGCCCTACCAATGGTAAGGCAGTTCTGGTGGGATATGAAGGGTCTGGCTGCGTTAAGCACTTTTGAGTAGTAGGCTGAAGTAGTCCTTCACCTGACAATGGACCCCAAAACAAATATCAAATTCATTCTGCTTTACAGAACAACAACATACGACGCAGCATTCGTGGACAGCTTCACAGAAGCCATCACCAACCTGGCCATCGAACACGAACACCTGATAATCCTCGGGGATTAACATCTGGTTTTAAGAAGAAAATGCAAACTCGCAAAATTTGCTAGTCAAGCATCTCAAGAAAATGAGATTACATCAGCTGGTTAAAGAAGTAACACACGCAGCAGGACACACACTTGACACAATCCTTCTCTAACAGAAACCTTATCGCCACGGCACCCCCAATACAGATACTCTGGATCGACCACCTCATTCCATTCCATTCCATTTGTGATCAATCAACCTGCCAAAGCAGCCAAACAACCCAATAAACTTCTGACTTTCATGAGAAGAAACCATAAAAGATACTAACTTATTAGAACAACTCAAACTCACAATACCATCAACCATGAACCTCGACTAATTCAAACTCGATAGACAGACAGAAAAACTTCATAAATGAATCACCGAAACAATCAAAAATATCTCCAAGGAAAAACCCTTCACCCCATCACACAAGAGAACAATGGCAAAATGGTTTACTCCCAATCACAATTACAATGACAAATCCGCTCATACAAAAAGGAAATCCAAAAGGCAAAAAAGAAATACTACGACAACCGAATCACTAAAGCCGCAAACACCCAAAAAGAACTGTTCAACATCATAAACGAAATGAGGAACCCAATTGGATGCAACAACACCCCAGTGCCTTCAGTGAAACTATGCAACGACCACGCAGACCACTTCAAAATCAAAATCAGTGTCATCCACCAAATCATACAAAGCAGACCAGTCAACCAAAATACATAACCCACTCCCCCAACCGAGGATCCCCAGAACAAACTCCAAAGCTTCCCCCAAATATCAGTAGAGACTTTCATGAAGCTGGTAAGAAATAGCAAAAAAGCAGGCTCCCCATTGTACCCCTGCCCTACAGACATATACAAATGAATCCTCACGCAAGGCACACCCTTGGAATGTTACAGAAACCTCTTCAACCAATCACAACAGGGAAAGTGCTGCGTTCTTTCAAATCGGTGTACATCAAACCACTGCTCAAGAAGACGACAGGCCACGTGGAAGACCTCTCCAACTACAGACCTATCTCGAACATCCCGTACCCAGCAAAACTACTTGAAACCTACGTCTATGGTCTAACACAGGAACATATAGACAAATACCAATTGCTGGACCAGGCACAAGTTGGGTTTAGACCTAAGAGAGGAACTGAGACTGCACTCTGCTCAATCTGTGATGATCTAAAGACAAATGCAGACTCTGACACAAGTTCAGCTCTGATACTTCTGGACCTCTCTGCAGCGTTCGACACAGTCAGCCAGGACTTCCTCATTAAGACACTCAAAGAAATAGGAATCACCGACCTGGCCCTACTCTGGATTAAATAATTCCTAACAGACAGAACGGAAAACCATCTAGAATAAACCTTTCATATCCACTCCAAGAGACACCAACTGTGGAGTACCACAAGGATCATCCCTAGCCCCACTGCTCTTCAATATCTACCTTACTCCATTCATCAAGCTCATTAAAAAACACGGATTTACATGCTACAACTATGCAGACGACATACAAATAATCTACAAAATAGAAGATGCACAAAAAGGAAACTCAATGATGGAAGGATATCTACAAGAACTCTATGAATGGATTAAAACTCTGCAACTCATCCAAAACAGGGCTGCAAGACTTGTCCTTGGCCTCAAGCCCAGGGATCGTATCTCTACAGGACTGAAATCTCTGCACTGGCTCCCAGTGGTGGTGAGGATTAAGCTCAAAACCCTCTGTTTTGTCCACAAGGCCTTCTGGGGTTTGGGACCTCAATACCTTCAACTTGCTCTTCCTAAATATCTTCCCCCTCGAGCTTTTCGCTCATCCACCTCCAACTCCCTCAGGGTCAGTCGCTTCTCCAAGCAGCAAGTTGGTGGTAGATCTCTTTCGTCTGCTGGGGCCTCCCTCTGGAACAGCCTCCTGGCCCCTCTAAAACTTGGGGAGAACCAGCTCCGGTTCCGGAAGCACCTCAAGACCTTCCTCTTTGCTTCTGCTTTCTCTCTTCCTCTCCCCTGCTGATCTCCTGACTGAATCTGAAACTGCACTGGTTACCTGGCTACCCTCTGATCTCAGACCCAGGTCCCCTCCCCGCCAGTTACACACCTGCACTGCCCCCCTGGCAACCGTTGCACTCGGGGACTGTTCCGTTATCCCTACAGCCCCGACTAGCACTTGACACCTGATGGCTGCACTTACTGTTGCCACCTGCTGGCCGCACTTATTTATTTATTGCCTTTATTTATATCCTTTATTTATCTTACTGTTATCCTATGTACCGCACTATCCCCTCCACTTTCCCTCTGCACTTTTCCCCTCTCACCTCCCCTGCACTTGCACAATCTCAATGTGACCGGGCCTAGTAGGATCGCTGTCTTTGTCTTCCCTCTGTTTCCTCTCCCAGGCCTCGTCGCGCCTTGAAACACTTGTGTATAGGCGCGTTATAAATGCCATATCATATCATATCATATATCATATCATGGGTCAGGGCTTTGGCATTTCTTTGTCCTGTAGACTGTAATGTGTGTCTATGCAGAGGCATAACTAAAAAGAACCCAAAGGCATACAAAGCAATGCCAGGACTGGCGTTCTTAAACCCTGCATGGGAGTATCTACCTTAGTCGAGGGGCAGTTCACCCTATTGACACAATAAATAGTCTGTTGTTAGCACAGCAGGGTTTGAGACAAGATGACATTATTGATGAGATGGAAACAGAAGCCTTGCTCGGCAATATGGACAGCCCCCAAGAGGTTAAAAAGAGCAGCTGTCCTAAGGAAGCTCCTGATACTAGTGATGTCCAACAGGACTTATATGATTCACCAATGATGTTCTCCCCAACAGCGGATGCATCCTCCCCGTCTTCCTGTTCCTTTGTCCACCCGACCCCTCGTAGAAATCACGCTGCCTTAAATGAGGATTTATCAGCTCCTCCGGGTAAATTTGTAATTGGTATTGAAACATCATTACAAACAATGAATGCTGCACTCTTTTCCCTTACACGATTATATGATACACTAGACACTAAACTGAATGACCAGCACTCTGTGATAATCAAGCTGCTATGCAAAAAGAAAGTGGCTGACGATCACTGTGTATGTTGTAAGAAAAACACGGAGAGTGTTGATAGCACAGATGACAATCCACAACCAAGTACTGATGAAATAAAATCTAAAGAAGATGAGATCCTACTAATTGACTGTACACAACATCAACAGTCTGCCTTGCAATTAGGGGTTAAGAACAAAAAAAACAAATAAAAGAGAGATGAGCTTATGAATCTAGCTAAATTAGAGACAAACATTGTCCCGCAAATGGATAAATCCTCGGAAATCACTTTTACAAGTAGATTACAAGTCGAAAAAGAAAAGTGTGAAGTAGGACAACCATGTATTAAAAAGAAGAAAGATAAAGCAAAGAACATAGAACTTTCCTGTAAAAAAACAATGAATCAACTCAAAAGCAATGCGGGCCTGACTACTCAGGGGGCTGAAAATGATACTGTTGTGTCGTATAACATCTTTGACACAAAAAAAAAGGGAATACATTTTGTAATGAAAATCACAAAAAAATCTAAAAATGTGCCAAATGTTGCGAATGCCAAAATCACAGGCACTAAACAGTTTATCAATACTCTAACATTACCCAAATCAGCTGCTGCGGTAGCACGTACGGCTATTGCTAACAAATATTGAGATATGAGTTTACAAAAAGGACGACTGTGTCAAAAAGAGCCAGAAGAATATGAGCCTCTAGACACTTTGATCTTGTTGTCAAATCAGCAAAGAGAAAGCAGGAATATGGGTCCGGACAAAGCACAAAAGGAAGGGGATGATGCCGGTAAATTGTGTGGCATAATAGGAACAGCACCAGGCAAGTTAAGCACTAATCCAAGCCATACTGATAAATTGACTATGGCAAATAGTCCTGATATAACTGTTGAAAGTACAGAATGTCATGATGTACAGAAACTGAGCCAGGAACAACTCATATCAATGAGAGAATGGAAAATGGAATTAGAACATTCTTTAAAAAGAATAATTACCCAGACTAACAAGCATGATGTGCATATGCCCAAGGCTAGTGATGATAGCAGTAAACCAGGTGGTGTAACAAGCATAGCGATAGACCACCGGAGCAATGAGTCAAACAATACTGAGAAAGTGAAAATGGGAAAGAGTTTTGAATTACTTGATGGGACAACAGAAAGACATACTATAGATAAAGTGACTCAGGAAAATTTCATCTCAATGAGTGATTGGAAAACAGAACTAGAACACTCATTAAAAAGAATAATTGTCCAGGCTAATACACCTCACACTCCTATGATAAATGTCAAGAACAATGGAGTGTATACTTCCCTGACTAATACCGCAAGACAACCCAATTATACACCAAATGTTAAAGCAACTTATGCCTCAAAAGCGGGGATGCATGTGCCTGTGAGTGATCCAAATACAAACTGTCTATTGATGCAATGTCGTCCTCTCCCTTTTCACTCTTTGGACTTGAATAGACAATCAGTTCTGAATATTTTCTCAGAAATTGTTGCGCTTGATGGGATATGTTCTAAAGACATAGAGCAAGTAGAATTTCTTCAAAGAAATGATTTATCAAAGATTAAGTTATGGATGAAGTCATGCTTTGTTAAAAATGCAGTGTGGGAAGCAAGAAATGATATATATGAAATGGGCTTCCTATTAGAAAATCCAGCTCTTTTTGCTCAACAACAACCGCTCAGTCTAGGAAACCAATATATTCCCAAACCAAACATCTATCAGAAGGGACAAAACAGCAACTCATATATAAACATGTCCCGAGCGGATGATCGGTTGACAGAGGCTAGAGAAACAAGACTGAACAATAACTAGCCAGCACAGAAGGATAAGACCGTTTCTCTAGCCTCATGGAACACTAGAGGTTTCAAACATCTTACGAAATCCAGAGATAGCTTGTTAATGAGTTATGACATAGTAGCTTTTCAGGAAATATGGTTGTCTGTTGCCCCGGTTTGGGATAAACATATTGTGGTGTTGACACCTGCTATCGTTCCAGTCAGAGGTAGACCCATGGCGGGCCTAATGGTAGCCATTAAAGCATCTCCTAACATGCAAATTGAGCCATGGTTCTCCCCGAATAGCTTTATACAACTAACAAAGATAAAGTTCAATTTAACAACAATTGGTTTGATAAACATATATTGGAACCATGCGGCAATAACCGACTCTGATTTTTACGAGGCTATGGATGAAGCACTGAATCTGACGATATTAGATCCATTATGTGGCCATGTAATAGTTACGGGAGATTTGAACCTATCATGCTTACCCCAAGTGGGGAAACCTCTGACCCCGATAGCAAAAACTTGGAATGCTTATATGGCCGAACATCAGCTTCTAATGCTAAATGGTACAAAAAAAGGTGATATACCGTCCAAGAATACTTGGCATAGAGGGTTACAAACAGCTACAATAGATTATACATTCGTGGATCGAGACCTCTTTAGTCATATAACGGATTTTCATATTATGCCCCAAAAAATAAGTGATCATGATATTCAAGCTCTAAACTGGTCCTGGCTAACAGAATCCAAAACTTATGAATCATCTTTAGCTAGAAACCTCACATTAAACACAGCTAAAAATAGGTTTCAATGGAATCCTTCAACCTTGCAAAGTTTAAGTCAAAAGCTTATGCAAGTGTTGAATGAAAGGAGATGTGTTGACTCTACTAGTCCTCATTCGTATGTTGATGAAATGCAAATCTTTAAGATCAAGAATAAGGATCCTAAGAGTCAGAATATAAAATCGCTGCACGTATTTGACCATGAAGTAGCCATGCATAAAACTCAGTATAGAGCTGATAGAAGGAAAATAATTAGGACTAATGCTCTTGATTGCTCACACCAATTGAATACACTAAAATGTAAATTTAAAAACTGGATTAGAGCAAGAAAGGCTAAAATATATCAACATGATGCAGAGGCTATGCTGAAGAGTCTGCAATCTAAGAAGTCAGCTGAAATATGGTCACACTTAAAATATACCCAAAGCAAGACCCAAATAGTGCACCAAATGAATCCAATTCCTCAAGAAATATGGGCTGATTTCTATAAATCAGCATATGCGGACACTTTAACAATCAGATGTCAAGATACTAAAGGCAGGATTGATATGGAGAACCTTGTGTTTGATATTGATGACATTCTATTGTTCATTGCAAAATTATCTACATCTCGTGCTCCTGGCCCAGACGGACTTTCCAATTTTATGCTAAAAAGAAATCCCACTGCATGGGCCCAAATTCTAACGACCATTTTCAACCAAATTATGCTATCCAGGTGTATTCCGGATTCTTGGAGAAAATCTATCACCATACCAATCTACAAAAAAGGGTGACAATCAAAATCCTAGCAACTATAGGCCTATATCTCTTCTAGATATACCGAGTAAAATTTTTGCTCGGTTATTATTAAGAGATATTAACAAATGGTTGAATGAAGCAGGAATTAGAGATCCTAATCAAACTGGCTTCATGCCGGGGATGGGCACTGCAGTTAACCTCCATATATTGGAAGTCATAAAAAAACTAGAATATGAAAAGGGACAGGCAGTATACATAGCCTTCATAGACTTTCAAGCCGCGTTTGATTCTGTGTGTAGAAAACTCCTATTGAACAAACTTTTGGATGCAAAGTGTCCTAATTATCTTGTATTTTGGATTGGTGAACTACATTCTCATACTACAGTGCAAATAAGACTGGCCCTTGATGGCTCTCTTTCTGATCCAATTGAAACCTTTCGGGGTTTGAAACAAGGGTGCATTCTGGCAAGTACTTTGTTTAACTTCTTCATGTCAGCTATACAACACGAGTTCAGGAGCATTGAATCTGATCCTCCCCGTTTGGGAGTCCATACTGTCCCCTGGTTATTCTATGCTGATGACCTGGTCCTTTTAGCTAAGACGCCAGGGGGTCTGAAAGCTCTTTTAACGTGTTTGAGTAATTATGCTGATGCAAACTTGTTAAAAATCAACCAAGACAAGTGCAAAATTATGATATTAGAGCCTAAAAAGAAGAAAGCATCGAAAGTTGGAAGGTGGCAAATACAAAGTGTTGATGTAGAGATTGTAAATGAGTATAAGTATTTGGGAGTAATAATTGGCAATGATCCGAGAAATCATACCATCGAGAATTGGAAAAGAAAGTCAATACCGGGATAGCCCAGACCAAGTTGATACAAGGTACATTTGGAAAATTTTCTTTATCACCTGCCATTATATTTTACAAGCAAAAGGTCACTCCTATAATAATCTATGGGGCAGAAACCAGGGAAATTATGCTGGAGAATGTATGGCTAAGATTAGAAGGCACATTTTGGAAAAAAGTGTGTGGCCTCCCAATGTCGGTTCCGATGTGTTTATTGAGGCATGAAATGGGTTTGGTGTCCTTACACACAATATATTGCTGGAAAGTGTTCTCATTGTATCGAAAATATTTACTAGCGGTCAAAGCAAATGGAATCATGTATACAATGGGCAGATATATGGTGGAATCAGCTAACCCCATGATTCTGAAATGGAGAAAATGGTTAAAAGGACTGATGGAACTAGCTGGTATTGATGATGAACTACTTATGAACAACCCTGAGAGAGCGAAAACCAAGCTCTGGCTATATGATTGGATTAAAACTAGAGAGGCATGTATGAAATTGAAAGTGTCCAAACGACAAGCCTTTGCAATTAAAAAACTTCATGTTGTCGAAATGTACCTACTGAAGTCTCCGGACCCCAAATTCAGATATTCATATATGAGATTCAGAATGAATATCTGTTTGACAAATGAAGTACGCTTTATGAGGCATATGTCGCCCAACCCTAATTGTAGATTCTGTCTGAATCCATCAGCTAAAGAGGATTTGAAGCATTTGTTTTGTGAATGCCCGGCTTTAGTCCGTCAAAGATGTCTAATTTTTAAACACCTCTTTGAGAATCATATACTGTTGACTGAAGAAGGTTTTTGGAATATTGTGTATAACAGTCAGTCCTGGAAATTGAACATTGCGAATCTTTTGTTTGTGAAATCGTTAAATTTACCAAACTGCATAGATATCGCAAAAGAGTAGGTCACCGGACAGATTAATAAAATGTCCAATGATTGTTTTATTTGATGACAAGGTTTTAAATTTGTATCAGATAATTGCCTTGTAATATTGACAGCTAACATTGTATTTTATTGTCTTGTTTGAATGTTTTTGAAAGGCTGTATTTTACAGCTATGTCAAAATAATAAAAAAAAAAAAATAAAAAAAATAGTCTGTTGTTAGCACAGCAGGGTTTGGTTAAACTATGCGAAAGGGCAGTTCAAGAGACCAATTTGCTTCTACCCCAACCCCTCAATGGTAATTTCTGTTATGTTAAGTCTGTCCACTCAATGACCATTTGTGTCTAAAGCTCACCAGGGGCTATGCTATTCCTGATGCAGAAACACTCCACCTCTTCAAGGACTTTGCTCATGAATCAATGAGCCATACAAACATTGCATATCTGCACCAATAGTTGTATGAAAGGGGCTTCCCTCTACAATACGTAACTGAGTTGTCTCCCCTGAAATTTAGAAATAAAACAATGCCTTATGCAAGCATGTAGGTATGGGAACTCTTTCCGGAACAACTTATGACTGAGCATTCTGCTCACTTCTGCACTGAAACAAACCCTGCCAGAAAAAAACTGCAAAATAATATACTCTGACAGGTCACTGCAGCTGTCAGTCACCCTCTCGGGGTATGTGATGACAGCAGGTAAAGCTTTGCAATCACAGTTGATCTAAGTATTCTCTGAAAAATCAACCCACCCCACTGGGCTTCATGTGTTCTACCTACAGGGTCCCAAAATCCAAATCCTAACCCACATTTTCTAGAACTGGAGTTGAAATAGTACACGATATCCTCCTAGAATATTCAAGTGTAAAAGGAAACACATATCTATCTAAGGATTGTTTGTATAGCGCTGCTCGCCCAAAGGCCTCTCCAGTGGTTTTAATTTAGTCTTCTTACTTCATAGTAAAGAACATTTTAAAATGTGACTGCAATATGCCCCCAGGGTGTCAAGTCCCCCAGGGGCACTAGTGAGAGAACACCTGGTACTGTGCATTTGCAAGGATAAATGTTGTATCACCTTTCTCTCATCTGACCAACGAGACGGACCACTGCTTACCACTAAGAAGCCCCAAGAGGAAACACTTGAAAGAAAAACATATATTGTTATGTCCTATCCCCCTGACTGATCAGGTTACATAATGAAGGTATTCCCAGACAGATAACTACAAAAATTACTTTTTATTTTCCTTTAATCCCGTATTCAGATATACGCCCCTGCCTCCCTTTCCTCTACTTGGGTTTTCTGCCTCAGAGATAGCTATGATGTGGGGTCAGACCGTGATCAAGTTTTCAAATGGACCAACATATATATAAAACAGGATGACCACTTGTGTTTTAGTGTGAGTTAACCCCAGGGAGGTAGGGGATGCAAATTACCATAGGTGTTTTCAGACCATGATATCTTGCACCCCCACAATCAAAAGGCATGGAGGTGTCCAGGGAGGGGCTAAATAGTGCCTCTGCATTGGTGGGACCAGATTAAACATAAAACAGGATGACCACTTGTGTCAGTGTAAATTAACCCCAGGGAGGCAAGGGATACAAATTACCATTGGTGTGTTCAGGCCATGATACCTTGCACCCCCACAATTAAAAGGTATGGGGGTGTCCAGGGAAGGGATAGATGGTGCCTCTAGATTGGTTGGGACCTGAGTAAATATAAAACAGGGTGACCACTTGTGTTAGTGTAAATTAACCTCAGGGAGTCAGGGATGCGAATTACTGTAGGTTTGTTGAGGCCGTGATATCTTGCACCCCCACTATCAAAATTGTTTGTACTGTTCTTGTAAGTGTATGAATGCTGCACCTCTAGTACATGTGCATAGTATTCAACGTTATGATGTGCGGTATGTCAGGGCAAAATAGTTTTGATGTAGTGGTGCACATAGGTCTGATATAATGTCCTCTCTAAACATAATGGAATATTCACTGCAGGCCCGGGTGAAGATGTGTGGCGGACCATTTCAACATGATGGTTGGGGCTCCCTTTGCTTAGAGCAGAAAGCAGTCTGAGGCTCCTGTGGGTTGGAGGGCATACATTATCAGGGAGATAAAGATAAGGTTAATAGCCGCCAATTATCACGAGCCAGCAGGGAGCTGAAAACCCTGAATGACCACTGAATAGTTGTGAATGATCCTTCTTCATAAGAAAGTGGCTGACATGGAGGGAACAGTGTTGAAAGTATGTGATAATATTTCTGTTTTCCTCAAAGTGACGGCAGGATGGGTTCCAGCAGCAGCACTGCAAGCGCACACTGTAAGACTCAGAAAGTGAGCAATATATAAAGGAATATATTGCTGTGTTATTACACTGCTGAGTGGCAATATGGAGGCTGTTGCTGGCGCCCCCCTGAGGTTCGAGGCCCCTTTCATTTGAAAAAGCTGAAAGGCCATGCCGCCGTCCCTGATTCTCTGCTAATTTTATTTATTTTTATATATTTGCATTTGTGAAGCGCACTTGCAGCCCGGAGGCATCGAGGCGCTGTTATAAGAATTTGTAAGAAGTTTTGATCCACACGTTCATGGGGAAACCATAGTTCTCTTAGTTGCAAATACAGACTCAGTGAGGTACAAGTATGATCAGTGTTACAGGCATACGTAAGATAACAGTACGGCAGTTATACAGGGATGTGCCCATATATATGTACCTTTCACACAAATAGCTTAGTTTTAATGGCTTTGCGGAATGCTTGATGGGACTCGATCATTCTTAGATGAGTAGGGAGTGCGTTCCAATGGGTGGCGGCCAGTGTAGGAAAACCTGAGCCCTCCGGGTGGGCTTTCCTGGTTATTGGTGTGAGAATCTTGTTAGAGTAGCCCACCCTCCTGGGTCTTGTGGTGGTGTGCTTGGTGATTCTCTGGGACAAGTATGGAGGTGCGAGCTCATGGAGGCATTTGTTAGTGAGGGTAAGAGTTTTAAAGACGGTTCTTTCTTTGACCGCAAGCCAGTGGGCCTGCCTTCTCACTTCGGAGATATGGGGCCTCATTACGACCCAGGCGCTAATGGGTTAACAGCGCCCTAAAAGGGTGCAGCGCTGTTAACCTATTAGCGCCTAATTACGAGGTCCCTTTGCAGGACCCGACCTTAACGGCTGGTTTTACCAGCCGTTAAAGTAGGGACCCGCAAAGGGACCTTGGTGCTAAGTACGGTGCCACAATTTGCGGCACCGTACTTAGCGCCTTCCCCATTCCCATTGAGCCCTATGGGGCAAAAATGGGAATGGGGAAGGCCATGGAGGAAGGGGGAATTACCGCCCCGCCAACCTTGTAATGGGGTGGTAATTCCCCCTTTCTCCATGGCGGAGTCGGTAACTTACCGGCATGGACCATGGTGCTAATAGCACCATGGTCTTCCGCTAGGGTCGTAATGAGGCCCATGGTCTTTTCTTGATGTACCTGTGGCTGCCCTGAGGGCATTGTTTTGAACCAACTGGAGTTTGGCAAGATTTATTTGAGACGTTCCTACGAGGAGGGCATTGCAGTAGTCCAACCTTGAACCAATAAACGCCCTACCAATGGTAAGGCAGTTCTGGTGGGATATGAAGGGTCTGACTGCGTTAAGCACTTTTGAGTAGTAGGCTGAAGAGGAGGCAGCGGCATTAACCTGTCTATCCATGGTCAGATCCGAGTCCAAGTAAACTCTAAGTGTTTTGACATAGTTTGAGATCTTGATAGGAATATCATCAATGGTGAAGGATGTATACTGCTTGTCGAGGTTGCCAAGAGTAGTGGGAGACCCTATAAGCAGAAGCTCTGTTTTTTCACTGTTAAGGCAGAGCCAGTAGTTGTCTGCCATCCAGGATTGGATAGTGGAGTAAATGGTGATGAGTGTGTTCATATCCGGATCAAAGTCACCCGTAATTGGGATAAGCACCTGCGGGTCATCCGCATAGTTTGTATATGAGATGCACAGGGAGTCAAGGATGCTGAACAGCGGCCTGGTGAAGAGGTTGTAAAGCGTGGGGGCAATACAGGAGCCCTGTGGAACACCACATTTAATGAGGTTGGGGGTGGCACAGGCGGAGTCAGAGAAGACTTTCATAGCCCTCTCTTTGAGAAAGGAGGTGATCCACTCACATGCTTTCGGGGAGAAATTGGCCTCCGTTGCTAGGTGGCGGCACAAAGTGTTGTGGTGAACCAGGTCGAAGGCTGCGGAAAGATCCAGGAGTAGAAGGAGCGCTGGTTTGCCTGCATCTCTGAGATCGTCCATCTGGTTCTTTAGGTCTAGGAGAGCCGTCTCGGTGCCGTGGCGTGGGCGGAAGCCAGATTGCCGCAGGCCGAGAAGACGGTTCTCTTCCAGAAGTTCTTGGACTTGTATGTAGGCTGCTTTGCCCAGGATTTTTAGTAAAAATGGGACGGTGATGGGCCTATAGTTCCCTGGGACATTAGGGTCGAGGGACGGTTTCTTCAAGAGTGGGCGCACCCGTGCTTCTTTAAGTCCAGTTGGAACATGGCCAGATTGGAAGGAAGCGTTAATGAATGCCGTTAGGAAGGGTGCTAGGATATGTGCCGCATCTTTGATGAGTTGGGCAGGACAGGTGTCTCCTTTGCAGTTGGAGGGTTTGATAGATTTGAGCAGGGCGATGACTTCCACCTCTGTCATATCTTTAAAGTGAAAAGGAGGGGAGGAGTTGGTCGTGGTGGGCTTAGGTATTTCACTGTGCAGGTTGGCTATGAGATGCCCACGGATTTTGGTTTGAAGAGAGTTGAGCTTATCTAGCATGGCAGCCTGAATACTATTGCACCAGTTCTCGTCCTTAAAAAGGGTGGGAAGAGGGGTTGAGGTTTTTTCTAATTCCCTAAAGATGGCGAATATTTCTTTGGGCCCTGATTTGGCATAATTGATTCTGGAATTGAAGGATGCAGCTTTAGCACGGGTGATGTTCGCTTTATAGGATACGGAAACGGCTTTAAAGGCACTTCTAGTGGCTTCAGTTGGGTTGGCTTTCCATGAGGATAATGCTAGCCTTTTCTGGGAGCGTTGGTCAAGAAGTTCTTGTGAAAACCAAGAGTTAGAGTGTTTGTTTTTTTTAGCTTTTTTAAGGGTGAGGGGAGCAATGGTGTCGACCGCTAGGGTGTTGGCTAAGGTTTCTGGGTTATTGGAGAATGGCGCTTGCAGGTCAGGCACTTGAAGGTGCGGTGCTAGGTTTTCGGCTGTCAATTTGCGTGAGCTCCTTGCGAAGGTTGCTGGACAGGGGGTGATGGGCCTAGATGGCCCTTTTTTCGTATTAAGGTTGAATTGAATGTAGTGGTGGTCAGACCATGGAATGGGATTGTTGGCGATGATTTGGATGGAAAAGTTATGCTGGCTGATCCAGTCGAGAGTACGTCCTTAGGCATGAGTTGGTTCAGAGATAGATTGCGCGAAGCCCAGAGTGGAAAGGGCTTTCTTGAGGGATTTGGCGTGCAAATCCTTAGGGTCATTGAGCCCTAGGTTAAGATCGCCCATGAGTATGACTTGGGATGTCTTTTTGATGTTGTCAGATATGATAGGATGAGGGAGTCCTGAAAATCAGAGATGGGACCAGGAGGTCTTTAGACAATATGCATAGCGATGGTGCAGTTGTGGGAGACATTGATTTTTAGTGGCAGATAGTCACCGTTGTGATCAAGATGCCCTTCTGCCTCTCTGATATCAAAGGTATCCCGGGCAATGAGGACCACACCTCTGCCTCTTTGCATGGCACGGTCTTTTCTGATGTCCTTGTTGCTTAATAGCAAAGCATACAGCAAACATGGCGAGAAGAACCCAGCAGCTACGCACCAGGGTTATACAGCCGCATAGTCCTGTTAACATAAAAAGAATAAATTCATAACTGGTTTATAAATACACAAGTCCAAGCTGAGCTAAATACAACTCTTCCATTGGCCTGGATGTGGACGTTTGGCAGTAGATTGTGTTGCTGCAGAACTTGCTTGGTGCCCCCATCTTTCCTCCAAGAAGAGCTTGCAGAGTTTAAGTAAAAGGTATTACGTGCAGACGTAATGTTCTAGTTCCTGCGCACTGTTTGTTTTAAAGGGCTATTCCTGGCACCTTTGCTCCCAATGTTTGGTCCAACTCTTAGAGGCTCAATATCCTTGCATAACAGGACATAGCTGAGTGTGGGGCAGTATTCTGAAGGGCTCGAGCAACTTCAGTGCTGGAAGCAACAGGGGAGAACATGTAATGTTGGTTCTACCACAGTTACTGGCTGGTGAGACTACGGGCCTCATTACAAGTTTGCCAGTCCGGAAACAATGGTACCGGTAAGCTTGCCAGTACCATTGTTTTCGGACCAGCAAACTACGAGTGGGTCACCCGCTCGCAGACCTTGAAGGATGCACCGGCACTGTTGCACACGTAATGCCCCGGTAAGTCCCCATTGCCGGGCACTGGAATAAAAATGACTCTGGCGGCAGCCATGCCATTTTTACCGGCACGGCTACCGCCAAACTCATAATGAGGCCCTATGTCTGCCTGTCAAATCAAGTGATACGAGACTGGGGCAGGGCCAGTGCAGCAATAATGCTATTCTATGTGACAGTATTGGGGCCACTAGCAGAGGAGCACCAGGGTAAACTAATTTGTCCATATACTTAAAACTGTCCTTTTGTGAGGGTGTAAACGTAATCATTTATGAGCACTTCAATTTTTGCAGTTGAAACCAGTGAGCCTCATTACGAGTGTGCCGGTCCGGTACCGGTAAGCGTACCTGCATCATTGTTACCGGACCGGCACACTACGAGTCTGCGGGCGGGTGCAATCCGGCCCGCCAGGGTCAGACCTGGCGGGCAGAAAGGCACCCGCCTGCAGACTTTCACGGAAGCCGGTGCTTCCGCCATCCCCATTCCCATTGAGTCCTATGGGACTCAATGGGAATGGGGATTTACCATTTACTGGCGCCTGACTTCCCGGAACACCGGGGTCGTAATTCCCTGGTGTTTATGGCAAGCAAGGTACCAGCACATTTTGCAAGTCCGACGGCAACCCGCCGGTAGCACGGCAAGGTTACCACCAGACTTGTAATGAGACCCAGTGTGAGATTACTTTATTTGCCCAGGATCACACACTTTTGCTAAACAGCGAAGCAGGGATTTTAAACCACTGTGCAATTTGGGCCCGGCCAGCTTCTTCCGTGCTTTACTTGGAACAAATATTTAAGTTTTGGGTGTCAAGGCCTACAATAATACTGTCCTATAGAGTTTAATGGTAAAATCCACAAATTGCATAGTAAAGCATCATGACAACCTGTAAATCCTTATAGTAGCATGTTAGGTCAAAATAATATCAGTGTACCTTTATTTTCCACATCCTGAATGGAAAACTATAAGATGCCATAGGCAAAATATCCATTTACCCACTTTATTAAAAGGCGTAAAAAACTCACTTAGGTTTGGAGATTTGTCACAAACATCCAGCTTGTTGTTATGTATGGTTTTAAGAACATTCAACTAAGGACATGAAAGCACACTTTATGTTTTGGGATATAAAGATATTAGACGTTATGGGTGTGAAAAAAAATTCAAATGGTGCTTTATTGTGTTGCTCGCTTTAAATGTCACAGATTTGCACGGTGACTGGGGCCTTTCAATTGGAAAGTCACCATCATGCATAAGAAAGCCTCTGCTGCTTATGATACAAGAAACGTGTTGTGGGATTTATTACGCAGCCTGTGTGTCTCAGGGGGGCTGTGACACTGGGAAACGGGTAGTGCTTGATGAGTTGAACTGTTTGCGAGCTAACATTTCGTTGCACTCTTGGTTTGTGTGATATTCTGCATCCCCTACAGATGACAGGAATGGGCAGGGGTGGAGCTACAAAGACATCACTGGCCATTCCCAGGAACAGAGCTGTCGGAGTGCGGGCTATTGTCATGTTGTTCCTATGGGCATACTGCCACACGGGAAGTGACGGTGGGGTGTCGGAGGGGGTTGAGGGGTTTCGGCAGTTCATGCCTGGAGTTTAATAAAGCAGGTTATCTTCACAACGGATCCCGCGTGATATGTGCCTCTGTCGGTTTGAGGACCGAGAAAAACCTCACAATTGGCGACGAAGGTGTGTGTTACACCCACCCGTGCCAGAGAGGCCCGCAGTCGAGTGGGGTACAGCGCGTCGGCGCACCACCAACCCTGAGGCCTGAAGGCCCAGGAAGGCACGCACAGGACCGCCGCATGGCGCGTCTGCGCTCCTCGCGAGAAAAGGACCCGGCAGAGGGACTCACGTCAACGCTGCAGTCAAAGTGAACGCTGGCCCCAGCAGACACGGAGCACAGGAGTGCCCGATTAGCCACAGAGAGGCCCCCAGCACGTGCGCAGCACGCCGAGCCTGCCCGGCCCCCGCTCCATCACACGCTGCCTGCGACAGCGAGGGAACCAGGAAACGGCGGGAAACCCTATAAAGGAGGAAAGTCCGTCACAACTGAAGCGCATCAGCACCTCAAGATATTACTGGGCATAGACAAGCCCCGGACAGTACGCAAACACCGGCCTGAGTCAAGCAAGCCATCCACACCATGTCGTCTCCTACAAGTCCTGCGGCATCGTCATCAGGAGGTGCAGGAGCCATCGCGGATGATCCTCAACAGGCGCAAGGATCAGGTAATAACTCACAAAATCTGCCTATACCCGGCCCGTTTGATGTCAGGGACACCTCCAATCTGGGACCCAGATGGATCATATGGCTGAGGGACTTTAAGTTCTATTCGGGGGCAATTGGTCTAATTGATGACGCAAGGCTAAAAAACACCTTATTCATGACAGTAGGCCCAGAGGTCAGGGACATAGCAGGAGAGCTGATGAACGTAGACACCGTCACTTATGATGAACTCCACGGAAAACTCTCTGAATACTTCACCCCCCACACCAACATTGACTATGAGCGACACGTATTCCACACTACCAGACTGGAAAAAGGAGAATCGCTGGACAACTTTGTGATGTGCTTGCGCATCAAGCTGAAATACTGTGAATTTCATAAATATTCCAATGAAGAGGCGTTGAGATCCCAGGTCATAGCCGGCTGCATGTCACAATCATTCAGAAAACAACTGCTCCAAAAGCAAAGATCCCTAGAGGAAATCCTCGCACTAGCCAGAATGGAGGCGGCTGTAGAGTCGCAGCTAGATAGTCTAGGCAAGGTCGCCATCCAACAACCATCATCCAATCCGGATACCATCAATAAACTCTTCGCAGCCCCCTCACAGAGCGGAAAACGCACCGACGCCACATGCTACCGATGCAGATACGAATATCCACACGTGGGCGAATGCCCTGCCATTGGACAGAAATGTGCCGTCTGCGGCGGAATGGACCACTACAGAGCCGCCTGCAGAAATGCGCCGGGTCCTGTAACCAACAGACCATGACAACATGAGAGAAGGAGAAGCTCATGACTCAGCCCTCCCACGGGCAGGGGGGGAGGAAGAACAAATAGGACCAAAACGAGAAGACAGGACCCGAAGGAACTAGTACGCGAGAGAAGACAGAAAATCATCAGACGGGTCCAGAAGATCTCAGAGGAGAAGGTTTGTCCGTTACATTGAAATGAGATCCCCGTCGGCAGTGAATCTCAGTCATCAGAGGAAGACCAACAGAAGAAGGGGTATGTGTGGGCGCTCAACAATGCCACGGCCACCCAACACAGTCCCACACTCACGTTACAAGTTAACAACACCCCGCTTGAATTCCTCATCGACACAGGGGCAACAGTCAACATTATAAGTGAACAGGCATATAACTCGCTGGTCAGCCCCTCCGAAAATCAGAAAAGCCACGGTGGACATCTACTTGGCGCCACCAACCCGTTACCCTGCAAAGGGATTATCTCTGCATGGTGCGTGCACAAATAACATGCGGAAAAGATTCTTCTACACATCCTAAAGACTGAAGCCAACAGCGGGTGCATTCTCAGTTTCAAGACGGCCATCGAAATGGGTTTGGTGCACATACTGTATCAACTCATGGCCCACAAATACTTTGCCAGGCCTGAGGCGATAGAACAAACATTCCCAAACCTATTCAAAGAGCTGGCAAACTGAAACACAGGAAGATACAACTGCACATAAATCCAGACATACCACCAGTTGCCCAACACTATCGAGGGATACCCGTGAACATTCAACACCAAGTTGAAGAGGAACTAAACAAGCTCATCCAACTCAATGTCATTGAGCCAGTATCAGGTCCCACGCCATGGGTATCCCCCATTGTTCCCGTCCCCAAAAAGTCACCCGACGGATCTATTCGCTTGTGCGTAGACATGAGGAGGGCAAACAAAGCCATTGAGAGGGAGAGACATCAGGCGCCCCGGATAACTGATATGATCCACCTCCTCCATGGGGCTCAAGTCTTCTCCAAATTGGATCTCACAAAAGGATACCACCAGATTGAAATTGCACCCGAATCCAGATACATAACGACGTTCGTCACACACCTGGGCTTATTCCAGTACAAAAGGCTCCGTTTCGGGATATCCTCTGCAGCCGAAATTTTTCAAGAAGAAATACACAGAGTCATCAGGCACGTACCGAACTGCCTGAATTACTCCGATGATGTTCTGGTCTATGGAAAGACGAAGGAAGAGCATGACACCGCTCTTCATAGAGTGTGCGAAGCGCTAGAAGCGGCGGGATTAAGGCTGAATAAGGCCCAATGTGAATTTGGGAAAGGTTTGTTACATTTTTTCGGTCACATATTCTCCAGCAAGGGAATACGGCCGGACCCGGACAAAGTGGCTGCCCTCAACTCGGCTGCACCCCCAACTAACGCAAACGAGCTCAGGCCGTTCCTTGGACTGGCCAGCTACTGCTCCAGGTACCTTAAGGACTATGCTACGAGCAGCAACCCCCTGCATCTACTCACGAGAAAGGACCAACCCTACACATGGTCCATGGACTGTCAGAGGGCATTCGAAGAAATACGGGACGCCATCACAAGAGCGGAGGACATGGCTTACTTTGATTCCGAACGACACACGGAAGTAATCGTTGACGCCAGCCTCGTTGGCCTGGGTGCCATACTAACACAAATTGACCCTCAGGCGCCCACAAACGTATACACGGTGGCATACGCCAGCAGGAGCTTAACCCCCACAGAACAAGCGTACTCACAAGCAGAAAAGGAAAGCTTGGCGGTAGTATGGGCATGTGAGTATTTCCACCTCTTCCTGTATGGCAAGGAGTTCACCGTAATAACGGATCATCAGGCCCTACTCACAATCTACAGAGATCCAAAATCAAGAATGCCCCCGAGAATAGCCAGATGGGGCCTACGTCTACAGGATTACAAATTCACCATCAAGCACCGCCCGGGCAAAGAAGTCAACCCGGCGGACTATCTGTCTCGACACCCCATTGGACCCGCCAGTCCTCAACCATCCATTGCAGATGAATACCTCAACTACGTTGTTCATCACCTGCAACCGCTGCCCGTGGGATGGGCAGACATAATCACACAATCGGAGCACGACCCAGCGCTACGCATCATACGCCACTGCATACAAGAAGAAAGGAGAGCACATATGCGGCAGCAAGCGAGGCAGGAATCGGAGGATGTCCAAGATGACATCAAACACATTGACCAAATCCGAGATGAACTCTCCATAGTTGATGAACACGTAGTACTCAAAGGGTGAAAAGTACTCCTCCCGAAATCACTACGAGCCAGGACGATACATCTTGCGCACGAAAGTCACCGAGGGGTAGTAGCCACCAAAAGACTACTAAGGCAGAAAGTGTGGTTCCCCAGACTGGACACAATGGTGGAAGACATAGTGGGCAAATGCCCGACGTGCGCACAAGTGGCACCACCCCCACATCCAAATCCGCTACACATGTCACCCCTACCAGGACATGTGTGGGAAGAACTAGCGGTAGACTTCTTCGGACCGATGAGAGACGGCACATATGTACTGGTGCTAATAGATGAACACTCAAGATTCCCAGAGGCTCAAATTGTCAACAGCACCGTTGCCTTGAGCGTCATCCCAGCACTAGACCGCATGTTGTCCACGTATGGAATACCCAAGATCATAAAGTCGGACAACGGAGCACCATTCATGAGTCAGGACTTCGAGAACTTTTCAAAGTACATGGGGTTCCAACACCATAGGATATCGCCCCGATGGCCTCAGGCGAATGGCATGGTTGAAAGATTCATGTCCAACATTAAACGTACTCTACGAATAGCAGCCATACTCAATAAACCTTTTGAACAAGCACTGTATCAGTTCCTCAGAGACTATCGACACACCCCTCATAGCATGACGGGAATATGCCCGGCTGACTTGATGTTCAGGCGAATGGTCCAAACAAGGCTACCGGAAGACACCCACTCAGCAGTGGCCACACCGCTAGAACAGGAGGCCCGAGCCAACGATGACACAGCAAAAGCCAAAATGAAAGAGACTGCTGACCATAAGAGGAAAGCTGCAGAGTCAAACATCGAACCAGGGGACCAAGTGTGGATGTGACAGCCAAAGCAAAGAAAAGAGGATGCCACGTTCGCAAAAGAATCGCTGACTGTCACACAGAGGAAAGGAACGATGATCACAGCACAAAGGATGGACAAATCCTCAGTAACTCGGAACGTATCACACTTCAAGCCTCGGACAACACACCCACAAGACGTACAGGACAGAAATGAAGACAGTGGTGATGACAGAGGGCGGGACGCCCCCTATATGGGAGATGGGGAGGCCTCGGACAGCGAAGACAGCACAATACATAATGAAGAGACGGGGTGGACCCCGCGAAGGTCAGGCCGGCCACAGAGAAGTCGGATAAAACCTCACAGACTCATTGAGGAAATGGAGTGAAGAGGGACAAGTATCTCGCACGTTAAAAAGGGGGGCGATGTCATGTTGTTCCTATGGGCATACTGCCCGTCGACCTCGTTAGGTGGGCGGACCGTCGTTGCGGTCCTTCTTCCCGCCACACGGGAAGTGACGGTGGGGTATGGGAGGGGGTTGAGGGCTTTCGGCAGTTCATGCCTGGAGTTTAATAAAGCAGGTTATCTTCACAACGGCTCCCGCGTGATATGTGCCTCTGTCGGTTTGAGGACCGAGCAAAACCTCACAGCTATGCTGCTGTATTTTCTCATTTTTCATTTTGATGCTGTTTGTATGGCTGTACCCATCTGTGGGTGGGCGGGGTAATCAAAGTGAGTGTGGCTCTGAAGATTGCTGAACACTGCCTCCCTCAAGCTACCATGGGATGCAGGATAGCATACAACACCTGGACGGGGAGGCCCTATATGGAGGCAGCAGAGAGCTGCACACAACTTTTGAGTCCTCCTTCTGTGTTTCTCAACAGGGAAATAAATAGAAGAGAAGAAGGACCAAAGAGACAGTGTTGTAGTGGAAGCAGTAGTGATAGTAGCAGCAGGGGGAGTAGACGGTGTGGAAGAAACAGAGAAAGTGAGTAGTTTGATAGCTGGAGACTTGGACAAAGGAAAGAAGAGCACCTCTGTCTTCCAAAACCGCTGCTGTGTCGGCACGTGGCATGATGACCCATTCAAGTGAAAATCTTGAGGCGGTTTCCCCGGGAGAGAAGAAAACTCAGCTCGTGAGCTGGGAAAAAGCTGAAGGGTTCCACTTGATAGCTGGTGGTGCCCCCAAACAACACGAGCGACTGCACAGCAGGAATGGAGTACTGCAGCCCTCAAGCGCGTGAACACGCATTGCCAGACACTGGAGGGGAGACTCACTCCCACTTTACCTCAGCCCGCAAGGCAGGAGGTTCGGCAGGACAAGGAGAACGCTGTTGGCTTCCCTCGCTGGTGGCAACAGCATAGGGCTGCAGGGGGTGAGTACTATTCCTGGTGGAACAAAGGGAACACACAGGTTATCGAACAACCCAAAGGAGCAGAGGAGCGAAGACCCAAGCGATACGAACAAGGCAACGTGCAACGCTGACGAGAATCAGTGGTTCCAAACGTGCGTTGGGAGCGACAGCACAGCAAATAAGAAAAGCCTGTTGGTTCCCTAATGATACAGACCGGAGTGGGAACCTGCTGACACCATTTAGTAGAGCCGAGCCACCATCCGAACTGGGGAACAGCTCGTGGCACACCAGACTCCTGGGAATGTGACTGACCTTCAGTGAACCACGATTACAGATACTGGTGGGGAGGGTGGAGGAGAAAGGGCCAATAATAATGAGTGTTGGTGGGACAAAACATAACCGAAAGGAAAATGGAAACAGTTATGTGTGCGACCTGAGTGCATTCTCTTATAAGAACATCCCCGCCCTTCCTCATCCCAGTCACCCTGGATCTTAGTTATCAATACTTGGATGCGCAATACACAGTCTGCCAAAGACATGGAAAACAAAAGAGACCAACTCTACTTTGGACAAGTAAAGGCGATTTACACATGTGTTCAGCCATGGTGAAAACGAGACCCCATGGAAGCCAGTATATGTGTCCACGTTCACATTGAGCAGCAACAAGATTAAAGGTTGCTGAGAACACAACAGGCATTTTGGGGAGTAACCGAAATCAAGACCAGGCATATCCAAGACCAGGGAGGCATGTGTTCCCCAGGCATATCCAAGACCAGGGAGGGACTTATTCCACAGACATACCCAAAACCCAGGATGGGCTTGTTCCCCTGTCATACTCAAGACCAGGGAGGGGCTTGTTTTCTTGGCACAACCAAGACCAGGGAAGGGCTTGTTCCCCTGGCATCTAGGCCAGGGAAAGGATTGTTGCCAAGGCAGCCAGGAAAGAAGGAGAAGAACAGATGCAGAACAGCAGCCAGTATATTATTTTCCCTCATAGTAGTTGTTAGAGTTTCTGTAGCGTAAGGGTCAGAATAGATTTTGGACACAGGATAGTGGATAATTAATTTCGGACCTTGTCAAACCTGACGGTATTCTCCCACCTAGTTCCCTGGGATCTTCCATTCAGGTGACCTGGGAAGGGCCATCGCTTTTGGATCATGACCCTGGCGGTGGACAAGCAAGGGAGGATCACCTGAGTAGAGGGTCACGGGGGATTGGGAGGAGAATACCCAAGGGAGAGACATGGTATCCCCCTTCCTAATTGCCCACCAACCCACTCTTCCTCACTCTTCATGGGTTATTTCCTCTCCCCTCCCAATTTCCAATAAATATTGGGACGAGGAAGAGGCAATCAGGAGCAATCAAGATTACCCATAGACACAATGTAGGGATACAAAGGGAGGCCTACCATTAAACACCTTTGAAGTGTCCCACTAATAGAGTAAGACAAGGTAAGGCACATTGCCCCAATTGTGCACACCTGACTCCAATTGACTCTCACATGCGATATAAAAAGGGTGGTTTTGCCAGAGTCAGAGAGCAAGATGGGGAAGCTGACTGGAACAGAGGACCAAAGGAGAAGAAGGCTGCAGGAAGAGGGGCCCAGAAGGACCGGAGGAGTGCGGTATGCCGAGATGCTGGCCCGGTGTCTATAAGGGGCTGCAGCGTGGCGAGGGAGCCATGTCTCTGAGAAGACAGAGCGGGTCAGAAGGCAGTCTGTTGGCCTTGTTCAGACCAGTGTTTGTTCCCCTGGGACGTGTGCTGCTCCCAGGGGTATCCGAGGGGCAGGTGGAGAGACCCTGACCTCGACCCAAGAGCCCTTTTACCTGCTCACCAGCACTGCATTACCATTGGTGAGTTTAAAGAGCTAGAATGAAACTCAGTAGCGTGCGGGTGGCTGGAGCAGGAGCGTTGACAAACCGAACAGCCTGGTGAATGCAAGCGGGAAAAGGAAAAGCAAAACAAGAAAAGGAAAGGGAAAAGGCAAAGCGAAGTAAGCAAAAGAAAGCAAAAAAAGCAAAGCAATTGAAAGCTGAAAAGGCAGAATGACAGCAAAGCAGAGTAACAGAAAAGGGCGCTAGAGGCGCTTAAATACAGAGAGACAGAACAAGTGCGCTGGCGGCACGGAAACGAGTGGGTGCAAATGACCAAAAAGTAACGAAAAGGGGTGCAAGTAAAGAGACAGACAGAAGGAAACCGGACAGCTAAAAGAGGATGCAAGTGACCCAAAATAAATGCAGAAAGTGCAAGGTGCAAGAGAGCACGATGAGAAAATGAAGGTGCAAGAGAGCAAGGAGAAGTGTGCAAGAGGCACGGAAAGGTAGAAACAAGGTGCAAGTGTGCACAATAGAAAAGGAATGTGTGCAGGAAGCACAGTAAAGAGGAAAAGGACAGAGTGGAAGAGGCACAGAAGAAGAAGTGATGCCAGAGAATAAGGCGAGGGGTTAGAGGTCAGAGTGGTCACACCTGGGAGTAGAAAAGAACCCAGCATTCTCAAAAGTCTCTGATACTACCCCATGAAATAACTTTTTGTTTGTTTATTGAACTGTGTAAAGAGGGACTTCCGCTTGGGGAAGGGAACCTTAAAAGACCCACTAAAGATATTTTTGAACTTTGTGAAAATAGGCCTATAATTGGGGAAGGGAACCCTGAGAGACCTAAAAGAAACTGTGTTTTTGTGGTTGGAACTGGAAGGATCAAAGCTTGGGGAAGGGAACCCCAAGTGACCGAAAGACATTGTGAACTCTATTGACTTGCTGCAAGAGCCCTACAAGAAAGGTTACAAGATCAACCCTGTTGAACTGAACTACTTTGAACTGGCAGAACTACACCTATGGGTAAGACTACCTGAAACCGGCTGTGCTTTTCATTTCCTTTTGAATCACCATTTTTCCTTTAAGAAGATCCCTATCACATATGATTTAAGAGTGAGGGTAAGCATAGGTTTGGAGAAATACTAACTTTGGTTTTGGACTTACGGACATCCACAGCCCTTCGATGCATCAGTTGAGGGAACAATCCTCTTAGAGTTAGGGCTAGGTAGGCATTACCAACCCCACAAAGTCCGATAATAAAGATTTCCAAATTGTTACTTTTGAGTCTGTCGCCCTCATCACGAGTTGGGCGGTAGCCCTTAAATGCGGCAGTAACGCTTTTACCACCACATTTAAGGGTCAGCCCAAACATGAGTGTGGCAGCATTTACCCCCAGCTTGAAGCTGGGGGTAAATGCACCAGAAAAATTGCAATTTTCGGCCGCAATTAGCGCGGCACTATTAGCGCACGTTACTTGCGCCGAAAATTCCCCATTGGGTCCAATGGGGAATACCCATTACCGCCCAACCCTTGATCCGGCGCTTATAGCGCCGGGATGGGTGATAGTAAGGCTATTAGCGCGGGCGGTATCCCGGCAGTAATACCGGCAGGATACCGGCCAACTCGTGATGAGGCCATGTGTCTCTCTTGATACCATACCTGTCTCACAACCTCCTGACAACGATAGGTACATTAGTTAGTTTTGCTGAGGTACGGAACCTCCTCATAGAGTTAGGGCAAGTGAGGTGTTTTACCCTCCCTTGTATTATTTGAATAAAAGTAATTATGAAACCACCCACACTGTGTCTGTCTCCTTGCTTCTGGTGTCTTATAGTTCTCAAACACATGAAATAAGCCATGCATGGGAGTTGCCTCAAATCTACTGTCGTTCATATCAGCAAGTATAGCACAAACCACCTCCCAGTACCCACCAACCCCCGGACAACTCTGCACCATATGCAAGTAACCAGCATTATCATTCCTGCATCTAGGGCAGCTATTTGTTTGGGAAATAGTTTCAGTCGAGCTGCTATGTAATGAATGATACCTGTGAAACATAAGCGAAATTGGGAATGATAAGAAACCTCACAGGTTTGTGTGCACATGTCACCACAGACCTCGTCAGTTATTTCTAGATTCATGTCTCACGCCCATTTGGACTGGTTTGTGGTTAGGGGCATCAGGACGTGGCTCTGAACCATGCTGTATAAAGTAAAGCCAAACGCCTCGAGCGCCAAGCGCAACCATAATATAACCAAGTATGGGATTGTTGTCAGGCTTGCCAGGGAATTCCACCCACAATCCTTTAAATGCTGCACATCCCAATGTATCGAAGCCACTTCAAAGATCTATATTGCGCAATCACAGAGAAATCATATGCAGCTATAAAGTTACCATCTAAGTACATGTTTCTCAACAAGCTAAATCCGTTTTGTACTTACCGCTGCTCATTAGCAGCATCTACTTTGGGAAGGGTCAGTCTACAATTCCATAAGGGGAAGTTACTATGGTAGGGATGAGCCACACCTAAAAGTTTCAAAATGGCAGTCACATCCGCAGGATCAAATGGGCAAGGCGGGTCGCAAACATAGGAGGTAGAACCAGAGACCTAATATCACACTCGTGCACAGAATGCCTTTCAAGCTTAACATGTGGGGTGGGTGCATCTTTCACAAATCAGGAGGCTGCAAAGTGCGCCTTCACTACTAGCCAGTATACCCTGAATTTGGGGGCAGCAAACCCCCTGTGTGTGTAGGGGATAGTCAGGGTGTCCCACTTGAGGTCCACTGCCCCTGAGCGCCAAATTAAAGTGTTGATGCTAACTTCCAGCCGTTTAAAGAATTTCGTCCAAGGGCTATAGTAGTGTTTTCTGGAAAAAGTTAAAATGTTTTAGGACTATCATTTTAGTACTATAATTTTGGGACATGCTTTTTTACCAGCAATGGGCAGTGGCAACCGTGCCCAGGCCTGAAGCTTAAGTGAGAGATGTGACATGAATTCATCATAATTGCGAGTAACTAAGGTAGCCTAGTATTTTGTATTTGTATTTTATTGAATTTATATAGCACTGTAATCCAAAGTTCTTTACATGAGAACAAGAAGAAATACAACAAGCATAAGATGGTAATTGAAGCACAACTCGAAAACAGTATAAGGAACAATTTACATTATTGCTGAGGTGAGGAGGGAGTGGAGACGGACAAATGAAGAAGAGGTAGTGGGAGTTACAACAAACATAAGATGGTAATTAAATCACAACTTGAAAACAGTATAAGGAACCATTTACATTATTGCTGAGGTGAGGAGAGAGTGGAGAGGGACAAAGGAATAAGAGGGAATGGGAGTGATGAGCAGAGATGTTAGACGAAGTAAGAAGGGAGGCAAGAGGGTGTGAGGAAGAAGAGAGGGAAGAATAAGACTAAGTAAGAGCAGGAGGTAAGATAAAAGGGGAGTAGAGGGGAATGAGAGTGTATAGAGGTAGAAGAGTAGGGGTTGAGGCATGGGCGGCGGGAGATGTAGGAGAGGAAGTGGGAGGTGTTGGGGGGAATGGAAAAGATGAGATTTTAGAGAAGAGCGAAAGGAAGGGTAGGAGGGAGAAGAGCGGATTGGTAGGGGGAGGTGGTTCCAGTGGAACAGAGCGAGTTGGAAAGAGCAGAAGCGGGAGGAGGCGCAGGGAGGGGGAGGAGGAGAGAGTAGGAAAAGATCAGCAGAGCAAAGAGAACGAGAGGGGAAATAGAGAGTAAGAAGGGAGGAAAGGTAGGGGGGGCAAGACCATTGAGGGATTTGAAGACAAGACAGAGGAACTTGAATTTAAGCTGGGAGTGAAAAGAAAGCCAGCCTAGGGAGGTGAGAGAAGAGGAGATGGAGTCAAAAGGTGAGAGAAGGAAGAGGGAGAGGATGTAATAGTTATTACAATCCCATGGGGCTTATGAGAAGCCAAGTAAGTTGTGGGGTTTGGCCACAGCGTCAGTCAGGGGGAGAATATCTGACTTAGTACAGTTGTCATGCTCTCACCTTCCTGGCGCCTATGGGATAGATGGAGAAGGATCAGCCAATGATTGTGCCATTACATTTTCTCCGCACTCAGACGTGCACTCTAGTAGTTTTTTCAACATGGCTGCTACTGGGAGCTTATCAGCTATTTACTCCTGGCGCTCACCGCGTTGCAACATTTGAGCTTTTGCTTTGGTTGCGCTTTGTGATTTTTCCCTTGGCTTTGGTAAGCCTTCTATCCTGCCTTACTCTCTGCGGCACATTATTTTCCAGCCTCTTTTCCCTTTGTTTCCCTTCTGCCTCTCTGTTTTCCTTCCTCTGGCTTCCTGTCAGTGTATGGCTCTCGTGTCACAACTCGCCCACCTTCGATCTGCTTTTCTGGCCGGTTCCCGCATTGCGCTCTTGCTTTCTTCTTTTCTCCTTCCGCTCGCGGTTCTCTCTTTACCCTCCGAGCGGGATTACATTTTTACCCATTTACCACTTTACTCTTTGACAGTGGTCTCAACCTCTTTGCAGCCCCTCTGAGCTGTGGTTTCTCTTACCTTAGGATTTCTTCGGGTGCCGCAGCACTATTATTCTAGTGTATGCATTTTCTCTGATACTGTTGTAAGGCCGCTGGCCTACAAAATACGCTGCGACACCGGGCACGTCTTCCTTCAACCTTTATTAATACAGAACTGCCCCTCGTCCCAACTTTCCCGCTTCCCCCTCCCCTTGCCCCGCCCCCCGTTCCCTCTGTCCTTATCTTTCCCTTAAAGGGGCCCTGTCCCTTTTCCCATGCACAACACCCCCCTCTTACTTATCGTTGAAGTTCGTCCTTACATCTCTTCGATGAGCCGAGTGGGCCGTCTGGCTAGCCGGTGGGGCCGCTCGGCTCGCTCTCCTCCTTCGCCCTCCTGGCTTGCCGGTGGCGGCGCCTCGGGCGGATCGGGAGGGGTCTCTGGGTCCATAGGGTCTTCTTCCTCAAGGGGTACGTCCTCAGATCTGTCTCCTTGGAACATTCGCCTGAAGTATGACGCGTTGCGGGTTATTTCACCCCGGTCTCCTAGGGCGGTGATCATGGGTCCTTTCACCTCTGTCACTATCATGGACTCGGACTGATGTCTCGAGTCCGTTTTACGGCGTTGGGCCTGCCTGACTAGCACTGTTTCGCCTACGGGGATCAGGGGTTCCTTGGTCTTCCGTTTCCGGTCAGTCCATTCTTTGGCCTTTTGTCTCCTCTCTGCTTCTCGTCGTCGGATCTCGTCGTCCTCCTCCGGCGTGTAGTCCTCGAGTTGGGGAAGCCTGGTCCTCGGTTTGTATTTGATCATGAGTGCGGCTGGGGTGTGTCCAGTTGCCTCGTGGGGGGTATGCCGGTAGCTTCGTAGCATTTGTGAGATGGCTTGTGGCATCGAGGCTTGGTCTGTTGCTGCTTTTTGGCGTGTGCGCTTAATGTTCGCCATGAACCGTTCCACCATTCCGTTGGCCTGGGGCCATAATGGTGTGATCTTCTGGTGGTGGAATCCGAGGTGCGCCGCGAATTTCCTAAATTCTTGTCCTTGGAATGGGGATCCATTGTCCGTTTTCACTACGTTGGGGACGCCCCATTCGCTAAATACTTCGTCTATCGGGCCTACCACGTGGTGGAAGGCTGTGGATTGTACGTGTTTTACCAATGGGAATCGGGAGTATTCATCTATGGCCACGAGCAGGTGACCCCCCTCTTCGAGTGGGCCGTAGAAGTCAAGTGCCACTCGCTGCCACGGTCCGTCAGGGAGCGGAACTATGCGCAGGGGGCAAGGTGGTGAGCCGGCCGCGTTTACCTGGCAAGAGTTGCAGTGTCTTAGTATGTCGTCTACAATGGTGTCCATGTGGGGGAACCACACCTGGTTTCTGAGTATCTTTTTTGTATTCGCCGCGCCTCGATGACCCTCGTGGGCGATCATAACTAGTGGCTTTCTAAGACTCTTGGGTGCTACCAGGCGGTTCCCTCTGAGTAGTGTGCCTTGGTTTGCTGTGGCCAGTTCGTTGTGTATTTTCTCCATTCTGGCCAAGTCTCTTCTGTCTACTTCCCCCCCTTCCCCTTCTTCGAAGTGTTGGTTGGCCGCCTGCCGCCACTTGTTGGTGTTGGTGAGGTGGACGCCCGCTTTGATGGTGGGGTCAGCTCTGCTCTTTTCTGCAAATAGTTCAGCGGTGATGGCTGGGGGAAGAGCATTGTGTGACAGGTATGCGATGTATTCATCGGCTTCTCCTTGCATTGTGGTGTCTGGAGCAACTTCCGGGTGCCGTGATAGATAGTCTGCTGGGTTTGCGTCGCCTCCGGGCTTGTGAATGATGGTATAGTCGTATTCCTGAAGACGGATTCCCCATCGTTCAATGCGTGGGGGCATCTTAATTCTCGGGTTGCCAAATAGGGCCAGTAAGGCTTGGTGGTCCGTAACGAGGGTGAACCTTTGTCCGATGACGAAGTGGTGAAATTTTTCGCACGCCCACACTGCCGCCAGGCTCTCCCGCTCTGCCTGTGAGTATGCTTGTTCGGTGGAGTTGAGTGCGCGGCTGGCGTATGCCACTATGTTGGTTTTGGAGTTCTCTTGTGGATCTGTTTGAGCCAAGATGGCACCCAGCCCCACTGGGCTAGCATCCGCAGTTATTTCTGTCCGCCAGCTCGGGTTGAAGTACGCCAGTTGGCGGTTGGCCGCTAGCTCTTGCTTTATCGTGGCGAAAGCCTGTTGGCATTGGTCCGTCCACTGGAAGGGTTGGTCTTTTTTCAGCAGGTGTCGCAGTGGGCATGTTAGTGACGCATATCGTGGGAGATAGCGGGCGCAGTATCCCGCCATGCCCAGGAACGAGCGGAGTTCGGAGGCGTCCTGCGGGCTAGGCAGGTTGGTAATGGCGCGGATCTTGTCCGGGTCAGCTTTTATTCCTTGGTCCGAGAAGATGTGGCCGAAGAAGCATAGGGTGCGTGTGTTGATTTCGCACTTCTGACTGTTGAGTGTCAGTCCGGCATCTTGTAGGATGCGGCACACTTGGTGTAGAGCTGTGTCATGCTGATCCTGTGTGACGCCAAAGATGAGGATGTCATCGCTGTAGTTGAATGCATTGGGGACGGAGCAAATCAGTCTGTGGATTGTTTCTTGAAATATCTCGGCAGCGGACGAGATTCCAAAGTTAAGTCGTTTGTAGCGGAATAGGCCCTCATGGGTGGTGAATGTTGTGATGGGCCTCGATGCAGGGTCAATCACTAGCTGGTGGTATCCCTGGTTGAGGTCCAGTTTTGAGAATTTCGTGGCTTGGTTGAGCCTGATTAGCATGTCCTCTATGTTGGGACCCGGGTGCCTTTCCCGTTGGATGGCGGTATTGGGGATTCTCATGTCCACACAGAGGCGGAGGCGTCCATCTGCTTTGGGGACGACTACCAGTGGGGAAACCCACGGGGTGGGTCCTGTTGCCCTCTCAATGATGTCATTGTCCAGTAGCGTTTGCAACTCGTGCGATACTTTCGCCTGCAGGTGGAACCCTACCCTCCTGGGGTGTTGTGGTACTGGCTGGATCTTGGGATCAACATGTAGCGTGATGACGTTGTTCTTCAGTTTGCCGACTCCTTCAAATAGGGCCGGGTACGCCGATTTCAGATTTCCTATGTTTGGGGCAATGTGGTGGATGGCTTGTATGACGCAGGAATTAGGCGGGACGCCTTGGATCACCTCTGATGCATCGTAGTGGAAGTCGATGAGACCTAGGGCTGTGGCCGTCTTGTGGCTGAGCAGGCATCTGGCAGTTGCCTGGCTGTGGATGACGTGTATCGCGGTCGGTGCTCTCTTGCCCCTGTGTATGAGGTCACATGTGAATTGTCCTTTTGAGGTCAGTGGCTGTGTTGCGCCCCATTGAAATATGTGGGCGTAGGATGGTTGTAAGGGAAACTTGTTCGCTAGATGGCCGTATGCTATGTAACTCATGACATTTACGGTTGCGCCCGTGTCCACTAGGAATGGAGTGTCTATCTCTCCCAGGTGTACCGTCACTCTGGGTGCCGCGCTGTCGTCGGAGGCTTCCGAGATGAGTCGGACGTATTCCCTGCTGTATCGGTCGTATTCAGCATAGGGTAGGTATTCTGCAGGGTGTTCTTCGACTGGCGGGTTTTCGTATGGGTCTCTGGTGTTATCTTCCCTCCGGGTTTCCTCTTCTGGGTACGCTTGCATGTGATATATTTGTTCTTGGTTGGCATACGGTGCATCTGTTTGGTCCACTTGTAGGTTTTCGACCGCCCTGATGAACCCGGAGTTGTTTGGTGTTCTGGGGTTGACGGCTGGCTTGGCGTATTCTCGTTCCGCGTATGGTCTTGGGTTGGGTGGTCTCATTGGCTCGGGCCGCGGCTCGAACTTCTTTGCGGTCGGTTGCTGGTTGTGTGGTCTATATGCTGACAGCGGGGGTGTCTTCTCCCGACACATACTCTGAAAGTGATTCTCTTGTCCGCACCTCATGCACATCTGGCCAATTGCGGGGCATTGACCTCTGTGGGGAAACTCAAACCCGCATCGGTAACATTGTCTTTCAGGTGGTGGGCGTCTTGCGTTGTTCCATTGGTCTTGTCTGTATGTATTGTTGTGTTGGCGGCTGATTTGATTGGTGGTGACGGCTGCGATGGAGTCTATCTTTCTCGGGTTCTCCATGTGTGCAGCCTGAGCATCCACTCTTTCATATACTCTGGCGAGTTCAGCTATTTCTTTCAGAGGGAGGGTTTTTTTTAGAAGATGTTTGCGGAAAATGGATGACAGGCATCCCTCTATCACTCTCAGGCGGATGGCCTCGTCATCGTTGAAGTTGGCGAAGTCACAGTATGCTATTTTCCTTTGTAGGCGTAATATGAATTGGCCAATTGTTTCTTGGGGTAGCTGGGTGCATTGATTAAAGATGTAACGCTCGTAGTCTCTGTTCGGGACTATTATCAATCGACCGTCGATGGCTTCAATGAGTCTTCGGTATGTGTTCCTTTCTGCTGCAGGGATGGTCTTGATGACGCTTTTTATGTCTTTCCCAACCAAGTTAGTGAACATGTCTAGTTTGTTCGGGGCGTCTTGGTTTCCTACTGCCCTCATGAATTCCTCGAACTCGTCCATCCATTCTTGCCACCTTTGCCCTTGGTTTTCTTGTGGTTCTAGCGAGAATGGGTTTGGGCGGCGTAGGAAGGAGACTGGATTTGTGGGAGTCACGCCAGGCGTGGCAGGTGCCGTGGTGTCTCCCGCTGCGCTCCCACCACTCCCTTGTTGCGACATGGCTGGTGAGGTCGAGTGTCTGCTGGTATGCGTGTTTTACTTCCCTCACTCTCGGGTGGGCGCTTTCTGTTGCTCGTACTCGATTGCGCGTGACGTTCCTCGTTTTCAAGTGGCCGTTGCCACGCTCGTACGCTCGTGCGTGCATACAGTTCCTCGCTTTCAAGTGGCGCTTTAACGCGTTCCTCGCTTTCGAGTGGCCGTTAACACGTTCACACATGCACACAGTTCCTCGCTTTCAAGTGGCTCATTAAATCCTTCAGTTCCTCGCTTTCAAGTGGCTCATTTAATCCTTCGTGTAGGTATAAAGTTCCTCGCTTTCAAGTGGCTTGTGTTGCGTTGCCGTGCCTATCACCTTTTCCTCAGGGCCTGTGGGGTTTATTCAGTACTTGCGTGTGCTCTTGGCACCTTACGGCCTCCAGTGCTGTTCCGCGGTCCACTGGGCTCCTCCTCGTCCTCTGCGGCGTGCGTCTCCTTCCCTTTCTTCCACGGGGCCCCTCCTCGGCTCCAGCTGCTCTCTCGCGTGCGTATGTATCTCCGACGTCGGGTCCTTCCGTTACGCCGGGCGCCGGCTCCTCCTCGCTTTCGGGGTCTCCAGCTGCTCTCTACGTGCGCGTAGGTTCCTCCGCACCTCGCGTATAGTCCTCGGCGGCGGGTCCTTCTGCTGCTCCGGATACCTTCTTCGGGCGCGCTGGCTCCTCCTTGCCTCGCGTGCTCCCTGTCTGGGCGTTTTCTTCGTGTGCGCGGTCCGTCTGTCTTCGTCGCCAGTTGTTGTAAGGCCGCTGGCCTACAAAATACGCTGCGACACCGGGCACGTCTTCCTTCAACCTTTATTAATACAGAACTGCCCCTCGTCCCAACTTTCCCGCTTCCCCCTCCCCTTGCCCCGCCCCCCGTTCCCTCTGTCCTTATCTTTCCCTTAAAGGGGCCCTGTCCCTTTTCCCATGCACAACAGATACTTCCATCTGCATTTTCTCTCAGTCCTGTTGTACCAGATTTCGGACTCTTGTCTTCTTGTACTGGAACGGATTAATCAAGCTGCTGGAAGATTCCGCTTCTTCACCTGTTGACTCTGCCACTACACACCTTAACGACAGTTTCCAGCATACCTCGCACTCCACCATCATAAGGTTTTTTTTGTGCCGATCACAGGTTTTTTCCCCTCGCAGGTTGTTGCGGGACCGGGGCTACAGGTCGCCTGGTTCACTATCGGACCACTGTGGCGTCGTCCCGCGGCAGACCAGATCTGCACAAAAGAAAAGAGACATCCAGATCAAAGGAAGAAGGACGCAGACTGTGGAGACCACAAGTGAATCAGGTGAGGAGCAGGGGCTCAGTTCAGAACCGGATAGTGATTCAGACAACAGTTTACACATAGACCAGAAGACCAGACAGTTCCCCAAATGCGAGAACGTTATGCATAATCGGGGCTAAGTGGATCTGCGGGTCCCTTACATAGACTATTGCATCATCCGCTTAAAATGATATGATTTCAGGCTCGTCAGTCATCTGGATGCCTCTTTGCTTATGTGTATGTCTAATGAGCCAATGGTTCTATGGTTATGGAAAATAATAAGGGCGACAGAGGGCAGTCCTGACGCATGCGCCTGGCAATGTGAAGTGGAGATGAGAGCATCCCATTTGAAACTAACTCTTGCAAACGGCGACCTGTAAAGCAGTCGCACCCCTCATGTGAAATTGGGGCCAAATTTAAATTTTCCAAAATATCATACACAAGACTGAATCAAAGGACTTTTTTTTATATCAAGCATGGTCGCAACTGCCTGGCCTTCCAGATTTACCTGTGTGGAGATATTGAAGAGCTGGCACAAACAACGTGCTATTGAACACCCGGGTATGAAACATGATTGGTCTGGGTGAAGTATGTGAGGCAGGAATGGCGTCAAGTGCGTAGCTAAAATCTTAGTGAAAATCATGACATCAAAATGTATTAATGAAAGGGGATGGTAGGAGCCGCAATGCTTAGGGGGTTTGTTGGGCTTCAGTTGGACAGTGATGACCGGTTCTCTCAGGCTAGTAGGCACTGTTTGCAACTCGAGTGCATCGATCCACATCTTCTGAAGATAGGGAAACAGAGAGGACTTAAAATGTGTATATAATTCAGCTGTGAGGCCATCCGGGCCAGGGGCTTTCCCGGTAGGAAAAGCATTGTTTGCTCGTGCAATATCTTCTGGGGAGATCCAGCTGAGCCGTAGCCTCAAGAGACAATTGTGGGAGTGGGTGATGAGCGTCTCGCTGTCACCGGGGATGTCCAGCAACCTCAATTCTCTCTCTGAGTGATCCCTAAATGTGTCAAGCGCTTCTCTAAGCTGTGAAAACATGGCAGAGGGAGGCTGAGTTTTCTGTTGCTGCTCCAAGCATCAAAGGCAGTCTTCACTGTTCTTAATATCCTGTAGAATAGTCCTGAGAACCCTAACTCGGTGACCATTGCAATCCCATGAATATAGGCCTTGAAGGCCTCCCACAGTGTAGTGTACCTACTGAGGCTACTGACCCCTCATTCATCTCAATGTATAGGTAGACAATGTCCCGTAGATTGGTTTCAATGGCAACATCTAATAACGCCTCAGACGTAAAGCACCAATTGGTATAGGGATCCCATCCAGCTGGATAGTAATTAGGACAGGGGAATGATCGGGAATGTTCTGGCCAATATAATCACATTGGTCACACCACCAAGAAAGACATTGGAAAAAAGACACTAGTGTGTATAGGAAAAGGAGGTATGCGAATAGAATCAATATGCACAGTTGCATGGATTAAGAGCTCTACACATATCCACCATACTCAGCTCAGCTATTCTGTCCCGTATCATCAGAACAGCCTTCGTAAGTATTGTCCAGCTCCGGCCAGATATATCTAGATCTACATCCAGGATGGTATTAAAATCTACACCCCACAGTATAGGTATCAGAGGATAGTGTGAGGAGTCAGGAATGATACTCAGACACAAATCGGACATGATTTTGGCTAAAGACTTTTATTAGAACACAAAAGGGGGTTGGGAAAAGGCCTCCCTGTCCCTGGACTAGCTGTCATGCCGCGCGGCACTTGGCGCCTGTGGAACCACTGGCGGCGCGGACATTATTCTGCCGTGCACGCTGGTAGCCTGTCACGCCCACCTGCAGCTCCGCCCGTGCGTATGCGCGCTTACGCGGCACGGAGTATAAATACATCTCCTTCCGGGTTGTGTACGCGTTGCAACGCTTCCGGTTTCCTCCGTTAGTGCTGTCTGCCTTTTCGCCTGCTCTTCCCTCGCTCTCACTCGCTGCTGTAGTACCCGATCTCTATCGGGTCCTTGTCCTCTTCCTCTTGTCTTGCCTGCTGCCCCTTTTTTCCTTCTACTATTTTCCCTTCCTCTCTCCTCGCCACCCTCCTTCTCCCGTCCCTTCTCTGCTTCCGTCCTTCTTCCTTATTTTTCCCCTTCCTGTTTCTCTTCCTCCTGCCTGCCTCCTTGTGTACCAGACCTAGGCCTGTTTTCTTGGATTGCTGATTCTTCTGATTTGGATACCTTCCTCTGTGATCTCCCGTGTACCAGATCCCGGCCTGTTTAAGGACTGCCTATTCATTTGTGCTTCACCTATGGACTTGGTTCTCCTTGTGAGATTCCGTACTACTTACTGTCTACCTTCTTCCGGAGCCTTATCCTTTCTACCACGGAGTTTCTGCTTCAGCCGACTGCATTCTCCCAGCACATTCCAGCTCATTACGTAGGAGAGTCACGCAGGTCGCTTAGGGGTTTTTTGTGCCTTTTGGCTTTTTCACCTTCCCGGAGTTCCCGGGAGGAGGCACCGGAAACCCTTTTTGGGTGACACAGTGGCTTCCTTCCGTGGGCGCCCCTACCTACATACAAAAAAAGGAGCGACCAAGAAGTAAAGGAAAGAAGGGTACAGGAAGAAGAGACGAAGGTGAGGAGTTAGGGGAGGGTGGTGAATCGGATTCTACGTTCTCTGGCGAGGATATCACCGATCCTGGTGACACTAGCAGAGTTTCCCTACCTAAACTCAAAACTACAGATCGCCAGTGCCAGACTGTCCAAAACAAAACCGTCCTGTGTCAAAAGTACTATTCTGACCCTTACATTCTAAACAAAGGAATTCTAAAGTAAACAATATATTGTCCTTGGCCTTGAGGGATTGGTAAATGTTCAAAAGAAACAAAAGATGTGTAATTTCCACAAAAATAAGTTTCTCAGGGATAGATTTCCTTGCTCCATATGGTTCTTCCCTTCTCCTCCATTCGTTATCAGTCTTTTGTGTTATAAATAACAGTTCTTGATGTTCCCTAAGGTCAACAACAAATGTTACCTTTTAAGCGGATTGTCTTTCTTGTATGGGTGGTTGGAATACCTGGTATACTCTCCTGCCAGGATTGGTGGTTCTCCAGTCTCTTAGAACAACAGAGCCTACTGGCTAATTCTTGTAGTTTGTTCACTTTCAACTTGCCCAATGTGTCCCCCTTCCAGGATGTCCTTTACAACCTTGCAACTGCCTGGTATACTCTCCTGCCAGGCTTTCTGGATTCACACTCTTACAAATGGCTGGAGTATTCTCCTGTCGGGGCTTTCTGTAATCTTGTACTTGGAACTGCCTGGTATATTCTACTGCCAGAACTTTTCGGGTGTGAGCTCCTCCTCACTCTCCCACCTTCTATTGCTCTGTCTTGTAGCCTTCTTGGCCTAGTTCTAGGCCTTATCAGGCCTAGTATGCTAGTTTTTCTGTTTAGTTCATTCAGAATCTTCAAGGCCTAAGAATGATTACTGTACTCCCTTGTTCCCTTCCCACCTTGAATCGCTTTGAAGCACTTCACCTATTGATAAGCGTTATATAAATAAACAATAAATAAATAAATACAATACTTGGTTTCTTATTTATTGGCTTTTCAATCAATCTCTCATATATTCGTAATATACATTTTGCGAGGTTGGCATCATGGAAGGAGACAAAGACAACAGATACAACGTATAACAAAATAACTTTATTAAAGAAAATGTCAGAATTGTTTAAGGCCTAACTTGCCCTGTGTTATAGTGGGATTTCCCAACCTAAATAAACTAAGGAAAGTCTATGTCAGTAAGTTCAACTGAAAAGTCTGTGTCCAAAACCTATGCTTGCCCTCACAACTAAGACAAAACAATGTGTAGTGATGTCAATCATGAACTAAACAGTGCTCCAAAAGTAAAGTATAGAGCTATTTCCAGCTCAGGCTTACTCTTTAGCCTCTTTTCCTCCAATGGGAACCAGTTTATCACAGTGTTCAATTTACCTTCTTAAGGATTTGAATTAACAAAGTTCCACACACCTCTTTAAATGTCGGGATGCCCTTCCCCAAGTTCAATAGGGCAGGGGGCAGCCCTGCCAGAGCATCGACCCGAACAGCATCACCGCAAACAGCCGCAGCACGCATCTAAGTCATCTGCAGTGAATGAAGGCAGCACAACACAAGGCAAGTTAAGTGCGCCCACAGCAGTTAATATTGGGAAGCGAGGCAACATTAACGTGAAGCAGTCCTGGGCCACAGCTGAAAAGAGCACAGCTATCTAATTCAGTGGGGGATGCCTGCCCCATATGGCGTAAGCGGTGGAACCATCTTAAGAGACACATCATCCTCTCATACCTTTTACCCCTTTAGGACCTGGAGAGAGTGGTGAAAGGAGATATGGGGGACAATAGCTCGCCTTCAGCTGACGGGGGGGATAGGAGGACCCCCTTTCTACATTGAGCGCCCCAACCATACCAGAGTTTCGAAACTGACGCTCCATGCAGCTAACTCAGGGCTGGAGCATAAAACAATATTCACCACACTTGGACCCCACGCTCGGGAGCTAAAAGCTTTTGGGACTGGGTGGAGCAAACACCCCTGTCTTGGAGGGACCTCTAACAGCGCCTGCTCTCTACTTTGCAGGTGGGACCTGACGGAACGTACCAGGCTCCTGCTGCCATGTCAAAACACCTCAAGACTCCCAAAAGTGCGGATATCTCCACCATGTTGCTCCCGGCAGAGAAGGAAAAAAAACAGAGATACTCAAATCCTCGTCTCTGGCCTCCCCCAATGGCACTGGACAGCTAGCCACCAAGGAAGACATCCAGGCCTTTATGATAGACATTAACTCGGAGTTCTGATCCTGCATGTCGGAGCTCACCACCAAACTTGAGCACACAGACCAGAAGGTATTGGTGGTGGAACAGAGAGTGGGAGAGATAGAGGACCTAATGCAGGAACATGCAGCGACACTGGAGGACAGAATTGAGATCCTGGAATATAAACAGGAGAATATGGAAAACAGGGCCCGGCGAAATAACCTGCGTATAAGGGGTGTCCCCTCCTCGATCCCAGACCAGAACCTAGCGGAATATGTGGGGGACCTGTTCCAGTCTCTCTTGCCACATCTTGAGAAATCTCAACTCATGCTGGATCGCACCCACAGATTACACCCTCGAAGAGGACTGGAGTCGGACAGTCCACCAGATGTAATCACCCTGGTTCATTTTTATACGATCAAGGAGGCAATAATGGCAATAGGTTGCTCTCGAGATGAGCTCTCGTTTCAGGGGTCCCCCCTGCAAATCTTCCAGGACCTGGCCGCAGTAACTATACAGAAGCGGAGGGCCCTGAGGCCATTAACACTGTTCCTTCAAGACCAAAAAGTCTGGTATTGCTGGTTGTTTCCTATTGCAGTTCAATTCTCTTACAAAGGGGTCTCCTGAAAAATCACACACCTGGAAGACGCAGAAACAATATTGAACCCCACCCCACTGGATAAAAGAGATAGCTCTCCCCTCAACTCCCCTCAGGGCATAGAAGACCTCCTCCCTAAAGCAATGCTGACGGCCTGGCCGAAGGTCCAGAAAGGGTGCAACGCAAGGTGACCGAGTCCCGCAGCCCGACCCTGACAGGCCAAATATGAGATGCTGTCATCACTACTGTGACCGGTGCCACCTACAGCTGGTTGACCCAAATAATTAGTCTGAAGGCAGCTATGGTAGTAGGGAACACGGTACGCTTAGAGAGGGCTTCACACAGTTCATGCCTGACTCCAAGGTGGATGACACCAAAAGACCCTTGGAGTGAACCGCAGGCAGTCTGGTTCCGGTTCGTTGAGGAAGTTGCCGACAGAAAGTTATCCGTATTCCACCAGTTCATTGTTACAGCTTCAAGTTGGAAGCTTAAGTTAAAACCCTGGTTGTGTTGTGAAGCCATGAAAATAGGCAGCTTGAATGGCGGCTGAGTTGAACCCGGCTTCCCCCCCACACCCGCCAGAGTCGAATACCCCGGAAGACCAGCAACCCCACGTCAAACCGAACTTTATCTCATTAAACGTGAAGGGCCTGAATCCTCCCCCCTAAATGAAAAGCGACATTACAACGGCTCCAGGATATGGAAGGCTAAGTGGTCTTTCTTAAGGGAACTCACCTAATGCCACCAGACTTATATATGCCTTCGAAATAGACAGTTCCCGCATCAATACATGGCCTCCAATGGAACCAAGAAAGGGGGGACTGGAGACTCTCTGTTGCCCAGAAGGGTGATATATCGCAGTCAAAGGCTTTATATATGGACAGCTTGACTCCCTCATTTCAGTTTATGCCCCTAATGAAGGACGGGAGGCATTCTATGAGGCATTGGGGGTTAAACTCCTTCCCTTCATCGAAGGCCAGACAATCATTGGAGTGGACTTTAATGGGGTCCCAGATTAGATCTTTTTTGGACAATCAGGGGTGAAGACTCATGGAGGGTGCTACATCAAGGTGAAAAGGACTTTTCCTTTTTTTTTTCACAGGTGCACTAGACATCCTCCCGGATCGACCTCCTGCTGAACTCCCCACACATTCTCACCTTCATTGATGAGGTAGCCATAGGGACGACAGTTCTGTCGGATCATACTCTGATCATATTGACACTCCGAGCACATAACCCTGAGCCGCCTCACGCTGGAGCCTATACGACCTGATCTTAAAGGACATGCCACTAAAGGACGCTATAGCCAGGGTGATTCATAACTACTTCCAAGAGAACCCAGCTGAGGACACTGTAAAACTGTAATGCAATTGTATAGCCCGAATGGTATGAATAGTATGTTGGCCAGAAGCAAATCGCATCATGTGACAAACACTGCAAACCATGAAACCTGAATGTGACCATTGGGAGTCCATTTTGTAATTGCCTACCATTTTCTTTTCTGAGCGCTTTTGCAAATATATTCTGTGCTTCAGATCTACACACGATCAAGGCCACAGCTTGAACTTTGAATGCTAACGTAGGCAGGAATGTGAAACCCTGCAGAAATACATTGCTTTTCTTATTCTGTAAAGCCTTGATACTGTACATAAGCATTGACTAATCAGCAACCCAGGTGCCAGCCTTTCTTGCAAACGCTGTTGTAGAAGGCAATTAAATAAGAATTATATGCGACTAACGGTGCTCTTCCACAAAAGATGGTATTTTCTCTGTTTCAGAACTGCCTGACCCTTAGCCCATGAGCGCAGCGAATAGATAAAATTAGTTGGATTGTCTCCCTGCTAGAACATGATATCCTTCCCCGTGCCAGTGCCCCGTGTTCCCCAAAACAGTAAGCTGTCTCTGCAACCTCGACTAGGAATACCAAATGTTTAGACTGAATGAAGTTACGTGTATAACTGTCAATTACTGAACCCTAGCTTGTATGACATGTATATGGGCGCACCAAATAATGTTGTACAATGATGATGTGTTATGTATATATATTACTGCTTTACTGATGCTCTCTCTCTCTCATCTCATGGTGTCTGTGAACACACGTCGTGAGGTGTTGAGACCCGGTCAACCGAATGAGATACTCTGAAAACGAACCTCACGACTGTCGTGTCATTAGTATATGGTTATTGTGCCTTTATTCCATATATGGTCCCACACCATTCAATACCTGGGATGCCATGAAAGCTGTAGTCAGGGGGGAGCTGATCGCTCATGGAGCAGCATACCATAAGCGTAAACGAAAGACCCACATGCAGCTGGAAGAAGAGGTCCAAAAGGCTGAGAGCAGATACAAAAAAGGCTGGTCGCCAAGGGTCCACCATTCCCTGCAATTAGCTTGTAAGGAGCTGGAAGCCCACTATGCAGGGCCAAACAAGGCTACTATGTTAAAAACAACAAGGCAAACAAACTCCAGGTGGATAGATTGGCCAAGACAAAGAGAAGGAATACCATAGTGTGCCTATGAGACCCGCACAGCAAGGCCCACTATTTGGAACAGGTTAAACTATGGTTGGCAACAGCCCATCTTTCTGAGAGAATGTCAGCAGTCCCACGGGACAAAGCAGAACAAGTAAGTTATCTGCAAGATGCCTCCGTTCCATATCTCGATGAGTCTGACAGAGAGGAACTGGATGCCCCGATCACAGGTGAGGAGGTAGATGCAGGAATTAAATCTCTGAAGCCCAGAGCTCCGGGCCCAGATGGATTCACAACGAGATTTTACAAGGTGGTTCGCCCCCAGCTGATAGCCCAGTTGAAGTGACACTGTACATAAGCATCGACTAATCAGCAACCCAGGTGCCAGCCTTTCTTGCAAACGCTGTTGTAAAAGGCAATTAAATAAGAATTATATGCGACTAATGGTGCTCCTCCACAAAAGATGGTATTTTCTCTGTTTCAGAACTGCCTGACCCATAGCCCATGAGCGCAGCGAATAGATAAAATTAGTTGGATTGTCTCCCTGCTAGAACATGATATCCTTCCCCGTGCCAGTGCCCCGTGTTCCCCAAAACAGTAAGCTGTCTCTGCAACCTCGGCTAGGAATACCAAATGTTTAGACTGAATGAAGTTACGTGTATAACTGTCAATTACTGAACCCTAGCTTGTATGACATGTATATGGGCGGAACGAATAATGTTGTACAATGATGATGTGTTATGTATATATATTACTGCTTTACTGATGCTCTCTCTCTCTCTCCTCTCATGGTGTCTGTGAACACACGTCGTGAGGTGTTGAGACCCGGTCAACCGAATGAGATACTCTGAAAATGAACCTCACGACTGGCGTGTCATTAGTATATGGTTATTGTGCCTTTATTCCATATATGGTCCCACACCATTCAATACCTGGGATGCCATGAAAGCCATAGTCAGGGGGGAGCTGATCGCTGATCGCTCATGGAGCAGCATACCATAAGCGTAATCGAACATTAATGCCAATATCTATTCAAAAATGTTGGCAAACCGCTTAGCAGCCATTCTCCCAAAGGTAGTCAATGCTGACCAAACAGGGTTTATAACTAATAGGTCAACTGGGGATAATACCCATAGAGCCCTCATCTTAGTGGACATAGCTACCCAGGAATCGCACAAACTGGCTCTGTTGGCCTTGGATGCATCCAAGGCCTTTGATAAAGTAGATTGGTCCTTCCTTCATCTCACCTTGGTGGCCTTCCACTTCAGCGAGGTTTTGTAAGGGGGTCTTGGCCAACTACCAGTCCCCAAAAACCTCTCTATGGGTGAACCACAATTTATCCGAACCCATTGCCCTGACCTGTGGAACGAGACAGGGATGCCCCCTATCCCCTCTCTTATTTGCCCTGATAATGGAGCCCTTCACTCAGCGGGTTCGCTTGGACTCCACTAGCAAAGGCCTGCCAATTGACGCCTCCCAACATAAAATCTCGCTCTATGCGGACGACGTACTGTTATCCATAACGGATATCAGTTCCTCACTGGTGTCTTCCTTCCAAGATCTGCGTAGGTTTGGAGAAGCAGTAGGGTTCTCCATTAACTTTGAGAAGTCTGCGGCCCTGGGAATGGGTCTGAGACCCATGAAACTGCAGGCCCTGACGCCCCTATGCCCCATCCATTGGAACAGGAAATCCATACCTTATCTAGGGGTCCAGAGCCCGGCCCGTCCAAAGGACGTATACTTGATGAACTTCCCCTCTCTCTTTAAATTTGAGAAGGATCTCGAACAGTGGACTTCTCAGGAGATTCCACGTATCGGGCGGATCACGGCTTGTAAAATGAACCTTCTCCCACGGTTTCTTTACTTTTGCTCCTCCCTACCCACTACAATCCTATCACCCCCCCAGTCTCCCTCCAACAGTTAAAGAGAAAAATGCTTCAGTTTATATGGCAAGGAAAGAAAGCAAGACTATCTCAAAAGGTAATGATGGGCAGTTCTCATTTGGGGGGACTGTTGGTTCCTAACCTGCATAAATACCAAGTGGCATCACAGCTGGCGCTCTTTCAGTCCTGGGGCATGTTGACAGGACCCCTGAAATGGGTGGAATTGGAGCAGTCCCGACTTTTGCTCCCTCTCCGATTTCTCCCATATGTTCCGTCCCCGCTGCGAAGGACTTGGTCAGGGATCATTGCTCCACTAAAAACACCCTCAATATATGGGAGTGGGCACTGAAATCCAAAGGATTCCCCGATCTTCCATAATCCAGCCTTTTCCCCAGGGTCTCACCCCTCAAATTCACAAATTGGACCAAGGGTGGTTTAGAATCTTTGAGGCAACTTTTTGACAATGGCCAACCCTGCACATTTGAAAACTGTAAATCGACCTTTCAATTGGCCGAAACCGACAGATTCTGGTACGCTCAACTTCGGCACTGGTGTACTCACTCCCAAGTCCGACAGGGTGCCACACAAAATATTAGCCCCCTCGAAATCACCCTGCATGAGATTCTGGTGAAAGGTAGGATCTCCAGCCTTTACAAACTGTTACAAGAGGATGTGCTTTCCCTTAGGCCCCCATACACGGTGCAATGGGAAATGGATTTAGGGCACCCACTAGAGGACCAAATCTGGGTGGATATATGGTCCCGAATCCACTCCTCCTCAATTTGCTTCATAAACTGAGAATGTGCCTACAAGCTGCTCCTCCGCTGGTACTACTCGCCAGTGCACCTGCATCAGTTCCAAAAATCCTTCGCACCCCAATGCTGGCGCAAATGCGGGCAGCCCGGCTTGTACTTTCACATGTGGTGGTCCTGCCCCACAGTGCAAACCTTCTGGAACCAGTGCATTTCCGCCATAGAAAGCATCACTCAAGTGACAATCCCCAGGGAGCCGGAAGTAATCCTGCTAGGCGCACTGGTACCAGGATCCTACCCAAGAACAGGGAAATCTGCCAATCTCCTTACACAACTATTGCTAGCAGGGAGGATCACGATTGCCCGCCCCTTAATGACTTTATGGTGGATCAAACTCTGGGACATCTTAGTGGCAGAGAAGGTCACAGCGGCCAATGCGGGCCTTATGCATAGGTTCACTGACTTTTGGGCCCCGTATATAGAGTATGACTGGAACTTTCCAGCCCAGACTCACAAGCCACGGTCTGCCGGATAGCACTGAACTGGAAGCGAATGGTCTTGATCTGATGGACCAGAGGAAGGTGTGAACAGATCGGCGGGGGGAGGAGATGAGAACAGGGGGCAAGAGGAAGGGGGCTGGAAAAGGGAACACTCAGTGATAGTCAACCTTTGAGCTAAGATGTTTTGTATGCTTTGTACTTATGCATTATCTCCACTGTCGCAACCGATTTAAAATAAAATTGTTAAAAAAAAAGAAAAATGCATAAAAAATTAATAAATAGTCTTTGCCTTCCTTTCACTTCAGTAGTTAATATGTGCAGGTTTTACTTAGTTCCTTCAATTCGGTATTTTAATAAATTTTACTTTGCTTATTTCATTCAATTCAGTATTCAATAAGTTCAACTCTGTTTCATTCATTCAGTATTCAATAAGTTCAATTTTGCTTGTTTAATTCATTTCGGTATTCAATTAGTGTAACGTTGCTTGTTTCATTCAATTCGGTATGCAATAAGAGTAACTTTGCTTGTTTCATTCAATTCGGTATTCAATATGAGTAACTTTGCTTGTTTCATTCAATTCGGTATTCAATAAGAGTAACTTTGCTTGTCTCATTCAATTCGATATTCAATAAGTTCAACTATGCTTACTTCCATGGACTGTTACTCCATTCACGTTCCCTTGGAGGGCCCGGGTAGCTCCAGTGTCCCTGACACTCTTCCGCACCAGGCAACTCCTCTTGGCAGCTTCTCCATAAGTGGTAAAGCCTTTTTGCCGGGTGCTTCATGGAACACTCGCTGGCTCTCGTGCATAGCTCTGCCTGCTGCCTTCCCCTCCTAGGGTTCTCCGTCCTGCAGAGTCCCACCAGCAGGACTCCTGGGATCTTGGTAGGCATCTTGGTGTCTCGGCTTCTCACGCTCCAGCGCGGCTCGTTCCCTTGCTGCTTCCTCTTCTGTGGCTCTCTCTGCTGTTGCTTTCTCCGCTGCTGCTTCCCTCAAATGCATCTGCAGTCCACTTTTTATACACCTGTTGTCCTTCAATGGGCTGCAAGTGTATTCTATCAGCTAAGGTTGCCTGATTCTGATTACCAGGACATGCCTGACCTTCATGCATCTTCTTTGTCCCAGTACCAAAGTGGTAAGAGTAAGTGGTGTCTATTACTCTTAGTTGCTTTTTCCTCCTCTCAGTACTAGAGTGGGGAAAGTGTGTAATGTTAATAACTCTGTTATTTCATCCTCATCTCAGTACCGTTAGGTATTCCAAGAGGTGGTGTTAAGATGGATTTCTGAACTCTGACCTGGTGGGCAGAGGTTCAGAAGGCCAGCCTAGTTTCTTCGAACAGGGTAACCCATGGACAAGCCAGACCAATCAAGGTAGCTTTGGCAGGCGGTCAAGACTAAGTCTCAGGAGGGGTGAGGGTGACTGAAAGACCTCAATGAGCCCACAGAGCAAGGACACTTATAAATTACTCCAAGACAGGTGTTATATCAAAAATATAAACACATTTATTACAAGGCCTTCATAACTCAGACCATAGCAAAAGAATCACAGCAATACTAAGTAAATCAACACAACACTATCAATACAATGTATATACAAGACCATTGGGGTCTAAAGCGTTAAATGCACGAAATATGTTGACAACCTAGATGGGAAGGAAACAGGCAGTGCAGGTAGTCTTTAGGCCCCTACGACATCAGCAACACACCTAACTAAAAGGAAGTCCAAGCCCTAAGAAGAGAGGAGCCTTCTGCTCAATAGCACATGCAATGGAAGTGCATGCGGTTGTTCCAATGGGCAAAATGGGGTCTCTATCAGCTGAGGAAGGTGGATGAGGCAATGAAGAATAAGTTCCCACTATTCAGGGAGGACCTCCACTTGAAGGCTGAGGCAGTTCCAGAGAGCGGGATGGAGTTGCTAGTTCGCACTAGCAGTGGAAAGGAGAGGGACCCTCAGGGGCCACTCATTTGTAAAAAGGGGTCCTGGCGCTAGGGGTCAACGGTTAGTGTTGGAAGTACTCACCTGTCCCAGGTGCACTCAGACCCAAACTTCACCAGTTCAGTCCACTTCGCTTGCAGGTTCGAACGTGGCAAAAAGGACGTCTCTGTGGCTTTCAGTTCCTGAGATACAGTGAGGATTCCCAAACGGGACAGTGGCGATTTCTCGGCTGCGGGTGGATGAATTGACCGTATTTCACTGCAGCAGGCTTCAGGGGCAAGAGGGTCACGCAGCACACTTGCAAAGGTTGTTGCTGCAGCAGGGCAACACGGTAACCGCATATGCTTTGGTCCTGGCGCACTCGTCTCACTTCAGACCTGGGAATGCGAAGTGTACGAAATTAGGTGTGAGGGTGCCACAGAGCTAACAGTATACCAAGTTTCAAGGGCCTCCTCGAAACGGCAGTTACAGAGCAAAGCAACTGGGTAAGCTGGTCAGTTATGTTATGTTATGTTATTTTGCATTTATATAGCGCCTTATATACCATTTGTATGGTCTGAAGGAGCTGGTAGGTTGAACACCCTTGGGAACCGAAGTTCAGATCGGTATAGAAAGTAGAGAGAGTCAAAAGGTGCGTGTGAGCACCGGGTATGTGTGCAGCTCGTGCGGTATTCGTGTAACAGCTGCTTCTTAGCGGTAGGTGTGGTGGTTGAGAGATCAGGGGTATGTGTTCGTTCTGGCAGGATATATCCTGACCAGATGTGGCTGCGTTAGGCCTTAGGAGAACGCCTGGCTGGGGGGTGTAACCAGCAGTGTTTACTTAGAGTGATGTGGAGTAAGCGGCGGATGTTGGTATGGGAACAGTTATACCGAATGGTGTCATAGTATCTCTGTGTTCTAGCTGAGTGGTGATGTAAAGGAGAGAGTAAGCGTGGTGGTGTGATATGATGGGTTATATGCTTTTTCAAACGTTCTCTGCATTCCAGACCATACTATATACGTCACACGATTTTATGCGCTCCAGTCAATTCCATGCACTCCTATCCACTCCGTGCACCCTAGTCTGCTCCATACACTCCAGTCCGCTCACGCACTCATGCATTCCAGCCCGCCCTGCGCACCCCAGTCCGCCCTGCGTACTCCAGTCTACCCTATGCATGCATTCTTGTCAGCTCCACACATGCACTCTTGTCTGGCCCGTGCATGCACTCTTGTCAGCCCCACGCGTGCACTCTTGTCTGCCCTACGCGTGCACTCCTGTCTGCCCATGCTCTACGCATTCAGCGTTCATCTGTACTCGTTCGTTTTATGTACTCATCCGCTCTATGCAACACGTCCGTTCACTCTGGGTGCTCGATCGCTCTAGGCATTCATTCACTCCAGGCACTCATCCGCTTTATGCCCTTACACGTATTATCATTTTACCTGTTTTACGCACTCACTCCCCTCTACGCACTCACCCCCACTACGCACTTAATCCCCTCTACGCACTCAATCCCTTCTACGCACTCATCCCCTCTAGGCACTCATCCCCTCTACGCACTCATCTGCTCTACGCAGGTCAGTCAACTGGTTGGCCCAGAGACACTTCCGAGAAAGCTTACTTGCAGGTTTTGATGAAGGTGCCGAGAATAGTTTATCCCACTATTCCAATGGGTCGAAGCGTCTTCTCAGACCTTCTAGGACGACCAGATGCAGAGGGGTCACACGGGACGACAGCGGGCTCAGGGTGCCAAACCTTCCAGCGGGTCACCAGCGGTTTCTTGACTCAGCTCCATAGTTTCAAGATACTTGGATCCTATCCTTCGTTCAGTGAGAACTCCAGAGATCGACATGGTTTGGGTGTTTTTAGCCTCCTCTTATCCAAAGTTCCCTTCGTGCCAAAACGGAGAGGACCCAATGGGAGATCTGCTCACAAACACACACTCCATACGTGGACCAATCATGGACCACAGTGATCCCAGTCATTCACAGCACTCCAGACTCTCTGGTACCTAGGATGTGTATTGGGGGCAGACACCCCAGCCCACATCCTGGAGGCACACACCCAAGGCATGCAGAAGCTCGCGAAAGCTTGGCGTTACGTGGGAAACTGTATGTCCAAATAAGGACAGACCCGGGTCGACTCGACCTGGGGAAGGTGAAGGGGCAAGATGACCAAAGGACAGGACAAAGAACTTTGTGGCATGGCCATTTTGGAGCCAGGCCACCTATTTGTGCCAAACGCGGTTAACGCGGTTAACATGGCAGGAAAGAGTTAAAAATAATGCAAAAGATATCTGCTACCAGCCCTGTCCATGACACATCTGCACATCTCACAAAAAGTCCATCAGGAGTATCTAGGGCCTTTGGAAAATGACTACAGATCCAAGTACACTGTACTGAAAGGTACATTGTGTACTTGTTACATGTTGCAGAAAAGTTGCAACATGGGAAAAAGACTAAGGGAAACAAAGTCTCCCAGTACTGACTGTCTTAAGGGCATGTCCGTTTCCCCATAAAAAGTGAGCGAAAGCCCAGAGGAGTGGAGCTGAAGGCTGTGCTTCTCTGGCAAAGTCAGTCTATGGTGTCTAAACAGCAGCAAAAAGGTTGGGGGTGTACACATGGAGGGAAAAAAATTACATACAATTATGAAATCTTTCCTAACACTCGCCCCTCCCAGACTAAGGACAGGGGGAACTAATTCACCACTGGATGAGTTTCTTGTTCAGGTCGGTTAAACATTCTGGACAACCCATCAGCATTGCTATGTTGGACACCTGGCCTATGCTCAATAGTGAAGTCAAAGCCTTGCAGACACTTTAAGGGCTTATGGTCGGTTTGCACAGTGAGATGGGTCCCATAGAGGTAGGGCCTCAGCTTCCTTAGGGCCCACACAACAGAGAAACATTCTTTCTCCACTGTGGACCATCTGAGCTCTCTGTCCTTAAACAGGCAACTAATGAAGACAATAGGGTGTTCCTTACCCTTCTCATCTACTTGTGTTAGTACAGCTCCTATGCCAGTGTCAGAGGGAGCTGTCTGCACAATAAAAGGTCTTTGGTAATCAGGGGCCCTGAGTGCAGGGGCCTGGCACAAGGAGTCTTTTAAGCCTTGGAAGGCCTTCTCACACTCTTCAGACCAAGTTACCTTCTTTGGTTTCTTTGGAGTTGTGAGAGCAGTCAGAGGGGCAGCTATGGTGCCATAGTCTGCCATGAAATGTCTGTAGTACCCAGTGAGTCCTAAAAAGGCTCTCACTTGGGTCTGAGTAGTGGGGGTAGGCCAGTCTTGTACTGCTTGTACTTTACTGGGTAGAGGCTGTATCCTCCCTCCACCTACTTCATGTCCAAGGTAGACCACTGATCCTTGTCCGATCTGGCACTTACTGGCCTTTATGGTCAAGTGGGCCTTCTGAAGGGCATGTAACACAATCCTAATGTGTTTCACATGGTCTTCCCAGGTGGCACTGAAAACTGCTCTATCATCTAGATATGCAAGACAGAATTCATCCAACCCATTCAACACATGATTCACACGCCTCTGGGAAGTGGCAGGTGCATTCTTCAACCCAAAAGACATTACCCTGGACTGGTAAAGACCCTCTGGTGTTGAGAAAGCTCTCTTCTCCTTGGCATGTTCTGCAAGAGCTATTTGCCAATAGCCTGCAGTGAGGTCAAACGTGCTGAGGTATTTGGAGGCACCCAAAGTATCCACCAGCTCATCTGTTCTAGGCAAGGGGCGTGCATGTGTCTTGGTGACAGCATTCAGAGTCCTGTAATTCACACAGAAGCTCAACTCAGAAGTACCTGCTTTTGGAACCAATACCTCTGGGCTGGACCAAGGACTACTAGAGGGTTCAATCACCCAAAATCCAACATTTTGTCGACCTCTGTCTTAATGTAATACCTTACTTTGTCTGACATTCTGTATCCCCTACTTTTGGTAGGTACACTGTCTCCTGTGTTAATGTCATGTTTGTACCAGGGTGTCAAACCAGGAGACTGTGAGAACAAGGGGGAAAACTGCCTAAGCAAACTTTTTACCTCTGCTTGTTGATCAGAAGTCAGGTGAGGGGCCACACAGACACCCTCAATGGAGCTGCAATAGAGCTTAGTCCTGTAAAGCTCTAGGTCTTATAGGATTCATGATCAGCACTTTCTGACCAGGTGTGAAAGTGATGAGGGAAGCTTTCTAGTCATACCAATGTTTCACCAGTGCTTGCCCTGCCTTCAGCTTCTCAATAGCCAGATCCATCAGGAGTACCATCCTTTTTCTAAGCCCTTGCACATAGTCTACTACGTTGTTAGTAATAGGGGGAGTGGGCATCTCCCATCCCTCTTTGACTATGGTCAAGGGACCCTTTACAGGGTGACTGTAACGCTCATCTGGCTCCCACAGAGGCGCTGGTCTAGTCTGGGTTGCTGTGAAGCGCAGAACTCGGACCACCGATTGAACAGGACCCCCAAATCTTGCTTGTCTGGCCCGTAGGAATATCCTTCTGCAGATGAGAAAGGGGAATTAACTGTCTGCAGAATAGTGTGCTTGCTTCCCCTTTTCCCCCCTTCGTTCTTCTCTGACTTCCTCCAAAACCCCCGTTTTAAGCTCACCTTATGGTTTGGAAGGATGAACTCTCCATCCTGCTTATGGTGCAGGGGCGCGTCTCATGATCTCTGCTTCCAAAAGGTCAGGGTTTTCCCAACTCCCTTGGAAGCAGATCCATAACCCAGGTTCCGAGTGCCAACCAGTCCCAATTGGGACCTTTTGGACCCAGTCCTGGCGCCAGTGGCACCAGGCTCATAAATATGCCCAGTCCCAGCGCTGGAAGCGCCGGGCTCATAATGCTTGGGTGGACTTACCTGCAGCAGACCATGCTGCTTACTTGCCTGCCAGTTGAGCCTCTGATCCTCTTCTGTTTGGAACTACTTTTCCTGTTGGGTGGGGCAGGAGCCACTCCCTAGGTTCAGAACACTGGAACTCTTCTGGAAAGCAGGAACTCTTTTCTTACCTAGGCGTGGCTGTGGAAGGAGACACCTAAGCACTACAGGAGGCTATTTAAACCGCACCCGATGGATGAATCTTGCTTTGCGTTATTCTGCATCCTCTGCAGCAGAACGCTCATCGTGTCTTCTGCATCTGATCCTGGGCCTAAGGAAAAAGGCTTACCATCCTGAATCCAGTCTTCAGCAACACCTATAAAGACAAGAAAGAACAGGTTAGCATTACGGTCTTCAGTGACAGCGCTTCACTTACCTGGTCCATCGGCTGTCACCAACGCCTCACGCTGCATTCCGGCATCTGAAAGACAAAGGCTTACCTACTCTTCGTGCACTCCGGAGGTCTTCGCACTGCATTCCGGCATCTGAAAGACAAAAGCTTACCAACTCTTCGCACGCTCCGGAGGCCTTCGGCGCTGCATCCCGCATCTGAAAGACAAAACAAGGTGCGTTTAAAGACATTGGGGAACTTTAATACTCACGTGCCATTACTCCTTTCCACATCTAACCCATTGGGTATTCCGGCACCCTGCAGCCGCTCCGAACTTGTACCTGCAAAATAAAAAGACAGTTAGAGCGCATCGTGAAGCAGGCAACAAGCGCTTACTTACGTGCTTCCAGGCGCTTCTATTCATCACACGGGCTCCATCTTCAACTCACTTCAGCCCGTCATCCGCCATCGCCGGAACCCTGCAAAACAAGAGACATCATTACTAAAGACTTTTAAAGACATTAGAATTACTCGAAACTTACCGTTCGTGCAGTAAACGACGGACAGCAGTCCTCTGAAGTCAAGAGGCCTGCTCCCCTTATCCAGTGAAGAAACTGGTTACAGCACCCTGCCCCGAGGCAGATGGAGAGCACGGCGTTCACTTACCTAAGGTGAGAGCGTTAACCTTTGGGGTTCTACAGGAGAAGAGAAAGGGAAGAAGAGAGAGACATTCAATAACCCAGTTCATTAATCCCATATTTTCTATCTGCAGACATCTTACCTTTCGAGTCAGACATACAGTGCACAGAGGTCCAGCCCAAAGAGCCAGCCGTGTGTTACACATCACCTTTGAAGATACGGTATACGCCCAGTCAAGACCGGCGCCTCTACGGGAATCAGGTGAGCGTTACAGAACGCAAAGCCTACCGCAAAACTCCCGTCCAGGCGCTATGGAAACCTCGGATACCGACCAGCTAGCCCAGTTACTTGGGGAACTAAGGGCAGAAGTGCATGCAGCCCGTCAGGAAACGAATGCTCTGAGAAGGGAACTGATTATTTCCAAGGAGCGAACAGATGATCTCGCTAGACAATTGCTACAGTCACAAGCCGGACAGACCCCGTTACCCGCATCTGGGGGAAATCTTCCTTCTACATCCTCTATGAATCCAGTGCAGATCAACCTACCTGGGAATGTACCTCTGGCTCCGCCCGAACGATTTTCTGGTGACCCAAAGAGGTTTGCAGTATTTATCAATCAGTGCCGGTTGCATTTCTTATGCCGGCCAGCAGCCTTTCCAACTGATCAAGCTAAAGTAGCTTTCGTGCTTTCGTACCTTAGTGGCAATGCGGCAGACTGGTCGATCCCTCTAGTAAATCAAGATGATCCGGTCCTCCATGATTTTCAAGCTTTTCAGCTCAGTATGGAAAAACTGTTCGCAAGACATTCACAGGGGCAGGCCTTGGACAATGAGCTTCTTTCATTGCGACAAGGTAATCAAGACCTTTTGGCTTATATTGCGTCTTTCAACAGATTGATAGTGGAAACTCAATGGCCTGAGGACAAAAGGATTACGCTGTTTTATAGAGGTCTACGTGAAGAGCTCAAAGATGTGTTAGCCCAAGTAGTGAATCCCCCACAAGATTGTTCGGACTATATAGACTTAGTCGTTCAAATAGATCACAGACTGCAGAACAGGAAGGCCGATCGTTCCAAGTTTGATGCTCGAGTATTTTCCAAACCGCCAACTCCTTCCAAAGGAGTAGCCTCCGGGGAACCTATGCAAATAGGGGGCCTGAAAGGTCCTCTAACACAAAAGGAGCGGGAAAGGAGAAAACAGTTGCAATTATGCCTCTATTGCGGAAACTCAGGGCACTTTCTTCGAGACTGTCCGGTGAAACCTGCCAAGAAGGCAGTAGGAGCTGCAGTTACCAAAGTTACAAACTCTGAGCAGGGAAACGACCTCGCCCGACAAGAATAGAGGTCCTCTTGCCGAGCGTGAAAACCAGTTCCGTGACCTCGCATTTCGTGATACCTATGGTCCTCATTAGCCCTGATAATCCAGATCGATTACATGCAATTGAAGCTTACGTCGACAGCGGTGCCATCGGCAATTATGTGGATCATGAAATGGTTTTGAGGATGAATCTAACTCTTTGTCCCAAGGCTGTAAAGGACGTCATTACTACGGTGGATGGAACGGAGATAGCCTCCGGACCAGTAACGCATACCACTCAAGAAGTGACGCTAGTAAGTCAAGATGGACACCATGAGAAGATCGTGTTCGATGTGATCAAGGCTCCTCAGTTTCAGATTATTCTAGGAATACCTTGGTTAGAGAAACACAATCCTCTGATCGATTGGCGAGCAAGAACGGTCCAGTTTCCAGAATGTGTCTCTACTTGTCACCCTCCACCTGGTGTTGCACTGGCAGCAATTTCTTCAGAGACTCCCCAGTTACCTCCCGAATACCTAGAATACCAAGATGTTTTCCGGAAGGATCAGGCTAACTCTCTACCTCCTCATAGGTCTTATGACTGCCAGATAGACCTGATACCTGGATCTACTCCTCCTTGTAGTAGAATTTATGCCCTCACCGAGCCTGAGAACCTTCACCTTCGACAATACCTGGATCAATACTTGGCAAATGGGTTTATTCGTCCTTCCAAGTCCCCTGCTTCTTCAGCTTTGTTCTTCGTTCCAAAAAAGGAAGGAGACCTTAGAACTTGTATAGATTATCGCTCCCTGAACCAGATCACCGTCAAGAATAGATATCCGTTACCTTTGATCCTTGAACTCCTGGACCAAGTCAGAAAAGCATGCATATATACAAAGCTGGATCTTAGAGGAGCCTACCACTTGGTACGAGTAAAAGAGGGCGATGAATGGAAGACGGCCTTCCGCACCAAATATGGGCTATTTGAATATCAGGTCATGCCCTTCGGACTTTGCAATGCCCCGGCCGCCTTTCAATATTTTATGAACGATGTCCTCAGAGAGCTCATAGATGTGTGTGTTGTTGTTTACATTGACGACATCCTCGTTTATTCTTCATCGGAATCTGAACATCGGAAACACGTGACAATGGTCCTCGAAAGATTGCGTCAACACAAACTTTTCGCTAAGTTGGAAAAATGTGTTTTCAACGTGACTGAAGTTGAATTCTTGGGATTCATATTATCACCTAGCGGAGTGCGTATGGATTCAAAGAAGGTCGATGCAGTTCTCAAATGGCCATCACCATCCTCCGTAAAAGGTGTGCAAAGCATGTTAGGCTTCGCTAACTTTTACCGCAGGTTTATCCCCGAATTTTCTCGAATAGTCCAGCCCATCACTGCCTTGTTAAAGAAAAACAAACGTTTTGAATGGTCTACCGAGGCGGAACAAGCTTTCCAGGATTTGAAGACTAAATTTATCTCTGCACCAATCTTAAAACACCCTCGCCCCGAACTCCCCTACATCGTGAAAACTGATGCTTCAAGCCTTGCCATGGGGGCAGTTCTATCACAAAAGGACCCGGTAACCAATCAGTTGCATCCCGTGGCATTTTGGTCCCGCAAATTCTCGCCTCCTGAAATCAATTACACGATTACTGACAAGGAACTTCTGGCTATCAAGTCTGCCTTTAAGGCTTGGCGGCATTATCTGCTGGGGGCCCGACACACCGTTACTGTGATTACGGATCACCGAAACCTGCAATATTTGAAAACCGCAAAAGCCCAATCCTCTAGACAACTCCGTTGGGCATTATTCTTTGCCGAGTTTGACTTCATAATTACCTATCGACCTGGTACAAAAAACGGTAAAGCTGATGCCCTTTCTCGGATGGGAGTGGAAGAACACTTGATCAACCCTAAACCTGTACCAATCATTCCCGAACAAAGAATTCTGGGTGTAATCGCCACACAATCCATAGAGGAAGTTAAGGATAAAGCCAGGCAACTTGTAACTCCAGCAGACATACAGAATTGGCATCTGCAGGGAAAGGACTTTGCAGTAAAGGACAACTTATTGTATTTCCAAGAACGATTATACCTGCCCAGCACAGATTTACAGAAAAAAGTAATCTCTTGTTATCACGATTCTTTAATGGAAGGACATCCCGGTAGGGCCAAGACCTCAGAAAAGATCAAGCGCTACTTCTGGTGGCCGTCTTGGAAAAAAGATATCAGAGACTTTATAATGTCCTGTGGAGTATGCGCCCAAAACAAGAGTCAAAAGGAAAGACCAGCAGGCCTCTTACGCCCTATTGACATCCCACCTCGCCCTTGGCATACGCTTTCTATGGACTTCATCACCGATCTACCTCCATGCTCCGGATACAATACGATTCTAGTAATCGTGGACTTATTCTCCAAGATGGCGCATTTCATTCCGCTCAAAGGCTTGCCAACAGCAGCAACTCTGGCCCGAGAATTTCTCGAAAACATCGTCCGACTGCACGGTTTCCTTCGGTTCTAATTTCGGATCGAGGTAGTCAATTTATTTCTCATTTTTGGCGAAGTTGCTGTCGGTCGGCTCAAATTGATGTGAGACTATCGACCAGTCACCACCCTCAGACCGACGGACAAACCGAGAGGACCAATCAAACTCTGGAACAGTATTTACGCTGCATGCTGCAACAAACTGAAAAAACTTGGAAAGACATACTTTGGATAGCCGAATATGCCTACAATAACTCTGTCCATTCGGGAACTGGGAAAACCCTGTTTTTTCTTTTATACGGCAGTCACCCTCGAACCTCGGAGTTGGATCCCCTCCAAGATCTTGAAACACCAGCAGTAGACTACCTGCATTCTACAATCACCCAAGCCTTTAAGGAAGCTGTTTCTCACCTTCAAAGGGCTAAAGAACAATACAAGAAAGGAGCAGATCAACATCGGAAGGAAGCCCCTCAATATCAAGTAGGGGATCAAGTCTGGTTATCCACCAAATATCTACCTCTAAAAGGGCCACGCACATTCAACCCAAGATACCTTGGTCCCTATTCCATCACTACCATAGTAAACCCAGTAGCGGTCAAGTTGGACTTGCCCCCGCACATGAAGATACATCCGGTCTTCCACGTCTCTCTATTAAAACCCGTGCAACCTCAAACCCGACTAACTAAATCTCCAAAACCCATCCTAGTTGATGGAGAGCTCGAGTTTGAAGTCAAAAGCATTCTGGACTCCAAGATCTCCAAATCTAAACTATTTTACCTAATTGACTGGAAAGGCTACGGCCCCCAAGAGAGATCCTGGGAACCTGCTGAATATGTCCACGCTCCTCGCCTAATCAAAAGATTTCACCGAACATTTCCTGACAAGCCAAAACCCCCGGAGAAGCCCGGTTTGGGAGGGGCCTTGAGGGGGGGTACTGTCATGATCTCTGCTTCCAAAAGGTCAGGGTTTTCCCAACTCCCTTGGAAGCAGATCCATAACCCAGGTTCCGAGTGCCAACCAGTCCCAATTGGGACCTTTTGGACCCAGTCCTGGCGCCAGTGGCACCAGGCTCATAAATATGCCCAGTCCCAGCGCTGGAAGCGCCGGGCTCATAATGCTTGGGTGGACTTACCTGCAGCAGACCATGCTGCTTACTTGCCTGCCAGTTGAGCCTCTGATCCTCTTCTGTTTGGAACTACCTTTCCTGTTGGGTGGGGCAGGAGCCACTCCCTAGGTTCAGAACACTGGAACTCTTCTGGAAAGCAGGAACTCTTTTCTTACCTAGGCGTGGCTCTGGAAGGAGACACCTAAGCACTACAGGAGGCTATTTAAACCACACCCGATGGATGAATCTTGCTTTGCGTTATTCTGCATCCTCTGCAGTAGAACGCTCATCGTGTCTTCTGCATCTGATCCTGGGCCTAAGGAAAAAGGCTTACCATCCTGAATCCAGTCTTCAGCAACACCTATAAAGACAAGAAAGAACAGGTTAGCATTACGGTCTTCAGTGACAGCGCTTCACTTACCTGGTCCATCGGCTGTCACCAACGCCTCGCGCTGCATTCCGGCATCTGAAAGACAAAGGCTTACCTACTCTTCGTGCGCTCCGGAGGTCTTCGCACTGCATTCCGGCATCTGAAAGACAAAAGCTTACCAACTCTTCGCACGCTCCGGAGGCCTTCGGCGATGCATCCCGCATCTGAAAGACAAAACAAGGTGCGTTTAAATACATTGGGGAACTTTAATACTCACGTGCCATTACTCCTTTCCACATCTAACCCAGTGGGTATTCCGGCACCCTGCAGCCGCTCCGAACTTGTACCTGCAAAATAAAAAGACAGTTAGAGCGCATCGTGAAGCAGGCAACAAGCGCTTACTTACGTGCTTCCAGGCGCTTCTATTCATCACACGGGCTCCATCTTCAACTCACTTCAGCCCGTCATCCGCCATCGCCGGAACCCTGCAAAACAAGAGACATCATTACTAAAGACTTTTAAAGACATTAGAATTACTCGAAACTTACCGTTCGTGCAGTAAACGACGGACAGCAGTCCTCTGAAGTCAAGAGGCCTGCTCCCCTTATCCAGTGAAGAAACTGGTTACAGCACCCTGCCCCGAGGCAGATGGAGAGCACGGCGTTCACTTACCTAAGGTGAGAGCGTTAACCTTTGGGGTTCTACAGGAGAAGAGAAAGGGAAGAAGAGAGAGACATTCAATAACCCAGTTCATTAATCCCATATTTTCTATCTGCAGACATCTTACCCTTCGAGTCAGACATACAGTGCACAGAGGTCCAGCCCAAAGAGCCAGCCGTGTGTTACACATCACCTTTGAAGATACGGTATACGCCCAGTCAAGACCGGCGCCTCTACGGGAATCAGGTGAGCGTTACAGCGCGCGTTCGTCCAGTTACTTCACTGGTTTTCAGAATGGCGCTGGCAAAATCCACTTGACTTTTCGGAGCGATACGCCGTAAGTATGAAGATTCAAAAGTTCAAGTGTGAGCCTCTTTTAATGTTGTCTTCCTAACCTGTGATCTGTCCTTTATTTCAGGTGCAGAACAAAGGCGATGCGTTGAGGGGTTAAATTGCCGACGGTAAAATCAGGTGAGTTAGTGATGAGGGCGACCCCTCTAAATGTCTTTATAATTCCCCAGTAATGTCTTTTGTCCTTTCCCCATAGGGGCCGGGGTGCGGTACCTGCCAAAGAAGCGGCGCCGACCCAAAATGTGGAATGGTTCACCACAAAAAGCCGGTAAGTATTATGGCTGAAAATTCGGCTTTCCTCCTGTGTTCCCTCTGCTCACCTTTTGTCTCTTCTTCTCTCCCCTAGGTGCAGAGATGTGGCGACGGGTGCTGACAGCCGCGATGGAGCCGGGAGATGTCTCGAGGACAGGTGAGTGAAGCGTGGCGCTGCAGCGAGCAACGCGATGCTTTTAAATGGAAGTCTCTCTTCAAGAATGCTGGCGTGAAGATTCCGGATGCAGGTAAGAAGTTTGAATAAGTTCTTGGTTTTTACCTTTCTCTTCTCTTCTTTCCTTACAGGTGTTCCAGGTTCGAGGCAGGCGTGGCTGGAGTCCAGGTGCAGGAGCAGACACGGTGAGCGTTCAGCTGCTGGGATGCAGAACAACGCGAAGCACGTGTGGCTGTCCAGGCGTGGCTTAAATAGCCTTGGAAGAAGTCCCAGGTAAGTATTCTTCCACAGCCCCACCCAAGTAACAAAATAGTCCCTTCAGAAAAATAGTCCCTCCTAAGCCTCATTTGGCTTGGGTCTTCATGCAGCATGGTCTGCATCAGGTGAGTATGCAGCATGGTCTGCATCAGGTAAGTGCACCAAACACTTTCCTTTATGAGCCTGGCACCTATGGCACCAGGACTGATGTCCAACATGAGCCTGGCGCCAAAGGCGCCAGGACAGAGTCCAAAGAGCCCCTATAAGGGGCCGCTGGGCTTTTACCCGGGGGCATGATGCCTGCTCCCGGGGGTGCTGGGCCTGGCCTGGTGCTCCGGGGGTAGGCATCATGACAGCACTCCCCCCCAACGCCCCTCCCAAGGTCGTTCCCTCTGGAGGTTTCAGTTTGTTTGGGAAATTCCGATGTAACCTTTTAACTAGCCGAGGTGCATGTACGTGGTCGCTGGGTTCCCAAGACCTTTCCTGAGGCTCGTACCCCTTCCAATCAATTAGATAGAAAAGTTTTGATTTTGAGATCTTAGAATCCAAAATGTTCTTCACCTCGAATTCGGGCTCCCCATCTATCTGGATTAGTTCTGGTGGCTTTATTAATCTGGTTCCTGGTTGCACTGGTTTCAAAAGTGACACATGAAAAACGGGGTGAATCTGCATGTTAGCTGGTAGATCTAGCTTGACTGCTACTGGGTTAATTATAGCTTTGATCGAGTAAGGGCCTAAATACCTTGGATTAAAAGTCCGAGGTCCCTTGCGCGATAAGTGTTTGGTAGCCAACCATACTTGATCCCCTATTTGGTATGGAGGCGCCTCTCTTTGATGCAGATCCGCATTCTTTTTGTATTTCCCTTTCGCATGTTGTAAGTGTGCAGCTGCATCCTTGAAGGCTTGAGTAATCGTAGAATGCAAATGGTCCACTGCGGGCATTTCAAGGCTCAAAGGTGAGTCCAAGTCTGAAGTACGAGGGTGATGTCCATATAGGGTATAAAAGGGGCTCTGGCCAGTTCCAGAGTGTATCGAATTATTGTATGCATATTCAGCCACCCACAAAATATCCTTCCAATTACCCTCCGATTGGTGCAACATACATCGTAGATATTGTTCAAGGGTCTGGTTCGTTCTCTCCGTCTGACCATCGGTCTGTGGGTGGTGGCTGGTTGAGAGTCTTACGTCGATTTGTGCCAGTTGACAACACTTTTTCCAAAAATGAGAAATAAACTGGCTTCCCCGATCGGAGACTAGTATGGACGGGAATCCATGCAAACGGATGATATTTTCAAGGAATTCCTTGGCAAGAACAAAAGCTGAAGGTAATCCTTTCAACGGAATAAAATGGGCCATCTTGGAAAATAAATCCACCACAACCAGAATAGTATTGTATCCATTACAAGAGGGCAGGTCCGTGATAAAATCTAGTGACAAGGTGTGCCAAGGTCCTGGTGGAATGTCTAAGGGTTGAAGAAGACCGGCGGGTCTTGTTTTTTTACCTTTGTTTTGGGCGCAAACTCCACAGGACATCACGAAAGATTTAATATCCTTTCGCCAGGAAGGCCACCAGAATTGTCGTTTAATTTTTTCCTCTGTTTTGGCAATGCCAGGATGTCCTTCCATCAGAGTATCATGATGACAGGAAATAACCAGTTCTTGCAATTCCTTTTCTGGAAAAATAAGCGTCCTTGGAAGTAAGGTAAGCCATCGTTGACTGAAAAGTAAGACCCCCTTTTGATCCAATCCTGCAAGGCTGAAGAGTCCAGGAATTGTTTTACCCGTGCTTGAATGTCTTCAAGGGTTTTTAAAGTGGTTATCCCCAAAATTCTTTGTTCGGGAATTATCGGCACGGGTTCTGAGTTTGTGTCCATTTCTCCCATTCCAATTCGAGATAGCGCTTCCGCTTTGCCATTCTTACAGCCGGGACGGTAAGTGATTACAAAATCGAACTCAGCAAAGAACAAAGCCCATCGGAGCTGTCGTGAAGACTGAGCCTTGGCAGTTTTTAAATATTGTAAATTTCGGTGATCAGTGATCACGTTGATGGTATGCCTGGCGCCAAGAAGATAATGCCGCCAAGCCTTAAAGGCGGACTTAATGGCTAATAATTCCTTATTGGTGATTGCATAATTTATCTCCGGCGGCGAGAACTTTCTGGACCAAAATGCTACGGGGTGCAGTTGGTTGGTTTCGGGGTCTCTCTGAGACAGGACAGCTCCCATGGCTAAGCTGGATGCGTCGGTTTCGACTATATATGGGAGATCGGGACGCGGGTGTTTCAGAATAGGTGCGGATGTAAATTTAGCTTTCAATTCCTGAAAGGCCTGTTCAGCCTCCTCGGTCCATTCAAAACGTTTATTTTTCCGCAAGAGTGCAGTGATGGGTTGCACCACCCGTGAAAATTAGAGGATAAACCTGCGATAAAAATTGGCAAAACCAAGCATGCTTTGGACACCTTTCACCGAACTAGGTGATGGCCATTTGAGGATGGCATCCACTTTCCGTGAGTCCATTTGGACCCCTTTAGGTGTCAGGATGAATCCAAGAAACTCAACCTCGGTGGTATGGAAAACGCATTTTTCCAGCTTTGCAAACAGTTTGTGCTGGCGCAATTTCTCTAGGACGGCCCTGACATGTTTTCTGTGATCTGATTCCGAAGAGGAGTACACCAGAATGTCATCGATATACACGACAACACAGACATCGATGAGTTCCCGAAGGACATCGTTCATGAAGAATTGGAAGGCAGCAGGCGCGTTGCACAACCCGAAAGGCATCACCTGGTATTCGAATAGTCCATATTTTGTACGGAAGGCCGTTTTCCATTCGTCGCCTTCTTTTACTCGTACCAGATGATAAGCCCCCTGGAGATCTAACTTGGTGTATACGCAAGCGTCCTTCACCTGGTCAAGGAGTTCAGGGATCAAATGCAGAGGGTAACGATTTTTAACAGTGATCTGGTTCAATGCGCGGTAATCGATACAAGTTCTAAGGTCGCCTTCTTTTTTTGGCACGAAGAACAAAGCCGAGGATGCTGGAGACTTTGACGGGCGAATGAAACCATTGGCTAGGTATTGATCTAAATATTGTCTCAAATGCAGATTCTCCGGTTCAGTAAGGGCATAAATCCTGCTACTAGGGGGTTGTGCACCGGGCACCAGATCGATATGGCAATCGTACGATCTGTGAGGAGGTAACGTGTTGGCCTGTTCCTTTTGGAAGACGTCCTGAAAGTCTTGGTATTCCGGAGGTAGTTGCATGGAGACTGAGGTTACTGATGCTAGACTGATCTTCAGATTTTCTGGGTAGCAGGTTTGTGCACACTCCGGGAAGGTTATTCTCTTCGCTCGCCAATCAATTCGAGGATTATGTGTCTCTAACCAAGGGATTCCGAGAATAACCTGAAACTGTGGAGCCTTGATTACATCAAACACAACTGCCTCCCGATGGCCGTCCGGACCTACAAGTGTCACCTCAGCTGTGGAATGTGTTACCGGTCCAGAGGCAATTTCGGTTCCATCAACTGTGGTGATGACATCTTTGCTGGTTTTAGGACGCAGAGGGAGGTTAATCCTGGAGACCAATTCACGATCCACATAGTTTCCTATAGCCCCACTATCGATGTATGCCTTTATTGCATGCAACCGCTTAGGCTGTTCCGGATCTACGAGGACCATTGGCACAATGAAATGCGAGGGCTGAGAGTTCGTTTTCAAGCTCGGCAAGTGGAACCCTACGCTTGTCGGGCGTGGTCGTTTCCCGATACAGAGTTTTCATGGATTTTATCTGCGGCTCCTACCACCTTCTTGGGCGGCTTTGCTGGGCAATCTCGTAGAAAGTGTCCAGAGGACCCAGAATAAAGACATAAGTGCATCTGCCGTCTTCTTTCACGTTCCTTTTGAGTTAGAGGTCTTTTAACCCCTCCGATTTGCATTGGCTCAGAGGCTTCAGCCCCCTTGAGGTTAGCGTGGGTCTTGACCAACACCCGGGTCTCAACGTTGGACTGATCTGCTTTTCTGTTTTGCAGTCTGTGATCCAATTGGACCACTAAGTCTATATATTCTGAACATTCTTGGGGCGGATTTACAACTTGGGCCAGGACATCTTTAAGTTCTCCACGTAAACCTCGATAAAATAACGTGATTCTTTTATCCTCTGGCCACCCAGTTTCCACAATTAGTCTATTAAAGGTTGCAATGTAGGATAGGAGGTCTTGATTGCCTTGTCGCAGAGATAGAAGTTCGTCATCCAGAGCCTGCCCCTGGTAGTGACGAGCAAATAACCTTTCCATGCTTGCTTGAAATCCTTGAAAATCACGAAGAATCGGGTCATCTTGAGTTACCAGTGGAACTGACCAATCGGCAGCACTGCCGCTGAGATATGACAATACAAAGGCTACCTTGGTTTGGTCATTAGGGAAGGCCCCAGGTCTGCATAGGAAATGCAAACGACACTGATTCATGAATACTGCGAATCGTTTGGGGTCCCCAGCAAAGCGTTCGGGTGGGGCCAGCGGCATGTTTCCAGGTAGATTAATCTGCACCGGGTTACTGGAAAGCACAGGAGCGGGGTTCCCCCCGGAACCGGGTAAAGGAGTTTGTCCAGCTTGACCTTGCAAAAGCTGTCTAGCCAGGTTATCAGCTCTTTCCTTGGTTACAATCACTTCCCTCCTGAGAACATTAGTCTCTTGACGAGCGGCGTGTACTTCGGCCCGTAATTCCCCCAGTAGATGGGCCAACTGGTCAGTCTCAGAAGTTTCCATAGCGCCTGGGTGGGAATTTGTAGGAAGGCTTCGCATTCTGTAACGCTCACCTGGCTCCCACGGAGGCGCTGATCTAGTCTGGGTTGCTGTGGCCTCTTCAAGTGTGAAGCGCAGAACTCGGACCACCGATTGAACAGGACCCCCAAATCTTGCTTGTCTGGCCCGCAGGAATATCCTTCTGCAGATGGGAAAGGGGAATTAACTGTCTGCAGAATAGTGTGCTTGCTTCCCCTTTTCCCCCCTTCGTTCTTCTCTGACTTCCTCCAAAACCCCCGGTTTAAGCTCACCTTATGGTTTGGAAGGATGAACTCTCCATCCTGCTTCTGGTGCAGTGGCGGGCGTTCGTCCAGTTACTTCACTGGTTTTCAGAATGGCGCTGGCAAAATCCACTTGACTTTTCGGAGCGATACGCCGTAAGTATGAAGATTCAAAAGTTCAAGTGTGAGCCTCTTTTAATGTTGTCTTCCTAACCTGTGATCTGTCCTTTATTTCAGGTGCAGAACGAAGGCGATGCGTTGAGGGGTTAAATTGCCGACGGTAAAATCAGGTGAGTTAGTGATGAGGGCGACCCCTCTAAATGTCTTTATAATTCCCCAGTAATGTCTTTTGTCCTTTCCTCATAGGGGCCGGGGTGCGGTACCTGCCAAAGAAGCGGCGCCGACCCGAAATGTGGAATGGTTCACCACGAAAAGCCGGTAAGTATTATGGCTGAAAATTCGGCTTTCCTCCTGTGTTCCCTCTGCTCACCTTTTGTCTCTTCTTCTCTCCCTAGGTGCAGAGATGTGGCGACCGGTGCTGACAGCCGCGATGGAGCCGGGAGATGTCTCGAGGACAGGTGAGTGAAGCGCGGCGCTGCAGCGAGCAACGCGATGCTTTTAAATGGAAGTCTCTCTTCAAGAATGCTGGCGTGAAGGTTCCCGGATGCAGGTAAGAAGTTTGAATAAGTTCTTGGTTTTCACCTTTCTCTTCTCTTCTTTCCTTACAGGTGTTCCAGATTCGAGGCGGGCGTGGCTGGAGTCCAGGTACAGGAGCAGACACGGTGAGCGTTCAGCTGCTGGGATGCAGAACAACGCGAAGCACGTGTGGCTGTCCGGGCGTGGCTTAAATAGCCTTGGAAGAAGTCCCAGGTAAGTATTCTTCCACAGCCCCACCCAAGTAACAAAATAGTCCCTTCAGAAAAATAGTCCCTCCTAAGCCTCATTTGGCTTGGGTCTTCATGCAGCATGGTCTGCATCAGGTGAGTATGCAGCATGGTCTGCATCAGGTAAGTGCACCAAACACTTTCCTTTATGAGCCTGGCGCCTATGGCACCAGGGCTGATGTCCAACATGAGCCTGGCGCCAAAGGCGCCAGGACAGAGTCCAAAGAGCCCCTATAAGGGGCCGCTGGGCTTTTACCCGGGGGCATGATGCCTGCTCCCGGGGGTGCTGGGCCTGGCCTGGTGCTCCGGGGGTAGGCATCATGACATCGACCAAACAGAGGTTCAAAGGGGCTGAAGCCAACACCCTCTTGTGGTACCTCTCTGTAGGCAAACAGTAAGCATGGTAACAGAAGATCCCATTTTCTTCTTTGGGGTTCTTCCAGAGCCCCAATCATGCTTTTGAAGGTTCTGTTAAATCTTTCTACAAGACCATTCGTCTGTGGGTGGTATGCAGATGAAAATGTATAGGTGACACCACTTTCCTTCCACATGGCCTGCATATACTTTGACATAATGTTGCTGCCTCTATCAGACACAACTTCTTTAGGGAAGCCAACCCTAGTAAATATGCCCAGTAAAGCTTTTGCAAATGACTTGGCAGTCACAGTCTTCAATGGGATGGCCTCAGGATACCTGGTGGCATGGTCGACCAGCACCAGGATAAACCTATTGCCTGAGGATGTTTGGGGGCCAAGGGGACCAACAAGGTTGATCCCTACCCTCTCAAATGGTACACCCACCAGAGGGAGTGGTACCAATGGAGCTTGGATTGTTGAGCCACTCTTACCAGATAGCTGGCAGGTGGCACAACTCCTGCAGTGACTTTCTACTTGCACCCCCATCTTGGGCCAGTAGAAGTGCATGGATAACCTTTGCTTGGTTCTCTTGATTCCAAGGTGACCAGCAAGGGGCACTTCATGTGCCAGCTGCAGGAGCAAGGGTCTTACAGCAAGGGGAACCACCAACCTTGTATGGTCTCCTTCTGTAGACTCTGTAGGATCACTGTACAGGAGCCCACCCTCCCAATAAATCCTGTGCTTCCCAGGAGTTTCACCCTCAAGCTGGGAGCAGGCATGTCTCCTTAGGCCTTCCAGAGATGGGCACTCACGTTGGCCTTTAGTGAATTCTTCTCTGTCAGGACCACCTTCTTCTAACATGTCTTTTAGTTCAGGATGGTGATTTGGATCAAATACTTCAGGCAACACCTCTACCTCATCAGGTTCTGGTGTTTGACCAACTACCTCCACCTCAGCGGTTGGTGAGTTAGGGGGAATATTCTCTTTCCCTCTTTTGGATTTTCTGACTCCTTTAGCCTTGGGTTTCCCCTTTGGCTGGGGCACTGCAGTGGTCTTGGCCAGTGCTGCCCTTGTTTGAGACCTTGTGCAGGGTCTTTAAGCTTATCTCCCACAAGCCCTAAAGCTCTGAGATAATTTCCCAGCAAGACCTTTCATGGGACTTTCTCTTGGATGCTCATTGGAATCCTAACTGCTGTACCATTCAAAGTAAGAGTTACAGGTATTACTGGGAACATGAGAGGTGGACCATGAGCCAACTTAGTGGGTAACAGAGTAGCTCTGGCAACTTCCTCTGGGTCTACCAAGGTAGAATCCACTACAGTACGACTACACACACTATCCCGAAGAGCTGGAGTATCTAATCCATTGAACAGCACACTGTCCTTAAAGTAGTGCTTGGTATTATCTGGAATCCTAGCATAAGCCTCTGAGACTTTAGGCTCTCGGGAACCCAGGAAAACTAAAACTACATCAGAATCTATCCCACTGGGGAAGGAATCTGAGGAGAAGGATGCTCCTGTAATCTCTTCTTCCTCATAGGAGGAGAAGCCCAGATTAACAGAGTGGGCCTCCAATGTTTTGACCTTACATCTGGGATCCCCCTTCACATGGTCAGTTGCTCCACAAGCAAAACAATATCCACTGGGTCTGTTTACATAGGGAGGCTTACTATAACAAGAGTTCTGTCTTGGAGACTGACCTCCATTACCCTGTGAGTTCTCTTGTGACTTAACCTTATTTTTCTTTTTGTGGCCCTTCTGGGAGGAAGTTTTATCAGATTCCCCACCCTCCTATTCTTTGGACTTTTCCCCCTACTCCTGCTTACCAGGATGAGTCTTGTCCTCATGGGACACTCTATGTGACACCCACAAATCTGCTTCTATGGCTAGCTTCTTATGATCTATCTCCTTTGAATCTGCCAAATGCTGCTTAAGCTCAGGAGAACAAGATGCAAAAATATGTTCAAGCATGACAAGACATATCATACCTTCAAAGGTGGAGACCTTATAACCTTCAACCCAGCCAGTCAAGTTTTCTTACATAAGACACCTAAGTGCCACCTTCTTACTTTTTGTACTCTCTGAATCTCTTGTATTGGGCAGGAGTCTTTCCAAACTTTAAGATGAGAGTTTGCTTCAGCAATGCAAAATCTGCTCTCTCAGCTTGTGACATTTCCATAATGGTACTGCAGCCAGAATGGGGCAGTCTGCTAAGTAACCAGGCAATTTTATCAGCATTGTCATCCTGTTGAACTTCACATGCATACTCAAAAGTTTTTAGCCAGTCCATAATGTTTTTCTTTTCATCATACACACTGAGCTGACCTTTAGGAAACCAAGGATGAGAGGAGGACCCAGACCCATGTCCAGGACCCTGAGATCCATTGGAAACTTGAAGCCTGGCCAGTTCCAGCTGGTGATCCCTGTCCTTCTGTTTTTCTGCCTGATCTATCTTCAGCTTGGCCATGTTAAATTAAAGCTCCTTCTGCCTAAACAGCAGTTCTTGCTTCTTGAATTCCAGCATGGCCTCAGCATCAGCACTGGCAGAGGAAAGATTGGACATCACATGATCTAAATCCTCATGGGTCCCATTGATAAGTGCAGTGACAGACTTGTCGGTTCTGCCAGTGAGAGCAGCCCCACCACCTTCTGCAATTTCCTCAGGAAGTATGGCGCTGAGTTGTGACTCTTGCCATTCCATGATTCTTTGACTCATTTCCATTTATGTGCCTTGAGCAGGTAAACCCCTCTCAGCACACATCTTTCTTAATGTTTCAGATTTAGAAGCATTTAAGGTTAACAAGGTACTTGTTTCCATATTGTTAGATAGGTCTATGGCCCTTTTCAGTTATGCTACAACAATTCACTATGTGTCCTGGGTAGGAATAACTTGAAATGCCTTTGCTAGTGTGCAACACTGGATACCTTCAGTCCTATCCCACTGCTGCCACCAATTTGTTAAGATAGATTTATGAACTCTGACCTGGTGGGCAGTGGTTCAGAAGGCCAGCCTAGTTTCTTGGAACAGGGTAACCTCTGGACAAGCCAGACCAATCAAGGTAGCTTTGGCAGGTGGTCAAGACTAAAGGGGTCATTACGAGTTTGGAGATAGCCATGGTGCTATTAGCACCATGGCTCCCTCCAAAGTCGTGTCCGGGTCCAGGTTCTCTGAATGGGGACTTACCGGGTCATTAAAATTTTGGAGGACCCGGTAAATCCCCATTCAAAATACCCTTCCCCATTCCCATTGAGCCTCCATAGGGCTCAATGGGAATGGGGAGGGAGCTAATAACGGGCCCGTAAATAGCGGGCCCGTTATTAGCTCCCTGGTCCCTTAGCGGCTCCCGCTAAGGATGGCTGGTTTTACCAGCCAGCCTTAGTGGGACCCGCTAAGGGACCTCGGGAGTAAGGGGTTAACGGCACCGGCATCCTTACTGGCACTGTCAACCCCTTACCACCGCACTCGTAATGACGCTCTAAGTCTCAGGAGGGGTGAGGGTGACTGAAAGACCTCAATGAGCACACAGAGCAAGGACACTTACAGATTACTCCCAGACAGGTGTTATATCAAAAATATAAACACATTTATTACAAGGCCTTTGTAACACAGACCATAGCAAAAGAATCACAGCAATACTAAGTAAATCAACACAACACTATCAATACAATGTATATACAAGACCATTGGGGTCTAAATGGTTAAATGCACGAAATATGTCGACAACCTAGATGGGAAGGAAACTGTTATGACTCAGGTTGTACCACCCGTATGCACCAATAAAAGGATACAGGTTGGTATTCAAAAGGATACACAAGGAGTCGTCCCTGATGTACAGAATATGTAGAACCACGTACGTCAATGTGGGACCTTCCAACTAATGTCACTCTCTGACTAGTTAATGAAAACAGCTAAAGAGAGTAATTATTGGAAAGGGCTTGTATGAACCAAAAATACACCAGGCTGCAGATAGAAAACAAGGAATTACATTAGGAACTGATCTACCACTAGGAAAGTAACTAAGTGTCTTTCTATGATACACTAACCTGTATTTCAGGACAGTCATAGGTGGAATCTCGATTAGTCAGAAGGTAATCCAAGGAAAAATGACAAGGAAGGGAGTTAATAGAGGGAACTAACCCGGACGGAACGAGGGCCACACTAGAGTCGGGTTGGTGCACACAGGATAGCGTCCAAAGTTCAGTGCACGAGTCCTTAATGGAAGCCCAGCCAAAAGATGTAATGAAATTGGAATGTACAGTTATAGGTAATGTAGTGCTCTTATTAGGAGTGCCTGAAGTAGTCTACATTTGCAGCGTGATTCAAGAATACCAAATGTCCAGGATAGTGAAAGTAGCGCTATCAGGATGATTGGAATATGGATTGTCAATTGTAGAAAACCTGCTCCTATGTGGAACTAGAGTAGAAGAGTGATACTGAAGGACCACCGATGGATGCGGCACTAAGCTGCTCTGAGGTTGACTGGAGCGGGTAAGTGAATTTGCAGGACTGCTGATGGAGGTGGTACCAAGCAGCTCCGAGGAGGGACTGGAAGAAATTCTGAGGGACCGCTGATGGAGGCGGTACCAAGCGGCTCTGAGGCGGAACTGCCAAGGTTGTCACGTTAGCAAAGCGTATCACGTGATGTTACATGCAGCTGTAACAACCGTAAACATTATAGAAAGAAGCGCACGTGAAATGATGTAGTGTTATGCACTTAAGAACGTGTTTAATGGAAACGCTTCCCCAAGAGTCTCCACTGTGTGTAGAAAGGCCTGGCAGTCCTAAGGACAGGTAAGAACAGCCTATTGGGAGTGCTGTGTAGCAACAGGTGTGTAAGCAGATGTCCCGGGTTGGCCTGGGTTGGCAGGCATGACAGAAACAGGCAGTGCAGGTAGTCTTTAGGCCCCTTCGACATCAGCAACACACCTAACTAAGAGGCAGTCCAAGCCCTAAGAAGAGAGGAGCCTTGTGCTCCATAGTACATGTAATGCAGGTGCACGCGGTTATGCCAGTAGGCAAAACGGGGTCTCTTCAGGTGTCTCTAGCAGCTCATGAAGGTGGATGAGGCGATGAAGAATAAATTCCCACTATTCAGGGAGGACCTCCACTTGAAGGCAGAGGCAGTTCCAGAGAGCGTGATGAAGTTGCTAGTTCGCACTAGCAGTGGAAAGGAGAGGGATCCTCAGGGGCCACTCGTGCGTAAAAAGGGGCCCTGGCGCTAGGGCTCACCAGTTAATGTTGGAAATACTCACCGGTCCCAGGCGCACTCGAACCCAAACTTCACCAGTTCAGTCCACTTCGCTTGCAGGTGCGAATGTGGCAAAAAGGACATCTCTGCGACTTTCAGTTCCTGAGATACATTTAGGATTCCCAAACGGGACCGTGGTTATTTCTCCGCTGCAGGTGGATGAATCGACCTGGTTTCACTGCAGCAGGCTTCAGGGGCTAGAGGGTCACAAATGTAGCACACTTGCAAAGGTTGTTGCCGCGGTAGGGCAACACGGTAACCGCGTATGCTCCGGTCCTGGAGCACTCGTCTCACTTCAGACCTGGGAATGCCAAGTATATGAAATTCGGTGTGAGTGTGCCGTGGACACAGAGCTAACAGTATACCAAGTTTCGAGGGCCTTCTCGAAATGGCGTCAGTGACAGAGCAAAGCAACTGGGTAAGCTGGTCAGTCCACTGGGTGGCCCAGGGACAAAAAGCAGGTTTTGATGAAGATGCCGAGAATAGTTGATCCCACTATTCCAATAAGTCGAAGCATCTTTGAAGACCTTCTAGGACGACCAGATGCAGAGGGGTCCCACGGGATGACAGCGGGCTCAGGGTGCCAAACCTTCCAGCGGGTCACCAGCAGGTCACCAGCAGGTCACCAGCGGTTCCTCGACTCAGCTTCGTATTTTCAGGATACTTGGATCCTATCCTTCGTTCGGTGAGAACTCCAGAGATCGACATGGTATGGGTGTTTTCAGCCTCCTCTTATCCAAAGTTCCCTTTGTGCCAAAACGGAGAGGACCCAATGGGAGATCTGCTCACAAACACACACTTCATACGCGGACCAATCATGGACCACGGTGGTCCCAGTCATTCACAGCACTTCAGACTCTCTGGCACCCAGGATGTGTATTGGGGACAGACACCCCAGCCCACATACTGGAGGCACACACACAAGGCATGCAGAATCCCGCGAAAGCTTGGCGTATCGCGGGAACTGCATGTCCAAATAAGGACGGACCCAGGTCGACTCAACTCGACCTGGGGAAGGTGAAGGGGCGAGATGGCCAAAGGATAGGACAAAGAACCTTGTGGCATGGCCATTTTGGAGTGGTTAACATGGCAGGAAAGGGTTAAAAATCATGTGAAAAGATAGCTGCCTGTTCGAGTCCAGACCTGCTGTGGCTCAGACTCTGATAAGGTAGGTTTTGCTGCCTTACAGTCTTGATATTCTCCTCTTTCTTTCTTTCTTTCTTTCTTGTCCCCCTTTGTTATTAATTCCGCTGCTTCTTTCCTATAGGTGTGGAAAGAGATTTGGGCGTTGCCGTGCTGATTGGATATGAGCACGAGTCAGTAAGTGAATGCGTGGTGTGTGGCGCTATTCCGTAAGTAAATGCGCAGTGCGTGGTGCTATCTTGTCTTTTCTTTTGCTAACCTGTGTCTTTCCTTTTTCGTGTAGGCCGCTGTGATCTTCTGGAATGGAGGCTGACTGAGGGATGACTGAATCAGGTATGAGTCTTGTGGTTTTCGTTGTTCTTGAGTAGGAGTGAGTAAGCGCTCACTAATGCTATCTCGCTCTCTTCTTTCCAGGTTGCTGTGTTCCAGAGAAGGATGCGGCGCCAAGATGCTGGTGTTCTCTGAATCGAGTATACTCAAGTGGGTGGAACTGCAGCTTGCAATGGATCGAAGACAGGATGCTACTCACAGGTGAGTGCTGTATTAATGATGTTCTTCTTCTTTCAGGTGCGTGGTTTCAGGATAAGGCAGGCAACAAGGAACTCTGGAGACCGAGATGGACACAGTGAGCGTCACGCTGCAAACCGCAGAATAACGCGAAGCATGTTCCTCTGCTTGGGCGTGGCTTATCTAGCCCCAGGTATCTCAAGGCCCGACCATACCCAAAACACTAGACCGCATAGCACAGTTCTTGGATCTGAGAAGTCCAAACCCTAATGTTATCTTCACATTAAGTATGAGCCTGGCGCTGAAGGCGCCAGGACAGACTCCAAGAGAGTCTTTGACGAGATGTCAAGGCCTTCGAGGCCACAGTAGAAGCCCGTAACCTGGCTCCAGTTGGGAGGCTGGATGATTCTGATGGAACCGGTTTCTCAAGCGTGGCGCATGGATGTATTCACTAGGTTCCCATGTTCTGTCCTGCGGGCCATATCCTTTCCAATTTACTAAATAGTATAGCTTAGGTCTGGTGTATTTTGAATCTAGGATGTCTTTAACTTCAAACTGCGGTTCTCCATTGACCAATACTGGTTTTGGTGGTGTTGTAACTCGAGTTCCATGTTGAACAGGTTTCAGAAGTGATACGTGTAACACAGGATGAATCTGCATATTAGATGGTAAGGCTAGTTTAACAGCTACTGGATTTATTACAGATTTAATGGTAAAAGGTCCTAGATATCGTGGGCGAAAGGTCCAGGTTCCTTTTATGGGCACATGTTTTGATGCTAACCAGACTTCGTCCCCAACCCAACAATGTTCAACTGCCTTTTTGAAGGCTTGAGAAATGGTTGTATGTAAGGTTTTAACCGCTGGCATTTCCAGAGTAGTTGGAACAACTAGTTCAGAAGTACCTGGATGTCTACCATATATGGTATAGAAAGGAGTTTGTCCAGTGCTGGTGTGTAATGAGTTGTTATAGGCATATTCAGCTATCCATAATAAGTCCTTCCAACTTCCTTCCACTTGATGTAGCATACAATGTAGGTATTGCTCGAGTGTCTGGTTTGTTCTTTCCGTTTGGCCATCCGTTTGAGGATGGTGACTTGTGGATAATCGAATATCGATTTGGGCCATTGAACAGCACTTCCTCCAGAAATTAGATACAAATTGACTACCTCGGTCTGAGATCATGACCGAAGGAAAACCATGTAACCGTACAATATGTTCAAGAAATACTTTTGCCAGGCTGGATGCATTTGGGAGACTTTTAAAAGGAATGAAATATGCCATTTTTGAGAATAAATCTACAATCACTAAAATGGTGTTGAATCCTTGACTGGGAGGTAGATCTGTGATGAAATCGCGAGAAAGTGTATGCCTGGGTGCAGGTGGAATTTCCAATCGTTGAAGAAGACCGGCTGGTTTCTGCTTCTGAGATTTATTTTGTACCCACACACAGCAGGATAGGATGAATTGAATAATGTCTTTACGGCAAGTGGGCCACCAATAGTTTCGTTTTACTTTGGCTAGAGTTTTGGCAATTCCTGGATGACCTTCAATCAAGGAGTCGTGATAGCCAGAGATGACTTGCTCTTGTAATTCTTTACTTGGCAGGTATAAACGATCCCTGAAATATGGTAGTTGATCTTTAATTGTGTGATGTTCTCCTTGTGTACTCCATTCTTCTTGTAAGAGCTCAGGTTTCATTAAGAGTTTAATCTTATTCTGGAGTTCACTCTGAGTCAATGTTGTTATAAGGCCTAGGAGTTTGTCACTTGGAATAATGGCCACTGGATCTGGGGTTGTGTATACCTTTTCATCAATACCCATGCGGGTGTCACACCTTTTGGTACCTGGCGACTGTGGAACCGTTGGAAACGGCGTCCTCCATTAGAGTTGCCATCACGTTCTGTACAACGCAGAGTGCTGGTCTAGTCTTTTGCTGCAGCACGTCTGACATCTGTAGTTTTCTTTCTGCACTTCCGGCTTTCGGGTGCGTTGCAACGTCCTGTGTTCCAGTTTGTCTGCGTTAGCCTGCGTGTCTCTTACTTCCCAGCGCTCCTAGTTTTTCACTCCTTTGCTTCCTTTTTCGGTCCTGCTCGACCATTTCCTTCCTTGCCTTTTCCTCTACCCCTCTCCCTGCTCGTACCATCCCTTCTCTTCTTTTACCTCCCTTTCCGCCCGTCTCCTGTTGTTTTCTTCTGCTCGCTCTTTTCGCCTTCTTGTTTACTCCCTCCTTTCTCCTGTTTCTTCGTGTGGATTCCCGTGTACCGACTTTGCCTGCTTTTGGATTGCTCGCTCTCGCCCAGTGTCTTACTTTGGCTCCCAGGTTGCTGACCCTCGCCTGTACCCGGACTGCCTTTCTTCATCCCTGTGCTGCCTCGAATCTGTCCTCGTTGAGACTTCATTCCACTACTTACCTTTCTGAGGAGTTTTTACAGGAGTTCCCGTCCCACTCTCCATCCTGTTCTACCATCGGACAGACTGTAGCATACACCTTACGGAACTGCTTCAAGAACTCCTGGATCACGTTTTTTCAACTCCGCTTCTTGTGAACTTCATTGGGGTTTTTTGTGCCACTGGCTTTTTCCCCACATTTAGGCGGCCGCGGAGGATAGCCACAAGTTACCTTTTAGTTGACACTGTGGCGTCCTTCCATGGTCTCCCTTATCTACATAAAAAAAGGAGAAGACCAGACCTAAGGGAAGACAAAAGCCCGCACTTCGGTGGAAAGACAGAGGTGAGGTGGAAGGGGAGGTGTGAGAAACGGAGTCCTCAGTGGAGGAAGAATATTTTACTGACCATTCTGACAGATTGCAACGCCCACAACCCGTCATGGCTACTCCACAACAAGTTCAGGAACTTGTGGCAGCTGTTCAGAATCTGAACTTGGAAGTTCAGAATCTTAAGAGTGCCAATGCCACTCTACAGCAAAGAGTCGCTGAAAGAGAACAGCCTACAACTGATTTACCTCCGCTTCCCCTAGTCTCGGGGAAATTTGATGGCACCCCGAAGAAAGTGAAAGTGTTTTTGGATGCCTGTAACTTACATTTTTCTTTTCGAGCACAAGCCTATTCTTCAGATCATGCCAAAGTTGGCTTTATGATCACCCACATGACCGGGAACGCTCTGGCCTGGGCTACCCCCATGGTCAACCGGACAGATCCGGTACTTCAAGACTATAACGCCTTCAAGACATTGATTCAACAGACCTTTTTGCGCACTGAAAGTACCTACTTGGCTTCCGAGGATCTCCTACACATCAAACAAGGTAATTCTGACTTGCTGTGTTAAATCACGCTCTTCAAGCAAATCGCAGCGGAAGCGGGATGGCAAGAACAGGCACAGGCTGCAGTGTTGCAGTCTGTGGCAGTCACTCCAACCCTTTCTCCAGAGACAGGAGTCTCTCTACTGTGTCCAGCCTCATACGTGGGAGGATCCATAAAACCCCCACCCAGCCGCAGAGCGGCCGCGGAGTTGGCTGCAGAGTTGCAGTCTGTGGCAGTCACTCCAACCCTTTCTCCAGAGACAGGAGTCTCTCTACTGTGTCCAGCCTCATACGTGGGAGGATCCATAAAACCCCCACCCAGCCGCGGAGCGGCCGCGGAGTTGGCTGCAGAGTTGCAGTCTGTGGCAGTCACTCCAACCCTTTCTCCAGAGACAGGAGTCTCTCTACTGTGTCCAGCCTCATACGTGGGAGGATCCATAAAACCCCCACCCAGCCGCGGAGCGGCCGCGGAGTTGGCTGCAGAGTTGCAGTCTGTGGCAGTCACTCCAACCCTTTCTCCAGAGACAGGAGTCTCTCTACTGTGTCCAGCCTCATACGTGGGAGGATCCATAAAACCCCCACCCAGCCGCGGAGCGGCCGCGGAGTTGGCTGCAGAGTTGCAGTCTGTGGCAGTCACTCCAACCCTTTCTCCAGAGACAGGAGTCTCTACTGTGTCCAGCCTCATACGTGGGAGGATCCATAAAACCCCCACCCAGCCGTGGAGCGGCCGCGGAGTTGGCTGCAGAGTTGCAGTCTGTGGCAGTCACTCCAACCCTTTCTCCAGAGACAGGAGTCTCTCTACTGTGTCCAGCCTCATACGTGGGAGGATCCATAAAACCCCCACCCAGCCGCGGAGCGGGCGCGGAGTTGGCTGCAGAGTTGCAGTCTGTGGCAGTCACTCCAACCCTTTCTCCAGAGACAGGAGTCTCTACTGTGTCCAGCCTCATACGTGGGAGGATCCATAAAACCCCCACCCAGCCGCGGAGCGGCCGCGGAGTTGGCTGCAGAGTTGCAGTCTGTGGCAGTCACTCCAACCCTTTCTCCAGAGACAGGAGTCTCTCTACTGTGTCCAGCCTCATACGTGGGAGGATCCATAAAACCCCCACCCAGCCGCGGAGCGGCCGCGGAGTTGGCTGCAGAGTTGCAGTCTGTGGCAGTCACTCCAACCCTTTCTCCAGAGACAGGAGTCTCTCTACTGTGTCCAGCCTCATACGTGGGAGGATCCATAAAACCCCCACCCAGCCGCGGAGCGGCTGCAGAGTTGCAGTCTGTGGCAGTCTGTGCACGTCTGAAACAACTGAAATGGCGGCACCATCAGCGGACCCCACCTCCATGGTCATAGCCACGGACCGAGACTCTACAGATATACAGGAGGGTCGTCTGCTTCGAAGCGCGTACCCACACCCCGCTGCAGAAAAAAGCCTACAACACCACAGCGTACAACCTCACCACCCGCTGGGCCCACCCCATAAACATTTAAAAACCCCAATAGCTACAATGGCAAACGCCCGTTTGAAACAGGACCTTCTTGAAAAATCCGGGCCAAGCACAACAAAACCCGTAACAACTTGCCAAAAAACAAATCCAGAGGAAGCAGAGGACCCGCATCGGCGGACATCAGAGGCCGTGTCTCTGGCGCCGGGCCCATTGAGCCCGGACCTTGAGGGCGTCCCGTTGGCGCTCCTGTGCCCGCGCCAACGAGTCCCTGCTCTGGCCATGGCCCCCACCAGCTCCCGACCAGCGCGCTCTCGCCCGCGGCCCCCACCCCCACAGCCCCGGGACCCGATGGCCTCCGGAGGGAGGATTGAGGACCGTGAGCGGAGGGAGAGGCCCGCACTGGTAGAGAGCGCGGATCGGACACCGCGAGGCGGCCTGGAGGGAGAACAAAGTCCTGCTCCCTCGGCAACGGACTCCCCGAAAATGTCCCCGAAAGAGGATGCGCACCCGCGGGACTTTCTGGGGGAGGAGCCAGTTTCCATCGCTCATCCCCCGGCAGGACGTGACATACAGTGGGAAGGGCTCGACGGCCACAAGGCCACGCCCCCCGCTGAGGAGGACGCGCAGCCACCTCGCCCGCCACGAATTGGTCCAACAGACCTCTCAGTAGAGCACAGAGGTCCCGAAAGTAACGCAGATTCAATCAAGGCCAATCAAGACACCAACGCGTCACTACAAATGAAAGCTCAAGTGCATTCTAGCAAGCCACCAAAAGTTTTTCCTCGCCATTCAGTAGACGAGCACAGAGCCTCAGGGACTACAGGAATCGAAGATCAGGCCCCAGCCCTGGAAGAGTTCACGCCACCACTGCCCACGTCCCTGGCAGAGTCGAAAAACAAAAAAAAACGCACCAAGAAAGAGGCGGAGTCCCCTGACACAGGAAACTCAAGACCCACCTGGAAGAAAGCTCCCTCAAAACTTACAAATAAAACACAAAAAAGCACAACTAGGCTACATACGTCAAAAAACCAAAAAAGTTTTCAATCATTAAAAAAACCCTGGGGCTCGAAATCAACAAAACCATCGGTCGCTACCCTCGTAACTGACTTCTTTCATGCTTTTGCGCCAGAGCCTCACTCCAGGCAAGCGGACCTTACCGATGAGGAAATACTGGAGGCAATAAAAACGTGCCAACCCCCTGAAAAAGCGAGGAAAATAATCATTCCGACAAATCCGTGTGTTCAACACCAAAACTCTGCAAACGACATACAACCTGCTTCTCCTTTGAAACAGGCCCTACAGGAGAAACCAGTAAAGCAAATTGACCCGACTTTATACCGAGTATCGGGGTCCCAGCATACATCTAATAGGGAAATTACGCCGAAACAAATCACAGAATCCAAACGAGCTATCGTACCCACAGAAAAGCTTGTCGGCGCGACGCAAACAGCCCCATCCAGGGAAAACTCGGCTCTGGTCAATCTCAAAGCCTCACAACCAGTTAGTGAAGATTCCCTACAGCCAAACCAACTGAATACAAACGCTCTCCCCGAAACTCCAGAGCAGACAGGGCCACAGTCATCTCAAGATCAAGCCACCGAAACACAGAAGCCAACCCCCCCGCAAACAGAACATAAGCCTGAAACTCCCTCAAACAAAGCAGCCGCGCCCAGATCAAATAAGGAACGGCCGATTGGCACCAGGCAGGACGGAGCTTCAACCGCCCTTCCACTAAAATCATACCTACCAGGGAGACTCAGTGGTGGCCCACCTGATTTACCTCCTTCGCCTATAGTAAGACGGATCTTAAACGAGTCCAGCTCATTTTCGCCAGTTCCTAAACAGTGCCCTCCACCCCAGGGTTCGCCAATGGAGCCTGTAACGCAACACAAGAGAGACCTTCTCCCAATAATGTCAGCTATCACCATTGCAATGAACCCGTTTACCAAACTATATGAAGGCATCAACGAAAATCTGAAAGACAACACAGCGATGCAAGCTACAATGCTCTCGAAACTAACTTTTCTGGAAGGATACATCACAGCCTTAGACGACAAATTCAAAACCCTAAAGCTAGTCATGGAAAAAGGCCATAAAGATACGGCAAACCTCCCCATCCCATCTTGTGTGGGGGATAAACAGGGAGGCCAAATCTCCTCAGCACAACATTCACTTCCACCCTCCAGCATAGTCCCCAACAAGCTACTGGACCTTGGCTTACTAATTCCTGAACCACAAGAGGTGATTGTTATCACAGATGAAACAGTCAATGTTTCGCTCCCCTCGAAACCGATAGTGAGCGCGATAGACCCCTCGTACCCACAGTTTACAGGTACGAGACCGGAAAAAAAAAACAACCCCTCTGGGGGAAAAGCCGAAATCCAGAATCAAAACTCAGCAAAGCGATTAAATTCATGGTCAACAAAAAAGAAAGAGAAAGAAAGAACTCTGGCCCGGAGTCCGGCCGCAAACCAATCAACTTCAAAAGCCTCCCCCAGATCATTAGAGGACTTCCTAGAAGACGAGGTTCTGATGAATATCTCTCAACACCTCGAAGACACCTAAGATCCACCACCTGACAAAAAATGCCTCAATCATTAAAGTCACAGACTCTTTCACCTAAAGTGGATCAAAATGCAAAAAAAGAAAACCCAAAGGAATCGTCAGAAGAGGACTCGCCACACAATTTTATCACCTTGGAAGAGCGTAGGAAACTCCTCCATTGTCGGAAACCCGCTACCTCCCGTAGCCCTATGAGCTCCAGAGCGGTGTCATTCACATATCCACCAGCACGCGAGGGGCCAACTTGCAAAAAGTCAGCCTCCAGCGTCCAATACAGCCCACAGAAGACACGACGAACTCAGGACTTCCACCAAAAGTCCAAAGAAAACACACATTCGGAACCAAGAAAAACCGACAAAAGGGGGCAACACCTGCGTCCCCACTTCATTTCAAGGACTGAACAACACCGGAAAAGACACGGCTCCATGGGGGAGTCCCCGATCAAGCTCGAACAACACGCTGAAAACGACGACGACATCATACTGAATAGAAGAGGGATCCTCATGCTATTCAGCCTGATCCCAACCCTCCGGAAGATCAAGTCCTCCGATCTAAAAATCATCGACCCATACCACTCTAATGAAAGAGCGAAAGCCTATATCTACCCAATCTCAAAGCACATAAAGACGAAAATCGCGGACGCAACAAACGACCTGGCTGCGTTAGGTTATATTGTGCAAAGAGATCCTCAAAATTTGCAAAGCGGGGAGAAAACCAACCCAGAAAGAAAATCGGTCCGAAAGGACAAAATCTCTGGGAAAGAGCAGAAAGTGGAGCCACGAAGATTTCCAGAACTCACCCGAACAGTGGTAAACTCATCCTCAAAGTCCTCAAAGTCACATGAGAGCCACCGAGAAATTAAACACGTCATCCCCAGGTGCGACAAGCCGCAAAAGCCCATAGAAGCGACGACCTCGAAGCCTCAACAGCCAAAAGTAGACCGACTCAACTTGACTAAGACCGTGTCTATGGCGCAAAGTAATAGGACGAACATCGGAGCCCCAACAGAAAGCGCCTCTACAGTCTCAAAATCAGCCGCGAAACTACAGGGGCTGTGGGCCTGGCTTCCAAAGGCCCTATCACACGGGACTCAATTCAAATAGCAATTCGCAGGTCAGCCTGCAGAACTCATGGGAAAACGGAACGTCGACCGGCTCACATCATCACTACATCTTTGCTCACGGAACACGAGAGGACACTTACATCTTACCACAATGGGTGACGCAAACTTAGCCTCATTCGACATCATTTGTCTCCAAGAGACCTGGCTCAGACAAAATCCAGCTATGGATGGTTACGATACAATCCTGGCCCCAGCCAACAAAGGAGCCCTAGGTCGGCCGACATCAGGTCTCCTTTTGGCCTGCCGACAGGGAATCGGGCTGACCCTTAAGTCTACCCTTCAAGCAAATCTCTCAATATTAGCTGTACTACTCGAATGGGCTGAAAAACCCTCCTCCAGTCCATCACAAATAGCGGTGATTAACACTTACTGGAACCCAGCGGCAATAAACCACCTGTCCTACCTTTCAACGATGGAAAACCTGGTCGACGAAATTCAAGCAACACGACAGGTCTCTTCAATCATCATCTGTGGCGACCTGAACGCCAAATGCCCCAAGGAAGTGCGAACATTGGACGCATCCTCGCAAACCACAACAGCACTGAAAAGAGGTCACCTATGGTCTTCCTTGATGTCCTCCAGAAAATTCGAAAACCTGAACTTCGTCTTCCCAAATGAAAATCGTCTGCCGACCTGGGAACAAGGCTCACTAAAAGCGACCATAGATTACATCTATGTATCCAGACCCCTTCTGAGCAAAGTACAAACCTTTGAAGTCTGACAGACTACAGCCAGCGATCACAATCAGCTGACGATGTCTCTGGTAAACCACCACAAGGCGCCTGAACCCTACACCATGGAAGTAGAATCAAACGCCCGTGGAAACCGACTAAACCTGACAACCCGAGCGGTTAAATCTCTGCTGGCAAACTACACCGGGGAAGAAAGATCTAAGGGCGTAAAGAGTCTCGATTACGTACCTCTGCTGTTAAAACACAGAACGAACGTAAAACAGAAAGCCCTGGCCTTTGCACCTCCAAAGCATGCTTATGATTCCACCCTGGTGACAAAACGAAGGGAGCTCCGAAAACTCAAAAGACAATTAGGAAACGATCCGTCAAATAAAGAAAAACTAAAATCGGCAATCGTAACCTATAAATCATGGGTGAAAGAACACCGTCACCGACTATACCAACAAGATGCCGAAATTATGCTAAAAGCCATCAATGGCAACAAAGCCAAAGAATTTTGGTCTTTGCTGAAATCTGCGGTGCCTTCAATAAACAATTCCACAATCAACGCCATGCCGGAGCACAAATAGATCACGCACTTCTCTTTGGTCTTCCGAGCCCCCGCTCAAACCACCTGCCGGGATACCACAGACCAGACATCAGCCTGGATCCAACTGGACGACCGACAAGAAATAAGCAACCATATCAAAAAACTGAAGATCTCCAGAGCAGCGGGCCCGGACGGGATCTCAAACATCGACCTGAAAAACAACTGTCAGGAATGGACAACACTGTTAGCCTCCATCTTTCAGAAATGCTCTGAGCAGAAATCCCTGCCGCCGTCCTGGACAAAAGCTATCATCGTTCCCATCTATAAAAAGGGGGACATCACTGACCCCCGAAACTATCGTCCTATTGCCCTGTTGGATTGCATCGGCAAAGTCTTTGGAAGCTTACTTTTGAATTGTTTTCAATCTTGGGCTGAATCAGCCCCATGCATCGATAATTACCAATCGGGCTTCAAGAAAAACACGGGCGCGATGGCGAACATCTTAGCGATCAGCACTCTAAAAAGTAAAGCTTGGGAAAAAAAATCTCGAATCTTCATCGCCTTTATCGATCTCACGCAGGCGTTTGACCTTGTCGACAGACACCGCTTATGGGAAAAACTGGAGAGGTGGAGTTGCCCACAAGAAATACTACAACCAATCAAAGCTCTCCACACGGACACTTCCCTCAGGGTTCGACTTTCCCAAAGAGGCGCCCTATCAGACGAAATTCAGACTGGGCGAGGGGTAAAACAGGGATGCCCGCTAGCTCCTGCACTGTTTCTTGCATACATCGGCGATTACGGTGACTCAGTAGACCTGGAACACACTTTCCCACCGGCTCTTGCATCCTCGAAAATAAGCTACCTGTTGTATGCTGACGACCTAATTCTCCTGGACCAGACCCAGATCGGCCTCCTGAGCTATACTGCTGAAAACAACTTAAAAATAAACCAAGAAAAAACAAAAATAATGACACTGGAAGGAGGACAGAAGAAAAACAAATCCTCTGAAAAATTTAAATGGCGCCTCGAGGGAAAAGAGATTGAGAGGGTCTCCGATTATAAATATCTAGGCGTCCAGATCGACTCCTCAAAAAACGAACTATCTATGCAGTTCGCCTTGGAAACAAAGCTAAAGAAATTAGCCTCCCAAGGAAAGGCGATTGACTCAAAATTTGGTAAATTTTCGTGCATCCCGGTAATAGACTTTTACAAGAAAAAAGTCGTCCCTTCAATTACCTATGGAGCTGAGGCTATGCCAACAATCCCAGAAAGAACTTGGCAAAAATTGGAGAGCAAGTTCTGGAAAACAGTCCTGGGTCTTCCAAAGTCCACATCCATTGCTGCAATCCGCCAGGAACTAAGCTTATTGTCACTAACAGCAACAGTCAACCTAAACTCACTTAGGTTATTCAGGAAATGCATCACGGCCGACAGTGAGCAAATCTTTGGTCTGTTGAACAAAGAACTACAAAGTGGCAAAGTCAAAATGTTAAAAACCTGGAAAAGCAAAACCACGTCCCTTTTGGAATCAGTGATGTGCACGGAAGCAGACCTCATTACAAACCCTCTGAGAGTTTACAAGAAACTGAAAGAATTAGACTGGATCCAGACTCAAGACCTAGTCACCAAAAATAAACTCCTTCTCCATCTTCCCCCCTCGCTCTCTAAACTAAACGAGCCGATGCAATATCTCCGAAAATTCCCAAATAGGAGGGCAAGAAACTACATGCTAAGAATCAGGCTAAATCTGCTGGAAACCAACGAGATTCTAAACATCCGAGGCCTATCTGACTCCAACATATGTCGTCTGTGTAATGCCAAAACAGAATCCATCAGGCACCTACTGATCTCATGCCCAGAAACCCTAGTCCTGAGATCGGCCTACATAAAGCACTTTAGCTCAGAGGAATATGGGTGGGACGAAGACACCTGCTGGAACAGACTGATAGGAGGGGATCGAACCTCCTGGTTACTAGCATCAATCAAAATACTGCAACTCACTATGCAGAGGATAGAGGGTTGACGGTCCTACCCCTTGTGCAACCACTGGACTTTGCCTTCGTTTTCTCTGCGCAAGCTATCTTCTCGTCCTTTTGTAAAGTTCTAAATGAACATACACAAATAATGAAAAAAAAAAAAAAAAAAAAAGTATGCAATATTCCGGAGAGGGCTGAGAGAAGACTTGAAGGATGAGTTGGCACGTATTGCCCGACCTCTCACATTCGCGGACTTGATTACAGCTATACTCCGCATTGACTTCCGGTTATCCGAAAGCGAGCTGAACGTAAGAAGACCAAGGGCTATGGGGCTTCTCCTTCTGACAACCTCCCTCCGTTACCACCTCCTTCCACTCGCTCCTCCAGAGATGAACCCATGCAAATCGGAACTACCCGTGCCCCTCTTACGGTTGAAGAACGCAAGAGGCGTCGTGAAGGAAGTTTGTGCATGTATTGTGGCTCATCTACCCACCTGCTTCGGTACTGTCTGGATGTGCCCCCCAGACGTTCGGGAAACGAATGCCCTCGGTGAGTGTGGGGACTCACTACCGAGGGGTTGTTCCTAGTCCCTATACTACCCTCTCCATTACTTCTATGGATAGATCAGAAGACGCTCGCCTCATGGTGGTAGCAGTGTCTTTGCTGGTCGGAGAGTCCACTATCCAGACCCAGGCCTTACTTGATTGTGGAGCCGCAGGAAACTTTATAGACACCCAATGGGCGGAACGAAGAGGATTAAACGGTATCGCCAAGACAGAAGACCAGAAGGTGGAGGGAGTAGACGGCGAACCCTTGAGCTCGGGCCTCATTACCCATACTACAGAAGAACTCACAATGTTGATCAAGCAACATTCTGAGCGCCTCACCTTTGATATAATCAGAGCGGCGCATTTCCCTCTCATATTGGGTATTGGTTTGCTTCGCAAACACAACCCCACCATAGACTGGTCCAAGAACCTGCTGAGTTTCCATTCTTCCTTTTGTAAAACAAACTGTCTGCCAAAACCTACCTTTGAAACTGTTCAGACGACATGCAGTACTGATACCAAGATGGTTCATTGCCTGCCAGTTCATCTTAACGAATTCTCGCAAGTGGTTACAGAAAAGGTTCCTTTAGAACTACCACCACACAGACCGGAGGATTGCAGTATTGATCTCCATCCCAGAGCTTTGGTCCCTTTTTGCCGCATGTATCCTTTTTCGTTGCAAGAAAGACAGTACCTTTGAGACTATTTGGACAAAAATCTTGCCAATGAATTAATCCGACCTTCCAAATCCTCAGCAGGGGCCTCGCTGTTCTTCATCCTTAAAAAGGGACTCACGAATTGCGACCTTGTATTGACTACAGGAGTTTAAACAAGGTAACTATTAAAGATCGCTACCCCATGCCACTGATTGCAGAGATCATACAAGCCGTTCAGGGGGCCACCATCTTCACAAAATTGGACTTACGCAATGCTTACCATCTACTCCGCATTCAGACCGGTGACGATTGGAAGACCGCTTTCAGGACTCCATTCGGTCTCTATGAATACCAAGTGATGACTTTTGGTTTAGTCAACGCACCTTCCATTTTTCAATGCTTCATGGACCGACTCTTCTCTGATCTGCTTGGTCACACTACCATTGTCTACCTCGACGATATACTGGTCTTTTCACCCACTCCAGAAGAACATGACTTACACGTCAAAGAGGTCTTCCAAAGACTACAAGACAATCACTTGACTGTAAAACTAGACAAATGCGTTTTTTCTGCCTCTTCCATCTCATACTTGGGTTTCATCCTTGCCCCCGAGGGTATCGTCATGGATCCCCAAAAGGTCAGTTCCATCCTAGAATGGCCATCACCCCAGTCCGTAAAGGATGTTCAGAGATTTCTCGGATTGGCAAACTTTTATCGTAAATTTATACCCAACTTTTCTCAACAAGTTGTGCCGATCACTACACTCCTCAAGAAATCTTCATTGCCATTTCACTGGTCCCCGCAAGCTGAAGAAAGCTTTCAACAGCTCAAGACCTTATTCTGCTCTGCTCCGATACTCCGGCAACCAGATCAACATCTTCCATTCATAGTGGAATCAGATGCATCCTCAGCCGCAGTGGGAGCGGTATTATTACAGAAGCACCAAGAAAGGGAACACCCTGTGTCCTACTATTCTAAGACACTCGACAGCAGTCAGCGGAACTATTCCGTAATAGAGCACGACCTGTTGGCCATGAAGTTGGCCTGTTCGGAATGGCGTCACCTTCTCCAAGGGGGAGAACACCCCTTTACCATTCGGACGGACCACAAGAATCTACAGGTTTTACGACAGTTCGAATGTTTCAACACCAGACAAGCTAGATGGGCTCACTTCTTCACACAGTTAAATTTTGATATCACATACATCCCAGGCAAGCAAAACCTGGTTGCCGATGCCCTATCCAGACGCAGTGATTATGCTACTGAGCTTGAACAGTCTAAGGAATTGATGTTCCCCAAACCCAAGAGAATTGGGATTCTGTCCACTTTTCTACAGCAAGTTAAGGAAAATTTGGGAGGAAGGTTTGAGGTAGAAAGACATTCCAAGAAGGCCGAATATGTTGTACAGGATGGCCTATATTTGGTAGATGGTAAATTATACCTACCTTCTCAGTCTTTAAGAACGACCGCCTTATCTTGGTGTCACGATTCCAAGTTAGCAGGGCATTGTGGTATAAAAGGCACTCTCGAACTGCTACAACGGCATTTCTACTGGCCAGACATGAGAGAGGAAACCAGCCTTTATGTTCAGTCTTGTCCGACTTGCCTTCGCAGCAAATCCTCTACGCAAAGACCCATTAGACTGTTGGAACCATGTGCCATTCCTACTGGTCCCCGGAACGTTCTATCGATGGATTTTATTGTCGAATTACCCAAGTCCCAAGGATGCTCCTGTATAATGGTGGTGGTGGATTAATTCACCAAGTTGGCTCATTTCACTCCGTTACCCGGAGTACCCTCAGCCCCGGAAATGGCAGAGGTCTTTCTCAGAGACATCTTCAGGTTACACGGTCTTACAACCAAAATTATATCAGATCGAGGAAGCCAATATACCTCCCATTTTTGGAAAGCCTTCTGCAAGAAATTGGGGATAGAAAGGGCACTTACTTCTGGGTTCCATCCGCAATCTAATGGGCAAACAGAACGCCTTAACGGCACTCTGGAACAATACCTCTGGTGCTTTGTAAATCGACAACAAGACAATTGGGTTCAACTTATCCCCACCGCAGAATTCACGTACAATAACTCCTTTCATTCCACTCTAGGAATAAGTCCTTTTTTTTGTATGTATGGTCACCACCCTCGTTCCATCCTTTTCTTGACAGGTCTGGATTCCAACGTTCCCTCTGTTGACTCTTCCTTAGCCTGGTCCAGGAAGCCCATGAGAAAGCCAGGCTAAGTCTTAAGGAGGCCCATGATCGGAATCAGGCAAATAGACACCGTAGACCCGTTCCCGATTGGGGAGTCGGATCCAGGGTGTTACTATTCACTAAGTTTCTGCCACGATGGGTACGCCCGTCTAAATTATCTCCCAGATTCATTGGTCTCTATAAGATCCCTCGTGTTATCAACCCTGTGGCATTCCGTCTCCAACTCCCTACGAGTCTATGTCGCGTCCACCCGGTGTTTCACTCCTCGCAGCTGAAGCCCTTTGTGGCAGACAGATGGGCTCGTGGCTTGAGTAATGCTCCTGTTCCCCCTGATACTTCCAAAGATATATACGAGGTGGCAGGTATATGCGACTCCGGGTATTGCAGGGGTCATTTGGAGTACCTTGTACACTGGAAAGGATACCCCAGGTCTGAAAGTTCCTGGGAACCCAAATCTCATCTGAATGCCCCCCTATTATTGCGCAAGTTCCATCAGAAATACCCGGGGAAACCGGGAGAGGTAGGCCTTGGGAGGGGGCATACTGTCACACCTTTTGGTAACTGGCAACTGTGGAACCATTGGAAATGGCGTCCTCCATTACAGTTGCCATCATGTTCTGTACAACGCAGAGTGCCGGTCTAGTCTTTTGTTGCAGCACGTCCGACGGCGGTAGTTTTCTTTCTGCACTTCCAGCTTTCGGGTGCGCTGCAACGTCCTGTGTTCCAGTTCGTCTGCGTTAGCCTGCATTTCTCTTACTTCCCAGTGCTCCTAGTTTTTCACTCATTTGCTTCCTTTTTTGGTCCTGCTCGACCGTTTCCGTCCTTGCCTTTTCCTCTGCCCCTATCCCTGCTCGTACCGTTCATTCTCTTCTTTTACCTCCCTTTCCGCCCGTCTCCTGTTGTTTTCTTCTGCTCGCTCTTTTTGCCTTCTTGTTTACTCCCTCCTTTCTCCTGTTTCTTCGTGTGGATTCCCGTGTACTGACTTTGCTTGCTTTTGGATTGCTCGCTCTCGCCCAGTGTCTTGTTTTGGCTCCCAAGTTGCTGACCGTCGCCTGTACCCGGACTGCCTTTCTTCATCCCTGTGCTGCCTCGAATCTGTCCTTGTTGAGACTTCATTCTACTACTTACCTTTCTGAGGAGTTTTTACGGGAGTTCCCGTCCCACTCTCCATTCTGTTCTACCATCAGACGGACTGTAGCATACACCTTACGGAACTGCTTCAAGAACTCCTGGATCACGTTTTTTCAACTCCGCTTCTTGTGAACATCATTGGGGTTTTTTGTGCCACTGGCTTTTTCCACATTCAGGCAGCCGCGGTGGATGGCCACAGGTTACCTTTTAGGTGACACTGTTGCGTCCTTCCACGCTCTCCCCTATCTACATAAAAGGAGAAGACCAGACCTAAGGGAAGACAAAAGCCTGCACTTCGGTGGAAAGACAGAGGTGAGGTGGAAGGGGAGGTGGGAGAAACGGAGTCCTCAGTGGAGGAAGAAGATATTACTGACCATTCTGACAGCGGGATAGGGCATCAGCCTTTCTGTTTCTGACTCCCGGTCGATATGTGATCACATAGTCGTATTCTGTGAAGAAGAGGGCCCATCGCAGTTGGCGTGAAGATTGAGCCTTCGCTGTTTTTAAGTATTGTAGGTTTCGATGATCTGTCATTACGGTGATAGTATGTCTGGCACCTAGGAGATAATGTCGCCAAGCCTTAAAGGCTGATTTAATAGCTAGAAGTTCTTTGTCTGTGATAGCTTAGTTGAGCTCAGGGTGTGAGAATTTGCGTGACCAGAAAGCCACAGGATGTAACTGACCAGTTTCGGGGTCCCTTTGTGAGAGAACAGCTCCGATTGCCATGCTAGAGTCATCCGTTTCCATCACATAAAGGAGATCTGGGCGAGGATGTCATAGAAACAGGGTGAAAGTTAACCTTTTTTTGAGTTCCTGAAAGGCCTTTTCTGCTTCTTCAGTCCATTGGAATTTCTTATTGTTTTTTCATAATAATGATGTGATCGGATGCACTATCTGAGAAAAACCTGGGATGAATCAGCGGTAAAAATTTGCAAAGCACAGCATGCTCTGGATTCCTTTGAGCGAAGTTGGTGACAACCAATTAAGAATGGCATCTACCTTGTGCATATCCATTCTGATTCCTTTTGGAGTGAGGATAAAACCGAGGAACTCAACTTCGCTGACATGAAAAGAACATTTTTCGAGTTTAGCATACAGTTGTTGTTGGCAGAGTTTTGCAAGAACCGAGCAAACATGCTTGACATGGTCCTGTTTTGAAGCGGAATATACTAAAATATCATCAATATAAACCAAGGTACAAACATCGATTAATTCCCGTAAGACATCGTTCATGAAGTTTGGAATGCAGCGGGAGCGTTGCAAAGCCCAAAAGGCATTACCTGGTATTCGTACAGGCCATTCTTTGTACGAAAGGCGGTTTTCCATTCATCTCCTTTCTTCACTCGAACAAGATGGTACGCTCCCCTAAGGTCCAATTTAGTGTAGATTTGGGCATCTTTAACCTGATCTAACAGTTCTGGAATAAGAGGCAGTGGATAGCGATTTTTCACGGTGATTCGGTTTAATTCATGTTAGTCGATGCAAGTCCTCAAATCCCCTTCCTTCTTTGGTATGAAGAATAAGGGAGAGGCTGCCTGTGATTTAGACGGGCAGATAAACCCATTTGCCAGGTACTGATCTAGATAAGATTTCAAATGGAGGTTTTCTGGTTCAGTGAGTGCATAGATTCGACCACAAGGAATTTGTGCACCAGGTACGAGATCGATCTGACAGGCCTGAGTGGGGGTAAGGTATTAGCTTGTTTTTTCTGAAATATGTCTTTAAAATCTTGGTATTCACTTGGTAGAGTACCAGTCATGCCCAGTACTATTGCCGCTGTTCCATGAGCAGATGTGTTTAAAACCGGTTTCTGCTTTTCTCTCTGATAGCAAGTGAGAGCACAATCATCGGAAAAGGGCAATTTATTTGCACGCCAATCTATTTGAGGATTGTGAGCTAATAACCACGGCATCCCTAAGATTAACCGGAACTGAGGAGCCTTGATGAGGTCGAAAGCAATAGATTCTCGGTGTCCATCCTGGCACAGAAGGGTTAATGCTGCTGTACATTGGGTTACTGGACCGGAAGCTATTTCCGTACCATCAACAGTGGTGACCTTTTCAGTAGTCGGCTTTAGGCATAAGGGAAGCCCCATCTCTGCTGCCAGATCTTGGTCTATGTAGTTCCCAACTGCTCCGTTATCTATGTATGTTTCTACGGCATGCATCCGAGACGGTTGTTGGTGATTGATCAAAATCACAGGTAATGCAAAGTGTGAGGTTTGTGGCTCATCTTCCTCGCTCGACAAACGGACCTCTACGCTTGACGGCTTTGGTAGTTTTCTGACTCCTTGTTGTCGTCATCTTTCTCTGTGGCCCCAACGGTTCTCCTTGGAGGCTTCACTGGACACTCTTTGAGGAAATGGCCTGATTTTCCGCAGTATAAACATAACTGCTGTTGCCTTCTCGTGTCTCTTTTGGCCCTAGTTAAAGGGGCCCTTACCCCTTCGATTTGCATAGGTTCTACCCTGTTCTCTGCTGAACGTGAGACACTGTCCTTTGACCGGACATACATAGCATGAGTGTCCAATCTAATCTGATCTGCTTTTCGGTCTTGTAACTTATGATCTAGCTGAACAACAAGATTGATGAACAGTCTTTTGGTGGAATAACCACTTGAGCAAGAACATCCTTTAGTTCTCCCCGTAGACCCCCGTGGAATAACGTGGTCCTTTTATCTTCAGGCCACCCTGTTTCAACGACTAGCCTGTTGAAGGTTGCTAAATATGTTAACAAGTATTTCTTTTCTTGATGGAGGAACAAAAGTTCATTGTCCAATGCCTGTCCTTGGGTATGGCGAGCAAAGAGTTTCTCCATCTCCTGTTGAAAACCCCTGAAGTCATGTAGCAGTGGATCATCCTGACTTACTAATGGTACAGACCAATCCACAGCACTGTCACTCAAGTATGATAAAACAAAAGCAACCCGTGACTGGTCGTTAGGAAAAGCCCCAGGTCTACAAAGGAAATGAAGACGACACTGGTTCATGAACGTTGAATACTTCTTGGAATCCCCCGTAAATTGTTCTGGTGGAGCTAAAGGAACTGCCCCAGGAAGAGTTATCTGTACTGGACTGGCTGATGAGGTTGACACTGGCGGAACGTTTCCAGGCAATGGGGCCTGTCCTGCCTGTGATTGGAGTAATTGTCTACTTAATTCGTCGGTACGCTGTTTAGGAACTATCAATTCCCTCCTAAGGGCGTTGTTTTCTTGCCTGGCTGAATGTACTTCGGCACTTAACTGTCCCAACAACTGAGCTAATTGGTTTCTGATATTTCCATGACATCCAGGTGGATAGTGACATGGGCTTCGAGTTCTGTTACGCTCACCTGGCATCCACAGGGACGCCACTCAGCCCTGGCTGGAAAACTTGCACTCTCGAACCCTCTCCCTTGGTCCTTTGGTAATGTTTCAGGTGAGGATTGGGCTTGCAATACAGGAGAACTGGATTCAAGACTTAACTGTCTATGTAGGTTGACTCCTGCCTCCCTTGGACTCAAAACCTTCCCTTAGACATTCTCCTCACCTTTTTTTTTTAAAGATTTTATTAATTTTATTCGAACCAAACAACAATACAAACCAAACACGCAGTGCAATTTACAACAGTTCCATGAAACACCAATTATTCTAGGTCACTGCTCCCCCAGTCCCACCCCCCTTTACGAGCCTAGTTATTCTTAGCATTCAGTATCTACTACATGTGGCAGGGTCTCACTTCCCTCGGATTCTGTTGGATCCGATATTTCTGCGAACAATTCTGCTATTAATAATTTCCATGCCAACAGGGTACCCACCTCTTCTTCCCCACTTATGCTGCTCGCTTCTTGCCATACCATCATTTCAGCCTCCACCCATATATGCAACTCCTTCCACCATACCTCCACCCGTGGCTTGTGACACTTCTTCAGACATTCTCCTCACCTTAATTCTTTTTACGGTGCGCTCTCCGTCCTGCTTCCCGGTGCAGGGGGGCGTAGCTGGTGTGGGCGTGCTGCGACCTAGTTGCTTCACTGGTGCGGGCCCTGTTCGAGTCCAGACCTGCTGTGGCTCAGACTCTGATAAGGTAGGTTTTGCTGCCTTACAGTCTTGATATTCTGCTCTTTCTTTCTTTCTTGTCGCCCTTTGTTTGTTACTTATGTCTCTGCTTCTTTCCTATAGGTGTGGAAAGAGATTTAGGCATTGCTGTGCTGATTGGAGATGAGCACGAGTCGGTAAGTGAATGCGCGGTGCGTGGCGCTATTCCTTAAGTAAATGCGCAGTGCGCGGCGCTATCTTGTCTTTTCTTTTGCTAACCTGTGTCTTTCCCTTTTCTTGTAGGCCGCTGTGATATTCCGGAATGGAGGCTGACCGAGGGATGACTAAACCAGGTAAGAGTCTTGTGGTTTTTGTTGTTCTTGAGTAGGAGTGAGTAAGCGCTCACTAATGCTATCTCTCTCTCTCTTCTTTCCAGGTTGCGGTGTTCCGGAGAAGGATGCGGCGCCAAGATGCTGGTGTTCTCTGAATCGAGTATACTCAAGTAGGTGGAATTGCAGCTTGCAATGGATCGAAGACAGGATGCTGCTCACAGGTAAGTGCTGTATTAATGATGTTCTTCTTCTTTTAGGTGCGCGGTTTCAGGATAAGGCACGCAACAAGGAACTCTGGAGATCGAGCTGGACACAGTGAGCGTCACGCTGCAAACCGCAGAATAACACGAAGTGTGTTCCTCTGCTTGGGCGTGGCTTATATAGCCCCAGGTATCTCAAGGCCCGACCACACCCAAAACACTAGCCTGCATAGCACAGTTCTTGGAACTGAACTATGTGGATGCCTCCATGTTGAATAAAAGTCTATTAAGAAGTCCAAACCCTAATGTTATCTTCAAATTAAGTAGGAGCCTGGCACCAAAGGCGCCAGGACAGACTCCAAGAGAGTCTTTGATGAGATGTCAAGGCCTTTGAGGCCCCAGTGGAAGGCCGTAACCTGGCTCCATTTGGAAGGCTGACTTGCCTATGAGGGTTAGGGGTAGGGATCATGACACAAAGTCTCCCAGTACTGACTGTCTTAAGGGCATGTCAGTTTCCCCATAAAAAGTGAGCGAAAACCCAGAGGAGTGCGGCGGAAGGCTGTGCTTCTCTGGCAAACTCAGTCTATGGTGTCTAAACAGCAGCAAAAAGTTTGGGGGTGTACACATGGAGGGAAAATTACATACAATTATGAAATCTTTCCTAACAGGGGAATAAAGGGGAACTGCTCTATAATGACCCATAAAGGTCTGGGGAGGGTTAGGCTGCTTGTCACGAGGATAAAGGAGATACTGTGTTTTGTCCCAAGGTACCTCATCCCCAATCCTTCTCCACTTCCTAACACGCCTGGGATGATAATATCTACTCCCCTTCTCAGAGATAAGGACACATGGTGAACAATATCCCATAACTACTTCTTGGATAGGGTTTCCATCCGGAAAGGAGGTTGTGGAATACTGTGGGCCTCAATACAGGTTGGGCGGTCCAGAAATAATTCCAGACCGCCTGATCCCGAGTCCTGCAGGCGGCAGGTGGCGTTCCCGCCAGGTCTGACCTGGCGGGTTTACCACCGCCTGCCTGCAGGCGGACGAGGAAACACCAGCACCATCACTGGGAATGGACTCAATGGGAATGGGGATTTACACCATTCCGCCTCCGGAATTCCCGGGACACAGGGGTTGTAATGCCCCAGTAATTCTGGGAATCACAGAGGCGGAATGGTAATACGAGTCAGGCAGTTTTACTGCCTCGGTTACCGCCAGACTCGTAATGAGGCCCTGTGTCTTACCTAAGGGCATCCCACCTTCAACCCCAGAGGATCCGCATCCAGGTGATCCTCCCTCATTTGTTCACCCCCAGGGGCAGGAACCAAATGCGATGGCCTTTCCCTGGCCACCTGGATAGAGGATCCAAGGAGCGCAGATGTGAGAACACCCTCAGGTTTCTCACATACCCTTCCCCAATGTGGGTGGGACCGCGCTGCTTCACGAGGGAACTGGGAGAGAACGTCTCCTTTACTTGTTCTTGACTTCTCTGGGTTTTCACAGTGGAGCAGTTTTTTTTTATTTCTTTTTTTATTGGCATTTCAAAGATTACAACCAAACAACTTCTCCCTAACCCTTCCTTACCCACCTCCCCCCACCAACATCCCTGCACCAGAGGAGATTTAAATCAACATGAGTCTAATTCATGCCTACAATTCGTAGCTTATGAGGGCATAAGGGTACATTATAATCGTCTTGCAAGAAATGTAGAACCACTTCCCATTCTTTTGTAAATTTCGACTGGATACCTTGGATGGCATAGGCAACCCATTCCAATACAACAAACCACCAGATTTTCACAAACCAGTTATGAGTATGGGGTGGTTCCTTTGATTTCCAATGTTGGGCTATTACAAGCAGGGCTGCTAACTGCAAAATAGAGTATGCTTTCCGCAAGTGCCTCGGTGTGATAAAAATGGAGCAGATTTGGTAACAAAGACACCGGCTGGCTCAGGCTCTGTTAATACTAGGCAGAAAGACCATATGAAGGGTTAGTTGATGATATCTAATGGAAGGGAGTAATTGACAGGTCACTGGGCCAATCACAGAGAAGATTGGAGGGAGATGAAGTTTGATGACAACAATTGTCCCTTCTTTGTTTTTGTTTTGGTTGCCAGGAGACCGAGGAGGAGCTTTTGAAGGAGGACGGTTGGAACTGGGCGTATTGAGACAGCTGAACAGAAGAGGGAAGTTGTGCCGTTGCACCGAGTTAATCAGAAGTTAAAGAAACTAATAATATATGCGATAGTTAGAAATCGCTATTGAGCTTGTCCCATGTGAGGCCGAGAGAAAGCGGAAAAGGGGAGAGTCAGCGTACGACAGAACAGCTGATCTGCCGAAGGGAGTAGCTGCGGCGGAGCTCGTAACAACGAAGACCGCACCGAGCCGAGCAGCTGATGACTCGCTGAGCCTCCCGAGGATAGAAGTTTTTGGTCAGCGGGGAACGCCAAGACGAACAGCTGATCGTGTGTCACGGCTAAGAAGAGGACGCGACCGTGATTGATTCCCCGAAGTTGCCAGGAGGTGAGAGAGAGAAAGTCGTTACAGGCTGACAGAGTGGACAGAAGGCGACCCTCGGAAATGGTGTAAACCAACGTGGATGAATGCGAGGGAGCAAGCAGGGGAGTGACCCCGCAGGATCGATTGGAAGACCCATTGACGTGACCCAGCTGATTAGCGGTAAGCTAATACTATGAAAGAAAGAGCACCGCTCTGATACGAATTGAACGGCTGCCGGTCAAAACATATGTAGACGATTTCTGATGTTGAAAGTGGGCACCGTTGCGCTACGTATTATTCAACGCTGACATGTTACGAGTTATGTAGGAAATGCTATTACGATATTAACTGGGTGCAAAGCGCCGAGACGCATGTTGAGAAATATGGAATTCAGACTATTAGAAGAGTGAAGAGAATAAAGAGGGAGACAAGTCCTAAAGCAAAGGAGAAAAGACCCAAACAATATTGTAGACGTCAAAGAAAGGAAGACACGAAGTCGAACAAAGACTTACCTGAAATATTCTGTCCCGCTTGGCCAAAAAGAACTCTGTCCTCTCCAGAAGATATCGGGAGACCACCTGTATCCTTTTATTTGGTTATCTGAAAGAAAACATAAAAAACAAATATTAGAAGAGTTATACGTTGATAATAAAAGTTACCTTGGGAATAAGAATATACATTCTCCGTTTAACTGTGTTTATTTACCAATATTGTGTACAAACCTCACACTCGGCCATTGTTTATGTTCCGTCATTGCAATTCCCAATGGGCAGCCTTGCAGGTGCACAGCACCTTTTCCATCAAAACCCACTTCTTCTCCGAATCTATTGCTAACCAATCTCGCAGCGCGCACAAGTGGGTGGCTTCGTAGTATTTTATGAAATGTGCAAGTCCTATACCGCCTCTATGTGTAGCAACCATTAAGGTTCTTAGTTTGATCTGCAGAGGTTTATTATTCTAAATGAAATTGGAAATTGCCCTGTGAAGTTTACGAAAAAATGACATGGGCACCTGTATTGGGAGTTTTTGGAATAGGTAAAGAATCTTAGGTAATACCACCATTTTTATGGAATTGATCCGCCCTAACCAAGAGACCGAAAGTGGACCCCATTTTGATAGCTGTTGCTTAAGTTCTTCCAGCTGTCGGGAGTTGCCCTATATGTTAAATGTTGTTAAATGTTAAAGGTATTTATATCACGCACCGTCACCAACAGAGTTGGTCCCCAGGCTCTCTGGTGGATCTGTCAAACAAGAGGTGGGTTAGGTTAGTCGGGTGAAGAGGGAGAAGGAGAGTGGGAGAAGTGGTGTGCTGTTAGCAGCTTCAGTTCGGTATGCACTGAGCTTTGGTGTGAGTATCGGGCCGGGACGAGACCTTGTGTGCTGTTGGTGCTATTTATGCGTTGTTTGTTTGTTGTTGATGCAGTGTGGTAAAGTGTGTACGGTTTGCTGGGCGAGAGATGGTTGTGTGAATTATTGGAATGAATTAGGTATGCAGAGATTTGAAGTTGGGTTAGTGGGGTGTGTGTCCTCGTTATAGCATATCTTGTTTGATTTAATTTGTATTCCTATGGGTGGGGTTAGTTGCTGCTTTCCTTTCTTACCCATCTAACTGTTGTGGGCGATGCCGCAGCGCATTCCCCTATTCCCTTGCTATCTTTGTGACATATGTCTGTTGGAGTTTGGGTGCGGTTCAGGGCCAGTCAGGGTGCTATTGATGAATCGTCCTTGTCCTTCCGTCTTGGTCTGCCTATGTATTCAGTCTTTAGTGTCCTCCTATCCTGGCTATCTCTCAGTTTTTAGTTTAGTATGACGTGAAGTGTCATCCTTAGATTCTGTTTGTAGTTGATTGCTCGGTGGGATCCGGGATCAGTATCTTCATTAAGCTTCGATCTAGCTATGTGTGTGTGTCTGTGTGCGGTCTTCTAGTTACGCAGTGAAGAGCCAGGATTTGAGAAGTTTCCTGAATAGTAGCTGATTTCTTGTGTTACGTATGTCCTTTGCTAAGTCGTTCCAAGTTTTCGGTGCCTGGTGAGAGAAAGAAGATCCTCTGAGTTTTCTTTTGTTGTAGAGTTCCGGTTCTAAGCGGATGTCGTTGCTTGATCTAAGCATTCTTGTTGGTTGATGTAGGCGTAGTTTGTCTCTCAGGAACTCTGCGCGTTGGTTGTGTATTGCTCTGTGTGTGATGCACATTGATTTGAATTTTATTTGTTGTTTTATTGGTAGCGAATGTAGTGTTTTAACGCAGGTGTGATGTATTCTCTTCGGGGTAGTTTGAGAAGCAACCTGGCTGCCGCATTTTGTATGCGTTGTTGTTTTTTTAGAAGTCGTTCAGGCATTCCCAGGTATATGCTATTGGCGTAACCTACTCTGGACATGATGAGAGCGATGATGGCAAGTGTTTTGTTGGCGAATGACAGGAACGGTAGGATCCTTGTTGAGGCTCGGAGGAGCAAGAAACATTTCTTGAGTAGAGCGTTTACTTGTGTCTCTAGATTAAGATTGTTGTTCATCAGGACCCCCAGGTTTTTTACAATCGACTCTGGTGCTGGGGTTGTATCGAGTTCCCTTGGCCAAGGAATGTAGTGGTTGTCTCCTCTGTTTTTTGTGATGATCATTATTTCTGTTTTGCCTGGGTTGATTTTGATGTAGTTTGAGTTCATCCAGTTGAATACATCGCAAAGGCAGTTTTCTAGTGTTATGTTTTCTTCTTGGGTGTCTTGTATTTTGAAGATTATTTGTGTGTCGTCGGCGTAGTTGTAGCAGGTGAGGCCCTGTCTTTTGATGATTTTGATGAGTGGAGATAGGTAGATGTTGAAGAATAGCGGGGAGAAGGATGATCCTTGTGGTACTCCGCATGCAAAGTCTCTTGGGTTGAATTTGAAAGGTTTCATCCATATGGTTTCCGTTCTGTTTGTTAGGAAGGATTTGATCCACAGTAGAGCGGTGTCTGTTATTCCAAGTCATTCTAATCTTGTGATGAGGATGTTGTGGTTAACTGTGTCGAATGCTGCGGATAGGTCTAAATGTATCAAGGCAGTACTGTTGTTTGAGTCTGCGTTCGCTTTTAGGTCGTCTGAAATTGAGAGGAGTCCTGATTCCGTTCCTCTCATTGGTCTGAAACCAACTTGTGCCTGGTCTAGTAGGCAGTGCTCTTCTATGAATTCTTGGGTTGTTTTGTATATGTATGTTACAAGCAGTTTGGTTGTGTATGGGATGTTGGAGATGGGTCTGTAGTTGGAGTGGTCATCTACATTTCCTGCTGTATCTTTGAGTAGCGGCCTGATGTTCGCTGATTTGAAGGAATGTGGCACTTTCCCTGTTGAGATTGAAAGGTTGAGGACATTCCTGTGGAATTCCATAGGAGTTCCTTGTTTGAGAATTGATTTGTATATGTCCGGGTGGCAGGGATCCTCAGGAGACCCTGATTTGTTGCTTTGATTTACCAATTTGACGAAAGTCTCCACTGTTTTTTCCGGGAAGCTTCGTAGTTTGTTCAGAAGTTCCTCGTGAGGATAGGTGGGTTCCGTAGTATGATCCCGTGATCTGCTTTGTATGGTTTGTTGGATGGTAATGATTTTGTTTTTTAAGTGTTCTGCTAGGTCATTGCATAGTTTTATTGATGGTATTGGGGTGTTGTTGCATCCAGGTGGATATTTTATTTCATTTATGATTTTGAAGAGTTCTTTTTGGGTGTTTGATGCTTTGAAGATCCGGTTGTGTCATGATTCCTGCCCCTCTTGTCCCCAGCCCTCCAAGATGTCAGGCTGGAGCCAGGCCACGATCACCTACATGGCCCTCAAGGGCCTCTCCATCCCTCCAAAGACTCACTTGGAGTCAGACTTGGCGCTTGTGGCCCCAGACTCACTCACTCCTATAGGATAACATTGGGGATTGGACTTGTAATGCATTGATGGGGACAAGATGGATGCCCTCACATATTTCGGTTCCCAGACTGCATGTGCGGTCTAGTCTTTTGGGTGTGATTCAGCCCAGAGACACCTGGGATACCCAGAGACTATTTAAGCCACACCCAGGCTGAGAAGCTTGCTTTGCGTTTTCTGCACCTGCAGCATGACACTCACCGTGTTCGGATCGGTCTCCAGTGGGCCTGCATCTTTCTTCTGCGCTCAACTCCTGCAAGAACAAGAACACCGTTAGGAACAGCCTTACCTTGCAGCCCTTCTGCCCATCATTCAACGATCCTTCTGTTCTGCGGGCATCTTCGGCGGTGGCATTCCCATCCCGGCACGCCGCTTCCTAATGAAGAGGAAAAGAACAGAGAAAAGGCATTAGTAAGCATTTTACAGCTCTTTGTTTATTTTTTTTCAAATGCAGTACGAGCTTCAAACGCTTACCTGAATCCCAGCCGCTCTGGGGGAACTGTGTCTCCGGAACTTCTCATCCATCTGCGAGGGGGAAAAGACACTCCAGGTTAACGTGGAAACATCTAGAGGCGCCGCATACCACGCTTACTCACCGCATTTGTTCTTCATAACCGGCATCCACGCTGACAACATCGCGGCACCTAAAAGACACAGAAAAAGAACTCCGTTCAATACAAATACAAAAAGGGTGCATCGCGCATCACGCTCTCACTCACCTTCAGTGCCACTCATCTCAGCAGCACGCCGCCATCCCCGGAAGCCGGTCATCATCTAAGAAGGAAAGGAACGAAGTAAGAGAACTGTTCAAAGACTCATTATACTTACCAGTCGGCCTCTCGCCAGTGAAGTAACTATGCACCAACGAGCCTGCATCAATCAAGGCGCCCCTCTGCTGAAAGCAGGACGGAGAGCACACCATCCAAGAAAACAAGGCCCAGTCGCCAGTCGAATAGCCTCCAGGGAAGGGTTTGAGGTCGTAAGAGGCCAGGACCGACTGAGTGACGTCCCCGTGGATACCAGGTGAGCGTTACAGGTTGTCATAGTATTTCCTCTTCGCTTTTTGTATTTTCTTTTTGTATGAGTGGACATGTTGCAGGAATTTCAGTTTATTTGCAGTGTCGTTTTTGATCCTCCATTCTAGTTCTAGTTTTCGTTTTTTTCTTCTCATGGCGCGGGGGGCTGAACCATTTTGCCATTGCTCTTTTACGTGAAAGAGTGAAAGGCTTTTCTTTGGCGAGGGCATCGATAGTTGTAGCAATCCAGCTGTGGAGAAGGGCTACTTTTTTGTCCAGGTCAGCTTCTTCCATAATTGTTGCTTGTGGTTTGCTGAGCTCCAGAAGTTTGGTTAGGTTAGAATTTTTAATGGTTCTCCAGTTTCTTTTCATGGTGATCAGTGGTTTGTCTTGTTGCTTGTTTATTGGAGTGGTCATTGTGATTACAAAGGGAATGATAGGTGGTTGCTCCAGAGTATTTGAATTGGGGGTGCCGTGGTAAAGAGTTCTTTATTGGCGAAGATTTCAAGTGTATGCCCTGCTGAGTGGGTTGTTCCTTTGACTAGTCGTTGTAGATTCATTGCTGATAGTTGGCTGGTTAGAGATTTGTGTGTGGGTGTGGTTTCTTCATCGAACCAGATGTTGAAATCTCTGAGGACGATCAGATGATTATGCTTGATGGCTAGGATGGTGATTGCTTCCGTGAAGGCGTCTATGAAGTTTGCATTGTAGATTAGTGGTCTGTATATCAGTATTCTGATAGGCGTAGGATTAATGATTTGCATTTATCGATGTTTAATGGTTCTTCCAGTTTGATAGCAAGGTGTTCCTTGTAGATGATTGCCAGTCCACCCCTCTTTTGGTTTTTCTGTTTGCTTGGACGCATTTGAAGTTTTCAGGCATGAGTTATTGATGGTGATCTTGTAATTGTGGTCTGGTCATGTTTCAGTTACAAATAGGATGTCGATACCTCCATCTCATAGGAGGTTGTATATTTCGGTGGCATGTTTGGACATTGACCTTGCATTGATTAAATTGCAGTGGATCTTTCGGTGTGGTTTTGTTTATTAGTTGTTCCTTGTTTTGGTTTGTGGTTGTTCAGTCGCTGTGCTTCTGTATTGACGTTGATTGGATGAATATCAGCAAAGGCTGCTTCTTCATGGAAGCAGTCTCCTAGATTGATAGCTTGGCTGTTCAATAGCGGTGCTTCTCTAGTGATGCCGATTGGTTGAAGATCAGCAAAGGATTCTTCTTCATTGAATCGGTCTGTTAGGTTAATGGTTGAGTTGTTGGTTACTAGGGCTTCGTCGTCTTGTCTGGTATGTTGTGGGTGTTGATGGCGCCCTTCTGTTCTTGGGTGCTCCTGTCTTTTTCCTGGCTGTTTGGGGGGATTCTTTGTTGTCTCGAAATGTCAGTGTCATTGGGGTATCCATGTTCTGTGGTGGTTGTGAGGTATGGTGTAAAATATAAGGATTTTTCTCTTGTGAAGTTTGTTCTAATGATAGAGGTTTTTGGCGGGGCGTGTTTTCTGCATTTGAGGCTGCTTCTGCTGGGGGCAGTTGGATTAGTTTATCAATGTCCATTGTGGCATGATCTTGTTCTCTTTCTTGGCACCCATTCCTGTGTCGGGGCATTTTGGTTCTCGGTGCAGAGATAACAGGGCCAGTGGTCATCTCTAATGTCTTGTGCGAGGAGAGTACTGGTGTGTCCTCTAATGTTGATATGCTTGGGTGCTTTCGGCTACCGTCTGTTCTTCTGTTGCTGGGTTAGGTGTGTTTCCTACAGGTGCATTGTCCGGAGGGTGTTGGGGGGGTTATTGGGTGTTGGGTTGTCGGGTGGTCTAGGACTCAGTTAAGGTAGCAATCGATGTTGTTCCAGAAGTATTGGTGGCAGGCTGATAAAGTACAATCACAGTGTGGACCCTTATAGATGTGAATCAAGTTAATCTCAACAAATTCACTAGTGTGCGACGCGGGCTAGACTTATCCTTGGCCTCAAGCCCTGGAATCGTATCTCTCCAGCTCTGAAATCTCTCCACTGGCTCCCAGTGGATGCAAGGATTAAATTCAAAACCATCTGCATTGTCCACAAGTCTTTCTGGGACCTGGGTCCAAAATACCTTCAGCTATCCCTCCGCAAATACCTCCCCTCTCGAGCTCTTCGCTCCTCTACCTCCAACTCCCTCAGGCTCAGTCGTTTTTCAAAGAAACGAGCTGGGGGTAGATCTCTGTCTTCAGATGGGGCCTCCTTCAGCCTCCCTGCCACTCTAAAACTTGAGGAGAACCATCTTTGGTTCCGGAAGCACCTCAAGACCTTCCTCTTTTCTTCTGCATTCGCTCCCCCTCTCTCCTGCTGATCTGTTCTCTCTTGGCACTGTGTACCTGGCCACCCTCTGTCCTTTGGGCCCAGGTACCTGCTCACCCTGCCACCCTCCCGCACTGCCTCTGGGCCACCCCTTGCACTGGTGTCTGTATCTGTACCCATACAGCCCCCCCTTTTTCTTCCTGCACTTATCAGACCTACCCTGTCTGCTGCCTTAAACCTAGCACTTGCAAATTGCTGGCTGCATTACCAGTGTTTGTTGCCTTTATTATTAATTTATTGTTATTTATCTGTTTCTCCTCTGCTTCGCACTTTCCACTTCTCCCTCCTTCCATGCACTTTTCCCCTCCCCCTCTCCCATGCACTTGCGCGTTCTCAATGTCACTGGGCCTAGTAAGATTGCTGTTTTGTTCTCCCCTGTTCCCCTCCCTTGCCTTGTCGCGCTCGGAAATACTTGTGTACGAGCGCGATAGAAATCAAATATCAATCAATTTACAGTGCTATCACAGTGTGGACCCTTCTAGATGTGAATCAAGTTAATCTCAACAAGTTCGCTAGTGTGCGACGCGGGTTAGCAATTACAGTACTGTCACAGTGTGGAGTAGGCTAGTAATTACAATACTATCACAGTGTGGAGCCTTCAAGATGTGAATCAAGTTAATCTCAACAAATGTGCTAGTGTGTGACATAGGCTAGCAATTACTATACTATCACAGTGTAGAGTTGGCTAGTAATTACTATGCTATTGCAGTGTAGAGCAGGCTATCTATTACAGCTCTATCACAGCGAACAGCAGGCTAGCAATTACAATACTATTCCAGTGTACAGCAGGCTAGCAATTACAAGGCTAGCAATTACAAGGCTATCACAGTGTAGAGCAAGCCGGTAATTACAATACTATCACAGAATGTGCCCCTCTAGATGTGGATCAAGTTAGTCTCAACAAATTCGCTTGTGAGCGACGCAGGCTAGCAATTCCAATACTATCACAGTGTGGAGCAGGCTAGTAATTACTTACTCTATCACAGTGTAGATCCAGCTATCAATTACAATGCTAAGACAGTGTGGATCAGGTTAGCAATTACAATACTATCACAGTGTGGACTTCTCCGGATGTGGATCAGGTTGGTCTCAACAAATTCGCTAGTGTGCGACGCAGGCTAGCATTCCAATACTATCACAGTGTAGAGCAGGCTAGTAATTACAATACTATCCAGTGTGGACCCTTCTATATTTGAATCAAGTTAATCTTAACAAATTTGCTAGTGTGCGAAGAAGGCAAGCATGTACAATATTATCACAGTGTAGAGCAGGCTAGTAATTACAGTACTATTACAGTGTAGAGCAGGCTAGTAATTACAATACTATCACAGTGTGGAGCCTTCTAGATGTAAGTCAAGATAATCTCAACAAATTCGTTAGTGTGCGACGCAGGCTAGCAATTACTATACTATAGCAGTGTAGAGCAAGCTTTGAATTACAATGATATCACAGCGAACAGCAGGCAAGCACTTACAATCCTCTGGCAGTGTTGAGCATGCTAGTAATTACAGTACTATCACAGTGTGGAGCAGGCTATCAATTACAATACTATTGCAGTGTAGAGCAGGCTAGCAATTACAATACTATCACAGTGTAGAGCAGACTATCAATTACAGTACTACCACAGTGTTTAGCGGGGTAGTAATTACAATACTATCACAGTGTGGAGCCTTCTAGATGTGAATCAAGTTAATCTCAACAAATTCGCTAGTGTGCGACGCGGGCTATCAATGACAGTACTATCACAGTGTGGAGCAGGCTAGCATTTACAATATTATCACAGTGTTTAGCAGGTTAGCAATTACAATACTATCACAGTGTGGAGCAGGCTAGCAATTACAATACTATCACAGTGTGGAGCCTTCTAGATGTGAATCAAGTTAATCTGAACAAATTTGCTAGTGTGCGACACGGGCTATCTATGACAGTACTATCATAGTGTGGAGCAGGCTAGCACTTACAATACTATCACAGTGTGGACCCCTCTAGATGTGGATCAAGTGGGTCTCAAAAAATTTGCTAGTGTGCGAAGCAGGCTAGCATTGCAATACTATCACACTGTAGAGCAGGCTAGCAATTACAATGCTATCACAGTGTTTAGCAGGCTAGCAATTATAATACTATCACAGTGTGGAGCAGGCTAGCAATTACAATACTATCACAGTGTGGACCCCTCTAGATGTGGATCAAGTGGGGCTCAACAAATTTGCTCGTGTGTGATGCAGGCTAGCATTCCAATACTATGACAGTGTGGAGAAGGCTAGCAATTACAATACTATCACAGTGTTTAGCAGGCTAGCAATTACAATACTATCACAGTGTGGAGCAGGCTAGCAATTACAATACTATCACAGTGTGGACCCTTCTAGATGTGGATCAAGTTAAACTCAACAAATTTGCTAGTGTGCGACGCAGGCTATCAATGACAGTACTATCACAGTGTTTAGCAGGCTATTAATTACAATCATTTAGCAGTGTACATTATTTTGTTAAGCGGTAGGGATTTCAGGGTAGAGTAATTGCTCTATCCTTCACCCTCTCCTATCTTGATAGTTGCAGGCTACTGGCTTCCCCTGCTGACACCTGGAGACATTTTCTGGAGCTGCCAATGTAGAAGCCGCCCTTTGTCTTGGGGCCCTTAGCCACTGGGGCTGCACGGGCAGAGAGCTGCCCTAGGAGGGTGACTTATGATTGTCTAATACTCCAATCAAGGATGGTGGACATGCCGGGAGGCGGGAGGGAAGCACGCCAGGGAAATGGATGCCGGGGAGGGGGGTTCGAGGGATGCGCTGCACACAGGGCCTGGGGGCTAATTCAGGACACACATTTAAAAGGAATGGAGGCCCAGGAGGGTCTCAGTAGGCAGGGGTTGTGCCCCCCTGATATTTAGAGGCCAAAAGAAAATGAACACGGTGTGTGCAGGTCGGTAGACCTAGCACGGGCAGGGGAATATCCAATCAGGGATGGTGGGCGGGCCGGGAGGCGGGAGGGAAGCGCGCCGGGGAAATGGATGCTGGGGACGGGGATTCGAGGAATGCGCTGCACATGGGGCCTGTGGGCTGATTCAGGACACAAATTTAACAATAATGGAGGTCCAGGAGGGTCTCAGTAGATAGGGGTTGTGCTCACCTGATATTTAGAGGCCAAATGAAAATGAACACGGTGTGTGCAGGTCAGTAGACCTAGCACGGGCAGGGGAATATCCAATCAGGGATGGTGGGCGGGCCAGGAGGCGGGAGGGAAGCAGGCCGGGGAAGTGGATGCCGGGGAGGGGAGCTTGAGGGATGCGCTGCACACAGGGCCTGGGGGATGATTCAGGACACAAATTTAACAAGAAAGGAGGCCCAGGAGGGTCTCAGTAGGTAGGGGTTGTGCTCACCTGATATTTATAGCCACGATAGCCTAGTTTTTAAATGCGCTCCTAATAGTTTAATTTCCCCCTGAGCCCAGCTGAATTGCATTTTCTCCATTACCACTTCCGACGGGGTAAGGGAGAGATTTAATATCACCTCCTAGTCCCAGGGGATCTGTCATCCAGGTGGCCGGGAAGATCACCTGGGTGAGTGGTCTTTGGGGAGCAGAAGTGGGACACCGAACGGTGAGATGCGGTATCCCCTTCCCTATGACACCTTTTCCCCATCCTGGCCAGTAGGATAATTAGAAACTCTACTACCCCCCTTTCCCAACATGAGCACTTTTTCACACCGTGAGCGACAATGGACTAATACCAGGGTCAGGCAGAGTCAGGCAATTGCCGACAACTACACACACCTGACTGCACAAAAGCACACTCTGCGCCAGGCCGAATGCACGAGGAAAAAGTAATTCCAGGACGGCAGTTCAAACGAAAGAGAAAGGCGGCGAGACCTGAAAGGACGTGAAGGAGGGAGTTGCCCATGCCCTTTTCAACCCAGACCTGCAAAGCCTCCGACAAGGGAAACATAAGATCGGGAATCACAGCTGGCGAAGGGTGTGACAGGTGTCAACCGTACATGGAACTCTCCCGCACTGATAGCCCTGGCGGGGAGATGCGGTTGCCATCGTGGTACTGTCCTTGACTCCAGCGCCAACAGAAACGCCAATGAGTTCAGCACAGCTGGTGAGTCGGAAGAAACTGATAGTGGACCAGATTGTGTTAAGCTCAAGGTTGCAGTGGCAACATTAAGAAGATTAAGATACAGAGGTCTTTTGTAAACAAACTTGGTACCAGAGATAGGGTGGTCCGGCGCCATGTGGGTACTCGTGTGGAGGACTCTGGCTGGTACCCCTCTCCTGAACAAAGAGACAGTGTTGAACTATAAGAGTATTGAAACTACAAGTACCAAGAGGCCATAGGGAAGGCCACCGTGCGGTATCAAAGTTGTCATACAAGGTTCAAGCCTATTCCCATGTACAATCAAAGGTCCTTGAAATGTCGCAGATGTTTTGGCAATTGTGAAATTGTGAACCCGACTGAGGGAATTGTGAGACAGGTGCTTGCTCCCGGCTGTGGGAAACGCCATGCAAACTGTGATTTTGGGAAACCCGTACTTGCCATAGGCTAACAGAGGGACCCAGCGAGACGAGATTGCCCTTCGGAAGTCTCTGTTTAAATTGGCAAGTGCTTTGGGAGGCTGACGCTGAAAGAAGGATCGGAGCCCGGCTGAGGGGGATCCTAGGGTGAAGAGTAATCGCCCTATGTGGAGATTAACAGAAGGAACTTTTGTTTTGTTGTTTTTGCATATAAGGCCCTCTGAAGCAAGAGGCTTTGCTTGAGAAGAGACTTGGGCACAGAAGGCCCTGATATAGAGAAAATGAACTGTAAGCTTGTGCCAGAGAAGCCCATGAGTGTGCTGTGCTCAAGAGTCCCGCCTTATCCCGTGGTAACATGGGGAAGGGAGACCCGGCCATAGCATCCTGGCCTATCAATCTGTGAACAAGTCTTTCTTTTCTTGTGTAGACTATCCCGCACTATTTTGTAGCATAGCGGTAAGGATTGGCAATAGTTTATTTTAGTATAGGCCCTTTTTATTTGACTCGACTCCAATAAGACTGTATTATCATTATTTGAAGGTCATAGCTTGCTCCCATCTTAGATTGAACTGTGATCGCTTGTGTCTGTTTACTTTCATACCATGCCTTCCTTACACTTGCCAAATTATTCCAATTCCTGAATAACTGCCGGTAATGATCTTTCAGGGTCTATCACTGTGAGGAGCATGTTGTCTGCATAAGCCATGATTTTATGCGTGTCACCCCCAAACAGGATCCCCTGAATTGAAACTGCTTGTCTGATTTTGGTTAGCAGGGGGTCTAGGTGTAAAACGTACAAGAGAGGTGAAAGGGGCCAACCTTGTTTGGTGCCTTACTGCAGAGTGATCTGTGACGACATGTGGCCGTTAATAAGCAACAAAACCTTTGGATCTTTGTAGTTCACATGAATCTTGTCAATGAATTTAGGACCAAACCCCATTGCCTCGAGAGTGTGCATCATGAAGGACCATTCTGCTCTTTCAAATGCTTTTTCCGTCTCTAGTGAGAGAAACAAGGCTGAAAGATTTTTATTGGAGATTTTCTCCAACAGGTGACAAACTCTTCTGATGTTGTAATGGGTTTGACGCTGTTTTATGAATTCTGTCTGATCCGGGTGAATCAGGGACGGCAGAATGTTTTCCAGCGTATTGGCTGCGACTTTCCTGTATATTTTGGCCTCGAGATTTATCAAGGCAATCGGGCGGTACAACCCACAATTGGTCGGGTCCATATTGGGTTTTAGAAATGGTTTTAGAAAGGGTTTTAGAAAGAGGATCATTTTTGACTCTTCCATCGTTGGAGATATATGGCCACTATCCCAGAAGGAGTTAAAAAGTCTAGTTAATCTAGGGGCCAAAATAGAGCTGAATGTTTTAAAGAATATGGCTGGGCAGCCGTCTGGGCCCAGGGATTTATTCAAGGGGAGGTTCCGAATGACCTGCCATACCTCCTCTGAAGTGATCTCTTGATCTAGCAACTCCCTTTCCTTGGCTAAAATTACCGGGAGCCGGACCGATTGCAGGTATTCACTTTGCAATGAGGAGTCTGGTATATCCGACTGGTAAAGGGTAGAATAAAAACTCTGGAATTGTGTAAGGATCCGAGGGGTGGTTTGTTGCAACTACCACCCCCAAAGAGTCTTTAATTCCCTGAATGATTTGGGATGCCCTTTTTTGTCTAAGCTGCTTTGTTGGCTTTCACATAAAATGTCTGTTTTACATATGGGAGGCTTTTCTCACTTTTTTCGTTTGCAGCATTACCAGTCCATGTGTCTGTTTCCATTTTCTTCATTGTCTGGTTCAGTTCATCTTTGAGTTCGGATCCCAGTGCTCCCCTTTGTTTTTGCTTAAAGGCCCACTCCGCTATCATTTCCCCCCGAAAGGTTGCCTTAAATGTGTCCCACACTGTGATTTCCGCCACCTCCCCATTTACCTTGATGTCAAAGCACTCTTTAATTTTCCCTTCTACTTTGTACCTAATAATGGGGACATTATAAAGCTCTGTGTGACATGTCCAGGACCAAACCCTGCGTTTTGGTTGTGGGAGGCCAAATTCAACAGCGATCGGTGCGTGGTCTGAAAGTGCTATTGGATGTGTCTCGATGTTGGTTCCCCAGACCCGTTGTGCTTCCCCTAAAACCCACCTCCGGCCTCCCATCCCGCTCCCCTACCCTGATTGGCTACTGCCTCTCGGCTTGGCCTTGGTCGTGTCCCCGGCCTCCTCGCTACCTCGCCACTCTTCCATCTCGCCTCCTAACACCCACAGGTGAGTGGTAAGGCTCCCCGGACCATTTTTGGCCTGTTCCCATTTTCTTTAAAGTTCCCCCAGCCAGCTTGCAGCCCCGCTCCCACCTCGTTCCCCAGACCCGTTGCGCTTCCCCTAAAACCCACCTCCTGCCTCCCATCCCGCCCCCCTCCCCTGATTGGCTACTGCCTCTCGGCTTGGCTTTGGTTGTGTGCCCGGCCTCCTCGCTACCTCACCACTCTTCCATGTGGCCTCCTAACACCCACAGGCGAGTGAGCTCCCCAGACCATTTTGGGCCTGTTCCCATTTTCTTTAAAGTTTCCCCAGCCAGCTTGCAGCCCCGCTCCCACTTCGTTCCCCAGGCCCGATGCGCTTCCCCTGAAACGCACCTCCCGCCTTCCATCCTGCTCCCCTCCCCTGATTGGCTACTGCCTCTCGCCTTGGCTTTGGCCGTGTCCCTGGCCTCCTCGCTACCTCGCCACTCTTCCATATGGCCTCCTAACACCCACAGGTGAGTGATAAGGCTCCCCAGACCATATTGGGCTTGTTTTTTTTTTTTTAAGTTTCCCCAGCCTGCTTGTAGGCCCACTCCCACCTTTTTCCCCAAACCTGTTGCGCTTCCCCTGAAACCCACCTCCTGCCTCCCATCCCACCCCCCTCCCCTGATTGGCTAGTTCCAGCACCTAACAGTCCCTCCCAGGGCAGCCCTCTGCCCGTGCAGCCCCCGTGGTGACAGGCCTTAGGCAAAGGGCGAATCCAGGTGGTGTCTGCAGGTGTCAGCAGGGGAAGCCAGTATTCAGCCATCAACCAACAGCTACTAGTAAGGTAGGTGTGTCCTGGGTGGGGAATAGAGCAATCACTCTACCCTATACAGTATTCTCAAAACTAGGTGCGTTCTATCTTGTACTCAAACTGCATTGTGAACCGTAGGCCTCTCCCCCACTATTCAGGATTCTCAAATCTGGGTGTGCTCTATCTTGTATTCAGACTGCATTGTGAAACTTAGGCCTCTCTCCCACTATACAGGATTCTCAAATCTAATGTGTGTTCTATCTTGTATTTAAACTGCATTGTGAACCTTAGGCCTCTCTCCCACTATACAGGATTCTCAAATCTGGGTGTGCTCTATCTTGTATTCAAACTGCATTGTGAACCATAGGCATCTCTCCCACTATAGAGGTTTCTCAAATCTAGGTGGGTTCCATCTTGTACTCAAACTGCATTGTGAACCTTAGGCCTCTCTCCCACTATACGTGATTCTCAAAACTAGGTGTGTTCTATCTTGTATTCAAACTGCATTGTGAACCTTAGGCCTCTCTCCCACTATACAGGATTCTCAAATCTGGGTATGATCTATCTTGTATTCAAACTGCATGTGAACCTTACGCCTCTCTCCCACTATATGTAAGCTTATGAGCTCTGTATCTATCAAAGCTGGGTAATGCCAATAAAAGCTGTCATGCACACAATAATACGTCAAAATACACCAACCTGTTGCAGGCACAGCAGGCTAGAAGACATGAGAATCTACCTAGTCACCCTCTCTCTGTTCCTGACTAAAAGGCAGGAGCAGAGTGGGGTTTCCAGGGAAACCCTTGTGGGGGAGAAAACCCTGTGCTGTATGATGAAAGGATCTTGGCGGTCCAGATTGGAGTCAATCACAGGAGGTGATTCCGCCACTTGGTGATCAGGAGTTACTGCAAGGTAAGGAAGCAAGTGAATACGGCTGGTTGATGAATTCCTGTTCCCCAAATCTGCCCCCTATGAGATTTTTACCCCTTTAAGAATACCTTTTGCCTGTACTCTGTATTGAACGGGCGTTAGCTCTTATGGGAGCCAGTGGGTTACAGGTCTCAAGATACCTAGCTAGGAATGATACGAGTCACCTAAGCAAGAGCTGAGAAGGATAGCAGCCGAAAGGAGAGTGGGAGAATGTAACCCTACCGTGTATGAACACAGCGTATTGCCGAAGAAGGGAACCTGTCGTGTCTGCAGAGGTTGGGAGCTAAGCACTCTGGGAGAGGTAGGCTGAAGTGTAAACTGAATGAGCTGTTTGACGCCTGCGGAAAGAAGAAAAAGTAGAATTAGTAACAGAGAATGAGCCCCTCGTGAAGGAAACCTCTATGAATGTCATGTACCCGGTTCGGAGGATATTTGTGAATGCCGTTGTGTGCTGGAAGAATGCGGGGAGCGGATGTTTGCTTGTTTGTCGTGAAGGGACTGCGTAAGGAAGAAAAGCAAGGCAGGGATAAGTATTACAGGGAGTATGACTTACAAAAAGAATAGATCAGGATAGAGAATGCACAAACTCATGAGCATGACCACTAGAGAGAGTAGCACTGCGCAGTTGCTCCGGCTGGACGTCCTGAGGTATCTCCACAGGAGCCAGGGGCGGAGTCCGGACTGGAGGCTGTAGACTGAAGCCTGTACCGCTTCTCAATGAAGACAACGCCATCTTGGGAGAACCCCAATGCACCGTGGCCAAATGCCCCCAGCGATGCCACACAGACCACTGACGGTGACGAGTCATCACACTATACAGGATTCACAAATCTGGGTGTGCTCTATCTTGTATTCAAACTGCATTGTGAACCTTAGGCCTCTCTCCCACTATACAGGATCCTCAAATCTAGGTGCATTCTATCTTGTATTCAAACTGCATTGTGAACCTTAGGCCCCCTTGCTGCTATACAGGTTTCTCAAATATAGGTGCTTTCTATCTTGTACTGCATTGCCAAACTCTGCCCTAAACTGCCCTTCTCAGTGAGTTAAGGGACATTCCACTCACTGGCAATAACAGTGCAGCACGCTGGAGCACCGTTAAGCCCAATGAGACCCACCGCAGTCATTCCCTACCCCCGCCATCACACAGGCCTCTTCCCTTCAACTGTGCACCGTTAGCGCACTTCCCTCACCCCGTCCTATACCCTGCCCCACCCATACCTACCACCCTCAATCTGTCCCACTCTCCACCACCCGTAGATCCCGCTCTGCACAACTAAGAGCAGCAAGATGGAGAGAGGGATTAGTGAAACTCGCCCCCCGGAACACACCAGAGGACACTGCGAGACACCTTATATGCCCATCACAATCCAACTGCGCCGGCATCCTCGCTCTGACTCCTCCCACTCACACTGTCGCCTTTCACGTACATGGAGGAGAGTGGAAGGTGCACACACTAAATTTCTAGAAACATTGATTCATATAACAGTTTGTCAGTAGTTGAGAGTATTTTAGGGTGCAGGGGAGGAAATGTAGCCCTGGCACAGGGTTACTAAAGGTACAAAAAGGAGAGAAACGAGGATCCAAAAACAGAACCCTCCCGTCCCTTGCACACCTTATGTTAACGTCAGTATGACGCCTTGAAATTGACTTTTATCAAAATAAATTAGATATATATTCCAATGAACTTCAAATGATAATAAAATTTAAGAAAGAATGCAGTAATGACATCCAATGTAAAAGAGGATTCTTTATTTCAAACGCGAGAAACAGGGAGGATTCAATTCATTTGATTGTGGCTGACGCGTTTCGAGAAGTTAATTCTCTTCATCAAGAGCCCAGAATAATGAATTAAACACTGTAAATAAAGAAATATGTATAATCAGCTATTTGTAAACTCTCCACATAACCGCTACATGCATTTAATGTTCAGCGTTAAACAAATAACATGTTCCCAAGAACAAATAAACAATTAAGTCGTCGTAATGCATTGTTTAAGGAAGCAAGGGTAAAATAAATGAAATGGGGCAACATGACCAGCGTCTGTAAATAGTATCCAGAGCCACAAACTATCGGGACAAAGAATGGCCATTTTTCTAATGAGAAATTAGAAATGCATTATAAATTACATCAGCATAGGTCAACTACCGAATAATTATACATGAATAGCTTACCAAGTTTTACTGAAGACCTGTAATTCAGTGCATGTGGAAAGCCGCTAAATATGAGCGGGAAAAAAATTCTGAGTTGAATTCCAACATAGTTCATCCAGCAGAGAACAGCGGAATCTTGTGCATTCTAAAAGAAAAATAGTGCGTGCAACTATAAGTGTTAAATGCCAAAAGCGGCAGATATGGTGAGTGAAACAATGAACGGGCAACTACTCACCACTGCGGGATGCCCAATGAGTTCAAGGTAGGACCAACTATTACATCAAAGCGGTGCTTGCGTGGCACGCAGTCTAAGGATTCCAATATAATCCACACGGGGCTCACTGGGTCTATCGAGAAAAAAAGCGGCCCCTCAAAGTTAGTGTCAAAGTGACACGTAAGTATGCAAAGCTGAAGGGGCACGGCGAAAAAACGCCTTGTGTTTCTAATAACTTACTTAGGTCTTGTGATAGTTGTAACATCGGCTGATGAATAGTGAGCTACGGAGTAGACGGAGCTCGTACAAGCCCCTCACGCTGGGAGGATGTCCCCAGAGACTGTTGCTATGCACGGGACGCTCGTACAGATACACAAGCCCCTCGCTGCGGCGTTGGTCCGTGAAGCAAGGAAGGCATGCGTAGTAATAGAGAACAGACTAAAGTGATAAATATAAGTAAGATAGCAAGTTGGGCACACGCTAGAAAGCGGCGGCCATCTTAGAAGGTGGAAAGATGTACAAAGTAGAATTGAATCATGTTGAATGTGTGAGCTACTTACAATGGTTTAGATTCAGAAAAAACTGTATCCAAGCGGAAAAGAAATTGGCCAAGAAATTGGCCATCTAAGTTCCGATATGGTGACTCTGGATTTACATTGTGCGTGAAACAGACAAATATTCTTAAGGTAATAATAGGTTATTCGCATCAGTGGGTTTGTGGTAGACCGTGGTCCATATCCGGTGTTCTTTAATTTCCATGTCTACATCCAAAAAGTGTAGGCGGGGTTCACCGATTTCCATTGTGAATTTAATGGTGTTGTGGATAGAGTTCATATAGGTGAGGAAAGTGTCCAATTCTTCGCGTGTCCCACACCAGATGCCAAATATGTCGTCTATATAACGTTTCCACATTAGTATCTTGTAGGACCATTCTGGGTGGTCCAGTACATGTTGATGTTCAAACCTGTACATGAATGTGTTTGCGTAAACTGGGGCCATGGATGAGCCCATGGAGGTACCAGTAGTTTGAAGGTAGTATTTCCCTTTAAATCTGAAATAACTGTAAAAGAGTATGGTTTCAAGAAATTTTCGAACCAAATTGTTATTGGACATGCTGTTATTGCCATTGGAGATGAGCCATTGAACTGCTTCGAGGCCTTCGGTGTGAGGGATGGATGTATATAAACTACACACATCCATACTGAAGATAATACACTCTGTGCTTAGAGTTGTGATGTCATTGATACAATTCAGAAAGTCTGTTGTGTCTCTAAGGTAAGTAGGGGTCTCCTGTACCAATTTCTGAAGGGATTTGTCCACGTAGATCGCTAGAGGCTCAAAAATGCTATCAGTGCCCGCTACTATCGGTCGCAGTGGGGGGTTGGTGGGGTCCTTATGAATTTTGGGAAGGCCGTAGAATACGGGAGTGATTGAATGTACATTAAGTAAAAATTCACTCGTCTTGACATCGATCATGTCTTGATCTAATGCTTCTTCAATGATCTTCTTAATGAGGATCTTGATTGTGTTGATAGGGTCACCATCTAGCTTGGAGTAAGTGTTGGTATCATCTAGCAGTGTGAGGCATTTAGTCGTGTAATCTTTAGTGTCCATTATGACAATTGCGCCACCTTTATCTGCGGGTTTGATGGTAAATTCTTCATCTTTGGCCATCTTTGGCCAGTGTTTCAATATGTTCCGATTGACACCGTTTCGCATTGCTTGGTGTATTGTTTTGGTAGTTAATCCTTTCAAGATCCTTCAAAACCGTTTTTTCAAATAGGTTAAGCATAGAATTTTGTGTGAATGGGTCAAAAGAACTCTTTGGACGGAATTCAAGGATGTTATTGTCCGGAGGTGGTGTATCCTCATCCATGTCGGACTTAAAAAACTATTTGAGCCTCAGTTTTCGCAATAACCTATGAAAACATACTTTTTCTTCAAAAAGTGTAGTGTTGCTAGTGGGCACAAATGATAGTCCTCGGTTAAGCATGCCCAATTGTCCACTAGTAAGGTTTTTACAGGCCAGGTTCACAACTAAATTTTCGGTAATTTTTTTCTTTTGTTTTGGCCTTTTGCCTCTCCTCGTTTTTCTTTTTGTTTGTCTCTTAGTCCTAAAAAAGCACCACTCAATGTTCCTAGGTGGTGTCACTGGAGTTGTTGGGTTGGTGGTAGGTCGTTCTGTAGGATCTGTGTTTGCTTTATTCTGGAAACGAGATTTGAGTTGTTGATCACGGTGGTGGTAAAATTCTTTCACGTACATAACACCCCCAACTCCAACTTCCCCAGCCTTCCCGCAGCAAGAGAAGCTCCAGCCAATACCCCAATCACCAGAGAGCCGCCTACTCTCACTCACACACCCACTACCACTCATAATGCAAGGAAAGGGCAAGACCACAGGCACCTAATGCCCCCTCTAGCATCACCCATGCTCTGACACAGTTCCAACCACTCCCACCCCAGTATAGGAGCAAAACTTCACCGCCCACAACTAACCCAGTCCTAGCTCTTTTCCCCTCTGCCCCTGTTCCCCCACTACAATTGCTCCTTCATCTCCACACTCCAACACCCACTGTGCCACTCCCCCCACATTGCCAGTACGCACACCAGACCCCCACCCCCACCCACCCTCTACACACAGGGGCATCCAACCAAATATCCTGCACCCTCATCAACGCCAGGTCACTTTCCAAAAATAAACTCCACATCTATGACCTCCTCACGGATGAAATTCCAGACATCCTATTCATTACTGAGAACTGGTTCTCTGATGATTATAAACCCGTTGCGCACGAGAGCTTCCCACCTGACTACATTCTCACCGTCTGGAACAGATCACAAAGGGGAGAGGGGCATGCTATATTACACAAAGACCAATTCAAGCTAATAACCAAGGACACCTCCACCAGCACCACAGACTAAGCATCCCTCCTGGTAAAATTCCAACTTGCATCGTCCACCTCGCACAGCTTCCTACTCATCTACAGACTCCCCTGGCTATCACAAAAACTTTGCAGAGACATTTGGTGAAGCACTGGCCGCAACCTCATCCTACATCCAACCCTCACCATCCTTGGAGATTTCAACATATGGCTCGACGCCCCGTCAAAAACTATGACCAAGCCACTCACAGAGAATCTAGAACCATTCAACTTGATACACCACACCACCAGTCCCACCCACACGAGTGGTCACACCCCAGCGATGGGCCAGTAAAGTAGCTGGAAATGATAGAAAACGTATTGTTATGATTATTCAATTTTGGGAAACAATAACTGCAGACACTTATCCGATTCACTAAAGAAAGACATGAAGTGAACATTCCCAGAACTGGTAAAACTCGGACAATTGAATAGAAACTCATTAATTGTGAAAACTGAGATTTTATATGTATCTAATTACACATGATACAAAAAGATGAATGAAAATGTTTATTCTTAAACTATAACATTCAATAAAATGACGCAATATTCAGCACCACAAACATCTCTACCATGCCCCCGTGACCCCTGCCATGAACCGATCACTCAGCACTGTGTTTCTCCATATCTCTGAGCACTGAGGTCAGCGGTCAAGGCCAAACACAACCACCACCAACCCACCCTTCTATTTTTTCACTATGGAACACAGTGGTAATCATCCCAGATCTTGAACTCTCACTCCGCAACTCCCTCAACCCACTTTCACTTTCCCTCCAAGAAGGACCCTCAGCAATAGAATCCTCTGACCGCTGGCTTACAAATGCCCTCACATCCCTCACCTCATCAAAACATACCTCGCTGAGATCGGGACCAACGCCTAGGTTTCACCCCCAATCTCAAACCACTAAAAACTCTCAAGCACTGCCTCGAACCGGCTTGGAGAGCCGACCCGTCAGCCCAGAACAAATCCACCCTAGCAAGGACAACCAGAAATTACAGATCGGAAATCAAAGTTAGCAAGAAATCGTTCTATGGGAACAGAATGCAAAATGCTTGCAACCCGCGTAAGGAACTACATAGAATCATAGCAGAATTCAAATCCCCCTCATGCTCGCGCTTGCCCACTCCAAGCTCCCAAGCCTTATGCAACACCCTCTCACACCACTTCCACAATGCCGCCAACGAAAGACACTCCGCCATAATTGCTAAACTAAAACTCTCACCGCCACCTCCCACTCACCCACAGACCTCTGCCCAAAACTCCCCTCAGTCACATTCTCTTTACTCGTTCTCTCCCATCACACACCATGAAGACCCGTGCCCACCCTCAATGCAAAAAGAAATACCAACCGCCACCTGTGCAGACAACGTCGCACACGCAATCCTTAATCACTCACTCACAGCAGGATCTTTCCCCCGAGCCCTAAAAACATTCTCAAAAAACCATCACTCTCGGCGTGGCCAGCAGGGGGCGCGCGGATGCAGTCTGACTTCGCGGGAGCTCTGCTACTTTGGGTCCCTAGGATGGATTGAGCCCCCACTTTGATGACCCCCCCAAGACTCTACATCGATGTGCTGCCAGCAGAGGACCCCCCCTCCGTTCGGTCGAAAACCCGATCGAAAACGACCCCTGCAAACCGGAGATATACATCCCTCAAAAAGACGCCACACATAACGGCTCCGCGGCCCGCTCTAAGGGAACTGCGCAACAGTCAGAGGCGGACCCTAGGCCTGCCGAATGAAGAAAACCTAAAAGACCCAGAACCCTGGCCACGGAATTTGCACTCCCAACGACGTTCCTCGCCTCAAAGGGGACGGGACAGCCTTGGTCGAGTCGGCGGAGCTCCCGAAGAGCGGGACCTGAGACAGCGCTGAGCGGGGAGACGGTAGGCCCATCCCATCTACCCCGTGATCAACGGCGCCATCACCGCGTGCGGCGGTTCGGACCCCTCGCGCCCTAAATGTTTCGCCTTGCACAAGAGGAAAACACCCCCAAAGCGTCACCGGACCTGAACACGGCCTAAAGAGCACCCCGGGTAACCCATACGCGTTATTGAACCACCCGTACTCTGGGCATATCAACAAACGCACGACGGACACCCCTCCCAACGCCTAACTTACCGAGAACACTGTCGTCAAAGTGCAGAGGGTAGGGCCCCGATCCAGGGACGTGTGCCTCCTCTGACCCCGACTCCATCTCCCCATCAAACAGCATTGGTGACACTAAGGAACTTTGGGAGAACCAATGGACATTAAGGAGAAACTAGCCACATTCTCCTACGTCTCGACTTCAGCCGAAAACTATACCCATACCATGGCGAACCCAAATCCCTTGGAGAGTGAATCAGCAGCCACCAAAGGGGACATTGCCGCCTTGCTGGGCGAAATAAAGAATATGGGCAGCAGCATTGGTTCCAAAATTGACAAGATTACCCAACGTCTAGATACCATGGAGGAGAGGCTCGAAGGGGTTGAGAACAATCAGGCGTCCATAGACACTCTTGAAGTGCAACTCGACCAGCGGATGACCGAAGTGGAGCAACGAGAGGAGAGCTTCAAACTCAAGCTTGATGACTTGGAAAACCGGGAGAGGCGGAATAATCTGAGGATTTTTGGAATCCCGGAACAAGAAGGGGAGACGGAGAGCGATCTGAAGAATACCCTGCACAACATAATCAAACTCTTAGTTGCCGATGATGTAGTCGATGAGCCTAAGACAGAGAGGATACACAGAGCCGGAGGGCCCCCAGGCGGACCAAGATCTGTCCTCGCTCGATTTCACCGCTTTCAGGACAAAACACGGATCCTCGAGAAAGCAAGAGGCAGTGACTCAATTACCCTCCAAGGATCCCGAATGTCGATATACCAGGACCTATCATCCATGACCCTGGCACTCCGACGCATGTGCGGGCCTATCACCAAACATCTGAAAGAAAAGAACATAAGATACAGGTGGGGGTACCCCTTCTCTCTGTCCTTTGAATACAACGAAAACAAAATCTAGCTAAGCTCAGAAGGGGAGATCAAGGCGTACATCTCCGAACTCCTTGGATCAAGCGCAGAGGAACAAGAACGGGGAGACCCACGTCATGAAGAATGAGGATGGCGTATACAGGGCCTGAGAAGGAAACGTGTCAAGGGATCAAGGAAATTTCAGAGAGGTAGTACCCCCCCAGGGGCGGAGAACTGATGAACTACAACACTGGTAAAACAACATATACTCTAATACATATGTCCATGGCCTGAACTGTGTAAGGATGTCTAGGCTCAAAAAAGATCCAGACCATGTAAACAAAGATGGGGGGTGAATGGGGGCTCAATCAAGATTATGATGTTATAATAGTCTTGGGGACCCGAAGCGACGGTCCCTAAAGGTGGTTCGATGCAGGACCAGTGTCTTTACTTGGGTCTGCACGGACGCCGTCAATGTGGGAAGGGTGGAGGGTGGGGGGGCTGGGCAGACAAGAAATGTACAGGGGATGAAGCATTACCGGCAACACAAAGGATCACTCAAGACGACGGGAGTCCTTATGACCAATATATTTACTTGACACGGGTCTCGGATCCACAACCGAAATGCTCTGATAATGGCACCAATTGAAGAGCAGAAGGGTAGGGAGTCCCTAAGGATAGGAACACTTAACGTGAAAGGCCTTAACTCGCCGACCAAGAGATCACTAGTGGCAAGGGAATTCCGTAGATCTCAAATAGACATTCTCCTTCTACAAGAGACAAAGTTTGCCAAGGGGGAGGAGAGAGGAATACTTGGGAAAAGAGGGGGAAAGGAATTCTGGGGCTCGGGCCCACTTGGGAAAGGCGGAGTCGGAATCCTGATCAAGAAAGGAATCAACTTCGAAGTGGATAACACCTGGTCCGATGTAAGCGGGCGGGTTCTCCTGATATCTGGGACAATCGCAAAGGTCAAAGTAACAGTCGCAGTAATATACTCTCCCAATGGAGGACAAGCCAAGTTCCTAGAAAAGACAATACCCAAAATAATGTTGGAAGCATCCGGCCAGGTTGTTCTTGGAGGAGACTTTAACCAGTGGGCAGACCCGACCAAAGACTGGGAACGAGGCAACCCCGAGATAAGAAGCCAAATGAGAAGTGAACGCACTGGACTTTCAGACATAATGGTGATATATGTGCCCGCGCACATTGAGGAAGCTGCTCCACTCGAGGACAGTTCCTAAAATCGGTTTTTAACCATTTTTAATTATTTTAACTACTTGTTTAAAGTATAGTGCTATGTGACTTCATTATTGGTGTTCTGGCATAACTACTGTGCAGCAGTGTATTTTAACGTGCTTGGATGGATGAAGATATTGAATGACTGAAGGCTTCGAATGACTGCATTTTCTTCCGGCAGTGCTGAGGGAATCCTTCGGGCTTAGACGACCCACCAGTCCTCTTTCTTTGCCCTGGGCTCTGCCTCCGCCTCCCGCCTCGTTGTCATCCCGCTCCAGGCACTTATGTGCTGGATCGGACGCCCGCGCAGCGGGCGGGCGCAGCGGGCGCGCCGCCAGCGCGCCGAAGGCGCGCTTAAGGCAAGCCCGTCTATGCCCGTCCGTGCGGGGACGTGCCGGAAGGGCTACTTAGATAGAAACTTTCTAATTTCTCTGGCCCACCCCAACACCAGGTGGCCTATCGGCTGGAACCACAACACAGTCCCACCCACCCCCCCCCTACCAGAAGTACTCATAGTAGTGAGCCCACGCTGGATACCCCTACTCTGTGCCTGCTTAACACAAGGTCCCTCCCTGCTCATTCGGGTGAAATCTGGGACCTGCTAACAAATAGGCAACCAGCTTTTTTATGCCTAACTGAAACTTGGCTGACACCAAGCTCGGCACCCACGGTAGTGCAAGCCCTCCCCCCCAACTACCGCATCACTCACTATGATCGCCCGCCCCCCAAGCGCGGTGGAGGCATTGCAGTTATTTTCAGAGACAAGTACATGGTTAGCCAGATACTTTGTCCGCATACACTGAATATGGAAGCCCTCCTTTGTCGATGTGAGTTATCGACAACATGTGCCACCCACCTCCTGCTTATTTACCGCCCCCCAGGCTCTATGGGAACTTTTGGGAAGGACTTAGCTGACCTCATTGCCACCCTCAACCTGCAGTATACCAATCTTGTGGTATTAGGTGATTTTAATTTGCATTTCAATCCTCCGAGATCAGATGAATTAAACTTGTTTTTGGATAGCCTCTCTGATCTTCATCTCTGTCCACTGATCCAAGCACCCACCCATCTGCATGGAAATACTCTAGATATGGTATTTGCCAATGATGCTTTACTTGGCCCTGGCCTTATTGAGCCAGTGACTTGGTCTGATCATCATTTGATTTCATGCCCGTTTATTCTAGCCACCCCTGTCTGTAAAGCTCTCCCTCCCAAGACATTACTCCGCTCTTGGCGATCAGCTGACCCTAAGGCACTTGGTGCCTGTATCGTTGCTGAGTGCGCCTCCTTGGGACCGGTATCTTTATCCACGCTCTCAACATCGTTGCTACTCGCCGCAAATGTTTTCGCCCCATCTAAACTTACCCAGAGTCGGAGATTACTCTCCCAGCCTTGGTTTACTGATCAGCTAAAAAGCGCCCGCCTGCTACTCAGACAAGCCGAACGCAAATGGCGGGCTAGATATGACCCTCTGCTTAAAGACTTGTACAAGCTCAGTCTTTCCACCTACCTAGCCAAGGTCAAGCTGGCTAAAGCCACTTATTTCGCTCAACAAATTGAAAGTGCTCTATGTAAACCCAAAACACTATTTTCTATTGTTCAATCACTCTCCTCTTCTGAACCCCTCACCTCGATGGTTAAACCATCGCAAAAGCTATGCAATGACCTGGCATCGTTTTTTATTACGAAAATCGATGTGATACGATCTAACATTGCCAAATCTCTCGCTATGCAACCTTCCGGCACTACTAGCTTTGTGCCTCTCACCCTCACCGACCCCCCTGCCAGCTGGTCCACCTTTCCTCTATTCACTGAGGCAGAGGTTCTAGCAGCGATTCTTAAAATTAAGTCCTCTTCTCCAGAGGATGCCATTCCAGCAAGTATGATGAAGTCTATTGCCCCAGACATTCTGTTTGACGTCACAGTGGCTATAAATCACTCATGCCAGTCTGGCCTGGTTCCGCCGGAACTCAAATCTGCTAGGGTCATTCCCCTGCTTAAGAAGCCGTCCCTTGACCCAACTATCCCCTCTAATTTTCGCCCCATATCCCTGCTCCCGTTCTTGTCTAAACTCCTGGAATCTCTGGTCACGCCCCTTCTCTCCTCCTTTCTGGAATCCTCTAAGATCTTTAATCCTGCCCAGGCAGGTTTCAGGCCAGGAAGGGGAACGGAGAGTGTACTTGTCTCAGTGCAAGATGACATGTCTAGACTTGCGGACGCAGGTGGAGCTGGAGCCTTGATTCTGTTGGATCTGTCCGCTGCATTTGATACAGTGGACCATCCTATTCTCCTCTCACGTCTAGCACAAATCGGGATCTCTGGATCAGTCCTGGCCTGGTTCACCTCTTTTCTCGCAGACCGCACTCAGACCCTTGCTATGCCCCCTTTCCTTTCTGCCCCTTGTGCCCTCACCTGCGGTGTTCCCCAGGGATCCTCTCTTTCCCCTATCCTATTTAATATTTACATATGGGCGCTGGTCTGCCTTATCCGCTCGTATGGACTTAACTGTTATTCCTACGCGGATGATACTCAAATCCTGATCCGTTTGGATCAGGATCATATCAAGGTCTCAGCTTCTCTTCATGACTGTTTAACATCAGTTGGTGTCTGGATGGACCAAAACTGGCTCAAGCTTAACGGCGATAAAACTGAAGTGATGTTGGTGGGTTGTCCTCCCTGCCCGTCACTATGGACCCCTGCTTTTTGGCCTACTTCACTGGGCCCTCTGCCTTGTCCAGTGGGCAAAGTAAAGAATTTAGGAGTCATTCTTTCTACCTCCCTGTCCATGACTAATCAGGTCTCTACGGTCTGTCAATCCGCCCATCACCAGATTAGGGTACTTAAGAAGGTCCTCCCTATGATCCCAGAGGCTATGCGCCCCCCTGTGGTAGCTGCATTAGTCCTCTCACGGTTGGACTATTGCAACTCCTTATACCTCGCTCAGCCGACGGGCCTTCTCCAACGCCTTCAACGTATACAGAACCTGGCAGCTAGACTGGCCACAGGTTCCCCCTATGGAGCTCATATCTCGCCAGTGCTTCGCCAACTCCACTGGCTCCCAGTGGCCCAGCGAGTCAAGTTCAAGTCACTGTGTATTGTCCATCGAGCTATCCAGGGCCTAGGTGCTGAGTTTCTTCAGACCAAATTTGTTCGGTATATCCCAGAACGCAACCTTCGTTCCCTGAACACCAATCTTTTGGTGGTTCCTAAATATAACCGGGAAAGACTCGGTGGCAGAGCCTTTTCCATTGCTGCGGCAAGGCTGTGGAACACCCTCCCACTGCCACTCAAGTCTATCTCCAACCACTTGGCTTTCAGGAAAGCCCTCAAAACTACTCTATTCTAACTCTCTGACTATTACTGTTCCTCTTGTTTGATAGCCTCCTCACCAGCGCCATGATGCCCCCGGGCGACCGTGCACTCTACAAGTTCAGGTAACATAACATATATGACCTGCAAGATGTGTGGAGAATTAAACATCCTGATGAAAGGGGCTACACATTTTACTCCAATCCGCACAAAACATTCACCAGGATTGATTACCTGTACCTCACCAAGGACCTTCTTGACACCACAACGCTATCAGAAATAATTCCGATAACATGGTCAGACCATGACATGGTCCTGTCAGAAATAAGTTGGGCAGACTTACCTGTTTCAGAAGGGAAGTGGCGCTGTAATGAAAGCCTGTTGAAAGATTCAGTATTTAAAATTGAAATGGCAACTGAAATTGAGGAATACTTCAAATTGAATAACAATGGGGAAGTCTCCAAGCAGACAATATGGGTGGCGGGTAAAGCCACCTGTAGAGGCATCCTGATACGAGAAGGATCTACCAAAAAAAGAGAGAGAAAGATCATTGAGCACAGACTTAGGTCCGAAATATGCCAACTGGAGAGCGAGAACAGGGAACACCCGGGCACGGACTGCAACAACATCAACATAGCACAACGTAAAAGGGAAGAACTAAAACTATTGGAGCACGAACAAATTGCATGCAAACTCCGATTCCTCAAACAGAAATTCTATGAGAAGGGGGACAAGGCCGACGCACTACTGGCAGCCAGACTCAGGGAACAAAGGGCAGAACGGAAAGTCAAAGAGATAATTGAAGAAAACCCTACGAGCCACCCAACCCCCCACACTATCCCAGAGAGTTTTGCCAACTTTTACGAGGCGTTGTACACCTCCGAAGTGACCCCAGGGCGATCAGATACAGAACACTATCTCTCCCAGATAGATATGCCCAAAATCTTGTACCCCGAAACTGAGCTCTTAGAATCTCCGATATCCGAACCTGAGGTCCAAGAGGCAATTAAAAGTCTAACTGTGGGTAAATCCCCTGGAGAGGACAGTTATACCGCTGGGTTTTATAAAACCTTCAGCGACCAACTAACACCATTCCTGACAGAGCTCTTTAACGAGATATTAGAAACAGGGACGGCTCCCAACTCCTTTACGAAGGCGCTCATAACAGTGATCCCAAAGGAGGGAAGGAACCCCAAACTTTGTGCTTCATACCGCCCAATTTCATTGCTCAACTTGGATGCAAAAATTAACACCAGGGTACTAGCCGCTCGATTAGAAGTACTGATCCCTCACCTCATACACAATGACCAAGTCGGATTTATACTGGGTAGGCAAGGGGCTGACACCATGCGCAAAACTCTTCATCTTATCCACTCATCACCAGAACTACGAAGTGACCCTGCCCCACTGTCAATAGATGCAGAAAAGGCCTTTGATAGAGTGGAGTGGGAATTCTTGAGGGCAGTCCTTCGCAAGGTGGGGATAGGGCCGAGATTTAGGAAAGGGATACAAGCAGTATACTCATCCCCAACGGCATCTATCTCTGTTAATGGGGAATATTCCAGATGGTTTGACATGGGACGTGGTACTAGACAGGGGTGTCCCCTCTCAGCTATACTTTTTGCACTCTCCCTAGAACCCCTGGCCCAAAAGATACGATCCGACTCCAGAATAGAAGGCATGCGATTGGGAACAAAAGAATATAAGATAGCACTCTATTCTGATGATATACGTTTACACATTACCAACCCCTTTGTATCTGTCCCTCATGCTCTCCAACTATTAGAAGAATATGGCAAACTCTCCGGGTTTAAGGTGAACAAGACTAAATCAATATTGTTCCCTTTGCAAGGAACGAAAGAGGAAAACGAAACCAAGTTCTTGCCCTTAGGCCTCAAACTCGAACACTCTGCCTTTAAATACTTAGGCATCCAGATCACCAAAAACATAACGGACCTATATGAAGCCAACTTCCCTCCCCTCCTCCAGAGCTTCTCGGCTGATCTGAACAGGTGGGACAAACTGACGATTTCGTGGTTAGGGCGGATTAACGCCATTAAAATGGTATGCCTCCCCCGATTCCTGTACCCTTTCCAGATGTTACCTATCGAGATACCAAATGCGTTTTTTGATGAAGCTAAAAAACGTATGCTTAGGTTCCCCTGGCAGGGAAAGAAGGCGAGGATTGCATTCAACACCCTGACGCTTTCCAAAGACAAAGGAGGAGTAGGTCTCCCCGACCTGCGAGCATACTACAAAGCCTCACAACTACGCATCCTTATCCCACACTTACGTGATCACAACCATCTACAATGGGTCCACATGGACAACCATTACTTCTCGCCGGCCACTGTGTCAGAATGGCTATGGACCCCTTACAAAAGGATACAACGGAAAATGAAGGGCCATCCGATACTGAGTACCATCTGGAACATCTGGCAACCAAGCAAAGCAATGAACAAGATCACTACCTGGCCGTCCCCACTTAGCCACTTATGGTCCCCTGGTATAAACGATCACATACCTGAGGTAGGAAGATTCCAATCCTGGTACGAGGCGGGACTCGAAAGGGTAGGGCAACTCCAGCAGAAGGACAAATTCATTACTCTCCCAGACCTAACTGATGCCCTAGGGAAAGGCCCATTGTCCACCTTCCAATACATCCAGATAAAATGAGTCCTCACAAAATCTGCATGGAAAGAAAAACTGCAGAGAGAACTCACCCCATTCGAACAACTCTTGGATTCTAAGTCTGAAATGAAGGGTTTGATATCGGCTATGTACCAAGAACTTATCGAAGCAGGCACCGGGTCCATGGGGCATCTTAGAAGCAGATGAGGGAGAGACTTAGGAGAGGAGATAGACCCAGAACAATGGGAAATGATATGCAAAAACGCATCCAAGACGTCCTTATCCAGCCAATATAAATCACACGCCATCAAACTCCTACGTAGATGGCAATAAGACCCACTCAAATTGTCCAAGATGTTTCAGACTCTGAGCCCGAAATGTTGGCGAGAATGTGGAGAAACTGCCGACTATTGGCACATGTGGTGGAGCTGCCCACACATTAGAGTATTCTGGGAGGAAGTCCTGGCATGGATTAAAGACACAGATGGCATTCAAAGAGACGTTGATCCACGTTTGGTTCTCTTTGGAATGGAAAAAAACAAGGATGAGTGGACTAGACTCAGAGGTCTTGCCCCACACCTATTATTAGCAGCCCGTGCGCTGCTAGTAACAAAATGGAAATCCAAAAAGGTTCAAAGTAAGAAGGAATGGATCAATTTGTGAACCAACATTTATACAATGGAATTGATCACGGCATCCCTGCATAACAAAGCATCGCAATGCGAGAACTTATGGTCGGAATTTCGAAGCAAACACCTCTCCGAGACGACGGACTCCCAACCCGAAGACGCTACAGGATCTTAAATGAACCAAGAATCCCAAAAACATTTAATACATGACAGCTAAGACCCAAGAATCAAGGAAACCTCACAATAGTGAACCAAACATTACCCGCTATGAACATGTCAACAGAGAAAAGATGACGCAATGATGTCTGCCCAACCATGGGGATGGAGAGGGGTGGGTATGGAGAATGTTATTCTGATTGTTACTACTAGAGATCGGAAACGAACACAAGGACGATCAACTGTATAATGAGACTCAAATTTTGTTTTTTTGATGTAACCATATGCTAACAGAGTTGTAACAATTGAAACGGTCAAATCTTTTGTTCTTTTTTGTTTTTGTTTCAAAATCAATAAAACCAAATAAAAAAAAAAACATCACTCGACCAACTCCTCCCCCAAAACTACTGCCCTATCTCCAACACGCGTTTCATCGCCAAACTGATGGACTGCGCGGCATAAAAACAGCTTGGCCAATTTGCCAAAGCCAACAACCTCCTAGAGCCAGTGCAATCAGGCTTCAGATCACTCAGAGGATCAGAATCCTTGCTAGTCTCTATCTGGGACGACCTTAAAAGAACAGCTGACACAGATGGCTGCGCGGTTCTCATCCTGCAAGACCACTCCGTAGCCTTCGATACCATTGATCACTCAATTCTATTAGTCAGACTACAAACATTAGGAATCAAAAGCAGAGCCCTTTCGTGGATCTCCTTCTTTATCTCTAATTGTTCGCAAATCATGCACCTTGACCAGTTCACATCCATATCATGACCAGCATCTAAAGATGTCCCCCAAGGAGCATCCACATCATCCTTAATTTTCAACTTCTACATGCAACCCATTCCCGCAATCATCCGCTCATACAACCTTATCTGCTACAGCTACGCAGGTGATACCCAGATCGTCCTTAAAATCCCTAACTCTGAAGGCCCTGGCAGCCCGGACCTGCCATCCTGGCTCTCTGACATTGACCACTGGATGACGACCAACTACCTCATCCTCAACCCTGGGAAAACTAAAATCCTAGTCTGCGGTAAAACAGCTCGCCTCCCCCAACCAATCCCGTGGCCCAATTCACTAGGACAAACACTGGCACCCTCTAACGTGGTATAAAACCTGGGATGGGAGTTGGACTCAGATTTATCCCTCACCCAACACACCTCCAGCGTATCCAAAACTGGCTTCTTCCACCTACGGATTCTCAGACAGATTTTCCCCTACCTTACCTATCCCCACCGTTTCATGGCCATCAATTCCATCATTGTGTCCTGCCTAGAATATGCAAACTGCTGCTACCTGACAGCCCCGGCATCCCAGCTAAGGAAACTCCAAAGAGACCAAAACGCGGCAGCACGCCTGCTCATTAACCTGCCCGCCAGAGAGCACATGTGCCCTACCCTGAGAGTCCTCCACTGGCTCCCCATTGCTCGACACACCACTTTTAAAGCCATGTGTCTCACCCACCGCGCAGTCCACAACATTGGCCCAGAATTCCTCAGAGACAAAATTGTCCCCTACCAATCTTCCAGGAACCTCAGATCTCGCACAGCATTCTGCCTAGTGAACCCGCCCCACAGCTCCACAAGGCTTGGTGGTTCCTCCTTCTCCGTCCAAGTGCCAATCATTTGGAATTCCCTACCGCTGCACATTCGCAACACTGAAAATCACCTGAAATTCAGGAAGGCCCTTAAAACCTGGCTTTTCCCAATGCTCTCCTAATCCATTGCACCCTGAGAATACACCACTAACAAACCCCCTACATCAGCCACAACACAGGGGCCGGCTGCACTCGCAGCGGTTTCACATGATACGCCACCACCAATTGCTCAGCAGCACTCCCACCAACTAGTACCCCAGGTGGGCCAGCAGCTTTCGCTGTGGCACGTCTGAAACACTGCCAACCCACCCATAACAGCACTCCCACCCGACAGGCACTCCAGGTGAGCCAGCAGCTTTCGCTGCGGCAAACCCGCAACATCTCACTGCGCCCCCGCCCGCCGGTCCACATGAGAGGTCACGAACAATAAGATAAACAGCCCAGGGTAGCGCTCGCCCATCACTAATGAATCACTGCGATTGTTAACCTGCTTCGCTCATTCAGGGAAATCTCAATACTAGCATCTCCCACTACAAATGTTTCTCCCAAATCCTGTTATACTACGGAAACCTATCATACTATAGGCTGAAACCTACAGCCTTGTGAAGCCTAGCCCTCTCTCCCACCATACAGGATTATCGAATCTAGGTCTAGCCTCCTTTCTTTATTTATTATATGATGAGGCCTACTGCATTTGAAACATAGCCCTCTCTTACCACTGTGCAGGATTCTCGGGTCTGGGGGTGGCGTCCATCTTTGTTTACTATTGGCTTAAACCTTCTGCATTGTGAAACCTAGGCCTCTCTCCCACTATACAGGATTCTCAAATTTAGCTGTAGCCTCCAACTTTGTTTACTATATGCTGAAACCTGCTACATTGTGAAACCTAGGCCCATTGGTATGGGACTCTCAGTTCTAGGCCTGGACAAATATCGCCTCGGCCAAACAATCTTATAGCTTAAGGTACGTATATCTCACACCACTAGTGTGGACACAGGGCGCAGGCACGGCCAAGCATCCATGCACGATAGAATACGGCTATGGCTAAGCTCCTCCTGTCTAGCTTCACACATAGCCGTCCAGACTGAAACACCTAACGTACCTCAACACCTCTGCTACTAGCATACAGCGACTACCAACCTAAAAGAACCTGGTATAGCTAGCCTCACATAGACTCTCTCAACAATAGCAATCTGTCTTTAACTCCCAAGAGCACCCACCTACGTGTCTGACATCTCCTGGGGCTGCTTAGTCAAGCCTTGCCAGCCACCCAAGTCTTAGAACGGCAACATGCACACATGCATCTCCTAAGATGAACTCCCTAGAATTTCCGAACACATCGACTACGGTCTCCAAGGGCGTTCCAACTGAGAAAAGCGCATTGAGGCCACAAAAGTGGGGAAAGAGCACTATATAAATAACCAAATACAATACAATATAATATAAGCAACGTTGTGGAGGACCAAATATAATCGATATGTGAGAATGATCTATGGACGTGTGAATAATGGGTATACCACTTCTCCTTCCCCTTCATAGACAGCCAAACATCCTTCAGTGCTAATTGTTCAAATTTCATATTGAGTGTTAGAGCTTCTGTCTTGCTGGGGATCCCATGCAAGGTTAAAGTCCCCCAGTACTAGGCGTTCCCCTGCCGTAAATGCCTCTGGTTCCGTAAGCATCGCTTTTAAGAAACCCTCCTGACCAGTTTTGGGCACATAGATCGTAGCCACTGTAAGTGTTGTTGCCCCAATCTGAACAGTAAGGAACAAATACCCCTCTCCTCTGTCTGCTGTAGGGGAGGCATGTTATCACAAGCATGACACTGACACAAAAGATACAATTTGTAAAACCTTTATTAAAGTTCCTGGGTTTGGATAAACTCTTACTTTGCCCTATAACTAGGATGGGAGTAGTCTAGACTATCAAACGATAAACAAAAGAGTCCTAGTGCAATCCGTCAAATCAAAATGGCCTATACTAAATAAATACGAATGCCTGCCCGACCTCTTGTATAAAAAGTGTATCAAGGAGATATGTATGTAAAGGAAAATCAGTGTTCAAACGAAAAGAATAAATGTGGCTGAATCAGCTCTCCTCCCCACGTCAGACAGCACGGAATAGGGCAGTTCCCGTAGGCAGGATGACACACTCTGGCTCGGGGTTTCAACACATGAACAGTTCAAAACGTGGATCGAGGCCCATCTGGCCTTCCTCGTTAAAGCTTCTCTTTCTAGCCTTTCAAACAACATTCAACAAAATGTTCACGCTGGTCCCCCTATGTTGGGGTCCGACCTCTTCAAAACAAAAGTTCAGGTTGGTCCCCCTCTGTCGAGCTCAGACCTCAAAGGGTTTATGTTGGTCCCCCTCTGTCAGGTTCGGACCTTTCACAATAAAAGTTCACGTTGGTCCCCCTCTGTCGGTCTCAGACCTTTCACAACAAAAAGTTCATCAATCCTTGCAGAGCTCTCTTCCCCAAGCTAATTACACCTGAGGTTGCCCTCAGACAGGTTCAGACCGTTTTCGGATGTCGAAGAATTACGAATGTGCCTGGCTTTCTTTACAGACCTCCGCAGGACCACGTTCACTCAAAGTTCAACGCTCAGCTTTTTTACCATCCCCTTTTCTCTAGGTTAATTTTGATTACTTCACTTTTACAGTTCATTCACTTTATTGCTACAACAATGTACCTTTCACTGAGACTTTGGAGTGGGCTACTTCCTTTCGCCGGACCACTCCGTTACTCCGTATCGCTGACCTCACAGCTGTCCTCACTTCAATGTTCATTCACGGGTCTGCCTTTCCTCGCGCCTCTTCCACACGCGTGCAGCCTTCAGTTGCGATATAATTTTGCAACTTCAATCTTTCCTTAACACACACCAGTCTCTCAGGTCGTTTGCCAATGCACCGGCTATGTGCGTTTCTTTCCTTTCTTCACAACTTTCCAATTCACGAGTCAAGGTTAGTACCACAGGCTTGGCCTCGCCTCCCCAACTCTGCTGTCCACCCGGGAGAGTTGCTGGCGTCCTTGAAACACAATGCAGCCTTCTGCTTTGGGATTTGGCCTTCTTCACATATCTTTTGTGGCCTTTTGGAGGCAATGACCTCCTGTAGGGAACTCCTGAGGTTCTTGACCCGCTGATCTCATCCCTTGGTCCGTCGCTCTCCTCCAGTAGGTTCGCCTTCACCCCGGAAGTTCTGCTCGTACTTGTGTTCCACCTTGGTCAAAGTGTGTCTCTAGGTTCCGCCTTTTATCCGTGTGAGGAGAGTTAATTGGTATCAGGTGTATGCCTTTAAAGGCAAGTGCCTGACTTTGCCCAACCTGATTAGTGGGACATGTCCAGTGCGATGTATAAGAGTTAGGGGGTGATCCCGAGGTTGGAGGTATGGCATAAATAGCGTGTCCGTGTAGTCAATAGCCAGCATGATTGGTATGGAGGCGATCGAAGGTGTCAGTGACATGGAGTGTGGCGCCATAACATCGGCCGATGGATGTGAGTGTCCTAAGAAAACACTGTAATGCAAAGTCTGATGAAAGTCAACCAATATGTCCTTCCAAAGAGGCAAGCCATGGCCCAACACACACACACTCCCAGCAAAGTAGCCGGACGCATCACAGACACATGCAGATGCCTGCAGCAAAGCAATGCTGTACCTGACACATACCACACAAAATGTAAATGCCATAAGTCACACAGCATGCAGGCCCCAACAAATATGCATGTCACATAGCAGAGGTCTTGGCCAATATGAGTGACCCCAACGTATGCCTGCATAACCCACCCATGTATCAAACAACATGATCATCCAATCTCAAATGCCTATTACCCTCGAATCTGTGGAAGATCAATTGTCCAAATGTATGATATCTATCAAAACATCACTCATGCCGTCCCTCTCTTCGACCCCCACAGGCTCTGACCATGACAGTGATGGGCAGGACTCAACCCCTGCGAAAACCACACCCCAGAAGAGGTCCCGGGATGATGCCAACCGCCCTTCCACCTCGAAGGGCCAACCCAGGGGCCGCCAAACAACACCAGTCAAGACACCCCAGGTTGCCAGTGCACCGGTGCTGCCAAGGACTGTAGAGGTGGAAGCGCCAACACCCAATGCCCAGCCTGAGGAATCAGCCGAGGCACCACACTCGGAGGAGTCAAGTGTGGCACCCCAGGCTGTGGAGGAGCCACAGTATGAGGTATGGGTGCCCGTTGAGGACGATTCCGCAGAACTGCCCCGCACGCCCAGTCCACAGGCATCCCCCCAAATCTCATCCCTTGAGACAGACCATGCCATCACCCCGGAGCAGTCTGGCCGGGAGCTAATTGAAGGGCACTTTAGTCCGATAGTGGCTAGTATTGAGGCCGAGCAAGACACACAGGAACCATCCACCTCCACAGGTGCACCCGCAGGGCCGCAACGTGCAGAGCAGCTGACTGCCCTTGTGCGGCAGTTCGTTGAGGACAATGCACAGGCTAGGCAGGAGTGGCGGGAGAACATCGCTTCTCTAAGCAGGATCATCTCCGAGAACACCGTCTCCATGGGCAAAATATTTGCGGAGAACACTAGCCGCCTCTGCAAGGAGGTATCCGCCCTGCGCCAGGTACTAGGCCGCATAGCGGACGCCATGGAGTCAGGGCGTCCGGCAACCCAATTAGAGCAGGCGGCCACACCATCATCGTCTAGCTCTACCCAGGCGAGCCCGCTCCGCAGATCATGACACACCCTGCGCCGGCCAGACATGCCGCCACCTGGTCCAGGGAGTGCGAATTAATAGTCTGGGTAGCCTGATGTAGGCATTAGAGACTTGATGGGACATGTGTGGGGGAGTTGTGGGGGGGGTGAGGGTGTGTGGGGGAGCTGTGGGGGGAGGAGGGGGAGGGTGTGTGGGGGAGTTGTGGGGGAGGGGTGGGAGGTGAGGGTGGTGGAGGGTTATTTTCATTGTTAAATTTAATACACCCGTTGTGTCAAAAGCAAGACCTGAGTGAACATTCATCATTGCGCATGTGTCAATTATTCATATAGTGTGCATTTACCCACACGCCCAGTGGCCTCTGTCAGAATATCATGTCACCCTCTGCTGCCATGTGTGTCAGTAATATTGTGCAATCACTGACTGACACACAGCATGTGTCATGATGCCTACCCCCGGGGAACCAGACCAGGTCCAGCAACCCCAGAAGCAGCCATCAAGTTATTTTGAGCAAGCCCAAAAACCCCTGCTAGGGGCTGTTTGGGTGCGGTCCTGGCACCTATGGTACCAAGCTCATATGGAGAGCCAGTCCTGGCGCCATAGGCGCCAGGCTCATAGAGTAGAACCTACCTGATGCAGACCATGCTGCAAGCTTACCTGGTGCGGACCATGCTGCAGAGCTCCAAGCCAAATGAGGCTTAGAAGGGACTATTTTACCTAGGGACTATTTTTTACTCGGGTGGGGCTGGGGAGGAATACTTACCTGGGGCTACTTTGGAAGCTATTTAAACCACGCCCGAAGAGCAGCACACGCTTCGCGCTATTCTGCATCCAGCAGCGTAACGCTCACCGTGTCTGCAAGCCTGCATCCAGTCTTCTGCCACGCCCGCCTCGAGTCTGCAGCTCCTAGAAAAGGGAGGAACAGAAGGAGAAAAGATTAGAATAAGAGCAAACCTTCGATCCTCACCTGAATTCCGGATCCACCGCGCCTTCGAGCTGGAAGAAAGAAGCATTTTACGTGCGCCGCCTCGCCTGCTGCAGCGCCGCGCTGAACTCACCAGCCTTCCCAGCATCCTCACGATCCACCGCATCCTTCTGCACGTTCCCGCCACATTCTGGCACCTAAGCCTCGAGTCTGCAGCTCCTAGAAAAAGGGAGGAACAGAAGGAGAAAAGATTATAATAAGAGCAAACCTTCAATCCTTACCTGAATTCCGGATCCACCGCGCCTTCGAACTGGAAGTAACAAGTATATTACGCGCGCCGCCTCGCCTGCTGCAGCGAAGCGCTGAACTCACCGGCCTTCGCAGCATCCTCACGATACACTGCATCCTTCTGCACGTTCCTGCCGCATTCTGGCACCTAAGGGGAACACAAGAACAGCAAAGGTGAAATAACCAGAGGCAATAGTAACTACGCCCATAGACTTACCTGATTACCGCCGGGGCTACTATTCCTCTTCACGGGTCGGCGCAGTCTCCATTGCATCCTCGCCGTACCCCGGCCAATAAGGGGAACAAAAGGAGAACAAGGTGACACAACGGGATAAATAAGGGGAACTCTTCTCACCGAAATAGATTTACCTAATTTTACCGCCGGAGGCATAATTCCCGAACTTCATATTTTCTCTCCACACCTGAATAAGAGAACAAGCAACAGGTTACCTTCTAGCCTTATTTTATTGAACTGTGTAGGATAAGCCAAATCCTTACCTGAACTTCGTCAGCTACCACGAGGAACTCTTCGCTGGGGTCAAGCTGCAAAGCTGCAAACTGCAAGGAATCGGACAAGAGTGAAAGTCAGACATGTGAACTCTTACGAACTACATACTTTTCAGAGTCAATATTGTTCTGTAACTCACCAATTCCTTCGAGCCAGTGAAGCAACTGGTTATCAACGCGCCCCCATGGCGTACAGAGGCTGAATAGCCGAGCTCCGGCCGAGACGCCGTTTCTTGATCCTTCTTGCCGGCATAAGAAGTGCCTCCGACCACGAAAAGCTGATGCTGGGGTGGGAGAAGCTGACCCCGACACGATCTGCTTGACCAGCCAGGAAATCGGACCCTCTGGTCGGCGAAATTGTCCTCGAATCATACTCCCTCCCCCGCTCCCATACGCATCCAAGATGGCGCCCCGCACCACTTAGCGGAACCTCCGAGAAGGAAGCCACCGTCAAACGGCATCGGGGGACTAAGGAAGCCGGATCGAGCAGAGACAACACGTCGGAGCACGATCGCCTGCAGAACATCGGAAGGGAGAGCCCTCACCCTGCTTCTCACCGCTGGGCGAGGCCCGCCACAGCAGGACCTGTGCACCACCCCCGTGGTACACTACGCTGGCTCAGCCGTCGCTCAGGACGGCCCACCGAGGGCGCACACGACCACCGGAGGTTCCTCCCCAGCGCCGCCCCGGGGCACAGGACAGCGAGAACCAGCAGCAAGAGAGCGACTACGGCAGCCCCAGCCTGCATTCCTCGCCCCCAGATCTCCCTGCCCGGCGAGTCAGACGCTCAGAGGTAAGGGCAGCGACGGCGACATCACAGATATAGCGGCTGCACAAAAGCTGCATGACTGGGTGCGGGGGAATATATAAGCACCAGTGAGGGGGCACCCCTATGCCCCTGCAGATTCAGATTCATTGGCTTCTGACACTTTGGGAACACCACTCATTACCCTATACACGGAGAGACGGCTGATACCCCCACCAGTAACTCATCTAAAGTGTCCCGGGGCAGCATCACTGAGACTCCAATATGGCCACCAGGAACAAAGCGAAAGCAGCCACCAGGGACTCATTTGTATCCGCCAACACAAAGACCCATATACAGGCTCGCTCCTGTACCCCAGAGATTACCCACACGAGAGAGGGGGAAACCACAGATAACCACTCCCAAATATTGGATGCTAGTGCTTCATTGAGGACACACATAGACTCTAAGATTGACGAATTTAAAATGGACATTCAACTCATGCGTCAGGACGCCCGCAACTTAACCGAGAGGGTGACAAATACCGAGACTTCAATAGAAGAAACAGCTGGGGCCACAGCAGCCTTGAAGTCCAAGGTTGCAGACTTAGAGAAGAAAGTGGCTATCCTAGAGGAGAGGTCTGAGGAGGCCGAAGGTCGGGCCAGCCGGGGCAATATTAGGATCCTAGGAGTACCAGAAGGAAGCAAAGGCCCAAACACTACAGCCTACGTAGAATCCTTGCTACAACAGGAGATTGGGGCCGGGAAACTGTCGCAGGGATT